>NC_080756.1:5500000-6750000 GCF_020826845.1 Diceros bicornis minor
TGGGGCAAGGGCGGCAGCATGGAGACAAATCAGGTTATTGCAATAATCCAGGCAAGAGCGGATATTGCTTAGACCAGGGCAGTATCAGCAGAAGAAGGAGATGAATAAATTTGGGATATATTTTGAATTTGGGATATATTTCGTATAAGTGAAAACATTTTTTAAAAAATAGGTTAAACTGAATTTAAATCTCTGTGTCTCCAGAGGATAGCACCAGGACTCATGGGTGGTGTTGGGGGGCAGATGGGAACAGGAGGAGGGAATTTGCCAGTTGGTAGATCTTTCCAATGGCAAAGAGAGGAGGTGGGTGGGGGTGGGCAGAGCTGAAACATGCCTCTCTCCCTCCAAGGTCATAGCATTTTGACTCAGTGTCACAGGGGGAGAAAAAGTTCACAACTGTCAGAAATATTATAGAATTTCAAAAAGTTCATGAAACTAGCAATATACATTGTAAAGCATAAAACTGCTATTATATTTGTTCTACCTCAGTGTAAAGACAACACATTTTTTATGACATATAGAAGGAGAAAAAAGAAAGACTATGACCTATCACTTTCTTGAGGAGTCATTTAGAATTATTACTTGCGAATTATTTGTACGACCACCACCACCTCACATTCCCCTTCATCCTGTAATCATTTTTTTGCACTCTACAATTGTGAAACATAAGAGAAGGAGTAACTAATAGGAACATGAACAGCAAGGCTAAAAATGGACAAATATTTCTACCTCAAATGGTCTGATGGGAAAATAATTGAAATTGGACATGAAAATCCTACCTATGCCGTTTGGAGAAGAAGAATTGGAATGTGGGCTGAAAGCAAGTCTAACATAAAAGCAAAGGAGAGTTCTAGCTATTAAAATTATGACAATAATGGGCTGATTTTTTGACACCTTATGAATATTCTTAGTAATTGATAGAAGTAATTTGGTATTATATTATAATCATGAGTTTATGATTTAATCAGTAATTGTAAGTTAGGCTCGTCACTGTTGTTATACATTTGTATAGAATCAGAATTATATTGTTGATATAAAAGATAGTTTATTGATTATTTATCAAGTGTCTTCTATGTGTCATGCAATGTGTCAAGGAAGTCAATCCTGAACAAGATAAACACTGTCCCCTGTCCTCAAGTAATGTATTGTCTGGCTCAGTGGTTCTCAAATATTAATGTATTAGAAAATCACCTAGAAAATCATTAAAATGCAAATGGCCAGCTCCTTCCACTCCTGCCCCTGCAGAAATGCTGATTCAGTAGATCTAGAGTGATTTCCCAGAACCTATCTCCATTTTAAACATGCTTCCCAGGAGATTCTAATGCAGGTGGTCCATGGAAAAACTTTAAGAAATCCTGGAATGTGACAGAGGAGAGAAGAGACAGTGGGTCTCTATCAGCCTCTCAGGGACAACTGGTGACTAGAATCAGGATGACTGTTTAAAAACAAGCAGGTAACCTTCGGTGAGAAAGATGATTCTTAGTAGGAAATCTTGGATGATTCTTAGAAGAAGATAACTGCCAAGTCCCAGGCTACGGTTTTTCAGAATGTCTGGCCTCGTGGGGATCGTTCACCATCAAGAGCATACTGGACCAATCGGTCAGTTTGCCACATACTCCCGACTACACTGCCTACCTTGACCTGTCATACCCACTGCCTCCAGAGGGACATACAATCAGCCTGCCCCTACCTCTTCCCTAGCTGATTTGACTAAGAGTGAATCCCCAACCAAAGTCAGCCAATCTACTGGCAGGTCAGAGAGCAAATTTTTCTCTCTTGATAATCTGAACTAAGAGACAAAGTTTTAGTCACTTGATTGTGGGTTAAACTAAAAAGTCATGAGCAGTTGATATGAGATGGTTAAACAGAACCCAGCAAGAATAGAGACCAGAATATATGTATAGAAAATAGCAATGAAATCACAAGAGAGACACAAATATGAAGGAGAACACTTGACCCTGAGAGATCGAAAGAATAACCACAGTTCCTGACTTCCCACTTCCCAGCTCCATTTCCCTCCGACCCAGTGCTAACTCCTACCTTAGTGCCTTGAGGCTTCTTTGTGTTCTTTCAATACAACTCTGGTTTTCTGAGTCAGCTGGAGTGGGTTCTGTCCACTGCAGCCAAATTGTCCCTAACTAAGATAAGCAGAGACTAGACGCTTCAGGGAAAAAGAAAAGCTACATACTCATTCATATTTGGACTGTTCATTAGAGATTTGAACTACAAGCAACATAAACAAACTCTTAAGAGAATTAAGCCATTGAAAGCCTATTGGGGGCACTTAGAATTGAGATTAGAGGACCAGATTCTGAAAGGAACAATAACCAAGGTAACACAAATTCTTTTGGACGCAGAAAGTACAGCCATTGCCTCATAACTGCAATGTGTAGTTGGCACACTACTCTGTGCAGAATGACCTCGAATTGCTCCTTTTATTCATGCCACATTTTCTCAAGATTGAAAAACTAAAGAGAAAGTGTATGACTGGCCAAAGCTGGGACACATACCTATGCCTGGTTTTATGAGAACAAGGAAAGCAAGGATTTGCTTTTGTTCCCAGAATGGGAGACAAGCACACAGGTCTTCTCCTCTGAAAACCATACACCATGGAAGAGATGTAATTTCCTAAAAGGAAATTGAGGCCTTTTGTGAGTGGGAATGAATACCAGAGATACTTTGAAACAGAGATAAGTAGCAAGAGACCACATGCTTACCCTCAGACAGAAAAAATTACAGAGAGATGATTTGGTATTCCACCTAAAAAATAATGTTCTGATGATTAGAGAAACAGAATAGCCAGGTTTGTGAAATAATGAGCTCCCTGTCACTGGAAATGTTCAAGCAAGAGTTGGATAACCATTAGTCAGTAACATTGAGGCGATTTCTAACTTGGATGACAAATGGGCTCGATGACTTGTCTGACTACTTACAATTCTTAATAGTATGTGAAAAAAAACGCATTTAACTGCCTTGGGGTAATGAGTACCATATATCTACTAAACACTTTATGAAGTAGCTTTGCCTTTTACTTGCCTTGAAGTTTTTCTTTTAAGGTTTAAACTGCTCTGCTTGTTTCCCTGTCCTTGCATCTCTCTGATTGTGGTTTCTAAGATCGCTTCACCTTGATCTAGTGGTACAATCTTGTCCTGCACTTTGGGATCAAACTTCCTAGGCACAGGGGACAAAAGGAGACACAAGAACCCCAGGATGGAGGTTTACCAACTCAACACACAGGCTGCATTGCAGCACGGCCTGTCCTGAAGTTGGTGTTCCAGTTTCCTGATTCCCTGATAGCCAAGGTAGTGCGTTGTTTCCTTGTGATAGAGACCGTGTCTGTCACATCTGTCTCCCCAAGGACGTAATTTCTTGTCCCCGAGCTGCCTGTTTATCTCCACTTCTGCTTATTACTGGTTGCTTAAGCCTTTATTGAATGTCTGTCTGCCACGTATATTAGGCAGGGTTCAATGCTGGAAAGAGATGGCATTTAAAGTATTTTAAGCAGAAAGGGACTTAATACAGAGAATTAGAGCATTACGAAATCACTGGAAGGGCTGGAAGACTGGGTTATAAGCTGAGATCCAGGAATGAGTCCCTCAACACCATGAAACTGACCTCCCAGGGGACTTACCTCCTCTGCCACAAGCAGGAAGGTAGGGAATCAGGAGTCTGCCACTAGAACTATTAAAGTTAAAAACTATCAAAAGCCGTCTATAGATTCAATGCAATCCCTATCAAGATCTCAATGGCATTTTTTACAGAAGTAGAAAAAACACTCCTAAAATTTATATGGAACCACAAAAGACTTTGAATAGCCAAAAAAAAAAAAAAAAAAAAATCCTGAGAAAGAAGAACAAAGCAGGAGGCATCACACTTCCTGGTGTGAAGCTATACTATAAAGCTATAGTCATCAAAACAGTAGGGTACTGGCATAAAAACAGACAAATAGAACAATGGAACAGAATTGAGGGCCCAGAAATAAACCCAAGCATATAGTCTCAACTAATATTTGACAAGGGAGCCAAGAATACTCAATGGAGAAAAGGCAATCTCTTCAAGAAATGATACTGGGATAATTGGATATTCACACATAAAAGAATGAAACTGGACCCATATCTTACACCATTCACAAAAATTAACTCAAAATGAATTAAAGACTTAAATGTGAGACTTAAAACCATAAAACTCCTAGAAGAAAACACAGTAACAAAGATTTTTGACATGAATCTAGGTAATAATTTTTTTGGATGTGACACCTAAAGCACAAGCAACAAAATAAAAAATAAACAAGTGGGACCACATCAAACTAAAAATCTTCTGCACAGCAAAAGAAACCATCAATAAAGTGATGGGAACTACTGAACGGGAAAAAATATTTGCAAACCATGTATCTGATAAGGGGTTAAAATCCAAAATATATAAAAATAACTCATACAACTCAATAGCAAAAAAATAATAATAATAACCCAGTTAAAAAATGGGCAAAGGACCTGAATAGACATTTCTCCAAAGAAGATATAGGAAAGGCCAACAGGCATGTTCAGCCAGTGTGAAAAGATGCTCAACATCACTAGTCATTATGGAAATGCAAATTAAAACCACAGTGAGATATCACCTCATGCCTGTTAGAGTGGCCATCATCAAAAAGACAAGTGATAATAAATGCTGATGTGGAGGTGGAGAAAAGGGAACCCTTGTGCACTGTTGGTGGGATTGTAATTTGGTACAGCCACTGTGGAAAACAGTATGGAGGATCCTCAAAAAATTAAAAATAGAACTACTATATGATCCAGCAATTCCACTTCTGAGAATATATCCAAAGGAAATGAAAATACTAACTTGAAAAGACATCTGCACCCCATGTCCATAGCGTCATTATTTACAATAGCCAAGACATGGAAACAACCTAAATGTCCATCGATGGATGAATGGGTAAAGAAGTTGCAGTATATACACGCAATGGAATATTATTCAGCCATAAAAAACAAAGAAATCCTACCATTTGTGATGACATGGATGGATCTTGAAGGCATTGTGCTCAGTGAAATAACTGCGACAGAGAAAGACAAATACTGTATGATCTCACTTGTATGTGGAATCTTAAAACAAACAAACAAACAAAAACGCACCCTAAACTCATAGAAAAAGAGACCAGACTTGTGGTTACCAGAGGCAGACGATGCAGGGAGGAGGAATTGGAGGAAGGTAGTCAAAAGGCACACACTTCTAGTTATAAGGTAAACAAGTACGGGGAGGTACTGTACAACACGACTATAGCTAACAGTGCTGTGTGATATATAGGAAAGTTGTTAAGAGAATAAGTCCTAAGAGTTCTCATCACAGGGAGAACACTTTTTTCCTTTTTTCTTTCTTTTCTTTCTATTGTATCTAAATAAGATGGATGTGAGCGGAACCTATTGTGGCGATCATTTCACAGTATATGTAAATCGAACCAAAATGCTGTACTCCTTAAACTTTTACAGTGATGTGTGTTAATTATTTCTCAATAAAATTGGGAGGAAAGATTAAAAAAAGAAACCCAAACAAAACGCCGTAGCTGCAACCCAGAGATCAGGAAGCTGACGCTACTGCCGCTGCAATTGCTTCGTGATAGCTGTGAAACTGGAGACTGGATGCTGCCCCAACCCCACGGTTCCGTGACCGTGTTTTGTCATCAGTCAGCAGCCAAAGGCAGCAGTGAGAGGGCCTCCACTTTAACTCCACCTTCTCAAATATGTGTAGGTGCATCTAACTGGTGGAATCGCATCAAATGTAGAGCTCTGGTGGCGATGCAGTCTGGGAAATTTAGTATTATAGCTTTCCATCTACTTCAGTACGGAAAGTCACACTAGAAGGAAGTGGGAATAAAGGCTGAGGGCCATGTCCAGCATATCCTGCGCACATTGTACTAGAAGTCCTAGCGGGTATATTAAAGCAAGAAAAATAAATAAAAGGCATACGGTCAGAAAGGAAGGAGTAAAACTATTCTTATCCACAGATGACATGATTTTTTACAAAGAAAATCATCAAGAAGCTACAAAAAAAAAAAAAACCTATTGAAGTATATATATATCAAAGTCCAGGATATAAGGTCAATATTAAAAGTTTCAATTGTATTTTTCCATATGAGCAATGAACAATTGGAAATTAAAATTTTTTAAATACTATTTCTAATAGCATTAGAAAACATGAAATACTCAGGGGTGAATTTTATAAAATATGTGTAAGATCTATACACTGAAAACTACAAAATATTGCAGAGAGATTGAAAGACCTAATTACACGGAGAGTTATATCATGTTCACAAATTGGAAGACTTAATATTGAGAGGTACATCCTCTCAAAGTTGACCTTTAAATTCAATGCAAGCTCAATCAAAATCCCAACAGGTTTTTAAAAATAGACATTAATAATCTAGTTTTTTATGGGCCGGCCCCGTGGCTTAGCGGTTAAGTGCGGGCGCTCCGCTGCTGGCCGCCGGGGTTCGGATCCCGGGTGCGCACGGACGCACTGCTTCTCCGGCCATGCTGAGGCCGCGTCCCACATACAGCAACTAGAAGGATGTGCAGCTATGACATACAACTATCTACTGGGGCTTTGGGGTGAAGAATAAATAAATAAAATTATAAAAAAAAATAATAATAATCTAGTTTTTAAAATTTATACGGAAATGCAAAGGACCTAGCATAGCTAAAACAATGTTGAAAACCCCCCCACAACGTTGGATGTCTTACACTACCTGATTTCAAGACATATTGTAAAGTTACAGTAATCAATACAGTGTGGTATTAGTATAAGAACAGAGATACAGATCAGTGGAACAGAGCAGTGGTTCCAGAAATAGACCCACAAATACGTGGTCAATTGATTCTTCATAAAAGTGTCTAGCTAATTCAATGGGGGAAAGAATAGTCTTTTCAACAAATGATGACAGAACAACCAGATATGCATATGGGGGAAATTAATTTGAATCCTTCCTCATGCTAAATACAAAAATGAACTCAGGGATTATAAACCCAAACATAAAAATTAAAATATAATACTTCTAGAAGAAAACATAGGAAAATATCTTCATGACTTTGACATATACAGATATTTCTTAGGGCACTACATAGTTTTTTAAGATGCAAAGGAACTTGGAGTCAGGTAGACTCTAGTTCTGCCACTGATGATATTTAAGCCTTTCCTATAATTATTTTTTTTACTCTAAATCCAAGTTTCCTTGTCAGTAAGGCTTTTTGTAAGGATTAATGAAATATTATTTGTGAAGTACTTAGCACACTACTTATTGCATAGTATAACACCCACGAAATGATAGCTATTAATATAAACAAAAGTGGTTGTCACATTTGTGGACTTTTGTAAGATTTGTCTGGATTCTAGCCCAATTCTGCAATTTTCAAGCATTCCAGGTAAATAACAGACACGTAGCAAATTTAAGCTGAGGCTTGCATTTTCTTAAGCTGGAGTTTCTAAAGTTCTGGTCATTTTTTTAAAAAGTGATAAATTGGATGTCATTAAAACTAAAAACTACTCTTCAAAAGCCATCTTTAATAAAATGAAAAGGCAAACCACAGACTGGGAGAAAATACTCATAATACATATATCTGAAGGATACACATATATATAAAGAACTTGTATCTCAAACTCGTATAATTTGATAAGAAGAAGACAAATAACCCAATTAAAAAATGGGCAAGGTATTTGAACAGACACTTTTCAAAAGAAGACAACAAATGGCCAATAAACACATGACAGATGTGCAACATCACTAGTTAGTAAAGTAATGCAAATCAAAACATAATGAAATACCACTACACACCTACTAGAATGGCTAAAACTTAAAAGAGTGACCATACCAAGTGTTGGCAAGGATGTGGAGCAGGCAATACTTTCACACATTGCTGGTGGAAATGTAAAATGGTGCACCCACTTTGGATAACAATTTGATAGTTTCTTATGAGGTTAAACATACACTTACCATATAATCTAGCAACTCTACTTCTAGATATTTGCCCAAGAGAAATGAAACATATATCCACACAAAGGCTTAAATATGAATGTTAATAACAACTTTATTCATAATGGCAAAAATTGGAGACAGAATCTATTAATAGGTGAATGTATAAACAAATGTTAGTGGAACTACTAAAATTGGAACTACTCTTTGTAATAACAAAGAATGAACTACTAATACACATAAATCTAGAGGCATTTCAAAAAAGTTTTTTTTTAAGGTGCTAGCACAAAAGAGTATATACCATACGATTCCATTTATTTGAAATTTTAACACAGGAAAAATTAATCCATAGTGACAGAAAGCAGAATAATGTTTGTCTTTGGTAGGAGGTGGAGAGAGACAGAGAGCAAAGGGACATGAGTGAATTTTGGGGGATGATGAAGATTTTATTTTGACTGAGGTAGTAGTCACATGGGTACACTTTTGTTAAAACTCCTCTAATAGTACACTTAAATGGGTGTATTTTATTATATGTAAATTATGCATCAATAAAGTTGATTTAAACTGTAAAATCCCAAAATATATTGTATATGTATCTCTGATAATGAAACTAATTCCCACTTTATACTCCCCCTCAGGAGCATATAACCATATCTTTTTTTTTCCTAGACTGATAACACTGGAGATGATAAATGTTTTTAAATTTTCTTCCATTTGCCATGCAAAAAGAGGTACCTAATTGACTTGCATTGCAGATTTTAATGACTTGTCTGAAATGCTAACTTTTAAGTGGGCAAACAAAGGAAGAGAAACCAATATATAAGACTGAGAAGGAAAATGAGAGAGGTCAGAAGAAAACCTGTTTTCACAGGTCTAAATGAAGTAACCTTTCCAACTCCTCTAGGGTCTCTCTCTCTCTCTCTGTTCACCGTATTACTGTCTCTCTCCTCCCCCTGAGTCAAAACTTCAGGAGCTATTTTTGGTTTCTCCCTACCCACCATCATAATCATTTACAGGTCAATTGCTAAGTCCTTTGTAATAGTTCTTGCATCAGCGTTTCCCTCCTCTCCATCCCTTGTGCCACTTTAGTTCATTTGACCTCTTCCAGCTCTAAGTATACCAGCTAACTCCTTGCCTTTAGGTTCTCCTTCCAATCCAACTTACTCTCTGCTGTGTGGTTAATTTTCTTGAAGCATATCTCTATGTTGGTGCTCACAGGATCTAAAACAAACAAGAAACAACAATAAAAAAAAAATTTCAGTGGGCTGCTCGTTATATAAACTCCCAATACCAGCATCAAGCTACTCCAGAACTGGGCTACAATCTGCATTCCTAGACTTACGTTCCAATATTTTCTTACATCTACTCAGGCTGTACAGTGTAGTGGATGAAAGCTATTATTATTATCTCTGTATTAACAACAGCGACTTGGAGAGCAAAATATTTCTAAATAAGCTGTCAGCAGAGGACAACCTCTACGCTTCATTAAATATTCAGAAAGACCTCTATTCATATACTACAGCTGTTTCTGTGGTCTGGTTTTCTCGCAAAGTACGTTTCCTTCGGGTCTACCACCGTAAAAATGGTGTATGCCTTCTCTTGTGTTATTCAGAGACATATTTAGCTAGTCCACTCTCCAAGCAAAGATTCGTATATGGAAAATAGCTTTTTGTAGTTGAATAGGTCTTTATTTTACATAGTCTGTTTAAGAAAGCTTGATCATGCTTTCAGAATAATTTTTTTCTTTATCCTAAATTACACAATCTTTATTAAATTCAACATATATTTATTGAGTACCAACTCTGTGAAATATGCTGTGCTAATAAGGGCCTACAGAAAATTAAAAGATGAGTAGGGCAAAGCTCTTTAAACATCTTACAATCTGGTATAATGTCAAAATAATAAATCCTGAAAATCTTTAATTTAAAGCAAAAATATTCCCATTACTACTAGAGGCATACAAAATGCTGTAGTGGCTTAAAGGAAGGACAAGTCATATCTGGTGTGTGACAAGGGTGGTTTTTGAGAAAGTCTTAAGGATAGGTAGGATTTTGACAGACAGAGATGGTTCAAGAAAGCTTTCTAGGCAGAAGGAATATCAAAGATAAAACCAAAGAGTTCAGAAAGTGTTTGAGGTTTTCAAGGAGGAACCAGTGTGCCAGGTTGACTGATGCATAGCATCCATATAGGGAGTAGTTGGCGATATAGGTTAGACCTATGTAGGTAGAAAGCCTGGAGTGGTCGGCTGAGGGGTTTAGACTTATGTTCAAAGCAAGGAGTCTGTCAGGTAGTATATAATAAATGCATGATTGGAATGATGTCTGAGGAGGATTAACCTGTAAGGGTAGCAGAAGGAAGAAGAAATTGAAAAATAAGAAGGAAAACTAGGAGACTAACTCAATCCTAAATGAAGAGTAGTTAATTGGGATGAGAGAGTCATAAAGAGGAGGGTAAATAGAAGCAGCATTTTAAAGAGATTTTACAGGGCTTAGCAATGTATTCAAGTTAAAGGAGAAGGAAGAAGACTAACATTGACTGTGTAGCTACATACTACAGGCACTAGGCTCAATTATCTTGCTGAGGGATGTGGGCAAGATAAGAACAGCAAAGATGTCTCCAAGGTTTCCAGATTAGATAACAGGAATAATGCTTGTTCCATTAACAGAAATTGGGAAATTAGGAGATAATTTAATTTGAATGTATTGAGCTTGATGTTCTGGTGGAAGATTTAGGTGGTGATCTATAATAGAAATTGAAAATAAACAAGAGAGCCCAGGAGCAGGTAGGTAGGTAGGTAACATAGGTTTGGAAATCATCCAGGTAGTAGTGTTGGTGAAAGCTGCAGATAGGATCACCAAAGAGAGCTTGTAGAGAGAGAAGGGCTCTGTGCCGGACAAAGTAGTATTGATCATCCTCATCTCATTGCAAACACCACTGAAGGACTAGTATGTGCCAAGCATCATGCCAAACACTTTCTATGCATTAGCTCATTTAATTATCACAGTAAAGCTATCTGTGAGAGTTATCATTATGATTAATTATTATAACCCAATGTAAAATATTAATTTTCTAGAAGTAGAATCCCAGATGATTTCGAGATGTCAGGTAGTGAGGAGGGGGCCATAGAAGGGATAAGGAAAGAGCACCAAAGTTTGATGCCTTCTTCAGAGAATGCTGATTCACTCGAGCTGTTGATTAGGAAAATAGAAATTTAATGTGTGTTTAAAAGTTTTGAAGGGATTTGGTATGCCTTCTAGTTATTGGAAGGAAAAAAATGGAATGTAAAAAACAAGTGACTATGAAAGTATAATAGTTATGAACCTTCATAATCTAACAACATAGCTTCAAAATATGTATTTTTAAACTGTTAGAGAGATACTTACAAATCAACAATCATAGTGAAAGCTATTATAAATGGACATATCATGTAAACAAAAATAAACAAGGATTTAAATAATATGATTTAAAAGTGTATATATATATATGTATACACAAACACACATATGAGTATATGGTAAGTATTCTTTTCAAATGACTATGGAATATTATTAAATAAATGGATTTTGGATCAGAGAACAAAGATGATTTCAACAAAATCCAAACAACAGGACTCACAATGTCACACTTTCTTTTTATTTTTTTAAAGATTTTATTTATTTATTTATTTTCCCCCCCGAAAGCCCCAGTAGATAGTTGTATGTCATAGCTGCACATCCTTCTAGTTGCTGTATGTGGGACACGACCTCAGCATGGCCAGAGAAGCAGTGTGTCGGTGCGCGCCCAGGATCCGAACCTGGGCCGCCAGCAGCGGAGTGTGCGCACTTAACCGCTAAGCCACGGGGCCAGCCCACACACTTTCCAATCATGTTGTAATAAAAATAGAGTAACAACAAAAGGATAAGCAAACTTTTTTTAAATAACTCTTGATTAAAGAGGAAATTAAAACTGAAATTACAGACAGTAGTCCCCAAACTGGTCTACAGATTCAACTTAATCACTATCAAAATCCCAGCATGCTTTTTTGCAAAAATTCATAAACTGATATTAAAATTCACATGGAAATGCAAGGGACCTACAGTAGCCAAAACAATATGAAAAAGCATAACAAAGCTGAAGACTCACATTTCCCCATCTCAAAACTTACTACAAAGCTACAGTAATCAAGGTGGTATGGTGCTGGCATAAGGATAGTGATATAGACCATGGGAATAGAATTGAGAGTCCAGAAATAAACCCAAACATCTATGGCCAATTGATTTCCAACAAGAGTGTCCAAACCATTTAATGGGGAAAGAACAGTCTCTTCAACAAATGGTGCTGGGACAACAGAATATCCTTATGCAAGAGAATGAAGTTGGATCCCTACCTCACAACATACATAAGAAATTAACTAAAAATGGATCAAAGACTTAAATGTAAGTGCTAAACTATAAAACTCATAAAAAACCAAAGGTATAAATCATCATGACTTTGGATTAAGCAGTGAGTTCTTAGAGAAGACATCAAAAGCACAAACAACAAAAGAGAAAAATAGATAGATTGGACTTCCGCAAAATTAAAACCTTTGTGCTTCAAAAGAAACTATCAAGAAAGTAAAACGACAAGCCACAGAATGGTAGAAATTATATCTCATAAGGATCTAGTATCATATGACACATACACATTGCTGGTGGGAATATAAAATGATACAGTCACTTTGGAAAACAGTTTGATAGTACTTCAAAAGTTAAACATAGGATACTAGTGCAATCAATCAAAACCCTAATATTTCTTTATAGAACTTGACAAGCTAATTCTAAATATCCCCTTAATTATTGATAAAGTGTAGGTTGGAGGAAGCGGCTTATATGTGTGTCAGCCAGACACAGTACTAAGCATACTTGCCCAACCAACAGAGGCACATCTGGATAACTGAGGCCTCCTCACAGTGGACCTAATGCTGTAGAACACCTATGGCATAGTGGAGCCGACCACAGTGTCTGTTTCCTGTAAAGAAACGGCTCCTACAAGGAAAAAAGGGACAACTGAACTGTTTGCCCATTTCCTACCCTAAACTCACTAAGCAGAGAAGTCATTCTGTCTTCCTTGGGGAAGTTTGAGACAGGAGCTGTGCAAAGAGACCGAGAGTGTTTAAGGAAAATCTTACTCGTGAAAATCAGAGGAGTGTGGAAGACACATTTTCCAACTAACGACGAGATGGGAGGATATAAAGATGTTGCAGGATACACACTGCCAAGGTACTTTCCAACAGGATTTTACCAAATAATTTGTAGTCCTGCCAAAGAGATGTGAGAGGGGCCCGTTCATGTTACCTTTGACATGATGTGCCAGCCACTGCTAGTTGCCTATGAAATTTCCCTCCCCTCCCCCCACTATTTTCTTGTAACACATTAGGATTTGGGGGTGGCAATGTGCCCTGCTTAAAAATTTCAGCCTCCCTTACAACCGAGGATGGCTATGTCATACACTTCTTACCAATGAGATGAGAAACAGAAGTCAGCCAGTGATTCCTAGAAAGTTTTGCTTTCTTGATTTAAATGCCATTCCTTTTTATTCCTGCCTGGAACACAGAAGTAATATCTGAAGCTGAAACATCTCTCTTGTAACCAGAATGAAAGCCACATGCCAAGAATGATGAAACAGAAATATAAAAATTCCTTGAAAACATTTTTGAGCAGCCACATCAGCCCTGCTATGTCTTTTCTATGGATCATGCTATTTATCAACACAATGAGACAACACTTTTTCTATTTACGATTTCAGCTTTGAATTATATTTGTCTTACGTATCTGTCTGGTTTGTATTTGCAAATTATTTTACTCTACTCTTTTATTTTAGATGTCTTTCTTTTAAGTAACTGGATTTTATTTTCCATTCCAATCTGGGTCTTTGACTTTTTACTAAGAGAATTAAACTCCTTTACATTTACAATTATAATTCTTGCATTTATGTATTTGGTTGCAAGATGTTGAAATTCATCTTTAATTAGCTTAGGCAGAGCGGAAATTCACTGGCTCCTGCAACCAGAAAGGGCAAGAGCGCTGCTAGAGACCCAGTGAGCCAGACTTGGTACTACCAAGATTCTCCTGCTCTGCCTCTCTGCTTTGCTTCTTCTGACTACTTTTGTCCACACACATCACTCCATGCATCTTCCTAGCTTTAGCTCCAAAGTGAAAAAACCTTTTCACACAGGTCCTGTTGAACAAACCCTGGAGGAAAAGTATGATGCTCACAGTTTGTGCCGAATGACTACATGCCTCTGTGCTGGATCAGTTCAGGGCGCTGGGTAGGGAGTGGGTGGGATGATGAGGTTCCAGGATTGACCAAGCTCAAGTCAGATATTGTCTCCCAGATAATCCAGACCAGGTAAGTAAGGTCATGTAAAACAATGTTATCCCCATTTGGAGTCTGTGGTTAGAGAGGGGATGGGAGCGTGGGGTGCTTTTCTCAGAGAAATGCAGGAGTACTGGGCAGAAAAAGAGGTAAATGACCCTTTTAATTGTTACAGAAATAAAATGTCTTAGTTTCTGCTTCCTGGGTGTTAATCCCTTTCCTCTCTTTGGATATGGACTGCTAGTTTGTTCTTATTCTCTTCGATAATTAAGAAGGGAAGCATCCTGTTTCAATTAAACCATTTTAGACTTTTACCATCTAATTATTAAAATTGAGAGCAACATAAGAACTTTACTCCCTTTAGGATGTGAAACCCAGGACTCTGGTGTCCTTCAGCGAAGCTTCTCCTTTCTCTCCTGTGTGTGTGTGTTGTTTTTTTTTTCTTTTTCATCTCAACTGTAGTCATAAACTGGAGCGTTGTCTTTGCATTAAATAGTATAAATCATCTGTTTCACATAACTGTATTTCAAATTTGCACACTATTTGTCTAAATTCGAATTATCTCTATGTATTTAGCTTATAGATTGCTCCAATCCTTTCAACCACCCCTTTTGTTTTCTTGAATCTAGATTTTGATTAATATGTTGGGGTTCTGAAGCATGCCTTTAGGACATTTATTTGGGAAGACAATCTAGTTTCTGAGTCCTTGGATGCCTAAAAATGTCATTCTATGGCTTTCCTGCCTGATAATGAATGGCCTGGGCAGCTCACCATGGGTGGAACATCAGTGCCTTTAGTTACTAAGTCATGGTCACTGTGGCAACAGGTAATGGGCAAGAACAAGGTTCTTACATTTCAATCCTACTTCACAGAGAGATAGGCAGGATTATTTTGTTTCTTAACAGAATCTGACTATGTCTTTTATTTTACTATATGTTCATAGAAGATTTTCCTCATTAATACATTTTCCTGGTTAGTCAGGAGGAAATTTTGAAGAGATTTTTCATTGTCCTTCATCACCATTTTAGGCAGAAGGTGAGATTAGCTCTGTCATCCTACAGCCGGCTGTTTCAGCTTCTGGGTATGAGCAAAGGAGACAGACGTCGAGGATTCCTCGGCTTCAAGTCTGGCGAACGGGCTGTGGCGCAGGTTTCCTCACTGACGAGAGAGTCCAGACTAGTGTTCAGACAAGAGCACCCCGGGCACGGCTATCCATAGAGGCACCCTGGGTAGGAGGGGAAATGAAGTTGCGTAAGGTAGATATTCGGAAAGAACAGGGAAAAGCAAAAAATTGAATTTATTATTTGGACAAATAGTAGGTTCAGTAGGAGTGAAAGAATGGGTTAATTAGAATATCAGGATGCTGTGATCAGAGAGGGAAATGTCAGAATTGGAAATCTCACTGCTTCTTAGTTGCTCATTTCCCTTAATTCAGTGTTTCTGTTTTATCCTACATTCAAATTTTATTGAACCCCTCAGTCATTATCGTTTTGATGCCATTAGTCCATTATTGGGTTGTCTTTCTTTCTATTGTATAATTTTTAAATCATTTTGTCTCTGGCTCATACAAATGTTGTATTGCTTATTTTCCATAAGCTAGATTCCTAGGCAGGTTTCCGTAAAGTGAACGGAAGCCTCTTTATGAGGCTAAGAGTCAGGGATGAGATACCCGTTTTCCCCTCTAAGGATAATGCCACCTCTGTTTCAGCCATCCGCTCTGGTTTTTAAATTTTCATTCTCAGTGTAACCAATATGCCAAAACTTTTGTAATTATGCATATGCAGGGAGAACAATGTGTACGTCTGTTCTGAAGCGGAGAAGAATTAAAAGGATAGACCAATGTTAACTCTACTTGGTAAACACATGCTTGGTATGCCTGCCACAGAGCATTCAGACTGATGAAGAAGCTTTTCATGATCCCCTGATTAGATAACTGAGCTTTATAGTTTATGATGTTCTACTACATTCCCTGCAAAAGATTTCATGGGCTGCTTAACTGTGTGACAAACCCCAGACTCAAACTCTGGTGTTTTAATTCCACGTTGTGTTCTTTCCGTTAGTCCAAATTGCATCTTTATTTGTGTCTTGTGTGCCCTCTGAGACTGTAACTTCCTTGAGGACAGGGACTCAGTAAGTATTTGTGGATTAAATCTGTCTGAATCTACGTGTTTAAAAGGGCTCGTATAGAAAGAGGTTGTGACATGAAGAATTAATTCTATTGCTAGAATATAATTCCTATTCCTTTATATTTAAGCACATTTTTATTTTATTAATTAAATATAATGGAATTTAAATTAAGTATAAATATTTATATTTATATAATATTAATTGTAGTGTTAATTTTGAAACTAACTGGAAATAAAGGAAGGAAAACTTAAATTGGAATTACACCTGTGGTTCAATACATTCAATCAGAAAAATACAAATATACCGGCAAATCAATCCTCCTATTGGAAGTGATGTATGTAGTCATTGTCATTTACTACTCTTGCTTTCCAATTTCACCTCAATTTGAACCTCATACATCCACACATAAATTACAAAATTGGGAACTTTCTCTAAGAATGGTTTTATGTCTTATTCTCACTTAAAAATTGCATCATGAGCATTCCTCAGGTTAGTCAATATAGTTACAAATGACTAACTGCATAATATTCCATATTTCCCCTATTGTTGAACATGCACCTTGTTTCAAATGTTTTTGAATATGATTTAAAGAAAAAACATTTGTTCTAGTTTCATAAATTAAAAATAGTGTCTCAGTCTTGTTTTCATTTGCATTTCTTCATTTAAAATGAGACGATTTTTTAAACGTACGTTTATTGCCCTCTGCATTCTTCCTGGGAGTATCTATTTATGTCCTTTGCCCCCCTTTCTCAGGATGCTATTTTTTACTAATTTGATAGAGCTCTTTTTCAGTACAAAGATGATCTCTTCTCTCTCTGTCACCTTTGTCACAGGTATTTTTCTCAGTTTGTCATTTGTCTTTTACTTTGGATATATGGAAATTTTACATCGTCAAATTTATTAATCTTATTCTTTGTGATGTATTCTTTTGCTTGGTTAGCCTTTTCCTCTTTAAAAATTATTTCTTTGGACTGAGATAATGACCGATAACTGGGCTTCTGTATCGGTTTCCTATCTCAGCTGTAACAAATTGTCTCACAATTAATAGCTTAAAACAATACAAATTTATTATCTTAAAGTTCTGGGAGTCAGAAGTCCAAACGGATCTCACTGGATTCAAGCTGGAGTATCGGCAGGGCAGTGTTCCATCTGGAGGCCCTAGAGGAGAAACCATTTCCTTGCCTCTTCTAGCTCCTAGAGGCTGCCTGCATTCTTTGGCCTACGGGCCTTTCCTATCTTCAAAGCACATCACTCTAATCTCTGCTTCTGTTGTCACATCTCCTTCTCTAACTCTGACTCTCCTGCCTCCCTCTTTTACTTACAAGGACACTTTGATCACATTGGGCCCCCCTGGATAATCCAGGATAATCTCACCATCTCAAGATCCTTAACTTAATCACATTTGCCAAGTCCTTTCTGCCTTTTGGGCAATGTTTCTGGGGTTTAGGTTCCAAACCCCTAAGGTTCTGGGGATTAGGACATGGGCATCTTCGGGGGCCGCTATTCTGCCTACCACAGCTCTTACCACCCTGTTCTAGCCTCCTGCCAACATGGTCCAGCGTAGAACCCCACCTGGGTACTGCCCTTCCTCTCCTTCAAGAGGTATTTTCCAGGCATTTTTTTCCAGGTTGACATTACTTTTTGTTCGAGAACCATTATATCATCCCCTTTCCTTTTTGAATCACCCATAGAATCTTAAACTAACTCGTTGACCATGATGATTTTCTCCACAGCCCAAAGAGCAGAATCTGTAACCAAATTCCCCATCTTTATAGCCTGTTTTACTTTAGACTTACCATTTGGCTGAATTCCATGAACTATTTTGAATATCTACAGCTAATTTATTTGTGAAGCTGAATATCTGTGAAATATCACACTGTCTCTTATATTTATGGCAACTTCCAATTTGCATCACACTTAAAGCATAAAACCTCATTTTTAGAGGAGTCCATCATATTCCCAAATTCATGATTTAAGAAGTAAGTACCTATTCATGGGAATGAATATTTACTTTTTCACTCACCAACACTCTGCTTAGTGTTGGGGATATAAACAAAAATAGGACATCATCTTTGCTGTCAAGGTCAAGGGCAAAACATAGTTCCAATCATCTTTGTCATATTTTTTTAATCAAAAATAAAACAGAAGTTCATGTATTTCTTTTTTCTTGACATGTAAACTTATTGAGAAAACTCCATGTGTTATGTATGTATTGGCATATGTGTGTTTATATATGCACTATATAGTCTGAAAAGAGAATATGGTAGAGTGAGTAAGACATGGGTTTAAATCTTGTTTTTACCACTTATTTGCTCCATTATCTTGTATGAGTAATTTAACTTCTATGAGCCCTTAGTTTACATATTTGTAAAATGTGGGTGAGGGTACCCACCTTACCAGAACTCTTTTACAAATAAAGATTAAATGAGATAACATATGTAAAGAACTTAGAATAGCCTGGTGCATAGTCAATCCTCAAATGTGTGGGTGGAGTCAGAATGCAGAGTGATCCAGAGCACACACTCTGGAGCCAGAATACTTGGTTTAAAATCCCAGCTCTATCATTTACTAGATATGTAAGCTTAACTGTAAAGCAGGGATAATAATAATTATTATTTTTAGGGTCATCACAAAGATTATGTGAGTTATATACTCTAACACATGTAGAATGCTTAGAAGAGTGTCTGTCACCTATAAATACCATATAATTGTTGGCTATAATTATATATCTCCCTAAATTTATAGTTCCTCAAAATAGGGTCTTACAGTTATATTAGTTATGTTAACTATATTCACTAAACTTATAGTTTCTCAACATAAGGTATTTCAGCTTCTATTACAGTGTGATAGAAGGAAGAGACCAGTGTCCTGGATTGACCCACACTTTTAAGCAAGGCTGAACAAGGCACTGCTCCTGTGAGCTGGTGTCTTCCTGTGAAATGGCAGCACTAGTCTCTACCTAACTCAGGACTCTTTTATTATCAATATATTAAGAAATATAAGATCACGGATGATCTGGGCTCAAATGCTGATTGCTGGATATTTTACCTTGGGCAAATCACTTAACTTCTTTCTTTCTCTTCATCGTATACAAATTTTTTTAATGGAGAAAAATTATTTCTATGGTCTACACCATAGTTCTTCCCAAGTTGAGGGAGAGCAGTTTTGATTTAGGAAAATATCTTAAAAATGAATTGAAAGTGCAAGTGGGGCCTAAGAACATGTCTTGAAAGGGGCACATTTAACTAAACTGTGCTTAATGGAGAAATAATCAGAAATTAGGGATGAGGGAGAACTTGGGAGGAGGAGGAGAGGAAAAGGGTGAGAGAACATGGCAGGAGCCTGGGGCTCGTGGAGAGAGCTGGCCAGTGGGAGATTTAGGGTGAATAAATAGGGCACTTTCAGGAAAGGGGATAGCTAATATTTAGTTCTGTGTTTGCATTTAACTCTTTTTCCTTCCCCGAGATTTCCCTGAAGTCTGACACGTCTGTACTTATATGTAAGTGTGTGAGTGGGGAATAAAGAGCCAGCAATGGGAAGTGAGGCCATCCCACATTCATTTCTTCCTGATACTTGCGTGGAGGTGACAGCTTCATGTGAGAGTGGCAATAGATTGGAAATTGCACGTGGCAACCAGGAGCCAAATGCACGGAGGTCCAGAGAAGTGTCTCTTCTATAGCATGTTAGAGGGGAGTGACCTTAAAAGGAGAGAGACTGAGAAAAAAATTACAAATATCTATTTCCTAGTGTTGTGGTAAAGATTAACTGTGAAATATCTCATATATAGGGTTTCCCATATAGGTTTTTTTTTTTTTTTTTTGCTCTTAACTGATTCAACAAATGTGTACAGTGTCAAATAAGTGCCAGGCACTGTCCTAGGTCCTGGGGAGAGAGCGGTGAACAAAACAGGCAAACTCTCTGCTCACAGAACTTAATTTTGGGGAGTGTGGAGGTGAGGAGATGAGAGAGGGGATTAAGTGCAAAAGGAGAAGATACATCTGATGGCGATAAATGCTACAGATCAAAATAAAGCAGGAAGGGAGGTAGGAAGGGTCCGAGCAGGGTGAGGGAGGGTATGGTTTTAAATACGGGCACAGGAAACCCTCACTGCAAAGAAGAATTGAGCGAAGACCTGAAGGAAGGGAGGGAGCAAGCCTTGTGGCTGTCTAGGAGAAAAACATCTCAGGAAGAGGAGGTAGTAGACGCACAGGCTTTGAGTTGGGAGTGCAACTGACGTGAGCAGTGTGAGCAACCGAAAGCTTCTCCTGAGAGGGAAGGGAATGAATTATATGTCTCTATTTACACTTTAAGAGGATCCCTGGCTTGAAAGCATATGCCATCCAGTTACATTCGATGTATCTTTTAAACTACTTTAAAATCTCCCTTGAAACAGTCAGAGTATAAATTAAAACAAATAAAAGTGTGTTAGTGTTCATGAAAGTAGGTGGCACATGATGATTGCTAAATAAATGTTACTGCATTACCGTGTGTAAGTGCTTTGCATAGTTTCATAAAAATATAAGATAAATTTATAACAGAAAATGCTGTATGTTTAAGGTGGTATATTTGGCAAAATTCTGTTTAATATTCTCCTTCAGTTTCCGATGGAAATTTATTGACTGATACTTAGTGAATTAGAGAAGAATATGCATAGATATATTTTTTCTGACTTCTGAATATGAGAATAATGGCTTAAGGCTTATCTACAAAACCTTGCGTGAGATTGGAAATAACACCTATCTGTGATAAACTGTATGAAACTCTTGTATAGGTGATAAATAACAATAGAAAGGATGGAAGTTAGATGACAAAATCTTTTCTATACTGGGCTAGATGCCATTTATAGCAATTCTCTGTGAAATGTTTTATTGTCATGTAAAATATATGCCATTTTCAATCTGGCAGTTTTCAAATTGCTTTTCTTTTTTGCAAAAGAAAAGAAAAATATTCTGTTAATAGGGCCGGCTCCGTGGCTTAGCGGTTGAGTGCGCGCGCTCTGATGCTGGCGGCCCGGGTTCGGATCCCGGGTGCGCCCCAGGGCACCGCTTCTCCGTCCAACGCGAGGCCGGGTCCCACGTACAGCAACTGGAAGGATGTGAACCTATGACATGCGGCTGTCTACTGGGGCTTTGGGGGGAAAAAATGAATAAATAAAATCTTTAAATTGATATCTTTAAAAAAAAATATTCTGTTAATAATGGAAAACATTCTTCTCTGTTCTGGAGTATTTGAAAAAATAGCTATAAAATGTGAATTGCAATATGTACAGTGTTTCAAATATGTAGTAACTCAGGAAACTCTATAAAACTGAAATCTACCCACAGCTTTCCAGAACCTAATATCCACATTCACCAAGGGAATTATTAACCTTCTCTAATACTTCTAGGTATCATTATTTCAAAAATGTAGTATTATAGGGGCCGACCCTGTGGCATAGTGGCTAACTTCAGCATGTTCTACTTCAGTGGCCCAGATTTGTGGGTTTGGAACCCGCGTGTGGATCTACAACACTCATCAGCCACGCTGTGCTGGTGACCCACATGTAAAGTAGAGGAAGATTGGCATGGATCTTAGCTTAGGGCTAAACTTCCTCAAGCAAGGACATAAAAAAAAAACGAGGAAGATTGGCAAAAGAGGTTAGCTCAGGGCTAATCCTCCTCATCAAAAATAGTAATAATAATAGTGTGGTATTATAATCATTATAAGAGAAATTAGAGTAATAGAAAAAAGAAAGCATACATCTCTATAGTATGAGGCTGGTAATACAAACTCACAGAAAAAGCTATTTTTGTTTCAAAATGGGTAGCTGAAACTGTGAAGTGTATATTCAATCTCCACAGAAAAAATAAAGCTTTGTTTTAGAATATATTTCTCCTCTTTCAATTTTTAATATTTTGTTATGAAAAATGTCAAGCATATACAGAAATAGAATAGTATAATGAACTGCCATATATCTATCACACAGCTTCAACAATTATCTCTGCTAATATTCCTTGTCCTGAAGTCAATTTTCTTTGATGTTAATAAAGCTTCTCTGGCTTTCTTATGAATAGTGTTTACTTGGTATATATTTTTTCCATCCTTTTACTTTTAATCTATCTGAGTCTTCATATTTAAAATACTTGTTTTTTTGTAGATAACATTGTCTTCCTTTTTAAAATCAAATCTGACCATCTCTGCTATTTAAGTGGAGTATTTAGACATTTATAGTTAATGTAATTAAAGAAACGGTAGTGTTGTCTACCATTTTGCTATTCATTTTCTATTTGTTAGATCTGTTCCATGTTCTTTTTTTTTTTTTTTTTGGTGAGGAAGATTGGCCCTGAGCTAACATCTGCCAATCCTCCTCTTTTTGCTGAGGAAGACTGGCCCTGGGCTAACATCCGTGCCCATCCTCCTCTACCTTATATGGGACGCCGCCACAGCATGACTTCGCAAGCAATGTGTTGGTGAGTGCCCAGGATCCGGACCGGCGAACCCCAGGCCGCCACTGCGGAGTGCGTGCATTTAACTGCTTGTGCCACTGGGCCAACCCCTGTTCCATGTTCTTTTTTTCCCATCTTGTACGTTGAGTATTTTTTAATATTCTATTTTACCTCTATTATTAGTTTATTAACTGTACCTCTGTTTTATTTTTCAGTTCTTTTTTCCAGGATTTACAACATTCATCTTTAACTTAGTACAGTCTACATTCAAATAATATTGTACCACTTCACATATAATGAAGAACCTTATAACAGTATACTTCTGTTTCCTCCCTCTCATTCTTCGTGCTATCATTGTCATACCTTTTAGTTTTACATTTTATAAACTTCACAATACATTGTTACTATTTTTGCTGTTTTTCTTTTTTGTGAGGAAGATCAGCCCTGAGCTAACATCTGATGCCAAGCCTCCTCTTTTTTGTGAGGAAGATTGGCCCTGGGCTAACATCCGTGCCCATCTTCTTCCACTTTATATGGGACGCCACCACAGCATGGCTCCACAAGTGGTGTGTCGGTGCGCGCCTGGGATGCGAACCGGCGAACCCCGGGCTGCCGCAGCAGAGCACGCGCACTCAACCACTTGTGCCACCAGGCTGGCCTTGACTATTTTTGCTTTAAAGAGTCAATTATTTTTAAGAGAATTTTAAAAGGAGAAAAGATTATTTTATATTTATCCACGTATTTAGCTTTTCTGATTTCTATCTGGTATAATCTTCCTTTCATATTTCTTATAACGCAGACCTTCTGGTGACAAATTCTTTTCACTTTTGTTTTAAAAATTTTCATTTCATTTTAATTTATTGAAGGACATTTTCAATGAATATAGAATTCCATGTTGACGTTTTTTTTCTTTCAGTGCTGTGAAATCCATTTTCCTCTAGCTTGAATTGTTTCAAAGAGAAATCTTAAGCTTATTCCTCTCTAAGTAATGTGTCTTTTACTCTCTGCCTGCTTTAAAGGTTTTTCTCTATACCACTTGTTTTCAGCCATTTGAGTAAGATAGATGTGCTTTGGTGTAGTTTTCTGTGTGTTTATCTTTCTTGGAGTTTGTTGAGCTTCTTGTATCTATGAGTTTATAGTTTCATCTGATTTGGAAATATTTCAGACATTCTTTTTCAAATATTTTTTTCTTCCTCCTCTTCCTCTCTCTTTCTGGAACTCCAATCACAGATATGTAACTCTGTAAATATGTAAATTTACATATCTTTACATAAATATGTAAAGTTACATAAATTTAGATATGCAAATACAGATATGTAGATCACTGAGGCTCTATTTTTTCAATCTTTTTTTCTTCTCTGTGCTTCAGTTTGGATAATTTCTAATGCTATGTCTTCAAGTTTATTGATCTTTTTCTCTGTAATATCTAATCTACTCTTAAGTCCATTTGGTGAATTTTTCATTTCAGATAGTGCACTTTGCAATGTAAACGTTCTGATTGTATTCTTTTTATAGCTGCCATCTCTCTCCTCATTGTATTCATGTTTTCTTTAAACCCTTGAGCATACTTAAAGTAGGTGCTTAAAAGTCTTTATCTGTGAATTTCATCATTTCTTGATATTTTTCTACTGATTCATTTGTCTTCTAGTTTATGTGTTATCTTTTCCTGCTTCTTCACATGCCTAGTAATTTTTTATTGGATGATGGACATGGTGAATTTTAGATTTTAAATGTCTGGATTTTTAAATTTTTCTTTAAAGAGTGTTGCATCTTGTTCTGAAGTTAACTTACTTGTAGATTAGCTTGATCCTTTTGAATCTTGTTTTTAAGTTTTGTTAGGGTGGATCTAGGGTAGTCTTTACTTTAGAGCTAGTTAAGGATTTAATCCTACTATCAAAGGATTATCCTTCTGGGATCTCTACCAAGTGCCTGAGGTGTTCAATGAGCTCTCTTCACTTTAGCTGGTTGAAACTCAAATGTCTCCCTGCTCTGCATGAGCTCTGGGAATTTTCCAGCTTATAGCCCCCTAGTAGTTCTTTAACCAGCCTTGCAAAGTTTCCTCCTATGAATTTTCAGCTTAGTATTCAGAAACACACTCAAGGGAACTTCTATGAAGACTTCTTGAGCTCTTTTTTTTTTTTTTAACATAATCTCTCCTCTATGTCCTTTGCTCCACAAATTCCAGCTGCCTCAGCCTCCCCAATCTCTGTCTCCTCAGAGACTACCTTGCTCTACTCAGATTCCCTCTCCCTACTCCATAGTCAGGAAAATGCCTTCAGGAAAAAAAGCCAGAGTGATAATTGGGATTAAATAATTTGTTTCCTTTCTTTTAGGGTTTACAAACTTGCATTTCCTATTGTCCAAGGTCTTAAAACAGACATTTCTTACATTTTGTCCAATTTTCTAGTTGTTTGTAATGGGAAGACAAGTCCAATACCAGTTACTCCAACATAGCTAGCAGAGAAGTGTCAGTTTCAATAATTACCTACTTATGGCCAATCTTATTTCATCTATAACTCCACCTCCACTCCTACGCCTCCTAGATATGTCATAGAAACTACCAATTATAAATTGATGGTGGACGGGATGATTGCAAACCCAATTATGAGTGACTGAAAAAGAGTACCAATTGAAGGTTGACTGTGCACCACAGATGCTAGAATGTACAGTGTGGGTATCAGTAACTTCATCGTGCTTTCAAATCCATGGTTCAGCTTATAGTCAATAAAGGTACATTTTGCTTTTGTTTTTAAATCATTTCAATTCACATTCAATTCCATTGTCAATTATTGTGAAGCAAATTTACTAACGTGACATTTATTTGGTTCTTCTTTTAGAAACCCAGCATACTGGATTTGAATTACAGATTCTTAGCACAGATATCAGTTAATGATTATCCAAATGTTCTATTCATGTAGCTTAATTGGTTGAATAGTTGTTAGGCAAGAAAATTTAAAGAGTTAGCAGTTCGTCATTTTGACACCTATTATTTGGATATTTTCCAAATTAAGGCATTTATTAATGTTCCTCCCTTAACCATTTTAATAACCTACCATAAGTGAACCAAGCATTTCTACATGTTAAAATTTCCTAAAGCAGTTTCAGAAAGCTGCAGAATAAATACTGTAAATGGCAAAAAGCCTTTAACACCCTAGCCAAAACACTGACCTATTGTAAACACCTTGTAAAAAAACATAAGACTTGCATTTTCTGTCAATAGAAGGGACGTTATAGTACACTTTTCTCCTAGGAATGTGAATGGTGATGTTATTAAGAAAACAACTTTTTATTTATTTCTTAACTTTTTTGCTTTCTCAGTAACCTCAGGTGGTAGTATAATGTGAGTAGTGGTATTTTGTTTTATTTTACTTTAGAGGTGTAATGCTGGCAATAAATGGAAAAACTTAAGAATTCACAGTATTCTTCCATTTTAGCACAAAACTAGTGAGGCAGTATGGTGTAGTAAAAGATCACTAGAATTAAGTGGCTAGGTTTTAATCCTAACGACCAATAACTTGCTGGCTTTGGTTGAGATATAGTTCATTCATTGTCATGAATTCCATAAAAAGGAGTTTTTTTTTTCTCTTCACATATTTGACACTATTCACAGGAGAATGATGAAAAGGAGTAGATTAGTCACTAGAGATGAGAACTGTACTGTGGGGGCATGAGTGTCATCAGGGGTTTCTATGGTCTAGGTCAGTGGTTCTCAACACTGACACCCAATGCTACCATTTTGGTTGTTCTATTTTCTGTGTTTTTTCTCCCCAGTTTTTAAACATTTTATAATTTACATACAATAAAATTCTTTTCGGGGGGGTGTACATGTCTATAAGTTTTGACAAATGCATGCAGTTGTGTAATCATTACCACAGTCAAGATTCAGAACAGTTAACAATGCCCCCCTCAAATTCTCTCATGCTGCCTCTTTGTAATTAAACTTTCCCGGGAACCCCTAGCCTCTGGCAACCATTGATGTGTTCCCTGTTCTGTAGCGATTATCCAGAATGACACATAAATGGAATCACACAGTATATAGCCTTAATGGACTGACCCAAAGCTGCCTTTTTATAATAGATATTCTGTTATTCCCCCTTTACTATCCTCATATAGAATCCAAAGAGAACATTATCTACTCTGACACATATAATTTCAAAATAAATATAATGCTGTAACATATAAAAGAGAAACAAAAAGTCAATTATAAAATAATACATATTCAAAATGAAAATGGTTGAGCACAACTCTTCTAGACCTAATGAAGTAATTGGATGCTTGCATCTACTTTAATGAAAACGTTTGGTTTCAAGGGAAGTAAGAAGATCAGACGCTATTATGTATAAAAAGTACAGGAAAATAAAAAGTACAGGAAATGAAAATGAAAAGAGGTGTGATGTGATTTTTCCAAAACGTGAATAATTCTTGGTAAAGATTCAAAAAAAACCAAGCACATTCTTGCTTTTCACAGAATCTTACTATTCCCAGTAGTTGCATTTCTGGAAAATTCCATGTATGTGAAAAACGATGTGTTCGTATATAAAATGCAGCTAGGTTTCTAGGTTCAGATAATTATAAACAGGTTTTCATCTACATGAATCTCCAGTGGGGTAATCAAAAGATGTGTAGACTGTGAAACAATTCATGTGTGGTCCTGTCTTGTGCATAGTAGGACATTTACCATCCCTGGCTTATACCCTGTATAAGCCCAAAACACCCTCCAGTCATTGTAACAGCCAAAAATATCCCCACAAATTTCTGAAACACCTCCTAGTGGGTGGCAGTTGAGACTCACTGACCAAGATGAAGTAACTCGCATGACACCCAATACTCTCATCCGGGATCAATGTTCGCCAATCTTCTGATTACCAATTAAATTCTGCAGATACCTTCATACTTGGAAAGGGATGTTATGGAGTGCTGACTTTTGTATTCTAGTCTCCAGAAATATATTCCTATTTTGGAGATTAATAAATTATCCTTTTGGTTTATCCCAATTCTGTTTTGAGTTTGTTTAGCTTGAAACAGTATCTGAGATCCTGATCAATTTGGAAGTAACAAAATTGAGATTCATCTGCACAAAATTAACTTCATATTTTGTATTAACTCTGCCAAGGTATTGTCTCCTCAATAGGTCTTACTTTCACCATTAGCTGATCTCCCTTGAAATTTTGAATTTCAGAATTCAAATTCCTTTTTAAAAATTCACAAGTGCACCTTTTTTAAGGTTACTACAAGAACAAATGCTATTCAGTATTTTACCTAAATGAAGCCAGTCACATAATCGGGCGTTGTTTGATATTGATTATTCCCAAGAGTGGAAAGAAAATGTATCATGTTCAGATGGTCCAGGGAAAGATGCCTCAGGAAACCTGAGTATTCTCAAAAATGAGTACAAGATAGAAGAATTCAACTCTTATTGTGGTTATCAGTTATCAGCAAGGGAATTTCCAAAATATATCTTATAAAATCCTTGGTAAAAGTTTTTAATTATACAGATCATTTTTTTTTTTTTTGTATATGGGAAGAGTTTTTAGAGTCACGACGCTCTCTGAGATCCTAGTTGATGCTTCCTGGGTTGCACAGATGATGAAGCTAGACCTATGCCCTATTGTCCATTAGTGGTAAAGTTTTTATTGCCATATCCAAAGGGCAGAGCAAAATTTCCTCTTGGGAATAAGTTATATGGCTCCATATAAATGAGTAATAAATGTCCAAGGACATGTAGGATAAATGTCCTACATTGCTTCCCAAGTATACTAAAAGCCTAAGAGAAGGTGAGATTTTGTGGAGACTATAAATATATTATAAACAGGACTCCAAACAGCATTCAATTCCTTGGTATTCTTGCAAAAATGACAGATGTCTTTGTAAAACTTGATTTTATCAAGCATGTTGATAGCTAACCTTTAATAATGCTATTGCAGACTCCAAAACAGTCATCATTCATGGGGGTTACATGACATTTTGATTCAATCTCTTTGCTTAAAAAAAAACCCATTCAATATTTTTCAAAGTGAAATAGCTTTACTACTTTTTCTTATTAATACATGTTTATTGTAAAAGATTTAGATAATACAACCAAATAATATAAAGAAGAAAGTGAAAATCTGGAGTACCTTAACCATCACTGTTAACATAAGCAGTGTCCAGATATACACAAATATGTTAACATACATGGACATATTTTAAACCGTACCGTAGATTATACCATGGTCATCCGTGCTGTTTTGTACCTCTTTTTTCATTTAAAATAATGAAGATTTCTTTTTATGTCAACAAATTCCATTAGGCACTATTTTAACTTGCAGCATGACATTTCATCGTATGCTCACTTGTTCAATTTTGATAAGCATTGCTTCTAATACTTTAATATTGTAAAGTTGGTCAAGATCATTCTTGTTCATATATGCTTTATGCATATCTAATTATTTCACAAATTCTCAGAAGTAAAAATTCTTGTTAAAGAGTATGCCCATCTAAAATTTGATACAAGATGCTGTATTGCTCTCTGGAAAGATGACACCAGCTCCCACTCTCAACAACAGAAATGCTATCAATCATTTTCATCTTTGTTATAATGAAAGGTAAAATATCTTGTTGTTTTTATTTGCATTTCTGTGACTACCAGTGAAGTTGGATATCTTTTAAAATGTTAAATGACCATAGTTTTTCATTTATTTGTATGTGTATGTCAATTATCTGGAGTTTTGCCCATTTTTCTATTGGGATTTTCATCTCTCTTTTTAAAAAATTTTGGCAAGGATTGCTTTATATTAAGGATTTTAACCCAACATTTTCCCCTCGAGATATCATTTATCTTTAATGTCATTTCTTATATCACTGAGCATATAGATATATAGATACATATATAGAGATACACTATGTATCTATATGTATACAGAAACCATATAAAAGTAAAGATATATATTTATATCTTTGTGTGTGTACATATATATCTTTGGTACGTATATATGGTATAGATCATATATCTTTGGTGTTTTTGTTTAGAAAGATAGCCAAATGTTCACCTAAATTTTTTCTAGAATGTTTACAAACCATCACCCTTTCAAAATTTTCTTTTCCTAAGTGATGTACAAGCTAGATGTCTTCACTCCACCCCTCAGCTCTTTGCCATCTCTCAGCCTCACCAGACAAAGACTCAGGGAAGGAGGGAGTGAGGGTCACTTTGTGGTGGTAGCAGTCACATACCTATTGACCCCAGAACAACCCCATGAAAAGGATGGGCGAAATGGAATGCCTGGTCCTGCTCTTGGTAAAATGGCCTCATTGAAGCCATATGTCAAATTTGTCTCACAGCTTTTTTGAGGCACATTCTGAATTAAGCTCCTTCATATAGTATTTCTGTTACTCATGGAATTTTCCATTGGTCCAGGTGTCTGTGTTCTAGGCTGTCTGTGTCTGTGGTAACTGTCTGGGTGAAGGACTAGAACTCAGATTAGCAAATGAGCCAGAGAGAAGAATCAAGGGAGGAAGGTTCATAATGCTCTGGAGACTTTGGAGATCAGTGATCACAATGAGAAAACCCTCCCACTCCTCTGCCCTGAGGACGGCCTCAGATCTACAGCTGAGCGAGCCACTCAGACCCTGGCCTTGAGTCTTGGCTCTTCAGACTACTGCTACTAGAACTCATAAAACACCAGCTATTAGCAGGGCTTTGCAGTCCACAAAGCGCTTTCACGTGAATTTTGTAATTGCTATTGAAACATCACATTTGTATTCTGAGTTCCTTTTCAGCTCCTCTGTCTCTTGCCTGAGAATATTACATTCCCAGAGGGGCCCAGCCCTCCCCTCTCGCTCCCAGTCAAACTCCCAGTCCTCCTTCATATCTCAAGGCCTTCCTCCCTGAACCATTTCTTGTATCTCTCGTCAACGGATGTTTTTCCACACTATCTGGGAAGAACTTTAATTAGGGATTTAATTGGGACCTGACTCTAATAATTTAAAAGACCACAGTCATAAGCTGATCATGTCGTGACCTGTGTGCAGACTTGGAGTTAAACTTGCCTGAGGTTGTCCTTGGCTCTGCGGAGTGTTAGCTGTGTCACCTTATACAAGATACCTAACTTCATCGGGCCTCCTGTATAAATATGCATAATAACTCCCTGACAGAACTTTTGTGAGGAGTAAATTAATAAAACCAATGCCTTCACATATAGTAGGTTGCTCAAGAGACATTAGTGTCCTTCACTCCTTCGGTAAGAATCCATTTCTACTGTTTTAAAAATAATTTTCAATAAATATTTAAGTAACATTTTTGTTATAAAAATGTTAGAAAATAACAATAAGCAAGTAAGATGAAAATAAACAAAAGGAAAAATAAGAAGAGAAAATAAAAAACTTGAGATAGCTACTATTACCATTTTTAAGGTTGCATTAAGTACATACTGCATATGGTAGCAGTCATCACCACTATCCACCTCCAGAATTTTTCATCATCCCAAACTGAAACTCTGTACCCATTACACACTAATTCCTCATTCTCCCTTCCCTCCTAGTAACTACTCTACTATTCTACCTTCTGTCTCTATGAATTTGCCTATTCTAAGTACCTTGTGTAAGTGGAATCATACAGTACTTGTATTTTTGTGACTGGCTAATTTCACTTAGCGTAATGTCTTCAAGGTCCATCCATATTGTAGCATGTATCAGAATTTCCTTCCTTTTTAAGGAATATTTTAGTATTCCATTGCATGTATATACCACCCTTTGTTTATCCATCGATGGACATTTGGATTGTTTCCACCATTCGACTATTGTGAACAATGCTGCTATAAGCATTGGCGTTACTATTAACATTTTGAAGTATTATTCCTGCAGTCGTGTATTTTTACACACACACACACACACACACACACAATTTTAAGTAGGTTCCCACAGTACATAATACTCTTCAACATGACTTTTTCCACTCAACAGTATATCATAGATGTTGTTCAATGGGATTATGTAATTTTCTACTACTCTTTCCTAAGGCTACATAATTATCTTTTTTATTTGTATATAACCCATAACTGATTATTGGTGGTTTCTTGTTTTTTACTACCATATGCAATATAGCAGTGAAGATTATTGTAGTTAAGTTTAAACTTCTGTCTTTAAGTTTTCCACCTTTAATGGTAATGCCTAAGTGATTCTTCCTCTTCTCAGGTAGGTACTAACTCATATTTTTTCTAGTATTTTGTTTCCTGTTTTATATATATAGATGTAAATATATATATAAGTGCCAGACGCTTTTGCTTTCAATAATACTTATTTTGGAATATGGTAAGAAATAGAGATCTACTTTTTTTCCAAACAGGAACCAGTTACCTCAGCATCATTCACTCAATATTCCATTGTTTTCCTGCTGACACCTGAGTATCTGTATTGACTCTCTCTCTATGCTATGTAAGTACAACATGGTTCTAGTTATTATATATAGGCAATTTTCTCATTTCTCATTAACATTTCAGGGAAGTTTTTATATTATTTTTATGTGTTTATATTACACATAATATATTACATAAAAAATTGTTTTCTTGGGGTTTTTTCACTCAAAATTATATTATGAGCTATCAAAAAGTTTTTGAAATGTCATTTAAAAAAACATTTCTTAGAGTTTAATTTTTGAAAACAGAAAAGCAAAGAGAAGAAAATTTAAATGGCTCACAATCACATTACCTAAATAATTTCTATTAACGTTTCAAAAAGGAGAAATCAACTATATGTCTAAAAAATTTCAAACAATAGAGAAAAAAATAAAATAGAAAAAACCCCTCTCCCCAAACTCTGCCTAACCCATAGTTCTTTTCTTCAAAGGAAACCAACGTCAAGTTTCCCATGTATTTTTCCTGAAGATAAATTTATGTTGTGTGTGTGGCTATGTGTGCGTGTGACTGTGTCTATAGTGTTGTGTGTACATGCACATCTGTGTTTAAATGTTTGTGTGTGTATTAATTTTTTATATACACTAAGGAACACATACTATACACACTGCTTTACGTCTTGCTCTCTTCACTTCATAATGAACCTTAAGAACTTTCATTATCAGCACATATAGAACTTCCTTTTCCTGGGTAATGGTGCCTGATATTCCACTGCATACATGTACCATAATTTGACTAATTTCCTATTAATGGATATTTAGATTGTCTCATGTGTTTTGTTTCTTTGTCTTTGCTATTACAAGCAATAGCATAAAGAATATTTTTGTAAATGTATTTTGGTTGGTTATTTTTTCTTGTTATTCATAAAATAAACTCCTAACAGTGGAATTATTGAGTCAAAGGATATATGTGCTTTGAATTTTTGATGGATATTGGGAAATTAGAAATTGTTCTCCAAAAATGATGAATCAATTTATACCTTCATCAATAATAGATGGAGTTTTCCTACATCCTTGACAATACTTTGCACTTAGTTAATTTTTAATTTATGTAAATTTTTTTTTTTTGTAAGGCGGATCAGCTCTGAGCTAACATCCATGCTAATCCTCCTCTTTTTGCTGAGGAAGACCGGCTCTGAGCTAACATCTATTGCCAATCCTCCTCCTTTTTTTTTTCCCCAAAGCCCCAGTAGATAGTTGTATGTCATAGCTGCACATCCTTCTAGTTGCTGTATGTGGGACATGGCCTCAACATGGCCAGAGAAGCGGTACGTCGGTGTGCACCTGGGATCCGAACCCGGGCCACCAGTAGCGGAGCACGCACACTTAACTGCTAAGCCATGGGGCTGGCCCTATCTAATTTTTAATTTATTTAATTCTATATTTATCAATATTTTATAATTTGGACAATCAGTAAAACAAAACAATATTTCATTGTTTTGGTTTGCACCTCTTTAATTGTGAATGGAGTTCAGCACCATTTAGCCTTTTGTATTTCTATTTCTGTAAAACATAAATCTATATTCCTGTCCATTTTTCTACTAGATGGCATACTTATATGAGTATGTATGACATAAGTGTAAGCATTTTGGAAATTAAGGAAATTATCCCTTTGTCTGTCATATGTTTGCAGATATTTTCCCCAGTATTTTATTTACGACGTAGCTATTTTTATTTTAATTGCTACATAGCAATTTAAAATATTTTTTGGGGTCAAATTTTTATATCTTTTCTTTTATAGCTTGCAAATAACTTGCTTAGAAAGGTCTTCCTCACTCTAACCTTATAAATACATTCACCTATGTATTCTACTAGATCTTGTATGATTTTGTTTTTTATATGATATAATGATTTTTAGTAAATGTTTTATTAAAATACAACATACATATAGAAAAGTACATAAATCACAGTGTGCAACTTAATGAATTTTCGCAAAATAATCATTCCCATGTAGCTAACATCCAGATCGAGAAACAAAACATTACTGGCACCCTGAAGCCCTTTTATGTCCCTTTCCAGTCATTACCACCCTCAAAGGGTAATCCCTTCACTATCTTAACTTCTAATATCACAGATTAGTTTTTTTCTATTTTTGAGTTTTTAGTAAATGGAATCATCCACTATGTACCATTTTGGCTTATTAAAGTCAACATGATGTCTGTGAGAGTCATCCCTGTTGTGTATAATTGTAGTTTATGTATTCCCATTGCTGTATAGTATTCTATTGTACAAATAATAATGTATTAATTCATTCCACTGTTGATAGATGTTTGGGTTATTTCCATTTGGGGGCTAGGATAGATAGAGCTTTTATAAACACGTCTTTGGATGAATACATACACATTGTTGCACTGGTCTTATCCCTAGGAGTGGAATTGCTGAGTTGAGCCTTGGTACTTAGTTCCAAACGTTTTTCCAAAATGATTGTAGCAATTTATACTTTCACCAGCAATATATGCTTCACATCCTCACCAACTTTATATATTCTTTCTTTTTCCATCTTAACCATTCTGATGGGTGTGAATTGGTTTCCCACTGTGGTTTTTTTTTTTTTTTACTGATGTCTTAATAGTTTATAACATTGTGAAATTTTGGTTGTACATTTTTGTTTGTCAACCACCATATACATGTCTCCCTTCACCCCTTGTGCCCACTCCCCACCCCCTTTGCCCCTGGTAACCACAATACAGTTTTCTCTGTCCATGTGTTGGTTTATATTCCACATATGAGTGAAATCATGCCGTGTTTGTCTTTCTCTTTCTGGCTTATTTCACTTAACATAATACCCTCATAATACCCTCCATCCATGTTGTTGCAAATGGGATGATTTTGTCTTTTTTTATGGCTGAGTAGTATTCCATTGTATATATATACCACATCTTCTTTATCCAATCATCAGTCAAGGGACACTTCTGTTGCTTCCACCTCTTGGCTATAGTGAATAATGCTGCAATGAACATAGGGGTGCATAAGCCTCTTTGGATTGTTGATTTCAGGTTTGTTGGATAGATTTCCAGTAGTGGGATAGCTGGATCATAGGATATTTCTATTTTTAATTTTTTGAGGAATCTCCATACCATTTTCCATAGAGGTTGCACCAGTTTGCATTCCCACCAGCTGTGTATCAGGGTTCCTGTTGCTCCATATCCTCTACAACATTGTTGTTTTTTGTCTTGGTGATTACAGCCATTCGAACGGGTGTGAGGTGATATCTTAGTGTTGTTTTGATTTGCATTTGCCTGATGATTAGTGAGTTGAACATCTTTTCATGTGCCTATTGGCCATCTGTATATCTCCTTTGGAGAAGTGTCTGTTCATTTCCTCTGCCCATTTTTTTGATCGGGTTGTTTGTTTTTTTGTTGTTCAGTTGTTTGAGTTCTTTATATGTTATGGAGATTAACCCCTTGTCAGATATATGTTTTGCAAATATTTTCTCCCAGCTGGTGGGTTGTCTATTCATTTTGATCCTGGTTTCATTTGTCTTATAGAAGCTCTTTAATCTGATGAAGTCCCACTTGCTTATTTTTTCTTTAGTTTCCCTAGTCTGAGTAAGCATGGCATCTGAAAAGATTCCTTTAAAACCAATGTCAAATAGTGTGTTGCCTATATTTTCTTCTATGAGTTTTATAGTTTCAGGTCTCACCTTCAGGTCTTTGATCCATTTTGAGTTCATTTTTGTGAATGGCGATAGCAGATGGTCCACTTTCATTCTTTTGCATGTGGCTGTCCAGTTTTCCCAACACCGTTTATTGAAGAGACTTTCCTTTCTCCATTGTATGTTCTTAGCTCCTTTGTCTAAAATTAGCTGTCCGTATATGTGTGGTTTTATTTCTGGGCTTTCAGTTCTGTTCCATTGATCTGTGTGTCTGTTTTTGTACCAGTACCATGCTGTTTTGATTACTGTTATTTTGTAGTATGTTTTGAAGTCAGGGATTGTGATGCCTCCAGCTCTGTTCTTTTTTCTTAGGATTGCTTTAGCTATTTGGGGTCTTTTGTTGCCCCATATGAATTTTAGTATTCTTTTTTCTGTTTCCATGAAGAATATCATTGGGATTCTGATTGGGATTGAGTTGAATCTGTAGGTTGCTTTAGGTAGTATAGACATTTTAACTATTTTTATTCTTCCAATCCATGTGCATGGGATATCTTTCCATTTCTTTTCTTTTCTTTTTTTTTTGTGAGGTAGATCTGCCCTGAGCTAACATCCATGCCAATCCTCTGCTTTTTGCTGAGAAGACTGGCCCTGGGCTGACATCTGTGCCCATCTTCCTCCACTTTATATGGGATGCCGCCACAGCATGCCCTGACAAGCGGTGCATTGGTGCGCTCCCAGGATTCAAACCCAGGCCGCCAGCAGCGCAGAACATGCACTTAACCCATGGGGCCGGCCCTCTTTCCATTTCTTTATGTCATTATCGATTTCTTTCAATAATGTCTTGTAGTTTTCATTGTATAGGTCTTTCACTTCCTTGGTAAGATTTATTCATAGATATTTTATTCTTTTTGATGCAATTGTAAATGGTATTATCATTCTGAGCTCTCTTTCTGTTAGTTCGTTATTAGCATACAGAAATGCAACTGATTTTTGTAGGTTGATTTTGTACCCTGCAACTTGGCTGTAGTTGTTGATTATTTCTAATAGTTTTCCAATGGATTCTTTAAAGTTTTCTATATATAAAATCATGTCATCTGCAAATAGTGAGAGTTTCACTTCTTCATTGCCTATTTAGATTCCTTTTATTCCTTTTTCTTGCCTGATTGCTCTGGCCAAAACCTCCAGTACTATGTTGAATAAGAGTGGTGAGAGTGGGCAGCCTTGTCTTGTTCCTGTTCTCAGAGGAATGGCTTTCAGACTTTCCCCATTGAGTATGATGTTGGCTGTGTGTTTGTCATAAATAGCCTTTATTATGTTGAGGAACTTTCCTACTATACCCATTTTGTTGAGAGTTTTTATCATAAATGGATGTTGGATCTTGTCAAATGCCTTCTCTGCATCTATTGAGATGACCATGTGGTTTTTATTCCTCATTTTGTTGATATAGTGTATCACGTTGATTGATTTGTGGATGTTGAACCATCCCTGTGTCCCTGGTATACATCCCACTTGATCATAGTGTATGATCTTTTTAACGTATTGCTGTATTCGGTTTGCCAATATTTTGTTGAGGATTTTTACATCTATGTTCATCAAAGATATTGGCCTATAATTTTCCTTTTTTGTATTGTCTTTGTCTGGCTTTGATATCAGGGTGATGTTGGCCTCATAGAAGGATTTAGGAAGTGTTCCATCTTCCTCTATTTTTTGGAATAGTTTGAGAAGGATGGGTATCAAATCTTTGAATGTTTGGTAAAATTCACTGGAGAAGCCATCTGGTCCTGGACTTTTATTTTTTGGGAGATTTTTGATTACTATTTCAATCCCATTACTTGTGATCGGTCTATTCAGATTCTCTATTTCTTCTTGGTTCAGTTTTGGGAGGTTGTATAAGTCTAAGAATTTATCCATTACTTCTAGATTGTCCAATTTGTTTGCATATAATTTCTCATAGTATTCTCTTATAATTCTTTGTATTTCCATGGTAGCCATTGTAATTTCTCCTCTTTCATTTCTAATTTTATTTATTTGAGCCTTTTCTCTTTTTTTCTTAGTAAGTCTGGCTAAGGGTTTGTCAATTTTGTTTATCTTCTCAAAGAACCATCTCTTTGTTTCATTAATCCTTTCTACTGTTTTTTTTTTTTGTCTCAATTTCATTTATTTCTGCTCTAATTTTTATTATTTCTCTTCTGCTGACTTTGGGCTTTGTTTGTTCTTTTTCTAGTTCTGTTAGGTTAATTTAAGGTTGCTTATTTGGGCTTTTTCTCGTTTGTTGAGGTGGGCCTGTATTGCTATGAATTTCCCTCTCAGGACTGCTTTTGCTGGATCCCATATGAGTTGGTATGGCGTATCTTCATTTTTGTTCGTCTCCAGATATTTTTTGATTTCTCCTTTAATTTCCTCAATGATCCATTGGTTGTTCAGTAGCATGTTGTTTAATCTCCACATCTTTGTCACTTTCTCAGTTTTTTTCTTGTGGTTGATTTCCAGTTTCATAGTATTATGGTCTGAAAAGATACTTGTTATGATTTCAATCTACTTAAATTTATTGAGGCTTGCCTTGTTTCCTAACATATGGTCTACCCTTGAGAATGTTCCATGCGCGCTTGAGAAGAATGTGTAGTCAGCTGTTTTTGGATGGAGTGCTCTTTACATGTCTACTGGGTCCATCTCGTCCAGTTTTTCCTTTAAGTCCACTGTTTCTTTATTGACTTTTTGTCTGGATGATCTATCCATGGATGTAAGTGGGGTATTAAGATCTGCTACTATTATTGTGTTGTTGTTAATGTCTCCTTTTAGGTTTGGTAATAGTTGCTTTATGTACTTTGGCGCTCCTATGTTTAGGAGCGTCCAATTTATAATTGATATGTCTTCTTGGTGGAGTGTCCCTTTTATCATTATATATTGCCCCTCTTTGTCTCTCTTAACCTATTTTATCTTGAAGTCTACTTTGTCTGAAATGAGTATGGCAACACCTGCTTTCTTTTGTTTGCCATTAGCTTGGAGTATTGTCTTCCATCCTTTCACTCTGAGCCTGTGCTTGTCTTTAGAGCTGAGCTGTGTTTCCTGAAGGCAGCGTGTTGTTGGGTCTTGCTTTTTAATCCATCCTGCCACTCTGTGTCTTTTGATTGGAGAGGTCAATCCATTTACACTTAGAGTAAGTATTAATATACGAGGGCTTAATGTTGCTCTTTTATCACTTATTTTCTGGTTCTTTTGCATTTCCTTTGTTTCTTGTCCCATGTGTTTCGGACTGCCAATTCAGTTTGGTTGTTCTGTCTTATGACTCTTCTAGTTTTCTCTTTGTTTATCTTACGTGATTTTGTTTTGATTATTTGTTTAGTGGTTACCTTGAGGTTTGTATAAAAAATCTTGTGTATGAGATAGTCCATTATCTGATGGCCTCTTATTCCCTTATACTAAGTCAATTTGATCTCTTTCCTCTTCCCCTTCTAAGTTATTCTTGTCACAACTTATTCTATCTTGTGTTGTGGGTGTGTGTTTAAAGTGATTTGATTTTGGTATTTAAGTGGTTGCTAATCTATTCTGGTAAAGATCTACAATTTTCCGATTTTGTCTACCTGTTTTTCTCCTTGCTCCAAGCTTTGTATTCCATTTCTCTTCTTTTTTTCAGGCCTGAGGGCCTTCTTGAGCATTTCTTGTAGTGGGGGTCTTGTGGCCATGAACTCCCTTAGCTTTTGTTTATCTGGGAAAGTTATTATTTTTCCATCATATTTGAAGGATATTTTCACTGGGTAGAGTATTCTTGGCTGAAAGTTTTTGTCTTTCAGTATTTTGAATATATCATTCCAGTCTCTCCTAGCCTGTAAAGTTTCTGTTGAGAAATCTGCTGAGAGCCTGATAGGAGCTCCTTCGTATGTTATTCTTTGTTTTCATCTAGGTGCCCTTAATATTGTTTCTTTGTCATTGACTTTTGCCAGTTTTACTACTATATGCCTTGGAGTGGGCCTTTGCCTGTTGACATATTTAGGTGACCTATTGGCTTCGCGTACTGGTATTTCCTGCTCCTTCCCCAGATTTGGGAAGTTCTCAGCTATTATTTCCTTGAATAGGCTCTCTGTTCCTCTTTCCCTCTCTTTTCCCTCAGGAATACCTATAATTCTTATGTTACATTTCCTAATTGAGTCAGATATTTCTTGGAGACATTTTTCATTTCTTTTTAGTCTTAGTTCTCTCTCCTCCTCCATCTGGAGCATATCTGTATTCCTATCCTCTATAATGCTAATTCTTTCCTCCATATTGTCAGCTCTGTTCTTTAAAGATTCCATATTCTCCTTTATCTCCTCCCTTGTGTTCTTCATTTCCATCAGTACTGATTGGTTTTTCTTATGATTTCAGTTTCTCTTGTGAAGAAACTCCTTATCTCGTTGAATTGTTTATCTGTGTTTTCTTGTATTTCATTGAGCTTTTTTATGATAGCTATTTTGAATTCTCTGTCATTTAAGTTATGGATTTCTGTGCCTTCAGGGTTGATTTCTGGGTGCTTGTCATTTTCCTTCTGGTCTGGCAATTTAATGTACTTTTGCATTATGCTTGCTGTATTGATTGTGTTTTTCCTCATCCTGGAAATATCTGGTTGCAGTTTCCATCTGCCATCACCGTGTGGGGGTCAAGGGCTGTGTAATCTGAGCCCCCCGCACTCTGCCCTGGCTGCTCTGACTGGTCGGCTGAGCTGCAGTGTCAGACATGCAGGGCATGGAGGGGCTCTCTCTTTTGCCCACTGGGTCCCTGGTGGGGTGATTCTCACTCACCCCTCGTTATCCACTCTCCTGGGCTGCTCAAATGTTTATGGCACCCCTGCAGCAGTTCTCAGTCCTCTGTGTGGGAGTTTCCCACTGGCTGAGAGAGCCTGAAGAGCTATGGTTTCCCCGCAGAGGGCTGCTCCTCCCCTCTCTCTGGGAGCCTTGCAACCCAAGTCGCCGATCTGATGGAGAGGGAGAGGATTTCTCCTTACCTCTCCCCACTTCCTCCAGGGGTCCCAGCATGTCCACTCTCAGATGTGCAGCAGTGTGTGTCTTTCTGATATCCCTTTGTGTGGTTGAGTGTCTCTTGTTGGTGTATGATTGACCCTTTTGTTGTATCTTATTGGGGGACGAGTTTACAGGATAGCTCACTCTGCCATGATGCTGATGTCACTACCCCCACTGTAGTTTTAATTCACATTTCTCTGATGGCTAATGAAGTTGAGTAGTTTTTCATGTGTTAATTGATCACTTAGGTATGCTCTTTTGTGAAGGGTCTGTTCAAGCCTTTTGCCCACTTTTCTACTGGATTATTTGTCTGTTTTCTTACAGATTGGTAGAAATTCTTTATATATTTTGGATAAGAATTCTATACACCCAAATATCTTCTCTCTCTGTGGCTTACCTTTTCATTCTCAATGTTATCATTTGATAAAAGAAGTTCTTAATTTTTTTTTTTGGTGAGGAAGATTGGCCATGAGCTAACATCCATTGCCAATCCTCCTCTTTTTGCTGAGGAAGATTGGCCCTGAGCTCACATCTGTGCCCATCTTCCTCTATTTCGTATATGGGACTCCACCACAGCATGGCTTGATGAGCGGTGTGTAGGTCTGTGCCTGGATTCAAACCTACAAACCCTGGGCAGCTGAAGCGGAGCATGTGAACTTAACCACTACACCACCAGGCTGGCTCCAAGAAGTTCTTAATTTTAATATAGTCCAATTTACCAATTTTTTCTTTTATGGTTAGTGCTTTTTGTGTCCTGATGAAACATCAATTTTTTTATTTCTTAAAACATTTTTTAAAGAAATTTGATGAAATGCAGTTGACATATAATAAACTGCACATATTTAAAGCATATAATTCACTAAACTTTTGGCAGCGATGGATAATGTACATTATCTTAACTTTGATGATAGTTTCATGGTTGAATACATATGTCAGAATTTAAATTTTAATAGTTCAATAATATTTCATCCTATGAAAGTATTCTAATTTGTTTTCCATTCCTCTAATGTTGGGCAGTAAAATTGTTTTTCTTTTTTTTCTCTATCATAAAAAATGTATAGCTCTGTTCAATGTCATAGGGATGAAACTGCATGGACAAACAGGAAATAATGGATATGCTTTGTGGAAGACAAGATGTGCCAGGTTGCTTGACAATGCCATCCTGAGAGGAGCGAAGAGCAAGAGTGTGCCTGGGAGGCTGAGGAACACTCATGCTGTGTGGAGCCTCAGTAATGAGCTGTCATATGTTGTGATGTGCAGTTCTTTTTTTTTTTTTTAATTTTTTTTTTTTTATTTATTTTTCCCCCAAAGCCCCAGTAGATAGTTGCATGTCATGGTTGCACATCCTTCTAGTTGCTGCATGTGGGACGTGGCCCCAGCATGGCCGGAGAAGCGGTGCCTCGGTGTGCGCCCAGGATCCGAACCCGGGCCTTCAGCAGCGGAGCACGAGCACTCAACCGCCAAGCCACGGGGCCGGCCCCGATGAGCAGTTCTTAAGTGATAACGTATGCAAGCTGCATGGCAAGAAGTGCTGGCCTCGGGTGGTGACAGCTGCCTACTTTGGGAAAAACTGACTGAAGCAGGAAAGAAACGACCTTTCTCTCTTCTTAAAAATGTTTTTTAATTACAAGAGTGTCTGCTCATTTTTTTAAAAATCAGGAAATATTTGGACATAAAGTGAAAATCATTCCCTAGTCCCAGTCCCACTCCTCATAGATAACCCCTGGAAATATTTTGGTATGTAACCTTGTAGACATTTTCTATGCAGAGTTTTATATACATATAATCTATGTATATATATAGTTTGTTTTTTAGAAACAGGACCGCATTAAAAATAATGCTTGGCAACTCGCTCTTTTTACTTACCTTCTTGGGACTCCCTTTCCACACCAGTTTGCTACAGAGTGCCTGCTCCCCTCCTTCTCCAAACAGCTCAGGGTGCGGCTGACATGCCCCAGTCTCAGTCCCAACACCTGTAGTCCCCAGGGTAGCTCCAGATGAGACCCGGAGGCCGAATTCCCAGTAGAAAGGCAGCGTGCCCGGCACTGACATGATCCCCCCTACAGCAGGCTTTGCCCTTGTTCCTACACAACCACACTTCAGGATGAGGGCTGGCTCCAGACCCCTCAGGCACCTTCCCCCTCCCTGACCCATGGCCTCTTCTGCAGGCCATGAGTAGAAAACTCAGAAGCCCACAGAAGCCCAGCAAGTCAAGTAAATGAGTACAGCAGGCTGGGTAGAAGAGTATTATAACCATAAGAAGTGGAGAGCACCAGCCCTGTTTGAATGACAGCCACTGCTCACACCACTGCTTACACCGTTGCTCACACTACCGCTCACACCACTGCTCACACTATTTCTCACACCACTGTTCACACCACTGCTCACACCACTGCTCACACCACAGCTCCTACCACTACTCACACCACTGCTCACACCACAGCTCCTACCACTACTCACACGATTGCTCACACCACTACTCACACTACTGCTCACACCACAGCTCATACCACTACTCACACCATTGCTCACACCACTGTTCACATCACTACTCACACCGTTGCTCACACCACTGCTCACACACTGTTCACACCACTACTCACACCACTTCTCACACCACTGCTCATACTGCTCACACCACTGCTCAAACCACTGCTCACACCATTGCTCCCACCACTGCTCACACCACTACTCACACCACTGCTCACACCACTGCTTGCACTCACCACTCACCACTCACACACATCCCCTTCTGAAGAGGGAATATTCCCAGATTCCTAAATGTTCCTTAAAGAAGCGATGAGAAGCCAGAAAAACCCTTGAGAAGCTAGGAATCCAAATTTTTATGAGAAATCTTCTGATTTTCAAATGTCAGTAGCTGAATGTTTTTGAATATATCTAGGTCTTTACTTTTTATTTTTAAAAATAAACTTTATTTTTAGAACAGTTTTAGATTTACAGAAAAATGGTAAAGATAGTGTTGAGAGTTGCCATATACCCCAAACCAGTTTTCCCTATTATTAACATTTTACTTTAGTATGGTATATTCATCACAATTAATGAGCCACTATTGATACATCATTATTAATAGCATATTCAGATTTCCTTGGTTTTTATCTGATGTCCTTTTTCTGTTCCAGGATCCTCTCCAGGATACCACATTACATTTAGTTGTCATGTGTCCTTAGGCTCTCTTGGCTGTGACAGTTTCTTAAAGTTTCCTTGTTTTTGATAATGTTGGCAGTTTTGAGGATTACTGGTCAGGTATTTTGCAGAATGTCCCTCAATTGGTTTTTTTTTGATATTTTTCAGAAAAACCACAGAGGTAAAGTGCCATTCTCATCACATCATATCAAGGGTACCTGCTGTCAACAGGACTTATCACTGTGCATGTTGACCTTGATCACCAAGATGAGGTCATGTTTGTTAGGTCTCTCCCCTGTAAAGTTACTCTTTTTTCCCTCTTTCCACACTTAACTCTATGAAAGGAAGTCACCATGCACAGCCCACACTTATGGTTGGGGAATTATGCTCCACCTTCTTCAAGACAGTGTCTCCCCATAAATTACTTGGAATTCTTCTCAGCACAATCTTCCATAACCAACTCCTACCTACCTTTTTGGCTTTATCCAGCCACTCCCTCTCTCCTCAGCTCTGGGCTCATCAGCCTGTAGATCAGTACCTGCGGATCCCGAAGGGCACCATTCTTTCTCTCATCTCTTTGTTCTTGGCTGTTGCTACTCTCTTTAGACAGACATGTCTAAGTTTAGACCAGACATCCCTGGACTCTCTCCCCTATATGTTCAATTCCTCTTTAACCTTCAAGACTGCTTGCTCAAGTACCCTGTACCCTAGGAAGTCTTCCCAGAATACAGTCTGCATTAGGGCACTTTCCTCCAAGTCCAAAATACCCTGTGCTATGTCCCCATGATGGCATTCATCCCTCTCTATTGTTCATTCTTAACATTCTCCTCTGTTATACTGAGAGTTTAAGAGGAGAGGCTGTCTTTTTACCTGCCTTTCTGTCCCCTGTGCCTGTACAGTATATACATAAGACACTAAGTCAATGTTTTTTGAATGAATGAATGAATTAAAAAACTTGCAAAATCCCAGCTATGAGATTTCTTCTTTGAATTTCCAGTCCTTCTGTCTTGTCAATTATCACCATATTCTGCCTTTTATTATGGTTACTTGGGTACTTGTCTTACTCATTGTAATAGCTCCAACAGTCTTCAAGGGCTGCAAGCGTGTTTTGTTTTTCATGTAGTTTTGTAATGTTTTTCACTGCCTTTATCTTTCCTATAGTTTCTATGACACTCTCTTGCACAAAATACGTGTCTAATAAATCTTCCTGGAATGAGTGAATGAGTTAATGAACAAATAAATGAAGCTATCTGCAAATGTAATTGATGAGAATGAATTATACAAGGAAAGGAAGGGTAATGGACTGGAAAATAAATATTGTTACATTTTTATTTGAGTAGAGGAATTTAAAAACATGAGTTTGCTCTAAGTGAAAAAGCCACTTTTCTCCTTAACAACAAAAGGGAGAGTAAGCCTGATTCAATTCCTAGATGGACCTTCCTGCCCTGCCCCCCGCCTCCCCAAATACACACTGTTACTCTTGAAAATAGCTGACTGGTGTACAACATAAGTTCACTCCTTCCCTTTAAAAAACAAAGAGCTCAAATCCAAGATTTTTTAAATAACATTTTTCTCTATCATAAAATATGATTTTTCTAGGTGTCCACTGCTGGGGAAAAGTGATCAGACACCAACCATTCTGGAAGGAAAAAAAATCCTTACAGCAAGATATATCATTACCATTATTATCAACACCAAATTCAACTACTGTGGAAGAACCTTACTCAGAGGAAGTTGAATCAGGAGAGAATTTAGTCCCTCTTTTTCTCTACCAAAAAGTGAATTTCATGAAGGATATTTCTCAATCAGTATTTGATTAGAACAACCTGTAGAGGGCGTCCTTGCACCAAGAGCCATAGGGATTTGAGCAATACTGAGGGAAAAAAATCGTCGATTAAAACCACACTTGCTGGAGTAAAAGAAAATGTCTATTGTGTTGTGAAATTATTATCTTTAACCGGGAGACAATTGGCATTACAATTGTTTTAAAAACCTAAAGTGTTTTAAGGTTGCCCAATGTATACAAATACATTACATAAATGAATATTCACTTAAATAAAAACTAATGAAATCTTTGAAAAGAGGTTAATATGCTTATTTTAAAGGAGGAATGGCTATGAAGCTCTGGACGCAATCAGACTGAATTAGGATCTACTCAGTGTGAGGTATAGTAGGTAAGAGAATGGGCTTTGAAATCAGAGTGCCTGGGACAGGAAGCTGACTCTGCCACTTACCAGCTGGGCAACCACAGTCAACTCAGTGGACCTTTTTGAGCCTTGTTTCCCCATCAGTAAAATGGGAATAATCATAGTACCTACTTAAAAAAGTTATGAAGATTAAGTAAGCACTTACAAGTCCTTTTAAAATTAAGACATTGCAAGTTTAAATCAGTCATGGTTAGATGTCTTTTTAAAGTTCAACAGTTGTACAGCTGAAAATATTTCCTAACTGGAAATGCGTCTTCTGCTCTCTTTCCTAACCGAAGGCACGCACATGTTCAGCTTCTCTTCTGTTGTTTCTATCTGTCCTGCTCTCTGGAGGTGTCCACTACTCTATAAAGGACGGAGTCAAACACCACGCTCAGCCCCAGACTGGATCCTTGGGGCACTTGTCGCAGCATCTGGGTGCTAAAGAACAAGGAGGGGTAAACAACCCTTTTCTGAGTCTGAAATCTTTCTAAGTTTTTAAGAAACATTTTGCTTCCGTTTTCTTTGCGCATCCAAGAGACTAGGCAGAGGGCACGTCAAGTCCTTTCTGCTGGGGTCGGGTGGATGTGTTCGACTGCCGCCCACTGCCGGCCGACTACGCTTCCCCCAGGCAAGGCCGGAGCCTTGGTCTCGCCCTAAAGCGCCCGTGATTTCAGGACCAGCGTGGCGCGCCTCCAAATTTCTTGAAACATCAGCAAATATGAACATATTCGCGACTTTGGGAGCTCTAACCCGACAAGGCCAGGTACGCCTGTCATCCGGAGCCCAAGGAACTCTTCCTGGCGCTGCTGGGCTAGCAGGGAGAAGAGCCTCCCCAGCTGTTCAAGCACCTCCCTGGTGTCTGACAAGTGCGCAAGGAGAGCCCTTCGCCGGAGACCAGCCGAGCGCCTGCCCTCAGGCACCACTGGACGGGGGCGTCTCGGGTTTTAAATGCCTGGGAACGCGCCAAAGGTCGGCGTAGCGCGGATCCGAGAGCACAGGCTTTGCAGAGAGAGGAATGACAGTGGCGGAAAGGGAGAAGTGGAGGACCATGCGTCTCCATTTTAGCGCCGGGGTAGACCTGGGAGTTATCATCACCATCATCTGCGCTCACTCAAGCCCTGCCGTGTCAGTTCACCCGTGTCCTTCCACCCACGCCTCGCCTGGCCGGAGGCAGAGGCGAGTGACGTCCCAGGGGACCCATTGAGCGCCCTCCTCCGCACGCGCCCCCTCGGCGCGCGCTCGCCCTCGGCGCCCCGCCCCGCGCCCCCGGCGCCCCCCAGCGGCGGCCGGCCGGCTCGTCCCTCCCCGCTCGCACCTCGCTGGCGCCCGCCCTTCCCGCTCTTCCTCTCCGCGGTATTTAACCCTCCGACTCTTGGCCTCGCCGCGCGTGCTGGCATCTCCTGCCCTGCCAGGCCCGCGTCTCCGCCAGCCCCTCTCCTCCCGTGCCCCCTCCTCGTGCCCAGCCCGCGCGCTCTCCCCCGCCCTTCTCCTCCCGCTCTCCCGGGCTCACTCGCATCCGAGCTCGACGGCTACACGCCCAGCCGTCGAGGCGGGAAGAGCTTGGGCTGAGGGAGAACTTCACGACTGCAGGTTGGGTAGGTGCGGCAGAAGGCGTTTCCGCGGCGAGAGCCTCCAGCAAGGGGGTCCGGAGTAGCATGGCCCGGAGAAGCGCCTTCACTGCCGCCGCGCTCCGGCTCTGGAGCATCCTCCCGTGCCTGCTGGTGCTGCGGGCGGAGGTCGGGCAGCCGCGGGAGGAAAGCCTTTACCTGTGGATCGACGCTCACCAGGCGAGGGTGCTCATAGGTAAGGCTCCCGCGCGCAGCACCTTCCCCTGCCTCTTCTCACTCTCTCTCCAGCTCTTCCACGAAAGAGGGAGAGATGCGTGCCTTTAAAACTTAATTTCCAAGAAGATTACTCCCTCCCTTTTAATTGGCTATTTTCCACCTGAAAGCGTATAAACTTCTCTCTCAAGAAACCAAAGCTGCTCTAGTGTTCTGATCATGCTGTTGCTAGTTGCTACAACCCTACGTTTTTAGGCGGACCCAACATTTGTTAAAACCAGTTAACTCCACGTCTACTCCTTTTCCCTGAAAGCTTGTGCCTGTTGGCATCATTCTTACCACATTCAGAGGAAAATGAGTTGGTATCAAGGCAGGTGCTTTGTGAAAAGAAAAGACTCATACTAATTCTTTGGTGGGTTTGTTTTTGCATGCAATTTCTGATTTGGATTCTCTAAGTCCACCTAGTTTGAGAGTTTTGTTTATTTTTTTAAAACCAGGATTTGAAGAAGATATCTTGATTGTTTCAGAGGGGAAAATGGCCCCTTTTACACATGATTTCAGAAAAGCACAACAGAGAATGCCAGCTATTCCTGTCAATATCCATTCCATGAACTTTACCTGGCAAGCGGCAGGGCAGGTAAGTTCTGTTATCCAGAAAGGGTGGAGAAAATGACCCTTGAATATTTCCGCTGCCTGATGGCAGGTAGAAATAATACTGTATAATGTGTAATCTGGTACATTTTTAGTTTTTGAGTGATTGCTCATCTGATCTCCAAAGCAAGTAAAGCATTAGCTCCCATTTATTTACACATGTCACATAAATTAAGGATTCCCCAAAAAAAAGGGTGAGCAATGTGCCTAAGCTCACTATTTTGATAAGACTAGGTGTCTTCAGGCTGCTGGAAATATAAAGACCTCAAATACCGATATCACTTCTTTCTGTGATCATTGACATTAGAATTTAACATAATATTTAAAAAGACTTTTTTCCATAGTGTGTACTAACCACTTGTGACATTATAGTTTACAACAAATTTTAAAGTCAATAAGTATTTTTGACATTGTGCATTTGAAAAAATTGGTATATTGACTGTTATTCACTGAAACAGTGTGAATGCTGTATATTTCTGGTAGAAGTTCAGACTCAAAAATGGTCATGTAAGAACGTTTGTAAAATATTGACAGGCTATTGATTTTTTTAAGTTACCATTTTGCTTTCGTATGGAAAAAGAGAACTGCAATATATTTTTATGAAGCATTCCTTTGATTTCTTAACACATTAGCATCTTTTGTGTGTTACCTTTCATACACTTTCAGTATTACATAAATGATTTCTATCTTTGGAAAAAAAGGGAGAACAAATGTTATGTGAGTTTAATTTCTTTTGTGCAACTGGAGAATTTACTCTCGAGGACAAATGGTAAGTAAATTCTTGAGCTCATTAGTTGGTAAAAATGTGTCTACTATGAAAATCATTGTAATTATAATTAAAATCACATTTTCAGGTCTTTTTTATTCTAAAATTCCTTAAATGGCTATTTTCATGAAGAATGTGATCCAGAAAACACTTTGTAAAAAGTAACTATTTCGAATTGAGAAACCACTCTGGTTCCCTTATAGTATGGGCATGACCACTTAGCTATCTTTTTTCCTTTAGGTCTGTTCTCTCATTTTTCTTTTCTAAACTAGATCAGATCTAGACTCTTCAACACTTCCATTGTCATAAAAAAGTAAACGTTTTGGATTCACCAAAGTTCATAACGGGAAGGTCATCTATTCTAATACCCCCATTTTGCAGATAAGTTCACTGAGGCTCCTATTGCTCTATAGGGAGGTTATTCCTTTTCTTCCTACAATTCCCTCTTCATAGGTACTTTATGGACAATTAATTTTGGAATATTGTGAAATCAGTAATAAATCCATGAAGAGTCTTTTTTTATTTCCTTTTCTTTAACCCTGAATCTATTTGCTTGTGTTTGACCACTTGTCAGATGGGATCAATATTAATTCTGTGCTTTTAAAAAGGAGCTCTGCTTTACCTATACTTCTATGGATTCATAAGAACCACTGGGAGGTAGCTTGACTTGCAACCCCAAACCCCCCGGCTGAAAGGGTTTGGTAACTGTAGGAGAAGCAGAAAGGGTCGATAGCTCTTATTTATTTATCTATCAATTTATTTATCTATTTATTTTGCATATGAGTTTGTCTTCTGAAGAATGGAATTTGAAGCAAAAGCTTAAATTCCATATTATCTCCCCTAAATGTTTTATAGCATATCACATGTTTGCAAACATTGGCGTATTGCTGAGTGCAAAATGGATTGCATATCACACAATCTCAGGAATATTTCTTGTAGCAGATTAGAGAAGATGGTGGAATTGGCATGGAGATGAAGCTTCTAGCATCTTTTTCTCTCCTGCTTCAGTGTTGATTACCCATGTAGATTGTCTCATTATGTAGGACAATGGTAGTACCTCAATTAGGTTATCTTGCTCTCTAGCTCAGGCTGCTCTGAGTAGGTTACCACAGGGAACTACGTGAAATCTGGTGTCTGTTTTTCTTAGGGGGGAGAGGAGTGATGGGGTAGGATCTACACAATACCAAACAGCAAGATGTGTTAGAATATTATACAAATTTGACTCAGTAAAGTTATGTGATTCCAGCACCATAATTTTTGAACTGCATGGAAATTTTGAAGATGGGAAAAATAATGACTTCAGTACCGACTGATTATTTTGAAAGGCATCTCTGACTAAAGCCAAACCACATCAAAACATCTACATGGAAAATGAACAGTTCATTCCATTATCTAGTTATTTCATCCAAATAATATCAAACATTTAGAGATTTCAACACAAGCAAAACACATAGCTGATTAATGAAATTTTAAACTTAATATTCAAGAGTTTTGGCAAGACATGGAGAAAGTTAAAATCACTTTAGTATTGAAGACCTAGTAAAGCAGTAGGTGTTATCTACTTCCAATAAATTACTAGTCCAGTAACCCAAGGTGTTCTTGGCACCCTTTAAAAGAACTTTCATGTTCTACTTCAAACAAATGCAAATAAAAATTACAGTGAGATTCGTTTCCCCACATCAAGTTGGTCAAGTTTTTTAAAAGTATTTTTAGTGTATGCAGAATTGTGCATACTCATATGTGGCTGATGCCCATGTTAGCCTTTTTTGCAGGGCAATTTTATGCTGATGGCAAAAAGCTTAATTAGATCCTTTGGGAAATTTTATTTCCAGAGATTCATCCTAAGGAAATAATCATGGATATGAATACACGTTTAGGTGCAAGATTGTTCCTCATTGTGCTATTTATAAAAGTGAAAACGTAGGTAGAACCTATAGCTCCGGCAATAGTGGGAAGAGAATACGGTGAAGCGTTAATAGAATATTCTAGATATCTACTTGATGCCATGGAAAGATGTTCATGACGAATTAAGTCAATAGTCTATATCAGTACATTCTTTTTGATTCCATTATGAAATATGTAGGCAGACATAGGAAAAAACGTCTGATTCTCCAAGGTGTCAACATTAGTTACATCTGCATATGTTATGTTTTGGCTTTTCCACAAAGAGTGCGTATTGATCTGTAATTTTAAAAATTATTGTACATTAAATATGTGTAAAAAGTTGTACTTTAGAATTTAAAATTGTATAACTGTTCTATATTACAAATAGTTTTCTTCTATTTATTATCCGGTATCATTTTTACACTACACATTACTCAACAAAATGGTAAAACAAGATGGTTTTCACGGCTGATCATAACTGTGAAGCCCAAAGAGTTCACTAATTCTTGTCTAATTCTCACCAGTTTCTTTTGAGTTCTCCAAAAATCTGTTTTGGAAGGCTTTCCTGCCTGAAATCAGATTACCTGACCTCTTCCTACCCCTGAAATCCTCACTTTCCATGGAAAATCCTGCCTCCACTTTATCTCCCATTTAAAATATTCATTTTCTGACATACCCGTTCTCAAGGCTTTCAGATGAGAGAAGAATTTCTACTAAAGAGGCTTAGGCTTAAAGGATTTTTAGTAATTAAGGGAAAATACTCTTTATTACTGTATATAATTTTTAATAGCTGGTATTTTTCAATGAAGCATTCCTTATTCTGATTTTTTGCTAAATTTGAGACAGGTAGGGGCCATGAGCAACCATTCTGGTTTTTTTAACTATGCGCTAATTAAACATCTTATTTGGAAAATAACCCTTTCTAAACCTAATGGCTTTCAAATAAAACTTTAATGAGAAGCTTTCTTAGGCAAATCTGAATTCTAATATTAGGACACCACTGCTGATTGCTGTATGAACCAATTTGGTATAAGGCCAAAAACTTTGATTTATATAGATCGTATAAATAGATCTTTATTTATAAAGATCATATAGACTTGATCTTAATAAGTCTAATATATTCTGTCACCTACATAAAGATGCTAAGGTACTATGAGCCTATAATAGAGCATCTCTTTTTATGTTGGCTTTTTTAAGCAGTGGTGATGGATTTACGCTGAGTCATCTATTCTAGTTTTCCAACCTCCTTGTGACCAGATGCCTGGATTTCTGAGATGGTTGGCAAGGGTTGGGGTGAAATTTGTGTCTATGGAATAGAAATACTCTGGGTGAAGATAACTGGCCAATATTAACTTCAAACCTACCAGCTGGATTCCTAAACGAGCACTAACCACCTGTACCAACAGGTCCGGATTTATAATAAGCTTTTTATCACGTATAGTGGTCAGAATTCTTATAACCACTGGAAGTCAGTGGTGTAGCTTCATTTTTCTCAATTTCAAGATGTTTAAAAACAAAACTTAAAAGTGTTGGGCTAGCCCCGGTGGCCTAGTGGTTAAGTTTAGCACACTCTGCTTTGGTGACCGGGGTTTGGCTCTCGGGCGCAGACGTACACCACTCGTCTGTCAGTGGCCATGCTGTGGCAGCGGCTCACATACAAAAAGAGGAAGATTGGCAGTGGATGTTAGATCAGGGCGAATATTCCTAAGGAAAAAAAAAAGTGTTGCTGTGGATACAGGAAAGGAAGAGAGAATTTTGTCTGCTGCCCTGGGGAAGTGGGTGGTCATGTGTATATTGTGGAACAATTGACTTTGTTGGGTTAAACTGCAGAAACATGCTCCTTTGTTTCAATGTATGACCATTAAAATAGAAAATACTAGATCTGCTGAAGATACAGTGTATCAAGTGAAATATTTTCCAACATGTAAGGTTAATTACAAACACATTCATAATCCTTACCAGCTCCCTATCAATTAAAAAAAAATTCTTGAATTATTGAAAACTGCCAGAAATAACAACAATAATAATACAAAATCAAGTATAAGGAAAGCTCAAGAGCTTTGCCTGGATAGTGGTATCTTTGTGAATGATTCCAGTCAGAAACACCCAAATTCAGCTTTAAATGAGGAAAGTACCATTGGAAAATAGAAAAGTCAGAAACAGGCCATTTTCCTAATAACTGACTCACATTTTTGTGAATTTTTAAAAAAAAAGTAGAATCACTCTACTGACATGTTTCTGTGATATCAACTGGATAATCCAATTGTGTCATTAAAATGCCCCTAAAGCTCCAGACAGCTTGTTTTCGCAGTGCGGTGTTGGATACGATGTAACAGCAGTTCCGCTAAAGTGGCTGCAGTTTGCAGTCTCAGGTTTCCCACTGGACTGGTTGAGTGAAGGAGTCTTGTGTTAAAATGTTTTTCTCCTTGCTTTCTCTCCTTGACAAAAATCAAAGAAAAACAATAGAGGGTGATTTTCATTGAAGTACTTCCTGTCCCCCTTCAAAGGAACTGCCAAATACCCTTGAACACCTCCTCCAACTCTGAAGTTATGGTAACACTTATTACTATTATTATTTAAATCCCCTAATGTGTACCGTCCACATTTTTTCCTAATGGAGTTACCGATTGTTTTGGTAATCACAACCCAAGTGTTGCATGCCTTCACACTCCTGGGGTTTGCCCTCATACCTTCGCGGTGGTCTTATGTCACTAAATGGAGGAAATGCCTCGTTTTTTGACCCCTGTCCCATGGTTTCAAAGGAAATTTGTGAATATGTTTACATACTGCGGGCATGATTTTTTTAAAGGAGGTACTCATCGAAAGCACGGCTTTAAACCTTTCATGTTGAGATTCTGCTCTGCTGTGGTATTTTGTATTGTGGTGTTGTGGACATGCCACGAGGGATCAAAGAGTAATTCTGTGGAGAGCCCATTTCATTTAGCAAAGCAGGCATGTGCCAGCCATCTGTTGTATCTGCTGATAGAAAACAGCAGTAAGTTTCTCAAACTTTTGCCAGGAAAAAAAAGGCTTTATTGCTTAGAGGAGATGAGTTACAAGGTACCTTGTAAGCCACATCTGGTTCTCTAGCGACTTACATGGCATAAATGTAAACTCCGCTATGTCTTCCTTACACGGCGGTGTAAAGGCACGTAAACAAACCCTTCACCACCGTCCTCCGGGTTTATTCCCGAGGTAAGATGCTTGCACAAATACAAAGCTTTAAAATTGTTGTGGTGAAGCGGAAAGGAATGATTTTCAAGACAGCGTTTTGTTTTGGATTGAGCTCGTTTAACTTAAATGTCCCTGATGAATAGGATGGGTGTTGTGGAGCAAAAACTTTGGGGATTAAGAGTTGAGTGCAACTGTCCTTTGTCCTGTAGCCAGATCTCTGGAGGAGGCGTTGTCAGATCAGGGCTTCTTTTGCTGCAGAAATTTAGCCAACTTGCCCCGTTTGCCACCTTGGGAGTAACTAGTTTCCGTTCCACAAACCCTTAGGGGATGGGAAGTTGTTCTCCCATGCAGCCTTTCTCTCTGCCTCAGGCACTCAGCCAGTCAACAAACAGAGACCCTGAGTTAGTCACAGAGGACACAAAGAGGAATAAACACGGTCCCTGCCCTCAAGGAGCTCATAGTCTAGGAAACAAATATTCATCACACTCATCCAAATGAGGTTAGAAAGTGTAGGATTGGCTGAGAGCACAAAGAAGGCCACTCTTTTCCCCGCCTGGGCACGAGGAGGAGGGAACCGGGAGGTCTTCTCTGAGCTCCCCGAGCAGGTGGCATCTCAGTTAATTCCTGCAGGATGGGTAAGCGTCCATCAGACCAGCAAGGGAGGAAAACGCCTTCCGAGTGGAGAGCTCAGGATGGTCCAGTGCGTGGCGTCTAAGGGGAAGACATGTTTTAAGTGATCGTCACGGGCCTGTATCTCATGTGAGAGGTAATGGAAATTCAGTGAAGGAGATGTCAAGGTCAAATAATGGAGAAGCGTTCTGGGGGAGGAGAAGAAGGTAGAAACAATTCAGGGAGGTTTCTTTCTTCTCCGCTGCAAAAAGAATGCACCCAATATTTTGCAGGTTTGTCCCAGGGATGTATTAAGTAAATCTTTGGTTTATGTGTTGGGTGGACAGTGGCTTTTCCACAACCAACATTTAGGTCTTCTCTCTTACTAAACCTTTGGAAGAGTTTGTGATGATTAGTCTCAGCTCCAGGTTAAAATTTTTTTAGGTAATTAGGACATGGAACTATATAAAATCACTTTTTGGGGCTGGCCCAGTGGCATAGCAGTTACATGCACGCGCTCCACTTTGGTTGCCCGGAGTTCGCAGGTTCAGATCCCGGGCGCGCACCAAGGCATCGCTCATCAAGCCGTGCTGTGGCAGCGTCCCATATAAAGTAGAGGAAGATGGGCACAGATGTTGGCCCAGGGCCAGTCTTCCTCAGCAAAAAGAGGAGGATTGGCATCAGATGTTAGCTCAGGGCTAATCTTCCTCACACACAAAAAAATCACTTTTTGTAAGTGCATAGAACTTTTTAAAAAAATCAATTTAATTTTCTAATGGAACCTAGAACTTTGAACTTAATGTAAAAGGAAGTTTAAATCAGGAAAATACTATGTTAATTTGAAAAAGAATTGACTTAGCGTCTATTCTCAGCTCCTATGCTACCTTTCTAAGTATCAAGAAAAGTACAGTAAAAGTATGGAAATTACACTTGGCAGGTGATCCTTCAGTTTAAATAGTGAGAGACTGGACACTGGAAATGGATTTACTTAAAATAAGCTGGCTTCTTCAAGTATTTGGTTTTTCTTTTAAAACTTGTTAGTTAAAACTCTAAAGTCATAGGACAATTTCTGTTCTTCCCTGTTTTTCTCAGATAGACATATGGATGTCTGTCCTTCTGAGTGGTACATTTTGTCTTCTTTTTGGATTTTATGGATGAATCTGATGAAAGAATCTTGGAAATTGCCAGGCGTCTTTTGAAACCCATTCACCTGAACAAAATCTCATAGGGCAGCTGTGTGTGTGGGCCTGGGACAAAGGGACGGGCTCGGGAGTGAGTTCTTAGCTGGCAACATGAGAAAGGAGATGAAGTCAGTCCTTGCTTAGCTGTTTTTGGCCAGAACTGAGATCGTGTCCTAAGGGCAAACAGGATAAAGAACCAATTCTGTGCCCTTGAGAAAATCAGAAGCTAAGGGGAGAGGCAGATAGATAAACAGATCCGTCGTAGTAACTCCTGGTAAGTGGTGTTGTGGCAGCACTGAGGCCCTCCCAGGATATAGTGAGAGCACAGAGGAGAAGTTACTCCAGAGCTGAGACTGACTATTGCGTTAGCCAAACGAAAACGTGGAAGAGGGGAAGGTTTTTAGGGAAAGGAAACAGCTTAGGCAAGACATCCAGACCGGAAATACGTTGTCTGAGGAGCTGGGACTTCCGTGTAGCTGGAGTGCATGCACAAAGCAGGGAGTGGAGCTGCAGGCAGGGGCTGGTTTAGAGGGCTTGTCCAGCGTGTTAAGCTGTCTGGGACTTACTCTACAGGCAATGCTGAGTCAGTCCGTGCAAAAGGATAAAGCCAAGGACAGTAGGGTCAGACTTACATACATATTTAGATCCTCCTTCAGCCGGATGGAAGACAGCTTTGAAGGGAGTCAACTGCAAGGAGTGAAATCAGGGATAATGAGAAACGATATCAGCGATGAAGAGAAGGGAAAATGGGTTGGGGAAACATCTAGGAGATAAAAATCTGAAAGTCTTGGTGCTAGGAATCAGGAGTGCCTCATTTCCCCCACTCTCTGCTTCACTAACTTGGCAGTGGCCATGTTAGCCTTTCTGTCCCCCACCCTCAAGCTCACCCTTCCTGCCTCAGGGCCTTTGCACATGAAGTTTCCTCTGCACTCCTGCCAGATTCCTGTGTGGCTTGCTCTCTCATTTCCCCCATGTCCTATCAAATGTCACCTCCTTTTAGAGACTTTCCCTGACTCCTCTCTCTAAAACAATGACCACCCCTCCATCACTCTGGGTCTCTTTCTCTGCTGTATATTTTTCCACGGCATTTAGAATAATAATAATACTTGATTATATTTGATTTTAATTGTTTGACTCTTCCTTCAAATGTAAACTCATGACAACAGGGACTTTGTCCTGTTCACCACATAACTCTAGGCCTTGGAACAGCTCCTGACACACAATAGGCAGCTGATAATTATTTGTTGAATGAATGAATACATGAGGTAGGTCCCATTACTATTCCCGGTTGATAGATAAAGCAACTGAGACACTGAAACGAAGGAAATAGGTCGTAAGTGGCAGAGCTGGGATTCAAACCTGGGCAGCTGGGATCCAGAGCCCTTGCTACATAGAGGTATGAACACAGAGTGAGCTCTGGGAACACAGAGGAGGAGCTGAAGAAGTAGGGGAAGGCTTCACCAGAGAAGATACAACAATTAAACTGGGACTTGAAGGATGTACATGAAGCCATTTAATCAGCTGAGCAGGAATGAGGCAGGAAGAAAGGCCATCCCAGGCAGAGGCAGAGTGCATTCTGGGAAAAGCTCATGGTGCCCGAGACGGGGGCTTGACGTGTGGAAGGGAGACTATTGGGGGCCAGAGAGGGGGGGACATGAGGAGATGAGGCTGGACATTTGGTAAGGGTCAGATGGAGGAACTCCAGAACCCATGGAAGGTTCACTTAACCCAATTCTTTTATCTGTGAGAAAACAGTTTGGATTACCTCTAAACTCCTTCCAAAGTCTAAACACGATTCTGTCTCTTAAGTAAAACCTTGTCAGTCGTTTAATGGTAATATCTTTATATAAACTGCAGTACCTGTCTCTCTCTTTTTTAAAATCAAAGCCAAAAGATTCTTCTTATTTGGAAAAATTGTCTTATTTGTTGTCAAATTTAAAAGATTCACCTCAGAATACTCCCTTATTGATCCTATGTTAATAATAACAGTCTGTGCTTACACAGTGCATACTCTGGGCTGGGCACTCTTCTAATCTCTTTCATCAGATCCTCAAAACAACTCTGAGGTAGGCACTATTATTATCCCCAATTTGTAGATGAGGAAAGGAGGGCATGAAGAAGTCAAATTACTTGCCCAAAACTACACAACAAAGAACACTAATGTACACGTTTATATACTTCAGAGATCTTCCTTTGATAACTTTTGGAATATCTTCTCATTCCAAAAAATAACAATTCAAAGAACATTTATCAATGCTTACTGTGTCCGAGGTTCTGAGAATATAAATTTTAATTGATCTAACTGCCTTCTAGGAATTCACCAGCTGGTGGTGAAGACTGTGGCATCAATAAGGCAATCATAATAATTGTGATAAGTTCTCAAGGCCAACATGTGCGGTTGGACAAGGCTTTTCATTGCATAAGGGAACCTGACCAGAGTGGCAAGTCCAACCCCACCAAGCTGAAATCAGCCCACAGTTCACTTGTCAAGTCTTACAGCCTGACACAGAGCTGCCTCTGCCCAAAGGGGACACTTCTACCCAATTTGCACAGAGCCTTATAAGGGCTAGCTGTGGCCCCCACTAATGCTCTAGGAAAAGTGCTATGGGAGCCTTAAGTTGAGGATTTTACCATTGATCAGGTAAATGTACAATTACTTATATTCTGGAGAAGACATCTCAGAGGAGGTAACATCTAAACCAGGTCACAATAGATGTCCAGTAGGCAGAGAGTAGCCAAGGCAGGTGGGGTGGGATGGGCATTCCAGGTCTACTGAATGACCCATAGGGAGGCACACAGGATTGAGAATCATTGGCGTAGCTGGAGAATGACAATTAGTTCAGAATGGTTAGGGTTTATGGAACGGACCTGAAGAATATAGATCTAAAAAAGTAAGTCAGGAAGATTATGATGACTTCTGTATGCCATAGTTGACTTGTCTTATAGAAAATGGGGAGCCATTTAAAGTTTAGAGGTAGATGATAATGTCATACCTGTATGAAGGATAACGTTAGTGGCAGATGGCGGGTAGATGATGGGGTGCCTGGCTGAGGACTAGAAGCCAATTAGGAAGATATTTAAGACACCACAAGAAGTGACAAGGGTGTGAACTAAGGCAGGCACTGGGGAGAGAGGAAGGAGCAGACTCCAGTGGTATCTCTCAAGGGTAATTGACAGGACTTATTGAATGTGTTGTTATGGAAATGAGGGACTAGAGGTTGACTCGGAGATGGTTGGGCAGATAGTTATGTCCTAACTGAAAAATTAATTACAGGAGCAAGAGCAAAACAGTTTGAGGTACAAAGATAGTGGGGTCAATTGGAAATTGCTGGACAAATTTTCTGCTGAATATTCAGATGACAAAGTCTGGTATGCGTTTAAAAACTTGAGTCTAGAGCTAAGACATGAGGTGTAGAATAGAAAGACTGATTTTGGAGACTTCCAATCCTTCTCTTTCTCCGTCTCTTCCTTCCTTTTGACCTCAACTCAATAAGTATTTAGTGAGGCCCTACCTAACGCCAAAGCTTGTGCTGAATGCTAAAAAAAACAAATGTAAATAGTATATGAAGCTTGCCCTCAAGGAGATTACAGTCTAGTGTATAAACAGGAACAAAAATAACAATGACACAATATTAAACGTGTTATAATTGCCATACGAACAGGTGCTTTGAAAGTCCTGAGGAGGGGAGCATTAACTTTGTTGGGAGACGAGTGAATTATCTGCACAGGGTTCCTGGTGTTCTTCAGGGCATCTCCTGAGACTTGTAAAACTAAGATATGCACATTTCAACAATAGCTCTGCTTAACTGCATGGCTTTTATGGCTTGAGATGATTTGGCCTGATAATTCTGCCTTCCACTTGCCATTATTATTTTTTTTTTGGAAGTGAATATGACAAATGTCACTATACCACTAGATGACAGAGCAAGTCGGCTCTCCCAAGTTAAACCTCTAGAACTACTGTTGAGGAAACAGTCTGTAGGACCTGAAGATAGGCCTGACTAAACCTGCATTGCAGGGCTTGCTAGGATGCCTTGTTTCCAAGGGGGTATTTCAGTATTCATCATGGATGCACCACTGGGAGGATTCACGTCTGAAGTCAGGTCCAAGTAGAGCATCTTCTACTTAAGGCATCGACCAGATGGATCCCCAATAGACTTGTGGAATTACGCTGGTATTTGGCTTTTGAGTACTTGTGAAGCCATTTGATTCCTATCATTTGTAAATTCGATCAATAGTCCTATTTCCAGTTGGAACTTGATTAGGATTCGAGACTGTGTTTTTATTGCTGTCACTTATAGCAGTAGCCAGCAGATGGCAACGTAAAAGTTACTTCTTCGTGGAATTTTCCACCTCGACATTTTTTTTTTCTTTTCTTTTTTTTATTGATGTCTTAATAGTTTATAACATTGTGAAATTTTGGTTGTGCATTTTTGTTTGTCAATCACCATATACACGTCTCCCTTCACCCCTTGTGCCCACCCCCTACCCCCATTGCCCCTGGTAACCACAATACAGTTTTCTCTGTCCATGTGTTGGTTTATATTCCACATATGAGTGAGATCATACGGTGTTTGTCTTTCTCTCTCTGGCTTATTTCACGTAACATAATACCCTCCAGTTCCATCCATGTTGTTGTGAATGGGACAATTTTGTCTTTTTTTATGGCTGAGTAGTATTCCATTGTGTATATATACCACATCTTCTTTATCCAATCATCAGTCATCCACCTTGACGTTTTTTTAAGGCTGTAGAGTGCTCTCTGTCTAACAGAGACTCATTTGTGGGGTACTGTGATCTTTATGTAACACATTTCGATAGACCATTAGTATATTCAGTAAGTTAGAAAATAAATTCTCAAATTCAGTGCCACTGAAAGCATTAAAACTCATCATATGTGTGAGAACTCATCCTAAATAACTAAAAATGTGAATGATTTCCTTATACACCGATTACCTGTTTCTTCCTTTTAAACAATTGCTTGATTTCAGGCAGGAGTCAAGTTCTAAGTTATCTCTCCATGTTCATCCAATTTTTTCTCTGCCTTCTCTGGCTGTGTCTGCTATGTCTCTGGCTATATGTGCAAACAGCAGAGTTGGAAGAGGTCCTGGAGCTCATCCACCCCATCAAGCCCAACCTTTCTCTGAAGCATCCATGAACTGTGGTCTCTCAGCCTCTAGCTGAACGTGCTGAGTGACAAGGAACTTATTATGGCAGATTTTTTAATAATTTTGATTGTGTTAATCACAATCAAAGCTGCCTTCCCAGTGTAACTTGAATAACCCAAGAGTCTATCAGTCTCTGGACTCACATTTGGAGAGGCCTACCTTGCATTTATACCCTAAAGTTTGCTGACTTGTCCCCTCCACTGCTGATGGAGGCCCTCTGGTTCATTTACTCCTACTTCTTCCCTAGCAAAGACCAGCTACTTCTGAGTTCTTAGTAGGGCTCTGCACATGCCATCCTGGAGGGTGATGTCTTGACCCTCCCTGATGAGAAGGCTGCTCCTCAGGTCCAGGTGCAGCCTCTCCGTGCGCCTTGAGACCCAGTTCCCAAGGGGCCGACCTGGGCTGCATTCTCCACAGGCCTTAGGGCCTCAGAGCAGCTTGGTGTTCTGTGCGGAAGTGGAGAGTCTATCCCTTTCCTCAATCTGGCAGTGAACTTTGTCACTCGGTACCTAAAGCAGATGGCTTAAGACCCTGCCCCCAACTAAAGACACTGACATGAAGTTCCTGCGGCCCATGTTCCCAAAGAAGTTAGGACTGGTCCTTAGGGCCAAGCCTTAGTATCTTTCAGTAGGTATGAGCATCTCTACCTCCTGTCCCCTCACTCCCCAGGCACCTGCATAAACAAACTCCCTGTTAGCAGGTTCCCTGAATCCCATGCACGCCAAGGGGTGCCACAGACCACCAGAGACACAGCCAAACGCAAAGTCCGAGTTGAGGCTCCACTGGCATGGCTCGTCACATCTAATTCCTATCCTTGGTCCTCTCCCTGACCTCTGGAGCTGGTGGGAGTATGTTTTAGCCTCTTTCTGATTGGCAGAGGACAGCTCACATCCTCTTCAAGTTGTCTTTTCTCTGTGCCAACAACCCCAATTTCTTCAGCCACTTCATGTAAGTGGTCTTGCATTTCTTCAACCTGACTCCTAAATACTTACCAAAAATATAAAATTGTCACAGATTGAATTTACTGGTGCTTTACTCTTCATACTCTGAGGAGAAAAGAGTTCCTTGCTGGAACTGGAGATTAGCTTTCTTCTAGAATTGTGAAATCATCTTTTGGTCTATAAACCTTGTGTGATAAACTTAAGGAAGAAGAAGGGAGGGGGCAGAAGAAAAAGGAGGAAGAGGAAAAAGAGGAAAATAGCCAATGCTTATTAAGTGTTTTCTACGTCCAGTCATGTTTCCTCATTATCTAGTTTAATTCTCTCAACAATCCTATGGGATAAGCACTACTAATATTCCCATTTTACAAAAATGGGGACTGGGGCACGAAAGGTTGAACAACTTGCCTAAGGTCACACAACTAGTGGGTCGTGGAGTCAGGATTTAAACTCAGGTGGTCGGACTCCAGAATCCATGATGAAATTGCAACTTAAACTCTGAAATCAAGATTATCCTGAATCTGCGGCTTTTATGACTTAGATGTTTTATTGCATGCATGCTGTGTGCTGTGGACCATGAGTTAGAGAAGAACCCTGACAGTAAGGGGTCACATTGTTAGAGCAGGTTAAAATAACACGGCTTTAGTAAATATTAGGTTGACCCACTTGAAACTGTCATTTTTAGTAGGTCAAAATGCTTGAATTTCCTGTGATTTAACCTAATAATAAGAACTGACATTATTGGACGTTTACAGTGTACCAAGCAGCTCTTCTAAGTAATTTACGTGGATTATTCCATTTAATACTTGGACCAATTCTGGAGCTGACGGTACTGTTTTCAGCTCCATTAAACATATGAGAAAACTGAGGAGCAGAGATATTAAGTAACTTGCCCAAGATCATACCTTAGTCACCTGCAGAGCCTGGGTTTGACCCCTGGCAGTTGGATGCCAAAGTAGGCATGTGTATGTGTATATTATTTCATCTCTTATATTATACAAGAGTAGGCCAATCTGTCATCCAAATCGATTTCTAAGGAATCAATTTCGTTAAGAGGGTCCTACCTTACAAGGCAAATATCAAATCATCTAACTCAAGGTCTAGTTCAGAAGCCAAATAGAACTAATACAAAATCTACTTGACCCCAGACTGGCTGAATGTCTTGGTTCCCAAAGTTTGATCATTAAACTTACCTGACTTCTTAGATATCTGCAGGCTTGAGTTGGGTTGTCCAGGGTTTGAGGAAACATTTACTCATCAACTGAGGGAGAGAGTGTAATTGGTACAGCTCTCTTGATTTGCACCTTTCTGTATTGCATAAATAGTTTAAAGCATGCTTCATTTATGTTATCTCATCAGGTTCATTCAGTTTTCCCAATAACTGAAAAGTCACGCATTAATGCAACTGTGGATAGCTAAATTTGAGGAAGACCTGTGATAATTCACGGTGAGTGCCCTTTAGCCAAAAGTAAAATAATTCAAACCTGATCCTTAATAGCTGTGCATTTTTCTATAATACATAATAGATTTGTGTGTTTGTGACTTTATAGAAACACTTTTGCCTTTCAATAAAAATAAATAAGGGCCCATTTAATAAATACTATTTAAATTATAAGGAAACATTTTCAGTGGAAAATATAAGTGGATTACCATTCCGTTCCACAGTAAGCATAGAAATAATTACCTGTCATCTGTTTTCATACTTGGTATTTCAGATATTTTTTGCCATCAATTCCTTGAAAAACTCTCTGTACCCAAGACTTTTCTAGAATGGCATTTACATGATTGTAGAAAGTTGTTCCTGCAGTATAAAACACTTCAAATTAAGAGAGGTGGTTGAATCTGCCTTTTGAGTGGGACTTGGGGCCAGGACCAGGGTGCTTGTGTGAACCAGGAGTGAGCACCTCCACAAACTTGTGCTCTGGGTGCCTTGCTTGCCTCCTCCTAGTCCAGGCCCTGAACATACTGGAGAACACAATGTGTGATGGTTAATTTTATGTGACTTGACCGGGACACAGGGTGTCCAGACATTTGGTCAAACATTATTCTGTATGTATCTGTGAGGGCATTTTGGATGAGATTAACATTTGAAGGGTAGACTGAGGGCGTTCAGCCCTCCTCAATGGGGGTGGGTCTCATCCAATCAGTTGAAAGGCTGAATAGAATAAAAGGGCTGACCCTCCCAGGAGTAAGAGGAAACTCCTCCTGCCTGCCTTCATATTGAAACATTGGCTCTTCTTGGGTCTTGAGCCTGCCTGCTTTCACACTGGAACTTACACCATCAGCTTTCCTCATTCCCAGGCCTTTCGACTCTGACTGGAACTGCACCACTGGCTCTCCTGGGTCTCTACTTGCTGACTGCAGATCTTGGGACTTGTCAGCCTCCAGAATCACATGAACCAATTCCTTATAATAAACCTCTCTCTCTATCCATCCATCCATCCCTCTATCCTGTTGGTTCCTTTTCTCTGGAGAACTCTGACTAACACACTATGTTTCGTGTTTTCTGTCTTAGCTGCCCAACAATGGGATTTCTATCAAAGACAGGCAGGGGCCAGCCCCGTGGCGTAGCGGTTAAGTGCTCGCGCTCCGCTGCTGGCAGCCCGGGTTCGGATCCTGGGCGCACACTGATGCCCGCTTGTCGGGCCATGCTGTGGCGGCGTCCCATATAAAGTTTAGGAAGATCGGCTTGGATGTTAGCTCAGGGCCAGTCTTCCTCAGCAAAAAGAGGAGGACTGGCATGGATGTTAGCTCAGGGCTGATCTTCCTCACAAACAAAACAAAACAAAACAAAAGACAGGCAAATAGCAGCATGGGCCAAATCTTGATCAACTTCAATTCTTGGGGCCTCTGTTTCTCCAACTACTAAAAAGAAATAATTAATTTACTTTTTATAGAGGCAGCAAAATGGAGTTGCACAGTGTGTACAAAGTACTTGACACGTAGAAGACACTGAAGAAGTAGGGGCTTTTCTCCCTTTTGTATAAATGAGCTGTGAGAGCTAAGTGGGAGCCATGAGGCCAAAGAAAGGTAGTCGGCCAGATGCCAGGCTGGGGAGTCTGCTGGCAGGATGCCCGAATTCCACTGTCAGTGACGGCGTCCCCCTCTGAACTCAGAGTGTCACACTGAGGTGGCCCCCAGAGACCTGGCTTCCAGCCCGGCTCCCACACCATCTATCTGCTACCTCAGACAACTATTTCATTTTCTTTCTCGTCTGTAAAATAGAGGGCTTCCTTTCAGGTCTAAAATGTCTGTGATTTATTATTAGTCATTATCATTTCTGCATTGTTCTTGGTTTTGAGTTTGAATTCACATCACAGAAAGAAAAACAACTTGGATAATACGGTTAATTGTAACAAAAGATAAAACAAACTTTGAGCAGAATTAGCTTTTCAAAATACTGTTCACCTGAATAATGCTAATAAAATCTACTAAAATCTATTTTAGGCAACTTTTCTCTAGTTTTCCTGTTAGCTTGGTTTCAGTCCATTCAATCTGACTAATAAACTGACTTTTGGAGTTAAACTCTGAAGCAGGTAGACGGGACAGCTCTGTTGCTAATACTTACTCTTCAAGACCTTCTTCCAAGAGTATCTCCTTTTCAAATATTCATAACATTTATTCCTGGCTTGACTTGTTACAAAGAACTCGGAAATCAACTCTGAGATTTTGTCTCTGTTACAAATTGAGGTTTTTACATTGCGAATTCTCTCTATAGTAATTATAACTTGCGAAACCCATTGCTCTCTCAGGAACATAAACTGGACTTCATTAGAGTTTGCAGTACTTATTTCCTGGGTATAACTATTTCTTTTTATGAATCCTTACAGAGTTTTATTTTAAGTTCATTACTTTTTTCCATCATAAACTAGTGCACCCTCTAAAAATTTCTGGAAAATACAGAAAAAGAGAAAGAGAATAGGGGAGGGGAAGTCATGCGTAGCTAACTACCTAAGAAAATGTTCATATTTTGGTGTTTTTCCAGCCAGTGTTTTCCAGTGAAGTAATAATTTGTGTCCTTTGTTGTTTGCTTAAGGACAATGGGGCAGTTTCCTATGTTATTACTTATTCTAAAAGCATGATTTTTTAACAGCTACACAATATTCTGTGGTTTCTTTAAACAGTCTCCTATTTAGATTATGTCTTTAGATTGTTTTTCACTCTTATAAATAACGCTGTGAAGGGCAACTTGATGCATAAAACTTTTTCTGTATTAGGATTACTTCCTTAGGACTGAGTTCCAAAAGCAGAATGTCTGAGTCAAAATGTCTGATCATTGCACAGGCTCTTGGCACATACGTTATTGCTGAATGGCTTGTAATGGCTATTCCCTACTTCCAATGGAATTGTGCAAGAATATCCTTTTTAGTATTCTTTTGTGGCTTTTTTTAAACCTCCAAATGAAGCTTTGCAAATGATGCAGACGGTTGTTGATTTGTGCCTGCATTTTTGTTGAGTTCTGACAAGTTTATCTCAGTGGGAATTTCATACTGTAGGGGGCAGTGAGGGATCAGTAAGCGGCTCTCCTCCCTTTCCGTGCAGGGATGTTAAGGTCGGTCAAAGTAAAAGGCTCTGCAAACGGATGTTTATTAATTGTGAAGGTAGGACTCTTCAGATAGGTAGCAATTATAAATTATGCCTCTAGTCTACAAATACAGAACTATTGGGTGATTTCCAAAGAATAAAATAGGTAATTCCTTTTTCACATAACAAGGAAACACGTTTTCTAGTAATTTAAAATGAATATGAATAAACGTTTATATGAGTTTGTCTGAATGTTTCATATATATATGTAGGTATATTTATCCAGAAATATTTTAAAATAACAGTGATTGGAACTTTTTTCCATTATACTCTTTAAAATTTTTTAAATATATTAAGTAATTTATTCTCCCAACACTGAATGGTGTTATTTCCTCAGTTTTCATAGGAACGAGGCAGAGTGGGATTAGCAAGGAAATCAACTTAAAGGCTTAGAGAGTTATTGTCAGCAGTGGCTAGAACGTAGCACTTTCTAAGAAGAAGAATGATGTATTTGCTACATTTATCAAAATAAGGGAACTCTAAGCAAATAAATGTGCTTTTTTGGGTGCTCCATTAAAGAGGAAGACAAATTAATCTGCTAACCAGAGCTCCCAGAGCTGTACATGCAAATGGGAGAAAGGGAAAGAGTTAATAGAGGTGAGTCTTTAAGAGAAAGTACTCAGACAGCCAAAGACCTGGTTTTGCTTGAACTAGCAGTCTTGATATCTGAGTAAATACTCTGCATTTCAGCCTTTGAAGTGTCTGTTAACTTCTGCTGATTTTGCTCTCTGTGGAATAAAACGGTTCAGGGGAAAGAAAAAAAAAAGCCTGGTAGGTAGACACAAATTACTGTTTATAAACTGCTGGCATCTCTGCTGCAGAGCATCTTCTGCAGCCACTTCAAAGACAGGAGCCCTCACATGCTTCTTTGAGCAAAATCTCCTGTGGTGAGCACGTAGCAAACAGAAGGGAAATGGGCAGGTCTGACGGAGGGAAATCATTCTCAACCATCCTGTGGATTGCACTAAGTAGTCTCATCAACTGGTTATCAAAATGTATTCATGCATTTTGAAAACATCAGAAACTGATAAAGGCAAAAGGTGCATCCAAGGATGTCTGTGCACCGAATTTCCAGGTTTGCAAGTGTCTCTGAGAAGGTTGCTCATTAGGTCTGAGATCACTAAGAGCACAGAACTAATATGTTGAGACATTAAGAACTAACTCTCTACGGGCCCGGTTCTCTACCTAGTTATCTATGCAGAATGAACCAGATTCCTCCCAAATCCTTGGGACTCTGTGTTAAACCTTGGAAGAATTTGTCAAGGGCTGCCTCCGCTTAGATTCATAAACTTAGTTTATGAATTTAGTTTATAAGGAATCTTATAGATTCCTTCAACCACCTTATTTTTCGGATGAGAAAACCAAGGACCAGAGATGATGACCGACTTTCTGAGGATCACAGAGGGAGTTAGTGACAGAGCTGGCAAAGGAACACCTATCTTCTGACAGCCAGAGCAGAGCTTTCCACTTTGTTTCAGTCTGAAACTTTACGCTGTGAGAAAGTGCAACGTCACCACATCACACTTCCACGGTCCCATAAATGTGGAAGGAAAGAATTACCTACAGTTTTTCTCCCGGAGTGGAGTGTGACGAAGTCTGTTGATCTGTTTTTGTGTTATCCAGTCCAATACACACACACACACATTAATGTTCCCTTTTGAGGCAGTACCTGGAAGGGCTTGTTACAGGCAACTGCTTGGTTCTGGCTGTGATGTATTTCCCCCAGTATAGTGCCCGGGACATGTAGGTATTTGATAGAGGTGGTCCCCCAAATCTCAGCGAAATATCAGTGTTGGGTTTTTCTCTTTGATTTCAACATCAGCATAATGGAGATGGTTGGCAGGGAGGCAGTGTGGTATCATGGAAACCATGCTGGGCCCGTCCTGATGGATGGGCCTTGGAAATACAACTTAAACTCCCTCGCCCTCAGCTTCCCCACATGAGCTCCTAGAATTTTTCCAGCTCTAAAGTGTCACATTCCGTCATTTTACCTTAGAGGGGCTTTGTGAAGACTGACCTGTTTACAAAGCCCTCTGAGATCCCGTATTGTGGAAATTCCAACAGCATCAAAAGGAAGTACAGAAACAGATTTTTCAATGAGAGTTGAAAAGTGTTTAATAGTCAGATAGTATATATATCTTTAAAAATAGCACTGTTTTTACACGGCTTTGAAAAGTTAGCCTGAGCCTGTGCTAACCTATTTCTAAAAGCCTGGGTACATAGATGGGCCTTGTCTTTTATCCACTGCCTGTGGAGGAAGAAAGACATTATGTTAGCACAGTGTGTACTGACCGTTAGGTTCTGTTGTCCTCTTAATTCATTTTAGAACATTGACTCTTTCCGGGAGATGAGTTCTTTCCCCCAAAATCCACCAATCCTAGAATTACAACCCCTCTCCCTTTCCTTCCTTCTTCCATTTAATAAACATGATTTTTCCGCATGGTACTAGAACTTCTATTACTTTAATTTCCTCTGATAATATCACCCAAAGTGATAGGTCACAAACAAAGAAAATTGAGGGAAAGCACTAATGACAGAAATACACAAGAGATAATGCCATGGTGATTCTAGAAAAAGCTGATGGGAAGAGTTCTGTGGAAATACTTTTTCTCTGGGAGGGAGATAATTTACAAATAAATGTTATGGAAGGATTTGATTTTTTTAGAACAAAGCAACTTTAAAGGGATTGGGAAGAGTGATACAGAGTAGCATGAAGAAATGATACAGTTTGGGAGTGGAAAAAGTAGACAGTGCATCAGTCCAGAGCAGGAGGAGTGGGGAGGACATCTCAACAGGGAGGCTGCTTGTGAATGCAAGAGAGTTTTAAGGTCAACAGTAGATTAGCAGAGCTGGAAGGGGTCTCAGCCTCTGACAGAAAGCATGCAGGGCAGATCTTTACCTTCTGCAAGAACTCAGCCATCATCTTTGAAATCCAGAGTTTCAGCAATTTGATGGCCCACACTTTATGTCCATCCAGAATCTTCCTTGCTACAGTGAAACCTCATTTCTTTTTGTTGTACCTTTAAGGACTTGAGAACAGCAGCCCCGTAGCAGGAATTCATTTACATCAAAGTAAAACTGGTTTTCCAGAATGATGTGTAAAAAAAGAAACCCATCAAGAACTATTGACAACAATGAACTGGGATGGGAAGAGTAATCAATCTGAACACTTAATTTTCAAAAACACTGCTTTGTAAGACTTTTTAAATGGTTTCAATGAACTTTTGGTCTGTTTTTCTGAATCCTTCTTGTTCATTCATGTCATTTAAAATAGATACGAGTATTACATCTAATGCATGGCATGAGGAAAGAATTTTACCCACACTAAGTTTCATAATCAAGTGGACTTTTTCCATATAGTATAAAATTGCTAACTCATATTCAGCTGGTGGTAAACTAGGATTTTCCAGATCTGAATGGCCTAGTGTCAGTTGCCCCATTATACTTTAGCAATTGGCTTTTCGCCCCTGCAAATGTTATTCTAGTTTTAATTGTGTCGTATTTTAATTGGTTAAGAACATTTGGCTACTTCTGTCTTCCAGAGTATTAAAACCTGCTTAATGTAAGAAAATCTACAGCTTTTGTGGACATCTTCACATTTTGTTTATAAAAGTCACTATTAAGAATATCTAATAGATTGGTTTCCAAGACCACTCTGAATGAAACACCACCCAGTGTGTTCACCAGCAGTGATTTTGACCTGGAGGTCAGCTGTCCACTGCTTCCCGTCCTCTCTTCTGAGGAAGGACATCAGTTTAGTCACTGTTTGCTTCTCGTGCCTCTATGTTGATGTTTAGATTGTTCTTCTGGGTATTAAGAGAGCCGTGGAGATACTGATGCTGACCAGTCTATAATTTCCAGAGCTATCTTCTTTTTTTTTGCAAAAAAGATGAATATAGGAGACCCACTTCTCAGTGCCTTTTAGTTTCCACACATTCACACAAGTCATGATTCAGATCATATCCACCTTGCTGATTTTCGTACATCCAGTTTTCCCATTGATCTCTTTCTTTTCCTCTTTATGTAGCCTGTTATCCTCTATCACAACTGGGGACCAAAACCAGCTCACTGATATTTTCTTACAAAACAGTCAAACTGAGGATATTAAAAGCCTGATCCTTCTCCCCTATGGTGTTACTGGTCATCTCTGATCATCTCTTTTTTGTGTGTGTGCAAGACATTTGAAATCACTTTAGTAAAATAAAGTTGGACAACTGAAATAGATTGGTAATAGTTAGTTATGGTCTCTGCCTTTAAAATTATAATCAAATAGAGGAGATTTGGGGCCAGATACCGCGTTTTGATGTAGATGAGTACAATGAACGCATTGTGAGTCAGTAATGCAAATTTTAATTTGAAAGCTAGTAACATATTTACAAGTGAAGTTCTATATAGTGGCAGTACAGTCATAAAGATTACTTTAGCAGTGCTATTTTGAACTAAGGAATCTAAAAGTATATAAATTTGCTGGAAGTTAGCTTTGGCAACTTTCACATATGTTCCAAAAGAAAAAAAAATTTCATGATCTCAGGTAACAAAACTGAATAAGATGACTCTGGGGGTGGGGGGGTAGTAATAGTTGTGAGGGAGGGTCCGAGATGCAAAAATAACTTCTTTGATGGGTCCCCTCTTTATGTATTGCTTTTGGCTTTATATACTCATCTTTCTTTAAAGATCTGATGTTTAGTCCAAAAAGATGGGACTAATCTTTATTTGGATATCTTTTATTCTGTCGTTAAGTGTTACTTCAATTCAGACTTCTTTGTCCTCTTAGATCAGAAAACTCTGTTGGTTTTTTTGTTGGTTTTTTTGTTTTAACTGCTGTGGCCTTGGGTTTGGGTACTTTTCTTCCCAAATCTTCTCTTGCATGCTTACTTCTTTTTATCCCAAAATGAAGCCAATTAAGGTATACTGAACACTCACATTTTAAATTTAGTAATAATGTAATTTAGCTTAACCAGAGAGAGAGAGAGAGAGATAAATATAAATCATAGATAGTGTAGATGATGACATAATGGCTTCCTAGCCAGGTCTCAGTCATTTGAGAACTTCACACGAGAGCGCACCTTTGCTAAATGAATATATTTTCCACTTATGTTTTTAACAATGATTTGTTGGAAAAGTTTTTTTTTTCCCTGATATATTTTTTAAAGCACACAAGCTATGTAATTAAGTAAAATGTTACTGGCTTTTATTAAATTGCTTTTCACTAATGAGTGTCTATTGGATTTGGGGGAAATATTTATCCTTTTAAGCTTTCCAAAAATCCTGCCTGTTAGTACCCACACCCTAGCTTAGGGGCCTGAAGAGTTCAAGGCTGACAGTAGCTGTGAAAAGTTTCATAGCCTTTTAAGAAAGTTCAACGTCTATGTTTGGGAAGAGATATATGTATTATGCAAGACTGCTAGCTAATGCAGAGATTGTAACATGTGGAATTCATAAAGGTCCAATTACAGGACCGTCACTGTTTGCCATGGTTTTAACTTATGTAAGTTATTGATTATACTTTCATGAGATCATAATCAAAAGGTTATTCTTTGGTAATGGTGTGTTAGAAGAGCTTTATCCTGAACTTCAAAGCCGTCCTCTGAGCTCCAAGAACAAAGGCTTGGAAGTCTGAACCAGGGCCAGGATCGGTCTGTGTGAGTTAACGACGTTCCACGCCATCCGGGAGCCGAATCGACCCATCCACGTGCATGAACTTTCTCTCATCACATCAGATCAACAATCATCAGTAAAAGATGACAGTTGATTCAGCTTTAATGTGCCTTTTTTTAATGAATCAGCTTGACTAACTGCGGTGTCTGCTCACATCTGTCCCATAACCGTTTATTTTAACTGTAAAGTATTGTCATTCACTGTGCTCTTGGAAGAGAGTGATTATCATTAACTAGGTTTACATCTAGGAGGGGGAAGTGCAAATACTAAAGAATTTACAGGAAATAATGCTTAGAAATGAGAAAAAAATAAATAATATACAATAATTAAAAAGCAATAAAGGAGAGTTCAGATTTGTCCTAATATTCTGGCATGTTTTAAGTGGGCAGAATAGAGAGACTGTGAGGTTGGCCAACATTACAAATGGAAAATATGCTGCCCCCTCTTTGGCTCTTAAAATCCTTATATAGGGATCTAGAGATGAGAATAAAATGGAGGGAGTAAGTTGTGGGGCTCTCTGTGGAAAGAGCACCCCAGCGGAAGGCACAATTAGTGCCAAGTCCCTCAGGTGGGAGTGCACCTGGCTCATTAAGGAAGCAGCAGGGAAGCCAGTGTGGCTGGACCGGGGTAGGTGGGGAGCCGTGGGTAGGAGCATCCAACCAGGAAGTGTTACTCTCTGTGAACTGAAGCTTATTCATTCAATGCAGCTGGCAATATGAAACTGTTTTTTTCTTTTTTAAAATGCTTTTTATTATGGAAATTTTCAAACATACACAAATATAGACAGAATAGAAAAATGAACACCCATTTAACCATCACCCAGATTCAAGAATTATTAACTCATGGCCAGTCTTGTTTCAACTATACTTCCCACCCACTTCCTCCCTCTCATAGTATTTTGAAATAATCTCAGATATCAGATCATTTTATCTACAGATGTTTTAGTATGTGTCTATAAAACATAGGAACTTTAAAAAAAAACCCTCAAAACTATTAAAAATAATTTGCTAATGTAATCAAATATACAGTTCGTGTTCAGATTTCCAACTATCTCTCATAAATGTCATACGTTTTTAACAGTTTGTTTGAATGAGGATCCAAATAAGATCCACACGTTGTGAGTGGTTGATAGGTCTTGAGGTCTCTTTCAATCTGTAGGTTTCCCCTCCATCTCTCTCTTTTTTTATTCCTTCAAATTTGTGTTGAGGAGACTGTTTTTTTTTTTTTATAATTTTATTTATTTATTTTTTCCCCCAAAGCCCCAGTAGATAGCTGTATGTCATAGCTGCACATCCTTCTAGTTGCTGTATGTGGGACGCGGCCTCAGCATGGCCGGAGAAACGGTGCGTCGGTGCGCACCCGGGATCCGAACCCGGGCTGCCAGCAGTGGAGCACACGCACTTAACCACTACGCCACGGGGCCAGACCAGGAGACTGGTTTTTGGCTTGTCGAGTTTCCCACAGCCTGGATTTTCCTGATAACATCTTTGTGGTGTGGTTTTACTTGTTCTTCTAGCCTCTAAATTTCCTGTAAATTAATAGTTCAGTAAGACATTTCTAATTTATTTTAAAGCTAAAGAAATAAGACAATTGCGATTTTGCCTATATATGCTAAATTGAACTGTAAACCCACATCTGCAACAAGCAGAAAAGGAAAAGATTTTCTTAAACGATTTTCTCTTCTCCCTGTACCCACAGCACATGGCTGATGTCCTTAGCTGGTGGGAACCCCCTTGATCACGCTCCTCCAGCCCCAACACCCAGAAATCCCCAGGCTGCCCCTTTCTACCTATGGGATCTACCATTGTCTGGAAACTTCTGCTGGTATGCCCCCCCAGTAAGGGACTCGCACATTGATCCTGTTAACAATGACTACCATTTGTTGAATGCTTACTGTCTGCCGACGTTTGCTACCTACCTTACGCACATTTTTTACTTTAATCTTGGCAACAACACTGTGAAGTGGGTGCTGGCCTCCCTTCAGTTCCCCAAGCCACCCATGTCCTGTCAGAGCTCATGCACCTGATCTGTCCTCTGTGGAAAATGCCGCCCCCTCTTTCACCTGTTGAACTTCTGCTCATTAAGCGGATCTCAGTTCTGTCATTCTTCTCAGGCAAGCCTTTCTTGACCCCCAAGCTAACTTGAATTACATTTTCTCAAAGCACTACCTACTTCTCCTATGAGGCACTTTATCACAGGCTTAACTTTTTAATTATTTGGTTTATGAGCAACTCTCTTGCAGCCTGCAAGCTCCACAAGCACAACTACTAGGTCTGTTTTCACTCATCCTTGGCATCGTAGGCATACACAGTGCCCACTGCCTGGCACACTCAATACGTATGTGTTGATAAATAGGAGGCTAAGACTGCACAAGGCCAGCTAATAAGCAGTGAAATTGGAATTCAAGCCAAACTGGTCTGACTGTATCCCAGATTTCACCCAAATTCACCCCAGCCTGTGGATGTTATTATTTGGACTGTTAGCTGTCTCTGTGGAGACCAGCACAGGACCAGGTTGGTCTCCTTGAGCATGGCCCCATTATCCCCCATTTCCTGCTGACTTGTGATTGGGTCCCCATGTCTACCTTTCTTTCTCAAGGCTTCACATGTACACTTGGGCTTCTGTTTTATTTAAAGTCAGAAATTTCATGACTTGGACTGGACATGGTAAGAGGTGATTTAACTAATGTTTTTCAGGATATGACTAATTTGACTTAAAGCTTGTATTCATTTTTTTGTAAACAGTTTTTGAGCCACAAAAAATATGTTAGTCATTGGGGATTCAAATAAGAATAAACAAAGTCCCTCCCATAGAGGAGAGTTTAATGGGAAAGATAAATAAATAGATTGTTACTATCAGTACAATAGTCAAGATAAAGGAGAGGACAGGAAAGAAGCATCTGGAGGAGGAAAGTTTTACCAAAGAGGTGACATTTCACCTGAACCTAGAGAAGTAAGTCAAAGTTTTCTTTGTAGACAAGGGCAGGGAGTGGACATTCCAGCCGTAGAGTAGGAAGCAGGGTTCATGAGAGAGCATGGCAGTTCGGTGACTCAAAGCTTGCTGTGGCTGGATCAAAGACTTGTAAGGGAAGACGTGAGAAAAGAGGCTGGTGGGCAGAGCCAGATACAAAGCTGTAGCTAAACTCTTCCTTGTGATTAGAAACCATTAAGGGTTTTAAGTAGGGGCAGTGATGTGACCTGCTTCGTATTTAGCAAGGAAAACTGGATAGTAATGTAGATTGGAGGGGATAAATCTGGAGGTCATGAGTTAATAGGAAGATACATTAGGAGACAGACAGGAGCGTGGGTGAGAAATGTCTGAATTTTGGTAGTAGCAATGGGAAGGAAAAGAAGGGATAGATTTGAGAAATCAGTGAAGTTTGTGGACGTGGTTAGTGAAAGAAAAGTTGGTCTAGAAAGACTTCCAAGTGTGTGTCTTGGGCGATCAGGTATGTAGTGCTTGCTATCTAAAGAAACAAGTGAACAGGTTCATTGGGACGGTAATGAGTTTGGTTCAAACATGTTAAGTCCAAGGGGAGATGTCTGGTAGACAGCTGTTATATGGGATATGAGTCTAGAGCTCAGAAGAAGGGTGAACACTGGAGGTAAAAATTTGGAGGTCACTGAAATATAGGTGTAAATTGAAGTCATGGAAACAGATAAGATACCCCAAGAAGAGCACAGAAGCAAGAAGAGCAGACCAGAAGTTGTTTCCTGGAAACATCAACATTTAAGGCAGTGGTTCTTAACTTTTTTTGAGTCATGGTCTCCTTTAAGAATGTGATGATAGCTTGGATCTACTCTCCCCAGAAAAATAGTTGTGTACATATGAACACAAAAGCTATGGATTCTCTAGGGGTGCATGGGCCCATATTCAGAACTCTTTGTAAGGTGCAGCTATAGAGAGAGAAGCATGTGAAAGTCATTAGATAAAGATTGATCAGAGAAGGAGAAGGAAAATTCAAAGAGATTGTTGAGGGCCGACCCCACGGCTTAGCGGTTAAGTGCGTGCGCTCCGATACTGGCGGCCCGGGTTCGGATCCCGGGCACGCAGTGACACACTGCTTGTCCAGCCATGCTGAGGCCGCGTCCCACATACAGCAACTAGAAGGATGTGCAGCTATGACATACAGCTATCTACTGGGGCTTTGGGGGGTAAAAAAGGAGGAGGATTGGCAATAGATGTTAGCTCAGAGCCGGTCTTCCTCAGCAAAATGCGGAGGATTAGCACGGATGTTAGCTCAGAGCTGATCTTCCTCACAAAAAAAAAAAAAGAGAGAGAGAGATTGTTGCTATATATAGATCAAAAAAGAAAGAGAAGTTGATTGTAATACAAAATTTCAGAGAATACAGGAGAGATCAAGATGAAAAAGTATTCAATAGGTTTAACAACTTGGAAGTCATCAGCAACCTTTTATGAAAACATTTTAATAATAATGGGGGCACAAGCCATACTGTAGTGAGCTGAGGACTAATGGGCAAGGAAACAGAGGCCGTGAATATGGACTCCTCTGGAAGCATTGTAATGACGGGAAGGAGGAAAGATAGCCTGGTGGAGATAGGGTTGGGTTTTTAACCTTTTCATCACATTAATATCCATGAGGACAGTTGACAAAATCGAAGGAGCCAGTCTCAGAGGATATGGGAAGGAAGCAAGATTGAATGTGGATATGGCCTATTTATAGGTGGATGGAGGAAAAGTTCAGAGAATTCATATCTAGCAATCTCTGTTTTCTTTGTGAATAGGATATGGTCATCAGTTGAGTGAAGATAGCAGGAATGGGGCAGAGGACTTTGGGGAAACTATGGAATGGTTGTGTGTAGGAGAAGGAAGAGACTAGGGTGTTTAAAAGAATTGCTCAGGGGTACTAGGGGGCAGTTGAAGTTGGCCACATAGATTTAACCAGTCCTCCGATTATGGATTTTCATCATCATTGGTCTCCAGGAAATTGCTTCAGTTCTGCCTCAGTTTCTCTTTTTCTTAAAGAGGATGAATGGTGCATGTCTGAGTAACAATTTTAAAATAGCAAATATCTAGAGGAGCTTAGAAGATTAAAAAGATTAATTGTGCTATATGTTCTAGACAATGGCTTTCTCTGAAGTATAAAAAAATTTATGGTGATGACTGTTATTTGAATCTTCTGCTAGTAAGACCAGTTCCCTAAATTTTGGACTTTGAAAATCTGTAACTATGAAGTTATAGACTTTTTTTTTTCTGTTTAGCTCTTAGATAGAACAACTGGTCATTGGAGGATGTCTTGTAACATAGTATTCTGATACATGAAATTGCAATTATATGAACAAAGAAGTCAAATTAAGGTGTATCTTATAACCTTTACCAAAATAGTTTAATGCATTTTTTCAAAACATAAAATTAAGGGGAATAGTCTGTTTTTTCTGGTTTTTATCAAAGAAGTAAGTTAATACTGTCCAGGTGTATTCAATAAAAACTGTATTAAAGAATTTCAGAAAACTACCTGAAGCTAAAACTAAGAAAAATATGACCTAATATTAAGTATTTTGAAAGCCGTCACTGAGAATATCTCCTGACATTTCTAAGTCAGTTGAAATTCTTCAAACACTTTTTATCAATAGAATGAAATAAAAACACCACCCTTAGAGAAAACTATGCATTATAAAGAACTCTGAAAGAAATGGGACATTAATTTTGCCCCTTTTGAGATAGTTATATGTGCTACCCAAATTTATTTGTACATTTTATAAATGTCATTCTGTCCTAAAAAATGTGATGTGCTGAAATACACCGCCATGTGAATTGCATGGAGATAACAAGGGGATGAGATGCTGATGAAAAAAAAATGCACTGCATGGGGTATAAGGGTAATTACTCATAATAATTCAGTAATTAATATTAATAATTCAATAATTATTATTAATTTAATAGTAATTAAATTATCATTAAAGAAATAGCTCTTAGCACAGTTCTCTTTTCCCCCCATATAAATCAGTACCCAATGATTGCTTCTGAAGCTTTAAGAAAAGAAATATTCAAATATAAATCTTAAGATGAGAAGAAAAAAATAGGAAAAGTACTTCCTTTCCTTTTTCAGAACTGAAATCTCCCTCTCCCATCTCCTCAAAAATACCTGCACCTACACTGCTGATTTAGTATCCCTTCCACATTGTCCAATAATTATTCTGCCTTAGCAGCTAAGAGAAACTTGTAGCTGTGCCCCCAAGTTCTTCCACACTGTTTCTTTTCCATACCTCTTGTTTCGACTGTCCCTAGTCCCCAAAGTGCCAGCCACATCACTTGTAAGGAAATTTTCTTTCCTCGGTCCCTTACCTTGCCCCACCGAATATTGCCCAGTACTTTCGTTCTTCCCAGTGTCCGATTTTTAGGGTGGCATTGACCGTGACTTTGCAAATGCTTGAATTAGGGCAGGCTCACCATGAAGAGGAGGTACTTGTCCCGGAAGCCTTGGAGTAAAGAGGAACGAAGCTCCAGCAGCCCCGCTGCTGCCTACGTTGCCCTTTCCGTGGAAATTTTGGCAGTCTGGTGAAAGCAGTGTGCTGAACAGGGGCTGTATTTTCTTGAGAGCACACTTAGTCTTTATACTGATACCCTTTTTTTCAGTCTTTAGAAGAACTGGAAAAAAACCTTTTCCATTCCCCAACGCTTTGCCTTTCTACTTCCTTGCTACCCCTCCCTTAAAAAATAAAAATTAAAAAAAAACCTAGCTTTTGGTTTTATCTGATACAAAAATAGCAATTTTGGTCTCTATTGCATTGCTTTCCTATCATTAGGAATCTTAAGAGAGAGTGACTAGCCAATGGTTTGTCAGATAGCCTGTCTGTTTCTGGTTTGCATGAGCAGTAGTGGTTCCAAACCCTCGGAGGAAAAAATGGAAAATGTCTTTAGATATTTCAGAGTCATGTGAAGCCAAACCATGTGATCTCCGGCCAGTTTTAGTTTACAAAACTCTCTTGGTCCCGGATGTGTTTACTTGGAGTTTCAGTTTTAATATTACCATTATATTCCAGTAACTTCACTCCCTCAACCCAGCCCACTGACTGTGTGGTCTAGGCTAGTGTGTGTAAAAAGGATTACTAGATCAGAAGAACTGGGCTGATAGAGATTCTCTCTTTCAACAATGTGCATTTCAATTGAAGCCAGGAGCGGTGAAATAATAACTGCTCTGCATGAGAAGGTGCTTTTCCTTTTTGCTTTTGAAACAAGTTCTTCTTAGAGCCAGTTTCAAAAGAAGACAGGAAAAAAGTCATTGTTGATATTGCACAGATATGTCATAGTGACACTGCAATTGCATATGGTAATTTACAGAAAGCAAAATTTATATGTCTATACAATTTTACAAAATTTATAAACTTTTAAATTTATATAAATTACATGTAATTACAATTATATGTATGTAACTTATAGAAGAGACCCAAGTGGGAAACATGAACCAGAAGAGCATTGGACAAAGTAGTGTTTCTTAACTGGATCTTGTCTACACTATCTGCTTACATTCTTTCTGGGAGCTTCATTGCCAAGGTTTTGCCCCCCAGACAAGCATAAAACAGTTACAGACTACACAGATTGGCTGCATATCAAATGTCGATGTTGGTTTGATTGTTCTCTTTTTCAAAAATGTTCTCTATTCTCTATGTACGCTGCGGTGACTGGCCACACAGCAAAGTAAAAGAATCTTTTGACCCATAAAACTATTTAGCAATTGCCAAAACAGAAATGCTACTGCTGCCTGTCAGTAGAATCAGAGGCTAGTGCCATTTCACCACAACAGTGTGTTCTGGAGTGCCTTGGGCTGATGCATCTGGATGCTTCTCAGTAGGTCATTCATCTATTCAGCAAATATTTGTTAAATACTTTGCTTGTGCACAATGCTGAGTGAATCTCCATTAAAGTCTTGGAAAAAAATAATGCCATCCTTAACCACAAAGAATCCAAAAGGTATATGAGAATACATGATATACACACATGAAAAGTTTCATAATAATACATGGCAGTATATGTTTAAGGGCCCAGCTGGTTTAAGTCCTATTGCAGGTCAGTTAGGTGAAAACACTGGAATAGACACGGCTATGGTATGTTCAGAGCAGGCCAGTGGAGCTCCAGAAGAAGATCCCTGTTGGGGAAGAGTAAGAAATAACGGAGGGCCGGCCCCGTGGCTTAGCAGTTAAGTGTGTGCGCTCCACTGCTGGCGGCCTGGGTTCGGATCCCGGGCGCGCACCGACGCACCGCTTCTCCAGCCATGCTGAGGCCGCGTCCCACATACAGCAACTAGAAGGATGTGCAGCTATGACATACAACTATCTACTGGGGCTTTGGGGGAAAAAAATAAATAAGTCAAATAAAAAAAAAAAAAGAAAGAACGGAAATTTGAAGGCAGACTGTGGAGGACACTTAACAGGCTAAAGAGGCCTTATTCTGGAGATAAGGGGAGACAGGAAAGGATGGTGACATGGCAAAAGTGATGTCTTAATTAGATTTATCGCTTATATTATGGCAGATATTTTAAAGAGGAAGGCAAGACGAATATTTCAGAAAACATTCTAGTAATGCCAACGGGAGAGAATGAAGGCTGGGTTAGGGTGGAAGCAGTGGGAATGAAAAGAAGGGACAGAATTGAAAGACATTATAAAAAAAGGATACGATTTTGGTGTCTGGCTTTTGGGAGACGAGGTAGAGGGAAGAAACAACAACTCTGAGGTTCGGTACCTTTGTTGTTGGACAAATGATGATACTGTTGACAGATATAAAGAAATCAGGTGAGGAAGCTGGTTTGGGAAGATAATGAATTTGGCTGCATGCACGCAAGCATGGCCACGAGGCAGTGTGAATAGTTCACGTAGAGCATCATTGCCCAAAAGGAGGTAGTTCAGTCTGTGAAGGTGCGTGAGTTTCATGACAGAATATAAAAGGAGATGAGCTGAGGTCTGAGTCTTAGCGATTTTCTGTGATCATGAGCTGAGAGGAGGTAAGTTAATGAGGAAATGCCAGAAAATCAAGACACAGGAGGAGAATCAGCAGAATGTCACAGAATCCAAGGATAACGAGTCTTGAGTTTGAAGGATGAAATTTTGCAGAGAGGTGACAAGAAAGAATGCTGAGGGAGAATGAGAGATCTGGCAATTTTCGGTCTAGACATTCAGGCGTCAGATTATTTTAAGCATTGGGCTCGCTTGTTTGTTTTGTTTGAGACTTTAACATTGAACTATTTTCCTTTCCTGGTTATTTTAGTAGATTTCTTCTTGCTCTTCACATACAGTGTAGGAGCTATTTTATATCCCTTTAGTAATTCTCATACTTAGTGCCTGGCTAATCTGAACACACTTGTACACTATAATAATAGTAGATTGTGAGAATTAAATGAACGATAGTGGAGTATAGAAAATGCTCAACAAAAATTATCTGTAAATTTTTAAACCTTAAGGCATCTGTATGTTTTCTATCTATAAACCACTTGACATTTTCTTTGTGACAAATATGATACCGTTATTCGTTTGTTCTCCCATGAGCACGTAGGTCAGCATCGAGATACATGAAGTTAAAAGAGGTTTGAGAGTTATGGTTTTATGAAGAACCTTTGATTCTTAACTCAGAGGCTCCTGCAATTATTGTGCTTATTAGATTAAGTATATACCATAAACCCAGAACTTCAAAGGTAGAAAAGAAATACTGGTTTCTCTCCATTCCTCCCAATGGTTAATGCGATTCTCTGCTTCCTTTCTCTGTGTCTACTGAAAAAAGAGGGCCAGAGTGAAGGCCTTATGAGTCATTCCATTTTGTTGTTTAAATGATGTCTTCATCTCTAAATGATGTCTTCATCTCTTCTGGAAGGAACAACCCTAATATTTAGCCAAGTCTCTTGGAAGCATGTTAAATGGCCTCCAACTCTCCTCTCTTGATAATATTTCAGTGTCTTTTATACTGCTCCATGAAAAGAAAATTTACTGCATGGCAAACCAGGCCAGCAAGATTTTTCAGCAACTTAATTTAGAAGTGAATTATTCTCCTGAATAGACCCATTCTTTGAATACAAGGCAGTCTTTTCATGTGTTTCCCAAATACGCACCTACTTACCTTTACCTGAGCTTCCACTGGTATCATTTAATGAAACAAAATATACTTTTTCCTAATGGAGGTTTCATGCTCTCCAATATGCCACCTCCCTATTACAGTTCATCCTCTGAGTTCCTTTTATCTAAGTAATAAATCTACAATTTGTGAAGCTTGTTCCCAAACATTAAAGCTAGCTCTCTCTTCTCTTTGGCATAGAATTTAGGTTTTATTTGCTCCCAAATAAGTTTTTCCATTGAAGAGGTTTGGGACTAAGCATATTTATTATATTATAAATAAAGTAAAAACAGAAAGGCCTGTCTAGAAGTTAGACTGTGACATTGTAAATCTATCACTTATTTCATCAGCCATTTTCTATGACTTTGAGGGAAATATTTTAACCCTTAAGTTAAATGAGTAATATATGTCATCTCTACCTCGTGGTAGAGATGATAATTTATTTGTAGAAATATTTCGATGGTATTGGTGGTTTGGGTAGATCTCTTTATAATAACAAAGTGAAACTTTGAAAGAAGTCGGTGTCAAGATCAGAGACAAAGGGTTGGTCAATTTCTACGTGGTTTTCAAGTTGGAATTTTTAAGAAGGCAATGAAAATAATGCATGGACAAACACCTTTTTAAAAAAATATACCAAGTATGAAGGAAATTATATTTCAGAGATTACAGCATCATTATCGTCTTCAAAAAGAAAGACAAACAAACAAAGATTTTCTCTGGCAACTGCCTTTTACTAGTAAAATCCAATCAAGGAACTGTTGTGACCAGTACCTGCCCTGTGATACAGTCTTACAATGGCAGTAGAAAAACCATGATTTTACTGATTCTCAAAGAAATCAAAGGGATACCTTATAACCTCTACTCTGAAATGTGTTATTGATAAGATCATATTATTGGCTGTCCAGAGAAGTCCCCTAGCAGAATCACGTTGGGCAGTCATGCCAACACGAATTATAAACTCTCTGACACTGAATATAACGGATTCCGTGTTTCCCAGCCTACTTTATGGGGCCATACTCAACAGCATCAACAGAAGACCCGAAGGATCTATGAAGTTATGTTTCTGGACTCTGAGTGAAATGCCTTCAGTTCCCTGTTCTTTGAACATTATCAAAAGTTTTTGAAGGAGACATTCAGAAGCTCCTTTAATACTGAATGTTGTTTTCCTGAAGCACAAAGAGACATGTGAGATATTCAAATCAAATTGTTACGTGAGCACTGCCACACTAAAAAGAAGTACAAGAAGAATATTTCATCTATGATCAGAGAATTAGTCGTTGGTTTTCCTGCAGGGACAGAAATGGTGTTCTCTTTTTCGAAGGAATTCATTCCAAATTGACTAAACTTTCCTGATGCCACTCCTTTCGTCAGACATCTTGCAGTCCTCTGCCTTCCCTTGGACAGGGTAGGAATTGACTGACTTATGACCCTTTATCCTCAAGGCCCTCCTAGTGAATGAATTTAATAAAATTAATTCACGCAACTCGGTTACCCACCTAGGGTGGGTTTTCTGGAACCACTGCCACAACTCAAAGAAGGGGCTGCAGTGGGCATTTGGTTAATGAAGATGCTCCTTTTGGCCTACCAGGAAGTGTTTTTCAACTCACAGCCAGTGTAGACAATGTCCCCATAGCCACTGAGATGACCCCTTTGCCTTATCATCCCCATATGAAGTCCTTAATGCCTAATATATTGATACTGTGACAACGCAGCAAGTTGTATGAATGTCTACCATGTATCTCTTCATATCTTCCATGTTGGAAAATAAATTTCACATTGCATAGAAGAAAGGCCATATTCTTTTTTAAACCTCTTTCTAGCCCCTGTTTATGTAATGAATTTAGATAATTAACCCATCCAAATTCTGGATATCTCTACAGATAACTGCAGAACCACTCAACTTGCCTGACTCTCATTTCGGCATCTGCACTATTGATTGTTCTTTATTCCTAAGCAACAACACGTTGTTTCCTTCACAAACTCTTTCAATACCCCAGTTGAGGATCAGTTAAACATCAAAGCCCCGCAGTGAGATTACCCAGCACCACTTTCAGTATTTCATTGCTGTTCAAGTAGCAGAGATCGTTTTTTCAACTAGATTTGGTGGGAAAATGAAAATATTTACCATGTAAAGTTTTATGGCTTATTGTCAAATTGTGCTGGTGGTTTTGCGTTTTTAGGCTTTTCTCCCTATAATTAAATTGCGACCTTAAATATAAACCTTTTAAAGGGAATGAGACTGAAAAATAAATGTTAACAGCAAGATCATTAAATTTTGGACTGTAATATCTTCTTTTGCCAGTAGGTTGCTGCTTTAATTATCTCTTGTTTATTAGAGCTTTCCAAATTCTGATCAAAAGACTCATTTCAGATTTGAAAAGAATTAAAGAATGACCCAGGAGGCTGAGATGGACTTTCTAAGGGCTTGTTGATAATTGTTTTGATATCACTTGTTTCCTTAAGAGCATTTTTCTCAATCCTTTTAAGAGACAGCGACAAAATAATATGGTTTAAGCTAAAAGGCTACCTTGTAGATATTTTGGATGCTTGTTATTAAAATTTTTAAAGGATCACTTCCCTCCAAACAGAGTCTAATTCTACAGTTCTAAAATGCAGAAGGGTAAGTTATGCCTACACAATATTTTAGACAACGCGTGCTCCAGAGTTCCTGTAGTGAAAATGTCACTCCCATCAGAGGGATGATGAGTTGGGAAGTGCCTTCTCACTCTCTGTGGTTCCCATGGTGCTGACTGTCAATGCCTTTTGTTGTAGGCAGAATACTTCTATGAATTCCTGTCCTTGCGCTCCCTGGATAAAGACATCATGGCGGACCCAACCGTCAACGTCCCTCTGCTGGGAACAGTGCCTCACAAGGCATCAGGTGGGTGGTCTTCACCTCAGAGAAAGGTTTACACTTAAAATGTAATGGTGATGGAAATAATATTTAAGATCCAGACGTGACCCATCAGAGGGATTGTGGAATGTTTTCCTGAAGAGATCTGTTGATTTTAGGGCAGCTCAGTTATTATATTCCTATATCTTTGGAGCAAAAGATTAGGATGGGAGTGAAGAAATGGCAGTTTTATAATTTCCTAAAAACTCTAGATAGCTCCAGTTCATAAATGATTTCAGATTTTAAAAAAAGAAAGAGGGGCCGGCCCAGTGGCATAGTGGTTAAGTCCGCACACTCTGCTTTGGCGGCGTGGGGTTTGTGGGTTCAGATCCTAGGCATGGACCTACACACCACTTGTCAAGCCATGCTGTGGCGGCATCCCATATACAAAATAGAGGAAGATGGGCACACATGTTAGCTCACGCTAATCTTCCTCAGCAAAAAGAGGAAGATTGCAATAGATGTTAGCTCAGGGCCAATCTTCCTTACCAAAAAATATTAAATTAAATTAAATAAAAAAGAAAGAAAGAAAATCACCAAGTGAGATATATTCAGCCAATAAATGTGGATTAATGTAGTGCACACAAATGTGGCAAAGATGCAAAGTAAGTGATTGGGGGCAAATGGGATAAGTCAAGAAAAACCTCCCCCAAATGAGCATTGTATTAAATAAGAATTTGAAGAAGAGAAGAGACATGGAAAAGTGGGAGAAAGGAGTTCAGACTTTCAGTTCTAATCATCCTTCTTTGCTAAGAAAATAATACCAGGGGCCGGCCTGGTGGTGTAAGCGGTTGGGTGCACGCGCTCCACTGCAGCAGCCCGGGGTTCACCGGTTCGGATCCCGGGCACGCACCAACGCCCCGCTTGGCAAGCCATGCTGTGGCGGCGTCCCATATAAAGTGGAGGAAGATGGGCATGGATGTTAGCTCAGGGCCAGTCTTCCTCAGCAAAAAAAGAAAAAGAGGAGTATTGGCAGATGTTAGCTCAGGGCTGATCTTCCTCACACACACACACAAAAATGAAAATAATAATACTGTATGTGATATTTGTTTAGAACTTTTCATCTTACAAAGTACTCATTCATGCATTATCTAATTTGATTCTGGGAGGGAGTCAAGACCAGCATTACAGCTCCATTTTACAAATTAGAAAATTAAGACATATGAAGTTTGACTTTCCGTAAGTCATATATTACTCATAAGCAGTAGAGCTGAGACTAGAACCCAGGTTTTATGACTTTTAGAAAAGTCCAGCGATCACTTATGTTAACATGTTCAAATATTTCCTTCTAATCTATGAATATGTATTTTGACATAATTGTGGTGATATTATATGTTTGGTTTTGCATCATGATATTTTTGCTCTTAACATTTTAACATGAACATTTTCCCGTGTCATTATGGATTTTTCCAGAAGTTGTTTTTAATGCCCTTATAATATTCCATTTTATGAACATACCATAATTTATTTACTCATTCACTTATTGTGTGTTACTTAGATTGTTTTCAGGGTTTGCATACAAGAAGTATCACAATAAGCCTCCTTTTTAAAGTGATAGATTGTCACTGGGCAGGAGCCCTGTTTGTCTTACTCACCGTGACTGCCAACACAGGGCCCAGAACAGAGCAGGCATTGGGAAAACACTTGTTGGATTAATGTGTGTACCAAAATCGTGGAACTTATCTCATTATTTTTGTTAAAATATATTCTTAGAAGTAGAATTACTGTGTCAAAGGAAATGAACTATGAACTTTTAAAAAGGCTCTTAGAACAAATTGCCAAAATGCCAAATTACTCTCCACAAAGGCTGTACCCTGGCTAGCAGTGTGGGGAGCACCCAGCTTACTGGAACCTCATGAACATAGGTTATTAATCATGTTAACTGCTTTGCTGCCTTAAAAAGTGAAAAGTGCTTTCTCAGTGTTCTTTTAATTTGCTTTTTTTATTCCTATTGAGATAGGACATATTTTCTTGTATCACACAACATAAAATGTATACCATGCTCATTTTTATATTGAAATAATAGTGTTCTTTTATTGATTTTCAAAGCTCACTATATATTAAATATTTACCTTTTATAGCAATTTTTAATTTATTATTTATTTATTTTCTTTGAGGGGGGTATGCAGAGGCTTTAAAATTCTATGTGGTCAAAACTATCTTTTCCTTTGTGATTTTTTCCCACTATTTTATGCTTGGAAATTAATTCTTATACTGGAGAACCATTAAGTGATAACTTACACATGCTTCTAGTATTTTATAAGAACTTATTTTGGCAATAGTATGAGGTAGGGCTCTAACCTGAATTATTTTTCTTTTTTTTTCTTTTTTTTCTTTTTTTTAATTTTTTGTTTATTGCAGTGACATTGGTTTATAGCATTGTAAAAATTTCAGGTGTACATCATTGTACTTCTATTTCTGCATAGATTACATCACGTTCACCACCAAAATACTAATTACAACCCATCACCACGCACATGTACCGAATTATCCCTTTCACCCTCCTCCCTCCCCCCTTCCCCTCTGGTAACCACCAATCCAATCTCGGTCCCTATGTGTTTGTTTATTGTTGTTATTATCTACTACTTAATGAAGGAAATCATACGGTATTTGACCTTCTCCCTCTGACTTATTTCACTTTGCATTATACCCTCAATGTCCATCCATGTTGTCACAAATGGCTGGATTTCATCGTTTCTTATGGCTGAGTAGTATTCCATTGTGTATATATACCACATCTTCTTTATCCATTCATCCCTTGATGGGCACTTAGGTTGCTTCCAAGTCTTGGCTATTGTGAATAAGGCTGCAATGAACACAGGGGTGCATGTACCTTTACAAATTGGTGTTTTCAAGTTCTTTGGATAAATACCCAACAGTGGAATAGCTGGATCATATGGTAGTTCTATCCTTGATTTTTTGAGGAATCTCCATACTGTTTTCCATAGTGGCTGCACCAGTTTGCACTCCCACCAGCAGTGTATGAGAGTTCCCTTCTCTCCACATCCTCTCCAACACATGTTGTTTCCTGTCTTGTTAATTATAGCCATTCTGACGGGGTGAGGTGATATCTCATTGTAGTTTTGATTTGCATTTCCCTGATAGTTAGTGATTTTGAACATCTTTTCATGTGTCTGTTGGCCATCTGTATATCTTCTTTGGAGAAATGTCTGTTCAGGTCTTTTGCCCATTTTTTAATTGGTTTGGTAGTTTTTTTTGTTGGTGAGATGCATGAGTTCTTTATATATTTTGGAGATTAAGCCCTTATCAGAAGTATGGTTTGCAAATATCTTCTCCCAATTGTTACGTTGTCTTTTCGTTTTGTTGATGGTTTCCTTTGTTGTGCAGAAGCTTTTTAGTTTGATGTAGTCCCATTTGTTTATTTTTTCTATTGTTTCTCTTGCCCGGTCAGACGTGGTGTTTGAAAAGATGTTGCTAAGACCGATGTCGAAGAGCGTACTGCTTATGTTTTCTTCTAGAAGTTTCACAGTTTCAGGTCTTACATTCAAGTCTTTAATCCATTTGGAGTTAATTTTTGTGTATGCTGTAAGGTAAGGGTCTACTTTCATTTTTTTGCATATGGCTATCCAGTTTTCCCAACACCATTTGTTGAAGAGACTTTCTTTTCGCCATTGTATGTTCTTGGCTCCTTTGTCAAAGATTAGCTGTCCATAGATGTGTGGGTTTATTTCTGGGCTTTCGATTCTATTCCATTGATCTGTGTGTCTGGTTTTGTGCCAGTACCATGCTGTTTTGGTTACTATAGCTTTGTAGTATATTTTGAAATCAGGGAGTCTGATACCTCCAGCTTTGTTCTTTTTTCTCAGGATTCCTTTAGCTATTCGGGGTCTTTTGTTGTTCTGAATTATTTTTCTTTTTTCTTTTTTTTTTTTTAATAATTTTATTTATTTATTTTTTCCCCCAAAGCCCCAGTAGATAGTTGTATGTCATAGCTGCACATCCTTCTAGTTGCTGTATGTGGGACGTGGCCTCAGCATGGCCCGAGAAGCGGTGAGTCGGTGCGCGCCCGGGATCCGAACCCGGACCGCCAGCAGCGGAGCATGAGCACTTAACCGCTATGCCACGGGGCCGGCCCTGAATTATTTTTCTGAGTCATCAACTTTTCCAGTGTGAGAGGCTGAATTGATTCAGACTTCCTCTTTATTTCACATGAAGTCCTTCTTCACCCAGGGTTTGTTTTAGGGCTTGCTGTTTGTTCTAATGCTGTAATATTTGTATTTTATAATATTTTAAAATAACTTACAGCATAACCCTGTTTCTCTTTAAAAAAAAAAATTAGCCTTATTCTTCTAGAGGAATATTAGAATAATTTTATCAGATGTCAACTGAAAATCTCATGAGGAGCTAATTTGAATCTTTGAAAGAACCAGGAAATCAGGCACCCTTACAAAGTCCATTTTCAGGTTGTGGTTATCTACTGCTTCCAATGGGTCTGCATTGCCACATCCCAGCACTGTTAGAGTTGGGGACTAACTAAGCACAGAGTTTTTCTAATTTCCTGGCATAAAGGCCAATGTGAGTGTAGACAGGAAGAGTGTGAATTTGAGCTTCTCTTAGGTCATCTCAGTGCTGCAGGTCTGACTAGCAGAAGATTTGCTTCCAATCCAGATGGGTTTAGGGGTCCTAGGAAGCCCCTATGAAGGAAGGAGGCCTTGAGTTCTGGAGATTCATTCTCCTGGGATCTGTAGCCCCAAGGATAAGGATATCCCACTCCAGAGACAGGGATATCCCAGTTCTACTCGGATGGCATTGCTGGGGCTTCACTGTATCATGGAGACAAGAAAGACGCTCTGACCACCAAGTTGTTTGAATATAGCCATTACTCAGTCTCATGCCTTGTCACATGGCGTTCCTTTATAGTCAAAGATGATTTTCTATAAAATTTGTCTTGATCATATTTTTTGTTCTCTTTTTTTTTCCGGAAGCGATCAGGAATAAAACAAATACATAACATGTCTCTCAATTTCCATTTTATATTTTTGAATTTTTTCCTTTGTCTTTTTCTGATTATTAAAGGAATACGAGCTCATGGTAACCCATTAAAAATGCATGAATTAAAGTAATTACACAGTAACAGTTGCTCAACTTCCAATAAATCTTGAATCTTTGGATTTCTAATTTAATGCTTGTATCCTAAGCTTTATTCACTTTTTGTGTCTAGTAAAAAAAGCTTACTGAAATTCTACTTCTTAGGATATTGAAACAATAAGATTTTGAACATATGAGAATATTTTAATAGATCATATTTAGATAAAATACCATTTTCTAGTAATTTGGAATCTTTATAAATAATAAAATTTAGAGGGAAAAATGGATGATGCTTTGGGCAAGGTGAGATTAAAAAGAACCCCCCTTCTCTGGGAGGAGGTGACTTATGCGCGCGCGCACACACATTCTGCATATATAGAGCCCCACCCCCACACACACAGGTTTTTGGAGGCAGATGTAGTGGGTGTTGGCAGAAATGCAGGTGCACGAAGTTTATGGGAATTGTCGCCCATTGCAGGGCGGTTATTCATTAGCCTCATTAGTTCAGTCGCCACAGTAGGAGCAGTGAGGGTACCTTGAATTATTAAAAAGTAACCAAATCAGTGTGTCTTTGCTCCTAAGCATTCAGGTAGCATTCATTATTCCACTGGGCTATTTTATACCCCCAAGCTGCTAAGCTGTTCTTTTATCCCACAGACTCTTATATGCCCGAACATTGCACGAAAAAAGAAAACTCTTGATGTTTAACAGTTATGAAGTGCCTGCCTTCTGGCATTTGAGGAGAACAGAAACAGGAACTGCAAACTGCAGGTGGTTCAGTAAAATCACTGACAACAAAAAACAGTTTCCACGCAGCCGAAGCCTTGCCTCGCTGAACAGTCTGTCTCTGTCTTACCACGAAGGCGGCAGAGCAGTGGTGTTTCTGCACCAGGCCTTTCGGGACTCCAGTGTCTAGAAATGTCTCGGTCGGTGCCAGTGGCGGAAGGACCCTCTTCTTCTTGGGGACCCCAGTCCTTAGCAGAACGTGAAGCCCAGGGTGGTGCTCGTAGCATACGCTGAGGGGATGAATGGCTGTCAGCTCAGCTGGGAGCACTGAGGACGATTCGTGTTGGATGACTTATAATTGTGTAGCGGTTTACAATCACGTGATGTTGAGGGTGCGCGCTCACCCGCCTTTCTCATCTCTGCCCCTGTTGTAAGGGGGGTGGCTCGCGTGACCAGGGGCTGAAGCTGCGTGAGCACCATGCCCCTCTCAGAGTGGAAGAGGTATTTAGTCAGAGTCAGTTTGTTGTTTGCTTCTATATGAGTTAGCTTACGTGCAATCAGTTGCACTTCAGTGTGTACTTGAATGCCGTGTGAGCTGTGTTCAGTCTGCTTTCGTTTTTCTGAGTTGTTTTAATTTACCTCGGTTTAGATTATAGCATCTAGACTGCACTGGAATCCACAACATCTGGCCCAATTTCATCTAGCTTTTGGTAAAAGTGGCTCTCTACTCATATGCTTATTGTTGCAAAAGCACAATGTAACTTGCACATTCCTATTCTTCCTTGGAAGTAGAGAGTCTGTGCTTTTTCCGCCTTCCATGTCTTTTTCTTTGTGCATGTGTTTTTCTGAGAGCATATTGTTGACGGTTTATTGTCTGTATCTCCCACTGTCTGTGGTGAATTTCCATCTCCTTCTGTGTATGTGTGCGAATGTGCACGTGTATATGTGCAAGTGTGTGCCTGGGTGTGTGAAGGTCTATGAGTGTGTCTCCCCTAAGGTATACTTTGTGTCTATCAATGCCTAGTTTGTGACACACAATATACGAGGTGCTGAGATTACAAAAACAAATAAGATATGGTCCTTGCCTTTGAAAATCTCATCCTTAGCAAAGGATGCAGAATCCTAATTAAATCATTATATTATAATGCAATCATATATAGAGAGGTGTTTGTGAGATATATAAGTGAAATGATTTATGCGGGGGGTGTTAGGGAAGGCTACAGAGAGCAAGTGCTCTTTAATTTTGGTATTGAAAGGTGAGTGGGAGAACACTGGGCAGAAAAGAGGAGGAAGAACGTTCCAAGAGCAGGATGGGTGTGCCGAGTCAGGGCACTGTGGACATGCACATGTTTGGGAACTGAAAGAAATCTCGTTTGGGGGGAGCACAGGTTTCATGAAAGTCAGTTACTGAAGATGAGCCTAACTCAAGTCAGGTTGTTCTTAACAGCAAAATTCTTTGAAAAAATTTAAAAGGTGTTGGATTATAATTCTTATTACGTGAATGGTCTTACAGATGAAATTTATAAGCAGAAAGGAGAACAAGTAGAGTTTGCACAAAAGGAAATAAAATTTCCATCTCATGTTTTAAAATTGAAAAATAAAGTGTAATTAGTTTAATTTACACATCTTTCATTAATTTTTACTTTTATTTTAAAAGCTAATTCATTGAAACTCATAAACTAGGTAACTCCTAACTTCTAAACGTGATTTCCTAGTTCCTTTCAAATCATCCTGTATTAGGGTTCAGACCATAATGATGTTTACATCCTTCCTAGTTCAAAAGAGGTGATATGTGGTTAAAACTTTCCCACCTGGGCTAAGGGAGTTTTTGATGCATTCATTTTGAACTTGAAGTTGAATTTGTCAGATTGGAATTATAAATATATAAGTAAAGTAAGCACGATTTTAAACCTAGAGTGTGTTAGATCTTTAAAAGATGAAGAAGGAAAATATTTCATATTAATATTAATGTTAATTGAACGTAATTTTAGATTAGTAAAATAATTCTTAGGGATAGCTTTCCTATTTTCTATTACTAAGAAGATGAAGATGCGACATCTTTAGTTATCTCCAAGATTGCCTGCAATTTTTCTCTTAAAAATTATAAAAGACTTTTTCTTTTGTGTGTGTGTGTGTGTGAGGAAGATCAGCCCTGAGCTAACATCCATGCTAATCCTCCTCTTTTTGCTGAGGAAGACCGGCTCTGAGCTAACATTTATTGCCAATCCTCCTCCTTTTTTTTTCCCCAAAGCCCCAATAGATAGTTGTACGTCATAGTTGCACATCCTTCTAGTTGCTGTATGTGGGACGCGGCCTCAGCATGGCCTGAGAAGCGGTGCATCGGTGCACGCCCAGGATCTGAACCCAAGCCGCCAGTAGCGGAGCGTGTGCACTTAACTGCTAAGCCACGGGGCCGGCCCCTAAAAGACTTTTTCTCTCTTTTGCATTTGGCATAATTTGGTATAACTCTGCTGTATGTGTGAGCGCTTTGATAAGATATTTTTAAATGAAAGACATATTTGATGGTGAGTGACAACATTACACTTTTCTTTAAACTTTCAAATAACAGGACTTTTCATACAAAATATTTTCTAAAAAATTACTTTAATAGTTTTATTATTAGTCTTATGGCCAAATGAGGAAACTGAGGCCCAAAGACGTTAACTAAACTAAACCCAAATCAGTGGGTCATAGCAAGTACAGTTCTCTGCCTGATCCATGTTTCAAGCTTAGATAGTATTCCCAGAGGATACTGATGCACCTGTTGTGAAGTTAAAATGTAGGCAAATTGATGTTAGATTATAAAAATCAATACCCAAAGAATCTATGAGTTGCAAACCCAAAACAAACACTGCAACTACTTTCGATTCTAATTTAAGTCTGTAGCTTTAAACATATGTCAATGTTTACTTTATTTTTCTAGATTTTCAAATGATTAAAATATTTTATCATAATAAAATATTTTATCATCATAAAATATCTTCAGAATAAATCACCGAAACGCAAGTGCCACGAACGGCAGGGGTTTTATCTGTCTTGTTCACTGAAGTATCCCCAGTGCTTAGAACAGTGACTGACACATAGTAACCACTCAATAAATATTTATTGAATGGATGAACTCTTTGTATTTTGACTCAAATTTGTATTTAACCATTTAAAAGGAAAAATTCATCTTGAAAACCCTAAGGAAAGTTCCTTATGGTGTGTTTTCCTTGTTCAACTTTCTGTTGGATTTTGCATCCTTGTTTTTCTTCCCTGGGGTTGCTCAGAGCCCTATTTTTTAGATCACCACAAGCCAGGGAACTCTGCGCATCTCTTTACTTCTGTTGACTTAAAGGCCATGTTAGCAAATCACACGCTTTATGTGAGCACTCCAAACCCTCCAGAAGTGTCCCCTGATGACTGGAGCATGTGAACCTGTCCTGATAATTTAACCAGATTCGTAAAGGGTTTGCTTTTAGCACTTCTGAAAACATGGACAAACTAGTAACTGTTCTTTACTGAGTTTTCCGCACATATAATAAGACATTTTTTTGATGTTTAACATTCAAGATATGTTTTGAAATTTGACAATGCTGATAAACAGAAATGAAGATGAGTTTACTTACAAGCATCTTCCCTTCATTCCAAGATTCTGAAAGCTAAAATAAAACTGAAGTGCCTTTTTAAAAGAATTAGGTGGGCTGCAAAGTGGAGGCCAAATAAGGTCCAGGAAAAAAGATAACACCTGGAAAATGATAGTTTAGATGATGACACGTGATGAGGAAGATTCTAGAAGTTCTATCTTTAAGTATCCTTTCAGGTTCTTCCATCTTTTTATGTCTCAGGGCGACTATTGGCCTACCCATCCATGCAAAAGATTCATGAGAAAGATAAATAAAATTTTATAATTGAACAAAGTGAAAATGCATTGGAAGAGTTAATAATTGAAAGAAATTACTTGTCAGATCATTCACTTCCTTCTGAAATGGAAATCCCTACAACGGACTTTTGTGTTTGTAAATTGGCATTTTCATATATAAGATTTCACTGAACCAAGGCTTTCTATAGGGATAGTCTTTCTTTGGAACTTCAGGCACAATTTTGGTTTTCTCTCTCTTTTTATTTTTGTTAAGATATCTGTATTTCCTTCTCATTGTTTAATTGGTTATTTGCCGTGCTCAGATCTCCAGATTCAGGAGAACCGAAATCCACATTATTTTGAGAATGGCACAGTAACGAACACTGACAATGCCAAAGCCTTGAGAGGGTTTTGGTTGCCAAGCTCGTTAAGAAGATTGTATGACCAGCTTGTGTGCAATGCCTTATGAAAAAGAGCAGACCGGTTTCCAGCTCTCTTATTATAAACCTAGGGGAATGGTTTATGAAAATTCTAAAGGGAAAAGATTTTTCTTGGCTTAGTATAATTTTCCCAAGCTTGGCGGTAACCATAACCTGCCATACAGAAACAAAATGAAGCAAAATTTCATGTGTGTACCTATTAACGATATTTCTTCCTATTCGTAAGCAAGAACTAGAGTCTAGCCGATCAGCTAGATCAGTTTTCCTGGGTGGATATGTTATGATAATCCAATGGATTTTAGGAATTTACATAATAGTCTTTTAGCCAATGACTGGAGCCAATTTTTACCCAATGACTTGTGGGCACTCCACAGCTGGTGGCCTCCTCGCCCTCTCTGTACAGCAACATCATTGGTTCCCACTCTTTGCTTAGTCAACACCTACACAACCCAAGTGATCATTAGATTCACACACAAAAAAGTGGCTCCTCTTCAGGAACCTAAACCATTAGATATCAGCCTATCATGAGATTATTTCATCACATTGAACTCTCCCCAAGATACGGATGCTTCTTAATGCATATTAACAAATAACCTGAGAAAATATTAACTTCAATAACTCAGCCCAATGATTGGAGTCTAGTCTGAGTTGTAGAATATTTCCAAAGAAAATATTTTGTCACTTTCAAGCACACAGAATAAAAAGAAACCAGAGGGGTATTACTTATAGGGCTTTCTTTAATGTATTCTGAAATGTTGATATTTAGCTCTTTTTGGATTATATGGAGTTTGGTGAAGGTGCCCACAAAGTTGCTTTCCCTAGTTAATCAATCTATGCTGTCTATTTTCACCTTTAATTTTCAGAGAAAATCTTTTTTTCAAGATAGTGCAAGCTCAGACTATGAACAAAATATCCCAATTCCATATTAGTAGGGTACAAATTAATGAAGGTCATTCATTTTTTCCTCCACCCAGAATGATGTACAAGTTCTGTGAAGAATGCCCAGATGATGAAAACATAGATCTTAACTCCAGTGGAGACATTAGAATGTCAAGTTATGAAATGTGAACATTTTTGCTTTGTTCTTTCTGTCTCTTACCAAGATTTCTGTAAAACTGGAATCGACTAGATAAACTGTTTCTCCATACTTTCTTTTTCTTTAGTTGTTCAAGTTGGTTTCCCATGTCTTGGAAAACAAGACGGAGTAGCAGCATTTGAAGTGAATGTGATTGTAATGAATTCTGAAGGCAATGCCATCCTGCAGACGCCTCAAAATGCTATCTTCTTTAAAACGTGTCAACAAGGTAATCAGTGATGGGGATTCAAGAGAAGCCTCTTAAGGCTTCCAGGTGTGATTTGGGCAAAAAATTATAGATAGATACGTAATTTTTTTGTATAAGTGTACCCATACCAGTGGAGGAGGGGCTGGTATAAACAGGGTCCAGTAATAGTACTAAGACATACTTCCTTTGCTTTGACCCCACTCACAATGTTAGGAACTCCAGTACCCCTTCCAAATGCCCTGTCTTCTACCTCTCTCCTTCCCCTCCTCCGACACCATCTTTGGGAGTCCTCACCCTCATAGCAAGGCTGCCAGTCATTACTAGAAACTGCCACCTGTCAAAGCAGCACTGCCCATACGCCCTGCCAAAACTGGGTGCTGCTGACTTGCATAGAGGACAGGGTGCCACCATCATGCCGCCATCTCTGCCAGGCAAAGGCACTCACCACCACGCCCTGGATGCCCATTTAAATGTGAGGCCTGGCTCCTTTCCCATCCTGACACAAACTTTTCCAGCACAGACTCTAAGCTCTGGAGGCTTTCAGTGCTCTAAAGAGGTACCCAAAGGTCGTTCCACCCTCTGAAAGTGAACACTGAGGGCAATATCATTCATTCTATTTCAGTGTGAATTTAAGGAGGTCCAGTAGATTGATGGGTGGGATGAAGGCAGAACAAAGCTCCTTTGCCTTCTTCCGTGAGCCCCCTACTGTTGGAAGTAGGATTGAGAGAGGCAAATCTTAGTTTGATGAAGACTTAGTGAAGTACCAGTGGTATAGAATGAGGAAGAAGTATCGGTATTCGATAAATTATGATAATTGGTGCACTGGGGAAAAAAGTGACCGCTAACCTCTTCATGCTCGCTGTTAATTCACCCAACATCATTTCAAACGTGTCTATATAAACCTTGTTTCTCTTTGGTGCAGCCGAATGCCCAGGAGGGTGCCGAAATGGAGGCTTTTGTAATGAAAGACGTGTCTGCGAGTGTCCTGATGGATTCTACGGACCTCACTGTGAGAAAGGTAAAGACAGAGCCAGCGCCCCCTGCTGGCTGCCTAAGGAAATGGATGTCACACATGAGACCCACTTGTATTTTGAGCACATCCCCTGAAATTATTTTTCTGGTCACATTATAAGGGTGAAATCTTAAAAAGCCACAGAAGAGCTATTGGAAAGTATTTCTTCTGGGAGTGGTTTTCTGTTAAATCCAATACGTGGTGATGGGGGCAGAGAACTTGGCACAATGTCTACGTTCTTCATGGCCACTCACCCCCCACCCCCAAAATTCACTATTATGTACACTATGCTTTGGCATAATCTTATGAAAGTTTTGAAATATTTTTCTTCCACTTAAATTGGTTTTAAAAAACTAGTATTATGATTTATTTAAAAGTATCTACTCCAATTAAAAGTAGCTTGATACACAATTAAGTCTACACCTGAGTTGAAGTTGCTGTAAGGCAAAAAAAGAGGATGAAAATCATTTGTGTAGTAAGTACATCCATTTCAGTGAAATTACTACTAAGAAAGTTGTATGAAAAGAGATAAACAGGAAAATGTGTATTAACCACAAGATGCTTAAATACTAAGCTTATTTGACCAGAGTAGGCAATATATTTTTCATCTTCAAGAAATAAGAATTTTTATTGTTTGCGTTTGTTTTGGAATTAGAAGATCAAGGAAATAGAGCAGGAAAAAATATTTGCAGTCTTCAGATGACCACATCTTAGTCAAAATGATGATTCTGGGCAAATTGTAATCAGTGATTCAATGGAACAATTCCAAAATTCTCTTCTATAAAATTGGTTAAAAAATAGCCTGATTTACAGCAAAAAAATAATTCTGAATCCAGCACACTTGTATCTCTAAAGAGTGACCATTTTAGAATCAACTACAAAGCTTGACAGTGTAGACCTGTTGTATTATTCACATTTCCAAAACAGTCCTGCTCCAAAACCCTATTTGGCTTTAATCAGAGTCCTCTCTCCATTAGCCCTGTGCGCACCTCGATGTATGAATGGTGGGCTCTGTGTCACCCCAGGTTTCTGCATCTGCCCCCCTGGATTCTATGGAGTCAATTGTGATAAAGGTAACAGTTTCTTTTTAAAAACAAGGTTCTTTTTACTTTTTAAATGTTTGATTAAAAGAAGTATATTTAATATATCATCACTTTTTGTAACAGCTCTGTAAATAAGTTGTGTTATTTAGCTGGCTGCTATCCTAACTTTAACCCCAAATTTTAGTGGAGCTTAACACAGTAGAAGTTTATTTACACTCACAGAATGTTCCAGTGCGGGAACACCTGGTTAGTGGACACGCAGCTCTTCCCCATGCAGTGACTCAGGGGCCCAGGTGCCTTCCATCTGGGGCCTTGCCTAGAGCTTTGGAGTTCTCTGGATCCAGCCAATAAGCAGAGAGAGAGACTGGAGTAGGCAAACTGCTTTGGGAAAAAAAAAAAAAGCCCTGGTCCAGAAGTGACCCACAAAACTTCTACACCTATTCCGTGGGTGGGAATTAGCCTCGTGGTCCTACCTAGATGCAGGATGGAGAAATGTCATCCCTGGCTGGACAGCTGTCTCCCACTAACAACTTTATGGGAGGGGAGCATGGATTTTTGTGAACAGCTAGCTGTCCCTGCCACGTAGGGTTTTGGTATGTCCTAAATCAGTTTTATGGGTGAGCTTCTAAGACTGAAATGAACCAACCTGCTCCAAATTGCCTGCCTACAAGTTCACTGACCCACACTTCAATGCTCTGCTCACAGATCACACCCCTGTGAGATCAGGTTCCTTCTTCCTATGATATAGCATCATAGCCCGATTTTACTCTCAGAAAATGGGTTCAAACTGGGCTCTAAAGTATTATTGAAGGATTCATACTCTTTACAAGTACCCATCTATTTTGCCCAGCTCACATCTTTCATGGAAAAAAAAATAATATCCTGCAAAGTGTATATATTGAATGAAATTATCCTTGTGTCAAAAATGCTAATGACATGAGTAGAGAACTGTTTTCTAAAATAAATATATACCTCTAAATAAAACAATTTGTTATTTTTGAGAAGTGTCTCTTTAGTGATAATGCAGTTAGCACCAAATAAGATTGCAATGGGCAAGTTAGAAGTAAAAGCTAAAGGAAAGAGCCCTTAGCATAAGTCAGAATAATAATTTAAGGTTGTCTGCTATTTTATGATACACAAAGTACTTTCATACAATTATCTGGCTTTACTCTCAACAACCTTTTGAGATATGTAGTTTTATCTGTCTCATTCCTAGATAAGCAAAATGAGGTTTATAGAGCGTGGGCAGGTTGACCCACATTCACATCTTCCGCTGTGCCATGTTGCCACTCAGGCTGCCTGTGTCTCCACGAGTGACTCTGCATCTGGGCAGATAACTTCATCTCTCTGTGGGTCATGCTTTTCTCATCCCTAAACTGGAAATTAAGCTGTTTATCCCTAGTTCCTCACCCCCAAGCTAATTGAGATAATATGTGAGAGCATTTCTGCCTTTTATTTTTAAGTGATCCTTTAAAACTATGCATTGGATTAAAAACAATTTTTAAAATTTGTATTCATAAAGATGAAGCACTAATGACACATAATAATTAACAGCTGGTGAGTAAAATTCTTTATTATGAAGCTTCTTTTTATTGGTTTAAATTTAGCATTCAGCATCTCTGCTATTTCAAAATTGGGCAATTCTTGAAGCAGAATTATCTCATTATCTCAAAACTATTAGGAAATAGGTCAAATCCTTCAGAGATTTGGATGAAGAACTCACGTATTAAACAGGCTTAAAGAAACCATTTGTGAGGCCTCCTTACGTAGATGTGGCTGTTATTGGTGTAGTTTGCACAAGGGAATGTCACTTGCCATGTATTTCTAATGCTGTGGTGTCACGAACGCTGCATGGTCAGCACTGAAGGAAAATATCCATGTGTATTCCAGTACATGTGACATTTTGTAATAGTCTACCTTTCAGATGAAAGATTTTCCTACTTGTTAGGTACCAGTAATTTTTTTTTAATTTTTTTGGAAAGTCTGTTGAATTCCGCTTGGTCTCACTGGAGATCTGGGAACATTAAAAAATAATGATTTTTACTGTCTCCACAAAAAGATGCATTTATTATCCAGGAGGGAGCATAGAGCTTCTGAAAAATGGTTTAATTAGTTGCACGGAGCTAGCCCTCAGCACAACATAGTTGAAGAAACATTAAAGATTAACTCATTGGCTCTTGGGACCTCTGTTGCCAGCTTCAGGAATTGAGTTGTTCAGCATTGGTCTAGCATACCCTCTGTCCCGGTGAAAATTACTGAGTGTCTCTGGCTCATTTTCCTAGTCAAGATAACACACAACACACATGTAGAGAAGGTTGGTCAGGACGGTCAAATATTATGCAAATACTAAGAGTGTGGCCAAATTCTGTAAGCAGCTTTGTCATATTCTGTTACTTGCAGTTAAGCTCCCAGGTTCGTTGCAGTCTACACGTTAGTAAGGGACGGTGCCCAGGGGGCTCCAGCCAAGCAGGCCCTGATCCTGATGTTTTCTCTTCTCTTCTATCATCTCCAGGAGAAACAGGGACCAGTAGGGAGACAGGACTCTCTCACAAAAACAACTGTCCAGCCCTAACAATAGCTAAGTAGCAAGGAGGAAGCCCACGGAGCTGGTTCTCCTAAATCCAAACCATAAATCCTAAATCCTAAATCCTAAACCCAAATGCTGCTGCTCCCCTCTACGTCAAGGGGCTTGTTTTGGGCAAAACAAGTACAGCATTGCCTTAAGCTGGGAGATACTTATGATTTTAAACAAAAAGCTTTATCATTTAAAAAGCATGATATCATAGAACATTCTAGATGGACTTCCTTTTCACAAAGAAAGCATACACTTATAACTTTTGGATTTCCTTTCTGACTTTCCTACTGGAATCTTCAGCTTTTGTTCATCTGTAGGCAACTTTGGCCTGTTTATGTAGGACAAGAACAAATAGGCCATATGACTGGAATTGCTGAGATTCCAGGCTCTTATTTTAACCTCCTTTATAGAATGAGCCAACTTGTCTATTTTTAGATATTTGTTCTCCCCCGTCCCCATTTCTGTCCTCCTTCTATTTTAGGTCCCAGTGAGCAGTGAAATTCCGGAAGTTGACACCAGGAGAGAGGGTTTAGGATGACTCACACGCAGTATGATTACTACCTGGATAATCTAGTTCACTGGATCCCCAGAGTAATCGATGCAAGTTCTTCATCCCCCCAGCCCCTGCAGCTGCTTCCCCACCTATGGGGTCTCACGAGGGTCGACTGTCTGTCTTTTCCTGAATACAATTACTCTTTCCTCCAAATGTCATAAAAGTCTATTTTTTAAAAATTCCTAGTGGGGCCAGCCTGCTGGTGCAAGCAGTTAAGTGCGCGAGCTCCGCTTCGGCGGCCTGGGGTTCGCAGGTTCAGATCCCAGGCACGCACCAACGCACCGTTTGTCAAGCCATGCTGTGGTGGCGTCCCATATAAAGTGGAGGAAGATGGGCACGGATGTTAGCTCAGGGCCAATCTTCCTCAAGAATAAAGGGGAGGATTGGCATCGGGTGTTAGCTCAGGGCTAGTCCTCCTCACATACACAAAAAAATTCCTATTACATAAGATGAATCTCTGTTCTTATTCTGGAAAAAAGTTGCTTTCTCCTTTGTTAGAACCTAATATTTATGACTTCTCTCCCTTTTATCTATTCCAAAGTAAGTTTTCTCATTTTTACTCTTATCTTAAAAAAATATTTTGGGGAGTTTACAGTGTTTTTCTCCTTTTAAGGGCATAGATATTTACAAGAAAATTAAAAAAATAATTTTTTTACACACCGTGCCTTTTTTCACTAAGATATAAACTCCAAGGAATGGGCACTATATACAATGTGTGTGGTGTCCTGTTATGTTGTTGGAATCCGCAAATGGCTAAATGATTGGTTACAATTCTTATATTTGTAAAGTGGCTTACTTGACTAAATAACTAAATGGGCAAGTAGTGGGTGCTTCAGAATGTCACCTAAGTTTCTGTGAGGTGTTGTGTTCTTTTCAGATTTACCCTCCTGTCTAATGCGATACCTTGTTGTTCATCCTAACAGCCAACTGCTCGACTACCTGCTCTAATGGAGGCACCTGCTTCTACCCTGGAAAGTGTATTTGCCCTCCAGGCCTAGAGGGAGACCAGTGCGAAATAAGTGAGTACTGACCTGGATTCTGTTTGTTTTCTGGGGACCTTAGAGACTCCGTCTAACCCTTCCTTTCATCACTGAGGAATCTGATGCCCAGAGACAATGAATAGCTTGTCTAAGATCTCAGGCCAGTGGTTTCTTTTCACCATATTCAGCTGCCATTCCTTTTGGCTAAAGGTGGGGCAAAGAGTGACAGAGCTCAGCTCCCGTGACGCAGAGCAGGTACTCTCTGACTCGGTGAGGTCTGGGTTTGGGTTATTCTGCAAGGTGTGTTGTTTCTTGTTAGTGATTTCGTCCCCTTCTCATTGTGCAGAGCCCATAGTTTCAGCCTACAAATGTCGACCAGAGCTTTGGGACAGCTGGGGTTTTGTCACCTACCTGCAGGCACAGAGAGTTTTTCTCTCACTGCCACATCTCCTAAACTAGACTGGATCTCATAACCCACCTAAGAGAAAAGGATAGACTCAAGAAAAAGGAGGAAAAAAGTGCACAGCAATAAAAAAGAACAAACGAATAGCACACACAGCAACATAAATGGATAGTAAAGTCGTAAAGTTAAAGGAGCTAGACACAAACAAGTGCATCCTGCATGATTCCATTTTTATGACGTTCAAGAACAGGCAAAGCTAATGGATGATGGTAGAAACCAGAATAGTGGTTGGGGGCACAAAAGAACTTTATGGGGTGCCAAAATGCACTATATCTTGGTTGACGAAGTCTCACATGAGTGTTGATTTATGTAAAAAAAAAAATAATAATTGAGCTGTAAACCTAAGATGGGCACATGTTATGCCTTCACTATATGTTTGTCATGCTTCAATACAAAAAATTAAAATTTAAGGGTGGAATGTGGTAGATAATCATTGTTCTGGGAATCAGGATATCAAACTGCCTGCCCTGGCTCTGCCACCTACCAGCCGTGTAACGCTCAGCATGTCACTGAAGCTCTCTATTAAATTCAGAAATAAGCCAACCCCGTCCTAGACTGCTTTCGGATCCAGAAGACAGATAACACCAAAGCTCACTCGGGAAGGAGCAAAAGGAATGTGAGCTGAGGGTGCCATGTCCCCGCCTTTCTGGAAGTTCTGGAACATAGCATTTTCATTTCCAGCTGTATTGTATCTATAAAACACCCCTATGTTGGTACAGCCATAGTTTCTGAAGTTGTAGTGGGTTCAAAATTACATAATACTGACTTCCTGTTTTCACTTTCAACCTCTAATTTATTTGTGGGTTTTTATACTTTAATAAGTAGTACATGAAGTAACCAATTTTTATAGAGTTCAAATGAAATATATCTGAAGTTTCCATAGAACATGTAATTAATTGTCAGGATGTGGTTTCTGTTCTTATTAATTACCCTGCCCTGAAAAAGATATCTCTAAACTAACACCCCTCAGTTTTCTCCCCGTACTTACTCTCCGACTTCGCATACTTAGTTGGTTCATGTTTATGAATCTTTGTTCATGGGCTCATTTCTCCTCCTGTAAGTCCACACTTTCATGCCCTTAGGTTTATGACCTTTCCATTGGCAGAGACAGTATTTTCTGTTCCTAGTTTTTTCCCCCTAAACTGCACCAAAAATGTGGGCCTTTGAAAGCTCCAAATTATCCCTGTCACAAGTTATACTCAGATCCTTTCAGGAAATTTCCTGTTTCTATTACAGGATCCACATGACCAGGAAAATATGGAAATGGGTCTTGAGTTGAAAAGGGCCTTAAGTGTAATAGAGACACAAAGTTGAATTATGTGCTCTTATTTTTAAGTTGAGATATAACTCATATACCATAAAATTTACCATTTTAAAGTATATGATTCAGTATATTCACAATTGTATAGCATCACTTCTATCTAATTCCAGAACATGTCATCAACCCCAAAAGAAACCCCGTACCCGTTACCAGTCACCCCTCATTCCCCTCTCCCCAAGACCCTGGAAACCACTAATTACTTTCTGTCTCTTTAGATTTGCCTATTCTGGACATGTCATCTAAATAAAATCATAGACTATATGGCTTTTTGTGTCTGACGACTTTCACTTTGCATGATGTTTTCAAAGTTCATCCATGTTGTAGCATATATATTACTTGCTTTTAATTGCTGAATAATATTCCATTGTATGGATATACCAACCACATTTTGTTTATCCATTCATCTGTTGATGGACATTTGGGTTGTTTCCACTTTGAAGCTATTATGAATCATGCTGCTATGAACATTCGTGTATGAGTTTTTGTGGGAACATATGTTTTCAGTTCTCTTGAGTACATACCTAGGAGTGGAGTTGCTGGACCATGTGGTGACTCTATGTTTAATTTTTTGAGGAAATGCCAAACTGTTCTTCAAAGCACCTGCACCATTTTACGTTTCCACCAGCAATGTTCAAGGGTTCCAATTTCTCCATATCCTTGCCAACGCTATGATTATCTGTCTTTTTTTTTTTACGAAATATGTATTCTGATGTTATTTATATTTTTATTTCTCCTGGCCTTTACCAGGACTGGTATCTTCTCAAACTTCGTTCTGACTTGATTATGAGACACACCTGCAGGCTAACAAATGCAACCACAGTTAGAGGTATCTGGACATATGTAGCACACGTTGATCTTGTTATTTAAGGTTCATAGATTTCCCATGAATCTGAATGAACCTCCAGTTAAAAAGACCACACAAATTATTTATATTGTGTTATAAATCGGTTTTTAAAATAACTTAATGGGTTCTTATTATTATGAGTTCTCTGTATAAAAAGTTCTCTGTAAAAAATTTAGAATATTGGATAAAACAATTAAAAATCATCCATAATCCTGAGACCCAGAGATGATGGCTGTTGGCACTTATTGTGAACCGTTTTTATCTTTTTCCTCTGGGAAGCAGAGTCGCAGATTTAAGTGGTCCCACAGTGCTATGGGTGGAGGAGGTTTTGTGTCTTTATACTGTGAACGCCTGCCTGATTGTTCTCACTGGACTCGTCCGCTGGTTGTAGTAAAAATGCTAACTGTTCAAACTTAGTCAGATCTGTTTGTCTTCAGGCAACACCTAGTCTCTTTCAGGTAAAAATGTGTAATCTCTCAAGTTGACTCAGTTTTCCACTCTCCAGTGGAGAGAATTTGGTTGCAAAATATTTTCAGGAAAAGGAAGTCAAAATTAAAGACACTTGTAGGATTCTGAATTTTAAAACTATCAGATCTTTATGAGGTTTTGGCTTCGTGAGGTTTGCAGTAGGAATGGCCTTCCGGCAGTCACCTGCATCACATGTTATGTGGCAGCCAGGAGAGAAGGTCCTCCTTCCTGGCTGCAGAGAACCAGAGGGTCCTCACTTGCCGCCTGCCAAGAAAACAAAAAGACCCGTGGAGCCTATGAGAAGGTTCTCTCCGCCAGTCATTCTCTGCATTATCCCTGTTACCACGTTCTCCTCTCAAAGAACAGGGGGAAACTTGGGCTCACCACATGTTTCACAATAAGTACTCTATCTTTTCTGCCATATAATTATTGTCCCACATCGCGCTTCCTTGAAAAACCCCAGTGCACTGCAGAGTCCTGTGATCTCATCCAGTTTTGTGCATGTGAAGGGGTCAGATGTTTCTTTGATGCAAATGGAAATTCAGAGTTAGGTATTCCTTTCCTTTAGGTAAGAGTTGGGATCTTGACCAAATAGTAAATGGTATTCTTTGTATCCAAACCTAGCAAAAGGGATTTTTTTGGATTTTTAATGGTCAATGAAAATATGGTATTCTATTACTATTAAGGTTGTTTTAATACCTGTTTCTAGAACACTCCTGCATCCGAAAAACCTAAAGGTCTAATGGATTCCAGGTTTTCAAGAGACTCTAACCTCTCAATCTTATGTCTATATTGTCTCCATGATGACTAAATGCTACTTTGGTCAATATATATGAAGAAAGTCCTTTTGGATAAGTAAAAAGAGAAGTAAAGCTTTTTTAGCAAAATGATTTTCATATGGAATCACTCCATGTTTGTCAAGCATAGTGCTTGCTGGTAAAACATATAGTAGTTCACTTCTTTCAGTGCTTCGTTTGACCATAAAAAGAAGAGGTTAGAGATTGAACGGTGAGTTGTTTTAGGATAAAGATTTCATTTCTTCTCCTTGTGTATCGAGGCCTCTGTAATGAGTGTTTTGCTAAAGTGAAAAAAAGGAAAAGAACAACAACAACAAAATCCAGAATCTTCCATGACCAAAATCTGATGGCTATTTGCTCTCTTTGGAACATCATTATGCCAGTTGCAGGATGTGGTTTAAGCTCTGGGTGAACAGTCCTTTATCTTCTACTTCTTCAAAAAATTCAGCCTTGGGATGGCAAATTCTAGATTGCAGAGGGAGTTCTGGAGTAAGAAAGAAGAAAATTATTATATAATTTTTACATCTAAGGTCCTATTCGAGCCCTAAAATCCTGTGATTCAAAGATCTGTGAAAACATTAGCAATACTCAAGATAAAGGAAAAGAATGATGTTTCATTAGGATCTAAGACATTTCAGAAAAATGCATAGGCCTGGTGTCAGGCCCCTTTTGAGCCCCACCTCGTATCCTTCTCAGCCAACCTTCACTCCAGCCACTGCTGCGACAACCTGTTTGGCACAGGCGTAACTTGACTCACCTCATCTTAGCTACTCCACACTTCTCTTGCTTTCCACCTAGAGACTCCTCTGAGTCCTAAAAAAAATACAGCCTGTACTCACACAGTCGCAGAATGGAAGTGCGAGGAAGTGACCCCATGACCAGTGGGAGGCAGGTGCTGATGAATAAACGCTCCCCTCTCCCTTCTTCCAGACAACGTGCAGGTGCGGTCTATGTGGCTCCTCGGAGGGAGCCTGTGGACAGAGGCCAGTTGCCCGCAGTGATGACCAACACACAAACGTACTTTTGTGTTGGCTTTCCCTCCTTCCCTGTTTCGCTCTTCCCGTCCCCCCACTCCTATTTCCTAGGATCACTTCCCCGAATAAGCTATCCGCATGCAGGCCCTGCTTTCTGGAGAATCCTAGGCTAACTCAGGTGTCATCAGGTACAGGTGTGGGCCTGCTTTCAGAAAAAGTGATATTCACAATCAGAACTCAGAGAAAAGATCATTTGGAGGGTCATTCATATCTTAACTTTTAGTATATCTTAAATTACAAGTGTTTATGAGTCAGTTAAAATATTATTCTGTTTATTAAAAAGTAATGTAAATACAGCATTTGGGTAACACATTTATTGTACAGGATATATATCTGAAATCATAAGTAAAACCACTAGCCTATTTGTTCCAAAAACAAAACCCAAACAGTATCAAAGCCAGAATAGATCTGAAATAAGTGGAAATACTGCCATTTAGAAACATTTATCCTCTCAAAGCCTTGCGACTCATTTGAAAAATGTGCTTACCTCTGAAGGAAGCGCTGAGTTCCTTGCTTATTTGCATTCTTCTCTGTTTCAGGCAAATGCCCACAGCCCTGTCGAAATGGGGGTAAATGCGTTGGTAAAAGCAAGTGTAAGTGCCCCAAAGGTTACCAAGGAGACCTCTGCTCAAAGCGTAAGTGTTCCTACATGTAATCAGCCTGGGTTACAGGATAATTAAATGAGCCGCTGTCTTTTACTCCGTAACCGCTGTACCTACTGCATGCAGCCAAGGCATCACAATCAATTTTTCTTCACTGACTTGAATGTTTCCTTTAGGTAGACAAGAGATGCTGTATGAAATCCGTACGTGTAAAAACACTTAGACACTTTCACATGCACAACTGAACTTTTTAACTATTAGGAGTTTTCTTAAGGAAAATAAAATTCCATTGCCCAGCAGTTTCAAAGTCCTACTGAGTGTCTTTTGTGAATGAGAAGCATCATTAAGATCCCTCTCAGGACTTTTTCAAAAAGTCCAAAACCAACTTATAACTGGAGATTGACTTAGGAAAAAAATTAGGGGGTGAAGCCAAAACTAACACTTTCTAAAGAACTGCAGGAAAAGCAGCTGTGTAATTCTGTTGAAAAATGAAAGCCCAGGAAACGTTCTTTTTATCCCCTTTGAATCTAGCTGTCTGCGAGCCTGGCTGCGGTGCGCACGGAACCTGCCGTGAACCCAACAGCTGCCAGTGTCAGGAAGGCTGGCATGGAAGACACTGCAATAAAAGTGAGTGGACCCGCCGGGGGGGCCAGCCTCCTTCACCTCTGTTTCTTGGCTCCAAAGGCTAATAGACAACCCGTAACTCAGCCCTGCTTTCTCTTTCATTAAATGCATCTTCTCCCCTTTGCTTCCCCCCCGCCCCCTACAACTCTCTAAACTTTAGTCTAAGCTTTAGCGTGTTGAGAGGCATGCATCATTGTAAATATCGCCACATCTGTAAAATAGCACCGCAAATATTTTCTACGTTAAAATAGTTAATACAGGTTGATTTGATAATACAGTATGTCAACTATGAAAGAAATAGGAAGTGAAAGTAAGATTTAAGTCAGATGTAAAATCAGTATCTACTTGGCTCTGATTTTATCATTCAAGATTTAGCAAGACCATCTAAAACAGGAAGAATTTTGCTCTTTAAAATCTTTAAATTGGGGGCCGGCCCGGTGGCGCAAGCGGTTAAGTGCGCGCGCTCCGCTGCGGCGGCCCGGGGTTCGCTGGTTCGGATCCCGGGCGCGCACCGACGCACTGCTTGGCAAGCCATGCTGTGGCGGCGTCCCATATAAAGTGGAGGAAGATGGGCACAGATGTTAGCCCAGGGCCGTCTTCCTCAGCAAAAAAAGAGGAGGATTGGCGGATGTTAGCACAGGGCTGATCTCCTCACACAAAAAAAAAATCTTTAAATTGTATTGATTATGGTATATTTTAAACGGGTTTATTGTGAGGGAAAGAAAAAGTCTATGAAGTATGGGAGAGATGTTATAATGGAGTTGCATTTTTTTCAAATTTACTGACGACCAAAAATGAACTAGCTATTTAGATAATAAACCATTGGCCTGTTTTACACACAAAATGAAAGTTGGTAAATTCAACCATTTTGTTTTGATTGGTCTCTCTGTGCCATGAGCATGAATCGGGCACTGGGGACACCAAACAGAGAAAGAAGTCCCTGCCTCTCAGCGCCCAGGTTCTAGTGGGAGGGACAGTCGACTAGCAGGTGAACAAGATAAGCGGTGCAGTTGCTGTACATCTGAAGCTGGAACTCAGAATCCTAAGCATGGGCCCACTGTCCACTATCCTTTAAGGAAAGGAAGCCTTCAATTATACAACATCCCTCGACCAGATTGTGTTTATCATAGTGTGGTTCCAAAATAATGGACACAAATTGAACAAATCACATACGCATCAGATGTTTTTCTAGATCGGTGGTCATCCAAAGTGCATGCTGCCTAGTGAGTGTGGAAATGACCAGCTGGGGTGCTGAGGGAAAATATTAGTTCTAAATATTCTTTATATTTTATATTATTTTATTTACACTTGCATAAATATATATGTACTATATAAATGTTTCTATATCTCAATCTCTAATTTCCTATTTTTGTGCATATTTTATAATGTTCACATATTATTCTGATGTATATATAATTCATTTATGTGTAGGTATACATGTTTGTTTATTTGTTTGTTTATTTTAAGGTAGATTGGCATCTGGTCTAGGCTATACCTCGCCATTAGTTTGAGTCTTTTTCATGGATTTGAGTCTTTTTCACCCACTGAATTGACTGGATGGTAGATTGAATGGGCTTCAGGTGGTCATAGCTTAAGAAGAAATGCAGCTCCTCTGGAAAACAGCTCCTTTATCCAGGCGTTAATGGTCGAGTGGTGTCCCTGCTAGAACGTACTCAGGGGGAAACCTTCTTTGGACTAAAAGATTGATAGAAAACTAAACATTTCTGGAGCCATTTTGGAAAAGAGTAAACCAAACCTTTTATGCCACCTTTAACTCAGGATTCAAACCCTGAGGCATGTCCCAAAATCAAAGTAACTTTCCAGAAGTCCTCGGGCCTAGGGACAAACTGAGGTCAGGCCCTACAAAGGTCTTCTAAGACTCACGTTTGGGGCCTGATGACCAAGAGTGATGGGAGGAGAGTGCAAGGGGCACTGTTCCTGCTGATATGCCCACTCACTCTTCCACAAAGAGGGCAAGTCAGGGACTGTCGTGTAGTGTAGATGAGCAACTCAGACAAGTCTGCCAGCCCCCAGGAGCATCCCTGCTTGAAGACTATGCTGCTGAAGCTTTTGTCCTCAGTGTACCTCCTTCAGATCAAGGCATTGCATGTCTAGAAGATGCCCTGGTGCTTGATTAAAATCCAAACGTGTTTTCCAGGAGAGGCCACCCAGCCATTTTGTGCGTCAGCTAAGAGAAGCAGACTGAAGCATGGGGTTTATTTTGACTAGAGGGAGATCATGAGGAACTCGGAGGCGCAGAGTTCTGCTAGACCAGACTCCCAGTGGGGTGACACGTTGGGAGGTCCCAGGCACCCAGGCGTCTTAGTGGGAAGGAGAATCCTGGAGACAGACTTCTCCGCATCGGCTCCCCCTCACCAGCGGGAGGTTTGGCCTTCATGGGTGGCGGGGCAGGCAGCAGGGTAGGGATTTACTCTAGCGCTTTGTTGGCTCACGTTTTGGCCATTCCATGAGCTTCTAACCTACGTACTAACAGTTCAGAGAAACACATTTGGGAGCCAAGTATTCTGTTCTCAGTAGTTATTTAGTGGCATGCTTGCATTTAAAAACCACAAAGAACAAATGAAATGCTGAACTTGACTCTAACGCACAGGAAGATGGAGGCAGATTTTTAAAATGTGATTACTGAGGCCGGCCTACTGGTGTAGCGGTTAAGTTTGCACGCTCTGCTTTAGCAACCCAGGGTTCACAGGTTCGGATCCCCGGTGCGGACCTACGCACTGCTTATCAGCCCTTGCTGTGGTGGCGTCCCATATAAAGTAGAGGAAGATGGGGTTGGCCCCGTGGCTTAGTGGTTAAGTGCGCGTGCTCTGCTACTGGCGGCCCGGGGTCGGATCCTGCGCGCGCACCGACGCACTGCTTCTCTGGCCATGCTAAGGCCACGTCCCACATACAGCAACTAGAAGGATATGCAGCTATGACATACAACTATCTACCGGGGCTTTGGGGGAAAAAAAAGGAGGAGGATTGGCAATAGATGTTAGCTCAGAGCCGGTCTTCCTCAGCAAAAAGAGGAGGGTTAGCATGGATGTTAGCTCAGGGCTGATCCGCCTCACAAATAAATAAATAAATAAAGTAGAGGAAGATGGGCATGGATGTTAGCCCAGGGCTGATCTTCCTCAGCAAAAAGAGGAGGATTGGCAACAGATGTTAGCTCAGGGCTAATCTGCCTCAAAAAATAAATAAATAAATAAAATGTGATTACTGTCTCAGATCAGTTCTAGGAAATCAGTAGAAATGAGTCAGTGCCCTGAGCACCTCCAAAGGTTCACAAGCAGGAGGAAAGGAGATCTCAAGTTGTGTAACTTAGTGTTACACTCCACTTACAACTGAGCTGGAAATATGAAACTCACAAATCCCCATTGATAAGGAGTCAGTTCAAATCATAACCCTTCTCTAACATGTATAATGGAAGTCCTGAATTCTTAGAAGATTCCTGTCTTGCTTAAGTGCAAGAGTCACAGCTGATCATGAGATGTATATGAAGAGTTATATTGAATCAGAGCAATATCATCGAGGCTGGTTTTGCAATGCAGGGAAAAGGATCAATATCAAATCCTCTGCAGAAGCACCCCGCATTCGAGACCCCAGTGCTAGATCCCTACCAGCCCTTGGATGGAGAATATCCTTCCATTCAATCACATTCATCCAAACTTTGCATCAAGAGTGTCTGCATCGCCAAAATATATAGTGAGTCAGAGATTCGATGGAAGCCAGATTTCATGAGTTAGTAAAATGGGTTCCTTTTAACAGAGATCTTGAACCTGTCACATCTCTTCATTCAGGTAGCTTTTTGTGGTCGCTGTGGTCTTTCACTCTGGGTTGAAAAGGGAAAATGGATTTCATTTGAATGGTTAATCATGAGTCTGAAGAGCCTGTTTTTGTAGTTTCTTTTCTTTTAAGCTGTGAATAATTTTGCAGGGTATGGAGCCAGCCTCGCGCACGCCCCGAGGCCGACAGGCGCCAGGCTTCGGCAGCACACGCCTGCACTTAAAGAGGCTGAGGCGCGGCGGGATCCACCTGAATCCAATTACGTCTGGTGAACACCGGCATCTGAAACGTTTTAAGTTACACCAAGTTCATAGCCTTTGTTAACCTTTCATGTGCTGAATGTTCACGTAATCTTCATTACAGTCAAGAATACTGGCCTGAATTTTATTAGCTTCATTATAAATCACTGAGCTGATATTGACTCTTCCTTTTAAGTGTTCTGAGTACGCCTGTAGCGTGATGGTATAGATTTTCTTGTTTCAGTGCTTTGGGACAGATTTTATATTATGTCAGTTGATCAGGTTAAAATTTTGTGTTTTCAGTGTGTAGTCAGCAGATAATTTCTAAAATTACAATGCATTCATGGTGTCGAGGGGCTGGGGGTACATTAGAGAAGGTAAATGGAGCAAATATGCATAAATCACAAGGGTTTAGATGAAGCAGTAAATAATGCTGAAGTTACAGCATTTCAAATTTTGTCATGTACTTAGATATTTGTCACATTTTTTAATTGCCCTTATTTTTAAACTCTCAATACAATGTTTTGACTTTACCATGAGTCCAGAGAATTCAGTATTCAAAAAAAGAAAGAAAGAACACTGTGGTAGTGACATTTAAACAGTATAATATATTGTAAACACAATAAAATAGGGAATATAATGTATGAACTTTTGGCATTGGCTTGAAGCAATATAATATATTGTAAACAAAACACATCTCTTACATAAACATTTTATACTGTTTGTATGTATAAAATAAAGGTGCTGCTTTAGTTTTTGGAGTGTTGTATGGAGTTGTCTTTGCACGTGGTATCTTATGGAAATCAAGTTGGTTGCAATTGAGTGGTAGTTGAAACTTTGCAGCACCATAAAACAGAGAAGATACTCCATTCTTGGAGCCTGTCTTAGCTCTCCTGCCTCATCTCTCCCTCCCAGATCCCTGTCTCTACTGCAGCCATGCCATGCGACACTCTGATGTCACTGCCTGCAAAGCTCCTTTTTATGTCAGCTATCAGCTTAGTTGTCATTTCTTTCAAGAGGTCTTCTCTAACTAGAATGTGTTAAACATCCCATTAGTAGAAGACTTTCTAAGACTTTCTAAAGGTGTCAGAATGTTGCAAATGAAAAGTGCTACCATTTGTTAGAAACCTGCTGGTTATATGTGTTATCTGTCGATCCTATGAGGCAGGTACCATTATGCCCTTTTACAGATGGAGATATGAAGCATTTTACCTAAGATCACGCATAATAGGGACAGGTTTCAATCCATGTCATCTGACTCTGAAGACTTAACACTCTGCTGTTCTTCCTCTTTCCTTTTTCTTAGCAAATACAGTAGAACACAAAACTCCACAAGTCCTAGGTAGCAACTTTCCAACATATTTTATGCTCCTCATTCTCCCAAGGGAATGTTGACTTTATCTGATAGACAGTCTGAAGCCCCACACGTTTTCTTAAGCCAGGGAGTGGCAGTGATCAGTTGCGTCATTTAGGGAATTGATCAAGGGGCAGGCTGGAAGCAGAGTGAATGCATCTTGTGCTGGTTCTGGACCACAGCAGTCTTCCTTCTCCCGCCAGCCGGAGCCCAGGGTGTCAGCCTGTGGTCACAGAGACTTGGCAAAGCGGGCCGGGAGCCAGGGAGAGAGCCCTGCGATCCTAATATGAGAACTAACTTATTTATTTAAGACTTCCTTTAAGTACAAATCCAGATGCATGATAATGAGCATCTAAGCCAGTGGCAGAAAGTTAAGTATGGGCATAGGATCATAATAATAATAGCTAACACTTCTGTAGAGCTTAATTTATTCTAAGCGCTTTACTCGTGTTAACTCATAGATGACAAATAGAATGCGGGAAGTTAGACTGAAGGCAGGGCAACAAAATTTAATAGTCTAGGTCGGTCTTCTCCAGAACATTTTGATTGCATACCCCAGTAGAAATTTTTGAGGACATAGTCCTATATGTGACTATTATTTATTTACATGTATAACTACCAATATATGCATTAGAAAAGCCAGAAATGTTCAAAGGAAGAGATAAACATACAAACAGAAGCTCTAATATTTTCTTCTCTTACCCAAAAGGTGGTTTGATGTACACCCTGGAGAACACACCCCCATAGGAAACTTCAGGTAAATGGAGAGATAGTAGGATCTGAAATGGCTTTAGTGTCAGAGAGGAGAGGTTCGGACTCGTGAGAGATTTCAGATCTAAGCAAGGGCCGAGATCACCGATTGAATGTAGGGGTTAGGAAGAGAGAGCAATCTGGACAGCGATGCTAATGACTAGGGAAGAACAAGTGTGGGCAGCTGGGAGGGTTTCCAGAGACGTAGAGTTTTGTTCTGAAGATCTTGAGTTTAACACGTCTTTGGAACATCTTGGCGGAAATGCCCAGTAGGCACTTGGAAATACAGTTAGGAGGTTAGGCCAATAGTTTGTTAATTACTAGTCATATTATAAATGAATAATACTAATTACATATTGAACTACTTTTAATACAAATGTACATAATAGCTTTATTTGGTGAAGTACAGTATGATTCACTTGTGTTTTGGTGTGTTTTTAGATTCTATATGCAGTTAACATCCTTTGCTGCTTACTTAGGTATATGTTTATTTATCTAACAGTATGGCCTTTACTCTCTGACAGATTGATTCAGCACCTCCTCCCTGCTTCCCCCCAAATGTTTATGAGTCTTCATCCAAAAAATACCCTTTGGTGACTTTTAAGTTATGTAGAATCACAGCAATGGGAGCCAGCTCTTGAATCACAGGCCAATAATATGGGATAGGAAATAATTGTTACTTTTATGAAGTTACCATAGAAGAGGAGGAAGAGGAGGAAGAAGAAAAAGGAGAAGAAGGAGGAGGAGGGAGAGAAGGAGGAGAATATTTATGTAAAATACCTCTAAACAATCATTTGAAAGTTAAATAGTAAGGAGTTAAGGCAGTCTGAGAAGATGTGTACCATTTGGCAAGATAATATAAGTAGGAAAAATGAGACAGAAGGAAATAAGGTTAGACAACAAAATGGATCCAGGAGTGAGGTTAAGACAAAAGGCATCTAAGGACTCCTGCACACGTGTGAGAGCTGGATGTTAGTTAGCTCTAACACATCTGTGAGAGAGGGATGGTACAGTTGGCTCTGACACATCTGTGAGAGATGGACAGTACAGTTAGCTCTAAAACACCTGGTGAGAAATGGGCGGTACAGTTAGCTCTAACACACCTGTGAGAGATGGACGGTACAGTTAGCTCTAACACACCTGTGAGAGATGGATGGTACAGTTAGCTCTAACGCATGTGATAGATGGACAGTACAGTTAGCTCTGACACACCTGTGAGAGATGGACGGTACAGTTAGCTCTAACGCATGCGGATAGATGGACGGTACAGCTGGCCCTAACGCATGTGATGGATGGATGGTACAGTTAGCTCTAACGCACGTGATAGATGGACGGTACAGTTAGCCCTAACGCATGTGATAGGTGGATGGTACAGTTAGCTCTAACGCATGTGATAGATGGACAGTACAGTTCGCTCTAACACATCTGTGAGAGATGGACCGTGCAGTTAGCTCTACCACATGTAATAGATGGACGGTACAGTTGGCTCTAAGCTCTGCTCCAACCACCTCAAAGAGGAAGCCATGGCTCATTACAAGTCCAAAAGACCATAAACACAAAACTAGTTGCTCAGGAGAAGTTAAACTATCAAAGGAACTTACATTAGGGCTGGATTAAGACACGTAGGTCTGTGGGAAAGCTACTTTTTGGCATCCCTTCAAGCTGATGGTCTTTTAAATATGTCTTCTACATCTGTTTACGGAGGAATTACACAAACGAGAGGTTAAGGAAAAGAGAGGGTTGCTGACACAAGTCAGCTTCTCATCCACTCTCCCAGACAATTTGTCTCTTGCCCCTAAAATTCTATGCCCCACCCAGCAAACAGAAGCTCTCTAGTTAAATTCAGCCAAACTACTCAGAGGGAAGTTTATTTAGCATGTGGTTACTTGAGCATGCTCCTTGAAATTCTTAACACCTCCCCAAGTGGCTTCTCAAAGGATTCCCTTCAGCCATATACAGTGCTCCTCCCAAAAGGAGTTTGGGAAAAAAACTAGATTTTTTTCCCATTTCCATCCATGTCCAGTGAACCTTATGACACAGTTTTAGCCCGATGTGCTAGGCATAGCCCCAGAGGAGCTAGCCTTTACGCCAGCACTAATTGAGAGCAGAGAGAAATGTCTCTTGTGGGTCCTTGTGAAGAGGCCCGAGTGCCATGTAATACACAACGCTCTTGGCGATACAGACAGAGTAACAACAGAGGGGACTGGTTTTTTCCATGCTCTTCAAGAAGGCACACATCACCACAATAACATGTAGATAATAAAAGTATTTCTAACAAAGTGGGGGAGAGGAAGGGGATATCATGAAGTGAGTAATTTTTAAATTGAGTAAATGATAAACATTGCCATTTCAGAAGAATTTCCTGAGGCAAAAAGAAAGAAAGGAAGGAAGGAAGGGGGGTGGGGAAGGAAAGAAAGGAAGAAAGAGACAGAGGGAAAGGGAGAGAGAGAGAGAGAGAAAGAAAACAAATGACTATCCAAAGACAGGAGTCTCGTCAGCATAATTTTTAGGTAGTTTATGCAAGTGGTGCAAATATAAAAGTTTAATAAGCATATTGAATAAATGTCCTCCATATGGCTCAACATGAAAAAGTAGAAACCATATACAGGAAACTGACATCATAAAATATTCAAGTGTTCAGTAAGATTTTTAAAATTCTCATATAAACTCGAAATGTAAAGTGATTTTGCACCTGTTTACTGGTTTGTTGTCAATAAGAATATGAAAATTACAAATGGAAAATGATTTTTATTAAGCTTTGGCATTGCAGGACTTTTCCTTGGTAACCCATTTCCCTTCCCAATCATGTTTGGTTTGCACAACTGATGAAATTCCCTGGCATTTCTTGCAAGTCCAAACGAACGGAAAGCTACTCTGGGATGACAAATAATCCGTAAAATCCGCAGGAGGATCACTGAAAGTTGACTCACTACAGAGTCAATATCAGCTTCCTGCTCCAGTGGACTCGACGCTGGACAGTCCAGCCCTGAGCATGGTCCTGAGGCTGGCTCTGGGGCCACGGCTGGGACAGAAGAGCAAGAGGAGAGCAGGGAGCCTGGACCAGCTATAATCCAGGCCAATGACCTGCTGTGTAATTTGAGGCACCCAGAGCAAAAGGTAAATGTGGGCCGCTTGTTCAAAAAGTATGAAGACTATCAAGATGGTGACAACAGGGCATTAAACCAAGCCTAGGGTTCTTCTTAGTGCAGGGCCCTGGGCAGCTGCACAGTTCACACAGGTGTGCAGCAAGCTCATAGGTCCATGTACAAGGGAGTTTAGGTAAGATGCAAAGCATCTGCCTCTCCTTAGGTGCCAGACAAATGAGCTCTTCCTTGCCTTTCCCTCTCTCCACTTCACCTCATGGCTGACTGTAAGAACTGGGCCTTAAGAATGGAAGAATCATTAGCCATCAAACCAGTTAAGTCAGTGACAATTTACTGAATTTCTCCTGTATTAATATTGCAAACACAAAAATAGGAAAGAAAGTAGAAAGCAAATTAAGGGGACAAAATTTATTTTGTCAAGTAAAATTCTTTGAACCAGTTGAGTTCTTTGAACCTCAGTTCCTGCTTAAGAAAGAAAGAATTTGTAGCTTTAAGTTTATAGCTCACAAGGGAAAGATATTTCCCAGAATTCTGTGAATTCTCAGAATCCTTTTTAACCAAAAAGATAATCTTGGGTTATTCCAACTTATAACTGCTGTTCTTTATTAGAAGACAGAAAGGCAGAAACGTGGCTGGAGTTAGGATCTTAAGCCTGTGGTAGAGATTAAGTTCATCTCCACCATGGAAGCTTGCTTCAATGAAGAACCTTATGAGGTTCTCCAGAAACTCCAAAGACGAATGTCCCCCAAGCCTAAATTAGTCTTGCCTCACTTCAAGAAAACACCCAAAACTAAAAAGCAAATCTGTGATTATTTTCTACTTTGTAAAGATGAATATTTACTCAGAGTTTGCATTTGAGCCTACAACGTAACACTTTAGGAAGGAGCAGAGTCTGCCTCTGCAGCAGCAAAGCCAACCACGGGCATGTACTCCATTGGGCACCTTGTTGAATAATGAATCCTTGCCTTGTGTCATAAAAGCTCAACTCTAAGTATCCTGCTGGAATTTTAAAGCTGCTTTGCTTTTCAGTCATTTGGATATTCTGCCCTGGCTTGTTTATTTGAATTACGTACTACCTTGTCTCTAAACCAAAACCAGACTGAGAAGGCAGCTTCAGAGTAATGAGGCGAGGTGAGCCTTAAGGCTGCAGCTGTCCTGGCTCCACATTTAAGCCACCCTTGAAGTGATGATCTGAATACAGGTTATTCCATAACAACTTGGCTAAAAATGTACTAAAGGAAATTACTACGGTGGCTGTGCCTTTAGAGGAAAAAAATGACCTTTGAAATAGACCATCAGGTTGAAATTGAAGCAAGTTGTGGCTTCTTTGGCTTTGCCAAGTGTCCACACTTTTACGTGTGTGCCAACCCGAGATCAACATCCTATGGAGGTGCATTATCAAGAGTCCTAACAGCATGAGCAGTAGGAGAACCAATAAGGCGGCTTTCCAGGAATGAACATTGGCCCGACACAAAAGTAGCATTCCAAAATTTTTAGAGAACCTTTCTGTGGAAATTTTGGTTCACAGCGTCTCTGTGAAAGGGTTGTTAATTCAAAGGAGAAACTGAGGCTAGGACTTGCTGAAGATCCCAAAACAATTTAGAAGCAATAATAACTAACTGTAGTGTGGGGATTCCAAAATCGTGTCCTGAAGAACACTAGTTGCTCGAGATGTTAATAGGAGTTATATGAAAACAGGATTCTGGGGTCCAATAAGTCTAAGAGATGGGGAATGACACTAAATTAGGGAGTTGTCTTTACAGTAGCACTGCTTGGAGTCTTTACCACGCTACTGTGTGTTGTACATCTCCAAGAGGGGATTGACATGCAGCCTTCCCCAAGCTTCTTTGATCAAACAGACCTTTTTTCCCGAAAACATTTCCCAAGAATAAAATTTTACACAGCACACTTTGGGGAGCCCAGCCCTAGAATAGATTGAAGTCTCTGAAGTCGGGTCTTCTCCACCCCCTTTTTTCCTTCAGAATTTTTAATGTTATCCTATCTGTTTGAAACTAATTCAAGGAAACTGAAACTTGTAACTTACAACACAAAGAACTTCCGGTTTAAATCGTAAATGTTGGTTTTAGGTAATTTGCTTATTTTTCCCCTATGTATTCCAGAATAAATCAATCTGTTATATTCAGCTTTATTCATTTAAAGGAGAATTTAAAAACACTTTAATTATTGTAAATACTTTTAAACTTTAGATATGTTTATGATTTATGGAATTAGTTTCATCAACAAAAGGATAAATGGATTATAATGGATTAATTTTCTAGGTATTTAAGTAACATCCAACATTTAGGGAGCCCATGTGGATTACCTAGCCAAAGCTCTTCTGTAAGTCTGCTGCCTTTGGACTGTGTTTATGGTGATTCATCAATTCTTGATCTCCACATTGCCTCTTAAATATTACTCAACTTTAAATCAGAGATGGAGGTGGTGGGCAGAGAACAAAAGGTCACCATCTGAAGCCTAAGAGGGAGCATACTGTACGGGGAACAGCAGCAGACCGGGAATGAAGAGACCCAAGCTTCAACTCTGCCACTCTCTAGCTGGTGGTTCTTACCTAAGATCCCCAAAATGAGGCATCTTAAGCTAGATGTTACCATACCCATCCCCTCTCTGGGCCCTTTTTATTCCCAAGCCCAAAGTGGTGTGAATGCATCAAGCACTCTGATCAAGAGATGGAGAGGCTACTATTGCCTTCATTTGCTACCAATTCAGTGCTGTTCTTGGGAGCCTAGGCCCTTAAATTTGAGTCTCTTTTAACTGTAGTTAATCATCCCTGGGGACAAGACAGGATCCTACGTTAGTGCCAGAGCTTCTCTAGGATACTAAGGAAAAATAGCTAATTTCAGCCTTTATAGAGCTCACTAGTCAAAACAATAGAGGTAGCAGTTAGTAATTAGCTAGTACTTATACACCTTTGCTGCATGCTAGGCTTTCTGTTCTTTACATACATTAATTTAAATGAGCCAGAGTCAGTTTACACCAGCTCACGGGCAAACGTCAGTTGTTAAATTTTTTGGAAATTTATGAACCAGTTGTTAAACTCAACCATTAATAAAAATTAAATTATACAAACACAATTAAATAAATTATTTAAAAAACAAGGTTAGCAAATACTCAAAACTAACCTCTTCCTAATTATTTTACTACATTTTATAATTATCTGCATTCCTGAGGTTATTTATATCTACTGTATCCGTATTAGAGGAAATATTATAACACGGCGTGCTGCTGTGTGTCTCTTGCCAACCCCACATTCAGTGATGCTACTCTGATGGCTTAAAATTGTCCATGGAGGGAGTATTTACACCACAGAAATTGGCAAATGCTGCAAATCAAGAGAGCCAGTTGTTAAACCTCTACTGTTTAATCCTCACAAAAATCTTATGAGGTGAGTGCAATTATTATTTCCATTATACAGATAAGGGATCGGACACATAAAAAGCTTAAGTGATGTGCCCAGAGCCACACAGCTCTTAGTGGCAGAGTCAGTATTTGAACACAGGTAGTCTGGTTCCAGAAACTTGTACTCCTGATGATTACAGGTAATAACATTTGTTTGAATACAACAGAAAATAAAGTATATCAAGGAATGGCAGGTATGTAATTTCTTTCCAGATGGAAAGACAAACATGTCCACAGTATAGTAAGGGCAGTCAAATAGGTTGAAAAGGAACGACTAAATGAGTAAAGGAATGCATTTCACTCACAAGAGAGGCTTACTCCGAAGGAACTGGAAACCTCCCTGTCTCCTGGATCCAGATATGCTGTGTTTTAGCTTTTACTCTTGCTCCATTCTGCTACTATTTTAAGCAATTGTATTAGTTTCCTGTTGCTTCTGTAACAAATTACCACAAACTTGGTGGCTTAAAACAACAGAAGTTTATTCTCACAGTTCTGGAGGCCAGAAGTCCAAAATCAGTTGCAGAGAGCTGAAATCAGGTGTTGTCAGGGCCATACTCCCTCCGGAAGATCTAGGGAAGGATCTGTTCTTTGCCTCTTCCAGCTTGAGGTAGCTGTCGGCATTCCTTGGCTTGTGGCCACTTCTCTCTCTGCTCGGTGTGCACATGGCTTTGTCCTCTGCGTGTCTGTGTGCCATCTCCCTCTGCCCCTATCCCCTTATAATGACACTTGTGATAGCATTTAAGACCCACCTGGATACTCCAGGATGAGCTCCTCCTCTCAAGATCCTTAACTTAATCACTTCTTTTGCCATATAAGGTAATATTCACAGGTTCCAGGAATTATGACACGGCTATACCTTTGGAGCCACCATTCAGCCCACCATTCAGCCCACCACAATCATCATTAATGGCCACAAACTTACTCTATGCTGAGAGTTAGGATTACACAGGGCTACAGGCAGGATTGCTGTCCGCAAGAAGCCTACAGCCCCCAGAGGGTGACAGGCCTCTACAAAGAAGTCAATCTCAGGGAATGCAAAATGGCGTAGCTGATGTAGAAACAGTGTGGCAGTTTCTTAAAATGTTAGATTTAGACTTACCATATGATGTAGCAATTCCACTCTTTTGTATAAACCCAAGAGAAACTGAAATGTATATTTACACAAAGACTTGTACATGAATGTTCATAGCAGCATTATTCATAATAGCCAAAAAGTGGAAACAGCCCAAATGTCCATCAACTGGTACGTGATAAACACAATGTGGTATATCCAAACAATGGGACTCTATTCAGCAATAAAAAGGAATGAAATACTGATACATGCTACAACATGGATGAACTTCATGCTAAGTGAAAGAAGCCAAGCTCAAAAGATCACATTTTATATGACTCCGTTTATATTAAATGTCCAGAAAAGGCAGATCTAGAGACAGAAAGCAGATGAATGGTGGGGCCTGGGGAGTGGGAAGAAGAGGTTGACTGCCAATAGACATGAGGGTCCTTACTGGGGCAATGGAACTGTTTCAAGACCAGACTTGGGTGATGGTTGCACAATTCAGTAAACTTACTAAAAATCATTGAATTGTACACTTAAAATGGGTGACTTTCATGGTATGCAAATTATACTTCAATAGTTATTTTTATAAAATCGAATACTAGCACAAGGCCACATATGCTAAGGGTAAAGTGAGTGATAGAAAGGTTGAGGAGAGGATATGAGTGTGAACGTGTGCGCGGGCACATGAGTGTGTGTTTTGGTCAGACCTAAGATTTTTATTATATTTTGAATTCTACTAGTAAAGAAAATTATCAGACAAAGCATGATCTTGGGCTGGTGGACAAGCACGGGTGGGAGAGGACCCGCCCAAGGGTGCAGTGGGAAAGTTCAGGTTCAGGTCTGGCCTCTGTGGCCCACAGTGTCATTGTTTTCTCTGTCCCTTTCGTGGACCTCCTGCTCACTCTCCCTTGGCCTGCTCCCTAAAGGTCCAGGGGTCTTGTGGCCCAGTGGACTTCCTGAGCCTAGCTTGGCCCAAAGATGAGTGGCAGCAGAACACGTCACCCCTCTCCACTCCCACATGCATAGCTCTCAGCCAGGTTGCTGGGGTCTCCTCCATCAGATGAGAGGGCTCTGGGAGACGGGACCTGCTTAGCCTGCAGTGGCCTAGCCCAAGCCTTCCAAAGCAGAATGATAACACCTTTCCGCGTCCCTTTGGATCCACCTTACAATATTTCCCATGGGTTTTCTGTCAGGAAGGTTGACAGGAAGCTCTGGGCTCGTTGTTTAGCTCTGATATGTTATTAACATCGTTGAAAACATTTCTTAAAATGATGACTTTCCATGTATTTAGGAATCAACCACAGACTCTAATCTAACCTCAGCTTAACCACCATACACCAGGGGTACACATAAATGACAGAAAATTTACTTGTAATAAGTAAAAACAAATGAACCCTCATCTTTGAGAGTTTGGAACCTTTCAACTTAACAGGAAACAGAGTGGAGACAGGCATGGTATCCTCTTGTTCTCTCAAACATCTCTGTGTCAGAGGGTCTTGTATAAAGCAGATTCAAAATAGATGCTTATCAATGGATTCATTCAAAAGAACCAATAACTACATTCCCTTTTTCTAAAGTTCCAGACTCACATAATCACCAGCCAACTCCTCTTTGGAAATCCAACAGAAAAAAATCATTCATTGAAAAACTAACAATGGGTTCCTTTGGGAGACAACCCCTCTGAGAGGAGGTGTGTATCTTGCTCCAGCTGGTACTTGCACATGTAAGTGATTTCTTAAATCACTCTAGACATAAGCAAAAATGCCATTGGCTTTGACCTTTCTGCTAAGGTAACAAGGAAATGGCCTTGGAGATAAACTCTAGAAATTTTTCTTTCATATACTATTAGTGATTTTTTGCTTAATCTCTGAAAAACCTTAGGACAGACTTTAGAAATTAGGTACCTACTGTCAAATTACAGTCTAACAGGATTACAAGTTACTCTTGGGTCCAAGTCACATGTTTACAAAGATGTGAAGGCTGTCATTTGGGGAAATATAGTTCGTAACATATACTCTGATAATAACTTCTCTGGGGCCCCAAACTATGAGGGTAACTACTTCATAAGGTTGATGAGGGGATAACATGTCATGTGCAGAGACAGGCAAACACAAAGTAGTACCCAACAAATGATTGTGGTAATGGTGGTCATCACTCTGAATATAAACAAAAAGAGGAAAGATAAATAGCCAATAATCATTTGAAAGATAAATGCAGATTTAAACCAAAATGGGATACCATTTTTCAGCCACTCCAACACAGAACTAAGTGTTAGAAAAAATGTGAAGCAACGGGAAGCCCTTTCACTGGCAGTAGGGATAGAAATTGATACAACCCAGTTGAAAAGGAGATTCACATAATCTTGAAAAGTTGAACACACACATCTTCCATGACCCAGGATTCCACTCCTGGGTACATACTCCAGAGAGATTGTGTATATAATGCCTCAGGAGTGATGAGCAAGAATGTTTGTAGCAGTGTCGTTTATAATACCAAAGAGTAAGAAACAACCCAACTGTCCATTGACAGGACACTGGATAAATATATGGCAGTATAGATACACAAGAGAGTACTAGACAACCATAGAAATCAAACACTGGTGAGTTTTAGAAACACAAAGGTGAAGTGCAGACTATACACAGTATGACTGCACTTTCAAAAGAGACAAAACTACATAATATGCCATTTGGGGACACAAAAAAAAAGCAATGGTTTCTTGGTGAAGATGCTGAGGAATGGGACTGGGAGGCACTCACTGGGATTTCAAAAGAATCAGTGATGTCCTATTTCTAAAGCTGGGTGGTGGGTTGAAGAGTGTTTATTTTATTTCTCTAAACATATTCTCTTTTATGCACAAATTATTCGTAATAAAAATGAAAAGAAATCCTATTATTCACAACAGAAAAATCAATAAAGAATGTGATCACGTGATCCCCAAAAGAAGAAATGTCAATGACTAATAAACTGATTTTTAAATCTTCAAATTTACTAGTAATCAAATAGTTGTAAAAATTTTTATTGTAAATTTTTTAAATGAGTAGCATTTTTCATCAATCAGATTGGCAGTTATTTTTAAAATAATACTTAATGCACATGTTAATGCAATGAGATGTGCATAGTTACACTCTGCTGCTAAAAGTGTAAATCAGAACAACTTTTCTAAAAAGCAACTTAACAATACATATCAGGGAGCCTCAATATTTGTTTTTTTGACTCATTATCAGAAAATCACAAGAGATTCAGTCAAAGATTTAGATTCAATATACAGCATTGTTCACAATAGCCAAAAATGCAAAACATCTATCGAGTCATTTGGCAAATATTTATTGAGCATCTACTATGTGCTAGGTAGTGTTTGGGGCACCTGCAAAACATGGGTGAACAAAATTGACAAAAAATCTCCACCCTCATGGAATTTACATTATAGTGGGAAGAATAGATAACAAACAGTAAACTTGGTAAACAACTAAAGTAAAATAGTACATGAGAAAGTAATAGATGATGTGAAATAAAAGAAAAAGCAGAGCAAGATAACGGAGAACTGGAGGGAGACAAGCCAGGAAGGAACAGGCTCATTAAGATGACACGAGCAAAGATTCGAAGGAGCTGAGAAATCCGGGTGGTGGGTCCTTGGGCATTCCAGGCAGATGGAACAGCTGGTGCAAAGGTCAGGGGCACAGGCCTGCCTGGCAATTAGAAACACAGCAGGGAGCCCGGTGTGTCTGCAGTGGCCTGGGTTGGGAGCCCTGTCAGGGTTTGTATGATGTGACTTGTACTTTTAAAGGATCCAAATGTTCATATGATAGGGAAATAACTAAATAAATTACAGTAAATCCTGCAGTTGTTCACAGTAGAAGCTCAGAAAATATTTAGAGAACAAATGAATATAATGGAATATTATACAACCTTTAAAAGTTATAACTTCAAAGAATATTCAGTGACGTGGAAAAATGCTTATCATACACATTAAGTGAAAAAAATCTGATTAAAAATTACATGTAAGTTATGGCTCCAATTTTGTATAGATAGATGTTAGATAGATAGATAGATTAGATAGATAGCTAATAGAAGTAGACAAAAACTAAGAAAATACCATCAAATATGAAATGGTTTTAAGTAAATGGTAAAATCATAGGTGTTTTTATAGTATTCATTGTATTTTTATTTCTGAATTTTCTATAATAATAATGTATTACTTTTATAATCAGAACAAAACAATAAACGCAATTTTTTAAAAACCTACCATAATCCATGGTATTCTTTATGACTTCTATGGTGAATGTCAGGATATACGTCCACTGATCAAAATTACTAGGTTTTTTCTGGGTTCCCAGAAAAATGAAAGGTATTTTGATATTTACTGGCTGAATTTAGCAGCCGGCAACCTGCAGTTCATCAGGTGGCTGTCACCAGTAGTTCAATAAATCCATTGGCATCACTACAGAAGAATTTCTAATGCGATCATGGAAACAATTTGGCTGGTAGAAAACAAATGATTAAAAACTCATTATGTTATCTACACAGGCAGGAGAAGAATTGCCTAATTAAACCATGAAAGTCACTACAAAAGACCAAAATAATTACAGTGTAAATGGATACCCCAAATAAGGGAATCATTTGATTTTAATGATACCTTGAGAGAAAATTACGGGCGCAAGGTGAGTTTGCCAGAACCACGTAAAACAGCTTATTAGCACCCTCATTGGATTCAATCAACTGCTCATTTGGATCTGAGATGACCCATCCGTGTCCCGGGAGCTCCTTCTTGTTAATTTCATTTTGGTGCCTGGGTCTGATGTCTTTAAATGTCTGAGACTCATTCAGGCATGCCAGAGGACAGGTTTCCCATGAGACACATCTCCTTTTAAGTTCCTACAAGGCTCAGTTTGTAGCAGGATTTCAGCCTTCTGTAGCCAAGAACATGTTGAACCACCGGAAAAATGTGGTAAGTAACTTGGTCCATGAGGCATATGGAATGATGAACAAAAAAGAGTCCTTAACCAAAAGTGAGATTCCCACGAAACATTTGAAAAGCTCCCGGAAACTTGCTTTCCCTCCCTGAAGGGAAGGTTCTGTGTCCACTATTTTCTGAGGAGCTGGAGGGTGTCCTTGTACAACCGAATCTTCAAATCCAAAACGTCTTAACCGAGCAATGGTGGCTGCAGAATTAAATTGTTGCTCATTTATTTAATTATGTAACAAATATTCACTGAGTTTCTACCATGTGCCAAGTTTAAAGATGAATTATTCCCTGCATTAGGAAGTGACTCGTTTAGGAGGCAAAGCAGGTAATTTGCTAGCCTTCTGTGGGACGGAGTTGCTGTGGGAACACGGGGAAGAGACGTGAGCTCGGGTGGGGAGTGGTGGTTAAGTTTCCTTCTACAGGAAATGCCTCCAGTTCATTCCTAAACAAGTTAGACAGGTGGAAAAGGGAGGAATGGGATGATTTTTATAGTGTCTGACATAAAACATTCCAGAACTAAGCCTGATACTGCTGGTTTTTATTGTTATTGCTGTTGTTTTGTTTTTATGAAAAGAGTTTTTTCCTCTAATTATAAATGTAATACGTGCTTAGAGTGAATTCTTGTATGTCACTGGTTTGAGATGATAAGTCTTACACTCCAAGGTCTTAATCTGGGTTTTTACCCTGTGAGTAGGATCATCTCACAGTTTTTTCAAACAGCCGGGATACTTACAGGTGAGGTTAATTGAAACAGAAAGCAGCAAGGTTTTATATTAAATTCCCTCTTTTGAATAAAAAGGCAATGAATCCTCTTCCTGCAGAGCTAAAGGTGAGTTTTTGGAGCTACTATGATCATATTACCAATAGAGATCCAGGAATTTCAAATCCTTCCCTGACCACTTCCTTCCCCGTTGCAGGATTTCCATCCTTGTAGGAAATAATAGACAAACTGGAACAAAATCCCACCTTATTAACATCTATGCAAGTCCCAATACCCCAGTGTAGGGCTTGTTTGGATGTGGAAGTTTAAATAGAACTTCTTGTTTTCTTTCTCCATTCTCTCCAAAATCTAAATAACATTCAAGTGTGATTTTCAGAAGAAAGAAACTGAGACAAAGATAGAGAATGAGGGAGAGAGAGAAATAGAGAGAAATGATAACTTCTGTAAAGCAATTGTCATCTAGATTACTCAGCCAGCTGTTCAAAAAAGAAGTACTAGGGTATCGGTAGCTGCTGTAACCAACAAACCCACAAATTTGGAGATGTATCCAATATAAGTTAATTTCTGGTGGGTGCCCACCTGGTGGGGGGGGCAGCTTCCCTCCACACAGTGACTCAGGGACTCAGGCTCCTTCCGTCTTCTCACTCCACCTCTAGGCTTTGATATTTTTTTCTATCATAGTCCACTAGTGGTATATTTATTTATATTAATTTGATTAGTCATTTAGATAATGGAGGGAAGAGGTTTAGCTAATGAGAGAGTCTCTTCATTATTGAGAGGAGTCAACGTGATAGAGTGGAAAGGACACAGGTTGAGAGGAATAAAGGACATTAATCCCTGATGTTTCCCAAGCACCGACTCTGTGCCAAGCTCTATTCTGAGTGCTTTGCCCTCATTAACTCGTTCAGTCCTTGAAAACTCCTGAATACAGGCAGGCGGCTTCAGAACCTATGCTCCTAACCACCCTATGCTCCTAACCACTACAGGTTATTCTTTCTCTAAATGGGTTTGAATTCAGGATCTACCCTTTAAAATCCATGCATACTTGCGCAAGTTCCTTAATTTCTCAGAGCCTGTCTCCCAGTCTATAAAATTGGTTGTTATACAAGATTAAATAATTTGACGTCAATAACATCATCATAGATGCTCAGAAAATATTCATTCATTCAAAGAATATTTTGTAAGCTCCATGTGCAGAGCGCTGTGCTAAGCACTAGGATTGCAAGTGGCGAATAAGCCTGATAAAATTCATGCCCTCAAGGAGCCTAAATTCTAGTAGAAAATACAGCCATTACATAAGCAATTGTAGGGGGCCCAGCCCAGTGGTGTAGTGGTGACGTTCACTTGCTCCGCCATGGTGGCCTTGGGTTCACAGGTTCAGATCTTGTGGTAGACCTACACACCACTCATCAAAGTCATGCTGTGTTGGCATCCCATGTACAAAATAGAGGAAGATTGGCATAGATGTTAGCTCAGGGCCAATCTTCCTCACCGAAAATAAAAAAAGCAATTGTATGACCAATTAACTACAACTGAGTAAGCTCTATATAACAAGTCCAGGAGGATGGACTCAACCTAACCTTGTCAGGGGTGGGAGGATGCATAGCAATGCTTAAGTGAAGTCCAGAAAAAGGGTTAGGAATCCCAGTTTTATTTATGTCTAGGCTTATAGGAATAGAAACTAATAAGCACTAACAAAGTCACTACTGTTAACTATTCTTCTACCTGTGTTTTTCCATGGCTGTTATTATTCATTGCTAGATTTCTCATTATATCGTTTCTGAATCTTTTAAAATCAGGATTACATTCCCAATTATTTTAAATGTAGCGAGGTTTACAGAAAGCAGTGGGATCCTCTGGCTTACCAGCACAAGCCTTCAGGAGGATTTCTGCCCTGAAAGACGTGTGGGAGAAGCATTGATAATGGCGTTGCAACCGATGTTTTGTCTTAGAACCCTGGATTGAGCATCTCAAATAGGAACTAAGAGGCCCAAAAGCTGGCCCCACACCCCTGGGGAGTGCCTTCAGGTGGGTAGGGTCTTTCCAAGGTAGAAAAAGATGAAGGGCCCTGGGAAAAGCAGGGGTGGGAATGTGGGTGTGATGGGACGTGCCACAGGAATGCCCTCCAGGCCAGCCCTGGGGGTAACGGAAATAGAGTCCCACCCTCTTCCTCACTCCACCCTTCTCCCCGGCAACAGTGTAGACAGGTTCTTGGGTGTGATCAGGATCTCTCTGCTTGAAGGAAGGGTAGCCACTTGGGTCCTGTGACTCTCCTGATTGGGGGTTACAAGTTAGAGGCAGAGTCTTCTGCTGTCACTGAACTCGTTACCCACATCTTCAGTCCTCCTCAGCAGAGATGGATTGGCCAGGCTTACTGGAAATCGTAATAATACTCACATATAAACACTTTTCTGAGTACTATGATGAAAAGAATCAGATATTTCTCCTTACTGGTCTGAAAGGATATCTCTTTCTCAGTTATAAGTCAAAAGATATGGGTGAACCCTCTAAATAGAGTATAATAAGCTCTTAGAACAATTATGCTGAACACATTTTTATGGGCCAAAATTTAGAAGAAAGCTTTCCTTCTCCCTATTCCCCTCGCCTTCCTTTCTCTTTCATTCCTTTCCTGAAAAATTCAGTCCTAAAGCCGTTAGGTAGGGCAGACCAAGGCGGGCTTCCACACTGGCAGTGGGGAGAGGGAAGAGAGCTGCAGGGCTCAGAGCAGAGTGTTGGAGACCAGGTGGAGTGAGAAGGGGTCCACACATGGAGGCAGCGACCCTGGGGTGTCAGAGCCAAATGGGGTGAGGAGGGTATCCACGTGAGGGGCAGTCCCGCACAGAGTCAGAGCCCATATGAAGGGCAGGCAGCGCAGGTGGCCAGAGACGGAGCCGGTGAGGAGGGCGCCTAATGGGAGGTGGTTCCACATGGATGTCAAAGCCCAAAGGGTAAGGAAAGGTGACACAGAGCGGCCACCCCGCAGAGGAGGCGGGAGCCCCAGCAGGTGTGAGGGTCCAGAGGGCGACCATACAGAGGAGGAGATGGCACTGGAGAAGAGGCATCAGTTATGTTCAAGGAGATAGATCAAATAAGCGAATATGTTAAAGATAATGGAGCCAAGTTTCTCATTGTCAGAGAAGGAAGCTACACATATGAACCCTGTGATGTTGGTGTTGGACCAGAATCAGAGGTATGGATGTGAATTCATAGGTTTCCATATACAAAGCTATTTATAGAAATAAAGATTGTGTGCCTGTATGTGTGTGTGCGAGTGCGTGTGTGTTGCTCCTGGGAGAAATGGCTCATGCCTTGGCTACAGCAGGGAAAGTACAAGATGAGCCTGGAGTATCTTATGCCAGGAAACAAAAAAGTACTCAAAGAATGATGAAGACGTGGCAAAAGGACACAGAGGCTAACTTGAAAGGGGTCCACCGACCAAACTGAAGGACAATTAAATTAGAGCATCTAAAGAAAAATGCTAGCAATGCATTGTAACCCACTAACTAAATAGGAAGGAAACCATGTGTCTATACAGACTTAAGTAATAAATGAATAAATTGAAAGTTTGATGCTGATTGAGATATTTACATAGTTTCAAATTACCTCCCCCCCAAATACTTGTAAGTAACTATACAGTGGAGAAACCAGGCACATACCACCTTAGTCAAGTAATCAAAGTGAACATGACCAGTCAAGGGACAAATTAAAATCCTGTGCATCTGATAGGATGCAATGAGAGGAATACAGCCTCACTGCTGTGATCTCACTGCCGAAAATGAATAACCAAAATCTAATCATGAGAAAACAGCAGAGAAACCCAAACTGAGGGACAGTCTACTAAATAACTGGCCTATAATCTTTTAAAGCGGGACGGTCATGAAAGTCAAGGAGAGATTGAAGAACCGCTACCGACAGAAGGAAACCAGAGGCATGAGAACTACATGCAATGCGTGATTCTGGACTGGAGGTTTCCACCATCAAGGGAATTACAGAGGCAGGCGGTGGAACTACAGTGGAGATGGAAGTTTGGATGGTAATGACGTATCTCTGTCAATTTCCTGACTGACGGTTGCTCTTGGCTCTGCAGGAGAAAGTCCTTGGTGTGTGCAATGCATACTAAAGTGTTCAGAGACGAGGGGCATCAGGTCGGCAACTTACTCTCAAATGGTTCAGAAAAAATGTTTTTATCCCAAACTTGCAAACTTTCTGTAAGTTTGTGATTGTTTAAAAAAAATTGAGGGTATTATTTTTTTCCAGGACAAACACGTCCTCTGATGACAGCAGAATACTTGCCAGCAGGGCTCTCTTGGGAATCAGGCTGTCTGGCTGTTCTGTGCACCGTGGGTGGACAGAATCTCCTGGGGCAGTTCTGTTGGCTCTTCTGAGAGCAGCTGGGCCTTTGTACTTGAAGTTCGGTTTTCTGTCCACCATGGAGCTCTTGTCCCAGTTGATTTACAGTTGTTATTAGCATGGTTTCTCCAGGCTTGAAAATCCCTCCTATGCTTAAGAGAACTTAAAAAGCAAAAGGCCAGGCACCTGTCCACTGCATTTCCTTGCCTAAGGAGCACTGAGACGTTGGCACCAGCTGACACCTGTGAGCTGTGTGGGTGCAGCGGCTCAGGGATCAGAAGCGGACACTTCTAAAGAACGACAAATGTTTGGTGCCGGGATTCCAGAGGAAAGCTAGTCCTTTTTTTTTTCACTGAACAAATATTTATTAAGCACTTATTATGAGCCAGACATTGCGCTCAAAGCAGGGGATACAGCTGTGAATAAAAACACAACCCCTCTCCTCCAGTAGCGCACACCTAGGACACTCTTTAAAGACAATGTTTTTTAATTGAACTGTAACATGTACACACAAAAGCACATATATCATACCTGTAGTGCTCGGTGAATTGTCATAAACCAAACACACCCGTATAACCAGCAGCCAAATTGAGAAAAAAAACCTTGCCAGGACCCAGAAGCCTCATTGTCCTAAACTAAAAATAATCAATGTGCCAGAGCAGCATATTTTGGGATGGTATGTTGTGAACTTTCACTATATAGGAAATATTTTACGTAAATTTTCTCTTTTAAAGAGAATTTTGAGGAAGTTGCCAGAAGGGATGACTAAGGGTTATGTCCATGGGGAGGAATGAGATAAATTTAAAGCTATAGAAGGTTAAATTTTAGGGCATTTCCCAAACTTGGAGCGTTCTGAAAGACCATCCAACCCAATGCAGTCATTTTACAGATTAGAAAGCAGGCCCAGAGATGCTCTCTGATTTGCCTGAGGTGGTACAAGTAGTCAGTGGCAGGAACCCACATCTGCAGTCTCCCAATACAGTGCTCTTTCCCTTGTGATTTTTCTTGTAAATTAGAAAAACACACAAACCAACTTCATCTTAGGGTCCTGCTTAAGTGGCAAGCTCTGGCAAGTTGAGAAACTAAGAAATACAGTACTATTTGCAAAAGCATTCATCAGAACTTACTCCAGCCTTCAGCAAGCACAAAACAGAAGAACCTTCTCCCTTGCTACCTTAAATTGTGAGCAGCACATTTAGGGAGGTTTCCCTAATGTACTTGCAGAAGTGTTGACACTTTTCTGAAGAGTCCAGTCTCTTTGTCTTCCTGTGGTTCATTTGAAATTCATTACCCTCTTTCATGCCCTGTGATTCCTTTCTCTCCCTCCCCCTTCTCCACTCTCCACCCCACCCCAGTCCCCTGTCAAACTAGAAGGATCTTAAAGGGAAATATCACAGTCACTAAGGACTTTTCAGCATCACCAAGATTGATCCCAGATGGAGTTTACAAAGATGACGAGCGAGGCTGCAGCTCTGTGGTCTCCACAGGTCTCCAATGTGGGAAGATGACTCCTTTTCTCCGCATTCCTCACCCCTGAGATAAGCTCAGCCTGCTAGAACCTAGACTTTCTACTCCCCTGGCTTCAACTGAGCTTCCAGCCGTGCTTTCTCCATTTCTTCACCTCTGTTTCAAGTGCAGCAAGATTCAGTGGTTTGAAAGGCTTAAAAAAATATATTTCATCTGATCCCGTGCCTACAGAATTCATGTTCCAATTTACCTTTGAGCTCTTGCCTATTCTTACTAATTCAATTGTTCCTTTCATGTCCATAAATTATATTTGGGGTTTTTTTTCTTTCCTCTAGCTTATATAGTTTCCAGGATGGAATAAATCTCATCTCAGGCTCTAGTTACAGCTCCAGCACTAATCGGTCATTTGTTTCCAAAATGTTTGAAGAGGTGTCTCACCAAGTACTTCCCCTTCAAGCTGGCTTCTCAGAACGTCAGTGAAGATTTCCAGAAGCTTCTTTTGCTAGCCGTGCATTGATCTGGACTCTGAATGTTTCCCTAATGTGATGCACTACAAGGAGGCAGGGAGGCACAAAAGAGTCAGCACAGGAAATTCTGGGCTAGGATGGCAACCAGCTATCCCCTCCAACCTTATCCCTACAGCATTGATTGGTTGCTGGAGCATCTTGTCCTCATCTATGAAATGGCGGCTATTAGCAATGATTTGAATTTGTTTCTTTTAAAGGAAGAAATGACTTACTGTTTGGTTTCTTCCCATGGTCTTTGTTGGGTCGGCTGTGTTTAGAGAAGCTAGGAAAGCCTGGCTGAAGAAGGAAGATCTGTCTGGCTCTACTAATTGCTCGCCCCATTACCTGAGCATTACAGTTCATGCCAACGCCACACCGTTGAAGAGCTAGCCAGAACTGGGCATGAAAGAAGAGGACACATAAAAGCAATTCTGCTCTAGTAAACTTCTTCACGGCATTCAAGGGGAGAAAAGACAAACAACTCAAAATACAACCTTAAAATGTGCTCAGCAAGAGACAAACTGCCCACTGGGGACTTGTGGAAATTTGTTCTGTTGCAAAGTTCAATTATACACTGAAGTGCAGAGTTACCGAAGGCAGGCCGGTGGAGGATAGGCCCTCTCGCCCCATAGAAGGCAGCTCTGAAAAAGATTTATCACGTTTCTGATGCACTTGCCACATGGTAAGGACTTACTTTAATTTCATGAATTCTTTCCCTCCCCACCCCATACAAAAAAATTTGTAATTGTGGTGATGGGAAAATGTCTGTAACAATTTTAACGTATGTGAGATTACCCAAGAGGTGTATCATGTTTAGATGGTTTCAGAATATCATTAATCCACCTTCTAGGAATGTGATATTTTGCGGATTGTACTTGTATACAGTACAAAGACAGACAGTTAATTCTTAACAGACACTGAAGAGCAGTCATTCTTTTTCCAACAAGCCCCTCACACTTCTCTAGTTATTCAAACACAGAAAAGTAACTTATAGACACTCCACTCCTGGCTTCTTATCCAGATCCCCTTCAGAAAACAAGGACTTTTTGCTTGAATCAAATTTACGTAAGATGAGATCCGGGGCCAGACACTATGATAACTGATTGGGCAGGAGTGGCATCTGTTCACTTCTTTTTGTTAGATTTGCTATAAAAAACTTCAATTTCAAAGATATAAAATATATATCAATGAGTTGAAGTGTCTCTGCAGGGCAGGCCAGGCAAATCCTGCAATGAATTTCCAGGGATGACCATTTACAGCAGTCTCCTTTACTTAAATATGAAATAAAAATGCCACTCTTTTTTAGGCAAAAACATCTGTTAACCACGAGCCCCTGTGCTTTGGCTGCAAGTGCCGTTGTTACCCCGCGGACTTCTTTCTCGCCTGGAGTGCGATCTCTGAGTGTCTCACTGAATCAAGGCACAACGCTGAATGAAGTATCTTATCGCTCCGTCCTGACTGATTGAGGCTCCGCCAACAAAACAAGCACAGACCTGGCTGTAAACTGGAAATGTTTCACCATAACTCAGGACTCAGTGCAGCCCTCATCTGGAATTTAGAGATACGTAGAACTGCACAAGGGAATTTAGCTCATCACCTGGTCACTAGACAGAACCAGGCTCAATTAATCCCCCAAAAGTTTTAAAAATTAAACAAAAATGAATCAATAATTATTGAGTGCCTCCAGGGCCAGCAAAAAAGAAGTAAACACATCCTGGCTAAAGGAGCTAGTTTGATGGTTACCGAGCTCTATAAAATGATTACAGACGATTGCATGGTCCTGCTCCACTCTACTCTCCTAAGCTCTCTTACTGTGCTCACTACTGTTCCTTTTCCCTGTCTCCCAGAATGCTCATCTCCAGATGTCCAAATGGCCACTTAGGCACCTCCGTCAAACCTTTGCTCAATCTCACCTTCTGAAGGGCCCCGCCCTGACACTCACTTAAAAGTGCAGCCTGCCCTCCAGCCCACACTCCCCATCCCACCTCCTGGCCCTTCTTTTTCTTCTCCAGTAACATTTACGACCTTCTAATACACTATATCATTTACTCACTTTCTATGTCTACTTGTTCTTTTTTCCTCCACTAGACTGTGAGCTTCACAGTCTTTGTTTTGATCCCTGGTATATCCTGAGTGCATAGAAGAGTGTGTAGTAGGCTGTAGGTATCTCGTAAATATTTGCTGAATGTATAAGCAATGGCCCAAGGAAGCAGAAGGCCATCTCAAAGATGATCATAAATGAGGGAAGAATGTCTCTTAGAAGCTCTCATCCAACAAAAAGAAGTAGCTCCTCCCTTGCTGGGCAAAGCTTTTAAGACAGAAAGAGAGCAAGGCAAAGAGGTCAGACTGGAGGGACTGGCTCTCCCCTCGGGCTGACACCCCCTGGGAGAGAAGGACTGGGGGACCGTAAGAACCCCAAGAAGGGCTAGTGAAGACATCCTAGCACAATTCTCAGGGCGTCGCTAAGGGAAAGGACCCTCTCTGCCCACATACTTCTTAGGCTCCCCCTGTGCCCAAGGAAGGAGAGAGGGAAGGTATGAGAAACTCTGAAAAATAAGGCAAGTACCCAAAAGACACTGAGTTTGACCAAAAGTGGCTATTTTAAACTATTTTAAATATGAATTACTTTTATTGATTGATAATTTTAAGGGTTTCCCCATCATCAGCAGGAATGAGACCTATCATAAAAATAAAGGAAACTAATTTAATTTTTGGCACATCTGAGTTGTAAGGTGTAAAGTCAACCCTGCTGCGTTTGCTTATGTCTGTCTCCACAGCTAGACATTAAGCATCCTGAAGAAAGGCCCCGTCCGTATCTATTCTGTTCACTGCTGTACTCCTAGCCTCTAGCACAGTTGAGTGGATTGGTGGTTGATTGAACGAATGAATCAATAAATTCATTCCATATGGGCTCTGGAGTCAAACCGCCTAAATTCAAATCCTTGCTCTGCCAGAAACAGAATGCACAGTGGAATCAACAAGATCATGTCTTCATCCTGTTGTGGCAGGATCATTTATTGTGATACTAATTTGTATTTTGTCATCATCATATTTTTCCCTACCCCATTCTAAGCATCTAGACTTTCATGACTCTGAGCCTCAAGGGAGGTTTAGGTTGAAAGACAGGAAGATTGAAAGGAAGGCCAGCCAGCCTGGCGAGTGATGAGGATGCATCTCTTTGGTGGTATTCCAAGGAGATGGCAAGTTCTCAGAGAAAGAATGGACTACATGGCCTAGTGACCCCCTATTTCAAGGGACCATGAAGATCTGGATGGTGAAAATATCAGTAGCAATGACAGGCTGAAGATTAGGGTATGACATAAAAAATGACATTTTCCATTTTCTGTGCACCACATAAGATTCTTATACAACCCTGGGGAAGGTGTGTGGGGCCCACTTGACTGAGCATAAATTTCCTCTTGACCTAGTATAGTGGAGGGGAAGAGTGTTGCTTATGAGTCAGACTTGATTTCATATGAAGAAAACAAAGACACGTGACCTCCTTGCATACCAGCATTTATGGAGAAGGATTCACATCACTACACTATTATTTAACAAACTTACAATTCTAGAAATATACTGACCCCAAAGTTCCTCCAAAGACCTTCTCCACAAATGATTCCACATGTCTGTTGGAAGTTGGGTGAAGGGAGTACCAGATTAAACTTAACCTGTTTCTGAAGTCAACACAACATATTCCTGGGAGAAGTCTGGCCAGAGCTCAGAAGGTGTTAGCAGTGCCCCTCCAGGCACCCATGGTCAGTATTTAGGAGTTTGATGGGTCTCGGGTTGGGCTCCTGGGGTGGAGTCTCCAGTTAGCTAGGTGAATGATTCTCAAATAGGTCTGCTCTCCAAAGAGTTTAGGAAGACATTGCCCACTGTTGACAGCTTCTTTCACATTTATTTGTTTTTTAGGCTTTAAGCCTAACTCCTATAGTCATGCCCCCATGAACATAAATTTTAGAGTTTAACTGAAAATTACATTAAACTTTATTTTTTTTAAGTCACTCTTTGAATAGAAGTGAATTTTACCTTCTTCCCAGGGCTTAAACGGGCTTAAAGATTTTTTGTTGTTGTTGTTGTTTTGGTGAGGTAGATTGGCCCTGAGCTAACATCTGTTGCCAATCTTCCTCTTTTTGCTTGAGGAAGATTGTCCCTGAGCTAACATCTGCTCCGATATTCCTCTATTTTGTATGTGAGATGCCGCCACAGCATGGCTCGGTGAGCGGTGTATAGGTCTGCACCTGGTATCCGAACCCACGAACCCCAGGCCACCGAAGCAGAACATGCGAACTTAACCACTATGCCACCGGGCCAGCCCCGTGAAGATTTTTTTTTTAATTATAGAAGTGCTTTACACATGGCCTAAGACCAAACCTAGAAAACATGTTTCCTTTCCCTTCAATTAATAATTACTAGAGTCTGATCAGTCTTTTAAAAGATAGTTCCTGTCTCCTCTCACCAATCCTTTTCAACATTGTACTGGAAGTTCTAGCTAATGCAATAAGATAAGAAAAGGATACAAATGAAATATAGATTAGGAAGGAAGAAATAAAATTGTTTTTATTCACAGATGACATAATCATCTATGTATAAAATACAAAAGAATCAATAAAAAAAACCTCCTGGAACTAATAAGCAACTATAGCAAGGTTACAAGATACAAGGTTAACATACAAAAGTCAATTGCTTTCCTATATACCATCAAAGAACAAGTGGAATTTGAAATTAAAAATATAATACCATTTACATTATACCCCCCAAAAATTAAATACTTAGGTGTAAATCAACAAAATATGTACAAGATCTATATGAGGAAAACTACAAAACTCTGAAGAACAAAATCAAAGAAGAACTAAATCAATGGAGAGATATTCCACGTTCCTGGATAGGAAGACTCAATATTGTTAAGATGTCAGTTCTTCCCAACTTGATCTATAGAGTCAATGAAACATCAATCAAAATTCCAGCAAGTTATTTTGTAGACATTGACAAACTGATTCTAAAGTTTATATGGTGAGGCAAAAGACCCGGAAGAGCCAAGACAATATTGAATAAGAAGAACAAGGTGAAAGGACTGACACTACTTGACTTCAAGACTTACTATAAAGCTACAGTAATCAAGATGGTGTGGTATTGGTGTAATAGACAAATAGATCAATGGAACAAAATAGAGAGCCCAGAAATAGATCCATATAAATACAGACAACTGATTTTGACAAAGGAGAAAAGGTAATACAATGGGGCAAAGATAGTCTTGTCAACAAATGGTACTGGAACAACTGGATATCCATATGCAAAAAAACGAATCAGGCACAGACCTTACACCCATCACAAAAATTACCTCAAAATGTATCATAGACCTAAATGTAAACCATAAGACTATAAAACTCCTAGAAGATAACATAGGAGAAAACCTAGATGACCTTAAGTATGTTGATGGCTTTTTAGATACAACATTAAGGCATAATCCATGAAAAAAATGATTGATAAGCTGGACTCATTAAAATTAAAAACTTCTGCTCTGTGAAACACAATGTCAAGAGAATGAGAAGGCGAACCACAGAATGGGAGAAAATATTTGCAAAAGACATATCTGATAATGGAGTATTACCCAAAATACACAAAGAACTCTTAAAACTCAACAATAAGAAACCCAACAACCCAATTGAAAAATGGGCTAAAGGTCTTAGACACCTCACCAAAGAAGAAAAACAGAGGGCAAATAAGAATATGAAAATATGCTCTACATCATATATCATCAGAGAAATGCAAAATAAAACCACAGTAAGATACCACTACACATCTATTAGAATGGCGAAAATCTGGAACACTGACAACACCAAATGCTGACAAGGATGTGGAACAACAGGAGCTCTCATTCATTGCTGGTGGGAATGCAAAGTGGTACAAGCACTTTTGAAGACAGTTTGGCAGTTTCTTATAAAACTAAACATACTCTTACCATATGATCCAGCAATCACACTTCTTGGTATTTACCCAAAGGGTATGAAAACTTATGTTTACACAAAAACCTGCATACAGATGTTTATAGGAGCTTTCTTCATAATTGCCAAAACTTGGAAGCAGCTAAGATGTTCTTCAGTAGGTAAATGGATGAATAAACTGGTACATCCAGACAATGGAATATTATTCAGCACTAAACAGAAATGAGCTATCAAGCCATGAAAAGACAAGGAGAAAACTTAAATGCATATTACCAGGTGAAAGAAGCCAATCTTAAAAGTCTACATGCTGCAGGATTCCAACTATATGACATTCTGGAAAAGCCAAAACTATGGAGACTGTAAAAAATCAGTGGTTGCCAGGGGTTAGCAGGGTGGGGGTGTGGGGAGGGGTAGATTGATAGAGCACAGAGGATTTTTAGGGCAGTGAAAGTACTCTGTATGATACTGTAATGATGGATACATGTCATTTGTCCAAACCCACTAAATGTACAACTCCAAGAGTGAACTCTAGTGTAAGCTATGGACTTTAGGTGATCATGATGCGTCAATGTAGGTTCATCGATTGTAACAAATGTACCATTCAAGTGGGGATGCTGATAATGAGGGAGGCTATGCATGTGTGGGGGCAGTGGGTATATGAGAAATCTCTGTACCTTCTCCTCAATTTTTCTCTGAATGCAGAACTGCTCTAAAAAATAAAATCCTAATTAAAAAAATTAAACACAGCCAATAAAAAATACTTTTTTTTTAAAAAAACTCCCTTCTTACAGTCCCTTTTTCTTTACATTTTCCTCATTATATGTGTGTTTGCATATGAAATGCCACCAAATATGAGAACAACTCCTTCACCTATATAAGTGCAGTGAAAGTGATGATTTCCTTTTTAGGTTTTGTTTGTTTCTTTTCTTTCTTTCTTTACTTTATTTACTATTCTTCATTCATAAAGCACTCACATTTAATTAACAGAATACTTAAGTTTCAGAATATTGAACAGAGCTACAGCTCATAGGTAGATATGTAACAGGACATTTGGAATAGGCTGCCTTCTTCCTCTAAATATATCTATTTGCTTTTTATAGTATGCAAGCCAACTTTTGTTCTGAAACTTGTCTTGGAACAGAAGTTTGGGAGGAGGTCATCAGAAGACTGCGCAAAAGATTAGAGCTCCCAAAAGAAGTGGATAATAGAAAGGGCAGTTTGGTGTCTGCTTCCCATTCAGCCCCATGGACTGAGTTTGAGGCCCAGTGGTTAGGGAGAAAAGAGGGCAAGAAAGTGATGCGGCAGTTCAGGAAAAACCTTGTTATGTCTCTGTACACAGCAGAGTTGTTTGGGGATCCCAGTGACAGGTGACAGAACCTAGCACCTCTTGGGGACCAACAGGATTGAAAGCACGGAGCATTGGGAGTCAGCCCTTGGGCAAAAATATTGACACCTCATGATGCTAGGTGAGCATAAAGCCTCTTCAAATGACTTTTTGAGTGGCAGAGAAGCATCCCTTTGGAAATCCCCAAAAATAACTGATTTGGGGGAAATGTGAGTGGGTGCTATTGAGTCAGCAATCATTTGTATCACATATATAATACTTATACATTCATATATAATAAATGAGCAGCATTTTATTCAGTGAACTTAAAAGGATATATACTAGAAATAATGAAGAGCTGTTTTGATGACAAGGAAAGCATTAATAATTTCATTTCAAGGGAAGGAATGAAATCGTAGAGGTTCTCCCAACACACAACAAGCCCAGAACAAGACCTAGAATCCACTTCAGATCTCCTGTAACTCTGCTCCCCATTTGGTGCACTATTCCACACTTTCTTTCTGTTGGACACGCTTTTCCCCTGACGTCTAGAATGGGCTTTCTCATTGCAGCCTCCAAAAGAGCATTTCTGGGCTTGCTATGAAAAAGAAATAAACAAAAAACCTGAGAAAGTACATCCAAGGACGTTTATAGCAGTTTTTTTTTTAAATGGCAGAAAACTAGTAACCCTGAGTAGTCATGAATAAGGGAAAATTTTAATACATTGGGTATACAATTAGATCTATAGTCATTAATCATTAATACACGATATATTATATAATTATATATGCGAATTGCACAGTAATGTATGTAGTTTTTGTAAAACATAAAACAGTAACAAAAAGTCCTCCCTAGGGCTCCACATACTGGTATGAGCACAGAGAAAAGCATAGAAAGAATACACACCAAGCTATTAATATAATCTCCAATGGATGGGCACAGAAAAGATGGAAATTTTTAATTTATTCTTTATATATTTTTGTATTGTTTTACTGGTTGCAATGGGTAAACATTATTTTGGTAATTTTTTTGTCTTTAAAAATGCATGCACTTGATTAAAAATGAAGCCATGGTGTTTAACTCCTCCAGAGCTTAATTGCCACATGAGGCATCCTGAAAATTCACATATCTCTTTAGAATGTTAACTGTAACTCACACTGCAAATGCTTTGCAATGCTACCTGCTTGGGATGACTTAACATGATGAAAGCTTTCTGTTAAAAAATGTCCTTTCGGAAAGTTGCCACCACCGATGAAAGAGTTTGAAACACAACAGGAGAAATACGACTAATCAGAGTCTTACTATGTCTGTGCATTTGCTTCCTGGGTGTGTTGGGATTTAGCGTTTCAAGTAGGAACTGGAGTTTGTTTTTGTTTCTTTTAATAACAACTTTTACAGGGAACAAGTAAGGGTAGGTCTAGGGCAAGCTGATATTTTAAGGGAAAGGGAAAAATCCTAGCCAGTCAAAGCTATGAGTCAAAGCTATGAGTCAAATAACAATGACTAACAGTCATGTTTTTGGCAAGAATTTCTTGAGCACTTCCAGTATGTCAGGCCTTAGGCTTGATGCTGATAATGTCGAGGAATAAAGATACAGCCTTTGCCTTCAAGAAGCTCATAACTGAGTGGAAGAGACAGACAAGTCCTTTATTTGTCCTTGGTCAAATAGTCGTGAATACCATCGGCTCCCTGGCCAGCTCCCTTTCTCCCTCTCCTTGGCAACCACTCCAAGTCTCAACACAACTTCCTCAAGTTCTTTTCATCTAACTCCTACCTTCCTCTCTCTCAGCAAATAGCCTACTTTATACTTAATGAAAGAAAATGAGTGATCAGGGATATAATTTCCTCGACATCTCACCCCACAATCTACAAGCATCTCCACCCACTCATCTTTATTTCTTTTCGTCTAGTCTCAGAGATGAAGGCTTCTCCTTGTGTTTAAGGCCAGCCTGCTTCTGGATCCTGATCTTTCAGTGACCTGCCACCCTCTCTCCTATATATTTAATTTGTCCTTCTCTGCCAGCTCCTTCTCTTTAGCCAATATGTAAGTCTAAGTTTCTTTCATCCTAAAATTATCCAACCTAAATCTTACATTTTTTTCCCCAGTTTTTGCATTGTATTTTCCTTCCCTCTATATTAGTTAGTATAGGCTAGCTTACATCACAATAACAAATAACCCCCCAAATTCAGTGAGCTAATATAAAAATATAAAAAAGCTAACTTCTTACTAATGCTACCTAGGCTTCTTTCACATGTAGCACACCCACTCAGGGACACAGGCTGAGGGAGCCTCTGCCATCTGGAACATCAACAGTCACCCTGGCAGGAGACTGGAGAATTTCGGACCAGCTCCTCCATGCTTCCATTCTATTCATATTTCGCTAAGCCAGAGGAAGTCACATGGTCCCAATTTAAAGAAGAGGAACCTAAATTTCAAAGAGGTCAAGTGACTTGCCTATGACCACATATCAAGCATGGGACGGAAATCGCTCTCAAATCAGTTGGCTTGATGCCAAATCCGTTATACTTTCTACAATATTACAATGAAAAAAATTCGTTCATTTAACTGCTTTTCTTATTATGTAAATCACAGATTTCAATATTTAAAATGATTTAACAGTTTTGCCTTACCCTGAATGAACCAGGTATAAATATAAGGCGCCAACTGACAACAGTGGATTAAAAATGTTCTCTTCCATTACAGCTCCACACGTGTCAATCTTGACCTAAAGAGATACTATTGAATGAGGACAAAGTTACTCCAGTTTTAGAGCCTATATTTGGTCTAGCCTATTTGTGACTATGTCTTAGCAGTGCTGAGAATAACAGGGGCGATAGTGAAAGTCTACTTAATTAATGTTCTCTACTCTGTAAATGTTTGGAGAAGTAAGAAAGGAAGTGAAGAATGGAAGAAGATGGGAAAGGAGGGAAGAAAGAAGGGAAGGAAGAAGGAAGGGAGGAAGGGAGGGAGGGAGGGAGGAAGGAAGGAAGGAAGGAAAGAAGGAAGGAAAGACGGAAGGAAAGAGAGAAAAGAAGGGAAGTTTTTATCCAAGTCACTGAGACTGTTAGGGGACAAAATGTTGTCACTTGTAAACAATCAAACCACATCCTCAAGCTTGAAATAAGAGATTCATTAGTATGCAGTTAACCTACACTATTTTTAAAGAGCTGTAAGATTATCAAAAAATTAACAAAAAGTAGCCCATTCATTCAACAACAAGTTGAGAAAGGAATATGTAGCATTTGGCAACGTGGAACTCTATGATGATCTTGAAGACGGCAGCCTCGGCAGAATGGTGGAAATGGAGGAAGACCGAAGTAAACTGAAAGGAGAACGCTCAGGAGGAAGGGCGTGCCTAAAAGAACAAAATCTCAAATGAGTGGGACACTCAGGAATGAGGAGAATAGTTTGATGACACTGATGATGTTGTGTTGGGAGGTCTTTTGTTTGTTTTTGTTGTGTGTGTTGTTTTTTGCTGGGTTGTTGGGTTTTTGTTTTTGTTTTTGTTTTTGATGCCTTCAAGTCATCACGTGGTGTAACAGTAACAAGAAGTTACGTTCAAGTTTGTCCACTGAGCAACTGAGTAGAGCCTCTTATGTAATCTGCATCCTATCCATCTTTCCTGGAAAATTTCCTGGAAAAATCTAACATCATGGAAATTTGTGTTGGAGCTCAAACATGGGAACCAATGTGGAATTTGAATAGCAACTATTTTCTGTATCTGTAAACCACTGACAAAAGTCATTTGATCTCTCGGAGGGTCTTAATTTTCTCATCTGAACAAGGTCATCAATATTGGCTCTTTCAGCTCTATCTTTTGTTAAAATTTACTGGGTTAAACATTTCTGGTTGGTTGATATCAACCACACCAGATACCAGTTGGTAAGATGCATTTTTCATGTCTAATCAGTTTTGTGATTTTTTTCCCAAAGATGCCAATGAAACGAAATACCTGGAAATACAGGTTATTTCTCTTCACTGAGGCATCTTTTTCTTTTACCTAACCTGGGCTTCTATTTTCTACCTGGGCTGGTCAGAGCTCAATCATTTTCACATGAACTGAGATACTTGCAGCATGAAACTGATAGGAAGAGAAATCCAAAATATGTTCTTTCTAGAGAAATATAAAACATTGAATCAGCAATGATGAAATTAAGCAAGCTGGATATCACAGAGCTTTTTTTCTAAGCAATGCTCGGTTTCTCCGAACTCGCACTCAGGGTTTTTGATCTATACAACAAAGCAGAATGTACTGAGACAATTCAGGATTTTATACAATGATAATTTGCTTAATCCTGTTGGGAAATAAAAGTAAATTGTAACTGCCAATTCCTGTACCCATCGTTGATACAATGGGAACCCATTACCAGATAGATTAAGACAAGGATGATTGAATTTAAGAAAAAGTCACAAACAATTGTTCTCATATCCTGGCATTATAAATTAAAACAATCTTTCTGGTTGGCAATAAGTATCAAAAGCCTTTAACATGTTTATGTATTTTAATGTAGTAATTTCATTCTGTAATTTTATCCTAAGGAAATAATCATGGCACAGACCAAAATTTAGCTTCAAAGAAGTTCACTGAAAAAACTGCTGATAACTGCAAAAATTGGCAACAGTTTTAATATTAAGTCATAAAAATACTGATTAAATAGATTTTGATGTATGGAGTATTACTTTAAGCCTCTTGGATTTCTCTTCTAAATACCTTTTTTTTTTTTCGTTGTCTCATCTCTTTGTCTTTTTGTTCTGCTTTTGGGAAGACTTCCTCAACCTCACCTTCCAACTCTCCTGTTGAATTTTTTATTTGTACTGTCAGATATTTTATTTCTAAAAGCTTGTTCTTATTCTCTGATTACTCTTTTGTAAATAGTGTTCTTGTCTTGTTTCAAGGGTACAATATCTTCTCATCTCTCTTGGATATTAATTTTGGGGCTTGTTTTGTTTGTTTTGTTTTCTTCTGCTCCCTTCACTGTCTCTATTTCGTCTGTGCTTCTCTTTTCTGTTTATTTGCTTTGGATTCTGGCTTTCACACAAGAGACTTTCCTCACATAACTGATGATCCTTGGTTGAAAATTCATATTTAAACACTGATTAGAAGCTCTCTGTGTGTGGAGACAGAGCTCATCAGCTGGTAGATTTCATTGAGGGGTCATTGGGTGGCCCCTGGTCATATGTGTAAATTCTTTCCCATGGGCAGGTCAGATTTCCCTCCAACATCCTGTTTAGAGGTTTAAGCCTGGCTGTTATTGTCCTGGGAACCAAGTTGGGGGCTCAGAATTTTATCATTAACCTTGATGACTTTTAATTGTTCCCTATTTTTAGGATGATTCCTCATCACTCCTGGTAGCCAACGTGCCTGGTGTGCCTGAGTCCAAAGACCTCTTGAGAAAGTAAACGTCCTACCTTATGCCAAGGTGGGGGAGGAATAGTTGTTTGGAGGCATGTGGTAGAGAAGATGATCTAGGGTCCTAAACGCTCTTTTTTAAAGACTTTGAACCACGCGCCTCCACCTTCACTGGAATGTGACAGCTCTGATTCCACAGGGGATTTGGCAGGAGGAGTCAGCTTGCTTTGAGTTGGCTTCCCCACTTCGGGCTTAGTTTTCAGCCTTTTCTGGTTTGCTAAATGAGTTATTGTATCAGTTAGCTATTGTTATGTAACAAACTACCCCAAATTCAGTGGCTTCATACAGCAATCCTTTACGATTGCTCATGAGTCTACGAACCAGCCTCATGGTTCTTCTGCTTTCACTTGGGCTCCCTCAGGCATCTGCAGCCAGGTGCAAGCCTGGAGGACAATTTTGTTGATCTTGGCTGAGCTCACTCACATCCCTGCAGTCTTGACTGGGACAACTGGGCTCACTCAGTTTGGCCCACATGTTCTCTCATCCTTCATCAGATCAGCCTAGGATTGCTCATGGCAGAAGCAGAAGTTCCTAGATTCAGAGCAGAAACACACAGGACTTTTGAGGTCTAGGCTGGAACTGGGAAAATTTCACTCTGTCTCTTTCTATTGGTCAAAGCAAATGACAAGGCTAGTTCACATTCAAGAGACAGGAAAATAGACTACCTCTTGATGGAAGGATCTGCAAAGTCACATTGCGATGGGCATAGATAAAGGAAATAAAGAAGGACTGTAGTTATTTTTGTAATCAATCTACCACAGTTACCTTGGATTGATCAGTTTTTCAGTACCCCAGATGTTGACTTCTCTTGCCAGCAATTGTTTTTGTTCTCACTTTTCATTACTGTGGCTTGTGCCTCTTTATTCATTCATACAACCAACATTTACGGACCCACTGGTATATCAGGCACTGTCCTAGGTGCTGAGAATACAGACATAAATAAGATAGTCAAAATCGCTGCCCTCCACTCATGGGGTTTTTGTTCTGGTGGAAGGAGATAGACAATAAACAAAATACATAAGTAAATTTTATGATTTGCTGAAAGTTTATAAATCCTATGAAGAAAAATAAGTCGAGAAGGTGAAAGGGGCATGCTGAGAGTGTGCGTTCTTGAATAGGATCATTGTCATTCTGTGAGGCTTGGGGAGAAAGTGGAAGTAACTGTATGTGTTCAGTCTGCAAAGTTGAATCTGCAGTTGCCCCAGCGAACTATCATAATCCATTAAAAATTATGTTATGGGAGACTATTTGACTTCCAGTCAAGACATGTTAGAAATCTACGCTTTAAGGAACCCTCCTCTACTCTCATCACATAACACAATAGATAAGAAGAGAAAATAGAGACAGCCTAGCCACATTCAAATAGAAAATCATCATCTTGTAAACCATAGACAGAACAGAAATGCAAACCAGAAAGTAGGATGAAGCTATAGATAGTCTGGGATCTGAGCCAGGTTCACTGATCAAATCCAGAGACTGGAGTATGGTTTCCCGCCCTTAAAAAAGACTGAAAATGCTTCAGTTAACCACTTCCTGAGACCATGCCTTTCTTATGCCCACTATCAATGAGGGTGGGAGAATGTGCCCACTATCAGTGATGGCAGGAGAATGCAGATAAAACCCCAACTGCAGGACCAGGTTGCCCCTGTGCTTGGTGATAGGATTTAGTCTCTCTTTAGCATCACCACATGGCTGGAGCCCAAGCCCCCAACCCAAGACCTGGTTCTGTATTAAGGACCCCTGGAGTATTGGATGGAGGCAACCACGAGATGACTACTGGGGTGAGGCGGGCCCAGAGAGAAAGAGCGGGAGACCAAGTAATAAAAAGAAAAAGGAAAATTCCAATTCGAGACAGGCTTATATACCAAAATTCCAAAACATATGAGAAAAACTAGGAAAGATAGCCAATAAAATCTACAATCAAGAGACAAAATCAATCCAGGCAAAATAAAATTGAGTTATATAAAAACAACTTTAATATAAGAATGTCTATGGCCCTCAAAGAGATAAAAGAAGTCATAATAACTATAAAAAGAATAAAGAATTATGAAGCAAAAACAGCCAGAAATGAAATCAGAACAAATGGATAAGAAAAAGAAAAATTAGAAATAAAATGAAATATATGGTCATAGAAATAAGCCATTCTATAGATAACATAAATTCTGGGCTGGACAGAGATGAAGAAAGAAAAATAAATTGGGTGATAGTACTGAGAAATTTACACAGAGAACAACAAAAGGAGAAATAAATATTAAAGAGTGATTGAGAGACATAGAGTATGGATTGAGAGGTACCAACTTCTGTCTCATAAGAATTCTAGAATAAGTCCATCAAGCAAGCAACACATATTTATTGAGCACTTGTTATATGCCAGAGCCTGTTCTAAGCACTTGGGTACAGGGAAAGCAGGAAGAACTCCCTGCCCTCAAAGAGCTTAGGTGCCAGCAGGAGGAGACAGACCAACGGGGCGTCAGGATCCCTCCAGGAAATAAATGGCGCACTCAGAAAGGGAGAACGCACATAGTTCAATGACTCTTTATCCAGTGTGTTACAGCACCCCTAGGCTAGCAACAGGTATATAATACCTAATATGATGTAAATGCTACGTAAATAGTTGTTATACTGCATTGTTTAGGGAATAATGACAAGGAAACAAAAGTCTTTCCACATTCAGTACAGACGCAACCATCGTAGGCCTTTCCAGCCCCAGTTGGTTGAATCTGTGGAGGCGCAATCTGCAGATGGAGGGCCCATTGCAATAAACATAAGAAATGAGTAAATTACTTAATAAGTTAGAAGGTATAGAACAGAGAACGTAGGATTCTGAGTATTAGGGAAGAGACAGGAGAAAGACTTAAGTTTTAAATAATGTTTTCAGGGTTTTCTTAAATTGTAAGAAAGTCACCTTTGAGGAAAGACCTGAAAGAGGAGAATGAATTAGCCCCCTGTATATGTGGGGAAATAGTAGTCCAGCAGCAGGAACAGCTTGGGCAAAGACCCTGAAATCAGAGAATGCCTGACATGCTCAAAATCAGTGTGCCTGGAGTAGCATGAGAGGCGGGGAGTGGAGTAGGAAATGAGGGGAGAGGTAGAATTGGGAACCAAATCGTGTAGGTCCTCGTAGGCCACAGATTTGGGCTTTGTATTAGTTTGCTAGAGCTGTCATAACAAAGTACCACACACGGGGTGGCTTAAACAGAAGAAATTTATTTTCTCATAGTTCCAAAGTTTAGGAGTCCAAGATCAAGGTGTCAACAGTGTTGGTGTCTTCTGAGGCCTCTCTCCTTGGCTTGCAGGTGGCTGCTTTCTTGCTGTGTGTTCACATGGTCATCACTCAGTCTGTGTGTTATCTGAATTTTAATCACCTCTTCTTTTAAGGACACCGGTCATATTGGATTAGGGCCCACCCATATCATTCCATTTTTACCTTAATTTTTAAAGGCCCTATCTCCAAATACAGACAAACTCTGAGATATGAGGGAGGAGGGGCTAGGAGTTCAACATATGAATTGGGGGGCATAATTCAGACCATAATATAAATGATCTGAATATGGGGGGCCACTGGGTGGTTTTGAACAGAGCAGTGGCATAATTTAATTTATGGTTTGTTCTTTTCTTGTGTGAGGAAGATCAGCCCTGAGCTAACACCTGTTGCCAATCTTCCTCTTTTTGCCTGAGGAAGATTGGCCCTGAGCTAACACCTGTGCCAATCTTCCCCTATTTTGTATGTGGGTTGCCACCACAGCATGGCTTGATGAATGGTGTGTAGGTCCACGCCCAGGATCCAAACCCGTGAACCCCGGGCCGCCGAAGTGGAGTGTGCCAAACTTAACCACTATGCCACCAGGCAGGCCCCTGATTTATGTTTTAAATGTCCACTCTGGCTGCTGTTTGGAGCTTAGGCTGAAGTGGGATGAAGATAAGACTAGAAGCAAAGAGACTGGTTAGGAGGCTATTTCACTAGTTCAGGTGGAAAGTGATGGTGACTAAGTCCAGAGTAGCACTGGAGGTGATGAGAAGAGTCAGGATATATTTCCAAGGTAGAATCAATGGATTTCCTGATGATTCAGATGTGGAACATGAAAAGAAGGGTGGCATCAAGGATGATGGCAAGGCTTTCGGCCTGAGGAATTGGAAGAACAGAGCTGCTACAACTGACACTGGGAAGGCCACAAGAGGAATAACTTTATGGGGAAAGACAAAAGTTTGATTTGAAGCATATAAAGTCTGAGATGCCTACTAGACGTTCAAAAGGCTATGCCAATAAGCTTTTGGATATAGAGGTCTGGAGTTCAGGAAGGAGGTCTGGGTTAGAGATAGAAATGTGAGTCAGTAGATCATAAGCGGTATTTAAAGCCATGAGACTAGCTGAGGTCGGCAAGAGACTGACTATAGAAGGGAGAAGAGCCCAAGGGTTGAGCCCTGGAGCATGCCAACATTAAGAGTTGGAATAAAAGAAAGAACCTGCAAAGGAAACCCAGAAGCAGCAGCCTGTGAAGTCCAAAGGAAATGAAGAGAGTGTTGGATTCTTGAAACCAAGTGAAGAAAGTTTGTCAAGGAAAAGTAGAAGCCACTGTGTCAGATGCCACTGAAATTCAATGTTCAGATCATTGTTAATCTAAGCAAGACCATTTGATATTGTTCCAAAGCTCTTGAATGTTCTACTCTATTTATTCACTTTTTTCTCTGTGTTTCAGTTTGAGTAATTTCTATTGGCCATTTTCAAGCTCACTAATTCCTTCTTCAGCTGTTTGGGACGAGGGAGAGAACATCTCAGTTGTTCTGCTTGATCCTTGGTCTCAGGAAGACACTGTGTCCCCTGGATCTCCAGGGTAGGCCCATCTCAGTGATCCTACCCTACTGTCAGCTATGGGTCTGGGACCAGATCAAGCTCCGCCCCCTCAGGAGTAGAGGGTTTTTGCAGTCCCCTTCTCACAGTTACACTAGGTTTCACCGGTGCCCTAAGAGCAACAGTGTAGTGATTTAGGGATTTGTTCCACAGGAGAGGGGAGAAGGACTATACCCTTCCCACAGTGGTAGCTGGTCCTCTCCCCCAGGTCTGCACCAGGTGGGGGGCTTTCTCAGGATTCTCACCAATCTTCTTTGTAAGCACTTTTTTGGCGAATTCACAGCCCAACACGGCTGTGAATTCCCCCAGTGTCTTTGACCCCTGGGGTTACATATTTTCTAGCTAGCCCACATTCAGCCTTTAGCAATTTGTTAAAAATCTTAGCCAAATTCTACTTACCATAGGGTCTGCCCTGTAAACAAGTGAATGAATCTCATGGCTCCTTGGAGGCAGCCATCTTTCTTTAGATCTGAGGTGAACTGGTGGTCTTGTGACCTTAGTCTGATGGTTCTGAAAAACTGCAAATATGCATATTGGCATTTTCTGTGGTTGTGAGAGTGATAATGATGCTCTTTCCAGCTTCCTACATGGAATTGAGCAGTCCTGTTTCATCAATCTTGAACTGTGTGACTTCAGGCAAGTCATTTATTCTCTCTGGACCTCAGTCATATGAACAGTATGCTAGAAAATCCCTAATGTCCATTCCAGCCTGCACGTTGCATGGCTTCAATAAACAAAACAGCTTCTAGAGAAGCCACAGTTTTAGACTTACTTCGTTGCTCCCTCTCACAGCTGCATCACTAACTATACAGAAAGTAATAGGATATAAGAGAATGCAAACTCAAACTCCATATAATAATTTCTATCAGCAGTAGATCTAAAATCATAATCTGTCTGACTTTCTAGATCACACTCTATTCATTAGCTCCAAGACAGCAAAGCAGTTTCAGTTCAATGGGTAGCACAGGGATTCTGGAACTCATTTTTCCCTTAGTTAATTGTCATCTCTAATATTTATTGTCTTTCATGCTGAACTTTGTGGCTCCTTTAACACATTCTTGGATGGTTCCACTACTCTCATGTTTCCCTCATCCCATGATCTTTGGCAACTTCAAAAAAGCCTAGAAGTTGTTCCTGCCAGAAAGTGTTTGCATCTGCCTGGTTCTATTGCTCAGATTGTGGCGTGCTTTATCTTGAGGGTGGCTGCCGGAAAAGCATGAAGCACAAAAGTTTCATGCACCAAATCCACCAACTTCACAGCCTCTCTGAGTCCATCATCACAAGGGGAAGTCTAAAAGGTAGTCTTTGCCTCCTTGGATATTCCAACTTGAACAAAAAGAGTTTTTAAATCCACAAATCAATCTAGCTGGAAAACAGCCTCACACAGTTCCCAAACAGTTGACTGTTGTGTGGAAATATACACATGGCACTGATGAATCCTGGGCCTGGCATCTCTTGCAAGTCTACTACAACTGAGTGCTGGATTTTACAGACCAGAATTGGCTGCTGCATAGAAGCCAGGATCCTGGGCCCTGGAGAGCTTTGCCTCGTGCCTGTCCAGCTGCTCTTTTTTCTATTTATCTTTATGTCTTCCTCAAGCTCCTTCTCTTTTGTAATTGATGACTTTCCAGGCTTAACATTTATCCAGGAGAATTAACAGATAACCCAAGACAATGATTTCATTGCTATGGACTCAAAACACTGCCATTACACTGGAGAATACAGAATTTTATGGTTTCTCCTTTCTAGATTCCATTCCAATGAAGCGTGAGATCCAACGGTTGCTAGATGGCAGGAAGTTGAACTGGGCTCAGGGCTTTGGACAGAGTGACTGCTTGTTGGCAGAGCTTTGCTACCTAGAGAATGAGGGGGCCACACACTTTCCCTTTAGAGGGGCCTCAGTGAAGACAAATTTTATAACATGCCTTGACACTCAACTGGTTTGGCTTTTCCTCTCAATCAGTCCATTATGTGCAGAAACAATGTTTTCTTTCTTTTGATTTACATGACTTGTTTAAGATTTGTAAATTTCCTGGACCAAAACTTTATGACATATTTAAGCTTTTTATTTCTTTTCTATGCCATCTCCACCTCTTCAACGTCCACTCTTCCCTCTTCCCAAATTTACATCTGGCATGCTGAAGATGGTGGCTCTCCAATGCTGGGGCCCCTGTAACGTTCATAGGAAATGCTTGAGACTAGAAGGAGATCAGTGAATCATTGAGAGACCAATAAACTTCATTTCAACTTAGGATGGGGTAGTAAACACTTAGTTCAGTGGGATCTGAAACGTAGATTCTGGAATGTACCCCCTTTCACGTGACCCTTCAACAGTCCCCATATGCTCATGATACTGCCAGAGCGAATGGGAGGAGGAGGATCAGATCTCACACACCTTTCCCAACAGAAGTGCAGGAGGTGCGGTTGCTCCACGGGAACCCTCAATCCTGAAAGCAGGTGCGGAGCGGAGCCCTTGTTAGGGTGAGGAGAAAAGAGGAGAGGGAAGGAGCAAAAGAAAAATAAAAGGAAGAAAGCATTTTTCAGTACTTTCTCTGTGCCTGACACTGCAACACATTGACCTTCGTCACTGGGAGCTGAAGCTGGACTCAGAAGTCAGGCTTCCCGGCTCAAACCCGGGCTCTGCCTCTCCTCAGCCCCGACGACTTGGGCAAGCTACCTAACCACTTTGTGCCTCGGGTGCCTCACCTTACAGGGTTGATGTGAGGATTAAATGAGGTAATACCAGATAAGAGCCTGGAACAGTGCCTGGTAGAGTAAACAACCAGTACATGCTGCTATTCTTGCCAAATCATCACATTTAGTCAAATGATTTATCACAGAATCAAGAAAGAAAGTGCTTCCATCCAGGACATGGGCCAGTCATTCATTCACTTATTCAATAAATATTTATTGGAAGCCTCCTACCAGACAGTCTCTCTTCTGGGTGCTGGGGACACAGCAGTGAACTAAACAGACCAAGCTCTTGGTCATAAGCAGCTTTCAATCTAATGCTCTAGGCAACTTGCCCCTTGAAAGGGAAATGCTTATATATTCTTTGGAAATGAGAGAGTTTTGTGCAAAAGGGAGGGAGACTGAAGATCTAAGTTTGAGAGTCAACATAAGATGAAAGCATTCAGTCGTTTATGAAGCAGAGTAGTTAAGTAACTTGACCAAGGGCACACAGCTAATAGGTTGCTTTTTCAATTATAGCTCCTGATTCACAAAGAGCCTACTGAAATACCTACTGAAATGTCTGATAGGTGGCTTATCTCAGTGGTGGCGCCCTGACACGACTGTCCAGTGATTTCTAGCCTAGAGCTCTCTCTGGTGCTGTCCTCATTTTAGGCCTTTAAGACCTGGTTCTTCTGCTTTCCTACTGGTGGCATGAGTCACCCCACATCCTTGCAGTCTTCCTTCCCCCCGTTTAGGTTAGCAAGAATTGTTTTCTGTTACTCATGACCAAAATCCTCATCAACTCAAAAAGTATCCAGGTCTCTCCACACCTTACAGGAGTGAGGGGAAGACCTGAGATGCAACCAGAGGTAGAAATACGAAGTCTTTATAGGTTTTAAAAAGAACGCTCAATTTTATCCAAAGAAAAACAGAAAACCACTAAATAGCTTTAAGCATGAGTGTATTAGTCAGGATTCTCCTGAGAAACAGAACCAATAGGAGATAATAGATAGACAGATAAATAGACAGACAGATAGATAGATAGATGATTGATAGATAGATAGATAGATAGATAGATAGATAGATAGATGATTGAGAGAGAGAGAGATTATAAGGAATTGGCTCATGAAGTGAAGGAGGGTGAAAAGTCCCCAAGTCTGTCAATCTGCCACCTGCAAGCTGGAAGACCCAAGAAGCCAATGTGTAGTTCTAGTCTGAGTCTGAAGGCCTGAACCAGGAGCATCAATGATGTAAGTCCTATACCAAGGGCAAGAGAAGACTAATATCCCAGCTCAGCAGTCAGACAGAGAGAGCAAATCATCTCTTGCTCAGCCTTTTTGTTTTATTCAGGCCCTCATTGGATTGGATGAGGGCCACCCACATTAGGGAGAGCAATCTTTACTCAGTCTATCAATTCCAAATGCTAATCTCATCCAGAAACATCTGCACATATACACCCAGAAATAATGTTTAACCATCTATCTGGGCACTCTGTGGCCCTGTCAAGTCGATATATAAAATGAACCATCACAGTGAGGGAGACACCAAAGATGATTTCAGAATTTCTCTTAGGAAGTATTTATTGGTGACAATCTGATTCAGAAGGAGGGTCAGTCTTTGAGCTCAATTTGCAGAGCAAACACTCATTAGGTTGTTTCTTTGCTACAGCTCTGGGGATGATTTAAGAAGGAGCTAGAGGTCTCCAGAATACACCCATGGTGGCTGCCATGAAAACGCAACTCTCAGGTTGCCTCTGTGGGGGCAGTAATTGACCCATGACCCAAAGTGTTATGCTCTGGACCTATTACCCTGTCCACCCTGAGGCCACATTTGCCACGGTTGCTCCCAGCTGATGACAGAGTATAGCAGGGATACTAATGCAGATTCATTCCTGCAAGACATGGGGCATGATGGAATTTTGACTCACAGACTTGTCAGCCAGGTAGAAACTTTCTTAGAACTGCACTGCAGTCTGAGGGTCTTCCTTCCCAACCTTCCTTCCTTCCCTTCCTCTCTCCTTCAGAGGGATCAGGCCAGTATCTCTGTCTGAACATTCTCCCCATCTCTCTCAGCTCCCTCTCTTTTTCCCCTGGTAAATCCCTTGCACACCTAATCCTGTCTTGTCATATGCATCTCAGAAGATGCAAACTAACATAACTCAAAGACATAATCAGATTGCCATTTTGGAAAGATCTCTCTGGAGACTATGTGAGAGTGGATTGAAGGTGTGTCCAAGTGGATCTGGGAAGACTAGGTAAGAGGTAATATCAATGAGCCAGGCAAAAGTTGGTGGTGGCTTGTACCAGGGTGGTGTCAGCCCAGGTTCACATTAAGCACAACAGATACCAAATTTAATGACGGATTTCAAGTTTCAGATCCCTCCTGCTTATTTCTGGAGATGGGGCTCTTCACATCCTACCAGAGTATCTCAAGATCTAAAAGAAGGAGAAAGTATATTTGGAGAGCTTCCATACCTGCACCTAAACCAACTTTCCTTGATGGAAACAAGCACTGACTCCATGGAATTTGGGATGGCTTCCCTCAGCTAGTTTAAAAATAGTCTACAATTCAGATCATGCTCAAGTTCCTAGCATTATGAGATTTTTCAATGATAGAGATTATAGCATTGCTATTTGTGCCACTATAATCAGAGAGGGGTGAGCATTTCCATTGCTAACATTATATTTCCAGAGCTATAAAATTTATAACTTGCTAAAATGTGGCACGCAAAGTTAGCCACAAAAATTTTCTAAATTTCCCACAAAGGCTCCATCACTCTATTCTTAAAAAGCAAGAATGGAAATATAAGTAAAAGCTAGTTTAGAATTCATTCAGCTTAAAATGGTGACTTCTATTATACAATCAAACTTGGTGAATGAAAATCTTCATGTGAAGAAGCAAGGATTTTCTATAGGTATTCCATCAGAGAGTCACTAAAAAATATATTTCCTGGACTTCTAGAAAACCCAATTGCTGCTCAATTTGGGGTTTCCCAAAAGATCATTGAAGAGAGTCCTTTATACAGGCCTTTATTTTCTTTCTGGGGGAAGAAAATCCATTTGAAAAGCCATTGCCATCTCTGATTCTTAAAGATAATGGAGTTGCTGGATTTAATCTCCAAAAAATGGGAAAGGAGGGCAAAAATCTTTACACCCAATATCCCATACGACTGCTACTGAGTTATTGCTGATTCATGTCAGAGAGTGGACTTAAGTAAGTGACCCTGCTATTTCAGTCTTCTTTCCCATTCAGAAAGAGGCAGCGAGCGTCTTAACTGATATTGCTGTAGCTGAATGAGCTGCAAATATATTTTAAAGCTCACTTTCCCCATGAATGGGAAGCCATTCGACTAAAAACTTCAGTGGTGCCTTGGTTACACAGCAGGGGAAATCTCTCAGACTTGAAGCACCAAAGCCAAGGACTCTGGAGGCAGCAGGAGGGTGGTGTGGGGGCTTCCACCTGCAGAGGTAGAATGAGTGTTTGTCATTTCCTCAAATTCCTTAAGACCACCCACAGGCATGAAGGATGGTGAACAAAGCCTGAGGAACGGAGACTATCTCCAAAAAGTGCTTCCTGGGAGATTTAAGGGACAATAAGAAAATAATTTGTTGGTTTGTAAATCAGCTGACATGGCTTTTGATCATTCAGATGGGGCAGGTCTGCCTGGAAGGGATCAATCTTTTTTTCTTCCAAAGCCTAACACAAACAGATACAAATCAAAGGAGGTGTTCTTTCAATAAAGGAAATTCCAGAAAGGACGCCTAGGCTTAATTAAAATATAACCCTTTGTTTCAAGGGCTCTTCTTTCCCTTGCAAAAGGAATTGCACTCTGAAGAAGCATGTGCCAGGACTGGTGAGAGAGAATTCTTCAACAAGTAAGGATCTGTCTCCATTCAGGGCAACATCTTGGGGAAGCCTTGAGAGGAATCGTGCCTAGAGTCCCGTCTGACTTCACTCATCATCGCAGTCCTTCATCACAACATAATGAGTGTTATTACTTCCTCATGTAGCCTGTGGGCTTTGTTAATTAAAGAATGGAAAGGTAAGTAGTTCCAACCTTTTGCTTTTAATTAATCAAAAGATGTGTTTTCCATCTTCAAGTTGCTGGGCAGCAAGTAAAGTATTTAGTCTGCCTTCCAATATCCAAGAGTTGAGTGAAAATACTCAGCTGCTGGTCTGAGATTGTGTAGACAACACAGGAGAGGACTGGCTGTCTTTTTCTTTTCTTTCTAAATTTTAAATCAATTGTATTGACCAGACTGCCGCCTAAAATATAATAGTATTTAAAGAAAAATAAAAAGTTGTCCCATACCATCTCATCAATATAAATAAAACCTTCTTAAAGACAAGGTCCACATCTTAAACTTTTGTGGGTACTTTCACAGTACTAGGTAATGAGGAAGCACTCAACACAAGAAAATAACTGGAAAGAACATTTATTGAGTGCCTATTATGCCAAAACTCACATTCTGGTTGTCATATTATGCTGCCTTCCTGTTCACTTGACTTACTGAAACTTCTAGCATTAAGATCATTCCTCCACATTAAAACAGTCTCTACACTTTACATAGGAATATATTACCTGGAAGGAAAACACGTCAACCCATTAACAAGCATCACACCTTAGCAAAGGCAGGACCTCTGAAAAAGTGCAGGGCACTGGTATATTTCCTTTTGGGGGGAAGATAGGAAAAGCCTGGAGCAGTGGTGGCACATAGGGTTTTCTTTGCGGAGGCGGGGGGCTGAGCTAACGTCTGTGCCAATCTTCCTCTATTTTGTATGTGGGATGCCTCCACAGCGTGGCTGATGAGTGGAGTAGGTCTGCACCTGGGATCTGAACCCATGAACCCAGGCCACTGAAGTGGAGTGTGCGGAACTTGAACCACTCGGCCACGGGGCCGGCCCCAACGAACAGGTTTTCTCTAGTGTGCCAGCCCTCCACGGTTTGTGTTGGCTGCTGCCTAGAGCTCTGTTTGGGGAAGGAGTCTGGAGGCAGAGAGTCTAAGCACCGCAGGAAAGAGAATTGCCGTCTCCTAGTGATATCTGCCTTGCCGGCAGTTTGCCAGTGAAGAGTGAAGAGCTATGGAGCCCTGCTGGAAAGCCTGCCCCGCTAAGTTACTGAGAAAGAAGTAGGGGCATAAAGCGGAAATCGTCCCCTCTCTTAGTAAACACCCATGTCTCTTCAGTTTGTCTCTGCCAGAGACTCTCTCGGGGCAGCTGTGGCAGAAGGCCAGAAAGCCTCAGCTAGTCGCTCTCCAGCCAGCTTCACTGTCCCTTTGGGAACGTCTCACACCGCGACGGCCAGTGAGCAGTCAGGCCATGTTCCCGTCCACTTGATAAATACCTGGTTCACATGTTGACGTGTGACCCTTCCCTCAACAGCCTGTAGCACAGGTGAACCAGGTTGGTTTATTTAAAAACGACATCTCTGGGGCCAGCCTGGTGGCACAGCGGTTAAGTGTGTGTGCTACGCTGTGGCAGCCCAAGGTTTGCAGGTTCAGATCCCGGGTGCGCACTGACGCATCACTTATCAAGCCATGCTGTGGCAGTGTCCATATAAAGTAGAGGAAGATGGGCACAGATGTTAGCCCACGGCCAATCTTCCTCAGCAAAAAAAAAAAAAGAGGAGGATTGGCATCAGATGTTAGCTCAGGGCTGATATGCCTCACAAAAAAAAAAAAAAAAAAAGACGACGTCTCTGAGAGGAGCTAGATGTTGATAAGTATATAGAACAAAGACTTCTTTTTTTTTTTTGTGAGGAAGATCAGCCCTGAGCTAACACCTGTGCTAATCCTCCTCTTTTTGCTGAGGAAGACCGGCTCTGAGCTAACATCTATTGCCCATCCTCCTCCTTTTTTTTTTCCCCAAAGCCCCAGTAGATAGTTGTATGTCATAGTTGCACATCCTTCTAGTTGCTGTATGTGGGATGTGGCCTCAGCATGGCCGGAGAAGCGGTGCATCGGTGCGTGCCCGGGATCCAAACCCAGGCCATCAATAGCGGAGCGCACACACTTAACCACTAAGCCACGGGGCCGGCCCCTAGAGCAGAGACTTCTTAAAACTTTTGTGTCTTTGGCACTTTGGTGAAGTCTGTGGAACCTCTTGTCAGAAAATGTTTTTAATATTCTTTTTATTTATTTATTTATTTAATTATTATTTTTTTTTTTGTAAGGAAGATTAGCCCTGAGCTAACATCGGTTGCCAACCCTCCCCTTTTTGCTGAGGAAGATTGGCCCTGGGCTAACATCTGTGCCCATCTTCCTCTAGTTTATATGGGACTTCGCCACAGCATGGCTTGACAAACGATGCATTGGTCTACACCTGGGATCCGAACCTGCGAACCCTGGGCCGCCGAAGCAGAGCCTGGGAACTTAACCACTACACCACTGGGCAGGCCCCAAGAAAATGTTTTTAAATGTAAAAAATAAAGGATTACAAAAGAAATCTATTATACTGAAATATAGTTAGCAAAACATTAAAATAAAACAAATGTGATCTAGTAATATATGAGTTCTTTATTAACACATTAAATAACAAGACAGTACACTTAAAGTATAGGCAAGCTAAAGGTAAATTTTATTTTGTAACGACATTGCAGTGTGAAGGCTGTTGGTCTTAATTAAATATGGAACATTAAACTTTGGGGAAGTCCTTATCTTACCTCCTCCCGTGTATTGATAAGGGAATACTAGGAAGCAACATAGATGTCTGGATCACCAGGGTGAGGACACCCAACCTGAGCATTTAGTGGCTGAATGACCATTAGGCAGAGAGCTGCCCAATTGTTGGCCAGCTCTGTCACCTAAACATCTGTCGATAGGAAGATTTTGATTCTGTGCAATCTACCAGTAGATTTTATAATAATCACAATTTCAAAGTAGTGATGAGCATAAATAATAGAGATAACTGAAATTATAATGTGATATCAAAATATTTGTGATTTCTATTGGTGAAAAAGCCATTGATAGCGCCTAAACTTCTGAGGTTTGTTGCTGTGGTGGAATTAATAGCTCCAATTTTTCACCCCTTCTGTATTCATGTTTTCTTTGTGACTTTGCAACTCCTCACACAAAATGCAGAGTGTACCTCCCACCCTAGGCTTTGGACTCAGCCATATGGCTTTGGCCAAAGGAATACGGGCAGGAATGACCATGTGCCAGTTCTGAGCCTGGGCCTTAAGGACCCTCATGTGTTTCCACTGCTATTGGTGCATTCTCCATCACCATGGGGAGAACCTGCCCAGATGGGCCCACTGGTCTAAGGAGAAGGAAAGACACTTGGCACAGAACTGCCTCGCCAACCTACAAAACTACAGCAAAAGGCAGAATCAACCAGCTAGCCCACTCTAGATTAGACAACCCACAAATGCATGAGGAAGCCTAACTAAGATCAGAAGAGCTATTCCAGCTGACCTACCAATGCATGAGAAATAAACGCTTCTTGTTGTATGCCACTGTGTTTTGTGATTGTTATACAGCAATAGCTGACTAACACACTGTATTTACAATTTAAGGAAAGGCTAAATTTCAGTTAGATCCTGTGCAGTCTGGTTAGAGGTTAATAAACATCAAGGTGCAATGTTTCCTAACTCAAGTTCATGAACGCTTCTAAAGCACAAACAGGGCCACAGCTTAATTTTAAGGATCCACTAAGATAATTGAGATTCTAGAGAGGTGTCAAAATAATATTACTGAAACCTGAGCAAGACATCAAAATAAGCATAGCCATAATCCTAAAAAAGGGAGAAATAATAGTATGACACCAAAAACTAATTAAACCTATGTCGTTGATATTTTATAGTAGGTTTAAATTTATTTACAAAAATTTATAAATTATTTATGTGTTCACATTTTTGTTATATATATGTTAAATAAATTAAGCATTAAACAAAGTATAAATAATTGTGGCTATTGCTGTCCACATTAAAAATAAAAACAAACACAAAAACTCAGACCATTAACAATCTATCACTATTCCTTTTCTCTGAATCTCAGCCCAATTCTTTTCAGTCCTCCTCCTTCTGAACACTGACACAGTGGGGTTGGGGGAGACCTTCCCACCCCAAGTCTAACACTCACCTCCTTTTTGTTCCAGAAGGAATGAACGGGAACAACCATTCCTTTTAATTAAAATCTTACCCCCAATTCACAAGGATATCATCTCACTCTCATGTCCAGGAAAAGACTCACAATAGACCACAGCACCATTTCTAAAGTCTGGTTGCCTGCTTTCAACATCACCATGTGTGATGATTAGTTTTATGTGTCAACTTGACTGGCTACAGGGTTCCCAGTTTAACATTATTTCTGGGTGTGTCAGGGTGTTTCGGATGAGATTAGCACTTGAATCAGTGGACTCAGGAAAGTAGATTGTCCTCCCCAATGTGGGTGGGCATTAGCCAATTCATTGAGGATGGGAATAGAACAAAATGTGGAAGAAGGAGGAACTCACCCCATTTGCTCTTTTCTCTTGCCTCGCTGATTGAGTTGGGACGTTTCATTGCATCTTCTCTGACCCTCAGAGAGTGGGATCTACACGTTAGGCTACTCTGGCTTTCAGGCCTTCAGACTCATACTGAATTACACCACCAGCTTTCCTGGGTCTCCAACTGGCAGGCAGCAAATCATGGGACTTCTTAGTTTCCATAATTGTGTGAGCCAATCCCTCGCAATATATATGTATGTACATATACTTACATCCACTTCCTACTGGCTCTGTTTCTCTGGAGATCCTTAACTAATATACCATGTATGGAGCACCAAAAAAATGTTCCACTCAGCTCCATACTAAGATCAACACAGTTCTTTTCATTTCCATCAGTTTAATTTGATGCAAAGATCAGGCCTCTACATGAGCAAATGCTTGAACCAAAAGACATACATGTCCTAAGAGTAATCAACAATTTTTAGGAATAGGACAGCTTAAATCCAAGTTTAGGGGTAGAAATTATGTAACTCTTCGGGGTCCCTCTACAAGCACATTCAATAATATTACCCAAAAGAAATTTTAACATCTTGCCCAAACTTCCCTTGCTCTTACTCAAATAAAAACACTGGAAAAAAATAGAAACATCATCTTAAAAGTATCCATGAAGCAGCAAGAAAGTAAGTTATATTTAGGCCAAAAACAAAGTGAAGGGGCTGGCCCAGCGGCGTAGTGGTTAAATTCATGCGCTCCACTTTGGCGGCCTGGGGCCTGTGGGCTGGGATCCCAGGTGTACACCTATGCACTGCTTATCAAGCCATGCTGTGGCACGTGTCCCACATATAAAGTAGAAGAGGATGGGCACAGATGTTAGCCCAGGGCCAATCTTCCTCAGCAAAAAGAGGAAGATTGGCAACAGATGTTAGCTCAGGACTAATCTTCCTCACCAAAAAAAAAACACGAAGTGACATTGGGAATCCAGAAATTTAAGGAGAGCACAGTAGACAACTTTCACCCTGAAAACATTTACCAAATCAGCTTATCTTGAGTATTAGTTGTCAAAGCCCCATTGAGCATAAGATACAGGAAGCAAGTCCTAGAGCCTTCCCAAGGTGGATCATATAATGGGAGACCGTGCTCACAAAGCTCAGATCCCAAAAGCCTGCACTCTCAGTGTAAGGATAAAATATAAACAATAAGCCCTACTCCAAAGCACTGAAGGGAAAATTGCCATCAAACATTGGTATTAAATAGAGGGGAAAAAAGAAAAGAAATTCCCTTTGAGAAATCATCCCTTGAAGACAGTCCTCATGTATAATTGAGCCCAAATTACATGAACTGAATGGTCTAAAGAACCTCAAAGTAAGAACTTACATGGGGACCAGACTCTGAGTGCCCTGAAGTATGTGATAGAAACAAATGCAAATCCACATTGGAAGAGCCTCAGAGAATTTTATCCTAGAAAAATGGGCAGCTCTCAATTAAAACACACACACACACACACACACAAAAAGGAACTATGAACAAGAGCCAAAAGAAACCACAAGCAACAGAATCAAATCCTCAAGGACTTCAGAAACTGGAATCACAATAAGAAATAGGTATGTTTAATATATTTCCACAAATAGAAGAGAGTCTGGGTAATGTGATTAAGCAGCAAGCAGATTTTAAAAGAACAAAACAGAACTTCTGGAGGTAAAAAATATAGTAGTTGAAATTAAAAATTCAATAAATGGTTTCAATGGCATATAAGACATAGATAGAGAAAGAATTAATGAATTGGAAAACAGAGCCAAAGAAATTATCTAAAATTCAGCCTACAGAGAAAAGTGATAGGAAAGATTAAAAAAGAGAAAGATACATAAAAGATAGAATGAGAAAACAATTTTCAAAATATGGAAAGAAAAGATCCTAGCACCTCCTGTCATTCAGATATGTAGGCAAGATAAAAAATATTCTCAGCCATTCAAGGTCTCAGAAGAATGGTCAGACTAAGACTCACATTGAAAAAAATGTTTTGGATGAACTACTTTAAAAAGAGAAAAAAATCCAAGAGATGCTATATGAGATACATGAAGTAAGGGTATTTAAATATCTTAGTTAAGAAAAAAAAAGAGGGCTATTCTACTGAGGACTTCAAAGGATACACAAATGCTTGTTTTTCACAAATTTTAAAAGGAATTTAAAATTTGCAATGAAACAACCACTGTACACACTACAAAATGTTATACCCAAAATTTTAACATACTGGAGACCAACATTAGGCCATTGATTGACTCCAGAATAAGTAAATATTATGAATTTTAACTATAAGATAAACTTATAGTATGGTAGATAGATGATGATAGATAGATAGATAGATAGATAGATAGATAGATAGATAGATGATAGATAGATAGGTAGATAGGTAGATAATAGACAGATGATAGATAGATATCTTGTTAGAGTTTTTTGTTACTTAAAACAAACTTAAAGTTTGAAGAAAGAAAAAATATATATACATAATAATCCCTAAATTTCTAGATAATATCGAAATGATGAGATCAGGGTGGAGAAAGGCAGGGAGAGAGTTTTAAGAGCATAAGTATATGTAGACTTCTCATCTTGTTGAGGGAATGTATAGATGTCCACTTTCTTAAGTAAATAGGACTCAAAGAAAACATAGAAAAAGTGGAACAAATTGAAATAATATACAAAACAATAGAAACAGATCCAATATATCTGTAATTACAAAACTGTAAATGGACTCAAGTGTCAGATTGGAGTTTGTGTGTGTGTGTGTGTGTGCACATGCACTGTTTAGAAGAGATATATCTTGTCTCCATACTAGAAAACATAACTTGTTCTCGCTGATCCTTATTATGCATGCAAATGTAGGCAAGTACTTTCATCTTTCCGTACCTCAGTTTTCTCATAATTTGGAAAATGGTGTATCACTTAGGATACCTTTACCTATAAGTATTAGAACCCCCAACTCAAAAAAGAATTAAAGAATGAGAATGTTTCTAATCATGCACAAAAGTCCAAAGATAGGAGGCACTTTAGTGTGTCTGCTTTGCCCTCAATGATCCTCTTATGATCATAAGATAGCTCCCACACTTTCAAGCATCCTGTGCAGACCAACCATGAACAAGGCAGAAGAAGGGATGTCTCCTGGGGTCTCTTTTAAAGAATAAAGAAATCTTCTCAGAATATTCCCAGCAGCCTTCTCATCACCTTTTATTAACTAAAATTTTTTTTATTGGTATCTTAATAGTTTATAACATTGTGAAATTTTGGTTGTACGTTTTTGTTTGTCAATCACCATATACTTGTCTCCCTTCACCCCTTGTGCCCACCCCCCACCCCCACTGCCCCTGGTAACCACAATACAGTTTTCTCTGTCCTGTGTTCGTTTATATTCCACATATGAGTGAGATCATACAGTGTTTGTCTTTCTCGCTTATTTCACTTAACATAATACTCTCCAGGTCCATCCATGTTGTTGCAAATGGGATGATTTTGTCTTTTTTTATGGCTGAGTAGTATTCCATTGTATATATATACCACATCTTCTTGATCCAATCATCAGTCAAGGAACACTGGGGTTGCTTCCACTTCTTGGCTATAATGAATAATGCTGCAATGAACATAGGGGTGCATAAGCCTCTTTGGATTGTTGATTTCAGGTTCGTTGGATAGATTCCCAGTAGTGGGATAGCTGGATCATAGGGTATTTCTATTTTTAATTTTTTGAGGAATCTCCATACCATTTTCCATAGAGGTTGCACCAGTTTGCATTCCCATCAGTTGTGTATGAGGGTTCCTGTTTTTCCACATCCTCTCCAACATTTGTTATTTTTTGTCTTGGTGATTATAGCCATTCCAACGGGCGTGAGGTGATATCTTAGTGTTGTTTTGATTTGCATTTCCCTGATGATTAGTGATGTTGAACATCTTTTCATGTGCCTATTGGCCATCTGTATATCTTCTTTGGAGAAGAGTCTGTTCATTTCCTCTGCTCATTTTTTGATCCGGTTGCTTGCTTTTTTGTTGTTCAGTTGTGAGTTCTTTATAAATTATGGAGATTAACCCCTTGTTTATTGACTAGAATTTTATCTCTTGTTCATATCTAAATAACCCATGTCAAGGCCAATGGGAAAACAATGACCTGTCAGGATTACCCCTGGTGCTCAGGGAGGGGACATGTGAAGGACTTAAGTCACATGAAGGAGGTAAAGACTCCAAAAAAGAGAAGCTCTATCAGCAAGAATGAAAAGGAGAGAAATAGTTGTTACCTAAGCAACCAACGAGGTCTGTTACAAATGGCAATAGGACTATCTTTCTCACAGAGTTGATGCGAAGATAATATTTGAAAGTTCCTAGAAAGTGTCTGGCCCAAAGAAGGCATTTCATGAATAATTTTCTTCCCTCCATTTTCCCTTTCTTTCTTTCTTTTCCTCCAGTTACAGTCTGAGCTTCTTTTTCTCTCCCCCATTTAGTGGTTTAAGGAATTAAAACTATAGTATGTTAACCAGCAGCGTGGGAAAAGCCCCACGGTACTCACCCCACCCCTGTGCTGACAAACTGTAAGTTCCCCCCAAAAGCCACAAGGCTAATGTCCAACTGCCTTCTGGGCATTCCAGCTGGGAGAACATTTCAACAGCATAGAAGATCTAATTAGCAGCAGCCTGGGCCTCATGAGCATTCTTTACACTGCTACCCAAGTATTCATCCTGCACAGTCAATTTGGATGCAGGCTCTGATAACTACAGCTTTTCCATGTTTAGTCATCGTCATAATTGACACTTAAACATTTTGTAGGTTTGTTGTATGATTAAAGTGACTACACATGCAGTTAGCTCAGAGTTTCAAATCAGAGCCCTGTAATTCCCATGCACATACATAATTTTAAGGAGAGACTGGCAGTTAACACTGTGAAATAATGATTTAAAATACTAAGTATATCAAAATACAGCAGAGTAAAGAATCTTATTATTTCCTTTTGCCTAGTGGACTTCTGTAAACTAACTGTATATGTTTGGGAGGTTGGTTTTACTCACATAATAATAACTAGTAGTAGTTACCCGTTATTGAAAGCTTTCCAGAAGCCAAATACTCTTCTCTTGCTTTACATTTATTAATTAATTGTAAGTTAATTTAATTTAAGTCAATTTATTTAATTGAAATGAAGAAACTGAGACACCAGGATTAAGTAACTTACTCAAGATCGCAAGTGTTAAAGCCAGAATTCAAACCCAAGCAGTCTTCCTCCAAAGCCCACTCTCTTAACCATGTTCTAATGAAAACCCTATGGTTTATGAAAGCTTGAGTTAGATTTGCTAATACTCGGAGCATAAAGTGAACTAACTGGTGGAGATCTAATAAAGGCACACCCAACCTCTCTTTCCCTCGTCCAATCACCACACCTGGGGAACTATTTAGTATCTCTCCCCCCTGTCATAACATGCTCTCTCCACCCTTTCTTCTCTTTCCCTGACTCCAGCTCAATTCACCATTTTTAGAGCACACGTACATACACACACACACACACACACACACACACACACACACACCAAGTACTGTCCTACTTTGACCCAATAGCTCCTGCTCAAAGCTTACCTCACATCTCTTGTACGCTTTGGCCCGACCATCCTCTCTCAGCATGCAGCTGGAGGGGATGAAACCTCTGAGGTAACTGCTGGGTCGCATGTATTACAGGAGATTCACTTTTCAAGAAACAGCTGCTAGAAAGGCAAGCATACTCACCCCACCCTTCCAAACTAGAGCTGAGCTGAGCTAATGTTTGTCTATATTAACTTCAGGGAGCTAGAAGCTTGGTGTGGGATTCTGTTCCCACCTCCACCACCCCGATGGCCCAGCACTACTTCTGCCATTTTTCCAACCTGGAATGTTTCCCTACTTCTTCTCTATTCATGCCCTGTCTTCACTTCCAAATTGTGCACAATATTTCATTTCTCGAGGAGAATTGAAAAAATGAACCTGAATATTGTCCTGCATTAAGGCTCAGGGAAGGAATAGAAATTCAGAAGCCCCTTTGGAGACTTATATCACTGAGTCACTGATGTATACAATTATAGGCTACCCCAGGTAACAAAATCATTAAAATGGGCCACCTTATCACACAACCTTACCCTCCAACACTATCTTACTGCACCGTGCATCACTCACTTAAACATCACTAAAGCAAGTGATGTTCTAAACAGTTCTGGGTGTAGCAATACATTTTTAAAAATTAATCATCTCAATGCTATGTGAAAGAATGGCCTTTCTATACTTAAAAGACTCTACTGAACTATGGATAGAGGTGAACGAGTTTGTAGTTGCTGCTAGAACCAAGTTGGTCTGCAGAAGAAAGGCCGGTTGTGGGGCAGAGAGAAGGTGCTATAGATCCCAGTGTAAAGAAACCTGAGCAGAAATACCAGATGAGGCCAGGAGGAAGGGCAAAGATGAACCTCTATTTGACTTCAGGGCTTCAGAGACCGAAAAAGAGGAGGATGTAACAGGACTTTTTGAAGTGAAGTAATATTGGAGTGAAATAATTTGGAGTGAAATAACATTGAACTGTGCAATATCAATTACCCTCATCCCTTACAAAATATTCAGTAGAATTAACATTGCTGGCTTGTTGTCTTTTTGGGTTTCTTTTGTTTTGTTTTGTTTTGTTTTTTTGAGGAAGACCAGCCCTGAGTTAACATCTGATGCCAATCCTCCTCTTTTTTGCTGAGGAAGTTTGGCCCTGGGCTAACATCTGTGCCCATCTTCCTCCACTTTATATGGGACGCTGCCACAGCATGGCCTGACAAGCGGTGCATCTGTGCACGTCCGTGATCCAAACCTGTGAACCCCGGGCCACCAAAGCGGAGCGTGCACACTTAACCACTACACCACCAGGCCGGCCTGGGCTTGTGTTTTGATGGTAGAAAATTCTTTAAGATGATTAAAAAGAACTGTTAATATCTGCTTCCAAATCAAAAAAGGGTGAGAACAGGGATACACCTCAGGGATAGATGATGTATTGGTTGCATGTGTAATAGTAAGAATAACTTTCATCTCTTTGAAGATTAATCCTCCATTCCTTACTTGACATTCATTTCCTTCTATCTATCTCCACTACACCTTTATTCTCTCTTCATTTTAGCAACAATCACACTTAAGGACAATTTATTTATTTATGCATGCCATTCTTTTCCCTACCCACATACGCATGCATTTGTGCGCACCCACACTCAAACATCATTCTGGGCTTCTTAAGGGTAAGAAAATTGTCTTATTAATTCTGGTGTGCTGAATCCCTAGCATCTTGCCTGGAACAGAGTAGACATTCAAAGTGTGTTTACTCAAAAATACAAAAATAAAAATTTTAAAGAAAGAAAGAAACTGAATTTGAATAAAGCTTTTAACTCCACACAAAGCATTTCCACAACCAGATAGATTGATCTTGAATATGCTTTTGTCACTCATGTTAAATGTAATTACCTGCATTTAAATGATCTCCCATTTAATCTTTTTGGGGCCAGAAAAACACCTTCTATATTTATAATGCTTTTCAAGCCTACAAACACAATCATCAGTCTGAAAATCTTGCAGACTGATTCCAAATATGACTATAAATGTGTTGGACCCTCCAGATCAGGAGAAATCATCCATTTTACTAAAGCATCGATAAAACAGATTCCAGAATCCAAATAGAACTGTTTGGGAATGGTAGAGACTGCAAGCTGTCCCTCTGTACATATTCACCTGCTCTTCACTTCAGCGCCAGAGCACACCACCACCACCACATTAGCAGGGCGCGTAGCCTCTAGTTAGACGCTGCAGTCCCCACGGGCCTTGCACCTAGTTGTGGCAATTTGACCGTATTGTCACTAGCATGATATGAGCAGAAGGGTTGTGTGCAACTTCTGCATCATTTTCTTATAAGGAAAGTGCTTGATCCCGCTTCCTCTGTCTCTCTTCCTTCTGACTAGAATGGAATGATGTGGAGCAAAGAAGCAGGATTCAGCCACGAAGACAAGGGGAACATCTCAGAGCAGAGATTTTCACCTATTTTGCACTGTGGACCTCTTAGGCAATCTGGTAAAACCTATGGAACCCTTCTCGGAATGTTTATAAATGCATAAAATAAAACACACAATGTTAAAGAGAAAAATATATTAAAATATATTTCTCAAAATTATGTTTAAAAAGTTTTAATATAATAAGTATATTTATTAACCTATTAACTAGCAAGCACTAGAGGCAGATCTACTGTTAATAGTGATGTGGCATTATATTATAAGATATTTGCAACAAATGAATACGATATAAAATCATCTGTAATTTCTATTGGTAGAAAATTCATCAGTACTGCCAATATCGTTGTTGTTTGTTACCTGCATTCAAAAGTGAAAGAAATACTAAATACCGTTTAGAGGTGAGTGAAAATAAATCCTTCACGTTTTCCATCCAAATTCAACAGATTCCCTAAATTTTATCACGGTCTCCCAAGGGTCCAGGGGTCTAAAGTTAAAACCTTTGCTCTGGGGAATTGTGGAGAAGTAAGATAAAGGATGATCTCGTGGAGCAGAGCCACCTACTTGCCATGGATTGCCAACCTACCTCTTGACTGTTACATGAGAAAAAAAACAAACTTTTATCTTACTACTGTATTTTAGAGTCTCTCTGTTACAGCGGCTTAGTCTGTACTCGAACCTAGTGGGATATCATAGTCCATCAGGGAACTGTCCTTTATTGAGGCCAGATATCTTGAAGTCTAAAAAATTCAGTTTTCCGCTGCTGGGGAAAAATGAGTAAAGAAACCAGGAGGGGTAGAGAAGAGAGTCACCCAGAGCAGCAGGTCTCTCATCACTTAGTCGGTTACAAATGCTTAGTCACACGGACATTCTTACTCTGACGACTCTGCAGTCAATACTACCAGTTTCCTGGGGCCTCTGAAAAACACAGCATCAGTCATTTCAACTCAGAGAAGTTTGGATGCCTCCTGTGTTTGAAGTGGCTGGAACTACATCAAACAATAGTGATGAAGAATGCTTCTGAAGGATTTAGTCTAATTGGCTCTTAGTATTTCTGAGGAAGGACAGAAAAAGAGGAAAGCTTCCTCCAGCCGTTGCTGTGATTGCTCAGAAGTTTTCCACTTACTATACAAATTTAAATCTCAGCCCATTACATGAAACCAAATTAAGGCAGGAAACACTTGACCTGAAAAATTCTTTGCCATTCTCCAGAAAGGGCTTATACAAAAGAATCAAAGAAACAAGTCAACAAAGTTTTAGTTGCTATTAAAAGATCACCAGAAAACCAGGCGTGATAGGATCCTGGAAAGGTTTTCATCACGCTGCTTGGCAGCCCTCATTCTCAAGTCCCAGAGGAACAACTGGTTTTGTGTAAAAAGGTTACAAAAGATTAGTCAGAGGTGACAGCAATGTCGAGCGTTTTGCAAACACTACATGCCATTCTAAGTCAAAGGAACACAGATAAGAAAGGTGGGATTTACAAAGTAACTTCCCATTGAATTCTGACTTTTTCTAGAAGACTATGAAAAGTTCTGTCCTCTTTGTTTTAAGATAAATGCTGAAAACTGAGGGAGGAGACTTACAGAAACCATATTGATGATAATAATAAAAGCTTCTAACGTTGATCAAGTTTGTATAAAGTGGGCATTATTTCTTCCTTAAATGTTTGGGAGGATTCACAGTGAAGTCTTCTGGGCCTGGGATTTTCTTTTGTGGAAAGGTTTTTCATTTTGAATATAATTTCCTTAACAGATATAGGACTTAGAAATTTTCTATTTCTTTTTTGTTAAATTTGTTAATTTGTGTTTTTCAAGGAGTTTGTTCACTTCATCTAAGTCATTGAATTTATTGGCATACATTGACCATAATATTCCCTTGTTATCATTTTAATGTCTGTAGATCTCTAATAATGCCTCTCTTTCACTCCTGATAAATAAATGGTAAGCAATAGGATATATTGGAGCATATGAGAAAGCCCTTTGGTGTGAAACTAATTCGGCCTGAACTTGTTTTTCCAAAAGGGGCCTGTGGCCTCTGAACATTTATTGTATATCTGCTTTAAGCAATCAACATGTCCCAAAGAGAAGAACAGATGCCCTTAAGATAAGGACACAACTTCCCCTACATTGGCATTTCCTTAAGGATAAGCATTTCTCACTAGGCTAGGATTTGATTGCTGTGCTCATCCTGTGACCACCCAAATCCAGACAACAGTCCTGCCACCAGCCATGCCCATGGAGACAGCAGACCTGCTACCTGCTGTGTCCATCAATCACTATGCTGACAGGGCAATCTGACAGGGCAACCTCATGACTGCTGTAAAAGGGACATTGCAATCATATGTGATACATGCTCTTTCACATAGAGCATGTGATACATGCTCTAACCGCTCTGTACACCCCATTTCTTTAGTGCCCTTCCTTCCTTGGGGAAGAAAGGCCTTGGGCTATATGGTCCTCTAATTTAGCTCATAAATAAACTCACCCCAATTTTGATTTATAGACTGATTATGGATTATTTGCATCGACACTCCTAACATTGGTAATTTGTGTTTTCTCTCTTTTGTTTTGATCAGTATTTTTAAAGGTTTATACATTTTATCAATTGTTTCAATGAATCAAATTTTAGCTTTGTTGATGCTCTTCATTTTTCTCTATCATTGATTTCTGTTCTTTATTATTTTCTTCTTTCTACTTACTTTGTATTTAATTTGCCTTTCTTTTAGTAGCTCCTTAAGGTGGAAGATGAGAGCATTGATTTTAAACCTTTTTTAATTTTCTAATGCAAGCCTTTAAAGTTATAAATTTCTCTTTAAGCACTACTGTTACCAAAAGCAAAGTGGGTTCACCTCCTGGCAAGTTAAATCAGACTCTCCACCAGAAGTAGTTGTCACACAAAGTAAAGTATATTTGCAGCAAATAGGAGACCACGTGGAATCATTTCCAAAGTCATGGCTCTCCCCGAACAAAGGGAAGCAGGGTTCTTTTATTTCAGATGTGGAATGAATATTCAAAGGGGAGAGGTGGGTATTCGTTTGCACAAGGTCAGTTGGAAAACATGCTTCCACATATACTGCAGGTTACAGTAATAAGGCCTAAGCTCCTCCTGGAGAGATCATAGCATTAAAAATAAGACAAAGGTCATGGGCATAGCTCTTGTGGTGAGGCTTGGTCTGGTTCAGGGTGGTTGGTGATTGCATCTCCTTAACACAACAAAAGGAAAACAAAACAATTTGGAAAAGAAATTAAATGCTTCTGAACCCACACTTGAGTTCCTCGGGGCAATTAGGCGTTGACACGACTTTGCTAAATCCCACAAATTCTGATATATATTTTCCTTATAATTCAGTTCAAAATATTTTCTCCTTTTCCTTGTGCTTCCTTCTTTGAAGCATGTTATTTAATTTCCACATATTTGAGGATTTTTCTCAATATCTTTTTGCTATTGTTTTCCATTGTGTTCCAAGAACATACTCTGTACTGTACAAGTTCTGTCTTTTGAATTCTGTTGAGACTTCTTTTTATGGTGCAGCATGAGTTCTATCTTGGTAAATATTCTAAGTGCACTTGATAAGAATGAGTATTCTGCATTAGTTTGGTGTAGTGTTATGTAAATGTCAATTAAGTTAATATGGTTGATAGGGTGTTTCAGATTTTCTACAGCCTGTCTAATTATTTTGTCTACTTAATCTACCAATTTCTGAGAGAGGAGTGTATTAAGACCTCCAACTGTAATTGTGGTTTTGTCTATTGCTCCCTTTATTTCTATCTGTTTTTGCTTCCTATATTTTGAGGTTCATACATACACATTTAGAATTATTGTCCTCTTGATGATTTTCCCTTTTATCATTATGAAATGTCCCTCTTTCATTTGGTAATGTTTCTTGCCTTAAAGTCTACTTTAATATAGATACATCAGTTGTCTGTCTTCAAGTTCATCGATCCTCACTTCTGCAGTGTTCAATCTAATGTTAAGCCCATCTAATGAGTGTTTGATTCAGACCTTATATTTTTCAGTTCTAGAATTCTATTTTGTTCTTTTTCAGAGTTTTCCATATCTCTTGTGAAATGCCCAATATTTTCACCCACTATATCCATCTTTTCCTGTAAATTTTTAAAACATATATGTAGTAGGTATTTTAAAGTTCTGTCTATTAATTCTAATAACTGGGTCTGTTTCTATTGACTATCTTTTCTTTTGATTATAGATTCCATTTTCCTGTATATTAGCATGCTTCATAATTCTTTTTTTATATTCCAGACATTGTATAAAAAGAACAGTGATGACTGAAATATAATATTTAGTTTTGTTCTACTTTGTTTTGTTTCCCAGTGAATACAAGACCTTTTCTCTGACAGTTAGTGTGAGGAGCTGGTCATTCATATTTCTTTTAGAGTCAAGTTGGAGCCGGGTCTGGGTTACAGCTTTAATTAGATTGAAATCACCTGTGATTACCCCCACTCCCAACCTCCTGAGTCATAGCCTTTTGTATGTTTTCAGTAGCTGAGCTGCGAAAAGATTGGCTGCAGATGCAGATATTTTTGGAATATTTTGAATTTTTGAATTCATCTCCAGGCAGGGGTCTGGAATCCAAACACCACAGGAAGACAGAGGACTAAGCAATTTCTCTCTGATTATCAGCCCTTCCTCCACTGTTACTTTCTTAGCAAAACTCATGGTGGGGGAGGGTCAGAGGAGAGGAAAGAATTGCTGATCCCAGCATTTGGGGCTTTTCAGACTCTAATTTATCCTGACAGCCCCACTTGGTCCAAGGACCAGCTGATTGCCCTTTGACCCTGTAAATTTCCTCTATCTCTTTATCAGACCTACCCATAGCCAGATGAGGAAGCTGCCCCAGGTATAGAAGCTGCCTTGGCTCTCTGCTCACTTACAAAGGATTTTTTCTCTCTGGAATTCAGTTAATCAAGGATTCCTCATGTGAACACCACCCCTCCCTGGCCCCATAGAAAACTATTTTTTTCTAGATTTTTCGTGTTGTTTCAATGGGAGAGAAGGTCTTTCACGTCCTTCTCTATTCACCCTAGAAGCAGAAATCACCACAAAGCCCGAGTTCTTAACCATTATTTTAAACTGTTTCCCAAACATGAAAAAATAAAAGATTGGAAAATCAGATTTGTTAAGGACAACAAAGGGAATACAATATATTCACAAGAGAAGGTTGAAGGATTAGTAAATTTAAAGTAAATTAAGAAGTTTGGATAGGTGATATTACTTTAAGCATGAACAAGAAGTACTATATGAATTATTTTAATTTTATTATACAAAAAGTCCTCTTGCCAGCTGGCCCAGGGGCGTAGAGGTTAAGTGTGCACACTCTGCTTCTGCGGCCTGGAGTTCGCAGGTTCGGATCCTGGGGGCGCACTGACGCACCGCTTGTCAAGCCATGCTGTGGCGGCGTCCCATATAAAGTAAGGAAGATGGGCATGGATGTTAGCCCAGGGCCAGTCTTCCTCAGCAAAAAGAGGAGGATTGGCAATGAATGTTAGCTCAGGGCTGATCTTCCTCACACATACACAAAAAAAGTCCTCTTGGCCTACCAAGCATGCTTCTATCCTGCCATGGGGAGCAATTCCACCCACAGCTTTCCACAGGTCCACATAGCCATTTTCTTTCTGCAGTATTCGAACCCAGTTTAAAAGGGTAACTTGTAGATGGCACTAATCTGCTTTTTTACCTAGAAAACAATAGTTTTATATAAATTCTACCCTGTTTTCTGAAATTTTTCTCCAGTTAAGATTCTAGTAATGAACTTCAATAAAATGCTTTGGCATATATGAGTGACTGGCAATTTTGACACAAAAGAATAACACTTTCATATCTTTATAGCCACCTACACTATTCCAGAGGTGTATTAGTCTGCTAGGGCTGCCATAATAAAATATCACAGGCAGTGGTTTAAACAACAGAAACTTATTTTCTCACAGATCTGGAAGCTAGAAGTCCAAGATCAAGGTCCCACCCAATACAGTTGCCTTCTCGCTATGTCCTCACACAGACTTTCTTCCATGTGTGTTCATGGAGAGAGAGAGCAAGTTCTCTGGTGTCTCTTCTTATAAGGACACTATTCCTATTGGATCAGGGCCCCACCCTTATGACCTCATTTAACCTTAGTTGCTTCCTTAAAGGCCCCATCTCCAAATTCAGCCACACTGAGGGTTAGAGATTCAACACATAAATTTTGGGAGGACGCAAACATTCAGTCCATAACAGAAGGTATTTGGATATTACGTTGTTTGGTTCTTGATGTAATTCTTTCCCTTTTTTTTCCTGTAATCTTTCTCTTTCTCTCTTTCGTACAGCATCCACACTCACATACGCCTTCACACAGTGTTTTACAGAAGATCTCTATCATTAAGATAACTAAAGTTAAAAGCAGACGCTAACCACATTGTAATATATGAAATGTCAAGATGTGGTTTGTGGCATACACTTTCATCTCAGGAAACATAGATTTATGCTGTTTCAGAAATGACTTGTGGTTCAATTACTATAAAACAGAATTTTGACAGAAGGCTTTTGTTTTCACCCTAAAATATACTATGGGTCAGTTTAGTCCAGGGGAAACAAAATTACTAGCCCTCGCCTTCAACGTAACTCATCCTGCTCCTGAAAGATACGGTCTCACCAAATATTCCTGGAACATCCTCCATATTAATTCTAACCCATTTCAACAAAGCAGTATTTTTGTCAAAACCCCAGGAGAAGTCGTAATAAGAAAATCTGCCTTCAGTGTAGCCTGCTTCCCATCTCACACTGCCCCCTACCCTGCTTTATAGGGTAAGGATCTATCTAGCAAGAGAGTGTAATATGTGGCAAAAAGTGTTCACTTTGGAAACAGATGTGGGTTAGAATTCTTGTCACTTATTAACTGTGTGACCTTAGACAAGGTATTTAAGCCTTTAATGCCCCAGTTTCCTCATTCATGATCAAATATTTATTGAGCAATAATTATATGTCAGACACTCATCTAGGCACTGAAACTATAACAGTGAAAATACTTGTAAAGTCCCCGCTGTCCCAGAGCTCAAAAGCGGGTACTAATACGAATTTCAGCAGGGTTTCTTTTTAAGGATTAAATAAGAGCTTCTCAGTTCCAGCTGTACATTAGAATCCCTCAGGGAGCTTTTAAAAAACACTCCTGCCTATAGCCACCTACCGTCCTAGGACCGGTTACTTCAGAATCTCTGCGGAGGAGACCTAGACACTGGTATTTCTTTAAAGCTTCCCAGGGAGTGCTAATGTGCAACCAGAGTGGAAAACCACTGAATTCTGTGAAGCTATGGCATGGAGTAAGAAGTCAATAAATTGTAGGATTAACTTTAAAAACTCATGATACCACAGGATGTAGACAAATTCAAAGTAACAGCATTGAACAGGAAAATAACACTGAAACTAATACAAATCTTTTACTCAGTCAAAAAAACCAAAGAGGGAAGAGAGAGCAATAGGAGACGAGGCCAAAAAGGTCCCAGGATACAGTCAACTAATATTTGACAAGGGAGCCAAGAATACCCGATGGAGGAAAGACAGTCTCTTGGATAAATGGTGCTGGGAAAACTGAAAATTTATATGCAAAAGAATGAAACTAGACCCCTATCTTATGCCACTCATAAAAATTAACTCAAAATGGATTAAAGACTTAAATGTAAGGCCTGAAACCGTAAAACTCCTAGAGGAAGAAAGCATAAGGTAAAATCTCTTGGACATTGTCTTGGCAGTAATTTTTTGGATGTGACACCTAAAGCACAAGCAACAAAATAAAAAATCAACAAGTGGGACCACATCAAACTAAAAAGCTTCTGCACAGCAAAATAAACCATCAACAAAGTGAAAAGACAACCTACAGAATGGGAAAAAGTATTTGCAAACCACACATCTGATAAGGGTTAATATCCAAAATACATAAGGAACTCATAAACTTGAATAGCAAAAAAAAATAAAAATAAAAATAAAAAATCCTATTTAAAAATGGGTAATGGATCTGAATAGACATTTTTCCAAAGAAGATATTCAATGGCCAACAGGTACATGAACAGGTGCTCACCATCACTAAACATCAGGGAAATGCAAATCAAAACCGCAGTGAGATATCGCCTCACACCTGTTAGAATGGCTGTTATCAAAAAGACAAGAGATAGTAGGAGGTGGTAAAGATGTGGAGAAAAGAGAACCTTTGTAAACCATTGGTGGGAATGTAATTTGGTACAACCACTATGGAAAATAGTATGGAGGTTCCCCAAATAATTAAAAATTGAAATACCATATGATCCAGCAATTCCACTTCTGGGTATATATCCAAAGGAAATGAAATCTCTATTACAAAGAGATACCTGCACCCCCATGTTCATTGCAGCATTATTCACAATAGCCAAGACATGAAAACAACCTAAGTGTCCATTGATGGATGAACGGATAAAGAAAATGTGGTGTATATACATACAGTGGAATATTGTTCAGCCATAAAAAAGAAGGAAATCCTGCCATTTGCAACAATGCCGATGGACCTTGAGGGCATTATGCTAAGTGAAATAAGTCAGACAGAGAAATACTGTATGACTTCAACTTATATGTGGAATTAAAAAAAAAAAACTCATAGATACAGAGAACAGATTGGTGGCTGCCAGAGGCGGGGGTAGTGGAATGGGTGAAATGGGTAAAAGTGGTCAAAAGCCACAAATTTCTAGTTATAAGATAAATGAGTCCTGGGGATGTAAGGTGCGGCACGGTGACTAGAGTTAACAATACTGTATTATTTATTTGAAAGTTGCTAAGAGAGTAAATCCTGAAAGTTCTTATCACAAGAAAAAGATTGTAACTCTGTGAGGTGATGGATGCTAACTAACCTTATTGTGGTGATCATTTCCCAGTATATACAAATATCTAATCATTATATCGTGCACCTTAACTGTATACAATGTTATATGTCAAGTATGTTGCAACACAACTGGGGAGAAGAAAAGAGTCCCAGCATGGAGGTGGGGAGGGGGGCACAGATCATGTAGGAGTCGTGTGATCTGACACATTTCACAGGACTCACTGTGGCTGCTGTTTTGGGAATACACTGGAGAGAGCGGGGGCAGAAGCCGGGAGACCGGTTAGGAGGCTCGTGCAGTGATCCAGGTGGGAGGTGATGGTGGCCTGCACCAGGGCGGCAGCGGGGAGACACTGAGAATTAGTCAGATGGCGATGTCTCTTGAAGGGAGAAACAACAGGATTTTCTGGCATATTGGATGTAAGATGTGAGAGGAGGAGAGTCAAGGATGACTCCAAGGATCCTGGACTGAGCCAATGAAAGAATTCAGTAGCCATTAACTGCGACGGGGAAGTCACCTAACTGTTATCATTGGTGAGTATGCTATTCCCATATGAAGGAAAACCAATTGATAGACGAATTCTAGTTCACACGAAGTGTTAGTGAGTAAGTTTTCGTCTCCTGTTTATTAACAAACCTTATTGCATCTACGATGAGCTAGGCTTTGTGGTGGGTACTCGGAATCCAAAGAGGTAGTGACTCAACCCAAGAGATTTAAAGAGACAGAATGAAACCTGAGTGGGGACTGGGAGGCATCAGAAGAAAACTGCCCTTGGGGAGATCTGCTTCGAGGCAAGCAATCCTGCTCTTCTTTTCTAAAACTCATTAAGTACCCACCCTCTTCCTACCTGCGTGGTCTTGGGCACATTTAAATTTTCTGGACCATAGTTTTCTAGTTAATCTATCAAGGATAATGGATAGTCAGTGATTACTCATTTCTTCCCTCCCCAGTACTTGTATATTGTAAATTGCACAAGGTATAAAATTCAGGGAGAGCCTTGCCTTGTTTTTCTGTAAAGGAAATGATGGGAAATTCAGTCTGACTCCCCAGATACTCTGTGTGGATGAATCGACACTTGAGTACTTCTGAGAAGTCTCTTCTGACATGGGAGCTAAGTCCCTGCCCCCACCTTGGTCCCGGCCGGGGTCCTGCTCAAGCTCGTACGTCAAGTCCACTGCAGAAGCGGAGGGTCCCGACATCTGCGGAACTGAGGGCTGTGCACAGCTCTGGCTCTACACGTTCACATACAGAAGGAATGTCTGCTGCCAGATCCCCTGTGTCAAGACACAGCCGTGAGCTGAAGGAGTCGGCCTCTGTGTGGGGCAGCAGGCGCCTACCCTCCTGAGTGCCAAGGCCCCACAAAAGCCTGAATTAGAATCCACGGTGTAGCCAGAGTTGCCCGATTCCTCCTTCGCTCCACGATCAGGAAGGGCACCAGGTCCTTGTGAGCCTCGGAGGACCAGGGTCTACTGCAGCCCACATGACAGCTAGGGGGGCGGCACCTCCTCCTCCTGGCAGACTCAGAGACCCACCTGCAGCCCCCAAGTCAAAGCTGGGGATGGCCGGTCCTATGGCATAGTGGTTAAGTGTGCACGCTCTGCTGCTGGCGGCCCGGGTTCAGATCCCGGGCACACACAGTTGCACTGCTTGTCAGGCCATGCTGTGGTGGCGTCCCATATAAAGTGGAGGAAGATAGGCACAGATGTTAGCCCAGGGCCAGTCTTCCTCAGCAAAAATAAAAAAAAGAGGATTGGCATGGATGTTAGCTCAGGGCTAATCTTCCTCACACACAAAAAAAAAAAGCTGGGGAGAGGGCATGGGGTCTGTTTAAATAACACACTCCTCCCAGGGCCTAATCACAGTGGTTGCCCCCAGGAGCAGAGGGACAAGTGTGGGATTCTTTCCTGCATTTAAACTAAGATTGAGCATCTACCAAGGGCCTGCAGCTGTTTTAGGCCCTGGAGATACTGTAGAAAACAAAAAATGCAAAAACCTCACCCTCATGGAGCTAATTTTCTATCGGGGGACACAGACAATAGATAACATGTGGCTTTAATGCCATAAAGGTTAGACAGTTATAAATACTAAGTGATAAATGTCTGTCACACAATATTGCACTTGCCTGTTTCCTTATCTGTCTCTTTCACTAGAAGGGGAGCAACTTGAGGGCACGACTCAAGCTTGATCCTGACTCAGGGCCTTTGCACTTACTGTTCCCTCAGCCAGAACACTTGTCCCCACACTACACATAGCTCTTTCCCTCACTTCACCAAAGTCTCTGCTAAAACAGGGCTCCCACAGAGAAGCCTTCTCTGGTCAGTCTTTCTAGAGGCACCATCCACCGAGGTCACCAGCCCCTTCCTCGGCCTTGTTTTTCCTTATAGCATCTGCCACTGCTCTAGGTTACAGTATAGATGTGTTGGCTTATTCTCCCTCTCCCCAGTGTGGAGTCTGCTCCCAGGGGGAAGGGGCATTTTCTCTCTGGTTTCTCATGTACCCCAGCACCTAGAGTAACTCCTGACACAGAGCAGGGGTGATTTGCTGACTGGCTGGAGGACTGAGCGCTCTGCCCAACCACGTGCGTCGCAGGGCACCAATACATGTCCTAGTGAGCACGTGTGTACGTGTGTGTGTGCACAACAAGCGAAATGATGACCTGTGTGGGGCCAGTGTCAGCACAGCCACACAACGATCACCAGAGAAAGATGAGAGGAGGCAGTGTGCAGGGGTGGGGGCGTGAGACCAGAGCACGGGAGGCGCTGCTCTGACCCCACATGCAAGGGTGAGAATGAGAAGAGAGGGCACAGACCTGGCCTGAGGCCATTCTTGCTTCCTGTGCTTTTACGCCAGGACTCGGGAAATAAAGGGGGATGGAGACAACCAGAGTGGACACGTGTACTTTGAGATAAGACCCCAGGTCTGAGACCAGTTGAATGTTCCAGGCAGGGAAGAAACAGGCTCACCAAACAAAGGTTGCTCTGGGGCTCCAGCTTTCCTCGGGTTCAAACCCAGCATCGACTCCTATTCAGAAATATGCGGTCCACTCTCCTCCACTCTGCTCCGAACACAGGCTTCAGGGTCACCAGGAACCTCAGAGCGGAAACTCGCGGAGGGCAGGGCTCGGGCTGGGGCTGCCTCTGCACAGCAGGGCTCTCCAAAGACTGCATGGAAAGAACTACCTTTTATTTTTTTGGTCATTAAAAAAAAATAACACAGGCTCCTTTGTACATATTTTCAAAAAACACAGAACGGAATTGTTTTAAAAAATCTCTCATGATCTACCGCCCAGGCATACCACTGTTAACATTTTGGTGTATTTCCCTCGAGTCTTTGTTTTTAGACAATTAGGATCACATTGAATATATAATTTTCAATTCTGCTCTTTTCATTTCATATTCTCTCCCAAGCTTTTTCTCACACCACTATAAATTCTTCAGAATCTTCAGTGTCGCCGCTGCAGAAGAGTCCATCATGTACTAATTCGGCCTATTGTTGGACGATGACTTTCCTTGAGGTTTTGAAGGATCTGGGCTCTGTGCTGACCGAGAGGAGGGCCGGGGTGGAGCGAAAGGCACCGGGGCACCCTCCCCACTGGGAACCCTGGGAACCAGGAGAACAGCTGTGACGGTCATGGCTCAAGGAAACCGAGAAGCCGTCTTGGAATCTCACCACGTGGAGCTCCAGTATCTGCTAAGATTGATCTTGATCTGCTGTTTGCAGACTCCAGTCAGATCTAGGAGTGAACCAGGTACAGAAACCAGGTACAGTGATGTAGAAAGTGCTGGGATGACAGATCAAGAAAGTGAGCAGGGAAGCCATAGTCCAGCCACCCTGACGGCCACCACGCAGAGTTATGAGATCTGCACTTTTCTAGTAGCTTGAGGTACTGCACCAACTCCAACTCTAGAGGCGTTCTTTGTGTGTGTGAGAACCGATTTGGATTTCGTGTGCCCTGGAGCACTGGGGCGCCACAGGTGGAGAGCCCCATGCAGTTGCCTTCAGGGGGAAAGGTCAGCCCAGGTGGCCTGAAGCTCTTCTCTCTCATCTTCATGCTTTGCTAGTTAATAGTAGTAATATCTCCTGCACTGTTGACACTGTTTTGTTGTGTGGGGTTTTTGTTTTGTATTAAAAGCTTGTATTTGCTAAGCCTGCAGCTGTTTTTGTACAGCCTGGGAGCTAAGAATGATTTTTACCTTTTTAAGAGATTTTAAAGAAAATAAAAGAAGCTAGACATCTATGAAATCATCACTTGTACGCTTCAAAATATCTTACAATTTTATTTGTCAATTATACCTCAATGAAGCTGAAAAAGAAATAAATAGCATTTTTTTGCAAATAAAAAAAAAAAACAGAAGACCATGAGATAGAGACCATAAGTGTCCCACAAAGCATAAAGTAGTTACTATTTGGCTCTTTACAGAAAAAGTTTCCTGACCCTCAAGCTAGGGGATAAATAAACTCCAAATTTCAGTGGCCTTGCACGATACAGGTTTTTTTCCTCCTCGCTATGTAATAGTCCAATGTAGGTGTTCCTGGCGGATAGGAGGCTTCACTCCGCATAGTGATTCAGGGACCCAGGCTTTTTGTGGACCCCACCAGCCCCTAAAGTCTCAGTGGACTCTGTATCCAGTGGAATCCTGGAGAAAAGTACATTGGAAAGTGCACATCTGCTTCTTAAAACATCAGCCCAGAAGTGATACACACTGGCTGTCGCTTTTATTGGCAAGAAGCAGTCACGTGGTCACACATGGGGCACAGGGGCTGGGAAAGGTCGTCTGTGCGGGCCTCACCTTCCGCACTGCATTTCAGAGCTCAGGCTTTCTCTCTAAAAGGGGAGGAACATATGCTTGGTGGACAGATAGATTCCCTTGCCAAGGTTCAATTACATATATGAATAGACTTTGTTAATTTTTAAAGTAACTATGTATTAATAATTTCAATGGACATTCCATTTTTTACCTACAAGAAGTCTGCCTGCAAGGAGATTTTCAGAGAGAAATCCCTCTCGTAAGTCCCGGGAGCGGGCTGTAGCTTATTGCAATTACGGTGAAATCAGGCAAGTGTTAACTTGTGTCAACACTGAAAACAATCACAGAGTCAAAAGATGCCTCAACAGTCTCTGTGATCTTCCCACGGCTCCAAACAAGGTCGCATCTACCGTTCTCCCAGATGAGACACTCCCACACTTTTTAATTACAAGAGTAGAAAATGAAAAAGAAATCCCCCAAATTGTTTGATGCCACTCTAATGTCACTGCAGCTCTGCACAACTCTTCTCTTACGCAAACTACAATTATCAAAAGTGTTTGACCAATGCTTGGGTGAAACCATAGTGCCCCGTTCACTTAGTATCTTTTAGACTAAACAAGGCACGCTGTTCCAGAAGCAGACAGTTGGAAAAGGTTTTTATTCCCCAACAGCTATAGATCATAATACCTTCATACCCGTGCTGCAAACCCTCTTTCTCTACATGTAGTTATGACTTAAACAGCCCCTTCATTACAGGAGGGGTTACAACAGGAGGGTCCCTCTCTCTGCTAGAGATGGACGAGGACTGCATATGAGAGCCTGCAGATCTATTCACTGTGCTATCAACGTTAGGAAGTCGTTGGGTTTTTTAAGTGCAGGAGGTGTGTGTTAGAAACTTTCAGGTTGACAAGATCAGATGCATCTGCACATGCCCTCGGGTGACTGTATTTTATGGTAAAGATAAGGGAAGTGAAGAAGCCTGGAAGCTATTCCTGCCCTGAGTTCTGCACAGTGACAGTCAGGTCTTCTCTTGCAGGGTTTGAATTCAAAATACTCAGAGACACAGCAGTCTAAATTGGTAATGTGAGAGAGAGAGAGGGAAGGGGAAACTGAGTCATGAGGAGAGAAGAATGAGAGGAGTAGGGGGCGGTATGTTAGAGAAGCTTAAGTCAGGATCTGTGTTCTGGAACCACTGCTGGGTCTGCTTCTGGAGCAGCTGTTGTCTTGAGAGGGCTGAACAATGTTTTATAGAGAAGATTGAAAAATATACATGAGTAACAGTGTTTCACGAATGCAAGTTTTTCGTCTTACATTAATATGTTAATTTGAACCCTGTTGTGACATCCCCCTACTACTGTTTTATTACAATTGCTGTGATATTCATTTTTATTCAGGTAGCATTTTAATATAGTAAAATCTTTAAAAGATATGGATTTCTATTGATTTTTTAATTTTATAATTGTGAAACCAGTACATTGTCATGGGAAAAAATTTAAACTCTAGAAAAGGTTATAAAGAGGAAAGCAAACTCTGCAGACCTACCCACTACCCTACCTCCCTCTTCTGCGTTCCCCAGAGGCAGTCACTACTATCATTTCCCTGGGAAGGCTATCAGGAATGTTATCTGTGTATTGATGTTCATTTCAACCTAGTTTCCCTAGATAAAACAGTGGTTTGGTCAGTCTTGGGATGTCCTTGTGACCTCCTGCCTTCAGTATGCTTTCAGCCAATAGACATAATATGAAGGTACCAATTCTCCCACAATAGCATCCTCTACCATGTTGGCCTTCGGTAAAATTGCAATGTGAACCAGTTGCCTTGGAAACTCTTCTTCATTCCTCTGTCCCCTCTTAATGTCCCGTCACTTCTCAAGACAACCAGTGCCCTTGTGCTCCCCATCACCATGCCTCACCCAAACCTCTCCTGCCCACGTAATGACCCATGCTCAAAAAACTCTATATCTCATCAAGCCTTTCAATGAGATACACCAATTAATACTACACTGTGAATGAAAGGGCTTCCTTTTATAGGTTACCTCTTCTAAAGCATATTTTCATTTTAGAAAAAAATAACATAATTGACTCAAGAATAAATCTGTAATAGTGGAATTTACCATCGATAATCAACAAATATTTGTTGAGTGGCTTCTATGTGCCAGGCATGGAGCTATGGGGCAGAAACTTTTAGATTGCAGAAAACTAACGTCTACCGTGAACACATGCCAGGGCCTGTTCCAGAAAGACATAGCGTGACTGAAATGGTTGTGGATGAGTAGAGGAGAGGAGACAATCCAAAATAATAGTAACAGGCTCTCCAAGAGTTGAAACACATGACTTCTCTTTGTTTTTAGTTTCTATCTTTGTGGAAAATGTTACTGTTTTCACTCTGTCACAGAACAGATGGAACCATGATTTATGATTCACGGTTTATGAAACTAATTTAATATTCTACCACACTGCATGCTCTATCACCTTTCCCACATTTGCCATATTTTTTCTTCTGGGACATTTGTCACAAAAGAAACACTGCCATGTTGGGACGGGAGAGGTGAGAGGCATGATCAGGTAGGGGAACCAGTGACACTGGGGGAGATATTCATGCGTCCCACAAATGTTTCTGGGCCCCGTTAGCCGCCAGGCACTGTTCTAGGAACTGAGGATCCCTTCAACAAGTCAGGAAAGTGTTTGCTCTGTGAAGGAGAAAAATAATGAACAAGTAAATAGGTAAACAAATAACTAGGCCATTTCATAGAAGTGCTCTGAAGAAATAAAATAAAGAGTGACTGGAGGTGGACAACATTAGACGGGCAAGGAATGCCCCCCTCAGGAGGGTCCATTGAAAGAGATGCCTAATGAGGAGAGGAAACTAGTTCTTCCAAAGTCACAAGGAAGCGTCTTCCAGGAAGAGGGAACACAAACTACACAGGGCCGAGGCGGGGAAGAAGTTTGGGGTGCACAAGCTAGAGAACCAAGGCCAAGATGGTTATATTCACCACCCCACCCGTGTGTCCCTCACACCCCTGCTTCCATTCAGCCATTGATGCTGACGCCACCAGGGCTGGCGGCCAGGGTATTGGCTTTATGTTGTTTGGTGCATCAAATAAAATACTTCCTGGCTCCAATTCAGAAGCTTTGGTGCGGTTCTGGAGGAATCTGTTTCCCACTTCACATTACGGTTCACAAGAAGTCAACTAGTGGAGTGATTCCAAGAGAAGGCGAGCCTTGAAGCCTGGGGAAAGAATCCACACTCACAGCAGAAGATCTTCAGTGGGTGGTGGTGGTGTTTCTCCTCCAATTAAATTGGTTTGTAGGGAAAAGTCAAAATTGTTTTCTTGGTAAGTCTGATGAAATAATCACTGCAAAGTACAGTCTACTCATGACAACGGCACTTTGTGGACTGTTATTCCAGTGTCTGTGTGAAGCAGTAAACTATTTGAGTCCTAGTGACTGATCTCCATCAGTACTCTAAGTCCATCATTCCTTATCTACAATTGTTAAATTTTTAAAAAATCTCTGAAAACCCAATCTCTTTCATAACTCATTTGGCAGCCATGCCTGACCTGAAGTGATGTGAGGCTTCTTCTGGTCTTATTATTTACCACAATTAGCATCAATATTGATATATATCCATCCAATGGCAGAGATATTAAAATGCTTACTTAAGAGATATTGCCTAGGACCCACTGGGGGTATTACATAATCTATCTACCATTTCATTGACGTAAAGGAAGAAAGATTCTGAATTCTGAAAAATGTGTGGCACAAAGTTTGCAAGAACAAACTCGTACTCGTGAACCTCAGATTATTTTCATAATTTTAATCTTAACATAACCTGCCAATATTTTAGTGAATAAATGGTCAAGAGAAAAATATGACTAGCATCCAGTTCACATGCACGGCAGTGAGCTAGGCTGAGCCTCTCTCATGGTGTGTATTACGTGCATCGTAATCTCCCACCGAGTTCTAAGCCGCACAAGAAAGAACCACAGGAAAGGTACAGCGTATTCGTGACAACACATGGTGAACTATGCCAGTGTCTGTGTGAAGCGGTAAACTATTTAGGTCCTAGGTGTCTCCCAGTGACTGTTGTGTCCCCAGCAATAGCATAGGAACTGGCACATGGTGCACACTCGGAAAATGCTTATGGAATAGTTGTTCCGTTCTTCATTCTTGGCCACCCCGCTACCCCCCACACTTGTCACCTTGAACGAAAACTACACATCAAATCCCAGTGCTGTTTCTTCTGAGTTCTCTGCCAAGCCACGGTCGGGATGCCCTTCAAGCAGATGTTTGCCATTCCTGAGACTCGCACGACTCTCTGACGGCAAGAAGAAGCTGATTTCCTGCCAAAGCCCAATTTACATGTTTTTGGGAATCTACTAGCTCTCTTTTTTTTAAATAAAGGAATGCTCAATTTAAAAGAGCCCCATGATTCTCTGATCCAAAGAAACACTTTGAATCATTAACAGTCTCCAGCACAACCCTAATGAACTTGAATATGTTTTCAAGCTCTTTCCACTCAGATCTTAGCCCTTTTTCCCTTTGTCCCCACAGCCTCCACCAAGATTCTTATCAATACATGTCAGTCGAGAGCATCCATTTGATTACCATGTTTATTCTTCTATTGACTGAGCCGAGTGACGGTCCTCAGACCCACAGTCTTCGCAGCCACCATGGCTGCAGCCACTTCCCCTCTACCTTATTCCCCAATGGCCCAGGAGAGTCAAGCTCTGCTGACAAAGCCTCCTGTAGGTGAACCACAACTGTCATTTATTCCTTCGAGCTGAGAGGGACTGTGAGCTCTGTCTGCCATGGCTCAGCTTGACAAAGAACTTGAGCTCAGCTCCAAAAGCCTGGGGCCAAAGAGCCATGCGGAATACAGAGAATGCAAGGGGCACATTTGATATGTCTTATGATCTATGAAATAGCACTTCTGGGTGTTTATTTAGGCAATAACCAACAGGGAAAATTTTAAGACACTCTAGGGCCTTGGAAAACATGACTCTCACTATACAGATTCTTAAGTGAGAGGAATGACAATAAATGAGATTGAGAAATGTTTTCAAGTTTAACAGTAAACATCTGCTGGGTTCTTTGAATCTTGTTTTGTCCTTTTTTTTAAGGGTAGAAAGCACAGAAAAGCATTAAAAAAATAAGCAACTCCTACCTCCCAAACATAATTACAGCTCATATCTTTATTTTTCCAAAAATGCAATATTTCTGAGTCTAGCCTAGAAAAAATATGTATGGGCCCCAGCAGGTCTCCGCGTGAATTAAAATGCTGCTGATGGAGTTTTGTGTATATGTGTGGGCCCTTGGAGTGCCAAAGAAGACCACCAAGGAAAGTTCCAACTGTAGGAGGGCTCCGGGCTCCCTGGGAGAGAGGAAAAGGAATTTTGGGGGCTGACACTCAGAGCCTCGGGCCCCAGACACTGGAACAATCTTGCCTCACTTTGCCTTGCCTTCTACTTTGATTTGGAAAGAACTGTACCACTTAGCCAAGCTTGCCAGGAGGAACATGGCGCTTTCTGGAGCCATCCAGCATGGCAGGAACCCTGAGGAAGCAGCGGCCCCCAGAGAGGGAAGGTGGTTAGAGCCGGGCAGAGTTGGGCGGAAGCTGCAGTGGCAGTATTAGCCATGTGGACACTATGGGAAAGAGGAAAACCAGCCAGAAGGAGCCGCACACCTGGCAGGTTGCAGCAGGCCAATAAGGCAGGGGATAGCGGGCTGGTGCAGTGGCTGGATCACAATTCCCAGTCACAATAATAAAAACCAGTGGGAGACTGATGCCATCTGGGCAAAAAAGAGCTACTGGAGGGAAAATGATTCTAAATCACTTTGCCACTAATCAAACTTATTCCAGAGCAGGAGGCCACCTCTACCAAAGATAATGACTGATATTCTTCACTCCCCTAGTTCCAAGCCTATTTCACTCCCTTAAATGCTATCAATTCAGCTGGAGCTTCCGTGATCTCTCCTGCCTGACCAATGTGACATTCAGCAGAAGCTCAGTTCCAAACGCATCAAACCCACACCTGGAAAGTTGGAACCAGCTCTGGGATGTGATGGAGTGCACATATCCAACAGCAAGTAGAGGGGAAGATGTGGAGAGTGAGAGGGGGGAGCTCTCCAAACTCGGATCGTTACCCTCATGTCCCTTGGATACTGTTTATCAACCTGACAAGTGCTGGCCCAAAGAGAACACCGCATCCTTCTCGCAGAATACTCGATTTCTATACCCTCAAATGGAGAATTCGGGGTTTGAAGGCGTGTGTCAAGGCACGTGCATTGTAGGCATGTGTGAAGACGCGTGCGTTGTAGAAGCAGGCATGAGACCAGGAAGCAGGTCACATATGCAGACCAAAGAGCCCCAAATTTGGCACTGGCTCAAGCAAATTGGAGGTAGGAATGCCAACCCAGTTTATATAGGCAATGTGGGCAGAAGAAATGGTTGGAGGCCCAAAAGATTCCTTTCCAACCTATTCTAAACTTATAGTGATAGGAACAAGCATAGGATCTTACTTCATAAAGCAAGATAAGGAAAACGTTACACACTGCATGCCAGGGGAGCTGGGCAAGGCCACCCCACTTCATGGGGCTCTGCCCTGCGTGAGAAGCAGCTGGAATGGGAGCCTAGGCTGGACACCCAGAGGGTGCAGGCTGGGAGCCAGCAAGAGGGTGGAAGGCCACGCTGTGTGCAGGAATAAAGGAACATGATGAAGAGAGACCGCTGAGAAGGATGGTGACCGATGCCTCTGGTCCCAGACTTCTGCCAGAAATCCCAGGCTGGTCTGCAGGTCTGGTGCATGCTGACAGGACACATCATCAACCAGTGGGCCCAGGATCTGGAACAGAGGCTTCCATAACTCAGAATATGATGGCTACAATGACCAAAACATCCTCCACCACCAACGACAAGCCCTCCCCGCCCCCACACACATCCAGCACAAGACCTCATCGTTTCCAGCATTTTATCATCGCACGAACAACACAGTTGGGCAATCTTGGGCATCTTGTATTTTCCAGAGATATCCTGACAACTTGGATCATTTTAAAACTACCACCTGCGCTTGACTGTGACTTGCTGACAATATAAAGGTAATCACGGCCTCAGCTCCAGGAAGGGAAATGATCAGTTTCAGAGAGAGTCCCCGCACCTCCACGTGCCTCCCCAGCAGGACACCTGAACAGAGAGAGAGAAGGTTGCATCTTCCTCTCGTCTCCACCCTGGAGCTGGGCATGTCGATGTCCTAGGCCATCCTGCAGAACAAGCATGTCCCTCTCCTTCTATTCAAGAGGACTAAAGGGCTCTTGGGTCTCAGCCAGTTCTATTTGGAATTATAAATGTAGAGGGACTACGTCCCGGCATTCCTAGGAAACCTGCTCAGCTATCTTCACAACTCCATTCAACCTGCCTGCATCCTGGAAGAGGGGCAGCAAAACCACTCTGCAGGGATTGTGCACCAGAGACGATGGCCAGCTGAGAGAAGCATCTGCTTCATTGTTCCTGCTGCTTTGGGAACGGGCTGAATTGCATAGTCTCAAGAGATGCTTTTCTTGCCTAGAATGCCAGGGAAACCTGGACTAAAGCAAGACTTGGCTTCTTGGTTAGACACTTGGCAAATGAGTCACTGCCTTGGTGCCTCAGCCCATACTCAAGACACAACTGCAGCCAGCATTGACCAATGAGTACCTGGGGCCCCAGGGCAGAAGCAGGAATGTGTGGAACAAACCATGCAACAAAATCTTACTACTGGGAAAAATGTGCTCCCCAGAAAGCCAGTGGAGAACAGCATTTTGGTAGAATTTTTTTTTAGAAAAATCATTCATACAACAAGTGTTTTCTCAGACTCTATGCTGGGCCATGGAGAGCGAGTGCTGAACTTGACAGGTGGTCCCTGTCGTCGCTAGCTTACTTTTTAAGCCCAGGTTTGAGAATCCAAGTGATCTGACTTCAGATGCTCTTGCTTATCTGTGCAGAGCCTCCTCAGGTGTAAAAGGAGGATAGTAAAACTACCTCAAAGAGTTATTGTGAGGGTTAGAGATAATCCACGTGAAGTATTTGGCCCGCTGCCTTGCTCTGAGTAAGTGGTAGCTATCATTAAGATTATTATTTCATGGAGGCCTCAGCCTCTTGTGACCTGGAGGCATGCTGGGAACTGAGCATTAGACACCAGAATAGACGTAGGCACCTACGTCTAACGGGCCTGTAGCAGATAACCAGACCCAGTGTCTCAAAGGACAGCGTCCAAGCTCCAGACAGCACAGCCCCAGAGCTCACCACTGAAGCTCAGTATTCACAATACGGACAAAACCAGGAAGAACCCAGCCACCATCACTGCTGGCAGACCATTGCCCTCAGGCAGCAATAAACGCTCCCAGAGGCCTTTTGTCAACTGTCCTCTGAATGGAACATAAACATCTCCCCGGCCGCCATTCAGTGGACATCCTGTTTATATGGTGAGTGAGGATCTTGGTTGCTTTCCCTCTTCTCTTTTTAAAGGCTGTAATTATGTTTACCCGAGTCCAGTGGTGGGTGCTAGGAGGGCTGTGCGTTGATTTCTCTGGCTAACACCGCAGACGGCTGGTGGCAGCCCCACTGACCCCTGCATCCCAGGCGCAGAGCCAGCCCTACACACACCAACACTCTCCCCACAAAGACAGCCTTTCTTGCTGAGCTGTTTCTTTCCGAGCACCCTGGGATGCTCTGGATAATGGTCTAGTAAATGCCAAAGTACGCCAGCACTAGGCACTTACCGGATACCTGGATAATGACTGGATACCTGGATAACAAAGGGAAGGGAAGAGTAGGAAGCTCTGTGGAAGGCCACCTGAGTACCAGGCAGTGTACCATATGCACTTCACATATATTACCTCAGTTAACCCCACATAATCCGAAGAGTTGTGTATCATTACTTGGTTTTTACAGATGAGGAAACTAAATCACAGATTAATTCCTTTGCATGAGATTGCTCTGCTAGTAAGTAGTAGAACTGAAATTTAAACCAGGTCCATCAAGCTCTAGAGTCCATGGTCTTTCTACTCAAGGAAAAAAAAACAACAGTGAATTTTAGAATCTTTATAGTCTTTTATGGAAGCTCAAATGAGTTGTTTTGACCCAGCAATTCCTAGGCTTTTTAATCCTTTTCCCTCCCACTGTAACCAGGGTAATGTCACCGCCAAATAGGGGTCCTCTACTCGCCGCAAAGACAAGCCAACAGTCCAGAGGCAAGGTGGTAAGAGAGACAGGGTCTTTTATTATTATTACAGCTTGCTAGCAAGGGGGAAGATGGCGGACTAGTGTCCATAAAGAACCACCTTAAAACTACGAACTTTTGAAACAGTTATATAGGGCAAATGGGCTGAAATGGGGGGGGGGGTTGGAATGTGACCATCTGGTATTGTAGTCCAGGAGACGCCAGATCATCCCTTTTTCTTGTCACTGGCGATGGATACCAGCATAGGGGCTCCTTTCTGAAGGTCATTACGTTCCTGGGAAAACTTAAAGAACAAAAAGTTACGGTCTTATCCCAATAGGGAGGTCTATGCGTAAGCTACGGCTGAGAAAGTAGCAGAGCATACATATTGCTCACAAGCAGGTGTGGACTTATCCAGGCTACGTGTAAACTAAAGCACCACAGACTCAACAAAGGGGTGCCTTGTGGATCAGGGTTATTTTTAGCTCCAATATTGTTCCCTTCTACAAGATGGCTTCCCTTATGCTAACTTATGCTAACCTGTGACTACATATCTATCATAGCTATTCAAGCAGCGCTAACAGTAACATATTTTCAAACATTAATCCAATGCATTTAAAATAATGCAGAGTTCTACTTCTAGGAGGTCAGCGTAAGCCACTTATAGAACAACCTTCCCACTGATAACTCCTATAAACTCTGGATGAAATATAAAAAATAACCACTGAGGATTTCAGAAAGTGAACAACAGCAGACAGGTTGTGGAGGAAGATGGAATTTGAAATGTGGAGAAGTGATCAGCACGAGAATGAGTTTCTTGGTTTTTGTTTGTTTGGTTGGTTAGTTTGATCTGGTTAATAACATAGAACCCAGAGGGGATGCTGGGAAGAAAGGCAGTAATCTGAATTGAGGTGTGAGTAAATATGTAACTCTGTTCACAACACATTCTCTCTTAAGAGCTCCTATGACCCCTCTCAACACAAGTACACTCTGCTCCCTACTGGAAGATAAGACTTCCTCCAACTTACTTTTGGGGTGTTTTAGGCAGCCCCTAGGATGCTCCCCAGTGACCCCTGCCTGTTGGTTCCCCCTCGTGTTGTCCTCTCCCCGTTGAGTGTGAGCTGGATGTAGAGACTCCCTTCCAGGGACTGGAGCAGAAAGAAGTGATGGGATGCCACTTCCAAGATTACGTTATAAAAGATCCTGGCTTCTGTCTTGGCCTCTCTCTCTGTCTCTCTCTTTCTCTCTCTCTCTGGGGGAAACAAGCTACCGTGCTGTGAACAGCCCTGTGGAGCCCACAGGTCAAGGGACTGATATCTCCAGCCAGTGAGGACCTGACGCCTCAACAGCTGCGTGAGTGAGCTTGAAAGCCTATCCTACCCCAGCTGAGCCTTGAGATGACTCCAGCCCTGGCCAACACTTTGTCAGCAAAGTGGAGAGACAGTAAACCAGAGGCACCCAGCTGAGCCACACCATGCAGACTCCTAACCCACAGAAGTTACGAGATAATAAACGTCTGTTGTTGTAAGCTGCTGGTTGGCGGTAATTTGTTAGGGAAAATGGACAAATAATACACAGGGTCAGTACAGATTCTAAAGGGAAAGAGGGGATGGTGTGGAAGAAGAGCAGAGTACAAGGCAGCCTCCTGCCCCCGCTGCCTAACCTCTGTAGAGCCTGGAGGACTGACTGCAGCCTCATGGTACAGCTTTAGAAACATACAGATTAAAAGAGCTTGGGCCAGATATCACTGGGTGCCCATGTGCAGGCGTGTCTTATCCAGTGACTGGAGTGGCCTCATCATAACTCTGAGAGTCAGTTCACCAGCAGATGCTCTCTCCCCTTTGGCTGATAATGACAGGATGCCATCCAGCCTGCCAGGGTAGGAGGCTGCAAGGTTAGTCCATATGCGGACCGGGAGCCATAAACAGGAAAAGAAACCAAGGAAGAACATGAATTCTAGAGTCTGGGCCAACAGGATGGGTCCTGAAGGAAGCCTCACAGAAGCCCACCCTGGGCATACCGGCTGAACGCTCATGGAGCAGGGTGAACTCGAGGCCCCACAGTGCCATGGGATGGAGGTCTAGAATGTGCTCCTTGCTGCCGTAGGAACTGTGGTAGGCTGAATAATGGCCCCCAAATATGTCCACATCCTAATCCCGGGAACTTGTGAATGTTAGCTTCCATAGCGAAAAGGACTGCAGATGTGGTCAAGGATCGTGAGATGCGGAGATTAGCCTGGATTATCCAGGTGGGCTGGATGTAATCACAAGGGTCCTTATGAGGGATACGGGAGGACTTAGAGTCAGAGGAGAAGGCAGCGATGACAGAGCAGAAAGCAGAGTGATGCACTTTGAGGACAGAGAAGCGGTCACAAGCCAAGGAACACAAGCAGCCATGAGAAGCTGAAAAAGGCCAGAGAACCCATTCTCCCCCTAGAGTCTCCAGAAGGAACCAGCCCTGCTGACACCTTATCTTTGGCCCAATGAAACCGATTTCAGGGTTCTGATCTCCAGAACTATGACAGAATAAATTTGTGTTGTTTTCAGTCACTAAATTTGTGATCATTTGTTACAGCAGCCACAGGGAACTGACACAGGAACCCTCAGGAACTGGCCAGGGAAGAGCGTGGACGTAAAAGAGGGTAAGTTCCTGGAGCCAAGCAGGATTGCAGGAAATCATCGCAAGCCAGCAAAAATCCATGTTCTAGAACACCCACATTCGAATTCTGTCCATTGTTGAAGGCCACGAGCCATCATCGCCTGTCTCCCTATTCATCATCTTGTCGACACCAAGAACGTTTTCCCAGAGAGGCTCTTAGATTCACCTTTCATTAACGGGTATGTATGAACGAAGAGAGCAATGAAACATACCGAAGAGCGTTTGCACCACACATGCCAGCTGCTCCTTAGGGCCAGTATTTGTTGCAGAAATTTTACTAGGGAAGATTTCAAATCAAGACCAACCACTTCCTCCTCTGCCAAATTGCTTTCCTGTCATTTGTAGATCAAGTGTACACAAACAAGTATATATGGGAACAGAAAATGGGCTCTCCTGAGATTCACTCCACGGCACCAGTAAACTTATAAAGAGTACTCAGTTGCAGATTTGACTATGTAAAACTCCTAGACCTCTGCAGGTCAAAAAAATACTCCATGAACAGACAATCCTTTAAAAGTAAAAACTCCAACTAGTAAAGGTGGAAAATATGTCATCCTTCTAGCGTTCAAAGGAAATGGTGTGTTGAAACAGAAAAGTACATTTTTAAAAACTCAGGTGCAGAGAATTGGCCGTAGCCTCAGTTGTGGCACACTGTCTCATCAGTTTGAGCTAGACTCATCTCTTACTTATTTTATTTCCTTGACTTTTACCTCTATATTCATCTGCCCACACCCTTAAGCTCCCCTTGAGGTGGAGCCATAGACACCCACTCTAACATGTGCAAATATATGCTCTTGGACAAATATCTGTAGTAGTTTCCTGTGGCTGTTGTAACAAATTATCTCCAACTTGGTAGCTTAAAACAACAGAAATTTCTCCTCTCACGGCTCTGGAGGTGCAGAAGTCCAAGATCAAGGTGTTAGCAGGGCCACACTGCCTCCAGAGGCTCTAGGGAGATCCCACTCCTCACCTCTCTCAGCTCCGGGTGTTCTTGGCTGTGACAGCATCACTCCCATCTCTGCCTGTCGTCACATGGCCACCTTCTCTTCTCTGTGTGTCTCTTATAAGGACAATTTTTCATTGGCTTTAGGGCCCACCCAGATAATCCAGGATGATCTCATCTTGAGATCCTTACTTAATTACATCTGCAAAGACCCTTTTTCCAAAAAAAAAAAAACAAATTCACATTCACAAATTCTAGGATGTGGACATATCTTTTTGGGGGTCACCACTCAACCCACTACATATCCTTAAAATGTAGAGAATTTTGTGTATATATGTTATTTTTCATAAGTAACGTTTTCCTATACATCTTATTCCGTATATTACTCCTTTCACTTGACACTACAGTTTTGTCTGTCCTCAGTGTTCTTATGTTCCTAGTTCACATTGCATAGTACGCACCCCCATGTTTTACTTATTCGATCTCCTAGTATAGATACCTAAGCTCTAAGCCTGCGCTTGTCTGCTACCACACACAGTGCAGCAGTGGGCTGCATTCCTCACACTCGCAGATATGTTGCAAGTGTTTCTCTCTCGCATATTCCCAGGAGAGGGTGGGCTATGTCCAACGTTTCTCAAAGTACTGCCAGATTGTAGCTGTACCAGTTAGTCCTCACGTGCATGAGGGTTCCTTGTTTCCAAATTCTTGCCAATGCTTGGAGTCATTCAATTTTATAATGCTTGCTGTTCTGATGTCTATAAAGTGTTATCTCACTGTTGCTTTAGTTATATTTTCTCCAATGACTTGTGAGATAGAATATTATCAATTTCTTACATTTTCTGGTGTCTATGCCTTTACCAGAACAGACAGATACCTCAGCAGTTTATCACCTCCCTGCCATATTGGTATTGTCCATTTCTGTTCTAGATTATAATGGGTGTGCCTTTTCTCTCTTCTTTCTTTGCTCCCCTTATTTAGACAGGAGTGAAATTTTCTAGTCTGTTTACACACCTTAGTTCCCAGGTCAGATATTTGTCTTTGGCTCTTGGCCCCACACTCACTGTTCTATATTCTTCTCTGGAAGAAGGGTGAATCAGAAGCCTGAAAATTCCCAGACTTCTTTGCGGGCTAAATTCTAATTAGTTTTTGCCAGTGGGAGGCACCTGCCCCTGATCAGCAGATGGAAGGAAGGTCGGAGCCACTCTCTTTCTGACAACCGTCCTGCTCAGCGCCAGCCCCGTGGTTCCAGCAGCATCGGTGGCCGTGGCTTCGTGGTCCAGGAGCCTGGACAGTGCAGCTCCAGCACTGGCCGCAGGAAATGTGGGCTCACAGTCTCCAGCCTAGGAACAGTAGCAGCTCCCTGAGCTCTGAGTAGAACACCCTTTCCCTTTTTCTCCTCCAGGCCTTCCAACATTTTGTAATCAACTCCTCTCGGCTTGATCTAAAATAATTTGTTTCCATGACTGGGCACTGGCTGATACACTTCCCACACTCTTAGCATCCTCCTAGAATGACCATTTGTCCTCTAACAGCATTTTGAAACATGTCTTTGCAAAGTAAACATTCTCAGACCTTGTATATCTAAGAATATCTTCATTTCACCCCTTGCATTTCAACGATAATTTATCTGGGTATAAAACCCCAGAAGCAACATTCTTGTGCTTTGACAGTATTACTCCACTGTCTCTTTGCATCCAGTGTTGCTGTTGAGAAGTGTGATGACAGCTTATTCTTGTTCCTTTCAAGGTTATCTGCTGCTCCTCTCGAGAATCTTCTAGAATTTTTTCTTTGTCTTCTGAGTTCTTAAATTTCTTTATTATGTGGCTGGTGGTGTTTTTTTTTTTATCTCTACTGTATGACGCTCTGAAAGTCCTCTCAATCTAAAGCCTTTTATGTACATTTCCTTATAGAGTGTCATTAATACTCGAAATATTTCTTCACTACTTTCTCTTTCTCTCTCATTCTGGTATCCTTATGATATTGGCACTTCTCCTTTTTTTGTATTCCACATCTCTTAATTTTTCTTTTACCCAGGCCTTCTCTTTATCGTCCTTCTCTGATGCCTAAGGGCTTGGTCTTCCAGCTCATTGATTAGTTCATCCAAGGTTTCCATTCTGCTATTCAGTCCCTTTATTGAGTAGTCATTTCACTTATTGCCTTCTTCTTACCCAATATCTCAGGTGGGATCTTCCTTAGGACTGCTCATTTCTCTTTTCTATTTCTGATATTTTTTCTTTTTTATTTCCTTTGAGGATATTTATTATGTTTATCTTACATTCTTGCACTCTCTGACCCATTAATTCTAACTTCCTTTGTTATAAGTTGTTCAGCCTGTTATCTTTCTTTTATAACAGTTGAACTCCTCCAATCTCTCCTTATTTTCCCCCAGTGAATTCAGCATATCAGCTAACTTGGCTAGTGATGTGGCACCAGATGGAGGAGCTAATCAAAGTCATCCAGGTCTTAGATTGATCCTTTCCTGAGAGTCTAGAAAGGGGTACAGAGGAATGAGACCACTTCTTGGCCATTTCTAACACCACCACTACCACACACAACTAGACACATCCCAACCAAGTGGCCCTGCCCTTCAAGAACCTCCCTCTCCTTCCACCCGGGGTACTGCAATACTCGGAGAGCTGCGTCCCTCAGTTGAAATTACCTAGCCCACTGGGTGGGGATGGTGGGAGGAAAGAAGAGGGAATTCTCAGGAGCCAGACCTCCCACACACCCTTGGTGTTAGTAGCTGAGCTCTAGCTTTCCCACAGCCTCAAACCAAGGAAAAGTTATTGCCACCTTTTTCCTGCCCCACAGTGTCTTTAGGGCAGGCAGTGACCAGCTTCCAATTTATTCTCCTTTCAACTTATCCCAAAATACCACTTTCATCATATCACTTTCATGCTCAAACACCTTCAGTGGCTCTCCAATATCCATTGGATTAAAAAAAAAAACAGTCCAGCATACAACGCCTTCTCTAATCTGCCCTTTTTTCTCAATACTTCCCTCTATTTAGCATCCTCGAATTTACATTGCTGTCCTATCATTAATCCTAGATAGCCATCACAGTGTAATTTCTTATTCATAACAAAGGTACAAAAATATCTGTTCATTGGTTGTGCTAGCCCATAAGATAATGGTAGTAAGGAACTGGCAAAATAATTTGTTCTTGGTTTAGAAAAAGAAAAAACTCTCTTGTCGTGTGCAAAGAGAGGACACAATCTACCATCCCTAGGACATGTGTTAAGCATTTTCACAATGCTAGAGAAAGGTTTGCAGTAGAGTGAGCCAAACTCACTTATTTGATCTCTCTTCTGATTAAGGTTTCATGTTTTCAAGATGTCTTAGAAGTGTGCAGCTATGGAACAGGCTTATGGAAATTGACCTCATGACGCTGAGCTCATTAGCAGTATTTTAATAAACAGGAGCTAACCTGTAAGGAGAGCAAAGGCACCAAAAGATGATGTAACCTGTCTCAGGGGTCCGATCTAATCGCTTAGGTTGTTGGCCCCAGGACCAGTGCAGCAGTTTGCAATTATGATCCCCTATCCTCAATCACAGAAATTTGTCAGTTCAGTGGGAAATAAAATAGGTCTTTAAATAAAGACTGCAAGATAAACTCGTGCATCACAAACAAAATACATGCCTGCTTCCAAAAGAAGAAGTAATCAAAAACGTCCAGGCAGTTGGACACGATTTCTTTTGATGTTTCCCCCATTTGTCTTTGGAACCCAAGTCCCTACTATGTCAGCTTGCCCAAGTGGCTTGGGGACCATGAGAGTTGCCAAGCAGGGCTCTGACTCCTTAAATGTCTGTTTGGTCTGCATGACTAATCACGCTTATGTGTACTTAGGAGGAAATACCAAGCTAACAAGGAAGACCACGAATCCACAAAATTCTAATTTCTAGTCTTGGTAGAAGTTAACCTCCATATTCATGCTTTTGTATTATGAATTTTTGTGACGACTTTAAAGTTTGCCATGGTATTTATGGTAATTTCATTACAAACCACGTCTTCATCTTTTCATTTCTTTCCTATTTATAATTATACAGCTGTAATTAAAAGGTATTACTACTACACGCTATACTAGCTAAAGGGTTGGCCTGCCAGACTTATAATACTTAAGACGTTTCTCTGGTTTGATTTCTTTTCTCCACTTTGGAAGAAGGGTGGGGGAGAGAAGAGAGGCAGCAGAGACTGTGGTCATTATAACCTCAAATCCTTTCATCAACTTCTCTTTGTTCCTTAAAAAAATTAGGATTTTTCCAAACAGTCCTCTCATCAAATGAAATGTTTTGATGTAACAGTTTCCATTTCAGCTTCTCACCACATCTGAAGTGATGCTCTTTCAGGCTCTCTAAGAGCATGCAAAGGCCTTCAAGGATTGTTGAGAATTTTGGATTGAATTCTGTCTTCCAGGGGCGGTGCCAGCAGCCTCTGTCCCCATTGCTGAAAAGGTCAGAGGCCAAGCACCACGGCTGAGGTGCCCCTTATTTTCTCATTCAGCACTTAGAAAGCACTTCTGTGCAGAGACTTTTCCTCATTCCAACGAGGCATCACTCACAAGTCCAAGAAAATAATCTAGAGGCAAGGGAACTGAGATCTAAGGCTAAATCTCAGCTGGAAAAAAAAAAAAAGTGGAGCAAGCTGATAATTAACCACATTCTTAATATCTTCAAAGAAGGTTGAAGTTCTGGAGCCAAGCAGAGTTATTGCCCTCAAGGAGTTCACAAACTAGCTGGAAGGATGCACATCTGCTGGTGTTTTGCCAAACTACTATTCATCTGTTCATCAGAGAACTGATGCTCTCCCAGCCCGGGTCACCCTGATGGGACTATTAATCACTATATGCTACCTACTTGCAAGCCCAACACATCGAGCCAGGCCAACCTAATCACTTTGGGGAAAAGAGTCTTGGAGCAATCAGCCACCATTCTTATCATCAGTCTTACAAAAGTGGCCTCAAATTGGGCCGAGATTATCAGACTCCCCCTTCTCTCATGAAAGACTCTTCTTGGGATCCTGTGGGATCTTTTCCTGCTGCTGGACCTTCATTAGGACCATCTCGATCTACTAGAAGTTTGAATCTCAAAAAAGTAGGGGTCAAAATCTTGATCCCTTCTCCCCTGAAAGGATCCTGGGTCCCTCTCCACACTTGTCCTCTTTGCCAAACCACAAGAAAAGGTCCCCTTCCCTGAAGCACTTCCTCTGGAGCAAGGTGGAACAACCTGCCTTAGATTTAGAGTGATTCCTCACAAAAGTAGCAAAATCTGCTCAAAAATGACTTACTGTCTGCTCCTCAACCAGTGCTTTGCAAACTTAGCTCCATATGGCCATCACGTGGGTTGTTCTTGGACCCTCCTAACACTCAAGCCACACCCACACCAGTTAAATCAGAATCTCTGGGGACGAGACCTAGGCATGAGCGTTTGTTAAAGCTCCCAACAGCATCCCCATGTGCAGCTATACGTTACACAAAGAGGCTACTGGAAACCTTGAAGTAGCCAGATTCTCTCTCTCTTTTAATTTCATTTAACCAACGTTCCCCACTATGCAATAAGGATATTAACATAATGTCATACTTACTGTATATATTTGTTCCAATTTGCTGCTTGTCTTTATGATTTTGCCAGATATGCACACACGCACACAGGTATCTATGCACACACACGCACACATACACACACACGTGTATATACTATACGTACGTGTGTATAATATATACACATATGTGTACGTGTGTGTGTACCCCATATATACATATTTTTTAATAGCGTCGGGGGTGAGCGGAACTGCAAGGTGACAGAGCTAACAGCAGCAGCTGTGCTTACTGACTCGCTGATACTATGGCTCTTGAATAGAGTGCAGGCTCATTCACAGCATTGCCGGTTCATTTAGTGTTAACTCTGTGCCAGATACTATACCAGGTGCTGGGGACTCAGTAGTTACTAAAAGCACGTGCAACCCCTGCCCTGACGGACCTTAGACGACAATGGTAGACAGGGAGCAAACAATGACGTGGGTGGACGTTCTTACACACCAGGCCTGTGCTCTGCTGGAAAAGACCATGGACTCTAAGAGGATGCAACAAGGCTCCTAACAACCCTGGAGGTTGGGCCAGACCTCTCTGAGGATTGTTCCGAGGGCACCCCTTACTCCCGTGGGTTCTTTATTAAGAATGTTCACTTCTCCACTGCAAAGCAGTTTAGAGGCCATTATATGAAAAGAGACTTTTTTTCTAGAGTAACTCTAGGCTCCAAGATAGACTTCTGGAATACTATGTTTTTGGCAACACGCTTAACAATGTGAATTGCTTTGGAACAGGCCTAATCACTAGCAAGCCTTAGATACACATTCCATGTTGGTCCCTAAGGAATTCACGTGGGGTCTGGTCAACCACAGAGCCATCCACTTTGTAAACTGTCCACAGAGAGCCATGAACAGAATCTCCCCACTCTGACAATCTTCTCTGTGCACCAGAATTCCAGGAATTCTAAGAATTCCAGGATTAAAAAAAGAACTAGAGAGAATCAGTGATGTTTAAAGAAAGTTACCAAACCTAGGTGCACCCTAGGTCAGATCCTCATTCAATTTAACATTAATTGATCACCTATTGTGGACTAAGCCCTGTTCTACGTGCTGAGAACATTTGCAGATCTAAAGCCTTTCAAGATTTATGTTGTTCCTTCCTGTAGGAGAGCACATTTTTACTTTTTAATCCCAACCCTCACCCTCTCCTGAAGCCCACACCAGGACTAGTGTCCAGTAGGCGTCAGTAATGCATGCTGAATAAGTGAGAACCGTTAGGATACCTGAGTTCCCAGACATCCTCTGATGGGGTTTAGGTCAGGATGAGGTTGCCAAAAGGCCCAGGGCCCCTGGATTCTTTGGTGGTGGTGGTGATGTGTATGTAGACACTCCTTTTCACTCTATAGGAATTTTTAAGTCTCCAAGCTAACAAATTGTTCACCGGGATATGCTGAAATCTCTTGTCCTAGTCACAGGGCAGGGCTTTGGAAAAATTAGGAACAGAACACAGAGATCCTAATAGTTCTTAGTAATTCTCAATGAGTTCTGTACTCTGCCTCAAAGATTTTCTTTGAGGAGCTATAATTTCATGATCTGACCACCAAAGGTTGTAAACAAGACCTTGTCATGCTGCCTCATATACAGCCAGAAGTGATAAGACCAGGGCTATTGGAAAATATGCATGAGATTAACACCCAAGCGCTCACAGAGAAATCTTGTAGAACTTATATTTAGTCGTGGTGGCAGAAAAGATGGATTTTACACACATCCACACACACACACGCACATGCAGACACACACACACATTGCCCCAGGACTGGTTGGCCTCTCAAACCTTGTGGAGACGGAAACCAGGGCGATACTTGAATTTTAAGGCCTGGGATTCTCGTGCTGCCACCAGGCGGCCAGCAGGGACTTGGATTTAAAACAACCTTCAGACTGAAGGGATGTCTTCTGTTGACTCAGTTCACCCTCAAATTACTCAGGCATTCTGGTTTTTTTAATAACTACAGCGCTGAATTGACAGTGAGAAGAAACTGTACACACTGTAGGGCCAACGGTCTCATGTTGCAAATCCTCCCCAAATCAAGGGATGGCCCCAGCTTCCCCATCTGTTTACTGTTTAGCTTGTACTTGTCAGATACGGATGGTTTCCAGTGTTTACTTCTTTTCTTTCCCTTTTTAAATCCTTTCTTTCTAGAATTTGATAAGTTTCATTCTCTTTCTCTTTAAAATTGCTTTGGAGTGCATTTTGGATGGTGGGTAAGAGGAAGAGAGAGACAGGACACTAACTCTCTGAGAACACCCGACCCAGTCTCACTTGGGGCTGATTGGGTCCCCAGGACTGGGTGAGTGAGTCCCCAGACTGGCTGAGTGGGTGTGGGGCTCTGGATTGACTCCAAGTTCAGGAAGCGCCTGTGTGAGGCCGGAGGGAGGCATGTTCTCCCCAGAAGACTGCTGTGTCCTGGGGCACAAGAGAAGGGACAGCATGGGAGTGGGGTTGGTCTGGGAAGTCGTTTGTGACTTCCACTTATCCTTCAAGAAAACTCCACCAGGGTCACTCAGAAGTTTTTTTCTTAACTTTTTTGAAATCAGGGAACTTCAATGATACTTTCTTTTAAAAAGAAAAAGTTTTTCTCCACCCCTGTTCCCATCCACACATACAAACCTAAAGCAAGAATTAAGGTATACACATATACACATGGACACACAACTTAATTAGATATCTTGGTAACAAAAACGTTCTAATATGTGGTTTTTATCAACCATCTTCATACCCCAGCAGCTAACATGATTCCAACTATATAGCAACAGTACAATAAATGCATGTTGAATTAAACTGAAAAAATATTCCATCTGTGTAAGATACTAAAAAAGTGACAGAGCAAAAGGAATTTGAAATTTGTTCACTTTTCTTAATTAAAAAAAAATTTCACATACTATGATTTTCTGTTTTGCTTCCAAATATCTCTTAAGAATTGAACCCATTTGCAATGGCACAATTTGACAGAACCTCCAAGTAAATAACCTATGAGCAACTAATTGCCCTCTATATGTGAGTCCAAGCCTTGGGTATGAAAGTGTACGTTTGGAAATGCCATTTTTTCTCATGTATTCTCAGGCAACTGTGCCATGCTTTTGAGAAATGAATGCATTTAATTTTTATTTACATGTCAATGATTCTGATTCTCACTTTTCATTCAGTTCTCTGAAAAAGAGAAAATGTGTCTTAGTCTCCTTGCTCCACGTGCTGTAAATATCTATTCTCTGCTATAATTGCTGCCAGGCTGGCACAGGGCACGGGGCGTGGAACTAGCTTTGTGGCTGTGGTCAACAAAAGCAGCTTATGGGGATGAGAGACGAGTGCTTGGGTGGCCCGGACTGGGTTCCTCTTCTCCAGGCTCTGCTCATGTGATACTGTGCCACACAATGTGCTCGTCTGTGCCAGTCTGCACTGCAATGAGTGTGACCTTGAATCAAGGCTGTGTCAATTATTTTCAAATATTCTTAATCTCTTCATAGGCAATGCATTTGATCAAAGTTCAATTTCAGAATAATCTTTGCCAACTGATTTCTATAGAAAATGGTTTTTCTCTAATATCCCTCATCAAATGCCAGCTGCCTGCCTTCCATGTTAGCCAGGGAATGGCTTCTCTGTCTAATCTGAGTATTCTGGGTCTTCCTTCTTTGCTCTGCCACTGTGACCCGGAAGTGGGAGAGAAGAACAGGGGGATAGGGCATGCAGCAGAGTTGTTTTCTGATTGGAGTCTGAGCTAAAATAGTTTCTGCTTTTGTGCATCTCGTGGCCCATGTCACACCATTGGACAGTCTTCCATGTCCAATAGCTCAAGTGTAACTGACGCCTAACCCATCCTCACCTGCCCAATATCAAACAATACAGTGTTGACAACTTTAGGAAATCATGCTGTGTCATCAGCCCACTGATCTCTCAAAATGCAGAAATAAAATTGCTTTAGTGGTTTCTATTACAGAAACCACTGGAGTGATATTCAAAATATTTAACAACATTCAGAAAGACACCTGTTGTAATTGACTGGTACATACTGACTGAATGTTGCTCATTGGAAATTGTTATTTTTTGGAAATTTTTTTGCATTATTTTCCCAAATGCTTGTGGTACAACTAAAACTTGTCCTTGGAATACTTGTGTTGACAGAATAGTGAGATTGAGTTGGCTCTGAGGCAGGAAGCAGTGACCTACAGTGCATGTGACAAAAATAGCATAAGGGCCACCATGTTTTCAGAGAATGTAAGCCACTTGCCCCACTACATCCCTGACTGCTATTTGCAGATGTCTCCGTGGGGAAGTCACCACTGCCCTCAGGAATGCCAGCTAGCAGGAGTGGGAAATTTGCCATGCGTCTTTGGACGATTGCCAATCCACAGCCCTGCCCGAAGCCTTCGGTTGCAGCTTTCCCGCTCTGACCGTCCGTCCCTGTGGCCTTCCTTGCTCAGAGCAATTTTCTGTTTTGATTTGCTGGAGGTTTTACAGAAGAAGCAAGAGATCATAAAGTAAATGGCTGAGTTAAAAAAAAAGTTTGAGAACTTCCTCCCTAGGGGCACAAGATTCAAGGACGGAAGAATTCAAGGTTATTTTACCAGCGTGGAGCTGAAATTTTACCTATGAGTATCCAAAATGGGTCCTGTCGTGGCAAGGGTCCCTTAACAATTAAGGGAGGTGAAGTTGTCATTTAATCTGAACCTTTAATTCACTTGTTAATTCCACGAGCATTTGCTGAGCTCCTCTATGCACAAGGCAGCCCGGTGAGATAAATAAGACAGAGTCCTGGCCTAAAGATACACAAGAAATCCTAACCCCTTTCACTCACAGTCTCAAGATACTTGCTTATTTTCTCATATGTGTTACCTATGTAGATAGATACACCCTGTGAGTAAGTAATTAGAGAAAGGGACCTAATCTTGGCTTCTTTTGCCCGTAGGGAACCATGGGAACCACTATGACAAAGAGGCCATGAGGCTAGTGTGGAGGAGGCCTTGGTTCAAACACTCAGCCTGCCACTGACTAGCTGTGGGTTTGTGTGCAAGTTATTTATCATCCTCTGTTAAAGAGGAGTAATATCCAATGTTATAAATAATATGAAAACTATCTCACACTGTGCCATTCACATAGTAAATGTTCAGTAACAGTGAAAACCTCAGGATATATAAATCAGTGGTAATGTGAAATCAATACAGCAGAAGCTCAGTTCACAGATGCATAAACCCTCAAACAGGCCCTGCATTGTAAGAGGATCCCACAAAAGGAGTTAGAGATGAAGGTCTCGTATCGTCGGAGTGAGTGACTACCGTGGACCAGCCATCCCGTTCACTTTATTTTATTTAATCCTCACAACAGTCCTGTGAGGTGGATATTGTCACCATTTTGCAAATGAGGAAACTGAGGCTAAGCAAAGTTGACCTGACCAAGGTCACACAGCAAGGAAGACAGGAGTCCAGCCTTATCTGACTCCAATGTGAGTGCTTTCTCCTCTAAGCCACTGGCTCTCAAAGTCTCAGAGGAGCAGCATCAGCAACCCCTGGGAACTTGTTAGAAGCACACATTCTTAGCCCCTCCCCAGACCCACCAAGGCAGAAACTCCAGAAGTGGCCCAGCCATCTGTGCTTCAACAAGCCCTCCAGGTGGCTCTCATGGCTGCTCAAGTTCGAGAACCACTGCCCTATGCAACGCGTTCCCTCATCGACTGGGATCCACCCCGTATCCCGTATTTAACAAAGAACGTGGAAGAAAGCCGTTGGGCTCTGAATTTGAGTTTACACCAACTCCTCAGCAATGATGAGCCAAGTAATCCTAAACAGGCTACCTCTTGCCCCATTCCAGCCCATAGTGCACAGGAGGCAGAAAAGCAGAAATTAATGAGGAGAGCCATTTCCCATATTCTTAAGCCCCTTGAGCATCTCTCCTTGGAGAACACCAGAGCTTTCCTTCTTGCTATTGTCTCAACTGCTGGTATCACTCCCCACCATTCCACTTCGTCTTGGGCAACATGATACATTTATTAAGCTCCTACTATGTGCCAGACACTGAGAGAAACAGTGGAGAACAGAACCAGCGGAGCCTCCCCTCAAGGAGCATATGATCTGATTTCTCCCAGCATTGGAAACCTGTTGACCTTTCCTAGAATCCCTGAACTCCCAAGGCAGATGGACAGTTATGGGTTCCCTCCTCCTCCATCTGCCCACCACCAATATCCATCTACATTTAGAATGGAATAACTATAACTCCTAAGCAAAGATGTTACTAGGAGAAACAAGACAATTTACTCAAAACCCCCCAGACTGTATGCAGCTTATCCATCCAAGGGAGTGTGGTTGATCAAACGGGCAAGGATCAGACAGAAGCCAGTCAAGCCTGGAGAAATAGTTTTCCAAGCAACCACTGTATCAGCAGCCCAAGACTTTAGAATTGTTCTGGCCATTATACCATGTGACTACGGACCTCCGTGTGGGTGTGAAGAATCAGATCTGCCAAACCAGGACCCACGTCTTCCAGTATTTTAGTCCAACGTTTTGTGAGCTCTATGGGTGATGGTGTGATGCTGGAGTCACCACAAATCATCGGCCACACTGGATGAATTTGCTCTTTATTGACCATATAAGAACCATATTGCTTCCCACTGAAAATAAGTACTATCTGAAGAATCAAAGAACCCCTAATGTACATTCCACCTGCTGTTAGCCAGGTCTTTGAAAGCCATTGCCTTCACTGAACGCTTCCAGCTGGTGCTCTCCTTTGTGCTGGCTTTTACGGGCTATAGGGACGGATACATAAGGTGTAGATCAGTGTTTTAGGGAATGTAGAAGTCTTGCCCTCTCAACTCGACACATGCTTCTTTTTTCTTCCCCCGCCCTCCTGAAATTAATGGGGATAGACGTTGCTAAAGCACCTAATTAAATGCTTTTAGACAATTCCGGTCTGTACACAGCTTGACTAGAAAACTGAAATGACTTCATCTGAAAGAGGAAAACCAATATATGAGGGATGAAGGAGTAATACGTTTATAATATTTATGTTTTCCTGCCCTTTGTCTAACTCACAGGCAATTTCCAGAATAAAATCCTTACATGTTTTTTCCATCAATTGGAGAACTTGAATGAATATTATAGGCAGAGTTTTTCCTCGTTTAAATCTCCCTCCCATCTCACAATGTGCCTGCTACAAGTTTGTGTCATAAATCCCAGCATAAAATTCCCTGTTGCTTAACTTGCCCATAAATGTGGAGCATGTAGTCGTGTTATACGATTCCTGACCTGAACATAAATTTCCTGTGGTAGAGTGGTGCCTTAAGGAGGAGCTAATATGTTCACCTGCTTGTTTTCCAGGCAATAAACCCAGAACAGGTGAAATGAGGCGGTAATATCAATAAGATCAAAAGGTAGCTTCAAAGAATAGACAGAGCCATCTGCAATGCCTCAGTGCTGCCAACCTAAAACACAAGACCCAGTGGAATTTTAAGAGAAATTTCTAGTTTTCCCTTTTTTCCAACCTCAACTTCTCTTTGGGAGGAAGCTCATTGTCCCAGAGTTTGGGTCAGACACTGGCAAGTGAAAAAATACTCGCTTCTCCTAAGCCCATTGTTTTTTGGTTTTTTTAAAGATTTTATTTATTTACTTTTCCCCCCCAAAGCCCCAGTAGATAGTTGCATATCATAGCTGCACATCCTTCTAGTTGCTGTATGTGGGATGCAGCCCCAGCATGGCCGGAGAAGCGGTGCATGCCCGGGATCCGAACCTGGGCCGCCAGCAGCGGAGCTCGCAGACTCAACCTCTAAGCCACGGAGCCAGCCCCTCTCTTAAGCCCATTGTTGACAACCCCTTTCTCCTCTTTGTTCCCCGGCCTCCACTCTTGTTGCTTCAATATGTGTTCAGCTTTCCCCAGCATTTTACCTCACAGAAGGAGCTTGAGGAGTTTGGAAGTTATTTGCTGAATTAGTAGGGGAGATTTTTACTTTGGATTTCAGACTACTCTGTAGATGATGACACTCTATTGCCAAAAAGAATTTGCTGAATAAAAAACAATTGTGCCAGTAGGAATATAAATTGGTACAGCCTCTAATACAATTTGGCAATATGTATCAAAATCCTCAAAATGATGAATACTATTTGACTCAGTAATTCCACTTCTATGAATTCATCCTAAAGAAATGTTGTACAAAGACAAGAAGATATATCAACAAGGATGTCCATTGCAGCGTAGGAAAAGTTGGAAACAATCTAAATGTCCAACCAGGAGATTGGTTAAATAAATTCTGATGTGTTGATAATTAGGACTATTCTGCAGTCATTAAAATAATGATGGAGGGGCCGGCCCAGTGGCTTAGCGGTTGGGTGCGTGCGCTCCGCTACTGGCGGCCCAGGTTCGGATCCCGGACACCCACCGACGCACAGCTTCTCCGGCCATGCTGAGGCCGCGTCCCACATACAGCAACTAGAAGGATGGGCAACTATGACTTACAACTATCTACTGGGGGTTTGGGGCGGGTGTGGAGAAAGGAGGAGGATTGGCAATAGATGTTAGCTCAGAGCCGGTCTTCCTCAGCAAAAAAATAAATAAATAAATAAATAAAAATAAAATAAAATAATGATGGAGATCAAAGCTTTTGACAAGGAAGACTGTCTACTTATATAAAGTAAAAAAAGCAAGTTACAAAACAATGTGTACAGTTATTATCCCTCTAAAATTATACATATACATATATAAGATTTACAAAATTTCTCCTATGAAATTCTTCTCAACAGACCACACATACTGAGGTTCAATAAGCACACATGAAGACATTGTCCTGCTAAAATACCATCATGTTTGCTCCTCCAATTAAAGCGAAATAAAATCGACAAGTATTTCCCAGGAAGATTTGGGCCTTTAAAGCCTCTTCCATGTTGGGCTCATTATGCTCATGCTATTTTCGGTCAACATGACATACATCCTTCAACTATTTTGAAACGTTTTTCAATGAAAAAAAACAGGTTTTACTTGTGGGAGTTGTTAAAAACCCTGACATAAATAAAGACACACACATCAAGAAAAGCTATTTCCACATTGTGTCAGAAAATATTTCATTGTAGTGGCTTCTCTTGATTGGAGGCCAAAACCTGAATTGGAATTGAGTAAAAAGGAAAAAAAAAAGTCTTTACAAGTAAGTGTCTCTAAAACAGATTTAGTACGCATTTCTGTGAAAGAGCTTTACACACATTTCCATTCTAATTAAAAACATGATTGATAACATACGTCTTTATGCTATGAATATTTTGGTAAAGGAAACTCAAAGTTTAGCAGTTACATACATCTCTAAGAAACCTAATTATTCACTTTGAGAGAAGAACAAAAACTTTAAAACAAACAACAATAAAAGCAATTTGCGATGTTGACTTTTGACATCTAATTCTCCAACTTAGGTGACTTACTATAAATGATGCTATAAGCTGGGAGTCAAGGGGAAGCCTCTTACTGTAACGACTGGTATAAGCCTCAACCCTGGCTGCCCCTAGAATCACTACCCGCTAGTGACTCTGATTTCACTTGTCTGGGTGGGACCTGGACATCAGGATTTTTTAAAACCTTCCTAGGGACTCTAACATGTAAACATCATTTAGAAGACCTGAACCTTATCGTTGATATTCCTCACTTAGCAATTATTTTGTAAACTGAAATGAATGAAGTGTTACAGTTTGAAAGGAGCTTAAAACATCATCTAATCCCACCCTTATTTTGCAGAGGGGGACACTGAGGCTCGGCAACTTCCTTATAGCAGCTTCGTTATTTTCTTATTTTGGTGACAAAGAGAGATGGTGAGACTAGCCTTTCCTAAGGAATTTTCTTCATCCTCTCTCACATTTACTGAGTTCTCAACTACTTTCTTTCCACATAGACACAAAGCTCTACAGCCACCATCTCCCTATTCAGAGAGTGGGACTTTTCCTTTTTAATGAGGATTAAGACAAAGGCAAAGATCCGTTGAATGTTTTGCCACACCAGGCATTACTTCACATCACCACAACTCTATAATGTAGAGGTTATTCTAGTCCCATTTTATAGATAAGGAAACCGAGACTCAAGGGGCTGAATAATTTGCCCGAGGTCAGGCAGCTGGAAATGCTAGAACTGGATACGAACCTAGATCTCCTCAAGTCCAAATCTTCAGAGAAGAGAAGGATAAAGAGGAGCTCTGTCTGGAATAAACCCGCAATCCAGAATCCTGATTTTATTAACGTAGAGATGAGATCTCAGAAGAGCCTATTCAAATATCTCTATTTCCTTATGTGCTGCCAAGACAGCAGGAAGGGAAAGAATAGCAATTCAAAGGGAAAATGAGATAAATAAAGCTCTTGATGCCACGGGTAAGGGCTTTGCAGAACCAATGCCACAAGCAAACTACATGGACCTTCACTCGTAGGACAAAAGTACATTCAGGTGCACTCGGCATTCATGGGAAGAGCGCCCACCAGGAGCCCCAGCACACCACCCAAGCGCAGCTAGGACGGAGTTTCTTTGAAATGTGCTTCAGGTCTCACTCTATCCATTTGCACCTGCTTCTCAATCCACTTGGAACTCCCTGCCCCTCCTCCTTCACCTGGCTAACTCCTGCTCATCTTTCAAGACTCGTTCATCGTTCAGCCTGCCGGGGCCTCTGACTTCTGAAGACTAAGATTACATAGTCCTCTTTGGCGCATCCATAATATCCAGTGACACCGCTATCAAAGGACGCTCAATCGACTTGCCTGGTTATTTTTCTTCCTGTCACCAAAATGCCATTCCCTTGAGGGAAGGCCTGTGTATCCCAGTGCTTATCCCATCCCCTAGTACAGGCAGCCCTCGATAAACGAGTGTGGAAGGAGTACACAGATAAATGATAAGTGTGTACTCCTTCCACGTAGGTGGATGGAATAAAACATACAGATGTATTAGGACACAGAAAATCTGTTATAATTTTCACAGCTGGCATGAGAATTTATCTTAGGGAAGTATTTTAGTCTGAAAAATAATTTTAACAAAAAAAGTACACAGTGAGACGCTCTCCTGTCTCCCCATTTCACCCCTCTCCCCTGGTGGAAGGGACTGAACATCTACATCCCCCCAAAATTCATGTGTTGAAACCTATTTTCCCAGTGGGATGCTATTTGGAGGTGGGGACTTTGGGAGGTGATTTTGGGTGGAGCCCTCATGACCAGCAGTATATGGAACAGACCCCAGAGAGCTCCCTCGCTCCCTCCTCCGAGTAAGGACACAGTGAGAAGACAGCTGTCTATGAACCAGGAAGCAGGTTCTCAACAAACACCGAATCTGCCAGTGCCTTGATCTTGGACTTCTAGCCCAGAACTGTGAGAAATAAATTTCTGTTCTTTGTTTAGAAGCCACCGAGTCTATGGTATTCTGTTAAAGCAGCCTGAACGCACTAAGACACCTGGTTAGGTCCTATATGTCGGCTAGGACCAAAGTTTCAGAAATGAGAATTAAGTTATTCTGTATCAAAGACAAATGCATTTTTGAAGTTTCACAAGCAATCCAGGAGGAAGGAGGACATAAGAGAGAAATAAGTCCATGAGATGACGAAAGTCAACATACTAGGCAATGTGGTAACTCCTATTGACACTCTAAAATAAACTTAAAAAAACCTAAACTCATGAATTCTTCCTGTAAGTGGTTTTAACATTTAGTAGATTTAAAGACAAGGCCAGGTTTCACGTTGGAGTTGATGTGGAGTAAGATGGAGATAGTCCAATAGAACACAAGAGCAAAAATTGTGATTTCATCAGCTTCCCACGCCTCCTCTAAAGGTCTCGTCTAAGTGGAGCTGAATAAACTCCTGACTTGTTGCACTGATGACATCAACACTCAGAGGTGACGTCAGCAACAGGGAGCCTCTAAAATGAACCAACAAATGAGATGCGGCTGCCGTTAACTGCACTAGTGAAAATATTAGGTTTATAGTTTATTTTATATGCCAGTCAAATCTGGCATTCAGATGCTTCAACATACTACAGCGTCCAGGGGGCAGTCCAGCGCTCAGAACCAGGTTTTCATTTTCTAAGTCACTGTCATCTAAGTCATAAAGAATGGCTTTGGCTGCCACACGCAACACCACAGTCCAAGTCATTCTACATGGGTGACCCCAAATGCCCACTGGTTAGGAGCTAGGAGATGAATAGCAAGGCAGCTGAGACACACCCTACTATGCAGGATGGCTTCAGCACTGGGATGGGGTCCCAGACACAGGAAAAAGATTGACAGAGTCAGAGCTCAAGAAGGAGGTCGCTGGGAGGTGAACTATGTCAGGAATAGGTGAAGGAGCTGGAAACGCTTGGCCAGAGAGGACAAGATCCGAGCATGAGAAGGCCGTATGGTGTGAGAGGAGAGAAAGACACTTTTCATATTTTTTAAAAGTTGTCCCATAAAGACAAAATTGAATGGGATCTGTGTGGCACTAGTAAGCAGAGCTCAGACTGATGAGTGAAAAGTTCAAGAAAGCAAGACCAGATCCATCGAGTCAGAAGGCTCTAGTGCGGTGGCTTTCAACGGTGACAATCCTGTCCCCTACGGAACACTTTGGAAATGCATAGAGTTTTTTCAGCTTCTAATTATAGTCACATCTGAGCGTTTACAGGTTAAAATACACATTTTTATTATAAGTTTATTTCCTGTTACTTCTCCTATGTATTATAGTTAAGGCAACATATTCAATTTTTTTTAAATCATGCATGTTAGTTATGGTGTCTGTGGATTTCATTTTGGAATGGAAAAGAAATTGTCACCAAATAGATGTCACGAAAATGGGGCATTGAATTTGCTCCCCATGTGAACCACTCCCCCAGCTGAAAGGTGACAAACTGAAGGCCGTGGCCAAACCTGCCCTGCAAGCACTTTTGTGGGTTTCTTCAGTATTCTTCAAAATTGTGAATTAATTGCTGACATTTAACACTGGGAGATAGGTAAACATCCAGCAGCACTGGGCGGCATGGTTGCTTGACAGAAACTCAGCCTAGAGAGGGTAAAGCGACTCCTTCCAAAAAGGGGGTGTGCCTCCCTGGTCACCACCATGCCCCCAGTCCCACTTCCCCCACTTACACCCCCCGCCAGGGCCTTTAGGAATGTGCGTTGTACTCGTCAAGGGCTGGCATTTCTCCCTGGCAGGGACCACACGTGGGAGACTCAGTGCGGGGAAGACTGAGTAAGCCATCTCTTGAGGAACCAGCTCTCAGGGCCGTGGCTCTTTGGGGGAATCTCATAAAGCCCATTCACTCTCTCCCAGAAAAACCCACAGCCACACAAAATGTTGCTTAGAATTTCTGTAGATACAGGCCCCTTGCATCTTATCATTTAACTGAAAATTAAGATTCTAACTCTAATGATGCCGAGTTCAGTTGGCTAGTGAAACCACACTTCCCACCCCAATTCCAACTTGGGAGACTTTTTTGCCACAAGTTCCCAGATAATTGTTTGATGAACTCCCCATAAGCGATAATGACATTGGGTGTGCTACACCTGTGGACGATCAGGCAGCTACTGAACTCGGGTTAAATATCCCCTTTGAATAGGGTGACTAAGTCACATCTAAAATCTGCTATTCTTGGAAACGGCCTGCTTCCCAGAGGTCTCCAACATGACTGCAATCAATAAATAAAATCAGTAGTAAGACCAGATGCCCTCCCTCTCCAGTGACTCCTTAGGCCTATAATTAAAAGACGAAGACAGAGATGTCAACTCTGTTAGACAGTGGACTTAAAGAAATAAAATGTGATAGCATTTATATTCTAGAGAACAAACGCCTTGAAACCAGTGCCTGATCATATTAATATTTCATTTTTATGTTTCTCTTACAAATGATCCCTCAGCCCTTTGCTGCATCACAGCATTCTCAGACTTCTTCAGAAGTCATGCATCAAAAAATATTCTTAAATATACATTCTTATAAAAACCTATTTGTCCTCGGTAAGAGGGGAGGATTAAAAATACCTAGCATCAAAAAAAAAAAAAATTACCAACAAGCCTTTAATTTGGCACACGTCCTTCCTGTGATTTAAACCCATCAAACCATAGCTCTCTCTGGATAAATTTAGAGTCAGACATAACAAAAACAAGATATGTAGAAGATGACTGGGGACAATCTTCAGAGACGATAAAAAATAATATAATAACGTGTCTACAGAAACTGTGCTTAAAACCACGCAAGTCTAGATATACCCAGATATATTAACACAAATCCTGGGGAAAGATATCGCATAAAAGCTGAATAATATTTTCTTAGAACTAGGCAGTGTTTTCACAAAGCTCCTTTCACCAAGCAGTCTTACAACTTCAGAAAGCACTGGATTGAAAACGAGAAATATCCCCCAAATCCAATAAAGCTCATTTGTGCCACTGAAAATAACTGCCAAGAAACGGGACATTCTGGGACAGAATTTTGGATCAAACTACTATGTTATTATATCACTATTTAGAAATGGAAAACTCAGCTACGCCACTGAATGGCCCGCCTGTTTGTGCATTACTAAAAGGCTCTGAAAGAATAAACTTCCCTCTCAGACCCACTCTCACTCAATGTGGCACTTTCTCTACTTGGCACTCAGATCCATGTCCGTCAGACGCAAATTGTCCTCTCCAGAAATGCCTGTGTGTTTTGGCAAGGCACAGAATTACAGCTTTTACTTTAACCTTAGCACAACAGTGATTTTAGTACAGTGATAAGAATTCCCAGAAATGAGTCTCAGCGAGACTTCGAATTTTTGTTGTTGTTGATTTAAATTACCTACACTTTGTGTTTTTCAAAAGCCAAACCCTCATTCACCTGTAAATATGTTAGAAAGTGGGGCGAGGTATCAATGAAATCGTGCCACATCCCCTGGCTGATACTGACTAGTGTACACTCTAAAAGAATACAATAAAAAGAGACTCTCGGACTTGAACAAATTAAGTGGTAGGAATATGGGGATGCAGGGAAGGATCAAAACCAGCCAGCTCTCTCTGTCCCTCAATCAGGTTTTGAAAATAGCTGATAAAGATAAGTTTTACCTCCCTTCTGGAATTAAGGAATTGAAAACTCCTTCTGGTCTTGTAGGTTTCTTTTCAACAGAGTTATGGATTTCACCGAGATCCAGGTCTCATCTGGGTGTACTGCCTCCAGAATCAAGTTCTCCTGTATCAGGAACACCATGTAAATGTCTGCAGCGAAACCTCCCAGGCAGGTGGAAATCAGAAGGTGCCCACCAGCTGAGCCCTACATACCCCTGTGTAGGCCTATCCCTTGGGTAGGACAAGCCAGGCAGTGACTCTAGACTGGTCTTCAAGGGGTGGGTGGGCCGGAAGTCTTAGGCTACTGCCCCATATCCTCTTTTCTGAATACCGTCAACATCCATTTCAAATTCTCAGGCCCAAGTGGGCTTCGAAAAACTCTGAGAGAGTGGACTCCTCTCAAGTGAGATTATCCAGGGTGAACTGCACACAGGTATTCTTACCCCGGGCCCCGACCCTCCCCCAAGTTATGGCCCTGCTGTAGTCTACACTCCAGTGGGGGCCTCCCCCAGAGTCCTGGGAACCTGCAAGGAGGCTGCGGAAGGCCCTGCAGTACCAGGTGGACTTTTCCCACCTCCAGGAATGGGTCTTATGGGTCCTCAAGAGGAAGGAAACCTCTAGAAAGGCATAGGATATGGGAAAATATTTTGTCTTCCACGTGAAGCAGTTTTAATATGTCCTCAGAGAGTTTATCTCTGAACACTTCTCTAAATCTAACATCAAACAAATTGATGCCTCACGCTGCCCTTTGGGGTGGTTACTGCTTCGCTTTTTTTCATTGAGGGAGCCACTCTGTCCTTCAGTAGCATTCACTGGAGCAAACAGTCAGTGAGCAACTGGATACAAATCCAGGGACGAGAATGTCAGAGAACAACCTATTCTGTGCCTTCCTCCTCCTCCCTTAGCCCAGGGCTCACTGAAGTTGTATTTCTACAATGCAGGATACTGTCTTTGATTTTTCTTTCAGAAATCATGCAAAATAAAAATTTTGAGGGCCAATGTAACTTCTTGGGAAGGATGAGAGCATCCCGGTGGTTCCGGAGAGGCTCGGGGCACACAAACCTCCAGGTCAGTACTGCCCAGGAGCTAAAAGAAATCATAACGAGACTCAGTCTCTTTTCATCTTCAAAGTCCTTCACAAGCTCTACGTCATTCATTCTCACCATGCTACTGTAATCATGCGATTTGGCAGAAGCAACGGTCCTCTCATCTCTGGATCTCCCAGCACTCTATAAATGCCAATTAATTCTTAGAACTGCCCCGTGAGGCAATGGACTATCAGCTAACCAACTCAGTACACAGAGAGGTTAAGTGACTTGGTTCAACACACACAGCAAATTGGCAGCAGAAGTTAAGTTGAGAGCTTGGTCTAGAGGTTCTGTTCCTGGGCTTGGATGTCTGAGGCCAAAAACCAAACCTATATTTAAAGCACCCACATGGTAGCTGGCACATAGTAGGTGCTTAGCAAATCATTTTTGAATGCGTAAGTTAGAGATCCATATTTCCAATTGCCTGCCAAACATGTCTGAGTTCTGCTGACATTCCCAACTCAGGTTCAAATTTCTTCTCCAAACTGGCTTTGACTCTTGGGTTTCCATTCATTCATTCTCCAACCAGAGCACCCACTACAGCCGAGGTCCTCTTCTGAGCCCTGAGAAAGAGTGGTGAATAAAAGAGGCAGCATCCTTCTCTCAAGGAATTTACATCCAGAGAAAAAGAGGCAGATAATAATCCAGAGAAAAAGAGGCAGATAATAATCCAGAGGACACGTAGCAGTGGATAGTAAGAAGGGTGATGTGACAGTAAATAAAAGCCGGTTGCTGGAGACCAGAGGGTCATCCAGCTGCCACTGCAGGTGCAGGGCAAGAACTGAGCCCAGGACACTAAGAATGTTGTAATAGTCCAGCAACTTAGAGAAAGAAATTCTCATTTGCTTCTTTTCATCTACAATTGACAGCAAAACACTTAAATTAAAAAAAGCCCAATCATTTGCCTTCAGGGACGATGAGAAAGAGGCAAGCTGATGGTATGTGTTGTAAGGAGTCCAGGACTAGAGTGGGTGATGGCAGCTTCTGGGTAGGTGGGGCAGGGACAAGGGTGGCCCAGAGGAGCCTGCCCCTGAGTGTCACCCCAGGGCATAACATTAGAAAGACCCAACAAAGACTGCTCACCTCATTCATTCGCTATCTAGTCATTCATTTTATCCTTATTGAGCATCTATCATGTGTCAGGGTCCAGGCTCATCTCTGCCCTCGGTGACCCCAGTAGAAGCCAGGCTGGCAATGACCCATCCCTCTACACTTTTTAACATATAACATTTATTATTATTATTATTATTATTATGAAATGATTTTTAGCCCAATAACAATGAAAAAGGGGCAAATACAGATATTTATCTGTATTGGTAGTTTTCAAAGTGAACCACTCAGCACCAATTGTAGTATTTTCTTTTTCTTTAACTAATAGACTTTATTTTTTTAGAGCAGTTTTAGATTTACAGAAAAATGGATCAGAAAGTATAAAGAGTTCCCACATACTCGTTCCGCCCCCCATCCCTCTACTCCTGGTCACTCTTGGAAACGTGCCCACTTGCTTCTGTAGAGGAGATAGTGAGACTGCCGAGCGCATTAACCTCACGCGTGTCCCATCCCTCACGCTGCACGAAACACTTACAAGTTAGAAGAACTCAAGTTACAAACAATCTACTCCTGCTTTTCTGCTTCAGACTTTAGAGCCAGTTGTGTCCAAATAAAGTTCCATTCATGCCCCTGGACCTCAAGTGGGATTATTATAGGAGCACTCTTCAGCATCCCCCCAGGGGCTCACGGTTTCGTCATAAACCACTTCTCCCCTCTCCTGAGTTTGACTTAGTGGGATTGAAGAGGAGGGGAAGATGCGCCCTCGGAGCTGGCCCTCTTGGCAATAGTCCCTAGAGGTCTTCAGAGGTGGTGGACTCCACCGTGAAAGGGTTCTCATTTCTCTCAAGGCACGAGACCACCTCCAGGCCCTTGAGCCTCGGTTTGGGGAGGCAGCTCTGTGAAGAGGAGTTCTTCAGTCGTGTGTTCTCTATCTTCTTATTGCTTCTCCAGGTCACTGGAGCCCCTTCTCTGAACACACCTAGGTGGGCTTGAATGCCATCATACTCATCATGCACTGTCACTATAATTTAGCCAAAGGCGGCAAAGATTTTCCTCACCGCTGCACACACGGTGTTCACCTCATTTTATTTCCATTGTATCATGGAAACACCAATGTAAAGTAAGCCCCAAGGGAATCTATGTTTATAAGAATATGGTGGTCGGCTCCAAGACCTTCAAGAAAATCAGAACCCCCCAGGCACCCCAGTAATGCATTCATAGGTCAAGTGGAAATACTGACAGTTGCATTTCCTTAGATCACATTTAACCCAGTCTCCCAGGAATTGTTTGATCATTCTTTTTTTTGCAGGGAAAGATTTGCCCTGAGCTAACATCTGTTGCCAATCTTCCTCTTTTTTTTTGTTCTCCCCAAAGCCCCAGTACATGGTTGTATATCCTAGTTATAAGTCCTTCTAGTTCTTCTACGTGAGCTGCTGCCACAGCATGGCTACTGAGAGAGAGGCGGTGTGTTCCGCAATGAGGAAATGAACCTGGGCCGCTGAAGCGGGAGCACCGAACTTTGACCACTAAGCCATCGGGGCTGGCTCAGTCTCCCAGGAATTTATCAGTGAAGAAATTGAGGCTCCAAACAGTGAACGGGCCAGGCCTGCATCAGAGTCAGGCTGAGCTGGAAGCCGACCTCCGGACTCCTCCCAAGGTGACGAGCTACGTTCATTACACACAGATATTGGTCCCTACACACATATTTAAAATCCACCGTCTACAGAGTTTAAGTTCCCCTTAATCAGCTACAGACTGAAAATGAAAAGGGATCCTCCAGCCATCCAGATATGTTCATGTCCAAAGCCCCAGAACTGAGCAGAGAGAAGCTGGCACCGCCAGTCCGGGGACATTGAGTGTGGCCCTTTCCCCCCATCCCTTTCAAGCCCTGTAAGCAAAACCCTCAGTTGCATACACGTGGCTGATATAACAGACGGTTATCTACTTTCTGGAAATTCTCAGGGCAGCCAGTTGAGATAAACAGGCCTTGATGGCAAGCAGCTAAGTTTCCTTCTATGTTCTCTGGGCTGAAAGCCAGGCTTCCCCACCCTGTTCTCTCCACCGCCAAATTTAAATTATTACGATAGCTACACTTTGTTGGGTGCCAGGGCCCAGACGAAGTGATATTCTTACATCCTCACAATTATCCCTATTTTTCTACTCAGCTATGTTAATCCATTGGGCTCCTCTAAATCGTGCTACTGCCCTCCCGGCCACGTTTTAGTCAACCAGGACTGTGTCCACTTCTGCGTGTTCTCTCTAAGAGTGGAGGAGGAGCTGTTGGGACCCCCTGGGACAGTAGGTCCAGAAGCTGAGCCAAGCACATCTGGTGTGTTATAGGAGGGGTGACTGAATTTGTGGAATCAAGACTCTCGTTATAGTACACCAGGATGCCCAGTCACCCAGGAGCCTCACAACTAGGTGTCCCAAATCCACAAGTTCCAATATTAGATGTTTTATACAATTGATGTCACCCCTCCCTGTGCCAGTCTCAGATGGGGCATTGTCCTGTCTCCTTCCCTGAAAAACCTCTTCTGCCACTGCCATTCCCAGATGAGTAACTGGCCCCTTAGATTCTGTGTTCATTATACAGAAGTTGTCCTCTACACAATCTCTTTCCTTCGAGGTGGCAGAGTGGGGGTGACATCTTCATGGCCATGGCTATGTAACCCAGGGAGCACTTCTGCCACCACAATTAGTGCATTGTCGAGAAGCTTCCACAGGGGACTGCAAATCCATTCCTTTTGCACGTATGTTGTGCTGTATGAGCAAAGGGATGTTGGTGTTTGAGATGAGTCCGTGTCTACAGGTGGACAGGACAAGGGATTTTACATCAATGATTCTCTAATTCTCACATATCTGTGACGGCCTCCAGGCTCCAAGGTCACAGCCAGCTGGTCTTTGAACCCAAAACAGCCTGGCTCACACCTCACACTTAACTGCTACCTGATGCTGCCTATTTCCAGAACTTTCTCCTTTTCTCAGGTACTCCTGTGACTGTCCCACACATGCCCTCCCACCTTCCCACCCCTACCTGCCATGGTGTTTATTACAGCTCAGTTTTTCTCAAACTTGAGAAACATACAGAAAAAAACGGGGAGGGGGAGGACTCATACCACAGTTCAAGGGAAAATTTAAAGCTGTCACTTTCTGCGATCACTAGATGAACCTAGAAGCAAATGTGGGCACTGAAATTAAATGGCAGTGCTTGGTTATAAGTTGATCATAGATATGATCCAGAATCAGATTAGATTGGGTTTTTTAAAATATTGAATCAATAAGTATATTCAATATTAAAATATTGACATAAAAAAATAAAAATTTGAAACTTCCCACTGAACTCATGGATTTCCTGGGAATTCATGGGCAGCACCTTAAGAAATCCCTTTAGAGGTAAAGATCCCTTTCCTGTTCTCACGGATGGACCAGGTGGCCCCATGGACTCTGAGACAGTAGTCGCTGTGCGTGTGCAGGTGGAGGCAGCGGATGTGACAGCTAACATTTATTGAGTGCCTACTTTGTACAAGGCTGGTTAAGCATGTTGTGTGTTTATTTATTTAACTCTTCCCAAAATCCTGTGAGCTAGGTACCATTCTTCTCTCTGCTTTTACTGATAGAGCAATCTAGACTTTGGTTAAATTATCTGACCAGGGCCACACGGTTAGGAAGCAGAAAAGCCTTGTCTACGGCCAGCGCTACGAAGACTGGCTCTCTCTCACATACACACCTCATGAGACACGGCAGCACCGGCCACCTTCGTAATCCCCACTTTCTGTGGCGCCTCTGGTGGCCTCAGCACCGACTCCAGACATCACACAAAAGCCTCTTTGGGCATTCCTCAGTGGCCAATGCCAGCATCAGTGCATTGGAACTGCTTCGTAAATACTTGTTGGCTTATCCTGGAGGGGCAACACACTTTAAACAATGGGATGTGTGTGTGTGTGTGTGTGTGTGTGTGTGTTATTGTTTGTTTCAATGATCCTTATTGTTCTGTTCCCCATTTTGTGATAACTGAGTACTGGCTGGAGCAAATCCAAAGCAAATTAACTTTCTATTATTGACAGCAGAACAAGGAGACCAAAATCAGGACCGTATACCCCCAGATAAGCCCTCATATGCTTTCTCCACCTCCCCTGGGACCCGCTTGTCTGTGTGAATTCTTGAAGCGACAAAGCTCCTACATTTCCGTGAGGGGCGTGACCTTTGGGACAAAAAGGATGAGGCCTACCTGGAGAGAAACATCCTCTCCGATGTGGAGAGGGTGGGCTCCGGGCCTGACTGGTCGGCTCTTTCCCCTCCCTTCCATCCTCCTTTACGACTTCAAACGGGCACTGGATGTCACTGGGGGCATCTCCATTGTCCTTCCGAGCAATGGCTTCAGCACCACCTCCATCCCCAGGACGCCATGTGGAGATACACTGGAAGAAGCATATGGCCCGACATGCCTAAACCTGCTAACTTACAGAGGCATTAAAGGCAGGAAATGAGAAAGAGATGAGCCATATTACTTTCCCTTCGGGACCCCAGACAGTATATTCCCACGGTCACCATGAAGTAATGCCGTGGACAGGCTCCAAAGTGTGGCAGGATCTAACCCGAGGGTCTATGTTCCTGCTTTCCGGTCTAGAAGCAGCCTCTCCTTGGGGGCTGAGTGCCGTCTGGTGGTCTCCAGTCGCAGAAGGTCTAAGCTCCCTCTAGAGACGCCCCGGAATAAACCAGCGAGCCCACATCTTCTCCACTTCACTCGCTGCCGTTGCTCACGTCTTTGGTACCAGGCTAGAGAAGTCCTCCCTTGGTGGTTTACACGTTTCAAATATTTGCTGTCTGTTATCACGTTCCCTGAAGTCACTTCTGGGTCCCGGCTCTCTGTTTTTGGTTTCTTTAATGTCTCCTCATAAATCAGTCCCTCCATTCCCTTCATCATTGTTATTGCCTTTCTCTGAACTCTCTCCAATTTGTCGACATATTTTTGGTGCCGGGTGTCTAAATATAATTTGCTGGACTAAAAAGCCGTATTTGGAGGGACCTCACCAGTTAATCTCCTGCCCTGCAACCTTTCAAAGGGTCTTGGGTATAGTTCTAAATGCCACTGACCTGTTTATCCCATTAGTGCATAATAAATATCCCCTAGAACAACATGACAATGTTGTCACGAGGCTACATGTCACAAGACTTCCTTAAAGCAGAGGCTATTTTTCTCCGGGGTCCTTTGGTACACAGCAATTAAGCCAACATGGAGGGACCCACCTCACTCCTTGGTACATTTTCTAATGAATGGTGTTAAAGAAAGATCCCAGGGTATTTTTCACAGGCAACCCCTCACTTAGGGAGGAAGACTATTTGTAAGTTGGCTATTTAGGTCAGATTCACTTCCCCAGAGAAACTGTGCTATTTGTGGTTAAAATACACCTAATCAAGTTTTAAAATATTCATAAACCCCAGTGTGGGAAAGAGTGGGGGTGAAAGGCAAGCCCTCACACACTGCTAATGTTTGTGCAAGTTGGCACAACCTTCCAGCAGGGGAATTTGGCAACGTGTATCCAAAATCTTTATAAAGTACATGCCCTTTGACCAACGGGTAACCAATGAGGTTACTTTTCGGAAGTTATCCCAAGAGAATAATTGAAAAGGGGACAAAGATGTGTGTACAAGGATGTTTATCCAAGTCTTATTTATAGTAGTGGGAAAATATTGAAAATAACCTAAAAGTTCTTTAAAAGAGTGATTGGGTAAATATAACTGAAAAAGGTCACAAAGATGGATATTTAGCCCAGTATTATTTATGGTAGTGGGAAAAAATGGAAATAACCTAAAATTCCAACCTAGGGTGATGGGTTAGCCAATTGATGGTCCAGCTCCATATTGATGCACACAGAAAGATGCCCACGGCACATCGAGTCAAAGAGCATCTTACAAAGAAGGAGTCAGTGTGATGCCACTTGCACTCAGAAAAATCTCTACCTCTCTGTTCATCTATACAGAGCAAAAGCCTGGAGATAAACATCCTCGAATATTCTTAGTGGTTGTCTCTGCAGTGGGCTGAGTGGTGGTTTCACTCTGGACTTTATTGTCTGATTCCACCCCAACAAGCCTGGTTACTTATAAAACTTGCAAAAACAATAAAGCTTTTCTTTTACCTTTTTAAATGTAGATTAAAACCTAATCAGGCTTTACTGAACTTCTACTGCATGCTGGGGGACAGAGATAAACGAGGGTGGCTTTCCCCGCCTCAGGTAGATGTGCAGTGCCTGGAGAGCACTCGAAAGTCTGGCCACGCTGAGGAAGGGACCATAGCGGGCCCAGGAGGACTGGGAGAGGCTTCACAGAGGAGCTGATATTTCAGTCAGACAAAGGAGTCAATCACTGATGCTCAGACAAAGCAGAGAGGAGAATTCCAAGCCCAGGAAACAGAATGAGTTAAAGCACCCACAGCACACAGAGGGCAGAATATGGTCTCATTTGGTGGAGTGGCCGGTACAGGAAAGAGGTCAGGAAGAAAATAAGACAGGCTGGAAGGGTAGGCAAGGCCACATCGGTGGGGCCTTGAATGCCACACTCAGGATCGTCCACTGTGTCCTGTAACCAGATGGAAGCCATCAATTTTTAAATTGGGGTGAAATGTGGACAGATGTGCATTTTATTTTATTTTATTTATTTGTTTGTTTATTTCAGTAACATTGGTTTATAACATTGTATAAATTTCAGGTGTACATCGTTATACTTCTATTTCTGCATAGATTATATCATGTTCACCACCCAAAGACTAATTACAATCCATCACCACATACATGTGCCTAACCCTCCCTTTCGCTCTCCTCTTCCCCTCTTCCCCTCTGGTAACCACCAATCCAATCTGTCTCTATGTGATTGTTTGTTGTTTTTATCTTCTACTTATGACTGAGATCATATGATATTTGACTTTCTCCCATTGACTTATTTCGCTTGGCATAATACCCTCAATGTCCATCCATGTCGTCACAAATGGCTGGATTTCACCATTTCCTATGGCTGAGTAGTATTCCATTGTGTATATATACCACATCTTCTTTATCCATTCGTCCCTTGATGGGCACTAGGTTGCTTCCAAGTCTTGGCTATTGTGAATAACGCTGCAATGAACACAGGGGTGCGAGTATCTTTACGCATTGGTGTTTTCAAGTTCTTTGGATAAATACCCAGCAGTGGAATAGCTGGATCGTATGGTGGTTCTATCCTTAATTTTTTGAGGAATCTCCATACTGTTTTCCATAGTGGCTGCACCAGTTTGCACTCCCACCAGCAGTGTATGAGAGTTCCCTTCTCTCCATGACAGATGTGTATTTTGGAAAGAAAACTCTGCAGCAGAGAGGAGAACCGATGGGACTAAGGGAAAGGCTGGCAACAAGGCCAGTTTGAAGGCTATGACAATAACCTAGGTTACAGCATTGACCAGAGAGGGAGCCATCAAAATAAAAGACATTCTCTCGGGCCAGAATCAAAGGAAGTTCGTAGCTGAGCACAGACTTTGAAGCCTGACTGTCCAAGGTTCAAATCCTGGTTCTACCACTTACTGGCTGTGTGATCTTGGTCAATTTACTTAACATCTCTCTGCTTTAGTTTATTCATCTGAAAAAAGATGTGTGGGTAAAATAGTTTCCATATTAAAAGATTGTTATGAAAATTAAATTAGTAAATACATGTGAAGTGCTTGTAGAACAGTGGCTGGCACCCGGGAAGAGGTCGTCGGGAGTCACTGCTAAGCTTTGGCCCTTATTTGTGACAGCTAACATGTATCCAGGACCTTTCTGTGGCTGTGCTGAGCTCTGCGCTTTACACACATTCTCTCTACCCTCAAAGGCAAGTGGTTTTAACCCTGTTTTCTACGACCAATGAAGAAACGGACTTGGAGAAGTATGTGATGTGACCAAGGCCACAGAGCTCTCCATGTCTACGGGAAGGCCCATCTCCCCAGGCCGTGTGGTCTCCAAACCTGGTTCTTTCCTCCATTCCTGCTTAGATTCACGGGTAGCAAGGAAGGGAGACAACTCAGAGAGGGCTCCACGCTTTCTAGTGAGGGACCTAGTTGGATGGAGACACCACTGATCCAAACAAGAAGAATAAAAGAGACTTTCCAGAATTTTAGAGAAAGAGGGACTCTTTTAAGTTATCAATCACATTTACAATTTCAAAATGTCTAAACCTGGGACTTTAGTCCTCTCCTCATAATACATGGCCTCGTGAGTACCAAATTTACTCTTTTTTTTTCACCCTGAGCACACATCTGTTTCCAATCTTCCTCTTTTTTTCTTCGCTTGAGGAAGATCCACCCTGAGCTAACATCTGTGCCAATCTTCCTCTATTTTGTATGTGAGGCACCACCACAGCATGGCCACTGAGGAGCGGTGTAGGTCCGCACCTGGGAACTGAACCCAGGTCGCCGAAGCAGAGTGCGCCAAACTTAATCACTAGGCCACAGGGCTGGCCCCCTAAATTTAGTTTTTAATTAAGAAAAAAAATACTTCCTTCCCAACACTTTTATCCCTTTAGCATAATTATTGTTACAATAATTGATTCTCTCTGGAGCACACAAGTATTTCATGTTTGTATTTTTATTATAGATGAGTTGGTTAATCAGTGTACATGACTAGCATTCAGTTGATTTTGCTAACAATCGATTAAATCTAAGAAAATTAGAAAACCAAAACAAATGTTAAAGTCAGGTTCAATCAGACTCTCAGTAAGGAAACACTCAGCTTAGAGTTAAGCAACAAACACATGCCCAGTGCCGAACTAAGCACTGAAATAGCCTCCTCAAGTTCCCAGTCCCAGCCCTCTTCCTTGCTCACACCTTCACAGATGTCCAGCCCTCATTATGGTCCCTATGAAGCTGCTGCCTGTTAACTGAGTGTTGACAACTTCTCTTCAGTGCCATTGGGAAAGACAATCACATCTCACGTTCCCGCTCACTTTCCAGATTCTTGGCTGTAAGACAGAGAACAGTCAATTGAATTCCAGATGCCAAAATACACGCATCATCAAACAGAGGAAGGATTCTCGTCGAGAGATGGTATCTCTCTCTCTCCACAGGTGACCTGGGGAAGCGAGGACTCTCATACCATGTGGGGCTGTGTTTCTCCGCACAGGCTACCAAAAGCACTTTGCATACTAAGTCCTCGGTTTACCTGCAGAGCATTCTGCTAACCTGTCTCCAGAATAAAGGTCTTCACCCTTATCAAAGCAAACATCTGAATTCTGAGGCAGCCCAAGAGGGTAAGAATAGAGAAACCACTGGAACCCATACTGTTACACTCTCCTCCAAATGTAGATTCAGGGTATGGTGTGTTGGTTAAAACACACACACACACACAACAAATGGAACCAAAGAAATAATCAAGATGTGCTAGAAGAGAATTCTCTTGAATTAAAGGAGAACCAATGTCTACAGATAGAAAGAGCTCAAGAATTACCAGGAATCACAATAATGTAGATATACTTAATGTCACAGAACTGTACAATTAAAAATGGCTAAAATGGTAAATTTTATGTTATGTATATTTTACTGCAATAAAAAAAGAAGTACTAGGAAAAATTGTACATAAAGTTGGATCCCAATTACATAGACTGGATAGATAACGTATATAATTCATCTGCATACACATAGAAAATATACTGGAGGGCCGGCCCGGTGGCTTAGTGGCTAAGTGTGCGCGCTCCGCTGCTGGTGGCCCGGGTTCGGATCCCGGGCGCGCACCGACGCACCACTTCTCCGGCCATGCTGAGGCCGCGTCCCACATACAGCAACTAGAAGGATGTGCAACTATGACATATAACTATCTACTGGGGCTTTGGGCAAAAAAAAAAAGGAGGAGGATTGGCAATAGATATTAGCTCAGGGCCCGTCTTCCTCAGCAAAAAGAGGAGGATTAGCACAGATGTTAGCTCAGGGCTGATCTTCCTCACGAAAAAAAAAAAAGAAAGAAAATATACTGGAAAAATATTCTACAATATGAACAGGCCTTACCAGTAGATGTTGAAATTTCTGACAATTTTTTTTCTTTTTTATAAGTTCCTATATTTTCCAAATTTTGTATAATGAGTATGTATTTCTTTTACAATCAGAAGAATACAGTAAAATATATATATATAATACTTCTCCAATCTGTCCATTCTTCACCAGAGCCCTCAGCAAGACCCCCTTAATCATGTTTCACATGGACTATTTCCCCAACTCCCTGACTAGTGACTAAGACCCTGTCCACTGCCTCCTCTACACGACCACCAGAAAGAGAAAGAGGTCTTCGGAAGTATAAGAAGTATAAGTACGGCATCACTTAATATGTGCAGTGGTCAATCCACCCCATTCCTGGGCCTTACTCAGCAGAAAGCCCCAACCCACCCCTGAGCCTGGTCTGTCCTTCAACTCCACCCATCCCTCCTCCTTCTCTTTGGATGAGCCCAAGGATGATGCTGACTTGTAGGTATCAGAGACGAGGATGAGTTTGAGGGGTGGGGTGCGGCGAGGGGTATAGGGCAGTAACACCTCCAGAAGTCTCTATAGGAGAGGATTGAGATAGGAATCTAGTTGAAATTGGAGAATTTGTGTTATGTATTTATTTGGGATAAGTTGGGATGGTGGGGTGATGGAGATTAGGGGAGTCGTTAATAACATCGTGTTTGCCCGCCAGCACATTGTTTTTACTTTGATTGATGTTCATTTGGGGTGTGTGGATTAAGGTTGATGGAAATTGTGCGGAGTTCCACTCTCATCAGGCTGCCCCTGGTTTACCCCTCTTTAGCTTCCTGCTAACTCCTAGGGCTCTCATCACTCAGTTCACACATCACTTTCTCGAGATTCTTCCCTGACACCCTCATCTCGATCACATGCCGCTCTTCTGGACTCTGGTAACACTTCGGATGTTCCTTGATCTAAGCACTCACCACACTCCATGCCGTCGCTCTCCTTGCCTATCCTGACCCTAGACTGCAGCTCCCTTAAGACAAGGAACGTCTGTCATTCGGCATCCTGAGCACCAAGCACTGTGTCTGGCAAGTGACAAGTGCTCAGCAATTATTTTTTTAACAAATAATTGCATGAATGATCAGAGAAGAATTAAGGTTATGTGTAATTCATCTCAAGAGCATGAGAGGTTACAGAGGGATACGTGGTCTGCTATTCCATACCTCTGCAACCCTGGTGATGATGCTAGAAGAAACAGACTTTTTATATAGTAAATTACAGGGGCCTAGCATGTGAATCAGTCATTGAATGAGTTAGTGAACACATGAATTCATCTAAGACAAGCCTCAGGACAAATTCTGAAACAAAACAAAACAAAATGTATGACTATCTGATCCCCTAGAGCTGAAGACCAAGAGCAGATAGCACCAATAGCATAGTCTCAGAATCTCAGACAGACCAGGCTGGGATCTGCCAGTCCAGGTCAGGCGATAGTCGTTTCAAGAAAAGATTGTAGAACCCTCTGGCATCCTTCCCCATGGACCTCCAGGTAGCCCCGTCTTCCTCATGTTCCCCCCCAGAACAGCAGCACGGCCACTGTTCTTTTTAGTCACTGGCCAAATTCGAATTTATACAGCTTCCTAAAGGAAACGAGTCTTAAATAACAAGAGGAGCTGGCCAAGCAACAAAAGGTAGATGCAGTGTTTCAGAGAGACCAGCAGCACGAGCACAGGAGTGGGCGTGTCTCTGGACCTCATGAGGTCCAGCGCCCACTGCGAGGCAGAGAGCAGCAGGATATGAGGCTGGAGAACGCAGGTAGGAGCTTGGTCCAGAGTAACACTGCATGTCACACAAGGGAGCCTAAATGTGTATCTGGACCATGATAGGAAGCTATACCGGGTTTTAGACAGGAGAATGACACAGTCGGATTAGCATTTAGAAAGACCACTCCACAAATAGAGAAGGGAGTGGAGAGGTACAGCTGGTGTCAAGTGAGTGGCTGCTGCAACGGTCCAGACATCCATCGCCCTGAAATCTACCTGCTTGTTCAAAGGAACACAAAATAAGTCTGCCCCTAGAAGTCAGAGATAACAGGGATGTTTGTGTCGAGTTATTGTGAAGAATTCACGGAGCCAAGTCCAATCCTTTATTTGAAAGGATAGCACATAAAGAAGAGAATGTCTTAGAACTCTCTAGTCCAGCTTGGCCCAAGCCATCAGGCCTGCCTCTGACCCATGAAGCCAACACCCAAATACTGATCCCCAGACCTTTGCTTCATTCTTGACCTGTGTCCTGAATCACTTCAACCTGGATCTGCCTGTCCTTGGTTCTGGGGGCCTCGCCTCATTTCCCAGTTGTGGTCTTACAATCAACACCCACAACTCACGCCCAGTTCTCTGATACTTACCTCTGCTCAGCCACTGCCCCATTTCTTTGCTCCCTTTGCAGCAAAATCTCTCCAAAGACTTTTCAGACTGGTCGTCTCCAATACCTTTCCTTCCATTCTATCTCAAACCCACCCACCACATACACTGAAACTAATTTTGTCGAGATCACCAAAGACGTGCATGTTGCTAAACACAATGATTAATTTTCAGTCCTCATCGCATCTGACTAATCAGAAGCATCTGACACACCTCTTTCTTGATAAACTTTCTTCATTTGGCTTCCAGGATCCACCACATTTGGTTTCATCCTAATTACCTGATGGCTCCTTCTCAGTCTCCTTTGCCGGGTCCTCCTCTTCTATCTCACCTCTTAAATGTTGTGAGGTGTGCCAAGCTCGGTCCTTGGTCTACTCTTCTCCCCTACATCGTGGCTTCTCAATTTTGTCACTATTCACATTTGGAGCCAGATAATTCTCTGTTGCTGGGGCTGTCCTGGGCATTATAGGATGTATAACAGTATCTCTGGCCTCCACCCACTAGACGCCAGTAGCAACACTTCCCTCAAGTTGTGGCAATCAAAAATGTTTCCAGACATTGCCAAATACCCCCTGGGTGGAGTGGGGAATCACCTCTAGTTAAGAACCAGTGCTCTAGGTCTATAGGAAATTCTCCTTCAAATATTTTAGACTTTAGTGATCTCTTCCAGTCTATAGGCTTTAAATACTATCTCTATGCCAGTTCCCAAATTTATATATCCAGTCCAGACCTCCCACCCAAACTCCAGACTTGAATGTTCAATTTTGCATTCAAATATTTCACTTCCATATCTAATAGATATCCCAGACAACATGCAGTCTTCCCCATCTCAGTTGAAGGTAACTCCATCCTTCTAGTTGCTCAGACTAAAAGTCTTGGCAGCACCCTTGACTTCTCTCTTTTTTCACATCCTGCATCCTGCCAAGAAATCCTATTAACTCTACCTTCAGAATACATCCAGAATCTAACCACTTCTCACCATCTCCACTACTACCCAGATCAAGACACCACGATCCCTCACCTGGGTTACTGCAGTAGCCTCCTAACTGACCTTCCTAGTTATGGCCCTTTGCCCCTACGATCTGTCCTCTGCAAAGCAGCCAGAAGGAGCCTGTTAAAACATGTCTGATCATTTCCTCCCTCACTCAAAACCCTCCAATGTCTTCTCATCTTACTCAGAGGAAACTCAAAGTCCCTACGAGTCCTTCCATGGTCTGGGGCCTTGTTACCTCTCTGACCTTATAAACTGCTACTCCGTTATCATCAGCTGAGATGAGAAAGCTGAGGGGAGCAGGTTTGGAAGGGATGATCAGGAGTTCATGTTTGGGTGTTCTTATCCATCCAGTGGAGACGTTGTGTGGCAGTTGGTTCTGTACGTTTGGAAACTGGAAGGAGTTCCAGACTGGAGGTATAAATTTGGGAGGTGTTGGCACATAGATGGTATTGAAAGAGATGAGCCTGGACAGGTCATCAAGGGAGTAGATAAAGAGGACCGGGGCTGAGCCCCGGGGTACCCCAATATTAAATGAGGGGAAAGCAAAGGAAGAACAAGCAAAGAAGATCAAAAACCAGCAATCAGTGAGGCAGGAGGGAAACCAAGAGAGTGGTTGTCCTGTAAGCTTGGTGAAAACTATCTATCAGTGGACTAAAATCTGTGAGTCAAGGTTTCTCCCCAAACCTAGGTTCATCTGAGGGACTTCTCCAGGAAATGTATAATCCACTTGCGTAACAAAATGCAGCACGCAATGTAAATATTTCTTTCATCACTGTGCTTTATTGTCCGTTAATTTATCACATACAATCCTTGTGGTTCAGAGTCTTGTCTCCATTTAATTTCCATCTGTTTTCCTATTTATGATGATATCACAGTTTAATTAAATAAACTGAAAGCTTAGGTGTTATATGAATAGGGCATATGTATGTAGAAATACCAAATCAACACTATGACTAATATCTGAAATGTAATAATTGCAACATTATCTAATTATTAATCTTGTCATTTACCCAAATGAGTAGCTAAGGACCAAAACTGGAAGGAAAGAGCGGTTCCTAACTCTAAACTCCATCATAACAAAACCCGCAAAACACAAAAGAGCTAATATTTAATAACCCATCTAGTATTTCTTCAGACAATATATTAATTAGTTAATTTCAAGAGTTCAGCCCAACATGTACTGAGTACTTGGAACTGCGTGACTTAGTCATTTCTTCCAACAACACAGGGCATATTGACATGGCCTGGGTGGCGTTCATGGGTCACCGTAGCGGGGCACAAACGCAACCAGAATTGGAACTCAGGCCAAGGTCTTTGTAAGAAAAGAGATGCCTGCTGTGTCTCTAGTTGACAACAAATGGCTTCCTAGACACAATCACTCCCCATAAAGCTGAGGCTGCCTGGTCTTTGCTCCTGGTCACGCTTCTAAATCGGAAGCTCGTGGCAGTTATACTTAAATGGGCCTTGAAGGGCGTATTTCCTCCACACGATAATAGAGCTCCGGAGACAAAACATCAGCAGTGGTGCAGATGCTTCCACAGTGTTTATTCCTGATTTTCCTCATTTACACAATTGTTCTGCGAACTCCTTGAACATAATCATGTATCTGTAGGTACCAAATTTTACTAAAAATGTGGAGTTAGTTAACCATTTGAAATTTTTTTTAAGCACCACTTTTAAAATACAGTGATAAATAGACTCCCAAACCCAGGCTAAGTTTCATTCATGTTCCTGTGGAGTCAGATTCAGTAAAAATTAGACCCTCCTAAAGTTCCTGTGGAACAAACAACACCGGCAGTTGGGTTTCAGCAATCAGATGAAGTCAGAGCAGGCACACACTTCGAATCTGCGAATGACACAGCCCTGGGGGGTCAGTTACACCAAAGGAAAGAGAACAGGGAACAACTGTCACAACTCCCAGCTAAGTGACAGGCAGGACTGTGAGGTGCTCAGTCCCCACTAACCGAACGAACGGACAAATAAAGATAAGACCTGAGTTTGTAGTGAAAATTTCCGTTAAAAAGTAATGGAAAAGTCTGGCTGGACACAGATCCTGAGAAAAGAGCCCTGGGAACTGAAACCCAACTCAAGCTCAAATTTACAACCAGCATTGTTACAACATACGGAAAGTTAACACAATGTTATTAGATGGGAGCTTCCAGATCCAGTGCAGTAATTGCCTCTGCACTCGGCATGAGCGAGACCTCACCTGGAGTGTTACGTTTGTTCCAGGAAAGACAGGGTAAGAAATCCCAATTGTCTCCAGAGGACGCCCCAGATTGTTTAGCACAGGGCCTTGGACCTAAAGCTGTTCCATAAGAAGTACCGAATTACCCTGAACTGATATCGAGGAGTCTGGAAATCATATGAGAAATGACTAAGGGAAGTTGAGGGAGGTGGGCTTTAGCGTAACACAGCACACACATTCTCACAGAGCTGCCCACGAAACGGGCTGCCCAACAAAGTCTCAGTACGGAGACTATTCCAGCAGCTGAATGCTCCTCTAGCACGGATGTCACAAAAGAATCGCTCATCCTAAGTGAAACGGATGCCCTCCAAGAGCTCTTCCAGCCCTGAGGTCCCTGGAACAGACGGCAGGGCCTACAGAGGGCACCTCCATGGAGAGCGGAGGACACAGTCCCTCCCCAGCGTGAGCCCCTGCTGTGCACCCATTCCTCACAGAGGGGTGCTGTTGGCTCCAGGCTGCAACTTCACCCTGTGCGCAGCCAAGGGCAGCACCCTGTGGGGCATCTTGCTGTGACAGTGACCTGCCCTGGACACTGGGTAGTGCCTACGCCCTAAACTAGCTGCAGCATTTGCTTCCCCTTACTGTGCTGCACACTCCACTCGTGTTAAGGGGAAGCTGTTTTTTAAGTCAGTCTTCAAGAAATAATGATCTTTGGCTGGGACTTTGTACCTGAGTGCTCCTTATCCAATAGCCAATTCTATACACTTTTAAAAATTTATAAGATGGGAGCATTGGGAGTGGAGGGAAACAACAATGGGAGCCTCCTGCTGCCTTCCTCACACCAACACCGTGAACTCATCAGAGTGAACCCCCAGCCTCCTCCTAGAACAGGGGCCACTGGGGATGTTTGCACGAAGCAACAGTGGCATCTAGTGGTCACATCAGCTAACCACACCCCTGCTCAGTGCAGGTGAGAAAAACCGATAAAAACCCAATCCTTCTCCCCCTCCCCTTGTACTTCTTATCCAACCAGACCTGATGGGAAGTTGGTTGAGAAATAGAAAAAGCCAGTAAAACAGGGAATCATTAAAATGATGCATACGGAGCTCACTAAACACTTTTATATCTAAACATGCATTCATTCAGCCATTGACGTACAGCCAGGGTTTCTCTCCTGAATACGGACCCACTGAGTCGTTGCTGGTCTGTGTCGCATAAATCAAATCACTACACATCATCTACAATGTCCAGCTGCTGTTTGTCTAAATGGGTGAGAAGCTTAAGGCACTTGTGAAACAAGATTCCCTCCACTGATTTTTATGGGTTTTTTTTTTTCTCTTAAAGCTGTCTCTCATTGCTTTTTAATAAGCATGGCCCTTCGGCTCCAAGACTAACTCAAAGGGGAGGACAGCAGTGTGGGTGTCCCGCTTGGGATCTAGTTGCCCATGTGGTGTCCACCACACCATAGGCAGCAGCAGCGGTCCCAGTCCAGCCCCGACTCAGAGACGGGGAGACCCCGTGAGTGTCCAGAGCACACTGCCCCACTGGCCTCCCAGTCCTGCCTCTTTCCTCATATCAAATTTTTAGCTGGGGGGAGGGGGCCACACGAGGGTAGGTGGAGGCGCAGGCTTCTAGAAGCTACTACCATGAGGTGGTTTCGGGGGTAAGAGCTGGAGCCACACTCCCTGTGTTCAGTCCCACCATCGGCCACTTTCTAACTCTGCGACCTTGAGAAAGTTAGTTATCCTCTGGAAGCCCAGGTTCCTCACCTGTAACCCAGGAAGGAGCGCTAGTACCTACTCTTAGGGCGGCTGTGAGAATTAAGTGAGGTAATCCACGTGCGGCCCTTAGCACAGTGCCCGTCACACAGGAAGCACCCAGTAAATAATTAACAAGGCCTCCCCGCGGCGGAGCAGTTAGGTTCCTGCGTTCCACTTTGGTGGCCCAGAGTTGGCAGGTTCAGATCCTGGGCGCGGACCTACTCACCGCTCATCAAGCCATGCTGAGGCAGTGTCCCACATAGAAGAGCTACAACTCTACACCTGTGACACACAACTATGTGCTGGGGCTCTGAGGAGAAAAAAAAAAAAGAAAAAAGAGGAAGATTGGCAACAGATGTTAGCGCAGGGGCAATCTTCCTCAAAAAAAAAAAAGAAAGAAATGGTACCTTTGATTCAAAAATAAATAAATAAAAAATAATTGTTACCTTGTGTTTATCTTTTTTCACTGTCCCATAGGCCTGCAGTTCTCAAACTTTCTAGTGTTAGGATCTCTTTACACATATTCTTAAAAATTACAAGGACTCTAAAAAGCTTAAGGTTATTATTCATGTCATATCTTTTGATATTTAGTTTTATAAATCAAATCAAAATATTTGAATTCTTATTTAAATAAAAATAATCAATCCATTAACACAAATAACACTTTATGAAAAATAACTACATTTTCCAAAACAAAAATATTTGGTAAGAGGGTGGCACTGCTTTACACTTCTGCAAATCTCTTTCCTGTCTGGTTACTAAGACAGCTGGCTTCTCATCTCTGCTTCAGCCTTCACTCTACTCTCTTATCATGTAGTCTCTGCAAACCCCTTGGACACTCATGAGAAAACAAGAGTGAAAAAGGCAAATAACGTCTCCGTGCCGTTATGAAAACAGTTTTCACGTTACCAAGTCCATGAAATGACCTCAGGGACCCCTGGGTCCCCAGACCACACTTTGAGGTTTGTGGCTGTGCCCACAGCACCAGTCCAGGGTCTCTGGTGCAGGCAGCATGGCAGAGTCTCGGGGCCCCAGTCAGCTCATCGTCAGAATCTGGGGGGTTTTTACAGACTACGAGGCCAGTGGAACTGGACATAACGACACCATTGCTGGTGCAGCCACGGCTGGCCCTGGAAAGGAGGCAGAATAAGCTTTCACCCCAAGCCCACCATCCAGCCCCCGGTGCAGAAACTCAAACCTGGGCCACGCAGAAGGCCAGCTCCCACACCTCTGCTGCATGGACCAACCAAGGCTGTGAGTAACAATATTGTTACTGGAATCCATCCACTTCTCTGGGTTGAGGTACACAATTGGTTTTTGTTATTGTTTTTCTTGTTTTCGTTTTTTTAATTTGTTTTGGAAGAGAGCCAACTCAAGGATACTAAAATGTTCACTTGATGTAATTCCTTTTTTACAAATTGTCTTTTTAAAATCTGGAAATCCAATAGTTGTGTGTGACAATCATTATTTGTTATTTTTACATCATTATAGGCTGGATTGCTGTTTTTTGGCAAGCTTTTACATAAATTTTGTTGCTGAGTGAGACCCCCTTTATAGTGTTTTTTTATTCGTTACTTTATTGACCTGTCAAGCCAGTTAAGCGTAACCTATGAGGTGACATCATAGTCACTACATCCCTCTGTGACACTCAAAACGACGTACGAGGCAAACTCAAGCAATGTTTCATTCTCTGCACCCGGTGGGACAGTTCCTCTCTGAGGGGCTTCCAGAGATGGTCTCTAACATAATTTTCCAAAGGAAAGTAGGACAGGGTCTCTCGGGGCTGCCTGCTACGGGTGCAGAGCTCACGTCCCCCTCTCCACAAGGCTCTACAACACAGGCTACCTCCCCCCCCCCACCCCACTAGTTCTAGAAACTCGAGAAGTTACTGTATTAGTCAACACCCTGAGCTGCTGGCAGCAAAACCCAAACGGAAGCAGCCGTAGTAGAGAGGGATTTGGGGAGGAAATGCTCGTTTATTGGAAACCTCTTGCAACGACGGCACTCAGTTCAGGAGTGCTATGAAAACATAAACAACAGGACGTGTAGATGATGGGCTGTGAAAATTATAACATAGGAACTTATTTAATATAAACAGGATGCTAAGTGACAATGCTCCTCCTCTTTGGTGAAGCATTTTCTAATCTCCAGATTCAGCTCCATCTCTGTCTCTATTACCTGTATGGTGCCTACACCTACGTCTCTATCTGTACGTAGGTATCCCAGTAACTGCGTACCTGCTGTTCCCTCTGCCTGGAACATCTTTTCCCTCAAACGCCTGTGTGAGGACCTGCGACACAGCAGCGGTCCCCGACATGCGCTCTGCGCTCTCTGCCGGCTTCCTGTGACCCCTCACAGCTCCTGCATCAGTGGTACACCCCATGCGCACGGGCAGGGAAGGGACATCCACGGAGTTCTTCCCAGAGCATCATTTCACATCACTGAATTACTCTGAGCTACAGCTGTCATCAGCGACAAAGAGAGAGTGAGCCAGATCAGTGGTTTTCAAACTCTGCTCCCCAGAACCCCCAGGCCTGCACAGAGCAGCTTGCAGGTGACCTCTGGCAAGAAAAGGGGAATCGCGTGGGGAGGGCTTTGGTATCTCCCTGGTCCCCAACCAGAGCAGCTCCGATATTGCCCAGGAGATTGGGTTCGAATACGGGGTTCTGTTGTGGATCTGAAAGTCCAGAAATACACCCTAAAACACACAGGGATTTAGTATGGGATAAAGGTGGCATTTCAAATCAATAATGGCAAGATGGATTATTGAATAAATGCTATTTGGACCACTGGGGAACCATCTGGAAAAAATGTTAAGATAGACCCTTAGTGCACATCTTACACAAAAGTAAATTCCAGATGGATCAAAGATTTAAGCATGAAAAATGAAACCCATAAAAATAGTAGAAGGGAAAAAATGAGAGAATTTTCAAATAATTACAAAGATGTGGGGAAGGCCTTTCCAAATATCACAGAAGACCCAGAAGCTATAAAAGAAAAGATTGATAAATCTAACTAATAAAAATGTTGAATTTCGTTAAAACAACTCTTCCATGTTTTGCTTACAGTCACTCTGCTCTCCGTAGGACTCTGCCGTGAACGCAGACGGGGCTAGATGGCAGGCAAAATTGGGGAAAAACCATTTCATACTCACAATCGCCTCTCCTCCTATGATGAGGAGATACAAGACCAAAGACTCAAAGGCCAAAGAGGGAAGAACCCTCTTCGTGAAACAAGAACCACGCTCCCTGACTCTGTCACCTCCCTACGCTGTCTATTATTATGAGGGGGAAGACAGAGCCTAAATAATAGAGAGAACTCAGGAGACGTGTGAATCACTATAAAGTAAAAATATTGGCTACTTTTCACTGACAATGCATCCACTATTTTACCTTTATAATCCGTAATCTTCATGACATCCCTGTTCCAAGTAAAAGGTTGTTAATATGAATGACAGAAAACCTGACCAAACTGGCTAAAACCAAAAACTGGGATGTTGACTGATGTAATAAAATGCTACAGAGAGATGAATTTAGTTTCAGGTATGGCCCGATCCAGGGGTCACACGATAAGAAAAGGACCTGGCTTCTGTTTCTCAGCTCTGCTTGCTCAGTGTTGACTCTCTTCTCCAACAAGCTGTCCCCTCATGGTTACAAGATGGCTGCCAGCAGCAACTCCTGGACTTTTTCCCTCCAGGTGCAAATCCAGTAGAAAGGAGCAAGTCAGCTTCCCCAAGAGTACAACAGCCATTTTTTTTTTCTTTGCCCGTGTGCTTGTCCATGGGCCAGGCACCTTGGCCGGGAGGAGAGAGAATGCTGAGTGGCTTAGCTCCCGTCCTGTGCTCCAGGGGCATCGACCTCACCAGAAGTGCATGGACACAGGCGGCAGAGGGCTGGCTCCCCAAGCAAAATCAGGACATTGTTGCCAAAGGAAGACAGTTAATTCTAGGCTGCAAAAGCAGCAGATGTCCACAACAAACCTTACGAGGTTGAAATTATTCTTCTCATTGTACAAATGTGGAAATCGAAGGTCCCAGATATTAAGTGACTTGCACAAAATCATACAACTGGAAAGTGGCACGGATGGGATTTGACCCCATTAATGTGTGTGATAAGACTAAGAGGATGAGTGGGTGTCTCCCGGGAGCAAGGAGGCTGCGCAAGGCAGAAGTCTATGAACACACAGCGGGAGGGTGTCAGAAGAGCAAGGAGCTTTCAGGGAATTGCACGTTGTATGCAAAGCTGTCAGACAGTGTAGCAAGGAAACAGCTCGGCTCTGGTGTCAGAGGGATCAGGACTCCGCTAGGTGACTGCGGTCAAGGACATAACCACTCGCCTCACTTTCATCAGCTGTAATCCCGGGATAATACGCTTTGTGGGGTCCTTGGGAGCAGCCAATGAGATACTGTATGTAAAGGAGCTAGTACAGTGCCCAGCACGTGGGAACTCAACAACTGTGCCAATGTTATTGTTCATGTTATCGTGCCAATAATGACAGATCGCAGAAAGCAATGAACGGGAAAGATGGTGGGACAATATGCTGGAAAAATAACCATGGGCCAGATGATAAGAGACGGATTCTAGATGTTATCCCCCTGAAAATGGGGAATGGGTAGAAGGGTTGTGACCGGAGGCATGGCCTGATCAGCGTTTTGTTTTAGAAGGAGCACTCTGGCGGCAATGTGTAGTTACAGCAGCAGAGAGAGGTGGGTGAGGTGGGGTGGGGTGGGGGAAACTAGTTAAGAGACCATTAAAATAGTTTGATTGACCAGTGGTTGCCAAATCTAGTTGTGTCAAAATCAGTAGGTTAGTTTTTTTGTTTTCTTGTTGCTTTGTTTTGTTTTAATACAGATTCTTGGACTCTCCAGGGTGGGGAGATGCCTCAGTTGAGGAATCAGCTAGTGCCAGCCCAGACAGCTGCTGGCCCCTTAGGGGAACAGATCCACTTCCTTCCCAAGGATTAGCATTGCCTACAGGAAAACTAGAAGGGTTATAACAGAAACGCAAATATTAAGAAACAGTCAACTTTCTGGTTTTTTAACTTCAAAAAAAGACTCTTGAGACCCCTAGAGTGCACAGTGGAGCAATCAGATGAGGGTTTCCTGTGCTGTAAGGAATGAAGAGAAGGGAACGAGCCTGACTTTGCAGGAGGTCGATGGGTCAGACCAGAGCTGAGCTCCAGGAAAGAGGCTGACCGAGCTTCAGGAGCTGATCCTCCCCGACAGTGTACCGGTCCCCATTCAGTCCCCATTCAATGGGGCACAGGCTGCCTTTGTGGAAGGGCCACCGCGCTTTCTACTTTTAGCCACCGTCCTGTAAGGGCCTCCATCTCTAGCTGTATCCTGGTGGCTCTACGACGCCAGACTTTGCTGACTTTAATCTGAACTGCTTCCTGTGGATACTAGATAACTGCCATTTTAATGGCCCAAACACTTCCATCCCCTAGTCTCAGATGTGTACAATGTTTCCACTAGTAAATCTAATACTGCCATGAAAATTTGCACATAAAACTTTTACTGCTATCACTTCCAACTCTAAATTATCTAATATTCTTGGCTGAAACCTGGTAATGGTTATTTTCTCCAGTTCAAGATAGCAAGTCTCAAGCACTACTTCCTTCTCAAATGCAATGAGAGATCATTTGATTTATACTTGTTGATGATTTTTTTAAAAACTCCTAGTGAGCAAAGAATAAAAGGTAGTTTCCTTAACCTAGTAAAAGATACCTACCAGTAATCTCAGCAAACATCTTACTTAATGGTTCCCTTAAAAGTCAGGAACGAGATATGAGTGCCCATTATCACTGCTTCTATCAACACTGGAGATCCTAGAAAAAAAAAAGCCAAGAAAGAAACTGCTGCCTCTTCCCAGGATGCAGAGAAACTGGCGTTCTTGTGCACTGTCGTCTGATAAGTTCAACCTTTAAGGATGGCGATGTGGCAAAAGATATAAGACTTAAAAATATACATACTTTCTGACCCAGCAACTTCACCTCGATGAACATACACTGAGGAAATACTTAGGGCTGTGCACAAAGACGTGACTGTGAGGATGCTCTCTCCAGCACTATCTACAGTCGGAAACCACCTTTGACACGGTCCTGGTTATGTGAATTCTGGCATAAACACATGATGGAATACCAGTCACTGAGAGTGCTGCTGTATAAGCGCATTCACTGGAAAGACAGCTGAAACTAGTTTGCTCAATTACCTTTTTATAGATAACAATGTGTATATACACACATGCACACACACCAGATCATTCTGGAAAATCCATACCGGAATATCGATGATTCCTTGTGCTGTTTTCCAAATTTTCTTAAAACATGTGTTACTTTCCTAATCAGGAAAAATAATATATCTTAAATGCTGCCTCAAATGACTGCTGTAGGCAGCAGAGAAAGTGGCTCCGAAAGAGTAAAGGGAGACCCTCTGAGGGGAGACGGCAGCAGCGGCATACTCGATCACAGCTCTCCATTCATCCAGAACCCATGAGACCAGGAAGCTAAACTGCACTCTTATTGTTACTGCTTTATTAAAACAAAGGAAAATGACAGATCTGAAGGTTAATTCTATACACATACATACATTCACACACACATTTTGTAAGTCAACTCTCTACTTACTCATATTCAGGATCCCACCATTCTGCCAAGATCTTGGCAGGTCACAGGCCACCCTGCAACCCAGGGATCAGACTGGGGGAGACAGAGCTTACTGGGCTGTTTCCCTGGTGCACATGACCAAGGTGGGGGGAAAGTTGAAAAGAGAAGGGGAAGAGGAAGGTCCCAACAGCATCGTGTGCGTGCGCTCAGACAGAAAACATCACAACAGCTACGACAACAAGAATCTTTATGCATCTTTGCGATCAGTACAGTTCTTCAGAATAACAGGAGAGACAAAAAAAGGAATATAGTGTTCCAAACAGTTAGAGCCCATAGGTCGACATTACAAACTAGGTTTAGATCATCTGGAGACTTTTGGAAGAGGACTGAGGTGCAGAGGCATCCAAAGGAGTTGACTCCCAGCTGAAGAGCTAACAGGGTACAGACATATCTAGAAATAAAGAACCTGCTACTTGGTGAGAACTTCTGGTGCTTGCATACGGGGTCCAATATGCAGGGACGATCACAAGTCCATACTGGTCTTTGCACATGCTGCGTGGTAGAGGGTACTGTAGGTTTCTCTATTTTCTAACGTAGGCAAGGCTCATAAATTGACCCACGCACACTGTGATTACAGGGTACTACACAAGCACGTTATTGGTACAGAGAGTGCTTTAACAGGAATCTGTTGGTTTTTAACATCCTGACAAGGTCTTTTTACCTCAAAGGACTATTATCCTTTGAGTTATTCATTCATTCAACAGATACTTATCCCAGACCGTGCGCCATATCATCCATCCCTTTCTCAGGAGGACCGACACCGGAAACGGAGGCGGCATGTGCTGCTAACACTAAGACAGCTGGTAGACAACAGTGACGCCATCCTAAGGACTGTAGTAAGTGTCCTCCCCCACCCCCACCCCCGTTACCCACCTCCCTGAACCCTGACCCTCCGGGAGCTGGGAGCTGACTCAAGAGAGGAAAAAACAATTCTCTATTCAAGTCAGACATCCTTCAAGGGGAATGTGACTATTCTGACTCATTTGGGACGGGGGAGGAGAAAAGAATATAAAGTAGAATCATTCTTATCCATAAAGTTTAGCAGATGGAAGAAAATCATGTCATTTGCTCAACTTTGGAAAATGCAGTGGGTCTCGACCCGGCGTGGTATGCAAAGTAACCCCCACTCTCCACCTACACCCTTCCCAAGACGCAGGCTGTGGGCACGGCTGCTTTGTGAGAGGCTGTATGCTAACTTCAGATGGCACAGAATTCAAGACCAAAACTGCGATAACTGATTAGTCATATTTCCCATCTTTAGTTCCTTTGGGGGTAAAAATACCATGAAAGGGATAAAATGGCTTTTCTGACTGTATATGTCCTTCTGGTGTTTTCTGTTCAAAAAAGCCCAGACAACCACATTCTCTATTTTATTATAAAAATTAGTACCTCTCATAGTAAAAGCCCTCTCTAAAACTATAGCTTTGGTTTCAAAATTAGCGATCCAATTAGCTCAGATTAATATTGACTGCATCAACAACAGGCCGGCAAGCACGGCCTAGGTCTTCCAGAGATGAGGATGAAGATGCTGAGTCTATTCTTCTAACGATGGTGGGAGAAGGGGATTGAGCCTTTTGTTCAGCCAAGTGACAGCTGCATGAAGCATTTAAAAATGAACCACCTTTTCAGGCAAGAAAGTCAGAGCTGGTTTTGTGAAACGCCATCGCAGGACTCTGTGCCATCCGGAGAAGGGTCCTCTGAGTCAGGAGGGAGTGTAGCGAATGGCTTCCCAGTCTCGGTTTCTAGAAACTATGTAGCCAATGCATCTGTGTACAAAGAGCATTAGACCTGCCTATTGTCCTGGAGGAAATGCGGCTAGACACATGGAATCCTGGGAGATTTCCCCTTGAGCATCTGAAGTGCTACTTCACCTGGTGTGGCTCAGAGTTCCCATCTGCATAGTGGAGATAAAGGGTGCTGTCTCTGACCTGCTGGGACCAGGGAGGAGTGGGTGAGAGAGCTAGAAAGCACTAACGCCTTCTCCAGAGAAGGGCAGTGTTCAAGTAACAAAGTACTCAACAAAGTACTCCAATCAAAAAAGCACAAATTCAAGTAACAGAGCTGCAGGTGCCATGTTCTGGCTTTGAGCAGAGGCCTCACCGCATCTGCGGTGGGAGCTGGTAGGTAAATGAGCTGCGTGGCGGAGGACACGGGACAAACTCCACGGAGAGCTCGTCACGTCATCCCACCACTGAGGACCAAACTCTCCTTATGAGGAGAGAATGAACCGTGGGGAGAGCTCAGTGGAATCAGCAGACTGCTCAGAGCAATCGCTTAATGCACTTCCCATCTGTGTTCTCTGCGTGAGGTCTTCAGGTCCGCGATCAACCTCAATTTCAACAGATGAAAGGTCTTCTTCATTTCACAGGTAGAAACAGAAAGGGAAAGAAAGGCTATCTAGATTTTTCTTCTGCACTTTATCATAAGAATAAAAAACAATTTTGAGATTGGCTAAAAGAAACTACTGCAGGAAAATTTACACACACAAACATTCCCCCCAACAGGGCATCAAGAGGAAAGTTGGGAAGTTTTTTGCAACTAAGAAACTTACTTTCTTTTTACACTTTCTGTTCTAGCAAGCTAGTGTGTGCATGCTTGAGTATTAACAACACCCAGAGAACTGGAAGGTTTGGGGGTGTTGTCACAGGGACCCTGAAGGCGCCCCAAATAGGAGGCAGGAAGAGCGGTTAACAGTCTAGACACATCGTCGTCTCTAAACAGCTCACAATGAACACTTGGAAAAACTTCACACTTTAAAACCACAATATTTATTTTGCCACAAGAATCCACTGTATCGGTTATCAGCTGACGCGGAAACATCCCTATTCTTGCTCTCGTTATAAAACTTCCAGTTCCCCTGTTTATACACTGCTGCTCATCTCGGAACCTGACTATTTGTTTTCACTGGACAAGGGAAACACTTTAGGAGCCATTCAGCTGGAACCCTCACACTACCACGAAAAAGCGAATCTAGATACCAAGTTTCTGAGAGACGTCACAGTTTCTGGGCCACATCACCGCTTCTTGGTGCCACTGTTCCCACTGCTGGGCTTGCTGAAGCTCCTGCTCATGTGCGGGAAGTGCACAGTTGGGGTTCTTTCTGTAGGTCCATACAATCCCAAATTCCTGGCGGCGGCTGACTTCCGCAGGGGCTTTACACTGGGAAAGGGGCTAAAGATGGCAGTTTTCGGGTGGCTGCCTTGGGGAGGTTTGCTGGTGGCTTTGTTTTCTGCGGGTGCCTCCGGGGGCTCCAGGAAGGGCCGCGGGCGGGGAGGGTGCACCCCGGGCTCCGTTTCAGCAGCAGCAGCCCCTTGGTTCAGTTCCAAGGCTTCCAACTTCACCTGAACCGCAGACACATCGGCATCGGCGTCCCCAAACTCTGGCTCTGGAGACTGGCCCTCGATTGTCCTCCCTGCGCTGCCCTGGGAGCCACCACCTTCTCTTCGGGCTGTGGCTGCACAGCCGGAGGGAAACACCTCTGCCGCCCCCCGGGGCCTGGCCTTGCAGGCCTCCTTCTGCTCCTCTATCAGCCCCACGGTGTCCCCGCAGCCCAGCTGACTCTTGGTCCTCGTCATGTTCTTTTTGTGGACTCGGATGTGAGTTCGCCACGGAGAGTTGAGCTTCGTCTTGAGGTCCTCATAGGGGATAGGAGATATTTTGCCTCCTGTGTGACCAGGGATGTGGATGACAGCATTCTTGGCAGCCCTGTTTGACATTTTCATCTTCTTTCCTAAAAGAAGGTGGTTTATAACCGGAGAGCTGTTTACCTGAGACGGGAGAATGCTGGTCACTGGCCCTTTGTCTGAAAGAAATGTTGAAAGGTCATGTGAAACGTACCACAGAGAAACACACCCATCACAGAGCAGGAACCATGCGGAGGTTGTCCTCATAGCCCTGCCCCCGTACTTCCCAGGTACTGGCAGAGTCATGTGACTGAAGGCAGCAGAAACTGAATTCAACTAGAGCCTGGGGCACCTATTCCCTCCTCTTCAAAGAGGAGGAGACAAGGGGCCATGGATGCAGAAAGGAACAAAAACTCTGACCCCTCGTTACTAATTAGAGCCCGGACTCCCTAATGTTTTTTATGGAGAGCTTTTGTCTCTGAGAAGCAACCTTGGAGGTCTTGCATCTAGAAAATCTTTGAAGATTTTTTAAAATAATAAGTTAAACACTATGACCATCTGGATTATCAGCTCAGCTTCTGAGAGGTAGGAAAAGAACACACTGCATCTTATGACATGAGAGACAGCAGAAGGAGAGAAGTGCAAGAAGGTGGTTAAAATGCAGAGAAATCAGAGCTGTCCAAGGCCTGGTCCTAGCTATGCAAAACCACTCCTGTGTCCTCAACTGGACCTTGAAAGCAAATTGAAAACTGGAAAGCACCAAAAGCTTTATTCTTCTAGAGGGCACTGTTGACAGTGTTATTGTCCTCCTCCTGTGGCTCTGACCAGCCTCTATTTCTGATGAGGCTTAAACACACATGGCTCCAGGGGTGACGGCAGACGGCAGAAGTCATAGGGAGAAGGTCCCGCCATCTTTGTTGAACACCCTTCCTCCTTGACGTCCATGTCATCTGGCTGAATGAACTTCCACACTTCTCCCCTGCTGTCATCTACCTCTGGTCATGCCCTAATCTTTATTGAAAATTTTGACAACTATCCCCTCTTCACCCCACGTCCTACCACCTCCCTCGGTTACTTTACTGTCTCTGTGACTGGCCCACCCTCAGAGTTCCTCAACCTCCCCAGTTCCCTCCTAAACCTTATCACCCAGATCTACCTTACATGAAAATATTAACTCTCATATTCTTCTCTTTGACTCTTCTAGCTCTCGGCTCTCGATCTAACTATACCTGGTGCTGAACCACAGAGGAATCCTTGATCCCTCAATCTTCTCATAACCACTCATCTCACTTTGGCTCCCTTACATCCCTACTCTGCTAGATGCATGGCTGATCACTTGGACCGCTGCCTCACCAACAACCACACATTCCAGGCATCCCTATCCCTTTATCGCACATGCCTGGCAAAACCCCAACCCTGGATCCACAATCCACATTCTCCCTCCCAAAATAGGAGCTGCTAATGGCTGCTAGGGAAAAAAAATCACACAGCCATGTGGATTGATAGCCCTTCAAATTCATAACTTCCTGTTTTGTTGGGTCCTCAATGCCGCTGAATAATCTTTTTCTTTCCCTCTCCCATTCCTTTCAATGACCTATCCAAATTGTCATTACTTCCTTTAAGCTCCCACCCAACCACCAACTTAGGCCCATGCAAACAACTCTTCCTCCAATTTCTCCATGAAGCTATCAGGTCTGAAAGGCCTCAACTTCCTGCCCTCCCTAACCTAGGAAGCTGGTACCTCAACCACCATCCTTACCACCTTCCTTTACGTCTCAGAAGCTGAGGTCTTTTGCCTCAAGCTCAAATTCAATCTCTCCACCTGTGCTCTAATCCTGTCCTATACCATCTCCTCAAAAACCTTGCTACTCAAAGTGTGATCCCCACCCAGCAGCACTGGCATTGCTTAGGAGCTTGTTGGAAATGCATAATCTCGGCCCCACCCCAAACCTACTGAAACAGATACTTCATTTGAACAGATCCCCAAGTGATACATAGGTACACTCAAGTTTCAGAAGCAATGCTCTAGAACTTTGCCTTGAGCAACAATCTCTCCCTAAAAAGAACCACATAAACCATGATCTATAGGAAGCGGCAGCAAACTTCCTGTAAAGGAACAGATTGTAACTATTTTCGCCATTGTAGTGTGAAAGCAGTCATAGACAATATATAAATAAATGGTCATGCCTGTGTTCCAATAAGACTTTATTTACAAAAACAGGAAGTGAGCAGGATTTGGCCTGCAGACCATAGTTTGCTGACCCCTGACTCGAGTACAAGGCACTGGGCTAATTTAGTACCCAAAGGCAATTGTTCACCATTCCGCCCCAAGGTGTGCACCATGCAGTTGAAAAAGGGCTACACAAAGAATGAGAACACACGGGTTCTTGCCCTGGCCTGACCACTCACTATAGCTACATAACCCCTGGACGAGTGCTAAGCCTTCCTGAACCACCATTTCCTCATCTTTTAAAAGGATATAAGGATAGCTGTCCTTGCCTTCCTCAGAGATTTGTTTTAAGGACAAAATGAGGGCACGTAAGTGCCAAGGTTTTGAAAATTAAAATGCTGTTGTTAGTTACTTTTGTGATTGCTTTCTTAATGATTCAGGATACAGTAAGAATCTTCAGAAGTTGCCTACTCCTCCCCAATACGTGAAAGGTAAATTCAGTTTTTGTGTGAGATCAGTCACATGCTCACAAGCCTCTTAAAAACATGTGAAATTTATACTTTGCTTAATTCTGAACAGGCATCATTTTCATTAGGATTTCATTTAGAACAAGACAAACCAATTCCCAAATCAGCACATGTTAAACAATAAAGCAGATCACTCACTGGGATTTTGGAAATTAAAAAAAAGAAAGAAAAAAGGAGCTTGACAATCCTTGGAAAAGAGCATTTCCAATTGCTTTACAATTGTGTTCTCAGCAGATGCCAAGACACTGCCAACCCATCAGCGAGGCAGGAGAATGGCTTTTTCCTCTTTCTTGGATCACAACATCTGTCATGTTACTACTAAAGGACTAGTGGATAGCTTAATTCACCAGTGTACAGATGACTGAAGTCTATTTTCCAGTGCCTGAAATTGAGGAGGCAACAGCTCCAAGATGCCTCAAATCCAAGGACTGCACGGCTTTGCAACATTCTCATCATCCGTAAACCCCTCTCCACAAGCACACACAGTAGAGATGTGTTATACCATCAGCTGCCTGGTCGTTGGGACCTAAAAGGAACCCACGGTCTTTTTCTTCTTTAGGGCCTGATAAGATAAAATAAAAGATTAGCATCTCAACTATGACCTCAGGCCAGCTGTGTGTGGGAATGCCGAGCTACGGGAGTAGAATTCTGAGGCCATCCTAGGAACACCTGTGCTCCCTTCACAAGTTGACATAGAGTCAAAATCGATTCAAACCAAGAATCACATCACCTGCTCTGATGTACACCTGATGGACCTGCTGCTGCTGCTTCTTCTTAATGCGAGAATACTGCCGCTTCAGCGCGTTGATGTCTGTGGTCATGCGCTCCATCATCATACTGTTAAAAGCGGCGTGGTATTCACCTCGACAGGAATTGATGGCTCCTGGACTCAGCTCCGCGATGTTATTAGATCTCAGGCTCTGCTCTTCGTTTGGGTCTGTAGTCCAGGGAAGGGAGACAAGGAGATCGTGTCCGTGAAGGAGAACGGGACCAAATGGGGATTGATTACACTCTAACCCAGTGTAGTATCTTAACCTCTAGAAAATTCTAAACCACAAAAAAATATATGCTAGAATTTGTCTAGTGATTGTTTTTACTTGGTCCTGAAAATATTTCTGCATTTTCTTATTAGCCTAACTGTGGGTCTGAAATGAGCTGCGTGGGTTCATTGCTTGATTTTATTACCACTTTGTTCATTAAATAGACACAAGATCAACTGTTTGCAGATAAAAATCACTGCCGTTTTCTAAAATTCCCTTAGAAGAGCGTAACTCCAGATGTCTAAAGTCAGTGTACAGATTTCCATATAACTGCATGAGGATGTATAAGGGACTGACAGTCTGTGGAGTTTAGTCAGCATTAAAAGTGAGTTTTTCTTAAGTTAAAAATAGCAACACATTCTATAAAATTATCAAGACTTTGGATCACTGTATCACTAGAAATGAATGTTTTTATTCATTTAACAAATATTTCCTGACTATCTACTATGTGTGCTATGTCTGATGTGGTTTCTGCTCCTGTGTCACCTGATTTGTGCCTTAAATAAAATTGAGGTGACATCTAAGAAAGAGGAACGAGTATTGTGTGTGAGTATATGCACAGGCCAAAGCAGGATAAGATGCAACTTCTTTAGCACAATATGTAAAACTGGCCTAGGGACTAGCTGAAAAAACATTAACCGGGGATTTCAACTATCCCAACATCTGCTGAAAGTGTTATTCAGATAAAAGCTAAACATCTGATAAATTTACATTTTTACTGAAAACACTTCTCTAAGGAGAAGAAAATTAAAATTAAAAATTAATCTGAACTTCACTAAACCAAAAAGAAAGACTAATGATGAATCTTCAGAGAAAGTGGTCATGTCATCCTGGAACACATTAATTGCACAGAAAGAAAAACAGAAAAAAATAAATGGAACACAGACCCAGACTACAGAAATGCAGATTCAAAAATTTTAGAGTTAAAATATCTATTGATTCCACAGCTAGAAACCAAAAGCTGAAATTCAGGCAACAAGAGAGGGGGTAGAGGGCATTATGAGATCAATGGGACTCTTGTTGGGTTCAGATGTTTAAAAGTCATTGAAAAAGATGAAAAGAGAGTACAAACCAAGGACATACACACAAACCATTAAGCAGGTTAAAACTCAAAACCAGCTCAGGCTTGGGGAACATACTCAAAACCACCACTACCAACAAAGGGGAAAAAAAAAAAAGAAGACTTCTAAGCAAGAAAAATGAAAATGAGAAGGCAGCCCCATGACTTTGAGAAGGTAGTATAAACTTAGCAGATGGTAAAGAGAATGCAGAGGTGCCTGACATTTATTTTGTTTCTGTCCTTTTAGCAAGGAGAATGGTCTTCAACTAGAAGAAGTAGAATAATACCCTAAAGGAAGACCTGTCACTCAAGATGGGAAAGAACATAGTGGGAGAACCACGAACTGCTTCAAAAGAGTTCATTATCAATAATGTCTAGACCACAGGAAGTCTGTTCTGCACAAGAAAAAAACAAATACAGCATGGCATTCAATTCAGAGCACCACACCCTAAGAGGGACACTACTAAACTGTAGGACATTTAGAGGTGAATTTATAGAATACTAAAAGTTCTGAAAGTCATATCTTATGAGAAATACTTAAAGAAATTCTGAACTTGGACCATGGAGAAAGCTTTGGGGGACATGATGGCTGTTCCGAAAGATTTGAAGAGACAGCTGGGGGAAGAGGAATAGACTTGTTATGTTTTGTTCCAAAGAGAAGAACTATTAATACAACTGGTCAGTGGAAGCTATCTCTTTGCAACTAGAAACCATGGGCTAAGCAGAGGAATCTAACAGAATGTCTTGTGAGCTAATGAGTTTCTTGTCACTCAAATTCAAGTAGAGGCTACCACGTTTTAGATTTAGAGAGTATTTCTGTAGTGGAGGAGAAGCCAGTCTAGAAGGAATTCAATTAAACTCAAATAGAATGTAGTAAGCATATTATATTCCAGGCTCTGCACTAAGGAACTGAGCATACAAAGTTGGATCAGACGAGTGGGGGTGCAAAAGTCACCCTAAAGAAAAAGAAATGTGCATTATGCATGCAACATGTAATGCAGAGAGACCCTAGTAAATGAAAAAGTAACAGAGAAGATGCTTTCAATAAAGACCTTTAACAGTGGGAACCAGTTCAGGAAACAAAAGGCATATATAGGACACAGTAATAATACGCTTGCTATAGGGGACCAGCACATTGTGATCATCTCAACAGAGAGCCACCTCTTTACCTTTCATTTGCTTTTGGAACTTCTGCAGTTCAGGCGCCAGGAGCCCACTGAAAGGTCCAAGACATCCCACGGCATTAGCAATAGCATCTTCATCATCTGGGTCATTCTCTTCATCACTGTCTCTGACCTTACCATGTCGTCTTGGAAAACATAAGAGAAGAAAAAGAAATAGTCAAAGAAAATAGTGAATATTCAATAGAAAATAATTCATACGTATAGAAAGTCCCCCTCCCATCCCTGTCCAACTTCGGCCCAGTTCTCGTCCCACCTAATTCCCACAGGTGACATTTATTACTAGCTTCTTATATATTCAGTTTCTTTATGTGTGGATCAGCAAATACAACTATGTAGTCTTATTCTTCTCTTCTTTTTGCATAAATGTTAGTATACTGTATACGCTCTTCTGCACCTCGCTTTTATTCATCTAGAAATCTCTCCATATTCATACACAGAGCTTCCCCATCCTTTTTTATGGCTGCACTGTGTTGTATGTACAGAGCCCACATACGTGTACAAATATATTTTTGGGATAATTCATAAAGGTAGAATTGCTGGGTCAAAAGATATATGCATTAGTAATTCCGGCAAATTCTGCCAAGTTGCTCGCCACAAATCCTGTGGTAATTAACCTCTCATCAGCAATGGATAAGAGCATCTGTTTCCCCATAGTCTTATCAACAGAGTGCACATCAACCTTTTGAATTTTTGTCAATGTGACAGGTAAAGAAACAGAATCTCAATCTAGTTTTAAGTATTTCTCTTAGTACAAGTGATGTTGCCTTTTATATAAACTGCCTATTCCCATCTTTCCAACATTTTTCAATTGGGTGGTCATTTCTTATTAACTTCTAGGAACTTGACATATGAGTGATCTCAGTTACAAATATTTTTCCACATATATTCTTGCATCTGCTTGTGAAGATTTTGTTTTGCTCTGTTTTATTTTCAGTCATGCAGAAAATTGTTTTTAAAGTAATTTAATTTTTTCCTGTATGGTTTTCTTTGAGTCAGTTATTAAGGTCTTTCCAGTTCCACAGGACTAAAGGCATTCTTCTACATTTTCTTCTGCTAATTTTATTATTTCATTTATTCCTTCTAACTCTTTCATCCACATGAAATTTATCCTAATTTTTAGTGTGAGGTATGATTTATTTAAAAATAAGTGGTGGAGTTGCTAAATATGCCTTTGGTTTGTGTTCCAATCTTCTTTGGAAAGCACACCTTTTTTTTTTTTTTTTTTTGAGGAAGATTAGCCCTGAGCTAACTTCTGTTGCCAATCCTCTTGTTTTTTGCTGAGGAAGATTGGCCCTGGGCTAACATCCATGCCCATCTTCCTCTACTTTATATGGGACGCCGCAACAGTGTGGCTTGATAAGAGGTGCATAGGTCCGCACCCGGGATCCGAACCTGCGAACCCTGGGCCGCTGAAGCAGAGTGCGCAAACTTAACCACTATGCCACAGGGCTGGCCCTAGAAAGTGCACTTTTAAAAATCTGTCTTGAATTGAAATCAAAACCTTTTGGAAAGAGACATCCAGATTTTAGTACCAAACTACTCTGAATATATTTCTAGGGCTTAAAAATATTATGTTACAATAACAAATTAAGGTATTAAGTCTTCTATCATGAAAACAACAAGGAAAAAAACAAGATCTTACCCAGAAACTGAGGTGGGTTTAACAGTGGCTGGGAAGGGAGTAATGTTGTAGGTGTATTTTTCCCTCAGTTCTGCCAGCTGGGGGAAAGGGAACGGAGCCATAGAATAAACAGTCTGAAAAACAAAAGCAAAAACGCCAAGTCTGAAATGGTGGCCTGAAACAACTCTTATCAATCCTGGAAAGACAGTGCAGTTATGATTTGAGTGTGAAGAGGCAAATACTGTTCCTTCCACAGCGGGTGGAAAGATTCCACTTCAACATTCCCTCTGCAGAAAGACAAAGGATACTGATCAACACAGTGGGAGTTCTCCAGTCAACCAGCTGCAACTGGGCATCCCGACTGGTGAACACGGGTGGGCAAATGGGGCAGTCTGACTCCCTCCTGCTCGTCCGAGGGACGGGTTAATGCAGAAACTCGCAGCTCCCCAGTACTTCTTTAATAAAGAACCCATCACTGCTCTTCACATGGAGTGCTTGTTTTTCAAAGTGCTTGTTTGATGATTTTTATAGACATTTAATGTCAGCCTTCTGGATAAAATTAAGTCTAGAATGATCTTGTTATCGACTGCAAGCTTTCTGCAAAGATACCACCTTTTCAAATGTCTGTGAATGAGTTCCTGGTGAAAATTGTTAGCTGTTATTTTTAAAGAAAAAATAAATAAATAAGAAAAAAGTGACAGGGTGTAAAGCATAGACTGCTAAAAATCTATAAATAAAAATGGGAAAAGCACCTCTGCCTCCTTGAGAATTTCAAAATTATACATCATTCTATCAGGAGGAGAAAACTAATCTTGTTTGCTCTTAATTTTATTAAAATTGAATTGCTCCAAACATATTTCTTCAATTCTACAGATTCTTATTCACCAGAAAAAGTATATTAATCATACTAACTTTCATCTCTCCCAGGAAGCTGTTCAAATCTCCTGATGACTCTTTTCTAGGAAAATATTTTAAAGTGGTATTTTTCATTTCAGCAGGACTGTTTTTCTGAAGGCTTAGGAGATAGCTAATATCTGCATGGGGAGGAAAAGGAGGGCTCAGAAGAGGGCTTAATGGTGTTGCTATCTCACTTTATAGCTCTGAGCCACCCCTGTGACAGTCCCCTGCAACTGTGATGCTCAACAGCCTGTATATCTGACTGTCCCCAACTTCACGGTATCCACTTACATCTTATTGCACAATCCCAAGATTCCAAACAAGTGAGTGTTGGCTAAAATTCCTTCCCTTTGACTCTCCATCACTTATTATGCAAAGTATACAGTTTATGGGGACCACAAAAGTCATCTCCAAGCTGTCTTATCTTATACAAACTTGACTATAGCCCAAGGGCTGAGAAGCAGGACAGATTTACTAACAGTGAACTGTCTCCCCCTGGAAAGAAGCAGAAGTCGTCTCGTGGTTCCCACTAGTCTGGAGTGTGAGATTAGGCCGGTTCCCAACCTCTCTGGGCCTCCTTTCTCTCATCTGAAAAATGAAGGACGTGAAACTCCGGAACATGATTACCTCTGAGAGGAGCAGGGTGGTAAGATCAGAGAGAAGCGGATGAGGGTATTCACCTGTGTGGTTAATGCTCTAGTTCTTAAGTCGGATGGTGGGTATGTAAATTTTCTTACATTATTTTTAATATTCTGTCTGCCTGAAATACTTCCTATAATTTCATTAATAACATCGCCAGAGTGAACTCTCACATTCTTTGATCCCACAAAGGTTGCCAGCAGCTCACCACCCAAGGAGCTGCCGTACTGGCAGGACAGAAGTCTTCCCTGCTTGCTCTTAGGGTCTGTCTGAGCTCCACACACCCTTTGAGGGAAATGGAGAGATGTGAAATCCTCTCTCAGCACCCAAACTTTAGGTGCAGAGCACGGCACCTCCACTTGGGCCGTAGCAGAGCGGCACTGGCCTCCAACCACCACACACGAACACCCCCACTGCTGGACCAAGTCAGCCCGCCCCTCACTCACAGGCCCTTTTTCCCTTAACAATTTAGAAACTTGGTTCAGACATTTAAGAAACCCATAGCATTTGGATTCACGTTTAAAAGATGAAATTATCAATGCTGGAAATTTCAAAATTCCTTACAAATGAAGCGGTCTCGTTGAAGACAATTAGTGAGGTGACTAGCTGAAGATTCACTTTGTTTTATTTTTGCCAGTTTTATAAAATGTTATCAGAAAATTCCCTTGTCCAGCCTCGTGCAGGAAGTTTATAAGAAAGGAACGGGAAGTACATCCTGCCCCTACTTCGTCCCATCCTGCCCCAGAGCGGACAGCCCGGGCTCTTAGCAAGCTCCTTCAACGGTCACTCAGCTAAAGACATTGGCCCAAAAAGAAAACTGGCTCCACCAAGCTTCCATTCTCTATTTCTGGTCTTCCTTTCCCTATCATTTACTTCTAGCTACTCCTGCGAGGAAGAAATCAGTGTTCCTGAAACAAATGTGTTTATAGAACCTCTGCACATATATTCACTCACTTACCTGAAGGTCTCACTTGTCTGAAGGCATGTTTTCCCATGAACTTAAGTAACCCTGGCACAGCCCCACAGTCCTCGGGGTGCCTGAGAAGCTCTAGGTTTCCAACTTTGTAAGTCAGAGATTTACAACAAATTCCAAGAAAGAAATTTCACTAATCATCTTAGAGCCAAAATACGGTACACTAATCAAATTTTAGGGTTAGAAAGGAATTTAAACATAATTTAGTTCAACCTCCCTCCCAAGCAGGAGTTCCCTCTGGCGCATCTCAGACAGATGGTCACAGAGGTGCTGCTTAAACTCCTCCAGTTACAGGCACACGCCATTTTGCAGGGCAGACGGTTTCAATTTGTTGCACTAATTAATCAAACATTATCCATCTATAGGACAAGCATTCACATCCTTGTAATTTCCACCCATCACTAATGGAAAAAAATGAACAGTCAAGGGCAGATCCTGCCTCATGGCACATAAGAGCCCCCCAAGTAACAGTAAATTATCGACAAGTACTTTGGTTAGGTTTTTCCAAGCACCTACAGACCCTTCTAATAATCACATCTAATAGCTTTTCTCTCTTTCGCCCTCAAGGAATTCGTGAGATACTTTGTCAAAAGTCTTACTGAAATCCATATACACTAATTCAATGTCTTTCTCCCAATCTCCTTTTCAAACACAATTTTTTATAAACAGCCATTGCTAATTAAAAAAAAAAATAGTGATGTGATTTACAGGGGGAAAAAACAGTAGATTATTTTGTGTATCACACTTAGAACGGAAACAAATGGGAAAGACCAAAAAGGGAGAATCCTTGCATCTCTTCAGCTCAAAAATAAAGACCTTACATGCACTCCACATTTTTCATCTGGAGCCATTTCAAGTTTGCTGAGAGATTTATGGTCCACCGTAATTGGATCACAGCCATTGAATTAATTTTTTAAAAAAGACTGAATACAGAAAAGAGAGTGGCTTGAAATGACATTCACCATTTCTCTCCTTAGTACTCTATGATGCCAAGGAAAACTGTTAAGTCTATTCACTATCCAAACTACCAACACACACTTACATAGACATTTATATTTAGGCAATGTAGAAAAGGAATTATATTTCTTTTTTCACTATTGACATGCTTGACAAGAAACAAAATTAGGCGCAGTTCATCTTCACCCAGATGTTTTCCTTGGCAGGAGAAATGCTACTAAAATGGAATCTAATCAATCAAGCCACAGCCTACATCGCCCCTCTAGGATCCTCTTACCGCAGGGGAAAGAGGTGGTTCTCTTTTCTCCTATTACCTAAGATGAGAAATTCCTAGAGGACAAAGATGGCAAATCTCAACATAGCTCTCATTCCTTCCGGCAATTTTTAAACGAAGTGAGATAAAATGTTCCTTATTCTTCTAGAGAGGATTTCAGCTTTTAGAAAGACATGTTTTGACCATCACACATTAACCATTGTCCCACTGAATAAGGTGGAAGCAGTGTGTTGGGTGGTGGGGGAAAAGCACTGGGCCAGGAGAGGGGATTGGGTCCCAGTCCTGGGTCTGCCTCCAGACAACCTAAGAAACTGGCAAGATGCTCGTTCTCCATGTCTTTGTTTCCTCTCTGTGAAGTGACAGAATTAGGTGAGTTGGTCTTTAAGCTTCTTTTCAGCCAGTGTTCCTCTAAGTGTTGTTTAAAAGTCACCTGCATCAGAACCACCCATAGCCTAACAGCTGCATCTTCATACACTCCTGAGATGCTTCTTAGACACAGTCAAGTTTGGAAACCACTGCTCAAGTTCTAATGTCCTATGATTCTGTGTATTCATTGAGCAACCATGTGCATCCTTAGCACTACTCTAGGTGTTAGGGGGATACAGAGTAAGACGAGGCTCCTATCATTAAGGAACTTGCTACTTCATTAGAAAAATAAGATGAACATACTTGAAAAAATACCACACAACATAAAATCATCTGTAATTAGCATTAAATCAATTATTTAAAATCTTAAGTACTGAAAGAGCACAGAGGAGGCATCATCCATGCGGGCTGAGATAACAGGCTGTGTGGGGGTAGGGGAGAGAGGAGGATCCAGGTGGGCAGAGAGGATTTTCACAGATAGAGCGTCAGAGGGACCATAAGCCCTGTCACAGGAATGGGCTCGAACCACGAGGGCTGGGTGGGGACAGAGCTGTCACCAGGCACTAGGTCCTGGTTATGAAGTCGTGGGGAACACCTTTGGATAGGTCAGGAATGGGGCAGCCAGAGTGCACCTCCAATGAAACACTCTCCAATCAAACCCATCTTCCTCCCCCATAAACTTACACTCTTCTTCCTGAGCCAGAAACTTGTGGATTGCCCTTGTTTCCCCCATTTCCTTCTCCCTCGCCCCATATCCATCTTTCATGGCCAAGGCCCATCAATTTCACCTTCTAAGTATTGTCTCTGTTCCATTCTTGTTTCTACCCTTCCCTGCCTCCTCCCAGGCCTCCTGTGATCAGACCAGACCCTTCATATCCATCCATCACAGAGCTGCCCATGTGGTTGACATAAGATACAACTCAGCCCATTTCTCTCCTCTCCTCAAAACCTTTAAGGCCACAGTGCTTCTTTTTCCCTTTCCAAGGGCTCTACAGAAGCCCTAGGCCTCCAGCAAGCACCATTTCACAACCACTGACCTGAAAGATCAAGTCCACACTACGACGGTTGTGGTTTTCCATAACCCATCCTGACATCAGACTATTTGTAGTCTCCTTCACACACCACACAGTTTTTCAGTCTCTGCCTTTGCTCATGCTGCCCCCTAACCACGAACTGCCTCTCTGCTCTGCACCACCGCCTCCAACACACACACACACACCCTCACATGTACATGCATCCATGCATACACGTGTGCACATACACGTGTGTGCACACACACACACACACACACAGCCTGAACAACTCCTATTTGTCTTTAAAGGTAAAACCAGACATTAATTCCCTCATGGAAGACTTTTGCCGTATAGAGATGCTCAATAAATATTTGGAGAGGTTAATATAGGGCCTAGGAAACTAGGCTGAAGCATTTTATTTACTGCAATTAATAACAAGGAAGCACTGAAGGTTTTATGAAGAACAATGAAATGACCAAAGCAGTAAGTGTGGACAATTGCTCTGGCAGCAAAATGCTGATTGTATTAGAGCAGAGGCGATCTGGAAAGAGGGCCATCATCTGTGTTGTTTAATTCAGCAAACATTTATTGCAAAAGAGAAGGCAGAAACTAACCACAGACTCTCAATAGATGTTTGCTTAATGAATTAATACATTACCTGACACCTCCAGTAAAAGGCAAAGTGCTGAGTGTTATGAGCAAAGCATAGTTCCCATCCTCAAGGAACTTAGACAATCACTGAGGAAATGAGATAGAGTCTTAACTCAAGGTAGAACGTGATGGGCACTCACAGGAGAGGCACAAAGACAACGCCGTGGTGACTCAAAGAAATGGGAGGTGATTTTAGCTGAGACCATCAGAGAACATCTCACAAAGGAGATGGCATCTGAACTGGAACTTTCACAAAGTGGCAGTTCTTAAACACATGACGGCAGAAGAGAAAGACTGAGCAGGGAAGGCAGAGGCAGAGGAGGCACCACCCCAGGCATGTCTGGAGCACGGAAGGCAGTTTAACTTGACTAGGACCGGTCAAGGGTACAAAAGGGAGGAACAGGAACTATGGCTGAAAAGATAGGTTAATGCCAGAGAGTCAAGAGCACAGGATGATAAGCTGAGAAAGCCATACTTTGTTTTGGAGGCAGTGAGAGCCACTGAGGTTTCATGAGTGAGGAGAAGGGACGCTATCTCCGAGTCCTGCTTTGGGCACATGAATCAGGCAGTTCTGCAGGACATAAAGGACCTCACAGGAGGCAAATGCCAAGCACTGACCTGGCACAGAGTGATGTTCAATGAAAGGCTCTCCCCTTCAGGAGAGACTGAGCGATGAAGTGATGGCCTAGCATGTGTGAGAAGAGCTGGAATCAGAGGGTCAGACAGAACACTTCCTCCTCCACGACAGACAGGAAGGAAGAAAAGATGAGAATGCAAAGAAAAGTTGAAATACAAAGTACGAATATTCAGGGAGGTTATATCAGATGGTCAATATTCTCAATAAATCGGGTAGCTGTCTGCTAATAAAGGAGGGATTCTGAGAAGGAACTGGGGTGCTGGGAAATGAGCAAAGTCATGGAAGCTTCTCCAGTCCTAGATCAGGGGTCTGAGTCTTCATTTTCTAATATGTTGGCTGGGCCCTAGCACCCAAAAATGACCTCAAGCATGGAATCCCACCTGAAGGTAAACGCTGAAATCAAGAAAAAGGAGAGAGAAATCACGGAGAAAGAAGGAACTGAGGCCCAAGCACAAGCTTGGAAAGGCCCACAGTTGGTCCGTGGGCAAGAGGAAGACCCGGGAAGAGAAGAAGTGGTCAGGAGCATCAGAGCAGAAGGAGGACAAAATGAGGTCACAGAACCTAACTGAAGAGCGAGTACAAACAAGTCTGCAATCTTTTCTAGACTCCTGTTGATTTTAATGACTCGGTGAATATGATATTAAGAGAGTAACACGCCAGCAAACAACAAAACCTTTCCAGTCTTTCATATTGAAATTTATGATTAATATATGAGTTGAAAAATGTGAGCAAAACAAATAAACCAAAATGCTGATTAGAATTATCTCCTTTTTATCCTCAATAGTTCCTCCCCCAAAATAATTATTTCACCCCACAAGTCTCCCTTTAAGAAGGCTACGAATCAGATTCAGAATAAGCACCTGGTGATTTGGTGGGAGGGGGTCTGGTTTTTTTTTTTTATTTATTTCTGTATTGTATCTCATATTTTTTTGTGTGTGTGTGAGGAAGATCAGCCCTGAACTAACATCTGCCAATCCTCTTCTTTTTGCTGAGGAAGACTGGCCCTGGGCTAACATCCGTGCCCATCTTCCCCCACTTTATATGGGACGCCGCCACAGCACGGCTTGACAAGCGGTGTGTCGGTGCGCGCCCAGGATCCGAACCGGCGAACCCCAGGCCACCGCAGCTGAGCTCGCGCACTTAACCGCTTGCGCCACCGGGCCTGGCCCCTGTACCTCATGATTTTTAAGCAACACAGTTTGAGTGAAAGCCACAACAAATATTCATTAATCATTTCTTCCTTCCTCTTGTGACATACTTAGATTCTTATCCCATCATACATAGACTCGTGGTCGGGTGATAAACTAAATCTGCGGGCTGGCCAGTACATTTCCCGAGACCCCTGGCCCGGCACTGCCTGTTCCCACGGTACCCGGGGTTCCCCAAGCGAACACAGGGCCATGCTGCCCACTCACTTGCATGAGTTCATGGCTTTCCAGAAGGTCATTCTCCAGCATCTCCTGGGTGAGGCGCCCCATGGTGCCATAGAATTCATCTGCTGTTTCACAACATTCTATCTGCCTAGATAAAGAAAGGACAGAAAAAGGACCTGTTGAGGACATCCATGGTGTCTGTCAGGTGCGTGCTGCAGGTACAACAGGAGGTGTCACCTCTTGCTCAAATCAATAAAGTTAGCAGTCAACAAAAATCTAAATCCTGGGACACACTCACAGCACAGCCTGCTGTATGCAGAGAAAAGATAAAAAACACCAAAGGCAGCTCAGAGGTACTTACAACAGGATGAGTTCCCGTCTTCCCTACCCTGCTCCCCAGCCTCACAGCCTCATGTGTGGCATCGGTATTGCATCCGTGTGACACTTCTGACACATCAGAATACCCACCATTGATCAGAAATCATAACAGGAAATTGGGTACCGAAGACAAGACAATTATCCCCTGTGGGGAATCTGTTGCTCTTAATTTGCAGACTGTGATATCATTGATAGACTAAAACCAAACCACAGTAGAAGTGAACGATGAAAAACACAAGAACTTTATCTTATTTCGTCTTGAGTGTATTTCATCAGTCCACAGGATGTTTGCACAGGCAGGATTTTTTCAGTTCTTCTCAGGGCGCTGCTGCTGGTTGGAGATTACACCCTGCTTCTTGCCTTTGCTTCCATGTGTAAATAAAGACTCTGTCACCTGGCAACCTGTGACAGAGGTCAGACTTTAATCCTTCTTCTAGAGGGGGAAAAAGGAATAGTCTAAAGCAAAGAGCACTGCGTGTTTGTTTTACCTATTATGATGTTGTTTGTATAGAAGGATAACTCTATTTGCCCCCCACCCCCCCCCGACCACAGACATGCGCTCTGACACACGCAATGTTGGGGGATTTCCATAGAGCCATCCAGAAAATATGACGATGGGCAACCTCAGGCTCTGGAGTGCTGTTTCAATCCCACTGCCATAATCGTGTAAATAAATAAATAAATGAAATAAACTGTTGAAGTGTTATTACAAAAATAGAGTAGCGTGTGAGCATAAATGAAAAGGTAGTTAAGTTTACCCTGGGGGTGAGGAAGAGAAATAATGCAAGTTGACAAGAAAGAAAAAGCATTGCAAAGACGTGGATGCAGGAGACAGCAGGCCCTACTTGGGGACTGCAAGTAGCTCCACACGACCAGAGTAGGGGGTGGCTGCCAGCCAGAGGGAGCTGGTGGGAGCGAGGTAGAGAGCTGAGGAGAGCAGATCGCAAAGGCCTCACCTGCCAGCTGGGCCCCTTGAGGGTAGGAGGCACTGAAAGGCTTTTAAGAGGGAGTATGGCAACAGATGCGCCCTTGGCAAGGTCGGCCTGGAGGTGGCATGGCACGTCTGGGGTCTAATGGGCCAGGCAGCAGGTATGAGGGATCCAGGCAAAGCAGTAGGGTCAGAGGAGAAAGGACATGGAAAAGGGATGCCAGTAAGATGAGCTGATGGTCCATAACTTAAATATCCCCAAAGTACCCTTGGGATGAGCAAGAGGAAGACACTCCAAGTTGCAGAAGCAAGGTGAGTGGAGTGGTCCCCTGGACAACCACACTGAAGGCACATAGGTTACCCAGGTGTACAGAAACTGGGGATTACCTACAAGCTGTTTAGGATTTTTCCAATGGGAAGTTTGTACGGAAGTTCACAGGCACTGGAGTCTGAAAGATCCAGGATTAAGTCCCAGCTCTGCTACTCATTAGCTGTGTAACCTTGAACTAGTTAATTAACCTTCCTGGGGTAGTTTTCTCACTTGAAAAGACAGGGAAAATCACCCTACCTACCTCACACGGTTATGGGAGAATGGAATGAGGTAATGTGTTTAAACTGCCTTAAATAGTGACGGCCCTGCAGGCACTGGCTAATGCCTGTTGGTTGACTTCCTTTCGCCTAACAAGTTGCACGCTCAAAACATATAGAATTACAATGAGCAAAGACTCTTAAACATTTACATTTCTACCAGTGTGGTTCATATATCCCCTGAACTTCACCAACAGTAGCCATTTATTTTCAGTGGATTCACATTATTAAAAGTGCAGATTCTAGAGTCGGGATACCTGGGTTCAAAATCGGGTGGGCCCTTCTACCCTCTAGCTGGTTGACTTTGGGCAACTTACTGAACTTCTCTGTGCCTCAGTTCCCACATCTGTAAAATAGGGTTGATGACAGTACCCACCTCATTGGATGATGATGAGGACTAGAGGAGCTAATTTTACATCTAGAGTGCTCAGAACAACACCTGTCCATTGTACGCACTCAATGAATATTGGGTTTTAAGCATAGTTATTATTATTTCAACAGTGTGACATCCCTGGGATGACCATATGCGTAAGTTCTGATCCTACAGATAGTGGAGAGATGGGAGTAAAACCAGAATCACCTCTTTTCCTCCTGCCCCAGAAATAAGAACTAACACAAGGGTCACCATAGCTGAGCCAGCATACAGTAAAGAGCTTACTATTTTAATCCTATAAACTAGTTACTCAGTAACTGGATTATCATACCCATCAGACACTATGAAAGCTCAAAGAGCTTACAAGGTGTAGAGGAGGCTGGAAATACCTGACTGCAGTAAGAGGTAGGCATTTGGAGAAAATGAAAAAGGTAAGTAAATAGCACACCAAATCCCCCACAGACGAACTTATTTGCCTAGCTGAAAAGCAATGTACAATAAAACAAAGTCAAAGGAGAAAGCTATGTGATGTGTAAAAATGCTTACAAGAACGATTTTTTTAAATCCCTGAATTGATAGTTGGTGGGTCCTTCGTGCAAAAAGTAAAACATGCTACAAGTCTCCTAGAAAAAACTTATCATAAATAAAAAGGCTAGTTAAAATGCTTTTGAAGCAAAACACTGGCAGTGATTTATTAGTTTTCTGACATGTTGTCTGTGGGTACCCACTCAAGTCATTTGTAGCTCTAGGAAAGAAACATTAAAACTTCTTTGCTTCATAAGTTAACTATAACAATTTCATCCTAATGTTTCATCCATTACACAAAAGGTAGGATTTTAATGTGATAGTCATAATATATTAGAGATGAGTGAAAATACCCCCTTTCTGTTTTCAGACCTGCTACTAGTAAAGAATGTAAGTAAAATCTATTTGGTAATACATTTGGTGGTAATAGATTTCAATATAGAACTAATTCTTGATGAAAGGAAAGAAGTTACATGGGTTCTGCTACCCTGTAGCAAGCACCATGCCAGATACTTATACACACTATCTCATTTAATTTTATCACAGCTCTGAAAGACAGAACAAAATAAATAAGAAAGAATCAAAAAGGAGCCCAACTGCGATGTTAACCAACAAATCCACCTACTCCTCTCCAGATCTCCCAGTTCCTCTTCCATCTAAGTTCCTCTCCCTCTTCCCAACTCCCCTCTTCCCAACTAGTGTCAGGAAAGATGCTGACAAAGAGTAAACCAGCCAGAATACTAGCAGGGAGAAGGAGGAGGAGCAGAGTCCACAGGCCTGAAAAAGCCTGCCCCTTTTCTAAAATAGATTCCATCTGCCCCCCAACATTCAAGAATGAGCCAGCTGAGATTTCAGAAGGCAAAGCAAGTGCACAAATTTCACAACTTTCTCTTTTCCTCATGATTAAATGTCGATGCTTTACACGTTAGAGCACAAAGATTACAAGAGCCCCTCAACACCACAGAACAGAACAGCAGGGGGAAACCACTTACTCTCCCAATTTTGCCCAGATCGCCAGCGACACCCTTAGGATGATTTCTGAACCTTCAAAGAAGACTGAATCCCAAATCTTTAAAACTGTGTGGTTCGGGAGGCACGTAGCAAACAGAGTCAGAAACCACTGCATCGTGAAGACATTCGTCAGTGGGGGCTCGTATCCACCTGAAATAAAACGAACACTCACTATTTCTTCAGATTTGATGATTTGCAAGATATAAAAATACCTTCTTTCAGTCTTCCATGTCCACCGAAATATGTTACATTTCCTGACTGATTTGTTTATATCTCTAAATTCTGGCTCCTTCCTCCTTTTTTTTTTCCTTTTTCTGAAAGAACATAGGTGTGTTTAATTAAAAATTTCAATAATATAAACTTCACAAATTCTTTATGATATTTCAGAAATCTTAACCTAAAACTTAATTTGGCTCTACCTATTGTGGGATGCTGAAAATTAAGGAGAATATTTTTCTCACCAAAAACAGGATAAAAAAGAAAGGATTTTAGCTTCTCAAAAGCAAAGCCAATTTTCAAAATCTCGTAGAGCCCACTTTTATTCAAATGCTGCTGATAAAAGTAAAATTGCTCATTACGAATTACCTACTTCTTACATTATATACAGTTCTCAGACCACAATGGAATTAAACTAGAAATCAACAACAGAAAGATAGCTGGAAAATCCCAAAATATCTGGAGACTAAATAACATGAAATTTTAAAATATTTTGAACTAAACTACACACAGTTTTAAAGATCTGGGACCCAGCTCACTTAGAGGTTTCTGAATTCACTAAAAACACAGAGCTCTCTCCCATTTCCTGTAACGGCATAAGTGTGTATTTTAATGAAATATAAAAATTTGGATATTTTTACTGATCCTCCCTCCAAACTACAGTCAGAATGTGCATTTGCCCAAGTATAAGCAAAAAGAGAGATGTTCTGCACTCGTTTTCCTTCTTGTTACCTATGAACAAGGGAGATCTTTGTTCAGAGACTAGTCTGAGGTCACCCCTCAAGCACAGGGCATTGAGAGCCCAGGAAAGTGTGTCTGACTATAGTGCAGTCAAGGTGGGTCTATCTGGAAGCTTTATGAAATCCACACAGGTGCACAATTATACTGCACAGCCAAATTAAGTGAGAAGATTATTCAAATTGCTTTGAAGGAAATGCTTAGAGACACCCAGGTGTCACTAAAATTTCCAGTGTATTTTAACCACAGATTAGGTCCTCAAGATCCTTTAATAGTTTCCCAGACTTACATACGTAGATCAGGATCTGGCAACCATTTACAGGAAACACAACAAACTTCTGACTATTTGTTCTGGTACCCTGAGCACAGCCAGGGAAGTGCAAGCAGGGGTATGGTTACAGCTACCAGCTCAGGTACTTTGGACAGCTGGATGATACCCACTAGACAACAGCGACTCTCAGAGCTGCCTGGAGAGCCATCTACATCACTGGCCCACTCAACTCAGTGCCTTCCTTCACGGGTCAGCTTCCCCCTGGAGGTCCAGAAGAGCCCTTCTCCAGAAAGAACTGGCCCGTTCATCTCAGGTAAATCTAAATACCCTTAGTGTGAATAACTAAAAGGAGCATTAAACATTTCAATCCAAAGGACTGCTTTTATCTCCCACTACTTTATGAAAATACATACTCCACTCTCCATAACCTCAACGGTTCGGGGAAAACCACGGTTTGTGCTAAATCGTGCCTATAGGTCAGTTGTAACGAAATCCTACAGGTTTGGTGCCAGCTTAGAGCAGTTTACCTGGATGGTGAGACATGGACACCTTTCTTCATCTAGAGCACAACACATCATTTTAGTTGTTGATCTGATACTAGGGAGGTCTGAGGTTCTTGACCGACTTCCTACCACGACCAGTTAGTGATTCAACATGTGGCCCTGTGTTTTTCTCAGTTTTGTTTTCATTCTCTAGAAATCTATTTCATTGCACAGTGGCTCATATGTACAGTGGAAGCAGAGAAGTAAAATGTTTTCAAAGGTGTAACAGCCCTGAATGGTCACTACCTCCACTCTCCTTGTTGGCAGTTCTCTGCAGAATGTCCAGGTGCTGAGACAGTTCAGGGAGCTTCAGTCTCAAGAGGTCTCTGAAGACAGCCATATCCACGGACAGCGCCCGGAGATTATTGACAAAATAGCTTTCAGGAAGCACCTTATCAATAAGGTAAATCATAATCTGAAGAAAAAGATAAAGAACAGGACTGCTTCATAAAAACCGGTATCCTAACACGTCCTAAATAGAAAGAACATATTCAAATGTATACACTGCAGTTAGCCAAAGCACACTATCCTTTAAATACGTCCCTACCAAATGTTCTGGATTTTCTAGGCTCATCTCCACTCTGGGTAAGGAGCGGGTGGCATAAGTATCTAAGTAACTCAGACCCAAAATCTGCTGCTGTCTGAAATTTCTAGATGGGCCACTAGCCCTGACTTCACCCCATAAGCAGCTGTGCTTATACAACCCTCGGCCTCGCTCTGAGAAGTGACAGAGCAGCTGCTTCCCCAGCAGCTGGCAGGAATCTCAGTATCGGCTCCTTGATGTCAGCACAGTTTTACAACCTTAACATGAAAACCAAGAGCTGGCCCCTTCTAAAACACCCCCGCTGAGGCAGGTCTCAAGGTTCTCTCACCGTCTACCTGGGTTCTTGGAACAACTGACGTTGGCTTCTCGTCCACTGTCCTTTCCCGGGAGAATGCAACAAGGCTTCGTTTGAACAAATAGTACTCTTAACATCTGGATTTCTTTCATAAGATTGTCTCACAAGTTCTTCAAATTACTATTTCATTCTGACTTTTCTATTTGGGTTACCTTTTCTAAGATGTCAAGAACCACTAAATGACCCAGCAAAACACAGCTGAGTTCTACCTGTCACTCTCCGGTCCTTCCCCTGTCAGCTTGTATGCTGTTTATGCCCTCCCCCCAGAAGACCAGCTCATTCCTCAGTGCACGGGAAACAGCATTCAGAACAAAATCACAGCTGGCCCTATATGTTGGTGGAGGAGTAGCTGTCTCACATTTTGATTTTCAACATGTCACAAAACCCTGTTTTCCAGAAAAATTATCTCCCAGACCTGACAAGAGCTCATTTTTCCCTCATCCCTGGCTTGTGATCTATACTTTGAGGGTCATAGTTTGGACTAAGTCAATAATGGCTGGAGCAAACTCTTGAGATGGCCCCTCTGAAGCCTGCATGACAAGAGGGGGCAGGCCCAGGGAGCCTCCTCAGCCTTCTTATGTTGGGATAGAATTTACAAGGTAAATGCGTCATCATCTTGGCAATAGGAGCTTAGCAATACAAGGAGTCTATTCAATCTGTGTGGAGGGAGGAGGTCCTAGAGAGACCAGGGCCAGTTGAGGGGAGAGCAGATTTCCAGAAGAGCAGAGTGCCCTGGCGGGGACCTTGCACTCTATGAGTAAGGAGAAGAGGGATTTACAAGATCAGAAGGCAAAATTTAAAGGTAAGTCTATCTATTATTGCACTTTTCATAAGGATATAAAATTGAGACAGATACTTAAGTTTTTATGAAGAAATTATGATCCCCGAAAATTACACGAAACAAGAAAAAAAATTCCAATTATCACACTAATTTTTGTGACACAATGAAATTCTCTGTCTAAAGGCGTCTCAAAGTCTGATGTAAGACATAAGAGCCAGCTATGTCTTATGTCAGGTATGTCACTCCACCCACTACTGTATTTTATTCTATTTTTATTTTATTTTATTTATTTTATTATTTCATTTATTTTATTTTTTTGTGAGGAGATCAGCCCTGTGCTAACATCTGCCAATCCTCCTCTTTTGTTGCTGAGGAAGACTGGCCCTGGGCTGACATCTGTGCCCATCTTCCTCCACTTTATATGAGACGCTGCCACAGCATGGCTTGCCAAGTGGTGCGTCAGTGTGTGCCCGGGATCCAAACCGGCGAACCCCGGGCCGCTGCAGCGGAGCGAGCGCAGTTAACTGCTTGTGCCACCGGGCCGGCCCCAAACTACTGTATTTTAAAGACCAAACATTAGATCTTTAAAAAAAATTAGGATAAATAATGGCAATAGAGCAAAAATAGTCTCTTCAACAAATGGTGCTGTAACAATCGGACATCCACATGCAAAAAAATGAATCTAGACACAAACCTTACACCTTTCACAAAAATGGACTCAAAATAGATCACAGACTTAAATGTAAAATGCAAAACTATAACAGTCCTAGAAGACAATATAGCCTAGATGATCTTGGGTATGGTGATGATTTTTTAGATACAATAGCAAAGGCACGATCCATGAAAGAAATAACTGATAGGCCAGACTTCATTAAAATTAAAAACTTCTCCTCTGTGAAAGACAACATCCAGAGAATTAGAACACAAGCCACAGAACGGGAGAAAATATTTGCAAAAGACATACCTGATAAAGGACTGTTATCCAAAATATACCAAGAACTCTTAAAACGCAACAATAAGAAAGCAAATAATCCAATTAAAAATGGACCAAAGACCTTAACGGGCACCTCACCAAAGAAGATATTTAGATGGCAAATAAGCATATGAAAAGATGCTCCACATCATATGTCATCAGGGAAATTCAAATTAAAACTAAACATACTCTTACCATGCAATCCAGAAATCATGCTCATTGGTATTTACCCAAAGGAGCTGAAAACCTATGTCCACATAAAAACCCGCACATGGATGTTTATAGCAGCTTTATTCCAAATTGCCAAAAACTTGGAAGTAACCAAGATGTCCTTCAGTAGGTGAATGGATAAGTAAACTGTGATACATCCAGACAATGGAATACTATTCAACACTAAAAAGAAATGAGCTAACAAGCCATGAGGAGACACGGAGGAACCTTAAATGCATATTACTATGTGAGAGAAGTCAATCTGAAAAGGCTACATACTGTATGATTCCAACTATATAACATTCTGGAAAAAGCAAAACTATGAAGACAGTAAAAACATCAGCAGTTGCCAGGGTGGGGAAGGGGAGAGATGAATAGGCAGAGCACAGAGGATTTTTAGGGCAGTGTAAATACTCTGTATGATATTAGAATGATGAATACATGTCATTATACATTTTTACAAACCCATAGAATGTACCACCAAGAATGAACCCTAGTGTAAACTATGGACTTTAGGTGATAATGATGTGTCAACATAGGTTCATTGATTTTAACAAATATACCGTCTGGTGAGTGATGTTGATAATGGAGGATGCTGTGCATAAGTAGAGGAGGGGTTTATGAGAAATTTCTGTACCCTACTCTCAATTTTGCTGTGAATCTAAAACTGCTCTAAAAAAAGTAGTTCTAAAAAGATAAATAATGGGGGAGCTTAAAATTCCTAACAAATAATTTAAAAGTTACTAAGAAAAAACAGTAAGTGCTGAAAAGCAGGAAACATGGTTTACCTACTTCTAATAAACTATATATTTCCCTAATAATTACAACCTGCAGAAGCCAAAATAGCTGGTGGAAAAACACTGACACCAATATTGTCCTTTGCATCAGAAGTGTTTCTTCATGAATCCAAACTTCCTCTGCATATTAAATGCCTAACCACAAGATTCCTAAATAACAATGATGTCATTTCATTCCACGGAGTTCATTTTCTTAGAGCAAAAATATAAATATTCAGTTTCTCAGGTCTATCTAATTCATCTTTTTATGTGAATTTTTAGCTTTTTAAGTATCACTGAGCCTTTCATGATTTGATTGGCATGGATATCCACTTCCCCAAACCTCTCCACCTACCACCTAACCTGAATTGTTTACTCCTACTTTTCAACAGAGCAGTTCTAATTTTATAGTCATACAAATTACATCAAAAAAAAATTGACTCAGCTGAAAGATCAAGTAAACAAAATTGCTTCTTAATAAAAAATGTTTTAAACTCATGTATTTGATTTGTCACTGCCTTCCCCCGCCACCCCCACCTATTTGATGAAGAAGTAGCTTCAAAGCTGTTTCCTTAAATACATGAAGGAAAAAGGGAGAGGGTGAATACAGATTTAGATCATGTCAGGCTGGATTTATAATTAATTCTACCATGATGTGTATAAAACTAGGAGGAACGTTGGTTTATTTTTCCCCATGACATGAGTCAGTGATTGAGACTATCACTAAGGTATTCATCACAATCAAACACAGAGTGGGGGGTGGGGCAGTTCTTGAATACAAAGACTAAGTACCCATCCCATCCATCACAAAGCATTGCAATCAACAGCAGTTCAAGGGTTCAAAGACGAATTAGCAACCCAATATTGCCCCAAGCAAATAAGGCCGTGGTCATCCTGCACAGGTGAAATGCTTCATTTCTCATAAGGATTATTTCTGGTGACTCACACCGACTCATATTTAGACCTATAAGCTTCAATTGGTGTGTCTCATCTCAAAGAATTTATAGCATTTTTTTTCTTTTTTTTTTTTACTAATAAAGGTCTTAGGCATCCAAGATCAAAAGATAATAAATATAATTCACTTCCATAACCTTTCTCCATGGAAACACCTTCCATCACAGATATTCATTCTCAGCCTACCTCCTCCATACCTCGCCTCAGGTATGAAAGAGGACAGCAACCCAATAAGAAGATCCAACCAGAATTAAGCATAACTAGTGGAGTAGGCAGTTTCTAACATGACCCCTGGTGATCCCCACCTCCTAGGAGTCACACCCTTGTATAAACCTTTCCCCTTGAGTATGAGCTGGACCTAGTGACTGGCTTCTAATAAACAGAATATGGCAAAATGATGGAATGTCACTTCTGATATTAGGCTACAAATCTGTAACTTAATCTCTTTTGCCTTGCTCATTCTCTTTCACTCTCTTGCTCACTCTGAGGGATGCCAGCCACCATGTTGTGAGACGGATAGGCCCACACAGCAAGAAACTAAAAAAGGCCTCCAGCCAACAGCCAGCGAGGAACCGAGGCCCTCAGTCCAACAACCTGTGAGGAATTAAATCTCGCCAACAACCACATGAGCGAACTTCACAGTGAAAGTAGCCCCCAGTTGAGCCTTCAGATGAGACTGCAGCCCCAGCCAACATTTGAATGTCACAGTGATGTGACTAAGTCAACTAAGTCACACCCAGATTCCCGACCCAGAGAAACTGTGAGGTAATACATGTTTCCTGTTTTAAGCAGCTAATTTGTTATGCAGCAATGGGTAATTAATACAATTAGTATTTAACTTGCTTTAAAAATATGATGTCTTATAAGTAAGACTAAAAACATGACCATTCTCCTCACATTTGGCAGCTACATGAGTCTGTCACTTGACCTGGCTTTAACCTGGGGGAAATGCTATCACGGGTAATTACGCAGGTGTACCACCTTGGAAGGGGGTGGGGCATCAGAGAACAGAAAGCAGAGTTCCAGTCTTTTTGTCTCATAAGAACTCCATCGCCTTTTTCAGAGCCTGATACTCACTTTCAGCGCATCCCCTTCGTTGCCTTCCACCACTTCCAGAATTAGTGCAGCCAGGATGTTAAAACCTTGGCAGTACCCAACATTCTTGTTCCATCGAGCATAGGCCAGCAAGACCCGTTTCAACACAACCCTGTCCTGCTCAGCCTCCTGGCCGCAGTAAGAACTGCAGCCTGTGCGGTGAAGATCCTGAAATGGGAGGAAACAATATTTTTTAAAGTAACTCTTTAGGGCCGGCCCCATGGCTTAGCGGTTAAGTGTGCGCACTCTGCTACTGGTGGCCTGGGTTCGGGTCCCAGGCACGCACTGACGCACCGCTTCTCCGGCCATGCTGAGGCAGCATCCCACATACAGCAACTAGAAGGATGTGCAGCTATAACATACAACTATCTACTGGGGCTTTGGGGGAAAAATAAATAAATAAATAAAATTATAAAAAAAAATTTTTTTTTAAAAATAATAAAATAAAGTAACTCTTTCCGTTCTCTCCAAAAAAAAAATCTTTAGTTATTTATTTGCCTCAGCATTAAACAGAATCAGATTTTAGTTGGATTTAGTTAGAATGGATTTTAGTTTTAAAAAATGTATATGCACCTTATACACATGGGCCAAAACAATATCTTTTAGTTTTCTTTTTCCTAATGTTTTCTAATATGCTAAGAGAAATTTTCTTTCCCATTTTATTGAGATATAGTTGACTAAGAGACATTTTCAAGGGAAATTTCAGTCAGGCAAATTTTCTACTTAAAGTGTTTCCAGAATTAACACAAAAAGTGACTCAGAATTAACAAAAATTACATTATAATTCCATACAAATTGATAGTTTGTTTTAATAACATGTCTCAGATAAAATAACAGTCATTTCAACACATGTATGAAAGATGCTAGCATAATTCCTTTCTACTAAAAAATCTTCAGCTATCAAAACTCTAAATAATACTAAGGAGCAAAACCAAAATAGCAAAAAATGCAATCTGTACTATCAAAAGACAGAAAAATCATTCTGTCCAAGATAGAAAAAAGTCATTCTATTCAAGGGGCCGGCCTGGTGGTGTAGTGGTTAAGTTCGTGCACTCCACTTCAGTAGCCTGGTCTTCACAGGTTCGGAACCTGGGCATGGACCTATACACTGCTTATCAAGCCATGCTGTGGCAGGTGTCCCACATATAAAGTAAAGGAAGGTGAGCACAGATGTTAGCCCAGGGCCAGTCTTCCTCAGCAAAAAGAGGAGGATTGGCAACAGATGTTAGCTCAGGGGTAATCTTCCTCACAAAAAAAAAAAAAAAATCATTCTATACAAATTGTTTTATAAATTTGAGTAAAAAGGACAGAAACATTTGCTGTGCTTTAATATTTAAAGAGAAAAATGAAAGATCCTCTTAATAACATGATTGTTATAAAATGTGCATTGCCTTAATTCACAATTTACAGAGAAAGAAAATATTTCAAATATGGAATGCCTCATCTCTTGAAAAACATATTCTGAAACTCCAAATAAACCACTCAAATGTGGATAGAGCAAAGGCTTTTCAAGCACACAAAATAAAGTTCCATCATTATTGTTAGCATGTGTCTGAAACAGACCAAGTGAGATCAGAAAGTAGCTCCTTTTAGACAGTGCTTCCTCATGAAAAAAATATCTTCAATTCTGCCAAAACATTAGCCATCTTCCAATGGCCAAAATTTAGATGAAACAACTTTCCTTTTAAAATACCAGCTTAATTACACTCTAATGTACTCATATAAAATCAAAAACCATGTGCTGGAGGCTTATGTAAGAGAACGACAGTGGGATCAAACTGAACCAGCATCCTCAGCTTTGGGTATCAGGCTCTCAGCAAGTGTAATAATCCCAGCAGGCAGATCACAGCTGCCTCTACAACTGGCTTGAACCCTTGACGACCTGGTTTAAAGCTGACCTCCCAGTCAATCTAACTATTTCCATAAACTGACAATGAAGAAAATATCAAATAATCTCTAATAAGAGCCCAATTATTCTAATAGGAAATAACTTTAAATTTCTCAATCAGTGACTTTTATGCAAAAATCCAGTGAACTGCACTGATCCAGGCTTAAAAAAAAAAAAAAAAGGAATTTCAATCTCCTATCAAGTGAGCAAGATAAATAAATTGAATATGAATGGAAATATTTTCTTCTTACCGGCAACATACAAATTTATGAAGACAAGGCATAGTCAAAGTTCCCCATTAAAAGGCTGTTAACTAATGAAACAAGGAAGCAGAAAATATTCAGACCGTAAGGTTTGAGCCTCTGTCCAGGAAACATCTGGCTCCTAGAATCTCCCCTCTGAGGCAGGACAGCAGGCCACGCTCAGGGGCATTACCTTGACTATCTGAATGCCCATCGAGTCATCATCAGGATTACTCCTTTCATTGAAAGTGAAGCGCATGGTTTTGTCCCAATCAATGGCTATACTGTGCAAATAATGATCTGCCAAGGTCAACCAAACCTAAAACATTAATAGATAAAGAAGAATGCTAAAGTAAAAGACATAATTTCATCTTTCTTTATTAAAAATAGTTATTGCGTCCAACAAGAAAATGGGAACTGATCCCAGACCAGACACAGCCCACATGCAGAAATCTACTTTTCATTGAATGTTTGCTGTACTGAATTGTACCAAGTAGGGCCTTTCAATTAATATTTGTTGAGTTCCTACCATGTACCAAACAATGATCCAGCCATGAGGGATACTGTTAAGAAAACAAAAAACAATTTCAGAGTCTATTTCAATTCACTGGATTAGCTGTATTATCTCAGGAGTTTGTTATCCTTGGCTCTGAATTGCTCTCTATGCTTGGGCAAGAGCCACCAGGCCGCTCATGGAGAACGGGCCTTTTTTCAGAGTGGCCTCTGCCTTTAAATCATCCCTCTCTCATACAGACAAAAAAAACTGACAGATGGGCTCCCATAATGAATATCTTTTTTAAGAGAAACTGGATATTTTTACTCCTTTGATTACTTTGTCCTGAAAAGCTGTTTCTGAAAGATGTATTGCATAATGCCATTTTTAATGTATATTTTGAGGGACCCCCAGTGTTCAAATTCTAGGAGTTTAAGACTAGGTTTACAAACTAATACACTAAGAAAGCATTTCTAGTCTTGGTATTTGAATATAATTTAGCAGGAGTGACACTGATTAATATCTCCAGCCAGATTTCTCTCCCAAGCATCAGAATCATATGTCCAAATGCCCACTCAACACCTTCAATTTAGATAATCTAACAGGCATCTCAACCGTAATAGATCCAAAACCAATCATCTAATCACCACCCCTCAACTACACATACATACACACAAACACAGTCATCTGCTCCTCCCATCTGAGTGAACAGTAACTTTACTCTTCCAGTAGCTCAGGCCAAAATCTCAAGGTCATCGTTGACATCCCTCCACCACTTTATATTTAATCCAACAGGAATTCATGTCAACTCAGCCTGCGAAACATATCTAGAATCTGACCCCTTCTCCATCTCCATGACCACAAGCCTGATTGATCCATCTCTTGCCTGAATTAGTGCTAGTCTTCTCCTGGTATCCTTGCTCCTGCCCTTGTCCCTCACATTCCCAAGTCAGCAGCCAGAGCAGTCCATTCAAAATATAAGTCGTATCGTGTTACTCCCCTGCTCAAAACTTCCTTATGCTTCCCATCTCACGGAGGGCAAAAGTCCCATTATGTCCCACAAGGTCTTACATGATCTGCCATCCCCCTGGTCCCATCACATCACCTCTGTGACCTTCTTTCCAATTGCTTTCCCCTTCACTGTGCTTCAGCCACCTGGCCTCTGGCTTTCGTTTGCGCACTCCTCAGATGCTCCTGCCTGCGGGCCTTCCTCTGCTGGGAGTTCTCTTCCCCCAGGTAGCTGCACACCTCCTGCGGCCCCATTCAAATGTCACCGTGCTATTTAAAATTCCACCTCCTTATCCCCATTCCCTCACACTCTCCTTATTTCTTTCTCTGCTTTATTTTTATCCATGGTACTTATCACCATCTGACATACTTTATATTTTATTCATTGTAAGCTCCACGAGAACAAAAACTTTGGTCTGTTTTTTTTTTTTTTTTTCCACTGCTGTATCCCCAATACCTAGAACAGTACCTGGCACAGAACAGACAATCAATAAAAACTTATTGAACGAATGAATAATGAAGAGAGACAGGTTTTAAATTATAAATCTAGAATATCCTTTTTGACATTCCAGACACTATAAAGAGGGAAAGGGTGATGGTCCTTTTATATTTTAGCCCTACAAATCCTCCTCACCTTTCTCCTCCATTCCTTTGGGATTCCTGTCGATAGTCTGGCAACTGCCTTGAGAGCATCATACCACTACGAACAAAAAAGAAATATTGGCAAAGTGATAATATTGACCTGGAGAAGCACTTTTCAGCCTTTTTCCCATCTTGACATCTGTAGAGTATGATAAAATTTGTACAGCACACTGGGGTAAACAGTCAGAGCTTCTTCCAGCCAGAAATGACTGGTCTGAGGACTGTGACTGCCCCAACCACCCCCCCAACCTTAGGTACCCTTAACACACCTGTGATTCATTTGCAGCACACACACAATAGCCGGGAAGCTCTGGTTCAGAAACCAAAACATGTATTATGGATTCAGAATAATAGACATATGGTTTTTGACTTTTTTTTCACACTTGCACCACTAATAGAAAGCACAAAATTTTTCATTGCAAGTATAAACCCAGGCCACTTGTAGCTTCATAAGTTAATTTACCTATAATTTAAAAAACTGACTCATCTTCTCATGCATATCAAAGTATATGCTAATTTTCCCACTTAGGGAATATATCTCAGTGTACCCTGTAGATACCATAAAATAAGTATTTTCAAAACCAAAAATAAAGTTACCTGCTGAAAACCATTTTGACCTAAAGATGGCTCAAGAGTGAACTTCAACTTCGTGTCAACTCCTAAAAGAAAAATATATAAATAATTGTTATTTTGGGAGAAAATGACAAGTTATATGAAAAATAAAAGTAAAAATTAACCTAATTCTATTGAATCATCATAAAATTTTTAAAACACTTATTTTTACTAAATTTTAGTCAATTTTGTTAAAAGAAAAAGTAAGAATACTGATTATTAAAATAGAAAAATATCCTATGACAACAGAATGGAGCTTATCACATAGGATGGTGGTCTCCACAGCTGTCTGGAGTAATGCAAAACAAGAACAAAAAAATTATACCACAGGCATGGAGTCCTACAGACTTCCACTCAACTCTGGTTCCTAGAGTCAAACCAGTTATTTACCCTGCCTCAGTCTCAATTCTCTGTCTTTAAAATGAGGATAATAACGTCTGTCTCAGTAGACTGTTGTGAAGATTAACTGTAAATCACCTAGCATGGTATAGTTGATATTCATAAAACTTTGGAAGAGAATTCTCTACTTACACAATGTTTGACATACAGAATGCATGAACTAAGTCTATTAAGGAAACTTCAGTGGAACATCAAAAGTTATAAAAATAATGTCATTGCCTTGCCGCTTATGGATGAATCCATTTTAACAATCCTACTGGGAGATTTTCGTATGTTTTAAAATTCTGTCATAATATACTCATTCATTGAAGATAAAACAGTTTGTATGTTTAATTATAGACTACAAGCTAAGAATATAACTGAAAAATTCTAATTCCAAGTTATCTACAACTTTAGATAAACTTCTTTGACTCAAATCCCAAATCTATGGATAGAAGTAAATAAATAGGAGACTATATAAAGACTATATGCTTATAATATATAAAGACTATATGCTATATTCATTCATATTGGATTTTTATTCAGAATTCCATATTAGAAGTATGTGCTGTTGTTACTGAAGTGAAATTACATGACAATTTTTACTCCCACTTAAATTCTAGTAAAAAATAATATAATTAAATCTGAAAATGCTGTATATTCTTTTTTCTACAATTTCAAAATCAATGAAATGACCAAGTTCCAGGACCAAGAGACAACAAACATTAACAATAGCATTCAGTTTTACAATTTATAATTGTCATTTATGACGACATTTTTGCTTCTAAGATGTTAATTGCAGACTAGGCATACTGAAAACCTCTCCACAACTTCCACTTACGGGCTGGTATGTAGATAAGAACAATGCTTGGAATCTGTAAAATAATAATAATACAGTAGACTTGTCTTTTTAAAAACATCTATATGGAGTCAAGAAGCTGGAAAGAGCTGTGTCTGATTTGCCCAAGCCTATGACAATATGCAGAGGCCCTTCTTGGAGTCATAGAAGAATACTGTGAATACATGAGTTGGGTCCTAGATTTCTAAAGTCAAGCTGTGGTAGAGAATCCCAGGCTTCCAATCTATGCCCTGATTATTTCTTTTCAAAGCTTCAGGGCCACAACCATACACTGCCTGACAGCTTTTCTTCTCCGAAGGTATATTAAGTAGCCCCACGGATTCTCATCGCTCTGAGATGGTTTAAGTGATAGTCCCGCCTCAGTGCATTGCAACAATACAATGGCCACAAGTGTCTGTGAGGTTGCTGTCCAGATGCGGGGTGCTGAATGGAGGAGCCTACAGTCATGACGTTTGCTTTATTTTAACAAAGACCAGGAAATTCGGTCCCGCGTCGAATTATTCTTTTCGACCTAAAAGCCTCGGATTCCCTGTGTGTATGACCGAATATGCTCCCTTGACTGTCTCAGTGCACCTGCTGGGCATCATGCCGATTGCCTCGCTGGGCTAAAACTCGGCTGGGGCTAGTTAGTCAAAACCACAGTTATTTTCTCATGATCAAAAATGAGTCACAGGATTTAACCGGAATTGATCATTCACCGCCTGCGTGCAAAAGCTGAAATCAGGTCATTTTCATCTCTTTTCTTCTAACTGAATAAGTAAGGGGAGAAGGTTTATGTTTCATCTGATAAGCACAGTTGTTCTGGATTCAGAAATACAAAACACTTTTAACGCGGGAAGGAGTCTTTTTTTTTTTTTTAAGGGTAAAGGCAGCCAGCGAATAAATACTACAGTCTCTGCAACCAGACACTTCCTTGGGGAGAAAAACAAAGAAACCACGAGGTTCGGAAAGGCAGCGACGCGTTCCACCCTTTGGGGATCAGTGCCTGGGCAGATTCTCCCCTGCAGCCTCAGGATACCAGGTCCCCGAACGCGCTGGGAGGCAGGTGTCGGAGGAGGACGAACCCGCCTGGAACCCAGCTGGTGCCACTCCAGGGACAGACGAGCGCTAAGTACGGGTGCGAGTACAGCCGCCACCCCTTGCCAAAAAGCTCTATGCCCAGGCGCCCGCGCCAGGCTCACAAAACCCCGGAGAGGGATGCCGGCTGGTGGAGCAGACGCGGAGTTATGCAGCCTGGAGAAGCAAGGATGTGTAAACACAGGCTGACAGCAGAGAGGGCCTCGCCTAGCACGGCCAGGCGCGCTCCGCGACTTCATAAGAAAGGATCTCTCCTTGCAGGAGTGTTTCCTGTCCGCTTCCCACCCGGCCACACAAATTAGAGGCCCCAGGAGAGCTGGCCCCGGCACTCACATCGAAGGGACCCTCAGGAAAATGCACCCGATTTTTCCTTCACAACCACTGCCTTGCCCTCCGACCCCAAGTATAAACCTGTGCCTTTCTCCGCCTCACACACCTCTCTCAGGGTCTGGCTTCTTGCGAGCCCGGAGCACAAATGGTGGCGGGGCCTCTGATGAGCTGGGCAGGCGCCAGCACTTCCCCACCACGCGGAGAAGGCCGAGCGCACAGCTCACCAGCAGCAGCTCCGGCACCAGCTGGGCTGGACCGCGCACAGGCCGCGGGGTGGGGGTCCGCGGGCAGCCGGCGGGAGCAGCCGGTCCTCCGCGCCCTGGGAGGCCGCCGGCCCTGGTGTGCACTCTGCCCTCCCAGGCCCACCCAGCCCCCCCTGGGCCGAGCCGCGGTGTCCAGCACCGGGCGGCCGCGGGCGCTCCCCGGCCTAGCCCGAGTCCAGCAGAGGCAGAGACGCGAGCAGCACCAGCTCCGGGGGTGCCATGCGACTTTCCAGCGCCCCCTCTGCAGCCGAGCGCTCACCCGGCTCCAGGGTGCAGAGCAGCCGGGGCGCGGTCCGGGAAATGCAGCTGCGCTTCTTGAGCACATTGCTCAGGATGGTGCCCACGCCGCCGCCGCCGCCGCCGCCGCCGCCCTGCCGCTTCAGGCATCTCCCGCCGCGCCTCAGGGAGCCGGTCAGCTTGTCCTGCCGCATCCGAGAGCCCCGAGCCCCGGCGCGGCACCGTCCGCCTGGGTCCCCGCCGCCCCGCGGGCGCAGCGGCTGCGCGCGGGGCCCCGCGAGTCGGCTCGGCCGAGGGTCGCTCTGGGCCAGCGAGCGCGCGGCCGGCGCTCGGGCGTCGTGGGGCTCTGCCGGGCGCCGCGGGAGCCGCCGAGCGCCGAGCGGCCGGCGCGCATCTGCAGTGCGAAGCCTGCACGGCTGAGGCAGGAGAGGGCTCGGGGCGGGGAGGGAGGGCGGGAGCGAGCGAGCGGGCGCGCGGGAGACGAGGGCGGCGCTCCCGCCCCCAATCCCGGCATCACCGCGCGCAGGCGGGGCGGCTCCGGCTGCCGCGGGCCCGGAGCCCTGGAGCCGCGGAGCCCGGAGCCCGGGAGCGGGCGGGTGAGCAACTGCGCCCGGGACCAGAAGCAGCGACAGAGAGTCCCGTGCTCTCCCAAGACCTGGGAGGGCTGGAGGAGGCAGCAAAGGCAGCAGGTCTCAGGTGCAGAACACCAGCGAGACGCAAGCGCCCACCTCCTCGGAGCAGCGTCGGAAGGGACGGTCAGCCGACCGCAGGACGAAGCTGGCAGCGCGGCAGAGAAGCACAAGCTTCTTCCCCAGTTGTGGTCAACTCTTTCCCGGCAGCTTAGAGCGGCCTGGCAAGCATGTAAAAAACAATAGTAATAACAATGGTTGTTTCTCTTGGGAGAGGGGCTTCAAAAAAAAAGAAAAGTGCTCCCATTTAAAAAGAGTTTTTAAAGAGTATTTTCTCATCTCTCCAGACAGACTTTAGTAGTTCAGAACTATTAGCTATCGTTACTGCAAAAAAAAAAAAAAAAAATCCATTCTTAAAACTATAACATTCACCAATGGAATATTAATCATGAAAACGAATGAGGAAGGAAAGGATGTGGGGGCCATACAAAGATATTTGTAATTGCCAACATTTAGAAAGGAACACTAGATGGATAAGCCAAAACCTAATTTTAACAGTATTTATATGGGCGGGAACAGGATGGAAGAGACAGGAATGGAAAACAGACTTCTCTGGATGTGCCTTACATAGTTTTGACTCAGGAACAACATGTTATATTAATAATATTAACCAATTAAGTAGAAAGAAAACACCAAAAATTGAAAATGAATGAAAACAAACTTCACTATCCCACTGATGGCATGAGAACACAAGAAAACCTAATATGTTGTTGGAATACCCTATTATGACTAGACATCAATGGTGGTATATACTCCAAGGGCAAGTAGAACTGCAAAGAAATCTTAAATTTCATTCAGTAGCATTATTGTTATTAATATTGGTATTATTTTTCTAATTCTTATGTACACTACAGGATAAAGCAAATAATGTTAATGTCAAAAGGAACCAAGATGTTTTCAGTGTAACAGAAAATACAAGTGTACAGTCAAAGAAATTATGTTTTTTTTAAATCCTGCAATAGTATATTTAAATTGGAAATATTAGTATGAACTCATCTTTTCTCTTTTCAAAAGTACATATATATCCACTGAATAGGTACAGAAGTAAGGACAACCCTGCAGCAATTAACACCCCCAGGACCCAGGTTGTGGTCTCTAAAAACCAGTTCCCACTAAAAGAAACCAGGGCTCCTTTATGGTGATACTGATTCCAGATTTGGGCCAGAAAAAGCACAAGATGAGCCTGAAACACCTCGATGAGCTCAGAGAGGAAGGAAGTGTTCCAAGACTAATGGGCTCATCTCAAAAGGACACAAGAGCCACATGAATAGGCTCTTCTTGGCCCAAGGTGGAACAATTTGAGTATCAGAAACAATCACTGCTACTGACTGACAAGTATTGAATATTTTTAAAATGCATTCCTAATGATATTCTGAAAGAGCTGAAAAAAGAAGTCATTCTTATGACTCTGCACACTTCTTTTGTAATCAGTACATTCTGGACTTTGTGAGGTGCCCCCAGAATTTGAGGACAATGTCAGAAATGGTACAGCTCTAAGCATGGAATATGCATTTCATATATAAGAATCTGTTAAAATGAGATTAGTCATCTGCAAAAATAAACCAGGCTGATAAGGGATATGTCAGCTACTAAGTTACACCTGCCTGACTGAGGTAAAGACGCTCTGAAAAAGGCAGTTCTCTGCCTCATCACTTGAGAAGATGAAGTCATTGTTTAACCTGGTCATGATTACTGTTTGGCTTAGATTTCCCAACATTTTACACCAAGCTCAGGTACAGAAATCTATCCTTCATCAGCCTGATACTTTTATAGTTTTAGTACATATTCTTTTTTCCTTTAGCTTTCTCTTAACTTTAATAAATTGTCCATTAACTGTTCCAGCTATCTCAGCTATGCTGAGAACAATAATAGAAAGAAGTCTGATATCTGCCTTTGGCCAATTTTTTAGAGGGCACAACAGGCCCCTGGGAATGAAGATGGGGATGAACATCCAGAATCAAAGGGGGAGAATGGGAAGGAGAGGGAAAATCCAGAACAAGCTGATAACTGCAGGCACAGCCTTGTCTTCCAGAGTTCTCATCTGCTCAAACCTTAGAGGTTTTTATGTTCTCTTTTAACAAGAGAGGCTATTCACACTCAGTTGTAGCACTGGGCCAACAGGAAAGACAGCCTCATCGGCCAAGAGGAGGAGCCATGGGCTCTGCTCTACAACACTGCCTCTGGGTGGAGAAGAGGACACCCAGCTCCCAGGGCTGCTCACAGAAGCCACTCAGAGCATCCCACTCCCTGTGGCTCTGACTCCATGCTCATCAAGCAAACTTTTGATTGTCATTTGGCTTCCTATGTCATTTGGCTTCCCGTAGAGACTCTGCTGCAGAGGAGAGAATGTACTGACCGGTTGACAGCAGTCAATACCCCTGAGCTCACTCAACTCTCAGTTGAAGAAATCAAATTCCTGGACCGCCAAAGCCGAAGTCTAAACCCGAGATTGCCATCTCACCCAGAAGCGTCACGGCTGACAAAAAGGCCTCTTCTCTGAAGTTCTTCTTCAGTTACAATACTTTTCTTACTAGTAGTGACAGGGGCTTGTTTACTTTCAAAATGAAAATTCCATTTCACCTCCCTTAGATTTCTTACAAGGACAAACTGACTCTTAAAATAAAACTTCCTTGAAAACTTCACATTCTAAACTACAGACAAGTTGAAACTGGCCAAAAAGAAATTTTTTTAAGAGTTTCTACTATTATACCAAGAAGTAGTGAGGGAATTAAATAATATTATTTTGTTTACATTGGCAAGGAAAGCCCAGACTGCCAACTTTTATAGCAAACAGATAATTAAACCAGAGCTAAAATACAATGTTCTAAAAGCAGCCGTGGCACAAGCCTAGTATTATGTTTATTGTATGACTCAGAGTTTCTTATTCATGTCTGGAATATTGTTTTCCAAAAGCAAAAGATGTCATCTGAAGTCAACTTGCAGAGGACACAATGCCAGCATGGACTCTGCTTGAGAATCTCAGCTGGAGAGATGTCCAGCCAAGGCCAACTCCCCGTCACTCTTCACTCATCAAATAGTACCAGTGAATTCAAGTTTGGGCAAATCGTACCTTAGCATGGTCCAGAGCAGAGACGATTTAGGCTCAATTTGGGAAAAGGAAGGCTCAGTGAAAACTTCACATTGGATGACAATCTGTCACTTGGAATGGCTAAAGATGACAAGTGCTTTGAGGACATGCCCTCTCCGACTCAGAGAGGAACATCCCCAGAGATGCCAGCTCCCAGGCTGACCCTAGGATGTCCCCCTGCACCAGCAAGGCCTACATGCTGGGAGGGAGGCTTCCTTGAGAGCAAACTATTCCTTTAATGGGAAAAGAGGGAAGAAGTCAGAAGGAAAAGAAAGCCCAACATAAGGACTAAAAGCTCTGTCCCACGGGCCTTCCAGAAGGGAATCAGGTCTGGGACTTTTGTGATTCCTAATGCTGCTATTTTTAACAGTAAAGTCTTAAAATAAAAAGGGCCTACGTGCTTATCCTCAGAGACTGAACAGAACCAGTGGGACAATTACCAAGAGAAAAAGCCCCGGAAGCCTGCTGCGAGGAGGAGAGAAACCACAGGGAGCTGCCTGTTCTGGGGAAGGGGCCTGGAGCTCATCCTGAGAGCTGCAGGGCTCCTGGCAGCTGTTTGTTCACTAGCACCCGAGTCTCTGAGTGTCAGAAGAGATCCCACCAGACGTCAGGTCTAGTGCTGTCTCCCACTGGGCAGAGATGGGGGCGTTTGCACTCATGCTAATAAAAAGCATGGACTCTGGTGGCATAAAAGCCACTATTCTCCTCTCTGCTCTCCCCACAGTTTTTGGAAATCTGTGAGCAATTCCTGAATAGTAAAAATAATATCTCCGAAAGGACAGTAACTGTGGCCAGTATCCTAAGAAGTTAACACTCTGACCCACCTAACAGTGGGGCCTGAGTAAGGACTAGTTCCTTCAACTCATTATTTCAGGATCTGGGACGGAGCCCACACGCCGTGAGCTCACGGTGATGAGCATCATGACCATCTTCTCCTCATGAAAGAGGCAGAGAGGCAGGGCAGCAGGAAGAAACTGAGGGGTAAGAAAAAACCTTGCAATTATCTGACATCACATTACGTACCTGGGACACTGTATTTTCTTTCTATATGATTTTCTCCCCTCAGTCATAAAAACCTATTGCTCTATTTAAATACAGGCATCCTTGAAGACAATCCGGGGTGGCTTTTATACTTTGTTTGTTTCGGAGAAAGGACTCTCTCACGCATGGAACAGAAAAGCTTTGAAATTCCAAACCAGAGCACACTCAGCACTACCTTCTACCTCCAGGGAGCTCCTGTTTATGCTTTCTCAGGACCATTCCCACTCATCAGATATTTTCAAAAACAAAACCACTCCTAACGTTCTCCCCAAACACACTCAAATATTTTGGATGCAGTATTGTAAGAATAACCAGTTTTATTTACAGACCAGAAATGTTTAAGTTAAAAACTCACCTAATATAAAAACTTCATTCCCAGCTGGAGCGGAAGTCCCATTTCAGAGTACCATACTGGAAATGTACTTAAAACCCTGCAGCCCGGCCCCCGTAACCTCAGTCGCATAACTAACCCAAGATTTTAGAAATTATTATATTATTCTTCTTGGCCTATTATTTTCTGCAAAGTATTTTCTTGCCCCAAAATAACTGAAATTGATTCAATACCTCTTGAAATAGGTTTATGTTGACCATATAAAGACATCTTTATATTTCTTTTATCCATTCATTCATTCATGACATAAACATTTATCCATCAGCTGCTGTGGGGAACGCATTGTGCTATGGTCTGTGGGGAATAAACGGATGAGTTCAGTACATTTTCTACCCTCAAGGAGCTTACAGTTTACAGAGGGAGGGACAGAGTGGGTGGTGATGGGGCACTGTGGAAGGTTCACTTGACATCTGATGCCAGTACTCGGAGGGTACCATTATCTCCACCGCCTCCTGAGTTCTGAATATCCCAGTGTCTTCCCAGAGCTTTATTTCATTCAACTACTAAATTTCACCTGAAAACAGGCAGAGGACAAAGCTCATCCGCACTCTTTTTATAATTGTGGTAATCAGCTCTTCATGTCCACATCAGGAGTGGAACTCAAGACTTAGACCCTCACGTTAGAAGATGAAATCATTGCTTAACCTGGTCACAATTAACTATCTAGCTTAGATTTCCCATCCTTTTACACCAAGCCATCCTCGGATTCTTTTGACCCTGTCGAGGGATATGAAAGGAGCGGGTTTCTCCTACAGATGCAGATTAGTTTGGCTTAGAAATATATGTTCCTAGAGAGGAGAAGGGCGATGCCTCTGAAAAGAATATGCTTAATTTTGACGGTAAGAAGAGAGAAGTATCGGGAAGAGGAGAGAGAGCAGAACTAACGCTAATGTTGGCTTGTCTGGCCTGGGAGCCTTAGATCTCCCGGCTGGGTTCCTTGAGAAGAGAAGATGTAGACCGTGTGGCCTGATGAGGTTGGAATTCTACTGCCCACACTTACTAGCTCTATGGCCTTGAGCCAGTTACTTAATTTCTGGGTTTTGGTTTCCTCATCTTTAGAATAATGATACTTATTTGAGTTACTGTGAGAATTAAACAGCATAATGAAAGTCAAGAGTCCTGCACAGCAGAGGTAGAAAGCAGACGCTCACTACATTTACATTTGGGTGCCTGCTTCTCTTAGTGTTTGTTGTTGTTGCACAGGATAAAGGTGAAAATGGCCCAGTTAGCAGTCACTCAGAAGTCTGCCCAGCAGAGGACCCCGGACCTGACCACACTGAAACTCAGGGACTGGCCGGAACACCCCTCTGAGCCCCCACCAGATGCTCCTCTTGTGCTTTCTTATCCTGGTGCCCTCACTCACGTGGTAGGAAGATTGAGATGAGCTTCGTGTTTACTCCCAAGGGCTAAATCAGAACTGTTCAACAGGAGTTAGAGAGAGGCAGACAGCAGCAAAATTGAAGAATGCTCTGCCATAAAACACACAGCCTCAGGAGGTCTTAAATGTCCTGTCCTCTGGAGTTCTCAGGCCAAGGCTTCAAGCCCAGGAGTCAGGAGTGTGTGAAAGGATATTTAAATGAGGGACCTCCAACAATCAACACCAGGAAAACAGCTTCCAGCGCTGTGACCCTCTGAGATCAGTTCAACTGATATTCAGAGCCTATTACTCTATAGAATTCCTCAGTCCAGTATGAATGTGGACCAACTGCAACACTTGGAGAACACAGTTTGGATTGTTACATTTTCAGGTAAACTGAGGTTAAAGCAAAAAAGATCCTTTTGGCTTCAGTCCTCATTAAGAATATTTTTTAAATGTATTATTCTAGTTTCTTGACTTAAAAAGAGTATTCTGAACAAATTGAATTTTGATGCACTTATGAAGAATTTTACATTACCTTTAGATGATTATTCTCATTGTATAGGAGTCCAGGACAGGTATTAGAAAGGAATTTCAAACCATGTTAGGAACTACATTAAAAGGAAAGTGCATATCTATTGAAGTATACAGGTGACAGAGGCTGGCAGAAGGAAGGACTCTGGTGGTGTGTCAGTCAATACAGGCCTCAGCGTTTTAAAAAGTAGCATATCTGTTGATTTACATCACTTTTATCTTTACATTCATAAAGATACAGGAATCCACCAGTGTATTCTTGGAAATGGTCATATGTATGTTCTCATTTTTGAAAGTGAACCTAAACTTTTGGTGATAGAGAAAAACTCCTAAGGAAGCAGACAGCTCTTAATAAATACACTCCCTATGTGTTCCTTCTCTTCTAGAAGCAATACAATTATTGGCCAATTATACTCGTGTACTTAATATAGCAGCACTGGCACCTTTAATTACCCCTGTCTTTAGTTTCAGCTTACCACAGAGTGTCATTCGGCAGTACATCAGTCTGGCCTAACGCCACCATCAATCAGATATGCCAGCTCCTAGGGAGGGGACAGGTTATGTCTTAAAAAAGTTACCTCTGGTCTCCCTAAATTTTAAACCTTCCTAATACTTGAAAACTAAGTACCACAGTGTATTTTAGGAAAATTCAAAATAATTTTTTAGCACAGGGGCTGATATACAGTAGGCACTCAGTGAAGGATTTTTTTAATTGCATCTATGACACACAAAGAATATCAGGTTGGAATCCTGCTGACGGGACATTTAAAAATGGTACCTGCCTTCACACCTGAATTCCATATGCCACCCTTCTCCCAATCCCACACGTGATTCATCCATGCCCTTGAATTATTTATAGGCAGACCTTCTCCTCTCAATAGATCATAAACTCTTTTGAGCACAGAAACTAAGTCTTATTCATTGTTGGATCTTTCCCCTCCCCTGCCTACAGCAAGCATGGGGCTCTGTACACAGTTGACACTCGGCGCATGAACATTAAAAATAAATAACACCAGGGCCAGCCCCGTGGTGCAGCAGTTAAGTGTTCGCACTCCGCTGCTGGCGGCCTGGGTTTGGATCCCAGGCGCACACCGACGCACCGCTTGTCAGGCCATGCTGTGGCGGCGTCGGATACAAAGTGGAGGAAGATCAACACGGATGTTAGCTCAGGGCCAGTCTTCCTCAGCAAAAAGAGGAGGAACGGCAGATGTTAGCTCAGGACTGATCTTCCTCACAAATAAATAAATAACACCATAAACTCATCATGTTAAGGAGACAGCCATACCTTCCCACTCAGTAAAAAAGGGACTTTTTATTCAACTACAAGAGAAATAAGCAGATGTGTTTATGAACAGTAATTTTGACTGACATTTGTGCAATGTATGAAAAAAATCCACAAACACTATTCTTAGTCTCCTTGACAAGTTTCCAAAATATGTGATGCCCACACATCACACATTTGCTCTACTCATCAGGTGAAAGATGCTCTTGAAATTCTGGATATAATGGCCGTCAGCATAGTATAGCAGCTAAAAAGCACAGACTCTAGAACCAGCTGCCTGGATTTGAAACGTGGCTCCATCACTCAGCAGCTACGTAAACCTGGGTAAGTTAATGGCCTCAGTTTCTCATCAGTAAATGGGACAATTAAAGTACTCACTTCATAGGGGTTATTCTAAGGATCGAATGATACAGGTAAAGCCTTTTCCATACTGTCTGGCCCACAGTAAGCTCTATGTACATAGTACCTACTATATTATTAATATATAGTGTTAAAGGCACTTAGACTATTTTTTAAAGGAAAGACATTTTAAACTTATACATCAACATGTCGTAGATTACAAACGATGCCACCAGGTCACTCAAGCTTCTTTGCTCTTTAATTATGTTACCATCCATTTTGATACAGAGATTTTACTGCAAAACCAGTCTAGGAAGTCCATAAAAAGGAACATTAATTTAAATTGAGAAATTGCTCACATTTTTCATGATCTTGATTTTTTTCAACATGTTACTCGGGGAGAATTCGCTTGAATGCAGTCAAGTCAATCCTCCCCTGCTCTTCATAAATTAATAAAACCCCAGCATTAGTTACCTGACAACCGCTCGCTTTGCGAGATCACTACAAGCAAGAAGTCAATCTTTCACAGCAGAGTTGAAGTAAGCAATTTTCTTCTCAATCTTTCTATCCCTCCAATATTATAGCTTGTTTAATAATGCATGCAACTTTTCAAAATTTGGTTCAATCATTTTATTTTAAAGAGTTTCCCAAATGTGACCTAGAAAGTTCTGGTCTCTATAAATTTCCATTATTTGCAATATAAGTGAGTTTTATGATGTAGTCTACATTCCTACATGTATTATCACCACTTTCTCAAGTTGGGGATTGCAAATACATCCCAGAAAGAGAAAAAGCTGGTCAAAAAATATCATCTTTATGATTTTGTGAATGTACCAGGACTCTATTTTCTAACGGAGATGCACAAAGAAAGAAGCAAGGATAAGAGGAGGAAATCAGTAACTAATAACATCTACATGTGCCAGTGGTCTGCTGTGGATCAGCACGGAGCCAGGTGCTTTAATTATCACATCTCATTTTAACCCAACAAGGTAAATGTTCTTTCTCAAGAAAGGGGGAGCAAAAGGGGAGTGTATACATATATTATCAGGGTAATTTTTTAATAAGCATGGGGGAAAACGACTAAAAGAAAATACATTCAAATATAAACAGTTAATTCTGGGTGGTGGGAATATGGGAATATATTGTATTTTTCCCTGCACCTTTCTAATTTTTTTTTTATTCCTGAAGGCAGGAAAGAAAGAAAGAAGGAAGAAAGGAAAGAAGAAACAAACAAACAAACCAAGAGGTTAAATACCCTTCCTAGGGTCATACAACTATCAAGCAGTGGAGCTGGGATATGAACCCAGGTCTATCTCACGCTAAAGCCACACTCTGTCCACTAAGCCAATAAAATATAACTAGATATTTTTGATCTGAGCAGGATCAAGAACATTTTGGAAGTTCCAAAAGGAGACTTATTCACAGCCCCATTTATGTTACCAGGTGAATGAAACATCTATAATTGCCTCAAACTCCCCGATATTATTTACCTACTAAAACAAACAAGATACTGGTAAAGATAACAAAGAAGCAGCCTCAACAAGGTCAGCTTAGCACTACGAGTTAACCAAAAACATCCCACGATGCCAGAGGAAACCAGTGAAGTTCTTAGGTGGGGATTACAGAAGACCAGCTGTATATACATGACACATGGCTGGCACATAGGAGCTAAATGGGGCCCACAGAGAGATGGTGCCTGGTGGAGACCTCATAGGGCACTCCTTTCTGCATTGACCCACCCTATAACTCATCCAGGAAAAATCCAGGCCACCTTGAAGTTCCCCCAAGAAACAGCAGGCACAATTTGTCTCTAAAAATAATTTTCCAAATGTGAAACAGGAAACAGGAAGCTGGTTAATTAGCTGAGAAAGCAACAAACCAAAGACCCTCTCCATAGATAGAAAATGTTAAATGATGCAGACTTGGGATATAATCAGTCTCGAATAATTTTTGTGCCATTGTTGTGTTCCCTCTTTTGCAGGGAGCAGCTGTCATAATCACTGTATCTCAAAGTTAGGATAACATTTGCGATGATTCAAACCAAATTGCCCAGACTTTTAAAAAACGTGTTTGAAAACTCTTGCACAATATCACACACAGCAGAAAAACCTCATTAACCACTTACTGATGCTGAAGCTTTGATGCAGTGAGTCAACGCTTCAGAGGCTCCCTTGCTGTATGCCCAACACTTGCATTACAAAATTGGGTGTATAATTTGATTCAAAGTGAACCTTAGCCAAAGAGAATGCTATAGGCGACAAATTTATCTACGGCTACCTCTTCCATGAGGGAAAAATTACGTTAGGCCAGTGATGCGGGTTTACCGTCTGGTTCCTAAGTCTTCTGGCTTCCTAACAGCAAGGACAGTTGAGCCCTAAAACAGACTACTAGGGCCTCAAGGAAAAGACTGTCAGGAAAAAATTCCCAGGGGAAGAAGGCCAAAGAACATTTAAGAACAATATTGTCTGAGACACAACAGTCAGCCATTTCTTGTTTCCCCCCATGCTGTAACACTCTTCCACATTACCCTGAAACCTTCAGTAAAGTGCACACTCACAACCAGCTTCATGCCAGTGGTACTTTGGGGAGCGACAGAGGAGGAACACATTTAGAGGGAAGTGAAGGAAGGAGGAGAAAAGATGGTGCTGTCAGAACAGAGAGCACATGATGATGGAGAAGTAGGACGGCCCCCATCAGAACAGATGTGAAACCAACTGTTCTCCCTCCCAGATCCACTGAGAAGGGCTGTGGGGAGTGGGGGCTATGTTTTGCTATCGGTTATCTCTAGTACAGGAGGTCACTTCTCATTTCTCCAAGGCTTTGTGATCATGGGAGATGGGGGGAGGGGGAGAAGTAGGGGCGAAGGGTAAGGAAGGGTGGCTTCATGCTGAAAAGGGCATGGGAGGGCTGCTGCCAGCGAATCCTCTTTCTCTGATGGGAATCGCTGGAAAAGCGGAAGATAAAGGCCTAGTGGGGAGGAGAAAGTGAAGGAGGAAGAGGGAGGGAAAGACATTCTGTCAAGAGATCCCAAGCTCCATGAGGTATAGAAGCAAGTCTTCAGACTAGACTTGTGGCATTACTGATCCGAAGCCACAAACAAGGGGGTGGGTATGAATCAGATGCAGAGGGAAGCCACAGAAGCAGTTCAAGTGAGGAAAACAAGGCACAAGATCAATGCTGGGGAGACCGGAACAGGACAGAAAGCAGATGGATGGAGAAAAATGGTTCAGGAAGGAGGCTGTAAAGAATCCAGGGTATTAAAGGTGTATTTTTTATGTAGCACTGTATGGAGGCACAAGGACAAGCTCGCCATGTTTAAAAAGTCAGAGCTACCCCATGTTCACAGGAGCATTATTTCACAATAGACAAGGGGTGGAAGCAACCCAAGTGTCCATCAAAGGATGAATGGATAAACAAAATGTGCTATATATACATATATATATACACATACATATGGTGGAATATTATTTAGCCTTAAAAAGGAAGGAAATTCTGACACATGCTACAACATGGATGAACCTTGAGGACATTCTGCTAAATGAAATAAGCCAGACACAAAAGGAAAAATACTGAATGGGGGTTGCCCACGACTGCGGAGAGGGAGGAATAGGGAGTTACTGGATGCAGAGTTTCAGTCTTGCAAGATGAAAAGAGTTCTGGAGATGGATGGTAGTGATGGTTGCACAATAATACAAATGTTCTTAATACGACTGAACTATACACTTAAAAATGGTTAAGGTGGCAACGTTTATGTTATGTGTATTTCACCACAATAAAAAAATAAGAGGTCCTTAAAAAAAATAAAAGTCAGAGGGTTTCAGATCAGCAGTTGGTATTGAGCAGTTTTGAATACGTTTCCCTTATAACAGCATCTTCCGAGATACAGTTCATCTTTTGGCAAACATTTCTGAGCACCTACTCTGTGCCAGCAACATGCTAGACACTGGGAACTCAAGGCTGGTAAGGTACAGTCCCGTGTGGGATGCAGACCAGGAAACAGAGTGACAATTCCATGTGACCAGGGCAACCCTGAAGAGTAAGCACCTAATTCAGACGATGTGGTCAAAGTACTTTCCAGAAGAGATAATGCCTCAGCTGGGTCCTACAAATAGAAGTTACCGTATAGAGGTAGTGGAGAGAAGAGCGCCAGGCAGAGGAAATAGCACACTGCAAGAGAGAACATGGTGAATTTTAAGTACCGCAGCTAACTCCTCCTGCCTGGAGCCCGAGGCGGGAACGAGTGACTGGAAGAGAGGAAGATGGAGAGTCAAACAGCATCCACGCATCAACAATGAAAATTATTTTTCAGGACAGTGACGAACCAGTTGGGGGAAGGATGCTTTAGCTTTTGATTCATGATTAATTTCGTGGCAAGAATGCCATGAATGGCAAATTAGGACAAGCACAGAACAGGGAGTTGAGAGGAACACAGCACCAACTACCCATGTGGCTACACATCTTTCTATGTGTGGGGTAAATACACATAAAATTCACCATCCTCACCATCTTTAGGTGCACAGTTCAGTAGTGTTAAGGACATTCACCTCACTGTGCAACCAATCCCAGAATTCTTTTCATCTTCCCAAACTGAAGCTCTAGACCCTTTAAGCTCTAGACCCCAGCCCCTGACAACCACCATTCTACTTTCTGTCTCAATGAATTTGACTACTCTAGGTACCTCATATAAGTGGAATCATACAGTATTTGTCTTTTTGTGACTGGCTTATTTCACTTATCATAATGTCTTCAAGGTTCATCCATCTTGTAGCTTGTGTCAGAATTTCCTTCCTTGTAAGGTTGAATAATATTCCATCACATGTATATACCACATTTTTTTTTTAACCATTCATCCATCAATGCACACTTGGGTTGCTTCCATCCCTTGGCTATTACGAATGATGTTGCTATGAACATGGGTGTACAGATATCTCTTCGAGACCCTGCTCTCAATTCTTTTGGGTATATGCCGAGAAGCAGAATTGCTGGATCATATGGTAATTCTATTTTTAATTTTTTAAGGAACCATCATACCGTTTCCATAGCAGCAGCACCATTTTACTTTCCCACCAATAGTGCAAAAGGGTTTTGATTTTTTGCACATTCTCACCAACACCTGTTATTTTCTGTTTTTTGATAGGAACCATCCTAATGGGTGTGAGGTGGTTGTAAACATCTTATTTAACCCTTCTGAGCTTCTAACTTCCTTATCTGTCAAATGAGCATCTTGGACTAGATAATCCCCAAGGATCTCAAAATTCATTATTCCATGAATTAATTAGAAGAATAAGAGTTAGAATTGATTTACTGGGAAAACTCAGATCATTTCATCATTCTGAAGCTGACATTCCCCAACTATATTCACAGCACTGACACACACTCTGGACATGGTTTCAAGTACAACACAGACTGAAATTCAAGTGCAAGAAGCATTAATTTAATGGGAAAGTTAAAGAGAGCTTGGTCCCAGCCACCCACGGAGAGGACACGGATACCACTTGGTACCGAAGTTGACTGGTCCACGCAGGTGGAGCAAATTTCACGTTTCACTGGTTTTCCCACAGGTGGGGTTGCTTATTCGCAACAACTATAATGGAGACACCTACTCATTGTGCAACTTTCACTCATATAGAGGGATAAATTGATCGCGACTAAATAAAAATAAATGGTCGGGCTGCGATGGCAGAGAGAGATGGTCATTTCCCTAGGAAATTTGTTATGTTTTCTCATGTCGGGTGAATCCTCCCCGCTCTCAAATACAGCGACTAAAACTCTGAAAGGGGGAGCAGGCACAGTGGCTTAGTGGTTGGGTTTGCGTGCTCTGCTTCAGTGGCCCAGGGTTCACAGGGTTGGATCCCGGGCGCGGACCTACACACCACTTGTCAAGCCATGCTGTGGCAGTGTCCCACATATAAAGTAGAGGAAGATGGGCACAGATGTTAGCCCAGGGCCAATCTTCCTCAGCAAGAAGAGGAGGATTGGCAACAGATGTTAGCTCTGGGCTAATCTTCCTCACAAAAAAAAAAAAAAAAAACCTCTGAAAGGGGAAGAATATTTTCTCAATGAGACACCCTGAAGAGGAGTCACCAGTAATTTCCCGGGAAGAATCCTGTTTTTACAAACAAGTAATCAAAGGCAGGATGATTTGCAGAAAAACCAGCATCAAACACAGAATCCAGGACTCTGGAACTCACACCCCAATACTGTTGCAAATTTAGCTCCTCCTCTAAAAGGGAGGGCTTTTCACATCTTTCCAAGAACAACAACAACAAATCTATTAATATGGACGTGTGTAGACTTTAGCTCCATAGAAGTCCATGTCTTTCTGTAGGAGTGCTGGAGTGTTGTGGACCTTGACGTGGCAATCAAACATGAGAAGCCTCATTAATGCTCTATTAAGAATCATCATCTGACACCTGAAGACCACAAACCTCTCCACATCACAAGGGTTGAAGGCTGAGTCCCTTATACCTTCCATGGGTGGTCTTGGCAGAATTAGGGCAGAAAAAGCTCAGAGAGGGCCGCCAATGTGGGCTGAAAGAGGTCTGCCCCAACAGTCAAGATGTATGGAGAAAACAAGGAAATGACTTTTGTGCCCCTTTTCTGCTAGTTTTTAATCATATTACATAACTGATTCTAGAAACTGTGTGATGTGACAAATCAGAAAACTGCTGGATATCAGAGACAGACCCGGCAAGAGGAAGGGAGTCCAGGTCCCGGATCAGAGAAAGGAGCAAGCCTGCCCCCTGCTGGCAATCCTGGGTAGTGGCGGTAAGATGTGAGAAGGAGACTCTTCCCATTTCCACCTCAAGCTGGAGGATCTGGATCTAGACGTGCAAAAAACCAAGGCTCCCAGCAACAGCAATTTCCATACATGTCAGAAACCTTACAGGAGAGATCGCAGGCCAAACAGCAAACTTCAATGTTGGCTTAGCAACCACGTCTTGGAACATCCTCTTTTACAAATGGTGTTGAAAAGGCAACACTGGAGGAGACCAAAAAAAAAAAAGGTCTGTCTGAAAGGCTAGGCATGGGCTGTAATGTGCATTCATTGGAAACAATTCTTTTCCAACATAACGTATCAGAATATATTTCTATACAGAGTCCACTATAAACATCTACTTGTTCAAGCCCTCGCCAGAAAAAAATGATGGTTACACGATTGTTCAATGGCGTGTAATCTGGCGAAAGGCAAATCATGACAAAATGCCAAAAGCAGCAGCCAGGAGAAAACCTGCAATACGGGGAGAGAGACCAGTCTGATGCATATTTAGAATTGGGTAGGTAAAATTTCACAGTGCTGTTAAAGAGAGATACTATGAAAACAATACAGCTGAATGACCTGTCTTTGCTATTCTCCTGCTGCCTGATATGTAAATTTTCAAATTATTTTTCAGATTTTCTTTCTAACTAGAATGGTATGATCTAGTTTTCTCCATGCACTTCATCCTCTGAGATAAGATTGTATTAACGTTATCAACTAACAAATGTTCTTGTCAAATAGCCACACTCTCAAATAGCCTGAATCCAGCTGAGAAGACAGTTCACGTACACTAGCGTCCTGTGTTCAACAGGCCGTTACACCTGACTAATGCTGAGGTTCCCTCTAACTCCAAAATTCTAAGATGTTATAACTTCACAAAATTCCTGCACATTTACCAACTTAAAAGTTCCAATCTCAGCAGTCCTGATGCCGCTCCTTCCTAACCAGTCCCTTGCCCATTTATCAAAGCGATGGCTCCAAATATGTACTGCTGTTCACAAGCTCTGAGCCTACCCTGCCTGACTCTCTTACTTTCATTGCCAAGTCACCTGCCTCACACACGCAGACTCATACGCACACATACACACACACGTTAACTTGATCCAACCTCTTAATTTATCCACCAACCCACCCACGCAGCTATCCATCCATCCATCCATCCAACAGACAGTCTGTGAGCCCCACTGTAATGCCAAGCTTTGTAACAGAGTCTGAGAATAAAAAGGCGAATGATATAGCCCTTCCCCCAGAAGATCTATGTCTAATGATAGAAAGAGACAAATCACCACAATAAAGAAACAAATACGAGAAAATATTACTGGTGCTCTAATAGAATTAAGGCTAGGGAATGGTGGGGCTCAGAGGAAGAAAAGATTAATCAATTCTAACCAATGGGGGTGAGGAAAGGCAGAAACGGCTCTACACAAGGAAGGCAGAACAAGCCTAGTTCTCATCCCATCTCATCACCAAAAGACTCTGGAAAGAATATAACACCCTTGCTGTATAAACCAAGTGTAATGTGGCTTCTGTCTTTAGCGCTCTACTGAAACAGAAATTCCTCTCACATCATTTCAAAAAGGCAAAAATCCAATGCCCTTTCCAATCCTCTTCCTACTTGACTTCTCTATAGCAATTGTATGTGCTTTAAAATAGTTCTTGAGAACCGTTCCATAGAAGCTAAAACTGCATCTCCTTGAAACTTCGCCTCTGTCTCTCAGCAGCTTCTCTGACACTGCTCTCCTCCATGGGCTCTTCTGTCTCCCAGGGCTCTGTCCACATTCTTCCCCAGCTGTGCTACCTGGTGCCCCTCAGGGATCTCAGCTGTAAACGCTGACCGATGCCTCCCCATCTCGCCCAAATGCTGGAGTCCACCCAGATTCTCCTCTTCCTGTACCACCTCCCAGTCCTACCCAACTTCCTACTGGTCTACTGCCTCAGTCCCCTCCTGATACTCCTCACAGCCACTCACCCTCTCCAAAATGACCTTTGAAACATGAACACCCAATCACCCGCTCTGTGCTCAGTGCTGGTGCTACAGGACACAGTGTCAGCTCCAGCTCTGCTTCTGCCACTTTCAGCCTCGGCTTCACATCCAGGAAAACTAGACGACTAAAGTGTCCCGAACACCTGGTGCTCTGACAGCCTCTTCACCTCATCCTGCCTGGAGTGTCTCCCCACTCCTCCACCCTGGACCACACGGCACATCTCTATCCTCCTAATTCCAGTTCTTCTCTGAAATGCTTCAAGGAGGATTTTGGCGGTTCTCACCTTTGCTCCTAGCGCCGTTTGTACACACAGGCAGTTGCCTACTTTTTAGGTATAACGTGTGTCCCCAAAACACGTTTACATGTCATCTTCTCAACTGAAACGTGCAAAAGAGGAGCAATCTCCTTGCATGTTATTGGAGAACAGTATGCCATCCTTTCCCAAAGAGCTAAAAAATTATGAATTCCCCAATTACAATTATTCAATAACTCCTTCTCAAATAACTCCATCCCATTGATTTTTTTTATATGTGAGGACCCCCAGCAACATTCACAATTGCCTTAAAAAGGCAAGTATAAAGGGACCGGCCCAGTGGCATAGTGGATGGGTTTGCTTTCTCCGTTTTGGCGGCCAGGGGTTCGCAGGTTCAGATCCCGGGCGCGGACCTACACACCGCTTATCAAGCCATGCAGTGGTGGCGTCCCACATGTAAAGTAGAGGAAGATGGGCACGGATGTTAGCCCAGGGCCAATCTTCCTCAGCAAAAAGAGAAGGATTAGCAACAGATGTTAGCTCACCAAAAAAAAGGCAAGTATGCAAATGCTGGTGGAAAAGACAGCCTCTAATCCTCTCACAGCAGGAATAATGACAATAACAGTAAATAACACAGCCAGGCACTGTTCTAAGCATTTTAGACACTTTACCTCCCTTAATTCTCAGGAGGACCCTGTGAAATGGGTATTATCAGCATTCCCTTTTTACTGATGAGAAAACAGAAGCACAGGGGTGTCAGGGAACCTGCAGGAGACCGCCCATGTAGTAAGTGGCAGACGTGGGAGTGAAGCCCTGACAGTGCATGTAGAGAACATAAATTTAACGCTGTTCTTAGGAAAGCTTAAAAGAGAAGAGAACTCCCCCTGCTGGCTGTAGAGAGACTTTCCTTTTGTCATAACTGATGCCAAGGGCGTCAACTAGCTGACTGAGTTTCAGCAAGGCTCTGAACTCTCCCACGCCCCACTGCTCAGCCATAAGGCTGGGAATAAACAGACATCAGGTTTAAGTTCTCTTCTAGCTCCACGTTACTATGACTGAGATTCAGAATTTTTCTTTCTAAAAAACAATTCTCTTTGTAACAAAATCACAAGACACATCTATGGTTTTTTCAAAGACACAAGAATCTCTCAGAAGTTGGAGGTTCAAAAGCTACTACTATACTTTCAAATATTACACAAATTTGCAGGGCTGGCCCCCGTGGCCCAGGTTAAGTTCAGCAAGCTCTACTTCAGCGGCCCAGGTTTGGTTCCTGAGCACGGACCTACACTGCTCTGTTAGCGACCATGCTATGATGGTGACCCACATACCAAAGAATAGAGAAAGTTTGGCATGGATGTTAGCTCAGGGCAAATCTTCCTCAGCAAAAAATATATATATATATTACACAAATTTGCAGTACGTATAAGTAAATTATGACAAAATGGAAAAATAACTCTTAGCTGCAAGACACTAAAGAGTTTTTAAAAAAAACAAGAGAAAACTGTTGCTAAAACATATTATAAGCAATTATAATTCAGTTTCTTTCATCTAGTCATATTCTTACTAAGTTACCTCAGGACAGACCAAGCTGCTAATTATATGTCAAAAATATACCTAAATCTGTTATCAATATTAACAAATTAGTGCCAAAACTCATAATTCTGCAACCAAGTTCCAAATTTAAGGCAAATCTATCTTAATCTAAACGTTAATTTCTTTGTATGTCAATTATATCTCAATAAACCTGGAAGAAAATGCTAACTTCTTTTCACCTATTAAATGAGCATATGAAAAAGGAATACATACATCTAGGTTAAGAAGGAAGATTTAAAAAAACTGCATCTAACTTGGGTGCCCACCAAAACCACACTAAAAATATACTAGAGAGATTTTTGTTTATTACGACCCACAAGGACTAGGAAAAAAAGAAGACAATAGCAATAGGATTTTGAAGCTGAAAATGCAGATAGACAAGTAGAAACTGATTTAGCAGGTCCTAGAAAGCCAAATCCCAAATTAGCATGGGAAAGTTGAAATCCAGCCTCTGTTACACCATATATTCTACAAAAGACGCAGAGACATGCAGGCAGCTCTTGAGAACACAATAAGGAGAACTGGGAGAAGCTGTTGAGAAGCAGTAGGATCCCTAGATCCACTCCTCTACCTCACGAGGCCGGGCAATTACTCCTCTCCCCTCCCTGCAAAAGGAAGGTTCCATTTCTGAAGAGGGTTAAAACAGAGAGTTGCTGGACAACCAGCTGAGGGGGAGTACCTTACCTAAAACAGGGATTCAGTGACCATCTGCACACTGAATGCGCAATAGGGAGACCCAGCTCTTATCCCCACAGACTTCACCGTCCAAGCAGGAGGTCAGAAGATTCTCCCCTGAGGGAGCTGACCAGACCCAGAAGACAGACCTGAAGATCCTGACCTGGGGTGCTCTACAGCAAAGGGCCCATCCATACGACCCTCCAGTGAAGCTCCAAGTCAACAAGCCCTACCGGGGAGCCCAGGGTTCAAGTCATCACTTCAGACTTCCACACTCAACAATGAGCAGACAGCCAAGGATTACAGATATCTGAAGAACGGCTCTAAATATAATAGCAGTTTTGAAAGTTTCTTTCCTCCTGGTATAAGCTATTTCCTCCACATCATTGTTTCCTGTTTGTCTGTTTGAGTCTCCATCATTAATGTCGCTAGAGCCATGAGAAAATATATTGCATCTTTGAAGCAAGAACAGGGCACCATACATATAAAAGAAACATTCAAATAACAACCCAAAAAAGAGGTCTCAATAACAGGATTGGAAAATAAAGTTGAGATAACTTCTGACAAAGTAAAGCAAAACAACAGAAAGATGGAAAATAAAAAAGAGAAGAGGGGACTGGCCCAGTGGCAAAGTGGTTAAGTTCACACTCTCCGCTTTGGCAGCCTGGGGTTTGCCGGTTCGGATCCTGGGCGCAGACCTACACAGCACTCATCAAGCCATGCTGAGGCAGTGTCCCACACAGAAGAACTAGAAGGACATACAACTATGCAGTGGGGCTTTGGGGAGAAAAAAGGGGGACAAAAAAGGAGGAAGATCAGCAAGAGATGTTAGCTCAGGGCCAATCTTCCTCAGGAGGAAGGGAGGAAGGGAGAGGGAGAGAGAGAGAGAGAGAAAGAAAGAAACAGAAGACTATTACAGAACTAGTCCAGAGGTTCCAACAGCCAAACAATAAAATTCCAAGAAGAAGAAAAAGAAAAAAAAAAAAAAAGAATGAGGGAGGAAAAGCATGAAAGAAATAATTCACAAAAATTTTCCAGAACTGAAGGATGTAAGGTGCCTGATTGAAAGAGCCTGTCCCGGCCCAGCACAATGGATGCAAATAGACCTACACCAAGCAACACGATCATGAATTTCAGAACACCAAGAACAAAGAGAAGATTGCACAAGCTTTCAAAGAGGAAAAACAAACAGTCCAGTACAAAGGATGAGGAATCAGAAAGACTTCAGACTTCTCAAGAGCAAGAATGGAAGCAAGAAGTCAACAGAGCAAGTATAGAACTGTCACTCAAAGTGAGGATACAATAAAGACACTATCATTCCCGCACAGTTTCCAAAAACTTATCTCACAGGCACCCTTTCTCAAGGGGATGTGGCAACGATATAAAAGTAATAATCCATCCAAGAAAGATAGAAATAAAAGATCTAACACAGGAGAGAGACAAAGGAAGCCCCCAGGATGAGGGAAGGGAGATCCCAAGATGACAGCTGTGCACCAGATAGAGCACAACCAGTCCAGACAAGAGCAGTGTGGCTCAGGTGACCGTGGTGCCGATGGCAGTCAACACAAGATGCTTCTTGCTAGCTGACCATCTTTCTAACTTGAGAACAGAATGCCCAGAAGAGCTGGTCCAGATTTTCATCTGTACTTGCTTTTCTCACAATGTGCTGATGGAGTGCCTGCTCTCCCCTCCCCTCATGCCCCCAAAAGTGTTCTGCTTTAACCTACTTCCGAGAGCAACAGCAAGGCCATGGTGAGCTCTGAATCAAAAATAAACAGCAGGCCACTCCACCAACCTAGCCTCACTCAGCAACTAGTCCAAACTACACCCCTGGCAGATGCCACAGGGCTCGTTTATGACCTTGCCGCCTGGCTCCCTCTGGAGGGGCTCCTGTGCAGTCTCAGAGGAATCACACCAGACTGTGACTCAGAGACTGGTTTATTTTGGGGAGCTTTTATCTAACAAAAGCAATATTACCTTTTCCCTACACAACTAGGCCTGCGTTTGTGACTCAGTTTTTAAAAACTATATTATTGCTTAGAAATATATACAGGGGGTGGAAAAACTAAAATAAAAGCAAGGGAATAAGGGAGTGATGTCAGCATCATGGCAGAATGAGTTATTCCCTTCATCTCTCCCCTCTAAGTTACAGCTAAACGGACATTCATTAACCAACAGAGGATTCCCTACACAGCACAACAGGATACCTGAGAGATCCATGCAGCCATACATCTGAAGGTGGATGGACTGGATCCCCAGGAGGCAGTGGAAGTAGGTGAGTGGACTCCTCCCCCTCCTCAGCAGCAGCAATCCAGGTCATGGGTCCTCACACAGCGGCCAGCACGACTGTAAGAGGAGGCAGGGGCAGCCTGGCCTGCACGTGAATGCTGTCGGAGTTGTATGCCATGGCAGCCTGCCCATGGGAACGTTCCCTACCCAGTGGCAGTGGCTCAGCCCCAGCGAAGGAGCCCCATCCACCAAGCACAGCAGCTCAACCGAATGGCCTGCAAGCACAGAGCCAGCCCTCACACAAAAGAAAGTGCCCATCCCCTCCAGTCTAGTGCAGCAGCTCAGGTGGTCCCCTGCTGAGCGCAGGGGTCTCGCCCACACAAGAGTAACCCACTGGTGGAGCACAAAGGCCCCACCTGTGCATCTGTGCATGACCCGCCAAGCAGCTGCAGCCACACCACGCAAACACAGAGCAGCCCTACTGGCACAACTTCCAGCAGACAGGGTGGGGTCAGAAAACAAAGCTCCTGCTCTCCCCAGTGGTGGCTGATGGAATCTGTGACATGATACCACTACCACAAATGTGCCAGCAAAGGATCAATTCATTAAACAACATGAAGAACTACAGTAATGCTTCAGAGCAGAAGGAAAATGAGAAGTCTCCAGAAACCAACCTGAACTCACAGAAGTTTACAATCTAAATGACAGAGAATTCAAAATAGTTGTCATAAAGAAACCTAACAAGTTATAAGAAAACCCAGAAAGACAGTATTTGGTAAAATACTTTACCAAAGAGATTGAAGGTCTAAAAAAAAAAAAGAAATTCTGGATAGGAAGAACACAATTAATGAGATAAAAAATAACATGGAAATCATAAAAAATAAAGCTGACATAATGGAGGACAGAATTAGTGACTTAGCAGATACAAATATAGAAATGCTTCAGGTGGAGGGGGAGAGAGAACTAAGATTTTTAAAAAATGAAGAAATTCTTTGAGAAATATCCAACTCAATTAGGAAATACAACATAAGGATTATAGGTATTCCAGAGGGAAAAGAGAGGGAGAAAGGAGCAGAGAGCATGTTCAAAGAAATAATAGCTGAGAACTTCCCAAACCTGGGGAAGGAACTGGGCTTACAAGTGCATGAAGCCAATAGAACTCCTAATTACATCAATGCTAAAAGACCTTCACCTAGGCAAATAATATTAAAACTGGCAAAAGTCAATGACAAAGAAAAAGTATTAAGAGCAGCAAGGCAGAAGAAAATAACCTACAAAGGAATCCCTATCAGGCTTTCAGTGGATTTCTCAGCAGAAACTTTACAGGCTAAGAGAGTGGAATGATATATTCAAAATACTGAAAGACAAAAACTTTCAACCAAGAATACTCTATCCAGTGAAACTACCCTTCATACGATAGAGAAATAAAAGCTTTCCCAGACAAACAAAAGCTGAGGGAGTCCATTGCCACTAGGCCTGCCTTACAAGAAATGTTGAAAGGAGCCCTCCCATCTGAAACTAAAAAGCAAAGATTTACAGAACTTTGAGCAAGGAGATAAACAGACAGAATCAGAAAATTCCAGCTCTATATCAGATTAGGTTAGTAAACACTTAATTACAACATAAAGGATAAAGGGAAGGAAAGCATCAAAAATAACTATAAACACTTCAATTTAGTCACAAACCCACAACACAAAAAAGAACAATTTGTGAGCACAATAACTCAGAAGGAGAAGCGGAAAGGAATGGAACCTGCTTAGGCTAATGGAGATAAGAGGCTATCAGAAAACAGACTATCTCATCTATGATATCTTTTATACAATTCTCATGGCAACCTCTAAACAAAAAATCAGAACAGATGCCCAATGATAAATAAAGAGAAAACTGAGAAAACCATCAGAGAAAATCACAAAACTGAAACGGCAGTCGGAAACACAGGGGAAAAGAAACAATGGAAATATAGAACAACCGGAATACAAGAGATAAAATGGCAGTATTAAGCCCTCATATATCAATAATCACTCTAAATGTAAATGGATTGAATTCTCCAATCAAAAGACACAGAGTGGCTGGATGGATTAAAAAACAAGACCCTACAATACACTTTCTCCAGGAAACATATCTCAGTTCTAAGGACAAACACAGGTTCAGAGTGAAGGGATGGAATATGATACTCCAAGCAAATGGCAAACAAAAGAAAGCAGGTGCTGCTAAAAAAGACAATGAGAGACAAAGAGGGGCAGTATATAACAATAAAAGGGACATTCCACCAAGAAGACATAACACTTATGAATAAATATGCAACTAACATAGGAGCACCAAAGTATATAAAGCAACTATTAACAGACCTAAAAGGAGAAATTGACAGCAACACAATAATAGTAGGGGACCTCAGCACCCCACTTACGTCAATGGATAGATCATCCAGACAGAAAGTCAACAAAGAAACAGTGGCCTTAAATGAAATACTAGACCAGATGGACTTAATAGATATATATAGAACATTCCATTCAAAAACAGCAGAATACACATTCTTCTCAAGTGCACATGGAACATTCTCAAAGATAGATCATATTTTGGGAAACAAGGCAAGTCTCAATAAATTTAAGAAGATTGAAATCATATCAAGTATCTTTTCCAACCACAACGCTATGAAACTAGAAACCAACTACAAGAAAAAGGCTGGGAAAGTCACAAGTATGTGGAGACTAAACAATATGCTACTGAACAACCAATGGATCAATGGAGAAATCAAAAGAGAAATCAAAAAATACCTGGAAACAAGTGAAAATGAAAACACAACATACTAGCTCTTATGGGATGCAGCAAGAGTAGTACTAGGAGGGAAATTCATAGCAATATAGGCCTACCTCAACAATCAAGAAAATTCTCAAATAAGTAATCTTAAACTACACCTAACAGAACTAGAAAAAGAAGAACAAACAAAGCCTAAAGTCAGCAGGAGGAGGGAAATAATAAAAATTAGAGCAGAAATAAATGAAATAGAGACCAAAAAAAAAACAGTAGAAAGGATCAACGAAACTAAGAGCTGGTTCTTTGAAAAGATAAACAAAATTGACACAGCCTTAGCCAGACTCACAAAGAAAAAAGAGAGAAGGCTCAAATAAATAAAATTAAAAATGAATGAGAAGAAATTACAACTGATACCACAGAAATACAAAGGATTATTAGAAAACACTATGAAAAACTATATGCCAACAAATTAGACAACCTAGAAGAAATGGATAAATTCGTAGACTCATACAACCTCCCAAAACTGAATCAAGAAGAAATCGAGAATCTGAATAGACCAATCACAAGTAAAGAGATTGAAACAGTAATCAAAAACCTCCCAAAAAACAAAAGTCCAGGACCAGATTGCTTCTCTGGAGAATTCTACCAAACATTCAAAGACGATTTAATACCTATCCTTCTCAAACTATTCAAAAAGATTGAACAAGACAGAATGCTTCCTAACTCACTCTAGGAGGCCAACATTACCCTAACACCAAAACAAGACAAGGACAACACAAAGAAGGAAAATTACAGGCCAAGATCTCTGATGAAAATAGATGCAAAAATTCTCAACAAAATATTGGCAAACCAAATACAGCAAAACATTAAAAGGATCATACACCATGATCAAGTGAGATTTACACCAGGGACACTGGGATGGTTCAACATGCATAAATCAATCAATGTTATACACCACATTAACAAAATGAGGAATAAAAACAACATGATCTCCTCAATAGATGCAGAAAAAGCATTTGACAAGATCCAACATCCATTTATGACAGAAAAAAAAATTATCAATAAAATGGGTATAGAAGGAAAGTACCTCAACATAATAAAGGCCATATATGACAAACCCACAGTCAACATCATACTTAATGATGAAAAACTGAAAGCCAGCCCTCTGAGAACAGGAACAAGACAAGGGTGCCCAGCTCTCACCACTCCTATTCAACATAGTACTGGAGGTTTTGGCCAGAGCAATTAGGCAAGAAAAAGAAATAAAAGGTATCCAACTTGGAAAGGAAGAAGTAAAGCTCTCAATGTTTGTGGACAACATGATTCTATATACAGAAAACCCTAAATAATCCATTGGAAAACTATTAGAAATAATCAACAACTACAGCAAAGTGGCAGAGTACAAAATCAACTTACAAAAATCAGTTGCATTTCTATACACTAATAATGAACTGGCAGAAAGAGAAGTCCATATTACCTAAAGCAATCTACAGATTCACTGCAATCCTAACCAGAATCCCAATGACATTCTTCACGGAAATAGAAGAATCCTAAAATTTACACAGAACAAAAGACCCTGAACAGCCAAAGCAACCCTGAGAAAAAAGAACAAAGCTGGAGGCATCACAATCCTTGACCTCAAAATATACTACAAAGCTATAGTAATCAAAACAGCATGGTACTGGCACAAAAAAAGACACACAGATAAATAGAACAGAACTGAAAGCCCACAAATAAAACCACACATCTATGGACAGGCTAATCTTTGAAAAGGAGCCAAGAACATACAATGGAGAAAAGAAAGTCTCTTCAATAAATGCTGCTGGGAAAACTGGACAGCCACATGCAAAACAATGGAAGTAGACCATTATCTTACGTCATATACAAAAATTAACTAAAAATGGATTCAAGACTTGAATGTAAGACCTGAAACCATAAAACTCCTAGAAGAAAATATAGGCAGTACATCTGACATCTGTCTTAGCAGCATCTTTTCAAACACCATGTCTACTCAAGCAAGGAAAACAAATAAACAAACAGAAAAAAACAAATGGGACTACCTCAGACTAAAAAGCTTCTGCAAGGCAAAGGAAATAAGGAACAAAATGAAAAGACAACCCACCAACTGGGAGAAAATATTTGCAAATCATATATCCAACAAGGGGTTAATTTCCAAAACATATAAAGAACTCATGGAACTCAACAACAAAAAAAAACAACCTGATCAAAAAATGGGCAGAGGATATGAACAGACATTTTTCCAAAGAAGATATACAGATGGCCAACAGGCACATGAAAAGATGTTCAACATCAGGGAACATCAGTTCCCACTATCAGGGAAATGCAAATCAAAATTATAATGAGATATCACCTAACACCTGTCAAAATGGCTATAATTACTAAGACAAAAAACAACAAATGTTGGAGAGGATGTGGAGAAAAGGGAACCCTCATACACCGCTGGTGGCAATGCAAACTGGTGCAGCCACTGTGGAAAATACTATGGAGATTTCTCAAAAAATTAAAAATAGAAATACCATACGATCCAGCTATCCTACTACTGGGTATTTATCCAAAGAACATGAAATCAACAAAACAAAGAGATCTACGCACCCCTATGTTCATCACAGCACAATTCACAATAGCCAAGACGTGGAAGCAACCCAAGTGCCCATCCACAGATGAATGGATAAAGATGTGGCATATATATATACAATGGAATACTACTCAGCCATAAAAAAAAGACAAAATCGTCCCATTTACAACATGGATGGACCTCAAGGGTATTACGTTAAGCTAAATAAGCCAGACAGAGAAAGACAAACACCATATGATTTCACTCATATGTAGAAGATAAACAAACACATGGATAAAGAGAACAGATTAGTGGTTATCAGAGGGGGAGGGGGTGGGAGGATGAGGGGAAGGGGGTGGGGGGATAGGCAAAAGGGGTAAAGGGGCACATGTGTATGGAAATGGATAAAAACTAGACTATTGGTGGTAAGCACGATGCAGTCTATATAGAAACTGATATATAATAATGTACACCTGAAATTACACAATGTTATAAACCAATATGGTCTCAATAAATTTTAAAAAAGTAAACAAAAATTTTTTAAATTTAAAAAAAAAGAAAAAGAAAGGGAATGATATATATATATATATATATATATATATATATATATATCATGACCTAGTTAGGATTTTTTCAGGAATGAAAAGTTGTTTTAACATTCAACATACTATCTCAATACAGCAATAAAGTATATGATAAAATTCAACACCTTAGCAAATTAGACAAGAGAATTTCCTAAATTTGATAGAGGATTTCTACAGAAAACTTTCAGCAGGCATTGTACTTAATGCTGAAATGATGAAAAGGAAACTTTCCCTTTGAGGTTGTACATGAAACAAAAATTTACATCCTCTTATCATTACTTCTAGTCAACATCATACAGGAGGTCCTAGCCAGTACACAAGATGAGAAAAGGAAATGAAAGAATGGTAAAGAAATCCATAAAACTGACAGTATTCACAGATGATAAAGATTACACACAAAAAATGCGAAAGAATTTACAGTTAAATTATTAGAATCAACAAAAGAAAAAGTAAGATTACAGGATATAAGGTCAATATGCAAAAAACAACCATATTTCTGTGTACTAGAAGCAAATAGAAAATAAGTTTTTTAAAAGATACCAATTTAAAATAGGATCAATAGGGCTGGCCCCGTGGCTTAGCGGTTAAGTGCGCACGCTCTGCTACTGGCAGCCCGGGTTAGGATCCCAAGCGCGCACCAACGCACCGCTTCTCTGGCCATGCTGAGGCCGCGTCCCACATACAGCAACTAGAAGGATGTGTAACTATGACATACAACTATCTACTGCGGCTTTGGGGAAAAAAAGGAGGAGGATTGGCAATAGATGTTAGCTCAGAGCTGGTCTTCCTCAGCAAAAAGAGGAGGATTAGCATGGATGTTAGCTCAGGGCTGATCTTCTTCACAAAAAAAATAAAATAAAATAAAATAGCATCAATAAACTTCAGCTACCTAAGGATAACTCTAGTAAGAGATCTGCAAGACCTTTACATAGAAAACTGTAAAATATTATTCAAATAAATTTTAAAATACCATATTTATGGATTGGAAGACCCAACATTGTAAAGATGTCAATTCTCTCCCAAAGAGCCAATAATAACCAAAACAATCTTGAAGAAAAACAAGGTGTAAGAACCTATGCTATCAAATATTGAGTTATTATAAAGTACAATAATTAAGACACTGTTGTATTCGCTCAAGGATAGACAAAACAACTAAACAGAATAAGAGCCAAAAAAAACACCCATATACATATAGACACCTGATTTTACACAAAACTGGGACCACAGACCAGGGGTAAAGGATAGTCTCTTCATAAACAGGGCTGGATGAATTAGACATCCATATGGACACAAATGAGATTCGACTCCTATCCCATATCACACAAAGCAGATGAACTGTTTCTAGGTGGATCAAATCTAGATATGGAAACCAAACAATAAAGCTTCTAGAAAATAACATGGGAGAACAGCTTCATGAGTTTGGTGGAAAAAAAAAGATTTCTTAAACAGGTTAGAAAAAGCACCAGCCATAAAGGCACCACTGGTTACATAATTTGTGGGACTCCTTGTTCGAAAACTATTAAGAACTTCAAGACAACAGCAGCAGAGCATCAAACCCATGTGTGGCCCTACTGAGCACAACCTACCTCTGTGATTACCTACCTACTACCCACCTCCTACCTAACTATGTGACTGAACAGGCGGCATGCCCGTGAAGCCGGCTATAAAAAATGCTGAAAGACTAATAAATTGGCCTACATACAAACTAACTCTTAGACATGGGGATGTAACGTACAGCATGATGACTATAGTTAAGCATACTGTATTGCATATTGCAAAGTTGCTACGAGTGTAGATCTTAAAAGTTTTCATCATAAGAAAAAAATTTCTGTAACTGTGTGGTGACAGATGTTGACTATACTTATTGTGGTGATCATTTCGCAGCATATACAAATATCAAATCATGTTGTACATCTGAAACTAATATCATGTTGTATGTCAATTATATCTCAATTAAAAAAAACTAAGAACTTCTGTTCATTAAAGGACACTCTTAAGAGAGTGAACACGTAAACCAACAAAGTGGGAGGAGGTATTCGCAACACCTCTATCTGAAACAGACGCATATTCAGAATATACAAAGAATTCCTACAAATCTATAAGAAAAAGGAGACAATCCTTTTCTTAGGAGACGAATAGCCAATAAATGTATGAAGAGGTGCTGAACAACATTGGTAATCAGCAAAATGAAAACGAAAATCACCCAGCCAGCACTCACCAGAACAGTCAAAATTTAAACGACTGACAACACCATTACCCATTCTTGGCCACTCCAAATCTGCCTTTTCCTGGTTTCTTTGTTTGTTTGTGTTTCCTATAGCACTTATCACTTTATCACCTTATTACATACAGAAATAAGTACTTACTTATTCTTAGTGAGCATGTGACCCAACTAGGTCAAGGAAAGTGAATTATGGGACTTTGTGGAGCTATGGAAAAGAGATCTGTCTTTTCAGGTAAGGTTGCTAAACTGGAGCTGCGGTTGGCCCTTTTGGAGTTGTCCAGTGCAGAGGAAAGAACAGCTAAGAGATGAATCACATTATCAAAGATACCATTTGAGCACCTGTATCTGACTTAGCTATACCTGAAGGCACATCGCCCGGCTTTTAATTATGTAAGCCAATCAATTTCCTTTTTTGCTTAAACCAATTTGAGTTGTATTGCTGTATTCACAACTGAAAGAAGATTCTTCACTCTTACAATGTTGTACCAAAACAAAATGGTAGACTGGAAAACAGTGCCTTAATCATTCAAAATTATGTTTATGAATAATTTAGGCCAATGGCACCAGCTTATGATACGTTACATGAAAAAGGGAGGATGCAGAAATGTCATACAGTACATTGACTTTGGAAAAACATATAAAAAACCACTTGCACAAATTTTCAAAAATATAAAGAGATTGTCTTCAGAAAATGATTTTTCATCTTTTCATATTTCTGTATTTCCCAGTTACCATAATAAGTGTATTATATTTCTAACACTTTTTATTGAGATATAATTCACATACCATAAAATCCACCCTTTTAAACTGTACAATTTAGTGATTTTTATTATATTCACAAAATTGTGCAGCCATTACCACTATCTAATTGCAGAACATTTTCATTATCCTAATAAGAAACCCACACCATTAGCAATTACTCTCCATTCTCCCTACCCCCAGCCCCTGGCAACTACTAATCTACTTTCTATTTCTATGGATTTGCCTACTCTAGATATTTCACATAGAATCATAAAATATATGGGCTTTTGTGTCCATCATCTTCCACTTAGTATGTTTTCAAGGGTCAACCATGTTGTAACATGAATCAGTACTTCATCCCTGTTTACGGCTGAATAATACTCCTTTGTATGGATATACCACATTTGTTTACCTGTTCATCCATTGGGAGGCATTTGGGTTGTTTCCACTTTCTGGCTATTATAAAAGTCGCTGCTATGAACGTTCGTGTACCAGTTTTTGTGGGGACATACATCTTCAATTCTCTTGGGTAAATACCTACAAGTGAAATGGCTTTTGGAATCATTTTTTTTAAAACACAGAGAATGGAATAATTTCTTTTAGAACATAGAGAATTGTTTCTTAGTGGAAAATGCTGAATATAAGTACCACCAAACTCAAGGCCACACAAATTCCTTCTCCTACCACAGAGGACAAGGTACTAGATTTTTTCTCATTGCGTCTCCTTTATTGTCCCCCCACCCCCTCCATCTAAAGCCCCTGTAAAATTACAAAACTACCCACACCCCACGGCCCACCCCCAACACAGTGGGATTCAGAGCAGCAAGAAAACAAGCCATTTTTTTTTTCTTGACTTGTAGAAAAGACAGCCATAGAAAAAGAACAACATAGACCACTCACCCTTTGGCAGCGTATCAGTCTCTGCCAGGCATTGACGATAAACAGCAAGACTTAATGACATTATTAGGATGCCAGGGGGGACACATAATAACTTGATGGTCTAAGCAGCCTAAAATTCCTGTACTTATTGACCAGGTTAAAATAAAGACAATACTTCCATGCACATTCACTTTTTTTCCACGCTTTTCTCTTATCACAGTTTTCCACTGACAGGTAGACTTTATCGCTTAATTTATAATACCATTTCACAAACTCAATCAGCATAACTTAAACGTTTACTACACTGATGCAGAAAAATTATAAAACTAGGCACTGATGATAATTAAGATAGCCTCCTTCTGCTATCTTATAGTTAAATCACAGGATAAGCAAACCACTTAAAAATCTTAAGATCAATCAGCCAGACAAACACCGCATGATTTCACTCACATGTGGAAGATATACTAACACACAGACAGTGAGAACAGTTTGGTGGTTACCAGGGGGAAGGGGGTTGGTGGGTGGGCACAAGGGGTGAAGGGATGCATTTATATCGTGACTGACAAACAAGAATGTACAACTGAAAATTCACAATGTTATAAACTATTATGACATCAATTAAAAAAAAAACCCAACCATCACAATTAAGGCTCTATCTAAACATAAAAAAAAAAAAATCTTAACATCAGAATCAAACTCCCGGCAAAATACTCATCTTATTCTTCCCATCGTCTTGAAGCCTTTAGGTAGATTTTCCTGCACAGCACACCACATTTCTTCAATAACCCATCTGGCCAAGAACAGATGAAGCAGTGATTTCATATGCAAACTATGCTGAAGCAGCATATTCTAATGAGCCTGAAATTCTGTATTATGTCTTTTGCATGTTACAAATTTCTTATTGCTCTGCCCGTATTCCAATAATATTACAGAAGTAACCATCTAAATGCTAAGAAAAAGTAGAATCCTCTTAGGTCACAGTTTACACTGGCAAGAGGAGACTTTTGAGACATCTGTCTTCAAATTCTATCTCAACCACTTATCAGCTATGTGACTTCAGGCAAATTACTTAAACTTGCTGAATCTCAGTTTCTTAACAAAATGTGCCTAAAGATACATGCCCTTTTGGAATTGCTATGAGAGATAAAACCAGCAGTTTGGCAGAAAGCGTGTATTTAATGAATGGGAACAGCTGCCTACCATTCTTATTATTATTAATTTTATTATTAATATTAAACTGGTTATACCATGTTTATCATTAGATGAATGGTCAACATAGAGAGAAAATCTCTTCTATAAGGCACGTGTTAATCCTGCTCTTCATATTCCCACCCCAGTTTTATTTATTTATTGTTTTCTCGTGTTCTGCTTTTTTTTTTTTTCTTTGTGAGGAAGATCAGCCCTGAGCTAACATCCATGCCAATCCTCCTCTTTTTGCTGAGGAAGACTGGCCCTGAGCTAACATCTGTGCCCATCCTCCTCTACTTTATATGGGACGCCACCACAGCACGGCCTGACAAGCTGTGCATCGGTGCGCACCCGGGATCCGAACCAGGGCCGCCAGCAGCAGAACACGCGCACCCAACCGCTACGGCAGGGGGTTGGCCCTCCACCCGTTTTAAAATAAAGGGATTCTACCATAACGCTTGGTGTAGGAAACCATAATGTCTAATCAGTTATATCATTTGTGTTAGAAATAAAGATGATCCAGTCATTTTGGTTCATAATCCACACTTACCTATGGTTCTTATTTCAAAATTATTATACCCCCTTTGGTGTATCAACAGGAAATAACCCATTTTAATAAAAGATTAAAATAGTTTTATTCTATAGCAGGTTATAGAAGAGAAAAGTCACTTGTGGGAAGAAACTTAAGGATTGAATCCATATGGAGGGAAAAATAGGGGTTACCTGGACTGTTGCATATTAAATACTAACAAGTCAACATGCCCGCTGCATTTGAGTGCATCACTGCGAAGCACACCTAAAGTGACAGCTCAGTTATTCAGCGTGACAGTGAAACCTCAATTCTTTAGAACTCTAATTAAACATATTTGTTAGCTGACTTTTGAGGAAAGAGGCGAAATCTGCAACTACTGGAATCAGGCCTTTAGTCACAAAACATCTAACCTCTGGAGATCTAAAGAGGATAAATAACCATTTAGTCAAATTTCTAAGGCTTTCTACATCATAATACAGTATCATATGAGAGAATGAATAATTCTGATGCACTGTTATTTCTTAACAAAAAACATTCTGTCCCATTTAATTGAGTGTTATTACCAAGGTGAGGACTGAACTCCCAAGGAAAAGAGCCATTAACCCCATATTCCCTGAAACGCAAAACCCCAGCTGGAATTAAAGAGACAAACTCTAAAATACAGGGGAAGGGTGCATTCACCAATTCACAAGTTAAATTGGGTGCTTGTGGACATATTTTTCTAAAAAGACATAAATGCTGGTTCTTTCATCAGTCAAGTAAATTCAAATTCTAAGTGATTATCAATTCCTGGTAATTATCAACCCATGATCCTGCACTAGCCTGCCATTCCTCTCTGCCCCGACACTGGCCCCACCTCGCTATACTTTCCCACACCCAAACTCCACGCATCTACCTCCTTGGGCTTTTAACTTCTGAACAATAATGATGGGTAGGTGGAAAGAGTTGAAAACAGAAAAATCAAAATCAAGGCATCTCAAAATAGAAGAGGAAAATAACATTTTTACTGGACACTTGTGAATCAATCAGAATCCATGGGAAAATATCAAATACTTATAACACATGCCAACTTTTTATAGATAGATAGATAGAGATATGTATATGTATATCTATATCTATACCCTCCTTGTCTAGCTATTTCAGACAAGTGCCTGGCTCTGGAGAAAATCTTATTTAAAACCAGTCTGCTTAATCACACTCCTGCTTCTTGTATGCACCATTATAACATTATGATAATCAAGTAGTATTCTGTTTTAATACACATTAGGTTAAAACCTTCTTTAGTAAACAGCAAGAATAATAATTTGGGGATAATAAACAGTGATATAATAAAAGAGGAGGGAGAAAACATGGTATTTTCTTTTAATAATAAACATAAGAATAGAGTTTAAGCCATTAATTTTATTATCTGAAACTAATCAAGCCCTGACAATTGTTTTATGAAAACAAGCACATCTTAATTCGGAATTTTAAAAAAAACCCTAGGAGAGGTCACATAATACGTGACAGGGTAAAGGAACAAGAAAAGGCAACTTTCACACACACCTAAAAAGCTGCCACAGGCATTTTATCAAAATACATAGTTTGTGCCTCTATTTACCATACCTGAACACACTGTTCTGCCACGCTGCATGTTAATGAAGAATACAAAACAAAATAGCGAAATGTTAGCAGAATAAAACATAAAACTATTGCATGGAGAATTAAAAAATTAATTCACAAGTTTTTATATCTAGTATGTAACATGGATTAGTAATTTAACAATTTATTTTTAACTCAATTAACAAACCACGCATCTCTTAGTTATGAATGGATTACCCACAAGACAGGTTTAATTTGTTAAAATATTTTGTCCTTTTCAGATTTCAGGGCAAGTTGTAAGATCCTGTTACAAGAGTCTCCTTCTTTTAAGTCAATTTTTAATTCACTTATCAGAGCAACACAGAGAACAAGAGAGCAAAGACAGGCCTTGGGGTTGTGTCCATTTGGTGCTGTTTTAAACATAAACATTTTAGTCATTATTTAGCATCAAGTAAAAATAACCATTGTCAAAGTGAAATAGGACCACAAATCTAGAATAATAAAACCAAGTTTGTAACAACAGACATGTAACATACATTTTAACTGAAAAAAATAGGAAGCTGTCTGAGTTGTTCATAGTTCTTAGTTCAGAGGGTATAAGCTTCCATTTAAAACTTTTCAGTATATTCAAAAACAGAATGACTATTGACACAGCTTCACTAACATTTCATGTGCAAAAGGGTTAACCCCAGGGCAGCACTTACTTCTCTTCTGTGACACGGCCTGCAAGCACGCAGTCACAATATCACAGTTCTTCTGTACTTTATGCAGAAGCCTATCTTTCTGCTTCAGCTGCCGAAGTAACTTGGCCGACTGAACGCCAATTCTGTACTTTAGCTCTTGAAGGATCGTCTTCAGTTCATTACTATCTATCAGTAAAGAAAAATAAAACGAGAGCAATAAACATCCTAAGAGGAATACAAATGCCAATGTAATACTAATGGTAAGATAAATGTCTAGAACATCCATTTAAATCAAGTAATTATGGGTTCTCACCCAGGCTTACACGTACGCATTCAGCTAAGATATTCTGATCAAATAAATCACTTACCTATTGCCTGCCCTGTCCATGAGACAAATATTGTAAGATAAATTTTATCCTTGAGGCTACCTGTAACATGTAAGTAAAGACTCTTATCATATCTAGCTATAGTTGCAAATTTACCTTTCATTGCCTGAAAATTGGCATGTACACTTTCTATCATTAAAGTGCTCAGATGGTAAGCTTGCAAGAAAAGAATCTTTTTGCGTCTGTTACATCAACGATAAACCTAATAGCTAATAACAAATGTTTTTGAAAATCCTCACCTTTGCTTGTAAATGACCAGTCAAAAGTAAATAATATTATCTCGTTTTCTAATGTAGATGATATGTGGCAATACTGGTTTTATTTTAAACATACAGTCTTCCGACAGCCTGACTATTAGGTACAATATTTCATCTTACAGACTCAGCAACTTTTCAAATACGCTAGAAAATACATTTCCTTTAAACAGATAAATTAAGGATAATTCTACATTCACAAAACTAATATTCTCAACAGTTTTCTACAAGTGCAAAAATACTTGGGACTCAGAAGTGACAACAATCTGTATATGAATAATCATTACAACTTGACCATTTTGTTTGTCACACAATATCATCATTACTCACTGCCAGGCAAGAGAAGCCTTCCACTCAATTTGGCATTGGCTAGGCCCTCAGTAGAGGTCCTGTGTGGGGTGTTTGGGTCTACTCATTTTTAAAGGGATTTGGAGAAACTAGAGAGGATCAGAAGAGAACAAAAGAAACGTTAAAAGTAAGAAAAATACTCCAGGGGTCAAAGGAAGCCAACTCTGGGGGTCTGTATAAGAGAAGCGCAGGGGGGGGCTTTAACAGCTGCCATACTTGACCACATCATGGGACCTGCATCTGACCTTGAGTTTAAAAGCACTGCCTCTGGGTCAACCGACTACCTGTGTGATCTCAGGCAAGGCAGTGCCGTAAGTCTCAAATCAGGCTTAGCACACATGAGTATTCTGAGAAACAAGTGTGAACAGCTTTATAAACATTCATGTCAATAGCTCTAAAATAAGAACAAAGCATTACTACACAGAAGAGAACAAAGACCAGTTATTTCTCTCACCTTGAGTTCGAACACGGCAGGATATAACAGGAAGTAAGAGCACACTTAGGTTAAATGAAAGTATTTGGGTTCTAAGGATGATTAAATATGGGGACAAGCTACAAGAGGAAACCAGAGGCTATTCATTCCTAGGTTCCTTCAGATAGAGCAAGTAGCCTTTTTATGAATGTTTAAAAACTTTCCTTGTAGAAACAAAAGGAGTAGCAATATCATCAACATCTTGCATTTAAATTATACTTTTCTTCCACAGAGAGTCATTTTCAGTGACTCTTAAGGTACCTACAGCTCTATGATTCTCTAAATTACATGTATTGTCCAATATGGAAAAATCTTCAGAGTTGAATTTGGAAAAGTCTTCTACAGCAATATCTGCTAGTATATAAGCATCCTGAAGACAGGAATAAGGTCTCCTTTACCTTTGTAAGCCCCACAGCATCAGCCATAGCTCCTAATATGGTGTTAAAAAAATGAGGAACAGTGACGTCAGCATCATGGCGGAGTGAGCTTTCCCGTGAATTCTTCCCCCACAAAATACAACAAAAGTAACAGCCACAGACCAACAACGGAATCCCAGACAGTCAAAAGCTGGAGCGGAGGGATCCACACTGCCGCACATCTGAGAGCGGAACGTGCTGGGCCCCCGGAGGAAGTGGGGAGAGGTAAGGAGAACTCCGCTCCCTCCCCATCAGATCAGCGATCCGGTCCACGCGGCTCCCAGAGAGGGGGGAGGGGCGGCCCTCGGCGGGAAACTGTAGCTCTTCGGGCTCTCTCAGCCAGTGGGAAACCCCCGCACAGAGGGCTCAGAGGAGCCACAGGGCTACCATCAACATCTGAGCAACCCAGAGAGCGGATAAAGAGGGGCAAACGAGAAGCCTCCCACGTCAGGGACCCAGAGGGCAAAAGAGAGAGCTCCCCCCTCCCCGCAACCCGGAGTCTGCAGCTCGACCAGATCTAGCGGTCCGAGGCAGACCTGAATAAACTGGACTGGACCCGTGGATCGCAGTGGGGAAAAGAAACAAAACAAAACAAAACAAAACTGCGGATCGCAGCAGAAAAACTGGGGCAGAGCGCAGGGGGCTTAGACTACACAGCCCTTTACCACCACACAGTGGCGGCAGGTGGAAATTGCAACCAGAGACTTCCAGGATGAGGAAAATCAAAACCAACACAGGAACCACAATGCAAAAATATATGAAATCACCAGACCAGAAACAAAATGACAAGCACCCAGAAATCAACCCCGAAGACACAGAAATCCATAAACTAAATGACAGAGATTTCAAAATAGCTATCATAAAAACACTCAACGAAATACGAGACAACACAGACAAACAATTAAATGAGATTAGGAGTTTCTTCACAAAAGAGATTGAAATCATAAAGAAAAACCTATCAGGGCTGATGGAGATGAAGAACACAATGGAGGAGATAAAGGAGAATCTGGAATCTTTAAAGAACAGAGCTGACAATATGGAGGAAAGAATTAGTACTTTAGAGGATAGAAATACAGATATACTCCAGATGGAAGAAGAGAGAGAACTAAGACTAAAAAGAAATGAAGAAAGACTCTGAGAAATATCGGACTCTATTAGAAAATGTAACATAAGAATTATAGGTATTCCTGAGGGAGAGGAGAGGGAAAGAGGAACAGAGAGCCTATTCAAGGAAATAATAGCTGAAAATTTCCCAAATCTGGGGAAGGAGCAGGAAATACCAGTAAGCGAAGCCAACAGGACTCCTATATATATTAACAGACAAAGGCCTTCACCACGACACCTAGTGGTAAGGCTAGCCAGGGTCAACGACAAAGAAACAATATTAAGGGCAGCTAGACAAAAACAAAAAATAACGTACAAAGGAACTCCCATCAGGCTCTCAGCGGATTTCTCAACAGAAACTTTTCAGGCTAGAAGAGACTGGAATGATATATTCAAAATACTAAAAGACAAAAACTTTCAGCCAAGAATACTCTATCCAGCAAAAATATCCTTCAAATATGATGGAGAAATAGTAACTCTCCCAGATAAACAAAAGCTAAGGGAGTTCATGGCCACGAGACCGCCACTACAAGAAATACTCAAGAAGGCCCTCAGGCCTGAAAACAAGAAGAGAAAGGGAACACAAAGCTTGGAGTAAGGAGAAAAGTAGGTAGACAAAATCAGAGAAATAGTAGATCTTTACCGGAATAGGTTAGCAACCACTTAAATACTAAACTCAAAGATCAAAGGAAGAAATTCACCAAAAATAAATTTAACCTCATCACTGTAAACACACAGCCACAACACAAGATAGAATAAGGTATAACAAGAGCAACTTAGAAGGGGAAGAGGAAAGTGACTGAATTGACTTAGTATAAGGAAATAGGAGGCTATCAGATAATGGACTATCTCATACAGAAGATTTTTCGCCCAAACCTCAAGGTAACCACTAAACAAATAATCAAATTAAAACCACATATGATAAACAAAGAGAAAACTAGAAGAATCATAAGACAGAACAACCAAACTGAATTGGCAGTCCAAAACAAATGGGACAAGAAACAAAGGAAATGCAAAAGAACCAGAAAATAAGTGACAAAACAGCAACATTCAACCCTCATATTTCAATAATTACCCTAAATGTAAATGGATTGAACTCTCCAATCAAAAGATACAGAGTGGCAGGATGGATTAAAAAGCAAGACCCAACAATATGCTGCCTTCAGGAAACACATCTTGGCACTAAAGACAAGCACAGGCTCAGAGTGAAAGGATGGAAGACAATACTCCAAGCTAATGGCAAACAAAAGAAAGCAGGTGTTGCCATACTCATATCAGACAAAGTAGACTTCAAGATAAAACAGGTTAAGAAAGACAAAGAAGGGAAATATATAATGATAAAAGGGACACTCCATCAAGAAGACATATCACTTATAAATATATATGCACCCAACATAGGAGCACCAATGTACATAAAACAACTATTAACAAACCTAAAAGGAGAAATCAACAACAACACAATAATAGTAGGGGATCTTAACACCCCACTTACAGCAATGGATAGATCATCCAGACAAAAAGTTAATAAAGAAATATTAGACTTAAATGAAAAACTGGACGAGATGGACCTAGTAGACATATACAGAGCACTCCACCCAAAAACAGCTGACTACACATTCTTCTCAAGCGCGCATGGAACATTCTCTAGGATAGACCATATGTTGGGAAACAAAGCAAGCCTCAATAAATTTAAGAAGATTGAAATCATAACAAGCATCTTTTCAGACCATAAGGCTATGAAACTGGAAATGAACCAGGAAAAAAAAACGGGGAAAGTGACAAAAATGTGGAGATTAAACAACATGCTACTGAACAACCAATGGATCATTGATGAAATTAAAGGAGAAATCAAAAACTATCTGGAAACAAACGAAAATGATAACATGCCATATCAAACCATATGGGACGCAGCAAAAGCGGTCCTGAGAGGGAAACTCATAGCGATACAAGCCCACCTTAACAAACAAGAAAAAGCCCTAATAGGCAACCTTAAATTACACCTAACAGAACTAGAAAAAGAAGAACAAACAAAGCCCAAAGCCAGCAGAAGGAGAGAAATAATAAAAATCAGAGCAGAAATAAATGATATTGAGACCAAAAAAACAGTAGAAAGGATTAATGAAACAAAGAGTTGGTTCTTCGAGAAGATAAACAAAATAGACAAACCCTTAGCCAGGCTAACTAAGAAAAAAAGAGAAAAGGCTCAAGTAAATAAAATTAGAAATGAAAGAGGAGAAATTACAACGGATACCATGGAAATACAGAGGATTATAAGAGAATACTATGAGAAATTATATGCCAACAAATTGGACAATCTAGAAGAAATGGATAAATTCTTAGACTTATACAACCTCCCAAAATTGAACCAAGAAGAAATGGAGAATCTGAATAGACCAATCACAAGTAAAGAGATTGAAATAGTAATCAAAAACCTCCCAAAAAATAAAAGTCCAGGACCAGATGGCTTCTCCAGTGAATTTTACCAAACATTCAAAGAAGATTTAATACCCATCCTCCTCAAACTATTCCAAAAAATAGAGGAAGATGGAACACTTCCTGAATCATTCTATGAGGCCAACATCACCCTGATACCGAAACCAGACAAAGACAATACAAAGAAAGAAAATTACAGGCCAATATCGCTGATGAACATTGATGCAAAAATCCTCAACAAAATATTGGCAAACTGAATACAACAATATATTAAAAAGATCATACACCATGATCAAGTGGGATTTATACCAGAGACGCAGGGATGGTTCAACATCCGCAAATCAATCAACGTGATACATCACATCAACAAAACAAAGAATAAAAACCACATGATCATCTCAATAGACGCAGAGAAGGCATTTGACAAGATACAACATCCATTTATGATAAAAACTCTCAATAAAATGGGAATAGAAGGAAAGTACCTCAACATAATAAAGGCCATATATGACAAACCCACAGCTAACATCATACTCAACGGGGAAAGACTGAAAGCCATTCCTCTGAGAACAGGAACGAGGCAGGGATGCCCACTCTCACCACTCCTGTTCAACATAGTACTGGAGGTTTTGGCCAGAGCAATTAGGCAAGAAAAAGGAATAAAAGGAATCCAAATAGGTAACGAAGAAGTGAAACTCTCACTATTTGCAGATGACATGATTGTATATATAGAAAACCCTAAAGAATCTGTTGGAAAACTGTTAGAAACAATCAACAACTACAGCAAAGTTGCAGGGTACAAAATCAATCTACAAAAATCAGTTGCATTTCTATATGCTAATAATGAACTAACAGAAAGAGAGCTCAAAAAGATAATACCATTTACAATTGCATCAAAAAGAATAAAATACCTAGGAATAAATCTTACCAAGGAGGTGAAGGACCTATACAATGAGAACTACAAGACATTATTGAGGGAAATCTACGATGACATAAAGAAATGGAAAGATATCCCATGCACGTGGATTGGAAGAATAAACATAGTTAAAATGTCTATATTACCTAAAGCAATCTACAGATTCAACGCAATCCCAATCAGAATCCCAATGACATTCTTCACAGAAATAGAAAAAAGAATACTAAAATTTATATGGGGCAACAAAAGACCCCGAATAGCTAAAGAAATCCTAAAGAAAAAGAACAAAGCAGGAGGCATCACAATTCCTGACTTCAAAACATACTACAAAGCAATAGTAATCAAAACAGCATGGTACTGGTACAAAAACAGACACACAGATCAATGGAACAGAATTGAAAGCCCAGAAATAAAACCACACATATACGGACAGCTAATTTTCGACAAAGGTGCTAAGGACATGCAATGGAGAAAGGAAAGTCTCTTCAATAAATGGTGTTGGGAAAACTGGACATCCACATGCAAAAGAATGAAAGTGGACCATGTGCTATCGCCATTCACAAAAATTAACTCAAAATGGATCAAAGACCTGAAGGTGAGACCTGAAACTATAAAACTCATAGAAGAAAATATAGGCAACACACTATTTGACATTGGGTTTAAAGGAATCTTTTCAGATGACATGCCTACCCAGACTAGGGAAACTAAAGAAAAAATAAACAAGTGGGACTTTATCAGACTAAAGAGCTTTTATAAGACAAATGAAATCAGAATCAAGATGAACAAACAACCAACCAGCTGGGAGAGAATATTTGCAAAACATACATCTGACAAGGGGTTGATCTCCATAATATATAAAGAACTCACACAATTGAACAACAAAAAAACAAACAACCCGATCAAAAAATGGGCAGAGGAAATGAACAGACACTTCTCCAAGGAAGATATACAGATGGCCAATAGGCACATGAAAAGATGCTCAACATCACTAATCATCAGGGAAATGCAAATCAAAACAACACTAAGATACCACCTCACGCCCGTTAGAATGGCCATAATCACCAAGACAAAAAACAACAAATGTTGGAGAGGATGTGGAGAAACAGGAACCCTCATACACAGCTGGTGGGAATGCAAATTGGTGCAGCCTCTATGGAAAACGGTATGGAGATTCCTCAAAGAATTAAAAATAGAGATGCCCTATGATCCAGCCATCCCACTACTGGGAATCTATCCAACACACCTGAAATCAACAATCCAAAGAGGCTTATGCACCCCTATGTTCATTGCAGCATTATTCACCATAGCCAAGAAGTGGAAGCAACCTAAGTGTCCCTCGACTGACGATTGGATTAAGAAAATGTGGTATATATATACAATGGAATACTACTCAGCCATAAAAAAAGACAAAATCGTCCCATTTGCAACAACATGGATGGGCCTGGAGCATATTATGTTAAGTGAAATAAGCCAGAAAGAGAAAGACAAACACTGTATGATCTCACTCATATGTGGAATATAAACCAACACATGGACAGAGAAAACTGGACTGTGGTTACCCGGGAAGGGGGGGTGGGGGGTGGGCACAAGGGGTGAAGGGAGTCATATATGGGGTGATGGACAAACAAAAATGTACAACCCAAAATTTCACAATGTTAGAAACCATTAAAATATCAATAAAAATCAAACCCATAAAAAAAAAAAAAATGAGGAACAATGAGGAGATCATCAACTGACGAACAGTGGACAATTTCCTCTCTAAGGAATTCCAGAGTATACGATAATGAAAATAATATCTAACATTTATTGAGGACTTCACACACATTAACTTATATCATTCTCACTACCAACCTCTGAGGTAGGTATTACTATTATCCCAACGCATAGGTGAGGAAAATGAGGCACAGAGGTTACAGAGCTTGCCCAAGGTCACACAGCTAGTAAGGAACAGCCACAGGATATCAACTCAAGCATTCTGACTCCAAAGTTCACCCCCTTAATGAAACCGCTGAGAAGAAAGCCTAGATCTCCTGAGAAACCAATTTTGGTGCCTCACATAAAAGACCGTACACACGCTAAATATCTAAAGAGGTGCTACATCGATGCTACAGCAAAATCCCTCACAGAGAGAGGAGAGAACAATCTGCATTATATGAGACTCTCACTAAGTATTATGTTAGGAGGGATATTTTTTGACCCTGAAAAAAATCAAGTAAGCTAATAAGATGTACAATTATTTAAGCAGACAGCCATTTCCATCACCTGATTCTTTTTTTGAAAAATGATCACCACTGGGATTCTAGTTAACATCCATCACCATACATAGTTACAAAATTTTGTGTGTGTGAGAACTTTTAAGATCTACTCTCTTAGCAACTTACAAATATGTAACACAGTATCATTAACTACAGTCACCATGCTGTGATTTTAGATCACCATGCTGATTCTTTATTCTTAGTACTGTAACGATGTTTACCCATAAAGGGGTGTGTGTGTATAGGACTATTTTAATACAGTGCCTGTTCTTCCTAATAGGGTCGACTATAAGGGAAAAAAAGATTAACAGGCACCTAACCACGCTATAAGACTGAGACATGCGTAAAACAGACTCTTATAGGTCTTATGAATGATTAGTAGAGTGGCCACTCATTGAAATCCACTTGCAAAGCTGTACTGATACCTCTTCTTTAAACTTGAGCTTGCCAAATTTCCTCTTCCGAAAGGAAACTACTAATCTCCAAAATTCGCTCAGTAATGAAAAGTGAACAGCCTTGTGAAAAACAGAAACCCAAATCCTAATTCTTCAAAACTGTTGGATTCTGAAAGAACTGTTGCCCGACGGAACTCTTGCCATAAGCAGACACTCCGAGAACAGCCAAATAATTGTATAAAATGAAATGGCACAACTCCAGCTCAAGTCCCAGGCAGGGGGAGGGAGGTGGAAGCCATTTGTAACAATCAGCTGGGAAAAAAACCTTCACTGGGAAGCCAAAAGAGGAAGCTGAAGCTGTTTGCACAGATTTGAGAAAGCAGACAGATTTATTCCTTTTCTGTTAGTTTTCTTTTTTTTTTTTCCTGGCACCAGCCAGTCTGATTTTACAAGTAGGAGACAGGAGACCATTCTGGAGTATTTTCTCTTTCCTTCCTCCCCTGGTAATTTAGCACAAGAACATTAACTCAAGAAATGTTATGGTGGCTTAGCATCTGTTTTCCACACCTCACTTCCTTTTGTAAATTGAGGTCATGATACATGTATAAAAAAGACAACTGTAATAACTGTGTTAGTGCCTGAAAGGCAAGCAATTATGAACACTGGTGAGAAAAAAAAAAATCTCCATTAGGACGCGAGCATCAAATTCTGATAACGAAAGAAACACCAAATTAGCCTCTCCCCCTGAAAGCCAAGGCCATTTTCCGGTCGACCTCTCCAGCAGTTAAATTCTGTGATAGCCCTCCACTGACCTCCTGCCATGGAGGGGAAAAATAAATCCACCTAGCGAGCTTCTTGAAGCCAGACGTTCTGGAAGAAGTAGAATTCACACGCTCTGCTTGGAAACTGCATTATCGAATTATTCTGCCTCACTAGTTAAACACTATCCAAGTGGTGTGGCCGGGGAAGGCGGACTTAAAAAAGGAAAAAAAAAAAAAGCCCAGGAGTCGCCTCTGTTCTCCCGGCGCCCTCTGGGTAACTCCAGATACACACAGCAGAACTCCAAGCCTGTCCTAACAGCTGTTCTGGTGAAACTGGGCCTGGGCGGCCTCCCGCCGGGGCCTCCCCCAACATTGCGGGGGAAGGAGGGAGACCCGCACTACCTCTCCAACACTGATGCCCCGCTCGACCCTCGAGAGGGGGTGGGGGGGTGACGACAAGGACTCAGTCCAGTCAGGAAGCAGGGAGACTGCGGGCACCTGCGACAGCTCAGAGCGGCCGCCCCCAACCTCTCCGAGCGCCGGCCGTCAGTGCAGGTGCGCCCAGGTGGGGCCCCGGCCCGCGCCCCTACCTTTCCGCCGCAGGTACTGCATCTGGTGCCGCTGGCTCGGCCGCCCCTGCAGCTCCTGCAGCTCCTGCAGCAGCCGGGAGTCGCCGGCGCCGCCGCGGCCGCCCAGGAACACGTCGGAGCCCGAGGCCTCGGTGGAGCTGTCGAGGCTGTCGCGGCGCCGCCGGCGCGCCCCGGGCCCGCGCCCCCCGCCGGCCGCCGCCTCCTCGTCGGCGCAGCTGTAGAGCTCGGTGAGCAGCCCGCTCACCAGGGACGCCGTGCGGCTCGTGCGGCCGCCCCCCGGCCCCGGCCCCGGCTCCCCCTCGCCCTCCCGCGAGTCCCGGGCGCCGCGCGGCCTCGCGGGGCGGGCCTGGACCCCCGCCGGCCCCGCCGCGTGCTCCGGGCGCCCCGTCCGGGCCCCGCCCGCGGGCAGGAGCTCCATGGCCCCGGCGCGGCCGCCCCGCTCCCGCCGCTCCTCCCGCCGCGCCGCGCCGGCCAGTTCCGGGAGGGGCGCGGCCTGCCCCGCGCGCGGGCTGCCCTCGGGGCGGAGCGGGCGGCCGCGGCGGGACCACCCGGGGCCACCCGCGCCGGGCGAGGCCGACGTGGCCGGGAGCGCGGAGGAGCAGCGCGCGGCCAGAACCGAATCGGGATGGAGCCTCCGCCCGGGGGCAGGGGCGCTCGGGCCGCGCCACCTTCACTTCTCAGCACGTGACTTAACTCAGAAGAGGGCACCTCTGGCATCCTCGTCAGCCGCCTGCTGGCAACACTGCCCGGCAGAGCTCTGCAGGCCGGGCGCCAGGCCGAGGCCCGCAGCTCGGGGCACGACGCCCAGCCCGCCTCGCCTCGCGCCGGAGCCGGGAGCCTCTCAGGGCGTCCTGGGATTCGTTCCTGACAATAACCTTTCTGAAGACCTGGCATATGCTTGAGATTTCATAACGCTGGGAACTTGAGTGAAAAATAAAGTACTGGATTCAGATCCACTAATTCCCTGGACCAAGACCCAACAAGGAGTGAGGCTTTGATCGGTGTCCGTGAGATGACCGAACCAATAAATCCAAGTAGCTGATTCTGACGGTAAAACCAAAGTTGACAGCATAGCATGAGACACGTATCTTTACACTAGACCTCAAGGGAAGAACTCCGAGATGCCCCTCACTGTAGATATTTTCGTGAATTTAATAATAATTGTGATCATTTTTGAGTGCTTTTTGTATGCCAGGCACTGATCTTAGTTTTTTGCGTGAATTATGCCATTTAATTCTCACTTTAACCGTATAAAGCACTTAAGTAGTATTTTATCCTCACGTTTCAGATGAGGGAACCGCAGCGCAGAGAGGCTAAATAACAGCCCATTCACGGAGATAAAGTGAACTTTTCTTAAGGTTTAAAGTGCATGGTTTTCATCATGGGTGAATATGTATTTAGTGATGGATGAGTACATAATTGTCTCTCTCCTGACTCTATTAAATACTTGCCGTACTTCTAAGGAACGAAGATGCACCTACTGAGCAATGGTGGTGTTCTATGTTCAGCACACTCCACTTTTTAAGGCACTTTCGTAATACAGCCTGACCCTACAGGTAAAAAGCTGGCGACCCTTGACACCACCACCCCACCTCAACACAGAGCAATAGGACCCTTTTTGAAATTGGGGTTAATATAAGGAAAGCAGAAGTTTTATAACTTTTCCTTTAAGTATCCAGAATTTAAAATTATACTAGAAATATTATTTTATGGTTTTATAACTGTATTAACTACTACTATATCCATTTAATTTTAAAATGCATGAAATGGAAGGAATGGAATTATTTATAATTTTGTTTTTTGAGGTGTTTTTTTTCTCTTGTCCCTAGTATTGAATAGTCCTGAAAGCTTTCCTTCATGTGTAAGCATTGCAACAAACAGGACTTTTGTAGAGGGAAACACTGAAATTAGATCTCCTTTCTTAGTTGACTTCCTAGCCCTTTCTCTCCATCTCCACCCGGCAAGAGATGCGATAACTGCTAGTCTTCAGCACCATTCTCATCTAGGGTATCTCCATCAGGACCTATGGATAAAGAAACTCAAGGTGAGCTGAAGGGGATGGTGCAAGACACCAGGAAAAGCAACTGGTCATTGACAGTCAACGTTTCTAAATTAATCAGAACTTCGAAGTTATTTGCTGTTCCCCATCATTACCAAATCACCTGAGGGGAGGAAACTGGCAAAATAAAAACTAACAAGGAAAGCCCATTCGAGGTCCTTGCACTTATTGGAATCATCTTCGCCCAGACAGCCACATGACCCTCTCTCACCAGGGTCAGGTCTCTGCCTAACTGTTCTCTTCTCAGGGTCCTTCCTAACCGCCCTGCTTGAAATTGCAGCTCCCTCCCCTCCTCCCCTGTATTCCCTTATTCTCCCTCCTTGTTCTCTTTTTTGCCATAATACTCACCACCTTCTAACATACTGTATCATCTACTTATTTATTTTATTATCTGTCTTCTGCCAGCACAATGTAAGCTCCTGAAGGCAGGAATTTTGTCTGTTTTGTTCACTGAGGCATGCCCACCACCCAGAACAGTCCCTGGCACATTATAGGGACTCTATAAATATTTATTGAATTAATTAACTGAATGAATAAAATGAAAACAAGAGAAAAGACCAACCAATTACCTACTTTCCAAAGAAAAGTGAGTTCCACTAAACAGAATCCTAGAAGCCATGTTGCAAAGAGCAGCCCATTTTTGTACCTACGTAACTGCTGCCTGGTGACTGGAAGGTCCTGGGCAAGTTCCCTGAAGCTCTGAAACCTACTATTTGGGTATAAGAAAGAACTTTTGGTCTAACAGAATATGATTCCAAACTGATAATGACTAAAGATAATAGCTAAAATTAAATTTACTATGGCTAATAATGCTACTGATGATAATCAGTATTTTAATTTGTTTGGAACTTTTTGTTTTTGTTTTTCTTTTTGTTTTTTAATTTACTTTTTTTTTTTTTTGGTGAGGAAAATTAGCTCTCAGCTAACCTCTGTTGCCAATCTTCCTCTCTTTTTTTGCTTGAGGAAAATTAGCCCTGAGCTAACATCTGTGCCAGTCTTCCTCTATTTTGTATGTGGGTCACTGCCACAGCATGGCTTGACAAGTGGTATAGGTCCACACCAGGATCCAAACCTGTGAACCTGTGCCGCCAAAGCAGAGTGCACTGGACTTAACCACTACACCACGGGCCGGCCCCTGGAACTTTAGTTTTGTTTTGTTTTGTTTTGTTTTTGGTGAAGAAGATTGGCCCTGAGCTAACATCTGTTGCCAATCTTCCTCTTCTTTTTTTGCTTGAGGAAGATTAGCCCTGAGCCAACATCTGTGCCAGTCTTCCTCTATTTTGTGTGTGGGACGCTGCTACAGCATGGCTGGCTAAGCGGTGGTATGTATGTCCACACCCGGGATCTGAACCCTCGAACTCCGGGCCGCTGAAGTGGAGCCTGCGAACTTAACCACTATGCCATTGGGCCGGCCCCTGGAACTTTAGTTTTAATATTTAAATAATTACACTAATTATTTTATATCAGATATGAGGTTCAATACACATTATACTTACAAGGAGCTAAGAAGCATCTATCTCTAATTTGAGTACAATTTACTGTAGTCTATAGGATACAATTTATGTAAACCTAGTGTACAAGCTACAGACTATGAACATTTAAATTACTTCCAAACTTATATCAGGGTCTTGCCAATAGCCTTCTGACACCCATCATTTAAAACTACCCGAACAAGACTTTCAACATTTTTGATAATTTGACAATTTTTTTTAGCTTGTGCAAACACACATATAAAGACTGAATTGTGATGATGAAAGCCTTGATTATTCTTGGAATGGCTGATTTCTAAAATCTAGCAGCTAACATTTTACTCTAATCCTTTAAGGATTATTCATTCCCCAGTCACAAGAGAAATGCAAAAGGTCATGGCTGGGTTTCAGCTTCTCCTCATGGAAGCTCACTTTTGCTCTCTAATTTTGCTGATTACAATTTATTTATATACTTGAAATATAATACTCTCTCTATTTTCAATTTAATAACTATACACGAAGAAAACTCTTACATTTTTCAATCCAAAAAGTTAGGATGAGAGGTGAAAAAGTACTTTTAAAAGCCATCGAGCCTTAGACAGACCTTAGGAAATGCATAGTCATACACAGTAGATAGTCAATAAATAAGAGCTATTAATGCTGAATGACAGTTAAGTCATAAAATCTGAGTGCTTAGATGAACTTTGGAGATCTTCTAACCTGATGACTGTTTAATTAATTAATAATTAATTATTACTAGATTTCAAAGTGACAGAATATAATCTTTCCTTTGCAACAGTAAAAGAAGTTGTGATTGCTCAATGCACGTCAGCTGGGAACCAAACTTCAATCTCTCACCTGTACTCAAGTGACATTCTTTGAGAGTAAGCGAGGTGCCTACTGTGCCAGCACTTAGGTAGCCACCGACAAAGCTGGCTAACATCAACGGACTAAGCTATGTTGTCCAATTTGTTGTTTAGTGCCTCCTCCACGGTGAATGCTTTCTGGTGGGCATAACCACGTCACACAAAGATCTTCACACTTTGTGCCTGTTGATGAATAAATAAAAAGCAATAGGATATATTGGAGTATATGAGGAAGTCATTCGGTTTAAAACTAATTCGGCCTGACTTTGTTTTTCCAGAAAGGCCCAACATGGCCTGTTGAGCATGCATTGCACGTCTGCTTTAAAGGTTTACAATATCTCAAAGACAAGAATGATGCCCTTAAAGATAGTGATGTGGCTTCCCCCCATATCAGCATTTCCTTAAGGATAAGTACTTCTTCCAAGACACTAAGGATTAATTACTGACCTGCTGTGCTCACCTCATGACCACAGACCTGCTGACCACCGACTTGCTGTGCTCACCTTGTGACCACTGACCTGCTAACCATTGACTTGTGCTCACCTTGTGCCCACTGACCTGCTGTGCTAGCTAAGCATTTCGTGACAGTAGTAAAAGAGATATTCCTGTCATATGTGATACAAGTTCTTTGTTCCAAGACTGTATATAACCACTCTGTACACCCCACTTCTTTGGCATGCTTCCTTCCTTGGGGAAGGAAGCCCCCAGGCTATAGTCCTCAGACCTGGCCCATATAATAAACTCACTCCAATTTTGATTTGTAGATTGATTATTGATTATTTGCCTCGACACCATTCCTATGTCCATTTGTCCTATATGTTTTCAGAAAAATTGTTTCACGAGAATCATCAGCTCTATATGTGCTAAAATTTCTATTTTGAAATAATTTGTCAAAAATTTACCACACTGTTATACAGCCTATAAAATATTCTTAATAGCTCCAGTAACAGTTACATCAGAAGAAGGCTCCTCCTCAAAATTAAAAATTATCAAAAATTATTTGCAATCATTCACTTCCCAACAGCAACTGACATTGCTTTCAATTATATCAACTGAAAATTAAGTTGCTAAGAGTATACATTTGGATGGCCTAATAAATGAATTTGCAGGAAAGCAAGCCAGAAAAATCATGTAATCAATCAAGATACCACTTTAATCAAGTATCATTACTTATTGTATTGTATAAATTATAACACCAAAAATATTTTTTGTAGTTTATAGGATTATCATGTTACTCAGGTATCAATATAACCTCTGTTGCATTTTGTAAGTAATATGACATTTTTTAAAGAAAAAGCTTTATATTTTAGTACCTTTAGTGGCAACTTTTTTCTGCTTTTTTAACAAAGGGCTCGTGTTTTTATTTCACACTGGACCTCACCGATTATGTAGCCCACCCTCTCTGCTACAGAGCTCTTTTCTGCTCCAGGCCCCACTTAAAGCTGCCAGCCTTGCATGTCACTCAGCATATGGGCTGGGGCATCGTCCCTAGGTAGAACAGGTTGCACAGAGAACACAAAAATGTCTACCAAGCACTGTGCTTTGTCCTCTGAATCAAGAAATGCAAGATGCAGCAATTTGTTTTTACTTTGGAGGCAATGTCCTGGCGTACCCCTGGACAAAAGTGTCAAGTCCCTGAATTTTCACAGGGTCCATCTCCCACCCTCCGGAGCCCATGTGTCATATCACAGATTCCAGCATTGGTTGCCTCTTGTTCATCCTGCCTGATCAGCATGAGTCATCAATGTAATGGATGGATGTGATGTTCGGCACAATGCCCAGTCTAGATCTGTTCAGACTGCATGATGACATATTACAGCTACAACAGGTGTTTAACACCTTGACATTTTAATTCCTTCATCTCTGTCATTTACTATCTGTTTCTATTGACTGATTTTTCTCTTGGTTATGGGTCACATTTTCCTGTTTGGGGGCCTGCCTAGTAACTTTTTTATTGGCTGCAGGACATTGTGAATTTCACATTGTTAAGTATTAAGATTTTGTAGTTTTCCTTTAAAGAGTGTGGGTCCTTGTTCTGGCAGGCAAGTTAAGATTCTTGCACATCAGCTTGATATTTTGAGACTTGTATTGAAATTTTGTAGTTGTAGGTGCACAGTGCTTTTCACTCACGAGAGTTTAGTCCTATGACTAAACTACGAACCTTTCTTGGTTCTCTACTGAATGCCCCTGGTGATCAAGGAAGGCCTTCTCTTCTGGCTGGTTGGATCTCAAACCTCTCCAACTCCTCTGAGAATTATTACATCTCCTTGGTCATTCATTGCCTTACTTTATGGTGCCTTCACCCTATGCATGTACCTCTTAGTGTTCAACAAAGTCTCAAAAGGATATTCGTGCAGATTTATGGAGCTTCATCTACAGAGCTTCCTCCTCTTTGGAACTTTGTCCCGCAACTTCCAGCTACCTCAGCCTCCCTAGACCTTAATCTCTGTCCCCTCACCTCACCTTTGCTCTGCATGGGATCCTCTTTCTGGCTCCCTGGTTCAGAATGTACCTCCAGGCCAAAAACTGGGACAACTGTTTCCCTTCACACATGGATCATAATCCTGCACTGACTGTTATCCATTGTGTGAAAATATATTTTTTCCTCTGTTTTCTAGTCGTTTAAAGCAGGAGGGTGAGTCTGGCCCTGTTACTCCACCATCATCAGAGATGGCGGTCTTGAGGTTATTAAATGTTTAAGTGAAAGATATTAATACTTCAGAGGTCATGATGAAAAGTAGTGTTGAACCTATAATGGAAATTTCATGGGAATTTTTCAACTAATAGATGGATTTTATCCATTTTTGCTTACGGTCTTGGAAAAAATGACAAAATGAAATAAAATGACTTATTTTACCAAAACAATTTATGAAAAATTAATTTCAATGATAGGAAAATATGTTTATAAAGAGTGGTAAGTGAAATACATAACCAGACATCAAATAGCATTATACATTCTATAATGAATGTGACAAACACTGATCAGTTGTCAATTATTGTGCACTATTCTTCTAACAGGAAACCCTATTAGCAATCTTTAGCTTTTTTACTCAACTGAAAACATTATGTGAGACTTGATTCAACAAGGTGAAACAAGATTTGGGCTGCTGTAACCTGCAATTGAACAACTTGTACAAGCAATCCAGACGACAGCACAGCCATTCTGATGATTAAGACAAAGGGCTATGTGCTCTTTAAAAACAACTTTGCAGAACAGGAGCCATGCACAACTCATTACCTTAACTCTGTTAGAGGAAAGGCTGCCCTCAAAGTACCTGAAGTTGTTATCTACTTCAATATTGAGCACAGCTGTGTATTTTATTTTCAGATTCAACAACTATATGGAGTGTTTTAAACATATGTGCCAACTTGGATATTTTCTTGAAGAGTCTGAGTATAATGAAATGGTCTGCCATTAGATAGGTGCTCAAACTCTGCAACATAGGCTCAATGAAAAGGTAAGAGCTCTAAAACACATTTTCAGCCACTCAGAAGACAATCCAAAACACAAGTGAGATGTAAAAACTTATTCAACAGTTGATAAAACTCAAATATAACATTGTAAATGCAATCTAGAAAGACATTTTGGAACATTTCAGTTAAACAGGTGATAAATTACAGACTCCTGATGTGGGTGGATATAGTAGGTACTTTCTTTTGTTATCTTTAAATTTATTTTCTTAAAGCAGAGAGATAAAACTGAGATAAGCAATTAATGGAATATGAAACCAAAGTGATAAAGATGAGTGAGAAAATCAATAGAAATTATCCTGACATTGAGAAGTGAATAGTAACAAATTTTTTTTCAGATCATAACAAAAACAGTATTTCTTTAAGAGAAAGATAAATTGCAAGTGAAAGTAATAAATAGGTTCTTCAATTGTTTGACAATTTGTGAAGAGAAGTGAATCATATTCACTTCATTCAAAAACACTTAAATTTCTTTCTGATTTGACCTCAAATTGACATTAATGAAGATTACCTAAATTCATAGTACACGATTACAATGAATATATTGATGACTGAGTGTCTTCAATTCAAAGAATATATAAGATTAGTAAATGTGCAAGAAAATGTGAAATGCCCATATAAAGATACTTGATAGAGCTTTGTGAAATTTGACAAAAACACTAAATATGTAAATAAATAAATATATATATAAAACCAATAATGAACTATGAGCATTAAAAAAAATTTCTGAACTATCAATAATAAAAAACACTGATCAACCATGCTAAAGACTAAATTGTATTTCTATTCTCTCTATAGAAAATATTACAAACTATTGTCATATGAAGAGATGATTAAAGAGTACATAGCCATAAAATATGGGGGGAAACGTATGGAGAGGTGTGTCTGACAGTTAATAAAATTATTATGCTATCTTAAAATTTTTCATTATTTGTAACAATTTTCAACTTTTAAAAGTTTATAATATTGTGATTTTTTTTCTTAGTCTAAATAAATATTCACTTTTTTGGAATATTTTTTGAATATAGCACTTAATTTTGTATTTATAATTGTTATTCTTTTTCTTAAGGAGCCACCAGCACCAAATTGTATATAAGCTTCAGGGCCCACAAAATCTGGATTTGCCCCTGTTATCATCATCTCTCTCCACCTAATTGATCTACCTTTATCCATTCTTGTCCTCTTCTCATCTGTACACTATGCCACAGCCTAAAGGATTTTATAAAAACTCATGTATGATTATATTTCTCCTCTACTCTTCCAGTGCTTTCCCACTAGTCTTAGGATAAAGACCAAAATCCTTAACATAGTGGGCCCTGCCTACTTCTCCCCTTCCCCCCTCCCTCACCTCCAACCACACTGGCTTCTTTTAGTTCCTTGAATGCACCACCTAAGGACCTTTGCACATGCTATACTCTGTGCCTAGGAGACATTCTACCACCCCACTAGTCCATTAACAAATTATCTCCCATTTAAACTTCAGACTGCCACTCAAAAGTTACTTCCTCAGGGCCAGCCCCGTGGCTTAGCAGTTAAGTGCGCACGCTCCGCTGCTGACGGCCCGGGTTCGGATCCTGGGCGCGCACCGACGCACCGCTTCTCCAGCCATGCTGAGGCCACGTCCCACATACAGCAACTAGAAGGATGTGCAGCTGTGACATACAATTATCTACTGGGGCTTTGGGGGGAAAAATAATAAATAAATAAAATCTTTAAAAAAAAAAAAGTTACTTCCTCAGAAAACTGGACAGCCACTTGCAAAACAATGAAAGTAGACCATCTTCTTTCACCATACACAAAAATTAACTCAAAATGGATCAAAGACCTGAGGGTGAGACTTGAAACTATAAAACTCCTGGAGGAAAGTATAGGTAGTACACTATTTGTCACCAGCCATGAAGGGAACTTTTTGAATTCCAAGTCTACTCAGACAAGGGAAACAAAAGAAAAAATAAACAAGTGGGACCTCATCAGATTAAAGAGCTTCTACAAGGCAAATGAAACCAGGATCAAAATGAATAGGAAACCCATCAGCTGGGAAAAAATATTTGCAAACCATATATCTGACAAGGGATTAATCTCCATCATATATAAAGAACTCACACAACTGAATAACAAAAAAACAAACAACCCAATCAAAAAATGGGCAGAGGAAATGAACAGACACTTCTCCAAAGAAGATATACAGATGGCCAATAGGCACATGAAAAGATGTTCAACATCACTAATCATCAGGGAAATGCAAATCAAAACCACACTAAGATATCATCTTACACCCGTTAGAATGGCTATAATCACCAAGACAAAAAGCAACAAATGCTGCAGAGGCTGTGGAGAAATGGGAACCCTAATCCACTGCTGGCGGGAATGCAAACTGGTGCAGCCTCTATGGAAAACAGTATGGAGATTCCGCAAAAAATTAAAAATAGAAATACCTTATGATCCAGCTATCCCACTACTGGGTATCTACCCAATGAACCTGAAATCAACGATCCAAAGAGGCTTATGCCCTCCTATGTTCATCGCAGCATTATTCACTATAGCCAAGACATGGAAGCAACCCAAGTGTCCCTCAACTGATGATTGGATAAAGAAGATGTGGCATATATATACCATAAAATACTACTCAGCCATAAGAAAAGACAAAATCGTCCCATTTGCAACAACATGGGTGGACCTGGAGGGTATCATGTTAAGTGAAATAAGCCAGAAAGAGAAAGACAAACAGTGCACGATTTTACTCATATGTGGAAGATAAACCAACACACGGACAGATAGATCTGTTTGGTGGTTACCAGAGGCTGGGGGTGGGGGGTGGGCACAAGGGGTGGAGGGATGCACTTATATGGTGACTGATAAACAATAATGTACAACAAAAATTTCACAATAAAAAAAAAAGTTACTTCCTCAGGGCACCTCAGACTAGGTCAGCCCCTCATCTCCTTAAATGCTCATTGCTCCCTTTCCTTTTCCTTCATAGCACGTCTCCCTATTTGTAATTACATACCTCTGTGATTATTAGATTGTATCTCTCTCTGCCACTAGACTGCAGGTTCCAAGAAAGGGGGGCAGTATCTCCTCAGCACTCGCCTAGCATCTGGAACAAAGTTGGCACCTAACTATACAATCTCTAGCCTTAAACTTTACAATCTAGCCTTTAACCAAAAACAATGATGTAATTTTACAATTTGGGGCATCAATACAGATGGAACAGGTTTTGCTTTCTGTTCTTTTTGTGCGAGAAGTCTTCCCGGAAGTCTTGGAGTCAGAATACAGAGGGGTTAGTTATTCCACCAGTGTGCCAAGTTAGCCTAGCCTCAGGCTGTAATCCAGTACCCCTGCCGTCTGGGAAGTCCTCTGCCCAGATTTCCAGCATAATTCTCTCTTGTGGTGGAACTTCCTTTTTTAAAGATTCTCTTGGCTTCTGTAAACTTACTTTTAAAAAAAGTAATAAAACAAAAGCAACACTTCCTTTTGCATAAGGCTTATAGTTGTACACATGACATTTCCAAGTACTTCCACAATTATTGTTACCTTATAGTATAGCGCTTTCATAAAGTTTTAAATGACTGTTCTTGTCGAAAGGTCCACCTTAGAGAAAATACACCTTATTTGTTAGGAGCCAGGAGGTACAGCCTCTTGTTCTGAGCTGGGAACAAGGCTTGACCGTCACCTTGCCAGGGATATTTCTGTCTTCATAGACTTCAGCAGAGGGGCAGGGTAGAGCAGTTCTAGAGCTACCACAGAAATATTTGGAGCCCTCATTTCACCGAATTTTTTCATTACTTAATAATGTGGTTTGATGACCATGTTTCAGGGGTTTTTTTGTTCAATGTGCACATTCTCCAACGTCTTCTAAGAGGGCTTTCAAAACTTCACCAAGGAATATTATGGTAAATATTCAAAAGTTCACGGAGGAATATTAGGCTGTCAGGATATCCCTAAATTGTTTGAAACCACTACATCAGCTGAGGAATAGCATCACCGGCTTAGAGTTAAGAGAGCTAACTTGAAATCCAGCTCCAAACGTAACAGCTGAGTTGTCGATGAAAACGAGGAGTTACAGGGGCCCTCGATGAGTGTTCCTTGACTCAAGGATTAAACTCGGTACAGCCCAGCCTTGGCCACCATCTGATCTCACTATCTGGTGGTCACATTCCTCCTTTCTCCTAATCGCTGACTGTTGGCTCATTCCCTCCTCCCTGTCATCTTATCTTCCCTCCACTTTAATCTTCCCACCAAGTGCTGGAGAACAAGTCACACCAGAAGCCAGCCCCAGCCTGACCCTGACAGCAGCCGGGCCCGCCCTCCGCCCCACTCTCCGCCCACTTCCGGGTTCCCGGCCCTTTCCGCCCGCAGCCCCGCCCACCCCGCCGCGGCCGCCCGTCACGTGACCGCGCGCCGTGCTCCGCCCCCGGCCCCGGCTCACGTGATCGCGCCTGGAGAGAAAACGGCTGACCCTGGCCCCCGGCCTGCAAGGTTCAGTCCGGTCTTCCTGCGGCTCGTGGGCTCTCGCGCTCCAGCCACCTGCGCGTCCCTCCACCCGTCCCGGGGGCCCCCGGAGCCCTTCCGCCATGCGGCTCCTGCCTCTGGCCCCGGGTGGGCCCCGGCGGGGCAGCCCGCGCCACCTGCCCTCCTGCAGCCCAGCGCTGCTGCTGCTGCTCCTGGGCGGCTGCCTGGGGGTCTCCGCGGTGGCGGCGGGCTCGCGGAGGCCCAACGTGGTGCTGCTCCTCACCGACGACCAGGACGAAGTGCTCGGCGGCATGGTAACTCGCCTCTCTCGGGCTGCCCCGCCCCTCCATCTCCCGCCTGATTCGCGGGTTTCTTGCCTCTTGCCCCATCCCCACCCCGACTCCCTGAACTGGCTGCCTGGACCCTGGGGAGGTGGTTTTTGCCACGGCAGGCCCTTTACGCAGCTTGAGGGGCGGCAGGACCCTGTTTCCTCTTCCTTCTCCCGCATCTCTTCTGATGACGCGCGCGCGCAGCGCACACGGCTTCCAGTGTGGCCCTCTGCTGCGGAGTTTGCGTTCCCGTCTCGAGATGAACGTGTGGACGCCGGTCAGGGATGGGTTGAACCACCAGAAGCAGGTGCTGGCTCAGAGCACGCAAGCCTTGGTGGTTTTTCTTTTGGATCAGAGGACAGTTGCAGCCCCCTCTGTGAGGAACCTAGGCCACCTCTGCCTTAGTCCCGGTGTACGGTGTCTGTGCCTGATATTTATAAGACAAGTGCTGACGTGAACTAATCTGGTAGGTAGGTTGTCGCACTATTCAGGGTGTGCTTTGCCTCACAAGAATCACGAAAATTCAATTAGCCTGATTGAACACCTGGCTGATGCGTTCGATACTGTCAGTGTTCCATTTTATAGCGAAGGGTGTTGTCATGAGACTTCGTTCTTCCCCCGAGTTAGTTCTGCTTCTGTATCTTAGAGTTTTGGAATTTATGACCTTCAGGACCATCCATCTAACCCCCTGCTCTTGGAGGCCCAGAGAGTGGCTTGCCCGAGGCACGTGAGTATGTGAGGCGTTAGGAGTGCAACGCTTTATGGCTTTCTTCGTTTGAGTTCTGTTTTTGCTTTCAGCTAAATGCTGAGACTGAAAACACTTCAGGCAGGAGGTTCCTAGCTTTTACTGTGTGCTAACACTGTAGCTCAGTGTCCTTCAGACTGCTGATTTCAACCCATACAGAGAGTTGTGAAATCGGTTAAGTGAGTAGCTTCCAGTATTTTTACTTTCCTGTGGAATAGAGTAGAATAGAAACTGTGTGGTACGTGTGGTAAAGGTAAGCATATCCATATGTATATATTTCTGGGTTGTGAATTAAACTGTATTTCTTAGGGCTACGTTCAAGAGCATGAGAGCTTTTCTGGCTGATATTTAAGATGCTCGCGTTTTGACTCCACACTTCTTCCTGCTGCATGTGCCTCGTTGTCTTTTAGTTTCTACCCAGCCATGTTGACGTTGAAGAGTCTTGACTTAATTGCTCTCCTGGATTTTACTTTGTTCTTCCCCCATTCCAACCACTACACTTATCCTCCTCACAAAACTCCTTTAAAATAAAATTTTTTTCTTTTGTGTCCTTGAACAGTGTTTTGTCCACGAAAAGCAAGCCGTCTCTATCAAAAATTAATAATAGCTTAGTGACTAAAGCACTTAATTAAAAGGTCAACCTTCCACATCTCTGTTGAGAACAGAATTCATCACTTAAATATAAGTTGTTCAGAATTCAGTTTCTTCAGTTCTTATAGACCACGGATGTGGTCTGTGTACTTGAGGTCTCTTCCCCTTAACGTGTTAATCCCATTTGCTTCTTTCACACCAGTAATAGATTCTTTTTTTTTCTTTTGTGAGGAAGATAGACCCTGAGCTAACATCTTTTGCCAATCTTCCTCTTTTTGCTTGAGGAAGATTGTCACTGAGCTAACATCTGTGCCAATCTTCCTCTATTTTGTGTGTGGGACACCACCACAGCGTGGCTTGGTGAGTGGTGTGTAGGTGTGCGCCCCAGATCCAAACCCACGAACCCTGGGCCACCGAAGTGGAGGGTGCGAACTTAACCACTACACCACTGGGCCGGCCCCAGCATTCTTTTTAGAGATGTTTACACTGGAGAGAAGACCCAAAATTGAGTGGAGGGAACAAGTCAAATTTAATGCTTCCAACTCTCTGGAGGTTTCTGGCTTCTCTACTAGCCTTTTCAGAATATTCTACCACTAGTTGTCAAGCAGGACTTGAAAGGGAAAAGCAAAGACAGTGACAGCTTTTGAGAACCTACTTGGAGCCAGTCAGAGTGTGAGCTGTTTTACACTTGTGCTCCGGTCATCACCGGGTCCTCTGCTGTACGTATTGTCCTAATCTTAAATAAGAGGAAACTAAGACTTAGCGAGGGTTAAGTAACGTGGCCAAGGTCCATATAGCTAATAAGGGGCAATGCCCGGAATCTTAGGATCTCAGAGCCCTGTGCTTTTTCTCCTATTCTAGAATACTGCGATAATACTGACTTACCAGGTGTCATTCCCCATACCCACATCAGCGCAGTCACTTATACCATAGAGAGATTCTTCAGGGACACCAATGGGGTCATGGAACTCCTTAATTTATGTGTAATATTTTGTGTATATTACCTTCATTTTTGGGGGGAGAGGGAGGTGTTTGATCCAAAAAAAGATTATAAATTGCTGCCATAGTTGGCAAAATAAATAGTAGTCAACCCCCCAGACTAACTCAGGTCAGAGGATTATAGGACCTGTTTGATTGTGGTTTATGTGGAATGTTTCTGTCATCTTTGAAATAGCCTTTTATGTGGGAGCATCATCTTTAACGTGTCACTGTTTTTGTTGAAGGTATCATCTGTGGGACTCCATGTTTAGGTTTTATGCCCAGGGGACTGTTCCTATTTCTTGATTTTACTTGAATGTCATTATGGTGTGATGGACACACTATTCTTCACAGAAGCACAGGTTGCTCTCTTTAAAATCATTCACTCTAGTAAAGTGACATTTGGTTGAAATTTCAAGGAAGTGAGGGAAGGAGCCAAGATGAAATGTGGGAAAGAATAAATACATCATGTCTTTGCTTTGCTTAAAGCAAAGTGGTCTGCCATTGTTAAAAGAAAAGTTAGCCATAGAATTATCAGAATTGTCAAAACTTTCTTTTGGAGTGACTCTACATGAGAGCCAGGAAAGTGAATGACTCTGTACGATTTTTATGGAAGAGATTTTGCTTCGGATGAGTAAAGTAACACATTTACCCATATGCTCGTGTGAGATTGGCTGCTTCCTAAAGGATGTTGTATGGCCGGAACCTGACCATCCGCTGTCTTTGCTTAGATCTTATGGATGCGTTTTAGCATTCAGATTAGCATGGACCCACACATTTCAGTAGTGTCCTTTCTTGTTTGAGACTTGTTTGATTAAGCACAGATTATGGTTATCACTTGTACTAATGTTACCAATATAAAGAGTATGGTTATTAATGTACGTTTCTTACACTAAAATCTAGATTCCTGCACGGCCGTGCATCATCTTCTGGCTCCTGCCTAACCCTCTGAGCTTGTCTTACCCCTCTCTCCCCTTCACTTGCTGCGCTGCTTCGACCGCACTGGCCTGCCTTCTGTCCCTCCCGTGGGCCTCTTTCCTTCTCTGGCAGCCTTCATCCTTGCTACTCACTCAGCCGGGAAGCGTCTGCTCCTGGACCTTGGCATGGCGACGACTCAACACGTGACTCAGTACCGCCGTTCCCCCCGAAAGAGGCCTTTCCTCCCACCCACCTAAAGTAGTTTCTGCCTTTCCTCCCACCAGCTGCAAGCGCATCATCCTGGTTTATTCTGTTCATAGCACTTGTCATGCCCGACATGATTGTTTACCTGTTCGTTGTGAAAGTCCCTGAGAGTACAAGCATCGCAAGGGCAGGGACCTTCCCTCTTTTGTCCACCATTGCCTCGATCAGTGCCTGGCACACACTCAGTGTTTAACAAATGTGTTATAATCACACAGTATAGTCTTACTGTAAATCAGATATTCTTCGGTAGCTTTGCATATTTACCAGACAGTTTGACACTTAAGTCCCATATAACCAACTCACATGGCCCTTTTCCCCATTTACCCTTTGCATTCTCATTTCCCCTCCCTGTGTCCTCACTGTAACTCAGGTTCTTTGTCAACCAATTCATTCAGCCCCACGTTCTGTACCTGAGAGTAGCTCCCGGGATGTTTCGTGGGAGATCACGGCTGGTGACGTTTTTTGTGAAGGTTAGCAAAGACTTGTGTATCTGTCTCTAGCATCTCCTGGGAGCCTGTTATGGATCTACTCAGGAAATTGTCAAAGCTCTTCTTGAGTAAGTTAGAATTCTCATCCTTTTGAGCTGATGGGTTCCTTAGGGTTTCTACTATCTGTATAGAACAATGGGGAAAGGTCATTTATACAGTAGTGAAAATGAGGCTCTTGGTAGCATAGTTGTGTATTTGGATTATCTTTAAGGAGTCACGACACAACAAAATATACTTACGGAGGGCCGACTCTGTGGCTTGGCGGTTAAGTGCGCGCACTCCACTACTGGCGGCCTGGGTTCGGATCCCGGGCGCGCACTGACGAACCGCTTGTCTAGCCATGCTCAGGCCGTGTCCCACATACAGCAACTAGAATGACATGCAACTATCTACTGGGGCTTTAGGGAGAAAAAGGGAAAAAAAGGAGGAGGATTGTCAATAGATATTAGCTCAGGGCCGGTCTTCCTCAGCAAAAAGAGGAGGATTGGCATGGATGTTAACTCAGGGCTGATCTTCCTCAAAAAAAAAATGATAACTTAAAATACACATACACACACACACACTTAGAGCTGCATTCAGTGTGGTCTTAGATTTCAAAGGTACTTCAGGATCATCATGAACTGACTCATGTAATACAACTAAAATGAGCCTCTTCAGTTCTTTCATGTTGTCTGGAATCTGAAAAAGATTATTAGTGTTCCTTTTATTTGTATTTAAATGACCATCTTCATATTTTATCCTCACTCTCAAATTTGAGATTAATTGTTCTCTATACTTGTCAGGATCTCAGCTCTTGAACAAAAGATAAAAAGCAAGGATACAAACAGTCATTTCTGACCAGTCTTGTGGTTGACGGGGTTCTGTGCACACCTGTTTGCCACCTGGTTCAAGTCCTTACCTGAGGAGGTGATTGGTCTAGTGCAGAGGGCCGTGACCTCTAGTCACGTCTGGGCTCCACTGCTGAATGTCTGTTATTTGAGTCAGTCTCTGAGCCTCGGGGCCTTGTCTCGCTTTCAGAACCAAGTGTTATCTTATTTCTGTTTTAAAGTGTGGAAGGCTCCTTTCATATCATTTCCCACATCGTGCTTCTAAAGATGAATTAATGGAGATAGTTTTGCCTTATCTATCTCATAAGGGGGCTGGTGACAAATGAGAAAAGGGCCCCCAAATTTCATCACATTGAAATCAGCATTGCTAGAATAATGCTGTCAGCTGTGAACTTTCGCTTCCTGAAGGCATGATAACCCCCTGAACTTTAGCACAGGAAATAACTGACTGTAATCAAACTTGTTTGGTTCATCTCCAGAATCACACAGGACTCTCTCAGCTGTTTCATAGTGTCAGATGGAGCTGATCATTTGGGAATAAAAGGTTGAGAGTAGGACACACAAAACGTGAATTTTGGTCTATGTGTTTTAGTTTATTGGAAGAAATTATTTAACAGATAATAATTTACTTTACAGACACCACTAAAGAAAACCAAGGCTCTCATTGGAGAGATGGGGATGACTTTCTCCAGCGCTGTAAGTTTTGAAGCTAATTTAATTCTGTTAGACTTTACTTGCGTTTATGTTCTAAGAAGAAACACTCTCTTTGGGGTAATCTGTGTGGTTTTTTTCTAGTTAAATGCCTGATCTATGGGAAGAACTTTAATGTGATATAAATCCTTTTAATTGAAATATTACTTCTTACCAATTGAGGATTAATTGCAGGTATTTTCTAAGCCAGTCTGATGTGTACAGCTCAGAACTAGAGAATTTATTTAAAACCTCATTGTTTGAGGTTTGACAATGGATTGTAAGAATCAGGTAACATTCATGCTATGTAAACTGTCCCGTGGTGAAAGCTCGCAGGCCACTTTATAAAGCCCAATCGACCCTGATAGCCAGACCTGACAGAGATGATAGCAACAAAACAAAACCAACAACAACTAGATATACATACATGCATATGTGTGTGTGTGAAACATGTATATATATAAACATAAATGCAAATATCCAAAATAAAATACAATGAAATTCACGACCATGCACATAACCAAGCAAATGGTAGGCTAGCTTAACGTCAGGACATCCATTGAACAGCAGCATAACGTTGTGCTTAAGAGCACAGGCTCTGGAGCCAGATGGCCTGGTTTTGACTGCTCTCTCTGCTCCTTTCTAGCTCTGTGACCTCGGGCAGGTTATTAACCTTTCTGGCCCTTGGTTTCCCCATTTGTACGTGGGAACACTAAAACCTCTCAGGGTTTTGTGAGGTTAAATGAATTGATGCAGGTAAAGCAAGCAGTTGTATCAGTTGTCCACCAATGTGATATCAGTAGGTGAAAGAAGGAAAATAGAGATGTTCATTTCAATAGATGCTTGTAAGTCCTCTGAAATTTTAGCATCCTTTCCTGGTAATTTATTAAACATCCTTGCTATGATGAATATCTCAAACAGATAGCACACCTTATAGTTAAGGGGAGAGAGGGCACTGCTGTTAGGGGTGAGACAAGGGCCTAATACCTCTCACTTAATGTTGTTCTGAACTCTAGAGTCATTGGCATAAGTTTTATGGTATTAAGAAGTAAAACTATTGGAAAAAGACATTATTATTTCCACTTGTTTGGATTTTCTATTTAGAAAATACAGGAGAATTGTTGGAAAACTTTTAAAATTAATAGAACTTAGTAAGGTAGAAATGAAAAAATAAAAATAACTCTTTTCCAAATAACCAATTAGAGAAATGTGGGGGTAGAAAAGATCACATTCATACATGAGGAAAATACAGACTCTAGGAATAGTTGGTGGTGGCCAATAATGGTTAAGACCTCTATAAATAAAGTTACAGAACTTGGTGAGTGCTATAATAAAAATACTTAATACGTAGATGTCCCCATCGTTTACTGTGGGAAGATAGAAGATTATGAAATGTTTATTCTAATCAGGATCCCAACAAGATTTTTTTAGGCTGAATAAGTGATTTCAAAGTCATCTGGAATAATAAGTAGGTTAGAACAATCAAGGTAATTTTTTTGAAGGAGGAAATTGCTCTACTGGATACTAAAATGTAATATGAAGCGGCAGTAGGGTGGTATTGGCCAAAAGATAGGTCAGGAAACAAAAAAGGGAAAGAAAAGAGTTGCCAGTGTAAAAATTACAAAAGTCAAACGTCTAACAAAATTAAGAGGCAAAAGTAAAAAATAGGAAGTGTTTGTAACATGACTGAATCCTTCCTTAACTCATTTTATGTAACAAGGGGCCAATGGCCCAGGAGGAAGACGTGCACCAAGCACATGAACAGACCGTTCACGTGAACGCAGTTGGTCAGTATGCGTGTGGAGAATGTTCGTCCTCACCAGTATTTAAAAATGCCAAATCCAGTTTGAAAAGCCAAAGAAATGCTAAGTATTTAAAAGGGATAATATGTAGTTTTGGCAAGGGTGTGCTCGCATGAGCGTTCTTTCCCTGCTGGTGTGGGTACGAGCTGATGTCACCCTTCTGTAAAGTGGCTTGGCGATGTGTATTTAGAGCTATACAGGTATTATTCGGTAGGCTGGAGTAAGTCTGTTGATGACAGTAGCTAATAGAAACATAATTAGAGCAGGAAAAAAGTCTGTGTCCAGTGTATAAAGTGATTCAGGAAACGTGTAAAGTTACAGATCAGCCTGAAAATGAACCTCTACTTTTCAGCTACATTAGAGTAAGTAATAGTCTTTATCTTGGTTAAAACCTCGCTCCCACTGTGCTGCGCTCCTTGCAGGTCAATATTTCTTTGGCAGATGAGAGTAGAATAACAGTTATGTTATCCTGCAGAAAGAAACCAGCTGAAAAAGAAATCTGTTCTCTTGGTTTGTTTTATCTGCTTTACTGTCTCCGCTGTGTGACTTAAAGTGTGTCGTGGGAGAAGAAAATCTCTATTCCATGGGAAACTAGAAGTTAGAGTATTGAGCAGCTTTGCTATTCTCCTTAGAAATGATGAGCAATCCGTCTTTCTCGTGTAACTTGTCTCTCTTGCTTCTGTCCCTCTGTAGTACGTGCCAAGTGCTCTTTGCTGCCCGAGCCGCGCCAGCATCCTGACAGGGAAGTACCCGCATAACCACCACGTCGTTAACAACACCCTCGAGGGGAACTGCAGCAGTAGGTCTTGGCAGAAGATCCAGGAGCCAAACACTTTCCCAGCAATTCTCAGATCAATGTGTGGTTATCAGACCTTTTTTGCAGGGAAATACTTAAATGAGGTATGGTGAATGGTCTAATTATTCCTTTTCTTTCTTAATAACAGCTTTTTTAATGTGAATTAATATAATTCATGTTAATCGTTTTTTATTTAGTATCCATTCAAGTCATGTTAAAGTGTTTTTGGTATATGTCATTTTCTCCTAATCTGCTCATTAAACAACTTACATGAACATGTTTACATGATTTGGGTACTGTGGTTATTATTCCTATAATTCTCAGGAGCATTTATTTAAAAATAGTCCTAGGACTGCTGCTGCCTGATGCATCTTCCCCTTTTTCCTCAAGAATTCTGCTGGTCATGTGGCTGTCATGGTATCTTTGTCGCCATTTCCTCTTTATCAGGATCAGAGTGAAGAATTTTTTCTTCTTAGTATCGTTCCTGAAATATAACAACTTAATTCATAACCCATTTTCTCACTTGAAAAATGGGGACAAAATGTGGAGAGATCAGTGATGTAGGGCAAGCACCCAGAGCTTGGGACACTCCAAAACATATGGCCGAGGGGCTGCCGTGCTGGCTGCGTGGGCCTGGAAGGAGGGTACCTTACTGTGACCTTCCGGGGTCCGGTTTCAGGGCTTTAAGCCGACCGTGTTGGCCTTAGGTCTTAGTCAGAGTTCAAGCTTAAAGGAAGTAGTATATTTGAGAGTGTTTGGGGTTATCTCTTAGAGTAAAACTGGGGATGCAGGACAAAGAGCAGATGTACATTTTCTTGTATACTTTATCTGTGGTTGCTGGAGATCTTAATATCTGATCTGAATTTTCTGTTAATTCTCCCCCTCCCTGCAATAATTGGGAGAATTTGCAACTTTGTGAGTTTGAAGGAAGATGAGTCAGTTTGAAAAGAATCATGAGAAATAAGTATGGATACGTGGTTATTGGGTTAAGACTATGGGTCATAAAGAGAACTTATACTACTTTGCATATTAAAGATCATTTAACATGCATACAAAATTAGGAGAAATTCTTTAAAGTACAAACATATAGTTCTCAGGGATTAAGTTCTGCCTTAAATGGGAAGTATTTAACCTTGTTGAGGTAAAATGGGGTGATTCTTTGGTCTCTTCACTTATTCATCTCATCAGATAAATTGAGCTCCAAAGTCGATTTCATAAACAGGACAACTGAAGTTACAGGCTGATAGCTCATAGTCTGATTATTTTGGCTGTTGTTAGCCACAGTGTCAGTCAGACTATTCAGTCTGTGCTCAGCAAATGAGCACTGTGGCCTAAGCCATGTGGACTTTTTGTGTAAAGGGCCAGGAGTAAACATTTTAGGTTTTGCAGGCCATATGTCTGTGTTGTAACTATTCAGATCTGCCATTGTAGTGTGAAAGCAGCCATAGAGGTTACGTAGACCAATGAGTGTGGCTGTGTTCCAGTAAAATTTTATCATCACTGAAATTGCAATTTCATGTAACTGTCACATAACATTCCTCTTTTGATTGGTGTTTATATTTTTTAGTGGTTGGAAAAAATTCTTAGTTTGCTGGCCATACAGAACAGTTGGCAGAGTAGATTTGGCCCACGCCTGCATCAGCAGTTCCTAGGATTATGGTGTTCTTCACTTTTTGACTGGTTTGTGTGTTTGGGAAAATTGAGCACCTACCATGTTTCAGACGCTGATCTAAAAAGATGCTACAAGTCCCCTGCTTCTTGCTGGTCTGGCTTGTCTGAGGGCTTCTAATGTCCTGCTTGTCTTGTTTTTCAGTATGGAGCCCCAGATGCAGGTGGACTCGAACACGTTCCTCCCGGCTGGAGTTACTGGTATGCCTTGGTGAGTGACAGACACTAAAGTCAGTGACAATTAGACACAGCCCTACAGATGCAAAATATGTTTACTTTCTAATTTAGCTCTGATATGGACATAACTTGGTTTGCTTTTATGATTGGCTGTTTTATCTCCTTAAAAGAAAGTCTGTGATTTGTGAGTCACTCCTGTGTAAATGTTTTTCTTTCGTTACACAAGGTTTAGCAACATATTTTGCTATCCTGTCTGATCCGCTTCTGGCTTTTTAAACTAAGACAATTATTGAACTATGTTAGTTAATAAAACCCTATTCAAAAAATCAGTTCACCGTTGACTTGAGTACAGTCATGCATAGGTTAGTGACGGGGGTACGTTCTGAGAAATGTGTCGTGAGGCAGTTTCGTCTCTGTATGAATGTCATAGGGTGTAGTTATACAAACTTAGATGATATAGCCTACTACATTCCTAGGCTATATGGTACGCATCTTGTGAGAGCACTGTCACGTGTGTGGTCAGTCGTTGACTGAAACACCATTATGTGACATATGACTGTAATTACCTTTTTTCACATCTTATCACTATTTAAACAGAGTATAGTTTAGCCCAGCACAGTTTCAGCCTTTCATTTTGTGTGCTGACCTCATAACAAATTTTACTTTCCTCTCTTTAATAGGAAAAGAATTCTAAATACTATAATTATACCCTCTCTATCAACGGGAAGGCACGGAAGCATGGTGAGAACTATAGCGTGGACTACCTGACAGATGTCTTGGTGAGTTACTGAAGCTCTGTCCTTGCAGGTTTGGCTCACATTTGGTTCAAGACCCTGCCTATTAGCTGTTAAGTGCGCGCGCTCCACTACTAGTGGCCCGAGTTTGGATCCCGGGCGCACACCGACGCACCACTTCTCCGGCCATGCTGAGGTGGCGTCCCACATACAGCAACTAGGGGGATGTGCAGCTATGACATACAACTGTCTACTGGGGCTTTGGGGAGAAAAAGGGGGAAAAAGGAGGAGGACTGGCAATAGATGTTAGCTCAGAGCCAGTCTTCCTCAGCAAAAAGAGGAGGATCAGCATGGATGTTAGCTCAGGGCTGATCTTCCTCACAAAAAAAAAAAAAAAGACCCTGCCTAGAAACTTTTAGTTGTATTTATTCGTGCTGGGTAATGTGAATGAATAATAACTTGGTCAAATTACCAAAGAATACTTCCAAGCAATTAAAACTCCTGAGAGTGTTTTTCTTTGTATGTATATAAGCCAGGCTCTGATCTAATGTTCTTGAAATTCCAGCAGCAAATCCCTTTTCCAAAGGCTAATCTCTGACTGCAGAGATTACTTTGAAGAGGTTTTACTTTGTAGAGGTTCCTGCTCTTGACCCCAGTTTTACTCACAAGCTACAAGATGGCGGCTTCATCATGAGGGCGGGGGGATAGGGATATTGGAGTTCTTCGGGCATTGTGTATTTATATATAAAAATTGCTGAAATCCAGTGAATTTGGGACTTTGCTGTCTAAGGTGTTTCTGATGACAACCGTCCTTAGAGCATTCATTCACCAAATATTTCAGGCCCATTATAGCAGCCGTTCAGCAGTAAATAAAGCAAAGTCCCTGATTCTGTGGAAGGTAACTTCTTAGTTGTAGATTTTATTTACACACGTGTGTATGTACACACGCATTCATTTGTTAACCTGTTAGATGGTGATCAGAGAAATAAGTCAGGGTATGGGGGTTACTTGCGTAACATTTAAGCAAAATCCTGAAGGAGGTGAGAGTGAGCTGTACAGATCAGGGGAAAGAGTGCCACGGACAGAGGGAACAAAAAGTGGGAAGTGCCTGGCATGTTGGAGAAACCACAGGCTTTGCGACAGGTCTAGAGTAAAGTAGGTGAGCGGGATGGTGATCAGAAGTGGACACAATCAGTATCTTCTGAGTTTAGTGTTGGGAGTAAATGAAGATGTAAATCAATAGAACAATTAAAAACATAGCATGTATGTGGGATGCTTTCCTTTTCGTAAAGTATATCCAAATAAACAAATGAAAAATGTAAGTCCATATAAATTAAAGCCCTGGTGTGAGGTATTGGATTTAATACTATTCATTTAGGTTAGCTACTTCAGCTGGCATAATTTAGGATATCTACATTAAAATAACTTAATCCTAATCCACCTTTCCCCCTGTTTTGAATTAGGTTGAGTCTCTCTATATTCTTTAAGGCATCAAATGCATATACTCTAAGCTGCATTAATATAAGTTAATATTAAAATGGCCAGATTACAATTTCTTTCCTTGTGGGAGGCATAGCAGTTTTTAGATCATTTAAAATCAAGATCATAATCGCTTGCTTGCTTTTTTATGTGTGTGTGTGTGAGGAGGATCAGCCCTGAGCTAACATCCATGCCAATCCTCCTCTTTTTGCTGAGGAAGACTGGCCCTGGGCTAACATCCGTGCCCATCTTCCTCCACTTTATATGGGACGCTGCCACAGCATGGCTTCATAAGCGGTGCATCGGTGCGCGCCTGGAATCCAAACCCGGGCCGCCAGCAGCGGAGCACTTGCACTTAACCACTACACCACTGGGCCAGACCCCTATCATTGCTTTCTTAGGATGGTGTGGTTTTCACTTTTTTATTGTGAGTATTGCCTAAAAGCCAAATATTCCAAAAACACACTTGCAGATGACTGTGACCTAGATTGTGTGCTAAGATTGGTTAAAAGCTGATGTGACCTTGTGCCTTCTGTTAGATCTGCAAACATGTATCTGTCAAGTCCTCTGCTGTGGGGTAGGGTAGGAGATGACAGATCTTTGTGTGTGTCAGGCTAATGTCTCCTTGGACTTTCTGGAGTACAAGTCCAACTCGGAGCCGTTCTTCATGATGATCTCCACTCCAGCGCCTCATTCGCCTTGGACAGCTGCACCCCAGTACCAGAAGACCTTCCAGAACGTCTTTGCGCCAAGAAACAAGAACTTCAACATCCATGGAACGGTAGCTTCCCCTACCTCTTGAATTAAACCATGGTTGATATAATTAACTGTATAATATACTTGTCAGGGAGGCTTTGAGCCATGTAGTTGGTTTTCCTTCCAGATCCTTAAAGGTAATTGCCCCTGTCTCTAGCCCAGTAGACGATATAAACGTGCTTCAGAAGCACAGATAAGTTTCCTGCCGCACATGTGGTGAGCAGCTGGAGTCACAAGGAGTGTTAAAGAAATGCCATCTTCCCTGACTGCAGGCCCTCCTGACAGCCTCTGTGCTGGCTCTCTTCCTGCCTGGCAGTGGCTGAGACACGTGTCTCGGGGCTGAGCTGGGCCTGCAGCAGCCTCCCCCGGGTGACCCTCACCAGACCTGAGGCGTTGGAAGGAGGAGGGTGACACAGTGCAGTGTGATTGGGAAGGGAAGTTGAAGGGAGAAATGAGCCAGAGCGGGACTGTCATTAAGGGCCACAACCTAGACGTTTGCCTCGTGCCAGTTATGTGTCCTTCCCTGGGCACGGGGAGAAGCAGGTTACTGGTTCAGAGGCAGAAGGCCTCCGCTGCCCCATGCCTGTCCCTCAGAAATCTCCATGGCTGGTGAGGTGGTAGAAGGATGAGGCTGAGAGTTACACTCAGCGCTGCCACGTTCTAGCTCATAGACGTGATTGTTACTGAGATGCTCATCTTCCATTGTTCTGTCGAAAGTGGGAGATCCTGATCCTTCACACAACTGCTGTGTGGGGTAAAGTACATAGAAACATCTAGTATATTGCCCAGCACATTGTAGGCATGTACTTGTTAAGTGTGATTTTAAAGCTGAGCGAACTGAGGTTTAAACTAGAGGGCCATTCTCAAACTGTGTTCCAAAAGAAGCTAATAGAAGCTCCCATGACCAAGTAAGTTTAGAAGCTTTAGGTTAAATAATTCACTCTGCTACAGGATTTCTCAGTTATTCATGTTCTAAAATGAATTTCCAACAGGGGGTTATGCTGTATAGCATTTCTCAACTGATTAATTTCTCAATATTAACTAAAGAACACTTTCAGGACCATAGTTTGGGACATGGTGGCTTAGTTTTATGAATAGGGGGGAGAGACTTAATGGTGTATGGGGATGTGTGTGGTTTTTTTTGAAAGTGTAACTTTTTTATTTAAAGAGAAGAACACTTTAGATTTGGACCTGAAGTTTTAGGAAATTGCTATGATGAGATTTTTCACAAGGTTCTAGGATGATCACTATCTTGGGTAGGAAAATAGAGGGCAGTAGAATGATGACTTATTAGGCAAAACTTAGAGGAAGGTAAAGTTAATATTGACCCTTTTGTAGTTTGGCTAGTAGACGCAAAGCATAGACTCAAAGTTATAAATTTAATCTCCTTGTAGCCAGTAGTTTCCCAGTATCTTCCACTAGTTCTCTTATTAATGCTGCTAGCGAAGGAGCCCAGGCCTTCTTCCGTTACGGAAGTGGTGGGAAGAAGCTAAAGCACGAGTGATAATCTACAGAAAGCTTTTTTTAGGGACACGGGAGAGGGAAGCGAGGGGAGAGAAAGTCTGAAGTTGTTTATGCAAGTTCCAGTTAGTTCCTTTTTGTTAAAGTATACGTGGTTCTTTTCATTATCTACTCAAGTAGTTTAGTTAGTTGACTGTGGTGACTTGGTGTTAACATTTTGTTTTCTTTTAAATTTTAGAACAAGCACTGGTTAATTAGGCAAGCTAAGACCCCAATGACTAATTCTTCAATACAGTTTTTGGATAATGCATTTAGGAAAAGGTAAGAGCCACTGCTTTCTCAATCTGGGTGGTCTTTGAGGGCACTCCAGATCAGCCCGTGAACAGGGGACTGCACCACGTGGTTATCCATGAGACAAAAGCAGAGGATAGCACGTTGGTGAGAGAGACCCTTTGATGGGGGGGCCTGGTGCCTCAGAAGCAGACAGATTCCCTTACATTCAGGTTTATGAGGTGGCCTTTGGACCCCAGGACTAATTAAACAGTCCATTTTTATGACTTGTTAAAAGATTGCAAACTGGAGCCATTTGGTAAAAAAAAAAAAGTTTCCTGTGTCTAAAGAAAAGGTTGTTTCATGAGCCATCAGCCCCAATATTTGCATAAGACCCAAAGGCTTAGACTAGAGCAAAATGTTTGCCTTTGCTGTTTGGAATTTTCAAGAAATTCTTTTAAGTCAATTTTTAAAAATCCATTACTTTCTCTTAAGGTGTATTTAGTTTAGACCAGGGGTTGGCAAACTTTTCTGTAAAGGGCCAGATAGTGAATGTTACAGGCTTGCAGGCCATATGGTCTCTGTTGCAGCTGCTCAGCTCTGCTCTTGGAGCATAAAAGCAACCCTAGACAATACATGAATGAATGAGTGTGGCTGTGTTCCAATAAAACTTTATATGTATATCAAAACAGACAGTAAGTTATTGTGTAATTGGTATAGATGTTCAGGTTTGCAAGAGGAGAAAGTTCTAGAGGTCTGTTTCACTATGTAACTATACGTAAGACTACTGACCTGTATACTTAAAAATTGTTAAGATGGGGGCCAGCCCCGTGGCTTAGCAGTTAAGTGCGCGTGCTCCGCTATTGGTGGCCTGGGTTCAGATCCCGGGCGCCCACTGGCGCACCGCTTGTCCGGCCATGCTGAGGTGGCGTCCCACATACAGCAACTAGAAGGATGTGCAACTATGACAAACAACTATCTACTGGGGCCTTGGGGAGAAAAAGGGAAAAAAAAGAGGAGGATTAGCAATAGGTGTTAGCTCAGGGCCGGTCTTCCTCAGCAAAAAGAGGAGGATTAGCATGAATGTTAGTGCAGGGCTGATCTTCCTCACCAAAAAAATAAATAAATAAATAAAATCTTTAAAAAAAAAGAAAAATTGTTAAGATGGTAAGCTTTATGTAATGTATTTTTTACCATAATTTTTAAAAAGGGGAAAAAAAAAAGAGTGGTCAAGCTTTGGCCCATGGCTGTAGTTTGCTGACCCCTGGTTTAGACCACTGAACACTGTTGTACACAGGTCTCTCTCAATTAATCTGTATTCATCAGTACTGAATTGACGACTTTTCCTTCCAGTTGTCTACTCTCATCACCGTAATAAAGCTAACGATAATAATGAAGCTAACTGGTTTTTTTTTTTTAGTTATTAGTAGCTTTATTTTATGTATGTATTTTTTAATTTTTTGTTTATTGCAGTAACATTGGTTTATAACATTGTATAAATTTCAGGTGTACATCATTATACTTCTATTTCTGCATAGATTACATCATGTTCACCACCCAAATACTAATTACAACCCATTACCACACACATGCCGCATTATCCCTTTCGCCCTCCCCCCCTCCCCCCTTCCCCTCTGGTAACCACCAATCAAATCTCTGTCTCTGTGTGTTTGTTTGTTGTTGTTATTATCTACTACTTAATGAGGGTGCGGTATAAGACCTTCTCCCTCTGAGTTATTTCACTTTGCATAATACTCTCAATGTCCATCCATGTTGTCACAAATGGCTGGATTTCATCGTTTCTTATGGCTGAGTAGTAGTCCATTGTGTATATATACCACATCTTCTTTATCCATTCGTCCCTTCATGGGCACTTAAGTTGCTTCCAAGTCTTGGCTATTGTGTATAATGCTGCAGTGAACACAGGGGTGCATGTATCTTTACACATTGGTGTTTTCAAGTTCTTTGGATAAATACCCAGCAATGGAATAGCTGGATCATATGGTAGTTCTATCCTTAGTTTTTTGAGGAATCTCCATACTGTTTTCCATAGTGGCTGCACCAGTTTGCACTCCCACCTAACTGGTTTTTAAAAGCTTCATTTATTTCTTTGGAAATAATTAAATTTGGAATGAACTAATTATGTTCTGGAATTTTTTAATCTGTTTTTTGCAATGAAGGGTCTGAGGAAAGGAAATTTGGGATTTGAGCTTTTCTGGGAGGGTGGTTTTGAGGTTTTTGGGGGGATTTTTTGCACTTTGCTTTTTTGGCAAGTTAGCAGTAGTCGAGCCGTTGTCTCTGAAGTGCCATCGCCACCCTCTGTTCACATCCAGGTGGCAGACTCTACTCTCAGTTGATGACCTTGTGGAGAAACTGGTCAAGAGGTTGGAGTTCAACGGGGAGCTCAACAACACCTACATCTTTTATACCTCGGACAACGGCTACCACACAGGTAAAGGCGGGCTTGGGGCTCCAGGGACCCTCGTGAGGGCCTCACCTTTCTCGCCCACCCGTCAGGCAGGGAGCTCCACTCCTCTTACAGCGCTGGACAGGCCGCGGGGAGGGTCTTGCCCTGGGGACCCCGCTGGTTAGAGGGCAGACTCATTCCCGCACGGAGAGACCAGCTTTCATTATTGGCTGAGTTACGTGGTGGGGCAGGAGTGGGGAGCGGAGTGAGCCTGACGGGTTGGGGCAGGCTTTATGAACGAGGTAGGAAATGGAGCCAGATTTCCAGGACAAGTAGGCCTTAGAGGATACGATGAGACGCTTTACACAGGAAGAGCAAGAGAAGATTGTCTTGGGGGAGAAACTCTCTCTTTCGAAATTGTGAAATTAGTTTTTTTGATGTGTGTGTGTGTGTGGTTTTTGTTTTGATTTTTGTCTTTTCAAACCTGCAGTGTGAGTCAGCCCCATGTCCTTGACTTCCATCGTTTCTACTTGGATCTTCTGTAGTTAAAAAGCAACGTTTTCCTCTTTCCCCAGCTAGAAATTTCATAAACATGAATGCAGTTAACCTGAGGCTTGCCTGCATAGGAGCAGGTTAATTTGGCATTTAATGAATTATGAATATTTTTAAGCACTCAACACAGAGACTAGTAAAATAACCCCCATTGTCCAGCTTCGATTTTCAGCTGCATGTGGCCAGTCCTTTGAATTCTTCCTACCGTCCCCACGTTTTTCTTTTTCAGCTAGATGGTTTTGAAGAAACTGCAGACACTGTGAGTCCACACACTGTGATTTCAGCGCTCGGTTGTGCGTCTGACTGCTGTACTGTGTGTCCTGTGTGTCAGATCTAGACCAAGTCCACGTGCTGCCTTTGGTTTTTATGTCCTAAGGCTGTCATTTGCACTGATTTATTGGAAGAACTGATGTTTTGTCCTCCAGAGTATCTCACTTTCTGGATTTGGCTAATTGCTGTCTCGTGATGCCTTAACTAGTTTATTTAGATTCAGCATTTCCTAGACGGGTAGTTGGATCTAGAGGATTAATAGAAACTCCCTTTTTCAGCAAGAATGCTTTCTTGGTGGTTCTGCTTTGTACTTCCTCTTGAGACACATCACGTGGCCCTGGTGTCTGGTTGTCCGCTTTAGGGATGCTCGTATTGATTGATGGCTCGTGTGGTATCAGCCTGAGCCCATCCTATGAAACTTTCGTGGCTAAAGCTGCCATTGATGATTGTTGCTGAAGTCCATTATTCCTTAGAAATTGCAAAGTGCTGACTTCATAACTCTGTCCTTCCTTTTGCATTTAAATTCCGCCCCCCCAAAGCCCCAGTAGATAGTTGTACGTCACAGCTGCACATCCTTCTAGCTGCTGTATGCGGGACGCGGCCTCAGCATGGCCAGAGAAGCGGTGCGTCGGTGCGCGCCCGGGATCCAAACCCAGGCCGCCAGCAGCGGAGCGCACGCACCCAACCGCTAGGCTATGGGGCCGTCCCCTCCTTTTGCATTTATTAACTGGAATTCTTCAGAAAAGGACTTCCCCTCATCAGCTGTTTATCTTGAAATGCAGTTTATTAAGGATAAACATTTTTGTCCCTTTATTTAGCAGTTTTTAGAGTAACCTCATTCAACTGTGATCAAGTTGAGTATTATACGTAAATTATGTATTTGTGTTTCATTCCAGTAATTCTTTTTGCTGAATTTGTCCTATCTTAGACCAGGGAGGCCCTGTAGGCATTTATTTAAAGATGAACTCATCATCTCCTGCCTTGTGGTAATAAGAGACCCAGGCAAATTTAAGCTTTCCATGAAAACACCATAATTAGTAGAGCCAAGTTGTTTTCGTTTTTACTGTTGATTAAGTGAGTGAATGTGTGCAGCACATGTCTGTCGTGGCTCCATCCTTACTCTCTGCATTTTGTTTGCAGGACAGTTTTCTTTGCCAATAGACAAAAGACAGCTGTATGAGTTTGATATCAAAGTTCCACTGTTGGTTCGAGGGCCTGGGATCAAACCAAATCAGACAAGCAAGGTAGGTGCCTGATGGGATGATGCTGTTTACAGGTAGCATGTGCCTGAGAAAGGAAGGCTGTTCTTCCTGAGAGGAGGCCCATTAGATTTCTCCTCTGATGAGGATGAAGGCTGATCGGCTTAAGGTCTTGTTAGTGTATTTATAAGCCTTGGAAACAGTTGAGTCCTTTTTTTTTTTTTTTTAACTCGTGGCTACTCCTTATTAACTGTATTTTTCACCCCAAATTTACATATCATGTCAGCATGAATAGCTTTTGTTTGTCTTTTGAGACTAGATCTTTACTTTGTCCCAGAGTGGTGACTCTCCACCAGGGCGCCCATCAAAATCACCCTCTGCAATTGTGAAACATGCAGAAAGGTTCTGATTGACTCACTTGGCCTGGAATAGGGACCCAGCCTCTGCTTTTTCTGAAGTTCAGGTGACTCTGCGAGGCAGCCTGGTTTGGGGCCCACTCCCCTGTAGAGCAGATCCCCTGGGCACCTTGTTAAAATGCAGATCCCGATTCTGCGTCTCTGACCTGCTCCCGGGTGCTGTCTGTCTGCTGGTCTGACCTCACGGTGAGCATAAGGCTGTAGAAGGCATGTCTTCCTAGTAGTCCCTCTCTCGATGGGACTCTTCCTGACCAAGGCCTTTCTGCGTCACTGATGCTCTCCTAGAGCTGTCACATGTACCACATTCTCTTGTCGCCATTTCCATTTGGTTGCAGTGTCTTTTTCCAAACTTAGTACCTAATACTGAAGAACTTGGTTCCTAGAGTTCGTGGGCACCTTGATCTAAAACACTTTGGTCTGAGGCTCGGGAGATAAGAACTGATAGCTCTGCCAGTTATGTCTTCTCTTTCCTGATAGCACAGTTTCAGTCCCCGCTCTGTGACACAAAAGAAAATGAGCAAATACATCATTTAAGCTAAAATTGGAAAACGGGCCAGACTTTCTGGGTATATTGGGTACTTTAGTTTAATTTGGGCAGTTAATGTTTACTTTGTTTAAATGTCTGCCATTCACTTATTTCCTTTTACGATACTCTTGGTGGAATTCTGTTAAAATTCTCTCAGAAAGGTAAAATGGCTTTTTGAGTTTTCTTTTTCTCTTAAGACCCCACTGCACATTCAGTACCCTCTAACCGGGCCTCTCCTTTCAGAGGAGACAGGCAAGTTTGGAAGACCGTTAAATCTTAAAAGCGTTTTATTGCTCATGGTCTTGGGAGCTGATTGAGGAGACCATGTGAGCAGCTGTGTGCGTTTCCCAGGAGCAGGGCTTGGAGGACCACTTCTAACCAGTGTGGGGAAGGAGGCCGCATGAGAACAGGGTGATGACTCTTAGCAGCTGCCCGTGGAACAAACTGTTCCTTCTTTCTTCAAGTTAGCAGTGGCATCTAAATGTTGAAATCAGAAACTTCGCCCTCTCTAAGCAATCTCAATGAAGCCTGGTTCCCAAGAGGCCATTTCAACAATAACAACTAATGTTTATTGACTGCTCAGTATATGACAGGTGCTATTCTAAGTGTCTTACCTGTATCAACTTGTTTAACCTCCACAGCCTTATGAGATACAGATACTGTTATCCCCATTTTACAGATGAGGAAACTGAGGTGCAGAAGTTAAATGGTTTGCCCCAGATCGTGTAGCTAAGAAGTATCAGAGCCCTGCATTTGGACTGAGGCCGTCTGGCCCCACAGTCCACACACGTAGCCATCACACTAGAGCTCAGGCGACACGTATTTATTAAGGATCTTCTTGTGCCAGCGCAGCACGCCAGGAGCAGTCAGGGAAGAGCAGTTCTTTACCCCCCCCCCCCCCCCCCCCCCCGTGTCAGGGAGAACCAGGCACTTCAGCTGCGGTTGTCAGTGAGAGCCTCAGGCGTCTGAGCAGAGGCCTGGGTGCTGAGCAGGATTCAGTCCCGCAGAGATCTGTGGGTGGGCGTGCTGATAAGAACAGTGAGTGTGAGGGCACAGATGTGAGAAGGAGCTCGGCTTGTTCCAGGGACGGGTGGTGCAGGTGTACTGAACTACTTTCGCTTCCTAAGTGAACCGGCTCTCTCCCTCCTTGCCTCCTACGGCGGACTGCCGTACTGTCCAGACAGACTGCCCTTCTGTCTGGAATGCCTGCCTCGTGCCCCTTTCACCTGGCTAAGTTAACTGTCCTAAGCTCGCCTCTGGGAAGTCACTGCAGGCCCCTGCCCCCACATGGGTGGGTGCCATCACACCTACACACCCTGCTGAGTTTGTCTCCTTTGCTCTAGGAGTTCCCAGAAGAGAGCACTATCTGTACTTAGACTACCCAGCCCTTAACATACACTGGGGACATCCACGTGGACTGACTGGATATTACCAAGGTCACGTGTTAAGTGGCAGAACCAGGACTGAAAATTAACTGTGTCTGTTCTCAAAATCCGTGGTTCTCGCACTGCTGTACTGACAGACATAGTTGGAGAAGTATGAGATGCCTCAGCTCTCATCTCGCACAAAGAATGTCAGAGATGGTGGCTGATCCGTCGTGTGCGGCAGCACAGTCGCCTGGGTGCCGGTGCCCTGTGAGCTGTCAACAGCCCGATGGCCAAAACAGGGACCGTTTGACCAGTGGATTTAGCTTTGTGTTGGGAGAGCAGGGGCAGGTAGTATGTGTAGATGCCAAAGATTGGCTGTTGAGGTTTTCTCCTTTGGCTAGAAATTAATCTAGCTTTAGACTTGGTGGCAGAAGTTCTTCAGAAGAGTTTTACGGAAGGAAAAGGTTAGTAGGAAACTAAAAAGACACAGCATGATCCAGGGGAAACAGAACCAACTGGGGTCAGGAAGACCACGTATTGCCTTTAAGACTTTGGACAAAGTGAGCCTCGGTTTCCCTGTGTGAAACTGGGAGGGTGTTAAGTGCAAACTCTCCAGTTAACCAGGCGACACCCTGGTTTCTTCCTTGTTGGGGAAGCTGGGGCTCAGGGGCGGATCCAGAGGAAGCACCCGAGACACAGGGATTCTCTGCTTCCTTACGTAGTTCCAGGGCTTGTCACCGAATTGATCTGGGTGCCCTCTGCTGTGAGTCTTGTCTTTGATAGCCCTCCATGAATTCTTCAACAGCAGGGCTCGCATGTCTGTTTGGAAACCCGATGTGCCCTCCTGAGGGCTGTCTGACTCTCGTCAGTAATCCTGCAGCCCTGTCGTTCTTCCAGAGCTAAAAATAAGCAGCGTCAAGCCCTTGACTTCATGCCCCGGAGTTTTCTCAGGGCTTTTATTTGATCAGAGTGTCTGTGTACTTAAGTCCTAAGAACATTCCCAAACAAACTGTGAGACTACGACTTATGAAATAATTTACTTTTGCTCTTGTCAAAGCTTTCTGGATTCCAATCCATAAATGAACCTTTAATTTTATACTTGGTGATTAAAGTAGTACAATTTGAAACGCTGATGTTTCTAGAAGTCACACAGTGATGGGCCCATAGTATCCATTCTAATTCTTGGTTGTGTGAAAACCAAAGTAGGTAAAATTCTCTTGAATTATTCACTCATACTCAGTATGCACTAAAAGTCTCCCATCTCGTGACATAATATGCTAATTTTGAGACTCTTTACGTCTTAGTCCAACAAAACCCTAGAAGGGAAGAGGATTTGTCCATTATTTTTAGGGAAGATGTGATCATTGTAGATATCTGGGAAGAACGAGTCCGGGGATGGTATTGACGGTACTTGTGCCAAATCTTAGTGACTTGAGTTGTACTGGAACTTACAGGCCTTCCTTCCCCATAAAGCAAACGGCCACTAGAGAGAGCTTCCATCCTACAGCTGCTGGCTCCTGAGGCAGTTCCTGGTGAGACTGGCAATCACCATTTAATCTCTCTGTGGGTTTTATTATTTTGGTGTTTATCCTTTTTCTTTTCTTATAAAGCTGCCTTGGACGTGGTGGTAATACCTGTGGAATTGGGTTCACTTCATTCATGTTCTGGACATCGCTGAAGATCTGTTGGTCACACTTCAGGGTCTTATTGCCGTGATCTGATTCTGAAGGTCGTGTCTCTGCTCATCTCTCCTTTCCTGCCGTGATCTCTTCCATGTTCCTGCCCGTTCTCGTTGACCCTAGTACAAGCTGCTCAGTGGGCCTGGGGACTGGAAGTAGACAAGCTATCTCCAATGCTGGGTCTTGTGTAATCCCTAGAGACTTCATTTTCTCAGTGACGTATGGATGCCTTTCCCCTGGGTTGCCTGCCACTGAAGGGTCATTTCTGACAGCTGCAGAGTTACACTAATGGTTCCGAGCCAGGCCGTGTGCATCACTGTGCCCTCCAGGAGCCGTCCTAGCTGCCAGGAAACCTGGCCCCTGATGAGCAATGCTCTGAAGATGTTTTCTTGCCTTTCAAGTCTGTACTCTCGGTTTTGTTTGTCAATTAAAAGTACCAGGGTTAGTAGATTTTTTTTTTTTAATCCCCAATTGGCCTCTCCTAAGCTGATCGAAGTTTTCTCAACAATTTTGAAGACTGTAATTTCCTCTCAGTAAATGATAGCTTTTCCGGTTACAAGCTATTGACTTCGTTTCAGTTACTTCTTTCATTTCCTCATCTGTAAGAGGGGCAAATGCTGTATCCTAGGATTGCAGTGAGGATAAGTGAGGATAAACGATGAGTACTGGCACAGAAGAGGCGCTCCGCAAACCTGAGTCCCCCTCGTCCCCAGTGGATCATCTCCACCACTTAAAGCTTTTTCTAGCCTGTGACCAAAGTGACTTCCAGGTGTATGCTTAGGTTCTGTTTAGGCCTGCACTGCCCACATCTGGCTGTTGAGCCAAAACATATGGGATAGTCCAAATTGCGATGTGTTATAATTGTAAAATACAGATGTGTTATAATTTATAAAATACCAGATTTCAAAGACTTGGTTCAAAAATAAAAAAGTAAAATCTCATTAATTATTTTTGCTTACGTGTTGAAATAGTAATACTTTTGATATATCAGGTTAAATAAAACATATACAATGAATCCCCCCCTCCTTTTTTTCCTTTGTGAGGAAGATCAGCCCTGAGCTAACATCCATGCTAATCCTCCTCTTTTTGCTGAGGAAGACCGGCTCTGAGCTAACATCTATTGCCAATCCTCCTCCTTTTTTTCCCCAAAGCCCCAGTAGATAGTTGTATGTCATAAAGCATCCTTCTAGTTGCTTTATGTGGGACGCAGCCTCAGCATGACCAGAGAAGCGGTGCGTCGGTGCGTACCTGGGATCTGAACCTGGGCCACCAGTAGCGGAGCGCGCGCACTTAACTGCTAAGCCACGGGGCCAGCCGCCCCCTTTTCTTTTTACTTTAATGTAGTCACTGACAGTTTTAAATTACGTGTGTGGTCCCATTATATTTCTATTGGACTATGCTGGTTTAGTTCCTGAAGAGGCATTGTACACAGAAGGAAGATAGTCTAAGAAACCGAGGAAATAAGGCAAAGTATAAATGCAGGACAGTATCTTTAATTTCTAGAATGTTTGTTTAAAACATCGAAGTTTTGTGCTCTTTAAGGAAACTCTTCTTGATGCAGTGTTGGAGTAAGTTTTTTGCAGTCTTCAAAGGCTCTTGCAAATATTTTCTAGCAGTGTTGTCACTTCGAGAAACTATGAAAAGGGCTAATATCTTCCTCTGTGGCAAGCATTCAACCTCTGAGGCTTTCAAAAATATCAGGAGTCCACTTGAAGTCAAATATAGTGAACTAACAGGAATAATCAAGGTGGAAAATACTTTGTGTAAAATAATTAGCCCAACATTTTTCTCATGATTCGTTAACAGACTCCAGGCAATCCCAAAGGAGTTTTGATCAATAACAGTATGGATGGAATAAATATATAAATTCCCAGGGGCCTATATTACAAGGCTTATAAGCCTTTGTTTGTTTTTAAAATTATTCTAGTTGTATTTGAATATATGAATCAGTAAGACCTAAGTAAGTATGGGCCATACAAAAGATAATAGTAAGTGCTGTGTGTCTCATTGCGGGGCGGGGGGCGGAGGTGGAAGAGAGCTTTAGTATAGATGGAAAAGGAAAACAGACCAGCTGAGTTCTAGATTGCTTGTGTTTTCCTCGTTCTCATAGATGCTTGTTGCCAACATTGACTTGGGGCCTACTATTTTGGACATCGCCGGCTACAGCCTGAATAAGACACAGATGGATGGGATGTCTTTACTGCCCATTTTGGTGAGTATAAAGCCCTCAGTCAGGCCTGAGCCAAGACTTGGAAATAAATTCCAGGTTGTATAAATTTGGACTTAAAAATTTAAATTTTTTTTTCCTTTTTTTTCTTTATTTTATTGAGGTCATAGTAGTTGATAACATTGTGAGATTTCAGTTGTACGTTATTATTTGTCAGTCACCATATATGTGCCCCTTTACCCCTTATGCCCACCCCCCAACCCCCTTCCCCTCTGGTAACCGCTAATCTGTTCTTTTTGTACATGTGTTTGTTTATCTTATACATACAAGTGAAATCATATCATGTTTGTCTTTCTCTGTCTGGCTTATTTCACTTAACATAATACCCTCAAGACCCACCCATGTTGTTGCAAATGGGACGATTTTGTCTTTTTTTATGGCTGAGTAGTATTCCATTGTATATATATACCACATCTTCTTTATCCAATCATCTGTTGATGGACACTTGGGTTGCTTCCACATCTTGGCTATAGTGAATAATGCTGCAATGAACATAGGGGTGCATAAGTCTCTTTGGATTGTTGATTTCAAGTTCTTTGGATAAATACCCAATAGTGGGATAGCTAGGTCATATGGTATTTATATTTTTAATTTTTTGAGACATCTCCATACTGTTTTCCATAGAGGCTACACCAGTTTTCATTCTCACCAGCAGTGTATGAGAGTTCCCTTTTCTCCACATCCTCGCCAACGTTTGTTATTTTTTGTCTTGTGATTATAGCCATTCTAATGGGTGTAAGGTGATATCTTAATGTTGTTTTGATTTGCATTTCCCTGATGATTAGTGATGTTGAACATCTTTTCATATGCCTATTGGCCATCTGTATATCTTCTTTGGAAAAATGTCTGTTCATATCGTCTGCCCATTTTTTAATTGGGTTGTTTGGTTTTTTGTTATTGAGTTGTATGAGTTCTTTATATATTTTGGAGATTAACCCCTTGTTGGATATATGATTTGCAAATATTTTCTCCCAGTTGGTAGGTTGTCTTTTTGTTTTGTTCCTGGTTTGCTTTGCCTTGCAGAAGCTCTTTAGGCTGATGAAGTCCCATTTGTTTATTTTTTCTTTTGTTTTCCCTTGCCCTAGTAGACATGGTATTTGAAAAGATCCTTCTAAGACTGATGTCAGAGAGTGTTCTGCCTGTATTTTCGTCTAGGAGTTTTATGGTTTCACGTCTTACATTCAAGTCTTTAACCTATTTGGGGTTAATTCTTGTGTATGGCAAAAGATAATGGTCTACTTTCATTATTTTGCATGTGGCTGTCCAGTAAAAATTTAAATTTTAAAACTATTAATTTTGGAGAACAAAGAATAGAATTTTTCTCTTCTCTGTGGTGGTAAAAATATAAACAGAGTACTATATCATCCCTTCTTCTCCTCTCCCCCCCAAAAACACATCATAAACAAAGTTAATACAAGTGAAAAATTGGGAAAATATTTGCAGCATCTGTGAAAAAGGGTAATTATTCCCAATAGATGAGTTCTTAGAAAGCAAAGCTTAATATCACAGTAGAAAATTGGGCAAAAGAAGTAACTAATCAACTCATAGAGGAATTAAAAATGGTCGGAATAAATGCAGAAAGATTGCTTCAGAGCTGATCAAAGAAATGCTTAACTAAAGGAGGCGTCTATTGCCTGCAGAACTGGCAAAGATGAAAACAATTAATACCAGTATTTGCAGAAGTCTGAGAATATGGAAACTATTCAGACTCTGTTCATGAAAGAGTAATCAGTAAAACTGTCAGGACGCTAGTTTAACAAGATGTATCTCTTCAGAATACACACATCAAGCAGTTCCGTCTGGGAATTTATTCTAAGAAAATAAAATTCATTTGAGAAATATTTGAGTACCCACTGTGTGCCTGGTACTGCACAGAGCTAAGTATAAAAAATGTACATATAGTATTAATAGAAGAAAACTGAAAACCTAAATATCCAATAGGGAATTGGTTAACTGGTTGCACAATTAAACAATAGAATATTAAACCAACACTGAATGATGTAGATCTGTATTCACTGACTTGGAAAGATGCCTATCACATACTACAGGGAGAAAAGGAGGTATCACAGCAGTATCTCTTCTCCTTAAAAAGTGTATGTGACTGTGTTTAGGCATAGAGAAGATTGGAAGGATCGATACTAAAATGTTTTAGCCATTAATTGTGATTCATTATAGGTGACTCTTATTCATTGATTTGTCTGAATCTATTACAGTTTATTATTAGGTGGTATATGATTCAGACAAGAGAATACATGCAACTCACGTAAGTTATGAAACATAAGAAATACCCATTGAGAACTCAAATATTCCCAATACTCAGCATCTGCCTGTGTGCTCCTCCCCGTCCACCCCTGGCCTGCCCCATGGAAGTGATCACTTTCCTGAGTTTCATGTTATCACTCTCTGGATTTTGTTTTTCAGTAATTATCATGTACGTATCCCTAAACAACTTACCTAGTTTTGACCTTATTGACATCCTACTGGATGTAATCTGGGACTTTTTTCAATTCAGCATTGTTTCCAGATTGATCCATGTTGTTCACAGATGCCTAACATTCTATCGTATGAATGCATCATAACTTAATTATCTGTTTTCTTATCAATCAGTGGACGTTTGTGTTGCTCTGGTTTTGTTTTAGGAACAGTGCTGCTCTAGCCTTCTTAGGCTTGTCTCCCAGTGAACATGTGTGTATATACCAAGGTTACAGGAACTGCACGTGTTCATTTCTACAGATATTACCAAGTTATTTTACAGAATGGTCATCAGTTTACATCCCACCAGCAGGGGATGAGAATTCCCTTTGCTCTATATGAAACTATCAGACAACTTAATTTTTGCCAATCTAGTGGGCGAAAAAGACAAATTATATTGGGTCCTACTGTGCATTTCTTTGTTAATGAGATGAATCATTTTTCAACAGCTTAATCTGCTTACCATACAATTCACTAATTTAAAGTTTACAACTCAGTAGTTTTTAGTGTATTCACAGAGTTGTGCAATCACCATAATGTAATTTTAGAACATTTTCATAACCCCGAAAAGAAACCCCCAGTACATTAGCATCTCTCCCTCATTGCTCCCTCTCCCAACACCAGGCAAGCACTAATCTACTCTCTGTCTCTATAGATTTGTCTGTTGTGGACATTTTGTATAAATAAAATCAGACAATATGTGGCCTCTGTGACTGGCTTCTTTCACTGAGCATAATGTTTTCAAGGGTCATCCATGTTGTAACATGTATCAGTACTTTATTCCTTTTTATTGCTGAATAATATTCCATTATATGGAGATGTCACATTAATTTATCCATTCATCAGCTGATAGACATTTGGGTTGTTTCCCCTTTTTGGCTATTATGAATAATGCTGCTATGAACATTTGTTACAAGTTTTTGTGTGGACAAATGTTTTCAGTTCTCTTGGGTATAAACCTGGAAGTAGAATTGCTGGGTCATGTGGTGACTCTAGGTTTAACCTTTGAAGGAACTGCCAGACTATTTACCAAAGCACCTGCACCATTTTATGCATTCCCACCAGCAGTGAACAGTGTTTCAATTCCTCCACATCCTCGCCAACCCTTGCTGTTTTGTCTTTTTATTATATCGTAGTGGGCATGCAGTGGTATCTTATTGTGGTTTTGATTTGCGGTTCCCTAATGACTAATGATGTTGAACGTCTTGTTGTGTGTTTATTGGACATTTGTGTATCATCTTTGGAGAAATGTCTATTCAGATCCTTTGCCCATTTTTCAATTGGGTTTTTGATCAGTGAATCAGTGTTCATTTATGCCTTTTGTGTTTCTTCCCGTATGAAATGCATCTTTTTGCCCATCATATCGTCCCCATGACGTGTCTTTTCCCCACGTTAAGATATGAGAACACAGAAGTCGAACATATAAATCATCTCTTTATGGTTAGTGTTGTTTGTGTCTTGTTTATAAAAATGCTTCTGAACCTTGAGATCAGAAAATAGTTCTCCTAGATTTTCTTATAAAAGTTTTGTAGTTCTGCCTCTTACATTCAAGCCATTGGTGGATGTAGAATTGAATTTCTTGTATGGTATGAGTCAGGGATCCAGTTTAACTTGTTTCTCTATGAATACTCAGTTGTCTTTTCTGTTCCACAGATCTGGCTATCCCTGTACCAGCATCATTTTGTCTTGTCATAAAGCTGTATAATTAAGTCTTTGTATGGACACACCTCTCATTGTTCCTGTGGGGATCCTAGCCACCTCTCTTCCATATAGACTTTCAAAACAGCTTTTCAGTTACCTGAAAAATCATGTTGGGCTTTTGGTTGGAATTGCACTGAATTTATAGATCAGTTAGAGGGAAACTTATGTCTTTTAACTTTCTCTATACAAGTCTTATACTGTGTACCTTATTTCTAATTAGAAAACTTCACTGTGAGGGTAAAATCACTCTGCTGGGTATAATTAGTTTCTCTGCACAATTCTGCAAGTGCCATTTAGGACTCGGCTCTTTTACGTGTTCTGGAGGTTATTCCAGTGAAACTACTGGTATATTAGGGCTGCAGAGCAATTTGTTGCTGTTACACCTCTAGCTCTGCCCACGCATGGCTATTTAAATTAACTAGAATAAAATGAAAAATTCACTTCCTCAGTGGCACTAGCCACATATCCAGTGCTCAGAAGCCACTGTATTGAACAGGTCAGATAGAGAACATTCCTGCTGGACAGTGCTGCCATAGACCAGGGGATGCAAACCCCTGGGGCCAATCTAGCCCACCCCTGGTTTCTGTAAATAAAGTTATATCAGAACACAGCCATGCTCATCTATACAGATATTGTCTGGGCCCACTTTCCTGCTACAACAGCAGAATTGAGTAGTTGCAACAGAGACTATGTAACCGCAGACCCTAAATATCTACTGTCTGGGCTTTGACAGGAAAAGTTTAACGACCCTCCAGACCGTTAGTCTCACACTTGCCTGCACATTAGTATAGCCGGGAAACTGAAATACTAATACCTGGGTCCTAGCCTAGGTTCTGATGAGTTGACAGGGGCATAACCTGGCCCTTGGGAGTTTTAAAGCTGCCCTCGTGATTTTAATATGCAGCCAAGTTTGAGACCACTGACCTAGACTTTTCAGGCACCATTTTCTCCTCTGCATGCTCTGACACTCAGGTCTGACAGGTAAGTTCTTCCCCTGACTCCCAGCTTCCATGGCCCAGGGTGGGTGCTTACAGAGGAGCTGGCAGCTTCTGCAGTCTCCTGTTACTTGCGGTTTCTGAGACCTTGATCGGCACGGGATTGTTTAGGTTTCATCATAGAACAGGGAGTTAGGAAGTACGTTCCTGTCTCTGACTCGCCCTTGCCAGGCAGCTGTGGTATTCCAAGGCCTTGCACAGGCTGTCGCCCCTTCCCCACCGTGGTCCAGTTAAGTGGGTCCACTGAAGTCCTTAGAGCAGTGGTTCTCAAACTAGCATTCCTCAGAAATGCCTGTGGGGCTGGTTAAAACACAGAATGCTCCCCACCCGCACAGGGAATTAAGAATTTGTATTTGTAACAAGTTCCCAGGTGATGCTAATGCTTCTGGTAGTGGGGCACACTTGGAGAACCACTGTTTTAGAGCAATGCTTCTCAAATTTTACTGTGCATTTCCTGACTCACCACAGGATCTTATTAAAATGCAGACTCTAGCTCATTAAGGCTTGAGGAGGGCCTGAGATTGTGCATTTCTCACCAGCTCCCAAGTGTGGCTGATAGACCACAAACCAGACTGAGTAGTAAGCCTAGAGGCCATTTCAAGAGTGCCTTCTAACCTGGTCTCTGGGTCTCCATATCTCCACTCCATTTCTAGATTCTGCTACTGGGTGCCTTTTCTAAAGCACAACCTTGATTGTGTTACTTCCCTGCTCAGAAACCTCCCGTTGCTTCCTATCTGTCACCTGCCATTCTTTATAGAACTAATGGGCAGCCTGCTGTCAGCCTTTTCCTGTACGGTTACCAGCCTGCCTCTCGACTCTACGTGGCGCTGCTTCCTTGTCTGAGCTAGATTTCAGGAAACCATACTTCCAAGTTCTACTTCCATCCTCTGTTCATGTGGTTCTCCTGATGCAGAACTTCCTCTCACTCCTCGAGCCTTCTTCCTTTCTCCATTCGTGTGCCTGTCTTACACTTTCCTGATTCAAGTGCTGCTGCTGCTTGCCTTCCACTCCACTGATGTGCGTTGGAGATGAAATGAGCTCATACATGTATGATGTCTTCACCCTGACCATCACGAAGTACTTTGAACCTATTACAGTCCTTAGCACACTAGCCTAAGTTAATGTTTGTTTAATTCTTGTCCTTGTATGTAGGCTATAAATTTGTTAGTGTGAGCTTAGAACAGTTCTTTGATACACATTGTAGACAGTATTGTGTATTCTAGTCTGGACTTGGCCCTGTGACTTTGAGTCTTGCTTAGCTGCTTGGTCGGTTTCCAGTCCTGACCTGCTTTCCTGAAGTCGTCTTGGGAAGTAACTATCAAATGTGACCGTCACTTGTAAGGGCTCCACAAATCCCAAACATGACACTTGGTAGCCTTCATCTGCATCAGTCGTGGTCACTCCCTTTAGTTACTGAATGCAGAGTCCAGTTGACTCCCAGCTCCCCCTTAGCACTAGAATAAATAACTCTGTGACTCTTATCACAGTCTGTAGGCCACACAGCAACCACTTCTGCTCTTCTTTCTAGAAAGGTGCCAGTAATCTGACTTGGCGATCAGATGTTCTGGTGGAGTATCAAGGAGAAGGCCGTAACGTCACTGACCCCACGTGTCCTTCCCTGAGTCCTGGAGTCTCTGTGAGTAATATCTTGAGTCGGCTTAGACAGCTTCCTCATGGACAGCACAGCAGGCACTGGTTTAGTGTGTCAAGTATTGAAACCCTTCGTCTGAGTCCTACTCCTTTGTCACTTGACTGGGAGATTAGTAGATGGACAAAGGAAACTTCAGTAATCTGGAAGGTGATGCTGCCAACCTGTCGTCAGACTGTGCACTTCGAATTCTTCCCGTCTGTGTAACAGGTGCACACCTCTGCCCACGTTCTTGCCAGATCAATACCCCTTCCTGTTTTCCCACCCTTCCTCGTAGCGGCACTATTTTTTATTAGGGATGTTATCAGTGGCATCCCATAGGGAGATGGGGTTCCACCCGTTACCATGCCGTCACAAGTGTCTCGCACGGGTGGCAGTCAGGCTGGTTGTGGGGATGGTAACAGCCACCCTGGCCTCTCTTTGGAGAATGGGAAATAGGCTTCCATTTGGAGTTGACCCTCCAATACCAAAGTGTTAGGATATAGTAAAGAGCCAACCGGAAGTTGGTATAGAAGACATGAAGAAAGAAGTTAAAATCATAAGACCACTCAAATCAGCCAGCCCTGATGGCTTAGTGGTTAAAGTTCAACGTGCTCTGTTTTGGCGGCCCCGGTTCGGTTCCCGGGCGTGGAACCACATCACTCGTCTGTCAGTAGTCGTGCTGTGGTGGCGGCTCACATAGAAGAACTAAAAGGACCTACAACTAGAATATACAACTGTGTACTGGGGCTGTGGGGGAGGGGGAAAAAAAGAGGAAGATTGGCATCAGATGTTAGCTAAGGGCAACTCTTTCCCAGCAAAACAAACAGACAAAAAAAAAACACACTTATAAATGAGTTACCTACACATGATTCCACAAAGCTCATTTTAGCCTTTTTCTCTAGCCCTTTGGGATGACAGTTCCGAATACACCTTAGAAGTGACTCATTGAGTATCGATTTCTTCTCCTCACCAACCCATACGTTTTATAGGTGCTCACTGCAGCCAGTTCTTGTCAGGAGATCAGCAGGCAGGGATGGCAGCAGTCTGTAGATGGAACAGCCACCACCCGTGTTCCTTGATCAGGTTAGCTGTCAGGAAGGAGCAAAGCCCCACGTCTATTTTGATTTGCTTCTCTGTGGAAGGTTTCCTGATTTCCGTCCAGTTGTATATCCAGCTCGAGCCAACTAGGTTGCCCCTGTAAGCCAGTAATATTTGTTACTATAGAAAAACTGTCTTCCTTTAACTCTTTAAATATCCCCTCAGCAATGTTTCCCAGACTGTGTGTGTGAAGATGCTTACAACAACACCTATGCCTGTGTGAGGACCATGGCGGCACTGTGGAATTTACAGTATTGTGAGTTTGATGACCAGGAGGTAAGAGGGCCTCTGCATCCCCACCCATGTCCATCGCCAGCGCTTTGTTAGCTGGACTTGGTGGCAGAAGAGCAGTTCCAAGGATGCTCCCTAGGGAAGACGTGTTTCTTACCTGTACTTCCACTTAGGTTTTCTTCAGTTAAGAAAACAGAATTCCACAAGGCCGTGCTTCCCGTCCCTACCTGCGACCTTCCTGGATGGGGTTCTCTCCACTCCCACCACCTCCCAAACATACACTTTAAATGCACACTTCACGTTTTCGAAAGGCTGCACGCCTGGTCTCTTTGCTCCCTCATAGTTTGGGGTGAGGGTGAGACACCTCAGCTTCTGTGGAGGTGAAAGGAGTTGAGGCATTTCCTAGAAAGCTTACTGCAGCCACCTTGTTCAGAAACTTCTGTCCTCACTGCGGCAGAGCCCAGTGCTGCTCAGATGGGTTTAGCAGTGGGGTCAAAGGCAGGCCCAGGAGCGCCATCCCTGGAAGAAGGTGGCTTTTAGCCAACGCGGATCAGTGTGGATTATTGGAAGGACCACATGGACTCCAGTTCTTGTGGTGTCATACCTGTTCATCAGTGTGCGCTCCCCTGCCCCATCTGGCAGCCCACATCTTGCCATGTGATGCTGACACTCATCGTGTTTCTCAGAAATTGATGTGCCCACCATTCACTGGTTGCTCGTGGGCGCTTTGGACAACAGGCAAGAGAGCTTCCCTCAAACTCAGTTCCTGTTCCCCTCCCCTGTAATGTTCATCCGTTTGATAACTGCTTACAGGTGACAGTCTGAGGGCAGTTACTTGAAGCCATTGTAGGCAAAATTTACCGACCACCTTCCTAGCCTATCACTTAACTCCAGTTTGGAGAAAACTTCAGATTGGGTGGAAAATGGTGATATTACACACGTCTGATGTTAGAAATAACAGTACTGTATCCTTCCCCAGTTGGTGTTACACATCCCAAACTGCTTTTAGAACGGAAAACTTAACATTCGTGTAACCCGGGTTAGAGTACTGTCACATCTGTTCTCATTTGAGTCTTCACAATTCTAGGGCAAAAACAAACCTTCAAATGTCTACTCGCACTCAGTAACTTGATCACTAAATCCAGTTTCTGAGACCTTGCCATTTGAGGCTCCTGCCTTCTGTTCTCTGCCTAATTACAGAAGGTGGTAAGCTCCCCACCACTGCCCGCCCCCTCCTGACTCTGCCTGAAGCACCGGCTGCACTGGAGGCCCCTTCCCAGCATGTGGGCCTCGGACCCGAAGCAGTTGAACCCCCCGAACAGATGCTCCGCTGTCTCGTGTACACCCTTGGGCTCTCTGGGGACCTCCAGACCAGATGATCTTCTCCTGGGCCTGGGTCTCGTCCATCTCCTCCCCTCACATTTGAGAGAATGCATGCGAGGAGCATCTCCTCAGCTTAACCCTTGCTCTTTTCTCTCGTCCATCTTGCCACTTCCTGTAGGTGTTTGTAGAGGTCTATAACCTGACTGCAGACCCAGACCAAATCACCAACATCGTGAAAAGCATAGACCCAGACCTTTTAGGAAAGATGAACTATCGGCTGATGATGTTACAGTCCTGTTCTGGGCCGACCTGTCGCACTCCAGGGGTGTTTGACCCCGGGTAAGTTCCGCTTTTCTTCAGTGCTGGGCTAAGTTGTCACCAGCAGCCATGTGTTCTTGAAGGCAGAGGGAGCCTGATGGACCCTTCTGCTGTGAGCCAAGCTGTGTTCCCCGCCCTCTGCTCCAGAGTGGGAGCGCTGTCTCAGTGCCCCAGCCTGGGGTATGGGAAAGAGCAGTTGGAAGCTTGGCTCTCCGTGGCCAGTCGGTGCTTTGGCTGGAGGCATGGCCTATTCCCTACCCCCGCGGCCTCCTCTTCCTGGCTCTGATTCTCCTCACTGTACCATTCGGTTGCACTGGGGACACCTGGGACTTCTTTAAAGTCACCGACCAAGTGGTACCCAGTCCCTAGCGCTTCCCAGAGCACACGTTTTCATTTCTCAGAAACCCTAGTTATAGAAACGGGAGTGCTTGCCAGTCAATTTAATGTATTAAACACACAATGAAATAGAAGGTAGACACTCTTAGCTGTTGAAACATACAAGCCCACTGCAGGACATGAAGGGAGGAAAGACGTTAATGATGGCCTCCTGAGTCGGCTCCCTCCTCCCACTCCCGTTCCTCTTCATCAGTCACTTTGCACCAGGGATGCTGGGGCTCAGCACACCAGGCACTGGAGCTGCCGATGGCAAGAAACCTGTCATTTTTGCTTGAAGATTATGAAATTAAAAATCAAACTTTCACCGGGAAAGGATCGTTTCAGGTCTTATTCTCTGTAGGGGAGAGGGGAGAGTGATGTCCTAAGCTGATGGAAAATAATAACTTATTTAGCCATCTTCATGTGAAATGATATCTTCAGTCCAAATTAGAGGGGAATGTAAGTAAAGACAGAGAAACTGGATTATAGACTATTTATTAAAGAAATGTAAATAGTGTATATAGAGCCAAAGAGACATGGATGCCAGCAGACTAAAACTAGGTAACAATATAAAAACAGTATTTATCATAATTTTATATCAGTTAAGCAAAGTAGCTTTTTGATATGGATAATCCTGTTAATAGCCAGCCCTGGTGGTCTAGTGGTTAAGATCTGCAGTTCTTACCACCGCAGCCCAGGTTCGTGTCTTGCTCAGAAAACTACACCACCCTTCTATCGGGTGTCATACTTTGGCAGCTGTGTTGCTGGGATGCTGAAAGCTATGCCACTGGTATTTTAAATCCCAGCAGGGTCACCCATGGGGGGCACAGGTTTCAGCAGAGCTTCCAGACAAGACAGACTAGGAAGAAGGACCTGGCCACTCACTTCCAAAAAAAGTGGCCATGAAAACCTTGTGAATAGCAGGGAGCATCGTCTGATAGAGCGCCGGGAGGTGAGAAGATGGTGCGAAAAGACCAAGCAGGGCTCCGCTCTGCTGTGCACAGGGGTGCTAGGAGTCGGAATCAACTCAACCACAGAAATCCTGTTAATGCAATAATTGGTCAAGCGTTCTGACCGACCGACCAGCTTTGGTCTTTCCTCCAAGTTAATGAAATGGATCTTTGTTTGGTACTAGTTCCTTGAAGTAGGAAGGTCAGTCTCTGAGATAAAAGCACAAGACTTCTAGTTGACACATGCTGATTTTGCAGTTTCCAGCAACTACTTTGCTCAGAATGTTTTATCAAACCAAATAAAGTTAGATGTACATAGCAGTCTCTGGCTGACTCTTGGAACTTAAAGCCAACATCTAATTAAGTCTTGAACAGAGGGTCCAGGGACGTGGACCTCTCGGACCATGACGTCCCTGAGCACGCTGCAGCGAGAGCACAGGCCTGCCGTGCCAGCATCCAAGTGGCCAGTGTGGGGCGCACGCAGCAGCCCCCTTGTTTCTTCTGGGCACCTTGCCTTAAGTGTTAGATTCAACCGTAGAATTTCCTTGCAGCCCTCAGAGCCCCAACAGGTACATTTCAGATGAGGAGCTAGAGCTTGGAGTAGTGGTTTGCCCCAGGGTCACCCTCTTAGGAACTGCTACAGCAAGATCTCCTGACTTCCAGGCAAGCTGCGTTTGTTTGTTTAACTGTCTTGCTCACATTCTAGAAGCTTATAACTAAGATTCTAGATGCTGGCTTTGCTGATGTTAGCCTGAGCTACTTAAACTCTACCTGATTTTCTTTTAAATTCCTTAGCCCTAGCTTTTTCTTTCCTCCCAAACATTTAGGTCTGTAGAACCCTCTGAAATGGGGGTCAGCAGACTAGATCCCACAGGCCCAATCCAGCCTCCCCCTGTGGGAACACAGCACACACATTCACGTACATAGTGTCCGTGGCTGCTTTTGCACTTCAGCAACAAAGCTGAATGGTTGGGACAGAGACTGCATGGCCCCTAAAATATTTATTATCTGGCCCTTTACAAAAAAAGTTGGCCAGTCCCTGCTCTAAAATAATAAGAGTTAGTTTGTCCAAAAGATAGCAGATAAAAGTAAATACAATGTTATTTCTAGCCTGCACATGTAAAGTTTCTCTCCAGACAATCTATATGCTTTGCCTCTGCCGAGTCTCAACTCAGGTTACCATTCAGCATTCGCTCTAACTTTCCCTTGGGTGGTAAGTTATTTTATGTGCCAGACATTTTACCTGGATTGCCTTACTATTTGATTGGTGGCCAGAGAAGTTAGTGACTGCCCTCAGTTCATAATGAGCCTGGTTCAAACTCCTGTCTCAGGTGCACACCTGTGCTCTTACCCACCACAGCCTGTGTGTCTTAACCGCAGAAGAAGAAAGGGCTTTGAAACTGCTGGTAGGTCTTTCACAGCAAGGGCTGTAGACTCTTCCATCAGGCTGTTAATATCTTAGGGATCGCCCCTTACCCCCAAAAAACAAAACAGCTCAAATCTTGCCTCCAAATGCCTTTCAAGACTAACCTTACTGCTGTTTCTTCTCTCCTCTCCACTTTTACTATATTGTTTTGTGCTTGCTGACTTGTGATGGAAATGCTCTTAATTAAGTACTGTTTTCTTACTATAAACAGCAGCTCCCTTCTGATGATTTAATTATTCCTTTTATATCCCTTCCTGATATCCTTAAGTCCACTTACTCTTCTGCACAAAGTACTCAATGGCCAACTGGAATGAATGTGGCATCCTTGTTTTCCTCCCCAGATATAGGTTTGACCCTCGTCTCATGTTCAACAATCACGGCAGTGTCAGGACTCGAAGGTTTTCAAAACGTCCTCTGTAGCGACCTCGGCAGTGGACCCCTGCACGCCTCTTTCTGATGAAGTGATTGTAGTAGATGTCTGTAGCTAGTCTTCAAGACCACGCCTGGAGGAGTTTCTGGACTGGCTTTGTTTTAAGTCGTGTTTGAAAAAGCAACCCAACCAGCTGACTTCCTTGTGCAAAGTGTTAAACTGTGAACTCTGCCCATGTCGGGAGTGACTGTCCCTGGTCCCTTCACTCCACTGATAAGGAATGCTCCTGAGGTCTTTGTTCTCGCCATACACTTTCTGTCCTGGGGCTACACTTCTTGATTATTCCCCATGTGGTCAAAGTCTGAATTTGTAAATCCATTCAGATAAATGGCAATACTTCAGGGGGAAAAATGTTTTTGATATATATAGCTTGACCTAAAATCAAAGGACCTGCGTAGCATTTCAGATTGAGCACCTCACTGTCAAAAATACTGACATCACATGGCTAGAAGAATGACCATCAGAGCTGAATCATCTGATTAAGAACAAGTACCATTGTTTTTAGATTGGTAGAAATATATTGTTTATAATATCCATCACAATGTGATAAGGTCACAGATTCAAAACATGTCAACCAAGCTCTGTTAGTTTTTTGGAATTCTGGGCTGGTGCTGCACTGAAATAGAACAGTAGGCTTTTGGGAATGGCTAATTCCAGGTGACACTGAATTAGTTAATGGTGACAGCCACCTACTTGCCGGTGGCTGCTAACCACATGGAGTGCCAGTTACCACTAGGGGGATCGAGGGACTGTCTCTCTCTACTTTCCCCTCAGAGATCTGAACAGTAAAGCGGCTTAGGTATCTCTGCAGAGAACAGGAACTTCTGGGGTTGGTGAAGGCTGCATTTCCCAAGGGCCTCCCGTAGATGGGGCTCTCGGGTTGGCAGATTGAAGGGCTGTGGTTGGGATGTGGTAAGTGCCTGTCCGGCAGGGAGCCTGGGTTTCAGAGTGGGAAGTTGTTTGACTCTCTCTTCATTTTACTGACATTCTGTTCATTTGTTACAAGAGGTAAAAATTTCTTACAGTTGATGCAAAGTACCAACTCCTTTACCCTACCTTCTTCCCTCCTGGATAGGGTCTTCCTGAGTTTTTGGAGTCTTGTGTAATTTGGGCCCCATTCGCTATTCCCCTGCCAAAACCAGATCTTGTTGAGGTTTCCTCACTGTTTAGAACACCGACATTTTTATGGTGTTTGGCTCAAAAACCAATCCCGTTTCCATTGTTTCCTTCACAGGAAGCTCATCAGTGGTGGGACGGCAGAGGAGGAGGAGCTGCTGTGGTTGGGAACCTGTTCGGCTCAGGCAGGAGTGATGGTAGCTCTATTTAAGGTCTTAGGTTGAGCTCTAAGCACTTTGTAGGACGTGGCCAGAGCACCTTTTCCATCAGAATTCCAGAGAGCCGTGACAGGTTAATAGCCATTGGGTTTATTCCTTTACCTCACACAACCCCAGTAACTGTGGTGGTATTTAGAGGTGAAACAGGCAAGTGAGATGAACACCTCTGCTATGAACGTTTTAGGGAAAGAAATGCTAAAAATTTCAAACTACAATGTTGAGTATAGGTTACAGCTTTATTCTACACTTTGATTCTTAACATTAATCAGTCAACTTCCACATTAATGAAAGTTGACCACAGTTATTCCAGAATAAAAAGAAACCTACTGTTACCAGGTCTTGTACTGTGATGTCATATTATTCAGTTTTATGATGCCGGTTCCTGAAAGCAGGTGAAGTCATGAGACTGACACGTGAGCTACCGATAGTGTCCCTGCCACACTCTTACAGTCAGCAGACTTGTTTGGGTGGGGGGGTGCCATGTGGCCTCTCGGTGTCCTCTACTCTTAGTTGGTACATTTCCTACCAAACGTTTAAATGGCCTCTAAAAATTTCACTTTTTCTCTTGGACTAGCTTCGTTCTGTATCTGTGCTAATAAAATCATCTTTCATAAAGAGGCCTCAGTTTACAGCCTAGCAGACTATAGAACGCACTGAACTTTTCAGAATGTACAAAGGATCCACTGCAAGAGGCTTGCCTTGTTTCTCTCTAACTGTACTGATCTGAATTTTGATTATTTTCCCTTCTAAGAAGGTCAGGTCCGTATCTGTTGGTGCCCTTCAGAGTACAAAACTAGATAACCATTACGAATGAACACAGGCTATAGGAATGAATAGAGATTTTTGCCTTACGAGATTTCCTATTACAAAGCTCTTCCTCAAATACAGTGACAAAGCAGGGAACATCTGTTAAGCATCTTTGAATTTGACCAATGGTGCTGTGCAAAATACATTTTAATTGACAACACTAGGGTTTTTGTACAAAATAGTAATGATAGCCATGGAAGTTATACCTTAATCTGTGAGAAATGTTCTTAAATTTATTTTTAAGTGTCTAAGAATTAGTGCTTTTTTAATAAAGAAAGATGAATTGTTCCAGGATCCTTATTAAGAGAAAGCAAAAGGTATTTCAGTCGATTCACCAATGGAATTAGATGGAAAGGTTTGGGCTCTTGGGTTTCACCACCACTTAGGTCCCACTGAACTTTGTGAATTCCTGTGTTTGCATCATCTGTTCCTAGAAGTTATTCTGCCCTGGCTGTGTGTCATCTCTGTCATTTGACTTAGAAAGTGCCCTTCAAAGGACCCTGTTCACTGCTGCACTTTTCAACGAATTAAAATTTATTTCTGTTCTAGTGGGAATGTGTCCTTTGTTTTAGTCCACAAGTTGTAATTTTGACAGGATGCTTTTTTTTCTTGATGCTGTTTCATGTTTTAATCACTCACTAGTACTGGAGATGGGCCGTTTCCTTGTTGAGTGCACCCACCTCTTCTACACGTGGGCCCTGCTGACTGGTAGCCATGAAGGAGCACCATGTAGAAAATCATTCCCAATAAATCTTTATGCATTTACAGCTTTGGAGAAAAAACATCTTACCTTGGCCAGCTTTACATGAGATAAACTAAGCTCACCTTCGAAAATGCTTTGCCTTGATGTCCAGTCGGGTGATCCTCCATTACCCTAATGAGGAACGATTCCATATGGGGTTGACAGACTTTTTCCTAAAGGAATAGATAATATTTTAGGCTTGTAGGCCCTGTGGTCTCTGTTGCAACCACTTAACTCTGCTGTTGTAGCAGCACAAAAGTAGCCCTAGCCGATACTTACATGAATATGAGTGGCTGTGTTCCGACAAAACTATTTACAAAAACAGGCAGGCCATGGTTTGCCAACCCCAGACCTAGACCTAGTAGGTTGCCTCATAGCTTATAAATTATCAAGACCAAGTAGCAAAACCAGATATTAGAGGACACCCATAAAGTTGTCAGATTACTATCAGAAAAAACAGGTATTTGGGGTATATCACAATGTCAAGCCATCGACAAGAAAGAGGAGAACGTTTATTTGCATAGATTCTCAAAGTGAGGTTAACTACAGACTCGACCAGATCCGTTTTTCTAACTTATCCCGCCTATTCCCACTGAGACTATACCCTGCCCTGTAGAACAAAATTCCTTATGGAATTACTCTTTGTTTCTTCTTTCTCTACCAACAGTGGGTTGAAAGAGCTGGACATATACGCACCTTGAAGTCTGCTGAGCCAAGAGCAGACAACTAGAGAAGCCAAAGGCCACAAACTGAAAGCACCTCTACTGATGGCCTAGGAATTACTACACAGTAAGACAAGATTTAGACGTGGGACATGGGAGCTAGCTCCTCGAGTACCGTAGAGTGGATTAACAGTTCTAAATCTTAGTCTGAGAGGAAGCTTTCATGACCACCTTCTGCCCATGAGACCTGAGATCCATATGTATCCTCCTGTCTGCAGCTCTGACTGATGCTGATGGGTCCTCAAAGGGTAGAGAGAGACAAAGGATGCCTGTAACTAGTATTGTGATAAAAACAGCTCTGCAGGCTAGGTTTTTTCCTCAGTTTAATTTACCAAAGCTCATAAAGCTAATTAGTCAAAGAGCCGGGATTTCAAAGATGTGGCTTCAAAGCCATCTTTCTGTTAAACTCAGCTATCTCTATGATCTAAGAAGGACTTTTCCCTCCCTCATCTTGTGTCTGAGTGCCTACTCTGCCTGGCAGTGAGCTTGGTTATGAAAGGGAATTATTCTACTCCTGATCTCCAGGACATTATATAGATTGAAAAGAGAACTTAAGAAAAAAACTTCCAACCAAGAACACTCGACCAAGCAAGGTTATCATTCAGAATTAAAGGAGAAAGAATTTTCCAGACAAGCAAAAGCTAAAGGAGTTCATCGCCACTAAACCAGCCTTATGGGACATGTTAAAGGGACTCACTTAAGCTGTAAAGAAAAGGTGCTAATTAGTAACAAGACGTATGAAAGCATAAATCTCACTGGTAAAGGTAAATATTTAGTAAAGGTAGAGGATTAATCATAAAACTAGTATGAAGGTTAAAAGACAAAAGTAGTAAACATAACTACAATAATTAGGGGATACACAGGTAAAAGATGTAAAATGTGACATCAAAAACAAAAAGGTGGGGCCATCCCAATGGCATAGTGGTTCAGTTCGGTGTGCTCTGCTTTGACGGCCTGGGTTCTGTTCCTGGGCGTGGATCTACACCACTCGTTGGCGACCATGCTGTGGCGGTGACCCATGTACAAAATAGAGAAAGACTGGCCAGGAGGTTAGGTTGGCAAATCTTCCTCAGCAAAAAAAAACACATAAAAAGTGGGGAGAAGATAAAAATGTAGAGTTTTAGAATGCATTCAAATTTAAGTTATCAACTTAAATAGACTGTTATAAATACAAGTTGTTACATGTAAGCCTCATGGTAACCACAAAGCAAAAACCTGTAGTAGGTACACAAAAAGAGAAAAGAATCTAAGCATAATGCTAAAAGTCATCAAACCTCAAACGGAGAGCAAGAGAAGAAAGGAACAGAAGAGCTACAAAACAGCCAGAAAACAATTACTAAAATGGCAATAAGTACATATCTATCAACAATTACTTTAAATGTGAATGGACTAAATTCTCCCATCAAAAGACATAGACCCATGCACGTGGATTGGAAGAATAAACATAGTTAAAATGTCTATTACCTAAAGCAATCTACAGATTCAATGCAATCCCAATCAGAATCCCAATGACATTCTTCACAGAAATAGAAAAAAGGATACTAAAATTTATATGGGGCAACAAAAGACCCCGAATAGCTAAAGAAATCCTAAAGAAAAAGAACAAAGCAGGAGGCATCACAATCCCTGACTTCAAAACATACTACAAAGCAATAGTAATCAAAACAGCATGGTACTGGTACAAAAACAGACACACAGATCAATGGAACAGAATTGAAAGCCCAGAAATAAAACCACACATATACGGACAGCTAATTTTCGACAAAGGTGCTAAGAACATGCAATGGAGAAAGGAAAGTCTCTTCAATAAATGGTGTTGGGAAAACTGGACAGCCACATGCAAAAGAATGAAAGTGGAACATGTGCTATCGCCATTCACAAAAATTAACTCAAAATGGATCAGAGACCTGAAGGTGAGACCTGAAACTGTAAAACTCATAGAAGAAAATATTGGCAACACACTATTTGACATTGGTTTTAAAGGAATCTTTTCAGATGACATGCCTACCCAGACTAGGGACACTAAAGAAAAAATAAACAAGTGGGACTTTATCAGATTAAAGAGCTTTTATAAGACAAATGAAACCAGAATCAAGATGAACAGACAACCAACCAGCTGGGAGAGAATATTTGCAAAACATACATCTGACAAGGGGTTGATCTCCATAATATATAAAGAACTCACACAATTGAACAACAAAAAAACAAACAACCCAATCAAAAAATGGGCAGAGGAAATGAACAGACACTTCTCCAAGGAAGATATACAGATGGCCAATAGGCACATGAAAAGATGCTCAACATCACTAATCATCAGGGAAATGCAAATCAAAACAACACTAAGATACCACCTCACGCCTGTTAGAATGGCTATAATCACCAAGACAAAAAACAACAAATGTTGGAGAGGATGTGGAGAAACAGGAACCCTCATACACAGCTGGTGGGAATGCAAATTGGTGCAGCCTCTATGGAAAATGGTATGGAGATTCCTCAAAGAATTAAAAATAGAGATGCCCTATGATCCAGCCATCCCACTACTGGGAATCTATCCAACGCACCTGAAATCAACAATCCAAAGAGGCTTATGCACCCCTGTGTTCATTGCAGCATTATTCACCATAGCCAAGAAGTGGAAGCAACCTAAGTGTCCCTCGACTGACGATTGGATTAAGAAAATGTGGTATATATATACAATGGAATACTACTCAGCCATAGAAAAAGACAAAATCGTCCCATTTGCAACAACATGGATGGGTCTGGAGCGTATTATGTTAAGTGAAATAAGCCAGAAAGAGAAAGACAAACACTGTATGATCTCACTCATATGTGGAATATAAACCAACACATGGACAGAGAAAACTGGACTGTGGTTACCAGGGGCAGTGGGGGTGGGGGGTGGGCACAAGGGGTGAAGGGAGTCATATATATGGTGATGGACAAACAAAAATGTACAACCCAAAATTTCACAATGTTAGAAACCATTAAAACATCAATTAAAAAAAAAAAAAGACATAGAGTGGCTGAATGGATAAAAGGCAAGACTCATCTATATGCTACCTACAAGAGATTTACTTCAGATGTGAGGACACATACAGACTGAAAATGAAGGGATGGAAGAAGTTATTCTGTGCAAATGGAAACCAAAAGAAAGCTGGAGTAGCTGTACTTCTATCAGACAAAATAGACTTTAAAACAAAGACTGTAATAAGAGACAAGGGTATTACATAGGGATAAAGGAGTCAATCCAACAAGAGGATATAACATTTTTGAATATTTATGCACCCAACATAGGAGCACCTAAATATGTAAAGCAAATGTTAACAGAAGGAAAAAAAAAGAACTTGGCCCTGATACCTGTATTTACAGGGAAATGATAGTTTTGAACTAAGAAGGGGAGGTGCCACTACCATTCAAGTGGCTGCTTGTCCCACTCCACAGCATGGCTGTTGGAAAAAAGTCAAAACAAGAGCTCCTTTCTTCTTACCTCATTTAACTATTTCCGGCATGGCTGTGATAAGCCAATACAAGATGGCTCCTAATGATCCTGTGTGGCTGCCTCCCACAATGCATCAGGGTTGGTTGGTCCATTCGACCAATAGGTTAGGGCATATGTGATGATGCATGACTTCCAAAGCTAGATTGTAAAAGACATAGCCACTTCCGCTTTGCTCTCTCACGGATTACTCTAGGGGAAACCTGCCACCATATCATGAAGACACCCAAGCAGCCCTATGGTGAGGTCTCCATGGTGAGGATCTGAGGCCCTCCGCAAATGACCAGCCCCAACTTGCCAGCCATGTGAGTGAGCCATCTCAGAAGCAGATCCTCTGGCCATCAAGACTTCAGATGACTGCAGCCCCAGCCAACACTTTAACTGCAACCTCATGAGAGACCCCCAGGCCAGAACCACCCAGCTAAGCTGCTCCCCAGCTCCTGACCCACAGAGACCACAGGATAGAATAAATGTTTAATGTTTGAAGCTGCTGATTTTGGAGTAATTTGTGTTGCAGCAATATATAACTAATGTAATGACCAAAGCTGGTACCAAGAGAGAAACTGAGGCGAGGCGTTTGCCAAAACCTATCCAATTGTAGGTACCCGGAACAGGGCAAAGCTTCTGGTGGTAGAGGCTCAGTTATCTCCAAAGGGAGAAAAAAGTTTCCTGTACATTACGTACTTGAGGAGCATAAATAAACACTGGTTCCCAGCTATTGTTACTAAAACCAAGTAGAAGATTCTTTGTTGAAATGATTGCTAAATTGTCGTTCTCAGCACATGTTGGAAAATATTTTAATGGACCCTCTTGGCTGGCAGGCTCCAGTCACAGATCCGCGTCTTCTCGCTGGTAGGTCTCCACAACTCACAAAAGCTGGTGCGGGGGAGAGCACAGCGCAGGGTGGAGCAGTTTTTCAGCAGCTGCAGCATGTTACCGTTCTGGCTTGGCTTCTCAGGCACCTGTTGTCCAAATCAAGCTCGTCAACCATGACTCCCTCGCCTCGTCCCAACCCTAGGAAAGTAGCTCAGAAACACAATCGACTCTCTTCCCGCTTAAGATCCTAAGAAAGGGGCTGCTTTGTGTGCCTTTCTTCTCCAGTCTCCCAGCACCTCCCAGATTAGGGACGCAGCAACTTTATTAGGGCCTGAGATCAGCATGACAACCTGGATTCTTTCCATGATCTGGAATGAGTGACGACTAACTCCGAGTCTCTCTCAGGGCAGACCTCAGCCGTGACTGCGCTTTATGGATGCCCCACGGAAAATGAAGCCCAGGGTGCCGAGTCTGATCCTCTGCACGGCAGGGCAAGATGACAACTGGGGGCCTCAGTCATCCTGCCCCTTTCTTCTTCCTGTAAGGCCACAAAAGGCCCAAGTTAAGAGTTCAGGGGTGAACACTGACTGTAAGGAGAGGCAGGAAGCTGCAGGTCGTGGTCTGCCTGTAGAGGAGCCCCTGCCTGTTTCAAAGCTGCCCAAGTCGCTGTTTCCAGACATGTCTATGAAATGTTTAGTCCCACACATGTGGTGCAGCTGGGAGAAATATAAAGTGAGCTTGAGATGGTCCAGTCCCCAAGGAGATTACTAGCTGGGGCAGCACGGGGGGAGGATTCACATGCACGACAACACGGGCTAGAAACAAGGGAGAAGGCCCCCAGCTGCACCTACATGTGGCCCTCTGGTCTGGATGTCTCAGCAGCACTCTCTGCTCACAGAGACATGACAGCATGGGCGCCCCAGTCCCAGCTGCTCTGAGCGTTTTGGCTCTAACTCGTCAGAGAAGAAAGACAACACTGCAACTGTATTTATGGGGAACACAAGGGGAGGCACTGAATGTGGATTTCTTGGTCTACTATTTGCCCTAGAATCTTGAGTGTTTTGCTTATAATTCCATTTCCTTCCCTAAGCATGAGTTTAAAAAACAAAAACAAAAAAACTTTTCTGCTTCGAAAAATGTCCCTCTTGGAAATTGCATCCTCAGTGATGCTTCTTAGATGAATTTTAGTGTCAACGTGAGAAGTAAGCATCTTTGCCTGATGGTAAAGCAGCCATAGCACCACTATAGGAACAAGAACTTGGAAAATAATATCGCCTGATGCTACATCGGCTTAATGATGCACAAAGTCCCTCCAACTTCTCTATCTTATTTGGTCCTCACATCAGCCCTGTGAGGTAAGCAAACAGGCAACGCCCTCTCCACTTGACAGGAAAAAAACAATTGGGTTTGATCCAGAGTAATTGTCATTGTAAATTTTAACTCTGCCCTTGCTAAAGATGAACTCTTAACCTAGAGAGAATTATTTAGTCCTAGTTAAAGTTCTTTCTTCATAATAGAGGGAAAACAGTAAGAGTGATGCTGATGTCACGTGCTGCCCAAAGAAAGACCTTAGGAACCAGTCCCATCATGTAGGAAATCTCATGTAAGGTAAGTTATGAATTCTGTCAGGTGACTCCTACTCATCTGCAAGATCTCAGCTCTAAATCACTTCCTCAAGGAAACCTTCTCTAACCTCCTAAATGATAAACTCTCAGAGCACTCTGTACTTGATCTTCACGACTCTTGGCAGTTTGCGTTACACATGGACTCCGGTTTCCGCGAAGAGAGGGACCCTGATGTGCTTTCTCACCGTAACCTACCCAGTACCTAACATCCTCAGGAGATTTATAAATATTTGTTGGATGAACGAAATTAAAACACTTGGTGTTCTACTCAAGTTTCTTTTTGTGCAAAGAACAGAACAAACTAATATAGGTGAAAGGTTAAGGGAAAAAAAGGATGGTTATGAGAATACGGATATCACAGAACCCGACTGTAAACCAGATACACTCATTCCTCAAATATGATGACAATCAGTTCCAAGCTGTTGGTTGGGAAAGAAAGAAAGAAAGAGAGGGAGGGAGGGAGGGAGGGTGGGAGGAAGGAAACAAGCAAGCATAATCATAATTCTCATTTTAATAAGCATAAAGCCTGCTGTATTTCCAGTAATATGAAAGGAAGCTCAAATGTTAAGTTAGAATATTTTGATCATATGCATTCAAGTTACGTACTGCAGATAATTGTAAATGTAAATCCTGGGGGAACCAAGAAGTTGGCAGCAGCAGCAACACCAGCACTTGTCTTTGGCAAGCTTCTCAGAAGCTAGGCAAAATTACGACTGTGTAGAACTGACCCTTTTTTTTTTTTGCACAAAATAGTAATTTTTAAGGAAACTTATGTCAAGGCAGAGACCTAAAATATGAACATATCAAGTGTATCTGTAGAATCTATAGTGATGACACCTCTCCTGTTCCTGAAGTTGGTCATTTACGTCTTATCTTTCTTGCCTGATCAGCTGGTTAAAGGATAATCAATTCTGTTGATCTTCTCAAAGAACCAGCTTTTGGTTTCGTTGATTTTGTGTCTATTTTCTATTTCCTTAACTGCTACTCTTCATTACTTCCTTTCTTCTGCTTGCGTTGGGTTTGCTTTTCTGTTTCTAATTCCTCAGAGTGGAAGCTGCTGTCCCTCATTTGAGCCCTTTCATCTTTCCTGACAGGCATTCAGTGCTACCGATTGCCCTCTAGTTCTACTCTTGATCCCGTGGTGGAAACAGGCACGTTAAGTGGAGACCTCATGTAAACAAAGATAATTCTTTACGGAGGGAAGCGGGTACCATGAGGCATCCAACAGCTAAAAAATACCAAGTAGGTTCTGAATTTGCTTTCTCCTCCCAAAGGGCACATGGCCTCTCTTCTCTGCTTCCCTCGGCTGCATTCTCCTGCTTTCTCTGTGGTCTCTCTCTGCCCCCGATACAAGGCTAGTGGCGGGCTCAGCCCCTGGTATATGAGTACTCATCTCTGACTAACTAGAATTCCCTTGTTTCTTTATTTAAAATTTTGAGAAAGTCTAATTGATCAACAGCTTTGTGTCAGAGGTCTAACCGAGACCCAGTTAGCCGTGGTCAGGGGCACAGAGTCATTCTATATATAGAATTGTCCTTCCCAGGGCTAAATGAGGCAGGTCCGGGAGCCTCTTTGCAGGCTAGCTGTTACTCTCCATATGGAAGTAATTTGTTTAAAAAAAAAAAAAAGAGAACTGTGCACACGCTTGTCTCCCTTCAGCCTCTGAAATACTCTGTGGAGCTCTAAGATTTGCAATTAGTATTTGAAAAAATATGGGGTGCTCGTTAAAATAGCAGATTCTCAGGGCCCAGTACTAGAGATTCTGCTTCAGTAGCTTTGGGGTGGGGTGCAGAAAAATCTGCCTTTTAAAAATCAGCACCTTCAGTAGTTCTGGAGGCAGTCCAGGAAGAAATAGCGTGGTAGCCTCATTGTCGTGAAATCTCTTCCAGCAGATCCTAAACACTGCCCTTTCCCAACTGCCCGCTTCAGGACAAATAACTTCCCCAGATCTGCTGTGCCTCTGCGTGATGGCCTTACCTGCAAAAGAACAACATTTTAAAGAGCAAGCTGGGGGAGGGGGAGCAAGAGGGGCGCGGGACAGGAGCATCCTGCCCGGCTCACCCGCACCCCTGCATGCCAGCTGGTCATCTTCCTTCCCCAGACACACATTCCCCCTATCTGAAGGCTGAAACCCAAGCTCCCCGACTTCCATGGCTGCCCTTGTGTTCTCAGACAAGCGTCTCCATGCTCCATTTTACCTAAACATCATTGACTTGGAATGTTTTCCTTGAGAGAGCACATGTGCAAGAAAAAACATTTGAAATGTTTGCCATTTTGAAGAGAATCTGAAGACACCATTTATAGCTCAGAGGGAAAGATTTGATGTTAATTAAGCTGTTGTCTCCCCGCCTGCGATGGTAACAATTCACGGATTCTAAGTTTAGGCAAGGCACTGCAGTTTGCTGCTCCAGAATTCCTAGAATTGAAGCAAATTTTATCGCACTTGAAAATCAGAAAGCTGTCTAGAGCAGAGCCCCCTAGAACCCCACTTCACAGAAAAGGAACCGCATGGGGTTTAATCAATCCGAGGTGTCCACACAGGGCGGCGAAAGTGCGGGGAGGGTGCGAAGCCGGACGCACAGCCGGCTCTGTGCGCTCAAGGCCCAGGCGCACTAAAGGTGAGACCCTTGTTCAGAAAGATAGAAACAAACTATCGTGGTTAAAGTAACGGCCTCCCAAGAACAAAGCCAAGCCCCCAACTTCTTCTGAAGTTTACAAAGAGCCCAATGTTTTGCTGTTGGTGTATAAACATTTAAAAATTCCAATACTCACGTTTCTGGGACACCGGAAGGAGAGAGGAGTTTTCAGGCGTCACCCGCCGCCCAGCGCAACCTCTGCCCACCGCCCAACGCCCAGAGCCACAAGTGTCCGTGGAAACTATGATTTAAGATCAAAAGGGTCTGCCCTCCACCCTGCCATTCTCACCCTGTAGAATTAAAGGGAAAGATTTGCCAAAAACCAAAACAAAATGAAACCAGAAACCAGCAACCAAACACACAAAAAACTCCCAAAAACTCTGCAGATGGAATTAATGCATTTCACCTGAAAGTTGTTCTGTAACACTGCCCACCCCCCCCCACCCCCGATTTCCCCCCATCCTCATACAAAGCCACTTCCTTGCACACGTCATTAAGTGAGTGGGGATTCACAGCAGACAAGTGTGCACCTTAAAGACTTGAGTACTTGGTGTCCCCTGCTCCTTTGGAGAGGATCATCCTGGCGGGGAGGAGAACTCCAGCCTTCGACAGCACGCGGCGGCTCCTCGGGACTCTGCTCCCTGAGGCTGTTCTTCTGGAGGTCCGGGCAGTTCTCTCACTAACCGCAGGGAGAACACCGGCTCCGGGGCCCCGCCTGTCGGTTTCTCCCACCCACAACAGGACGGGCCAACGAAAACACAGGTGGGTGTTGCTTCCGGGTAACTCAGTATAATCACTTCAAGGGAATGCTAAATGAACAAAAACATGGACGATAAAGCACTGACGGCAAGGCCATCCCTTCATTTCCCACAAATCGCACTGCACCAAGGCCTGCTGCGAGATGGACTGGCCGTGAGGGGCCACCCGACAGGCCTTCACAGGCAGTTTAACTGAAAAGCCGGACAGAGCTCACAGGGAAAGAGCGTGGAGAGGCAGACCGGCTCTGCCGGCCTCACAGGGGGGAGAGGGCAAGCTCCTGGCCTCAGGGCATCATTCCTTGTAAGTGGACACAGGGGGAGAAAATGAAGTAATGCACATTAAGCTTTTTTTTATTTTTTATTTATTTTTTTATTGGTGAGGAAGATCAGCCCTGAGCTAACATCCATGCCAATCCTCCTCTTTTTGCTGAGGAAAACCGGCCCTGGGCTAACATCTATTGCCAATCCTCCTCCTTTTTTTCCCCAAAGCCCCAGTAGATAGTTGTGTGTCATAGCTGCACATCCTTCTAGTTGCTGTACGTGGGACGCGGCCTCAGCATGGCCGGAGAAGCGGTGCGTCGGTGCGCGCCTGGGATCCGAACCCCGGGCCGCCAGTAGGGGAGCGTGAGCACTTAACCGCTAAGACAGGGGGCCGGCCCCTAAGCTTTTTAGAATAATGCTCGCCGGTTGGTACTTTGTTTGAATTTGCTGTTATAGTATAGAGCCTATCCCTGCTCTTTCAAAAAACAAAACACCTAATTAGGATCATCTAACAGTCCCAAACGCAGTGTACAATTCTTAAGAACTGATTCTGCACCAAAAGAATATTTATTTAAACAAGTTATCAATTGGTGACAAATTCTGAAGCAAAATCTGGGGCAGGAAGCTAGTTCCCCTTAAGGGATAAAAATCCCAAAGCGTCTTCCTGCACCTTGGGTAGTAACCCAGGCTGAACTCCCAAGCCGGAGTCCTCCGGATAGTTCAGTGCAAAGGGGTCTCTACATGGGGCCATCATTTTCTACCATCCTCCTTTCACTTATAAAGCAGCTGTCTGTCCTGCAATGTTTCCTGGTCACCAGTGGAGCAGCCTCGCTATTCCACCTACGCCTCTAGGGGGCAGCGCAGGAGCGAAGACCCTGCCCCGCGCAGAGCGGAGGCCTGAGGAGAGGGCAGTGGGGCACCCAGGGGAGAACCCAGTCGCCACTGCTGACCACCAAACACTCCCATCCCGCGGGAGAGTCATGGTGACCAAAAAGTACAAATACCTCCATGTTGAAAGTGGTCAGTTTCAAGGAAGGGAGACCTCAGGGGCCAGCCTGGAGGTGGAGGGAGAGGATTTCTAAGGAGCCGCCCATGTTCTATTTGTAGTGCTCACAGGGCATCCACTTGAGAGTAATTCTTTAGACTGTCCACATGCTTTATACTGTTGAATGTATGTGCATCTCACAATTGTTTTAGGAAGGTGTTATACGGGCAGACACTCACCCAGGGTTATTTTCCCCAGAGGATACAGCAAAGGAAGAATGACGTTTGGGAGGACAAATGTGCCCCATTCAAACCTGGTAAAAGCTGTCACCTTCCAGCACGTGTCCCCATGTATCTGCAAAAGCAGCTCACCCCGCTCCCGTGACGTTCTTTCATCTGGCGTATTATCATAAATAAAGACACACAAACATCCACTAACAACTTCAACTTTTAATAATGGAAACAATTTGCCGTTCCAGAAACAATTTTAGGAAAGAAAAATCTTCCCTATAAAAATAAACTTAAACTCATCGAAATTATAAATATTATAACTTTTTACTTCTGTGATTTAAAATGCTCCCCTGCAATACTACCCCTTCATTTAACATCGTTCCTGTACCATCACATACTGAAGAGAAAACAGTATTACAGCAAAGCTTAATTTAACATAAGAATTTGTACAATGATTTTTAAAAATCTTTGGCCTCAGTGGCCTTCCCTCTTTTACACATTAAAAACGTTGCTGCGGTCACCAGTGTTTGAGAGAGAGTATCAGTCTGCAAAGAACCTGTACTGACAGAATTTCAATACAGCAAGGTTTCCAAATTGCAACTTGTAGTGCACACGACAGTGAGCGAGGTTCTGGAGAACGCAGATGAGGATGCCTATTTTAGACAATCTACTTCAAGTAAAAAAAAAAAAAAAATTCACAGATACCCATCAGCTCCTACTTTAGGTTCTAACAGTGTCTTCATCTGAGAAACAAATGCTTCACAAAACATAAGCTTACTGGAATGGGTAATTAAGAGACCAGGTGGTGGATAACAGTATACTCAAACCCAAGCCGTAGTCTGAATAGTAAAACCAGTATAAAAATCATGAAGGCATTCCCTGAACAATGAAGGTAAAGTGTTGGATGACAATGTTACTAAAACCTCATCAATGCACTAAAAAGAAGTTACATGCAAAATTAAACAAGATGTGCCATACATATTTTATAGCTAGTTCTACTTTTTTTTTTTTTCCAACTTTCCTTAAAAAGTTCAGCAAGATATGATTGTCTCAGTAACGTGTGTGGCACAGCATAACCAACACTTCCATCTGCCTCCCACAAGATGGGTCTTCTCTGAAGAGTCAGAAGGGCCACCAAGAGGAGACAGAAATACAACAAAAGGCACAGTTCACTTAAGAGGCAAAGAACTGAAGCACCTCGGAATTTCAAAAAGAATCCATTAGGTGTCACCAAAGTGTTAACAATTCCTTGGGAATTTATAAACAAACAAAAAATATCCTAGGCTAAAAAGACACAGTAAGGCCCCTCTAGAACCACAGCACCCCTTGCCCGTTGTTTTCAGATTACCTGCTGCATAAGGTGAGGGTATTCAACCTGCTTTAGGAAGGCTCTATTGCACATGCGATTCTTTGGTCGATAGGAACACGCACTTGTGATGAAGTGTTTCCATAAGGAACCCCTCTGCGTGGTCAGTGGGGGTGGACTTCCTCCCTCTCCTGGTCCTGGGTCTTGAATCCATGTCCCTGTTCTACATTATGCAAGAAGATTTCACTGAATAAGAGAAAGTGAGAAGGAAGAGGAGGGAGAGGGAAGGAGGCAGGAGGGAGGGGAAGGGAAAGGAGGGGGTGATTGTCAGGAAGTGTGCTGTGCGCTCTTTACTTGGCGAATCTCCCCGCTAACGGTGGGGGAAACAGCTGCCCTCCCCCAAACTCCTCCTCAGCTCTGAAAACGACCTGGGGAAACCAGAACTTCACAGGAGTTAGCGAACGTCACCGCTCCACCTGCCCAGAGAAGCTGCCCCAGTCAGACCCTCCACTGTGGAAAGGAGGCCCCAGGCCAGGCCCTGAGGGGGGCAGCTGCGGGCCGTGGGCCCGTCACCTGGGTCTGGAGGTCGCCTCCTGAGTGCTCCGCCCGGCTCTGGGTCAGCTGCAGAGTCAGCCCTCCTTGTGGTCGAGGTCCTACTTTCTTTGGTTCTGTTCCCACATTTGACTTAACAGGAAGTCAAGCACTACTGCGGGGGGTCTGACATTTCAAAACTGAATGCTTTTCCACTCGGTCACCAGCAAATACACCCTCCTCCTCTACCATCAACTCGTCGCCCAAACACCTGCCCTCGGAGCCCCGCCTCCACTCGCGCCTTCGTCCAAACTTGCTCTTTACTCTCTGTCAGACTCCTCCAAAATCCTCCACAAAGCCCTCAGAGTTCTAGCTTCCTGTGCCTTTCAACTCACAGGGACCATTTCCTCTGACATTTAAAAAACAAAAACAAAGAAGACAGGTAGTTTCAACATAGGACAAGTATTCAGATAGATTCCTTGTTAAGCTTGTAAAAAATCGTTTGCACATCCTTAAGCTTAACATCAACATCACATAATTAAAATAACTAAAAGAAAATAAGGAAAAAAACAACCACCCAGAGTTCACGCTTCAAAGCACTCTAGAATGCTCCAGATGAGAACAGATTCACAGCTTGCCAAGAGGTAACACCGCAGTGATGTAACAGAACAAGCTTGCAGAATCCCTCACAGAGGACGCCTAAGGTGCAGGATGCTGCGTGACCAGGTTTGGGAACTACATCTAGAGATAAAAAGGGGAAGCCCTTAGCATCACGGGGCAAGAATGAGCCCTCCGAGAAGAGACGGTTGCTGCTGGTCCGCACACGTCCTGCGCCGTCCGGGCGGCGGGAGCCCGCGCCTTAGCCAGGCTTCCATGCCTCGCTGAGGGCTTCTTCCAGCTTGTCTCGGTAGGCCGCGTAGCGCTTCTTCAGGCTCTGCAGCTGCTCATCTTCTTCCTTGTCCAGGATCCGCAAGAAATTCTGTAGTTCTGGAAGGCTGAAGGCTTCCCACTGTGAGAGAACACAAAAAAGAAAAGCGCCAGGTGTTTCATCCCACGTCCAGACTTAGGAAAGCTGACCACCAGCACGTGGGGGTGTGGCTCCCTCCCTCCAGACCCACAGCCCAGAGTTTACAGGAGCTGAGCCCTGTTACCAGCGCTCCCTCCGCGCCCACTCGGCGCAGCTCCATGCCCTCTGCTCCCTGCTCCTCCCATGGGTTCTCCAGAACGGCTCTCACTAAGGCCAAAGGCCTCCATATCCCCACAGCCATTAGACACCCCCACTCCTGATCTGACCCCTGGAGGCGTTAGAAACGATTCCACACCCCTCCATCCTAAAGCCCTCTCTTCCCTCTACTTGGAGTCATCACTGGTTGCCTTCTTTCTCACCTCCCACAATCAATTTCATCACTTCCTAACAGTTCTCCCATCAGCCTGCTCTTCCCCACCTCTACTGCCCCCTCGTGCTGGCCACCGTGCTGGCCACCGTCATCCTGGGACCCCTCCCACCCGGCCTCCTCACTCCACTCTTAAACTCCCCCATCTGTTGCCCAAACAGCCAGCCAGGATACTCTTTGTAAATGTGAATCTGGTCATGACCCTCTCCTGCTGAGGATCACTCAATGGCTTCCCTTGGTTGTTTCTGCCAAGTCTGAAACACCCCAAGCTCTCATGCTGTGCCCCTCACTCACTACCCCAGTGGCTCTGCACACGCTCTCCCCTCGTCCACTCTGCCTGGCAAACTCCTGCTCGACCTTCAAGTCTCAGTTTAAATGCCACTCTCTCTAAGAAGGCGTCTATGCTTTCCTCCCCTCCCTCCCACCCAGGACTAAGTCTATTAGAAAGCTCTCTCTGAGCACTGGTAGCCCTGATCACAACAGATTTTCAAGTTATTTTAATTATTTGCTCACTGTGTGTCTGTCCGTCCGTCCGTCCGTCTCTCTCTCGCCTACACCTCAGCTACACAGCAGCCATCCTACTACTCACTACTGGGGCTTTGCCTCTTGCCCTTGAGGCTCTGAGTTCTGTTTCCCTAACAGCACCCAGTACTTGGCAGGCACAAAATAAATGTTTGTGGCATTTTAAAAAAATTTTTAATTAAAGCAGGAAATGTCAAGAGGGTATCTGGCATCACCTGATGCCACTCCATGTCCTCCCTCCCAAAAGGGGGCCCTGGGTCCCGGCTGAGCATCACTGCCCCGGCCAGGAGCAACTTCCACTGAGGAATCCCCAGGGCAGGAGGGCAGGGAAAAGCCCGGAGACAACCCCATACAGTGAATGGAGAGGAGGCAGAAAAACCACCAAGTGGCCTCCATGACAGAAGGCTTCCGGGAGATGAATTTTGAGCTGGTTATTAAAGAAAATAAACATGGAGTAGGAAAGCAAAACTTTCTATATTAGAATATTCCATTAATTAAAAAAAATTAACATTTTTCACATATGTTTTCTAAAATAAAGACATTATAAAATATCATCTCCCTCCCACTCCCTGAAAGCTATGGAAAGCTTCTTCCCTCAATTCATTAACCTTAAATAACTGAGAAACAAGACCACCGTACAGAGGTCCCACAGAGCAGCAGGGACATTAAAATACAATGCAGGGGCCTGCCCGGTGGCGCAAGCGGTTAAGTGCGTGCACTCCGCTGCGGCGGCCCGGGGTTCGCAGGTTCGGATCCCGGGCGCACACCCACGCACCGCTTGTCGAGCCAGGCTGTGGCGGCGTCCCATATAGAGTAGAGGAAGATGGGCATGGATGTCAGCCCAGGGCCAGTCTTCCTCAGCAAAAAGAGGAGGATTGGCAGATGTTAGCTCAGGGCTGATCTTCCTCACACACACAAAAAAACAAAACCAAACACAGTGCAAAGTAAATTTCACAACTAAGCTACCATAATTCCCTCCCAGACCTGAGGGGCTCTCACTGCACTGGACTCTGTGCAATATGAAAAAGACCAGGACCGAGAAAGACAAAGCAGCGATGAGGCTTTGCTGACACGTCTGGCTTCAGCTGTCAGAGGGCACCTGCCATGTGCCAAACTAAAAGGCCAAAGGAGACTTCTGCAGCCAGCTTTGTCTCCAAAACGAGAGTGAATTTTAAAAACCTCAAAACATTAGCATCAAAAGAAACTTCAAAAATGTCCAAAATCACTGTCTTCCCAAAACTCCCTAAACAAAGTTCCAATTTACACTCACAGATAAATACACTATTTACAAAGCAAGTTTACATACATTTCTAATTTGCGACTCAAAACCACCTTTTAATGTCTTCAGTCCCAACTTTACAGATATTAAAACTGAGGACTGAAAAGATTAGAAGATACACCCAAGGTCCGGCTCCCAATGGAACAAGAGGAACAGGAACCTCCTGGTTTCCTAACTCTTAACCCAGAAATCTTATCTCACTGCATCACAAAATGTTCTACATGGACAGTTCACACCAGTCCCTGTTCCAGATGCAAGACTGAGGCCCAGAGCCTCAGAGACGCACTCAAGTGTCGTTTTAAAGTTGACTCTTGATCTAGAAGGACAGTCCAAAGTGCTTTTTCCTTCACCTGAACTGGTCTAAATACAGTCCTCCCTGGAGAGAAAATGGTGAATGATATATATATGTAAACATAATGTCTTAATCATTTGGGCAAAAGGAGAAAAAAAGATTCTAGAAAGTTAAATGTCTTTTGCAGTAAAGAGACTGCATTTCCTTTGATTTCCCTGTACAATGACCTTGGTTAGTGGCAAACATTTGGAGAGTGTCAACTTTCAAAGTTCAGCTGGATTAGAGTAATTTGCAGGTAAAAGAGGCGAAAATGACTCTGGGTGGAGATCAAGTAAAAAACTTGATTTCCTTCCACCTCTGAAAATTATAGGCCGACATAATCAGTGCTGTAAACGAATTCTATTGTAGGCTAACTTTGGGTCCATTTCTGACAATTCACAGAAAACACAGAAAACACACAGAAAGCTGTCCTCCACAGGACCGCCTTTCCTCCCAGGACAGACAGACTGACGGACACATGCGCACACATTCTCTCTCCCCTGCCTTCCTCCTCAACCCCGGCGGCGAAGGCCCCACACTAGAGCGATAAAATGGGGCCAGCTGGTCTGTAAAGTTTAAAGCAAGAATAAACCATCACTCACCTCTCCAATTTCATGTTCACGAAGAACAAAACTAAGTGTGTCTGTTCTGGGCCCTGCTACCAAACGCAGGTAGAGGGGATGTTCCCGATCTGAGAGCTTGCAGGCGTAGACTAGGTAAGGAAACAAGCAATGTGTCACTAACAATAATGAATCGTTCCCTAGACCACACACGCCCTACCATCCCCTCCTCCAGATCAAAGCAACAGTCTGTTCCCCAGCCGCCAAGTCACCATCCTCCTCATCTTATTACCACCAATAAAAAGCCCACAGAAGAAGGAAAGCGACACTATTTCCGTCCTGTCTGCACAGTATAAACTGTGCCTTGATTAAAAAGCAAACAATTTTCAAGAATGAATTTAAATGGGTATTAGTCCCCAAATGGGCTTACAATTCATTCTGCTTCTCCTTTTAGAAAACAAGAAAGTTAAAAGAGAATCTGCAACCCCTTTAAAAACAATAAAAATATACCATCCAAAGAACATGAAATCAGAGCTCTAGGAGCAGATATCTCTACAGATTAATTTAGAATTGGCAGCTGCAAACAAACCAGTCAGAATACCAGCCCTGGGGGCTTTAAGCACAGCTATGTGTGTCTCATGCTGCACGCACGCGCGCACACACACACACACACACAGGGGAATGGCATTGTCTGTAACGTTGAAAGATTTGCCAGCGATGAGGGCAATACTCCAACAGGACGCTATTAGTGTCAGAATGAGCAGCTGACGTCCAGGTGAGCAGGCAGAGAAACTGGCATGACAGAAATGCCATCTGAGCTTATCCACGCTATTTTGGCACTTCCGGACACAAGTGCATGGTAGGCGCCGATTTCCCTGTGGATGTAAACTTCCCCCACCCTGCTGAGCCTGGGCCTCTGGAGGGCAGGAACCTTGGCCTATTCGCCTCTGTATTCTGCAAGGCCCAGCCCACAGTGTGTGTTCAAAAAATGCACCCACACTCAGCAACTAGCCAGGTTGCATCCCCATGCAACTAAAGGACCTTCCTGTCATGTCAGGTTGGTATATTTTTCTCCATAGCTGCTTTAGGCTTTACCCAGAAAAACTTTAAAAAATTTAAATAGCTGATTGCTCACACATACACACAATTTTCAAATTAGCACTTCGTGAATCCCTAAATCACTCTTGTCCACCAGTGGTATCAATTTCTGCTTGAGTACCTAACCTGGAATATCTTAGTTTCATGCAATAATTTAATACTCTCTTGCTATCCACTAAACATGAGTATTAAGTTCAGACAGGCAGACTCCAGATCAAAATGTTATTCCCCATTGTCTGTGCCTCACAGAGGCTGAGGAGCAAAATGCCCCCGAGTAATGGCCAGTGAGACCAGCTAGGGAAACAGAAGAACACAGGGGCATGCCGTTTACGTGGGTGAGTCTGAAATGCGCAATAACGCACACGTGCCTCCCCATCCTCAGGGTCTCCGGGGAGGCAAGTCCAGCAAACCCCTCCACGTTCAGATGCACATCAAACATGAAATGTGCTACTGAAACCTTCAGGCACAGAGACACTCTTTTTTGTCCTAAAGAGCATTAAAATCAAAGCTACAAAAAAAAAAAATTTCAAAGCTATCCCCCTGTGCATGTCACAAAATCCTCCAAAAATGCCTCCCAGCTCCTGAGCAGACCCACAACTGTCCAACTCGGAAATACGGACAGCCAGGAAATATTAAGTGCATGCCATGATCACCACGGCTTACAGAATCCATCCCTGGGCTCCGACATAATTGACGTGGACACACCATCAGTCTTCCTGCTGCTAATGAGGACAGAAGATGCAAACGCAGACAGCATTTTAATTTTAAGCATGGCAGTGTACCTTGATCTTCCCTATGACAACGCTTATAAAGTGCAAACTTGGCAGGGCTCTCGGTCACGAGAAACTTCTTGAGCAGGGCCTCAATCACCTCCCCCACAGTGTTCGTGCTGCTGATGTGAAGAGTGTTCATGCAGCCGTTGCTGCTGGGCGCGAGCTTTCCAGGGTTCGGAGAAGTCTGCGGAGGTTTGCAGAGTTCCATCTGCACTTTAATGAAGCCAGTGTAAATCCCGTTTGAATTCTGGAGCGGGAAGAAAAAAGCACACGCTTAGCCGGGCTGACGGCGGCATTCTGGGGAAGGAGCACATCAAAACAGATACAGGACCGTGCAACACTCTCTCTCTCGTTCTTTTCCCTTAAGCTCTCTCCGTGGCAGAACCTCACTGAAGAGGGCCCCTAAGGGGATGACCTTGGAGGGAGGTAAACACACCCCAGCAAAGTGCTTCCAGAGGCAGGTCTGCAGGGCAGATGTGGCAGCTGGACTGAAGCAGCCTCCGAGTGCGGCAGCCACTGAAGTCCGAGACTCACGTCTCTCAGGCTACCTGTGACAGGCCAGGGCCCAGTGGGGTGGCCACAGTCCCCTGGCGCAGATGCCGGCCAAACCGCAGGGCTACCGATGCTCAGGGGATACGTCTAGGCCCTCCGCTCAGAGGAAACCACATCTGCGCCTGAGGACCAGCTACCGCACAGAAAAGAAGGTCACAATTAGGACTCGGACGTCCCGAAGTCAACAAGGAGTCGACAGTAAGAAAACAAGCTATCTTCACTCCTAGCGGCTATTATGGTACACGCGACATTACCAATTCTGCCTAAACTCCTTCATATAGCACGTATCCCATACAGCACGGGACACATGAGGATGCGGTTCAGGCACCTCAAGCAGCAACATTTTTAAAGCAAATTCAAGCTACAATGTGAACTACAGCTATTATAATATACGCACCTGTCTTTTTTGTGTTAACATGTATTTACGTCTCCTTCTCTATGTATTTTTTAACAGCTTTATTGAAGTGTAGTTTTTATACAAAAAACTGCACATATTTAATATACATAATTTGATGAGTTAGTTTAGTACTTGTCTTGATTGATGGTAGAATTACTATTTCTTAGTTGCTAAAAATAGTAACAATGGTCTTCACTTTTTCTTTTTACATTCAGTATATTTAGAAATATTGTAATGTTTTAAACACATCCTCAGGTGTTACATATAAATGACACAGTTAAAGAAGAATATTAAAAACTTCCTTTATGGTCCATTCTTTTTGTTTGTTTGTTTCTTAAATTATATGGTCCATTCTTTTTCTTTCTTTCCACAAGATCAATTTACAATCCTAATTCACTTGTTCATTCTTGTGGAAAGTATTATACAACACAAAAAATTCTTACTCTTTGAAACAACATGGAAACTTGCATCTGTTTTAATCTCCTTGCGGGGAGGGGCAGTGGAATTTGTCTGCTCTGATGAAAACTGTGTTTGAAAAAGGAGAAACATCACTGCTGGAATAATGCAGCATAATCGTGAGATCGCCTGCCCCTCTCCTTTTGGCAGAGTCCCACCAGGGAGGGATCCTTGACCACAAGGGTTTATATGTAAAAGCTCCCCTGAAGGGTCACAGAATTCAGTACAGCCTGTTCTAAGCAGGTCACCCCGTCCCTTGCTGACCTCTCTCAGTTCACAGTCAATAGACTGACAGGCAGCAGTCCAAGGTCCTGGAAACTGGCACCAAAGGGTGGCAGGTACCTCGAGGAAAGCCACCAAAAGGGCGGGTGAGGCACAGCCCCCAGTCCAGTTAAGAGGAACATGAACACTCCAGCCTTCTTGTCAGCTCTCCTTCCATGTCAACAAGCCCCAGGCAGAATTCTCCCTCCTACACCCGCACTCCCCACTGCGCTTCCAACAGTGTTGGCACGAGGTCGCAGAAGCCTGTAGGAAACTGGATATTACTCACATCATCTTACACCAACAACCAGCTGAGAAAAATCTCGGCTCAATTATATTCCAATCCACGGGCACAAAAGCGCTTTCCTGACACTTCCAAACTTATTTACACAAGATAAAACTTATCTAAGGCCTTAGAAATCTGAGTTACCACCTGTTATGTTAAACAGGCAGTGATTACATGCAATGCTAAAAATTCTGTAGGGGGGGGTCACAAAATTTTTTAAAATAAAATTTTAAGAAGTGTTAACTGATTTTGAGATACAGCTGCTTCAAAATACAGCTTTAATTCGAAAGACACAGAACTATTTCACTTTCCCGTCCTGCACACCTTGACAAATCAACTCCTACAGGTATGAGTCAGAGATTTTAAGACGTACAGATTGTAGCAGCAACAACTTATATGACATGTTGTCAGTCTAAACAGTATCATGGGCGCTTACCAAGGTCATCTTCAACTTGTCCGTGACTGCTAAGTTGTATTTATGAACTTTCTCTTTGATTTCCTCTTTGCTGAGGTAATTGTGGGTTTCCTTCTCTTTCTCCGCATCCTAGAAGAAAAACAAGCCGTGCCACACGTGAGCAACCAGAGAAAACTACGCAGATAAGCCAGGACTCTTCTCACGTGCCACACACACAAGAACAACTATGAGCACCTCACCTTGAAGCGCGCACGCACGCACACACACCATCACACACACACACACACCCTCACATTCAAACTCTCCAGGCTCATCCATCAATTATGATTCTTATTCCATCAGACTACAGTCTTCCTGAGGGATATACCAAATAAAACTCATTTGTCAGCGGCTAAAAGCAACACTTCATTAAGTATTATTTTGCAAAACTCTCTGCTAACTTTCTCTTGTGCAAGCACACCATTCCCTAAGAGGACCTGCTAGACTGGCCATTTCTATTTTAAACCATATTTAAAGACACAGACAAAAGTTTCTCTTTAGTAAATTCTATGAACTTTCTGATCGTTATAGCTTTACAATATTTATCAGCAAAATGTATGGTAGTTAATAAATGTTAACGGGCACTAATCACTGACCTGCCAAATTAGACGAGCAGAGGGTCATTTATCTTCCAGACAAATCCTCATGTCAAGGTACAAACAGCCAGACTTCCCCTAGCCACCCACTCACTCCCAGCCCTCAGGCCTCACCCCACCCCTGCCTCCGCACACTCTGGAGGGGACGATATTAGTTAAACCCTCTTACCACTGTGAAGATTCACTAACAGTTTATTGTCCAAAGAGCTCAACCAGTGCACGACATTATGCAACGGCTAGTATGTGACCACAGATGCCTAACTGCAGGACAGTGGGACCTCACGAAGCCGAGATTAGATACAAGGCACCTGACTTGTATCGCATTTAATTCTCCCAACAATCTAACCCAGTAGGTGTATTACTCCGGTTTCCAGATGAGATCAAGTTTTAAGAAGTAAATTAGCCTGCCAATAGAAACTTAACGGTTCTGTGGAAGCGACGGAACTTACCTGAAGCCTGATCCCAAAGTAACTCCAACTGTTCACTGAAACCACTAAGTCCTTCCACAGGGGTGACCCCAGGGTGTCCTCTTTTGAGCCTCCCAACAATAAGCTAATTAGCATCCCCATGTTACAGACAGGGACACTGAGATTCACAGAGGTCAAGTGGCAAGCAAACTAGTGAAGAGCTCAAGCTTAATTTTAATCCAGGCCCTCTACGTGTTTCCACTCAGCCGGACCCACACCCCCATCGTGCCCGCGTGGCTGCTTCACAACTCGGAGAGAGGCTGCAGAACCAGATTCAAACCTGAGCAGCAACTCGGAGAAGATGAAGGGTCCTCGCAGCCCCCAAGACAGAGAGGAAGGGCATTTACAATCAGATGACTTATCCCCCAAAAGAAAACCTTTGAAAAGGTGCCTCTTTTCCAGCCAGACACTTGACCCCATCCTCACGGCAGGACATTTCCAGGCAGACACCTGCTCCCATCTACTCACTGTGAGCCAGAGCTACATACACACACGGAACGCTACAACAGAGCTTGCATGGACACCGTAAGACGATAAAACAGCTCCTGATCCATTCAGGTCTCAAGTTCTTCGATTTCAGACCCTGAGGAAGATGTGCTGACTATAAATTACCTAAGTCACTTCTCAATTTCAGCACCGTCCTAGTGACGTCTGATGCTCAGTGTTGGGCGACCCTGGAGGAACACAGCACAAGACAGCAGTTCACTCCCAGCTTCAGGAGCCAGCTTCCAAGTGCCCTGGGAACAATCTGCCTGCCAGTGTTAAACCCCAATGCAATCTTATTTTTGGTGTCACTGGTTAGGAAGAAAAATAAGCTGTAGATTAAAATAACTTTTCAGAAGCTTCAATGACTATTTCCAAGGATATTTAAAACATACACTGCATGTCTCTGCTCACCCTGCTCCTTCCAGTTCACAATAAGCCGGCTACGGGCATCACTGAAGAAGAAAATGAGCTAGTCTTTGTTTCAACACTCATTTTTCAGTATGAACTGTCCAAAGCCTCTGCCAAGCACATAGTAAAAAGTGTACAGAAGAGGCTTTCCATCTTGCAGGTGTGCGATGTAACGCTGGCAGGGCCCGAGGGTGCTGCCCCATTCCAGCAGGACCTGGGCTCCCATCCGAGCCTGTTACCAGCTGACCCCGTGCCTCGGCTTACTAACCTGAGTCTGCTCCCTCACTTCCTATCAAATAAAGGGACAAGAATAGATCCTCTCAAAGGTCCTAATCGGACCTGTCTGCAAAGATCTGATGCTGCTCTCAGTCGTGTGACCCATTGGGCAAGATGGTTCCACTTGGGGAATCAAGGAAACCAAATTCACCATTAGAAACACACAAAATAGGGGCCAGCCCCGTGGTATAGTGGTTAAGGTCGCTCACTGTGCTTCAGCGGCCCGGGGTTCGCAGGTTCGGATCCCGGGCTCGGACCCACGCACTGCTTATCAAGCCATGCTGTGGCGGCGTCCCATATAAAGTAGAGGAGGATGGGCACGGATGTTAGCCCAGAGCCAGTCTTCCTCAGCAAAAAGAGGAGGATGTTAGTCCAAAGCTAATCTTCCTCACGAAAACACACACACACAATAGCCAAGTGCACATACACTGCAACAGACACACGCCCTCGGGGCTTCCCCACTTAAATAAGACAGGAGAACTCCAGGTATGACGGGAAGCAAAGGGAATGAAGGCAGTGATTGAGAGCTAAGAGTAGGGGCAAGTCAGCTTGGCCATTTCTTAACTACAGCTTTTCTGACGCTGCTGGACTTAGCACCCAGCACCCTTCCCCAGGTCCGTCACGTCAGCAGGCCAGACGCGGCACTGAGGAAAATCAAAGGAGCAAGCCAGTCTGGAGAAAGCAGCCGTCCCTGGATCATCCACATCTGGATAACTGAGACACGCCTGTGTGGCAATCATCCTATCCTCTCAGATTAAAAACACAGGAAACCGCAGAGAGCAATAACAGAAAGAGTTGGGCCCAAAGGTCTCCGAGATCCCTTCCAAGCTCAACTCCTCATTATTAAAAGATCAAATGGAAAGTAAATCCCAGGGAAGCAGCGAAAACCTAAAGGGCCGGGATCCTGTATTTTTTGTTATTGAGATATAATTGACACATAACGTGCTATTCATTCCAGGTGCACAACATAACGACTTGATATATCTATCTACTGCAAAATGATCACCGCAGTAAGTTAACACCCATCACCTCACAGTTACAATTTTTTTTCTTGTGATGAGAACTTCTAAGATCTACTCTCTTAGGTGATCTTGATTTTTATGTCAACTGATGCAGCAACGGCAGACCAAGGCCACAGAGCAAAGCTGCTCTTTGAGCAAATATTTGCCGAGCGTCTGCTGTGTGCCGGGTACCTGCCTGAGCTGGGGTGTCTGGCGCCACCTCCCCCCCCCGTGGAGTGTACTGTCCAGCACAGGATGAGCGCGAGTGAGGAATGTCCAGGAAAAAAGGGTTCCAAAATGATGACCAAGCACGCTTTCTCTGAGCGGAGGGTCTGGCAGGGGGGCAAAGGCAAGAAGTCACGAGCTCAGGCTCTGGGGCGGAGGACATGGCTTTCTTTTAGGGTCAGAACTCGAGAAAGTCTGTGATTTGGAAAACTTTCCAAATTGCTTCCTCCCTTATCTCTCACAGAGGCAAGAATCCTCCTGCCTCCCTCCAAATGCAGCGCCTTTGGGAATACAGCCCTCTCCCCAGGAAGGAGGAGAGAGACACGGACCCCAGAAGGGAGGAAGTAGGTACAGTGGGTACACAGGGAGAAAGCGCGGAGAGGGTTAAAGCCCGGTGGAGGGTGGAGGGCGTGGAGCAGGTGAGCGCGAGTGTAAACACTGCTCTCTAACTGCCGGCGGGGGAAATGCACAGGGCACAGCCGTCTGAATGCCTCGCTTATTGTTCTGGGCATTGTTCTTGGCAGCAGGGAGGGGACAAGGCCACGCCTGAGAGTGTCCGTCTGCTAAGTTACAAGTCATCTTTTATAAGCCACTTTTCTTGTGCATTCTCCAAACCCTCCAGTTTCTCAGCAGGAGAGTTCTTCTATGCAAATGATAAACCCTAGACTCTTCTCTGTGTTTTCCAGCCAGCCCTTGAGAGCTTCCCTTCGGTTAGCTTCAGTTCCTGGGTGGGGTCGCATCGCTGTTTTTCACCACGACCTTTCTGGTAAGGGACACGCCCGACCTCAGACACGCAGGATCCTCACGCAGGTGACCAGGCTGTGCTAACGAAGTGGGGCCCCAGCCAGCGTCAAAGCGGCTCATGAAGCAAGACCATCCAAGAGTCCACCCCCAAAGATCTGGGCAGAGGGTCTGAGAATTGTTTACACCCTTCTTGCTAACTTTTCTGTAATTCTGAAATTAAAATGAAATTTAAAAAAAATTTTTTAAGTTAAAAATATAACAACAAAAAAAACAAACAAAAGAAAGCATCTGAGAGTGACTATGTTAAAGGGTGAGGGCAAGAGGATGCACATGCCCCCACTGCTCCCCCTATTTTAGCCCAGGGAAGGTACTGGATGTGGTTTGGGCACACTGAGGTCTGAATCACAGCTCTGCCCCGTTCCAGCTGTGTGACCAAAGGCAAGACATTTAACCTCTCTGAGTCTGTTTTCTCATCTCTGTAAAATGTGCAAACCAGTACGTACTTTATGGAACTGCTATGAAAATATAATACAATGCATTATTCAACAACCATTCATTGAGTGCCCGCTGGTGCCCAGCTCTGCGCCACGAACGTAAAGCTGGAGAGACAGTCGTGGTCCCCGCCCTTCTGCCTTTTCTTGGCTGACAGCCCCCCGCCCCAGCCCCCGGATGGTTGGGTTTTTTCCCATCACAGACCTCTTCAAGAAATAAAACCATTGACCCTTTCCAAAAAAAAAATGCAAACAGTATAGACTCTCTGATGGAGTGCGGGACAATATATGCACAGAGCTGATGGCAGGGGCGTGACAAACACTCAGTAAACAGTGTCACTATCTCTTCATTGGCGGTCCCACAGCGCTCACGTGGAGCTGCTAACTCCCGGCTAGGTTTGGGGTCCAACCTGTGTCAGTGGAGAAGGGTAAACTCACCAGGCCAACAGGTGCTTTCTCTAAGTGAGGCTAGATCCCAAACCCATGAATTTCTACTTTTCATCTCATCTCCAACTGTGGAAACAGGCAGTCACACTGATGTCCCAAACAGACAGGAGTACCCAGCGCAATACAGACAGAACAAGTGCCAGTTTCGCAATGTGTACAGAATAAAGCATCAGGCAACTTCACCCTAAGAGCGCGCTTCCTTGGAGCAGCGGGCCCCACTGCGATGGCATTCAGGGATGACTCGAGCAGAAGGGAGTCTCGGGAATGACTCCTTCAGATGTCTTCCTTCCAGGCTCTCTGCCAGTAAAGACATCAAATGAAGTACTGTGGACCTAACCCAAACAGAAACACCTCTGGGAGAGATCTTTCCATCGTCAGGGAGGGAGATACAAGCAAACCAAGCAGGTTTGCACTCAAGCTCGGTAAGTGATTCTCAAGAGGTGGAGAGCAAGCCATTTGGGTGCTCAAAAGAAACTTGTGACAAGTCAAGTCAGATGACCCTGAACTAGATTTTAAAGTATGATTAGTAGAAAGAGATGCCTTTTAGGTGTGCAAAGTGGAAACCTGGTGGGGAATACAGGAAGGGCTGTCACATGGAGCCAAACCCACAAAGCCCAAAACGGTCTGTCAGGCAGCAGCAGGTCACGCGCAACCCTAATGAGGGCGCGTGAGAAAGGCCAGGGGGCAGCCTCGTGTTTACGGTCGATGTCTGTCAGGCGTTCTTCACTTGTGGTTCCACAACCTGTAAGACGTTACAGGAGGCAGGAGTGTGGGGGGGACCCTGGAAGTTCTCCCAAACAGGGGTCAGCATCGCTGGTTCACGTCAGTGCTACCCACAGCGCCATCTGCGACGACGGAGACGTTCTGTGTCTGCGCTGCCTGGAGGAACAGCCACCAGCCACACGTGGAGTCTGGGCAGTTGACAGGAGTAACCGAATGTTAAATTGTATTTAACTTCAAATAATTTAAACGAAACAGCCCACGTGGCTCATGGTACTCTGCTGGACAGTGTGAATCGAGACCGTAACGGGCACAGGTGTAAATGAAGAACAGGAAGGAAAAACCCACAGGAAAGCCCCGCAAAATAGTATGTTAGAGCAAAAGGACCTCTGTCCTGAAGCAAGCAGAAATGCACTCCTGCAGGAAGGAGTCCGCACACCGGCTCCGGGGCGCTGGGCGTGCCGCCCGCCGGGGTGCCAGGCTCAGAGCCACGCTGATCTTGGTGCGGGGCCACGGCGCGCTGACTCATCCCGGCCGCTCTGGGGCTGTCCCCTGCCAGATGGAAGGTTTTCTGAGATGGCAGGACGTGGAGCTGGGCTCTGTTTCCACTGCTGTGGGGATTCAGGCACTCGTCCTGCTCAAGTTCAGCTTCTAGGTGACTCTTCTATGCAGCCACGTCAGACGTTCGCTGCTCCGCTTCCAACAGCAAAGGAAAAGGGCGGGAGGGATGTAACAGCCCCCATCCCCCTTCTATCAAGAGTCGCCAATCACTTATCTCAGGGCAGGAAACGTGAGCGGAGAAACGGAGGGCGGCTGAGAGGACAAGGGCAAGAACAGCGCACACGGCGAAGCCCAACAGCGGGACCCATGTCCCCAAAGAGGACCCCACGGGACAGCAACCCTCCAAGGTGTCTGTGCACAGCAAGGGCCCCTCCTCCTCCTCTCCCACCCCCTCAGAGACTCCCAGTGCACTTCAGGATGCTGAAGGCTCTGAGAAATCCTGCAGCTAAGAAACCTGCATAAATACGCACACGGCAAGGAAACTTGAAGAGAACAGACGTTTAATAACGTTGTAAGTGTGACATTCGTTAATTATGAGCAGATGAGTACATGACACAGGAACAGATATTTCTCTTCTCTTATTAATTAGTCACTTAGTGAGTGGTTTCTGTATTCATTAGGGGATATGAGCACACCCAGATCACATCTGTTGAACTGACAATTTTAAACAACCTCTTTGTCCCCAAGGCTACTTGTTAAACCACAACAAAGAGAACAGCAGGAGGGAGTCGAGGTGGGTATTTTAGATGACTTCTAAAAAAATGGACTTCGAAAACAGAACTAAGCAGCAACCTTATAAGGACGCAATACTGTACCAGCCTTCTCTTAAATGCACTTGTGGGACAGAAAGGGAGAGGAAGGTCAGAGTGTACCTCCATTGCCTTCGAATTCTTCCTGCCTTCCCTCCTCCCCCTCGGCCCCGCTTCACGCTCCCCTAAGAGCACCACCTGCCCCCCCACCCAGTGATCTTCCGATTCAAGGCCCACCCCACCCAGGAAGCTGTCCCAACCACAACAGCCCCCACCCACCTCTCTATCTTGGGAACCCCTAAGCTACCCCATCGATTCCGAGGCAGCACCCACAGCCCCTTCCTGTGTTTACTCTCGCCTCCCAACAACCTCACAGTGCTTTTAAATCTTTCATTCCCAAAGACGGTGCTGGAACTAGCTCGAGGCCAGGCACAGAGGAACGGCTCCATTCCTTTTCAAGGGACCACTCTGGTCACAGAGCCCATGGCTACAAGACTGTGTTGGCAATCAATCCTCTTTTGTACATCTTATCAATCTGCATGAAGTTTTCTGTTTGCTTCTCAGAACTGAAGGAATCTGCACAGGCACACAAAAGGCCTTTATAATTCCAGAGACAAGGGTTTATATGCTTCTGTTATCCATCTGCACCATCAAAGAGGAGAGTCCTTCAAAGCATGCCCCTCAAATACCCTTGCACACCCGGGCAGCGGGAGCAGGCACCGGCCCAGCACATTCATAAGATTAACTGCAGCAGTGACACACACTCAAAGAGCTTCATCTGGGCCTTCCAGGACCTCGCTTTCTAAACCCCCTGGTCACCACTCCACCATACCCTATATGGCTGTACTTTCAAAACCGGGGCGCGTGCCAATCGTCAAACAGCCACTCATTTGTTTGGAGCCCGAAAACAAACTTGGAGGTGGACCAGCCTCCCCAGAGTGCCCAGTTTGAGGCCCCGACCTCGGGGCATACCACGTTACACTCAGACGCAGAAATCCCAGTGTGACACGTTTTCAAAGGGAGTCAATTAAGATGCTATTCATTTCTGAAAGGTGACACATTTCACAACTGGTTTAACTTTCTTCAAATTCTAGGTGAGCTCGGTAACAAAGAAAGGAGAAATTATTAGGGGCCTCAGAGCCAAGCACATCCAAAGCCAGCTCTCCGGCTTGGATGACTGAAGAATGTGGCCTCGGTGACTCAGCACCCTGGCCCTGGCCACCTCTGAGGCCCCACCTCTGAGGCCTCGGTCAGAACGGAAGAAGCAATGGATTCTATGGTTTCCAAAGGGAGGCGTGGCCCCAAGGCCTCAGTCTCCCTGACGATTAAAAGAGAGCACTGGACTCTGGTCCCTTCCAGCAGTGAATTTCTAACACTCCATACCATCTGCAACACTACCCTAATCAGGTACCTACACAGTAGATCCACTGGGTATTAAGAAATTAACTGGAAAAATAAATATAAGCGGCGGCTGAGAAGCGGGGAGGGAAATCAGACTGACACTACGATGGCAAGCAGGGACACCACGCCCACCCTAAATTCTGGATTCAAACATCTCACTGCTCAAGGCTCGGCAGTCATCCAGCAGCCACCCACTTCCTTTGGCTAACGGCAACCACAACCATAGCTCCGAGCACAGGCCGCTAATTCAAGTCAGCCTAGGGATACTAGAGGCTCTTACGAAGGTCAGAGTTTGGAGCTCAGGTCTCGTGACCCCCACATCCTTTATGGAACCTTTCAACTTTGGCGATAGGGGTGCTTCCGGAGAAAGGAAATAAGCAGGCTCCTTTGGAGGTGAGCCAGACAGGAAGCATGGAGGAACGCTGCAGCAACCAGGGAGGATGCACGTGGAGCCCACCTGGGAAACTCGGCCGGCTCAGGGTGGCTCAGGCCCCACCAAGAGCAGGAACCTCAACATCCAGGGCAGAGGCTTGCGAACAGAGTCGTCACCTTGCCGACTGAAACCCACCTGGAACAGAGGACAGAGTCTCAAGAAAATGAGAAATATCTATAGCCAGCACCCCAAGAAAAATGATCAGAAGTAAGCTTATCCAAAAGATATTTGGTGTCTTCTCCCTTGCCAATTATAATACAAAGTCTAAGTTGACAATGCATAATAAAAGCGGATGCAAAAGCAACTTAGGTTCTCTGTTTTCAGGAACACACAGTTAAAAAGTGTAGATGACAACTTGGCAATGTCCAGGGAGACAGTCACACCCACATTTACTCCTGTAAGGCTTTGGATTTGTAAATTTTCGATTCTTACTCAGTGCAGCCTTACTACTGCACTAGTCCAAACACGTTTGTATAGCTCTCTCTCATACCATCTGGGGTACAGAAACGGCACCATAGGATGGAGGGAGAATCGACAGTCCTTCCAAGACAGATGTCCAGACCATGAACACTTTTTAAACAGACAAACTAGACAGCCTGAAGGGGAGCTATAGGGGTTAAACTACTTCCTATCACTCTTGTTGCCATTAATTCAACCACCTGCTCTTCCTACATTCTCCTCCCCTCTGCCCTACACTCCACACAAGATGGCTCTTTCGATTCAATCTGTTCACAGCCCTTAAAAGGCACGGCTGAAGTGCCAGGTGTACAAGGACTCCTTCTCCCACCCTGGGCAACACAGGATGAAGAACAGAGACAGATACCCCCTGCTGACCCCATTCTCTGCAGGACAACGATATATGCAGAAACGGGCACAGGAAGAACCCCTACACATCCACCTCAGCAGCCATTTCTCTCCAAGGGCAGCCCAGGTGTTGGTTTTATGTGAGGAATCACCTTCTTCCTTCCTACCAAGGAGGTGAAAGCTCTCCAGAGTAATTAAAAGATCCACTGGAGCAATTCAAATAAAAACCAGGCGGATGAGCACCCTGAAGAGCCGCACAGAAGCAACTTCTAAAGACACTCCTGTCTACAGAAATCCTCTCCTGCCCTCCTGCTTAGCTGTCGATGGGGTGAGAACACCAAAGCCACCGGGAGAATGTCAGGAACTCAGGGTTGGTCAGAGGCAGAGGCCTGGGGGGAGTCAGGTGACCCCCAAAGAAAGGCCAGAAGACGAGAGACCAGGGAGGCAGACCTCCTACAAGAGAAAGCCCAAGGGCCTGGCGCCCCCTCCCCGCCCCGCCTCCCTCTCACCTCACTGAACCCAGCCAGGGGCTCAACCCCAGCCCAGACCTACTGCCTTTGAGGGTTCAGGCAGCGCCCGAAACAAACACTTGAACTTTATACTTACAAGGAAAAAAAAATGTCTTAATGCACCTCCCTCCGTTTGCTTCCCTTTCCTCTCTGGTCCCTCCTCCAAAACCCGGCCTGGCAGAATCAGCCGACCCAAATCCTGGGAGGGACTGAGGAAGGGAGGAGGGTGGCAGCGGCTGCCCTTAGTGGATCTTCTCATCACCAACTGCCAGACACCGTGCCACAGCCTTCGCCACCTGACCCAGAATTCTTATAACAACCCTGGGACTGGGTACCACTGTTATCCTTATTTTGCAAATAGGAAAATGGAGACTTAGGAGGAGTCAGGTGCCCGAGGACACGCAATTAGTGCAGAGGCCAAGTAAGGTTCATCCTCAGGTCTGACTCAAAGCCAATTAAGTCAAGAAAGGAGGAAAGAACGGTGGAGGAGGACGGTGGAGGCATGCCGAGAGACCCTCTGGAGGCTCAGCTGTTCTGATACACGGTATTCAACCTGAATTTGGGGTGTGAGGTACTAACACAACTAGCAACTTACCAGTAATCCTGCCAGGACCACAGAGAATTGGTTTTAAAATTAGAAACTGTATGCCCAGCATTAAGGAAACGGTTAAATAAATACCTTCGCATCTTAAGATGGACCATACAGGAGCTGTTAACATGAAGACCACAGAAGAGTCTTTAACAGAAAAAGAGAAAATCAGAGGAGAAACTGTATATCGAGTATGACAAACTCTGTGCCTCAAGACTAGAAGGAAATATTCCAAAATGTTAACGGTGTTTATGCCTGACGGGTGAGATTTGAGATGGCTTTTTCCTCTATTTGTACAAAACTTTTACAAAATTTTCAAAAATTTATAGAAAGTCTGTATGCCTGTTAATCAGAAGAAAGTAAAACCTAGCGAGGAAAAAAAAAAAGACTTTCATATATGAAAAGTAAAATTTTTAAAAATCTTGGAAACAAAAGTAAACACAAAGCAAATCAGCACTTCCTCACCATAAATGAACACACTGTGAGGTGCCCACCACCCCTCAGGGGCCGAGCCACCGCCAGACAACGACCTCGACATTGAGGACTGAGACACTCGTGTGGCTAACCTACTGTTTTCCCTGATGTTGACAGCCAACTACACCTACAGAGATCAACGTATGGAAGTTGCTAGAAAGCAAACCAAAGATCTCTTGGTAAAAACAGGCCATTGTGACCTGGGAAATAAAAAAGGCTTCTCTAGCCATTGAAAAATACATATATTGCTATTGCCGAAGACTGCCAAAATGAAGGCTAGGTTTTTTAACATCACCCTCTCCGTTGACCGATTTATAAATACAAGTTCCTATCCAGTGGCCCTGGAAATTGAAAGGCCAGTAATTTTTCTGTTTTTTTGGTAATGAACAACAATTTAAAAGGTCTTTGCTGTGCAGGAGGGTGTGCGTTGCCGGTATAACCTGAGGGCTCACACACTCTCCAGCTCCCTTTTCCTCCCGGCTGCACAGGAAGTCCAAGGCCGGCAGGAAGTGACCCGCCCCACCTTTCCTCTGAGCTGGGGGTCAGTGCCCCACCCGGCCAGGTCGGCACAGCTGCGGCGACGGGGAGGGCGGGAGACGGGCAGAAACGCACAGAAAGTAAAAGGCTGATCTGAAGCGAAAGGAGGAAAAGAAACTGAATTGAACTTAACGAGCGTATGAGCATCAGGGGTCTGGCGCAGACACGGGGACACAGCTGTGTGGACACAGCCTCACGCCTGCACTTCACTCAAGGCCTGGACGGGAAGCAGACGGCGACACTGAAACCGGGGTTCAGCACACACAGCAGTCTACACAGGATGTGCGCCTGCTCAGGGCTGCAGCCTTGTCCCCACGTGGGGCGTCATCGCCTCAACAACAGCGTCCCTTCGGGCGCGGGGACCTGCAGTCCCAGACACGAAGACAAGAAGGACTACACCACGTTTTACAAGCTCTGGGCCAGCTCCCTCACACCAAGATGTCCACGTCTCACTTCTTCACTCCTTCACTTAGCACCCCCGCCGGAACTTCTTCATGAAGTCCTCTGACACGTGTAACAAAACAAAACTTTTCAAACAGCCACTTAAGGAATGTCCCAGAACAGAAATGGGAATCCGTAGTTAGCACTGGAAGGCATTTGTTCCCCAGGGTTAAACGGGCTACATTATTCAACTCCTGACCACAGAATTAATTCCAGGTGTACGCAAGTGTTTCAACCGAGCACGTGACATGTAACATTCTTTCAATTTAGGGTTTTACTTCCTTAGGAACAATTTTTTTTCTCCTCCCAAAAGATCAAAATTAAAATCGTCCACTTCCAAGCCCCGCGCTTCGGAGAACCACCCCCAATCACCAAGTGTTCAGAGGCGCTTAGCCAGGGTCAAAAAGAAAGAACAAACGAATCGGGAAATGCCTGGCTGGCTGGGGGAGACCTGCGTTACTATGACTGTGAGGGGGATGGGGCGCCAAGAACCGGCCCAGGCTGTTCAACAGGTTCGACCCAATGCAACCCTGCCAAGAGCCCTTGAGGTGGAAATCTTAACCCCACTGTACAGATGCACAAATGGAGGCCAAGGTCACAGAGGTAGAATGTGAACATGAGGCGGGCCAGCTCCAAAACCTACCCTTCCTACTCAGACCAAACGGCCTCCAGAGCCCAGGTGAAAAAGCTGTTGCCAACTAGCTGTGTGACCTCAGCAAAGTATATAACCTCTCTCACTGTCACTTTTTTTTACCTCTTAGTAGAGAAGGAAGGCTTCCTCTCGCCACCCCATCAGTCTCCCTCCCCGACAAGGAAGGAGAATAGGATCAGGGAGTCTGGAAGGAGACGGCGGGCGTGCACACATAGCCAGCCCCTCCCTCTCTCCTTTCTTGGGCACCATCATTCTGCTCTGACCCTGCAGGGGGCCTATCCCCAGCAGAGCCCTGGAGGTCAGCCTCAGGAAGGCCACTTGCCTACAGGGATAAGCGACATTCTCCACATCAGCTTTATCTGTTATCAGCAATAAAAGTAAATTTTGGTCTCCATCTTCCTTACTCCTGTCTTCCTTCTCGACTGATTCAGAACTCAGGCAGGGGAACGGGATGAAATGTGGTCCTCCTTGAATACCCCAACACCTGTGAAATGGGAACATTGCTAAGACAGAAATTCTATTAGTCTAAAATAGAAGCTATGACCCCCTTCTCTCAAGGAACTAGTAAGAGAAAGAAAACACACAAATCAAATAACTGGAAAACATTCCAGACATTAACAAATGGAAGTTGCTCACCAAGTACACCTACTTTCACAAAAACAAATGTTGTTCCTCAACTGAGGCAGGTCAACTACATTATTGAAAGCACAGATATCATGTGCAAAACAAAAACCGCCATAGAAGTGCGGGAGGGCTCAGGCAGAGGCAAGGCAGGCAGTGGTTGCCCTCTGCCTACCGCCCGCTGGTGGAAGGGGAGCCCCCTTCACCCTCTGGCTCTCCTCCAGGCTGTGGGCTTCCACCACCACACCCCGACCTTGTCAACACGTCTGAGCCCCTCCCATGTCAACTAGCTCTCCCTCCTTTCTTTTCTGCCCCACTTCCTTCATCATTTTCACATGGAAAGATAAGCCTCTTTGTCGACACCAACAAATAATATTTTCCTTTCTTTCTGCTTAGTAAATGGACCACTTTTGCCATTCGACAAATATTTGTTAAGCTCCTAAATACTGAGCGAATAGTTGTGTGAGGCCCTGGGATAGAAACAGCGAACAGAGCACAGGGTCTGCCCTCCAGGGCACGGGTGGGACATGAAGAATGGTGCTAAGGGAGGAAATGTGACAGGTGACACAGAATGGGGCACCAGAGAGAAAACCCTGGGAAGGCTCCCTGGGGGAGGTGAGGTCTAAGCTGGAACCTGCCTCAGCTATTTGTAAATTCTTCTGTAAAAGAGAGGGTCATTCCTAGTTTGCTTCCCCATCAAACATGTTATGCAGAGCTCATAAAACCAGAGAAGGAGCTAGGGCACCTAATAGAAGGCTTTAGAAAACCTGAGTACACAGCTCAAATCAGCTAATTTTAGACAAAGAGAAAATACTTTAGCATGCTGCTCAAGAGTATTTTTAGAGTCTACTTCAGTTAACCACTCGGAACTTCTCAGTAGAAAGAAAGAAAGAGAGAGACAGAGAGAAAGAAAACTATTTCAAACGTATAGCAAGTAAAACATGGTGTTCTCCTCCTTTGCGCCTCATTTCTTCCATCCTAAAACAGAAAAGAAACAACTGGCATTCCGTAACCAATTCCATCCTATGCCTAAACACCGTGAGCATTTGCTCAGTGCTCAGGGAAGAAAGCTGACTACAGTGTTATTTCTCACTGCAGATCCTGGGAAAACACTGACCACATAAAACACAGGCGATAAATTCTCACAACAGGGCAAGTTTTCCTTCCCTTCCCAGTAGCGCCCAAGGATGGGCTCAAAGGACATTTCACAGCCTGAGAGCAACCCCAGGCCTACCCTAGCCTCTTAAAGCCTCGCTGACTAGCCCAGCCTCAGGCCAAACCAAACTCCAAAGTTTGGGATGGACGTTCCAGAAAGCCCAGCTTTCACTCTGCACAATGACACCTGTTTGTTTTCTGCAAAAGTACATCAGTCTTGCAGATTTGGGCTGCATCGCCCAGTACGCTGCCACTCCTTTTTCAGATCTGTTACTAACTCAGCCTCTTTCTCCTGAAAACGCCCACGACGAACCAGACAGATTCCCCTCATCCTTGGTCAGCAGGTCTGCAAGGAAAGAACCACCCACTCTCAAATCGTCGCTGCTGTTACTCTGGGTGAGCGGTTCCTTTTCCCCCTTCATTCAACAGAGATTACCGAGGGCCCAGCACTGTGCGAGGTGCTCTGGGAAGATTCAAGGACAGACTCTGCCCTTGAGGAGCTCAGGGCAGGGGAAGCGACAGGGACAGAGCCGGCTAGTCTCTTTGTAACGTCCATTCAGCAAATACCGTGCACGTTATTACGTGTCAGGCACTCGGGCAAGTGAGTCCCTGCCCTCAGGGGGTTTAATCCTACCCCTGGGTAGGGGATGAGCTGTACTTATTTTTGCAGAACCATTTCTAAACTGCAGACACGATGACACTCCACCCCTACACTCTTAAGCCATGAATCTCTGAAGAGTAAGACCATTTGCCTACATAATCAAAACCCCCTTATCATACCTAAGAAAATCAATAATTTCTTAATATCAATCAATATCCATCCCATATTCAGAGTTCCCTATCTGTCCCCAAAATATCTTTTATAGCTGTTTTTGATCAACGTTCTCGTATTGGTTTACATCCCTTTGGACTTATTTTAAAACACTGTGAAATCAATACAACTCCTCTCCATATTCACTAACATGTCAATATCCAAAGAGAAATAAAGCACAAATATAAGGGGGAAAAAAGAATGGTGCATTCTAGAACTTAAAATTTTCATTTCCAGGTAATTGGAGTATTGAGCATATCAAAAGTTCTAAATTGCTAAGTGTAAGGACGGCCAACTGCTGATTCACCACAAGTTCCAGCCACATCAGGAACCCGAAGGAAGAGAGACTGGGATACAAGTCAGGACTGTCCAGCCCGCCCAGGGTGTCGGGTGCCCCGGCTCTCTGCTGTGGTTCTCCAGCCTGTGTTCTTCCCTGCAAAACAGAGATGACAGGCTGGCCTCTCATTCCTGTGGGAACAGAGACTAACCAGCAGGGATCCAGTCACGGATTTCCCAGGCGAACAGATCAACTTAGAAGAAAGCAAAGTTAGACGCTTCCCAGGAATTTTCAGGAAGACCATGTGAAGCCACCAAACCTTTAAGATTCCACTCAGTCAGCCTTCAAAGGGCCCAGGACTGTTGCAGGAAACTCGGTTGGTGTTGTGGTGACTGGAGGACTAGAGCCTGGGCTTCTGTCCTGCAAAACACTGGACTGTTTCAAAAAGAAGGCTCTTACTGCTATCTTTTGTAAGCAACCTCCCATGACGTTTCAACGCATACATCTCGACCAACAAAAAGTGATCTTTTAACATAACATTTTTCTTTCACTACTTTCCAAATCTTTTAATCTCACTAAAAGCCTCAGTTTCTTGTCAGCAAAATGAACATAATACAAATCCCTCCTCAGAGGGTCCTTGTTCAGGGTAACCAAGATACACACATAAAGCACTTCATATGCCCAGCTGGCTGCCACCGTCATTATGATTACTACTGCTACTAGTAGTGTTGTTATTAGAGTTGGTGTTTGATAATAACATTAAACTCCAACATTAAAAATTAAAGTTTATCAATTGAGCAATCTGACTGGAGGCTCTCAAAATCAATATTAAGAGTGAACTAACCTTTCCTAACAGAGGCCAAATCACACAGGTTTAATTTTAGCATCTACCTCGTGCCAGACGCTTACACATATATTAATCCATTTAATCATCACAACCACCTTGGGAGATAATAATAATTACTTTACATGTGAGAAAACTGAGATGGAGAGACGAATCTGCCCAAATTTTATACAACTGGTTGACAGACAGGCTGACATTCTAACCCAGATCCACACAAATCCTAAAACTTTCCACAATACTTCACTGCTTTTCTGATTTTAGAAAATGATTTAGCTCACAAAACACCATAACCAACAGAGAACTCCATACCTTTTAATTCTGGACCTCTGATTTTTTAGGGAGGGGTGATAATTCTAATATTTTCAATGGAGACCTGCTATTAAAATGACTTAGTGACCACTGTCAAACTGAGTTACACATGCTGGATAGGGAACTGAAATCATTAGCAGTAGCCTTCAGTAAAGTTTTCAAAGTATAATTTGTAATACCAGCAATAGAATCCATATTCCTTAAACTAAAGAGCACCACTGAAAAATAATCAGAAATTGCAGGTATAAACCACATAGAATGGATTTCTGGTATTTTCCAAACCCAAATTTAGTCACTAAACAAGGTACGTCTCAAGTTTAGGAAAGCACTGTATTTTTTTCATCCATCAGTACACACCAGACCTTCACTAGATGCCTTACTCTTCCCTTATCCACGTACATTTTTAGAAACCTGACTAAGCTTTGAGAATATGTTTCTTCCTCTTGCCTGTGGATTCACTAGACAATATCACAAGACGGCCTTTGTTACACACATTAACTGTGGTTCCTGCCTTAAACCCTGCCCTCCAAAATGGCCCCAGGGGGTGAAGAGAGGAGGGAGAAAGAGATGGGAGATTTGAGGACAAAAGTAGCAGTGTGGGTAAGACTGGGGGAAGGGGGTCAACGCTATGTCCACGCGCCAAAATTGTCACCTACGTAATTGCTGCTTCTAGCACTGGGCACTTTTTCCAAGAAAATGGCCACTCCAAGTTCTATGTAAAGCATTGAGCTTTATAACAGAAGGCATAATACAGTATTAACACATAACAGCTAAAATTTATTGAATGCTTGACACTTAGTGCTTATTCTAAGCACTTTCCATGTACATCCAAAGACCACACACACACACCCCTCTCAAGCCCTAAACCTTGTTGTTGGAGCCCTCATTCCCAGCCAGGCAAGATCCTGGGAACACCATGCCAGGGACAGCAAGGAAGTTCCACTTCAACTGAGGGGTGAGTTCTGGCCTCCAGCTGGAGCATAAGGACCCATTCCACATGGAACCAATAGGCAGTTACATTATGGGTTAAATAATTCCATGTTCTCTCTCCCCCAACACACACACGTGCCAACACACCCACACACACTCCATATCCCCTATCCCCCTCTTCCATGCTTTCCTTTTTACTCCTTAGTTACTACTTACTGCTGTTGAATATGTCATATATTTTAAGCATTTATCTTGTTTATTACTGCTTCCTGCGCAAGCATCTGAGCTCCCTGAGGGTAGGGATTTGTCTGCTTTGGGGTCCAGTACGTAGACCAAGCCCCGGCACACAGAAGGGGCCCAGTAAACGTTCTGAAAGAAACAAACAAACAGGTTTTGGTTGGCATCACGTCTATGGAGAGAACTCTTTCTGAGAGCCTGTTATGCACCAGGTAAATCAGATAATTTTTATCTAAGCAACGTTATTACCACTTACACATGAGCACACTGAGCTGAACTTGTCACCGCTACAATTCGACTGAGTAGTGGCGCCAGTACCTGAACCCAATGCTCCTGCCCGGGCGCTCCTTCCCTCCCCAGAAAGCATTCTGCGGGTCAGGCCCTGGGAACACATGTTGCCCAGTAAGGGGCTGCCACGCTGTGCTCTGTAAACCAGATGTCCTGTATTGGTGTGGTATGATTTCAAATCCACTTGTTAATCGCAAACATGAAGTTGCTTTCAAGAGTGATGCTGTTGGGCCGGCCCCGTGGCTTAGCGGTTAAGTGCGCGCGCTCCGCTGCTGGCGGCCCGGGTTCGGATCCCGGGCACGCACCGACCCACCGCTTCTCCGGCCATGCTGGGGCCGCGTCCCACATACAGCAACTAGAAGGATGTGCAACTGTGACATACAGCTATCTACTGGGGCTTTGGGGGAAAAAATAAATTATAAAAAAAAAAAAAAGAGAGTGATGCTGTAGTGTCAGGATGTCGTCCCTCACATCTGTGGCTATGGATAAGCACTCAGCAGGTCAGCGGCCAGGGGGCTCCACTGGGGGCTTACCCATAGGAACATCTGAAGAAGCAACTATGGTGAGGGGACGTTTAGACTACAAGTACGCGAGTTTGTGAGGACCATCCGAGAATGCTTGGTCTGGACAAGGCTACCCTTTGCTGAACTAAACAGCTCTCTGAAGACCTTGGGGCATAGATAGCTCCTTTCGCCTTCAGTGGTTAAGGCCAGCAGCCCGGCCAGGGAGATCAGCTTGCCCGCTCACACGGGCACTGCGTCCCCTGCAAGGCGCTCCAGGAACACACGACCTTCGTTTCTGCAGTGGCAGCTGGACATCAGCTCTCGGTGGGCTAAGTGGTCTCTTGTAGAAAAGTGACACCTCGATTAAACTTGGACCTTATTCCTTTCCCCTTTCCTTTGCCTGCAACAATAGTGTGATTAATCAAACACTGGTTTGGAGTGTTCTTTCTTGGTGTGGTTTACTAACCTGGACTCGGAAGGCCTGTAGGGGGAGCTCTCAGCCCAGCACACATCCTCAATTACACCAAACAGGAGGAGGGGAAGGGTTGCATCTTGGACAGGAAGTAAAGACACTTAACTACTGAAGGAAGATTTCTCTCCCCACCCAGCAACAGCCCAGCCAATCAGAAATGATGCAGCTCAGCCAATGAGACCCCGTTGCCGCCCTGAACTGCTACTTTTCCCCAATGGACTTTCCTTTGGAGCAGCCCCTCCCTCTCCCCTTTCTCTATAAAAGCAGCTCCTCTCCTTTAGTTTGCTGGATTTGCCTATGGCTCATCACAGCGTTGCACATCCTGAATTGCAATTCTTTTGGCTATTCCCAAATAAACTCACTTTGAGATAAAATAACAGGCAAATTTGCTTTTTAAGTTGACATTGGCTTATCATTAAGAGGCATTATCCTGTATGCTACTGACTTGTGAAATTACTATAATTCCCACAGCGAACCTGTGTTAAATAAATGATTGGCAAAGACAATCTCTGTTGTTGAGCATTAATTTGCCAACCGTCCCCGGACAAAACACCAGAACTACAGAATTTAATGTTTAACAAATTTAAAGTAAAGCTCCTCGGTTCCCATGAAAAAGAGAAGTAGTTGACAGGGTGGGAAGGACGGGTGACTGCCTCCCAAATCCTCCAAATTCAGGAAACCAGAAAGGAGGTGGGAAAGGTCTGCATCCACTGTGCCTGACAAGCCCTCCACAAACGCATCCTGCAAGCCAGAAAGCACTGCTCAGATGGAGAAAGGCAAGTCAGGCAAGTCAGCGGTTTGCTCAAAACAAAACCAGCAGTTACCCTGAAAGAGACTGCCTGAAAGAGAGAGATTTTTCCAGAAACGTCTCCATTTTTTCTAATTTCCAAGTTTTCTGCATTGAGTATGTATTATTTTAGTCACTAGGAAAAATACATTTTAAAAAGAAATGCCCTTGCTTTTATATGGAAAAACAAATGACAGTGTTACCCTATTTAAAAAAGGAAAAGATTTGTGACCTACTCCTTAAAGGTCAAGAAATTAGATTAATGACAAAGTATTAACCTTACTTACAAAAACGTGAAGTTGTATTTGTCCCTAACAGCACCAAGCCGGGTTCAGGCAGCAATTTTCTCACAATACTGGCAACACAAACTCCTCCATAGTCACACCCTTAAACACGAGATAGCTCCTTAATAGTTTCCTTTAAAATGCCTAGTACATGGCTTCTAAAGGTAACAGTTAATGACAATGGAATTGTGAGCAAGTGGAAAGAAAAAAGTATCACTTTTAAAGTATTTTCTAGTTTTCCTTTTCTGAAAAAAAAAACAGGATTTGTTTCCAGAAATACTGTTAATTCTCAGCATTTGATTTTTCTAAACTTCCTTTCAAAATTTGCTATATTCTGGGGCCGGTGGCGTAGCGGTTAAGTTCGCACATTCCACCTCGTTGGCCTGGTTTCTGGGTTCGGATCCTGGGCGCAGAACTACGCACTGCTTATCAAGCCATGCTGTGGTGGCATCCCACATAGAAGAACTAGAAGGACCTACAACTAGGATATACAACTATGTAGTGGGGCTTTGAGGAGAAAAGAAAAAGAAAAAGAGGAAGATTGGCAACAGATGTTAGCTCAGGGCCAATGTTCTTCAAAGAAAAAAAGAAAGAAAGAAAAGAAACTGCATTAAAAAAAAAATTGCTATATTCTGAATTGGTGCAACCCCCACCCCCCACCAAGTGGAAAAGTGACTGATTTACCTTTACTATGAAATTCACAAACAAACCTCAAATCAAAATAAGCTAGTCCACAAAAACTGATCTCTCCCTCACCCTAGAGCCAACTTTTCCCGGTGTGCTCAGGACACAACTCGGAATTCAGCTCAAGAGCCAGGACCCCACCTCTTCCAAGCTTGTCCAGTTTGCTTTGACTTTTTCATTAGTAAGAGAATGACCACAGTTAGGGTTTAATTTAGGAGGCAACTAACGTTATCAGGAAATTACTTTGTATCTCAAACTGTTCCAAAAATATCACATCCTTGCCCTACTTCATCTCTACTCCACCTCCCTCCCCTCCTCCCCAGCAAAGAATTTAACAGAGGAAGACTCCCTCTGAGAATGACGTCTCCCTAAACTAGATTGTCCGAGCTCATGGTCACTGACCCGCCTGACTTGCACACTTCTCTTCCATAATTTTTTCTTTTTTCTTTCTTTCTTGTCTTTTTTTTTTGCTGAGGAAGATTAGCCGTGAGCTAACATCTGTGCCAATCTTCCTCTACTTTATATGTGGGACGCCACCACAGCATGGCTGACGAGTGGTGTAGGTCCATACCCAGGATCCAAACCTGCAAATGCAGGTTTCCAAAGCAGAACACGCCAAACTTAACCACTACACCATGGAGCCAGCCCCCATAACATTTTCTTAATAAATTAATTCTCACTTATTTATATCCTGCTTTGTGCTATAGACTGAATGATTGTGTCCTCCCAAAATTCATATGTTGAACTCCTAACCTACAATGTGATGGCATTAGGAGGTGAGGCCTTTGGGGGGTGACTGATTAGCTGTGAGGGTGGGGCCCTAGTCCCCTCCTAAGAGACTCCAGAGAGCTCCCTTGCCATGTGAGGACACAGAGAAAATTCTGCTTTGAACCAAGAAGCAGGCCCTCATCAGACACCAAATCTGCCAGCCCCTTGAGCTGGGACTTGCAGTGTCCAGAACTGGGAGAAATAAATTCCTGTGGTCTATAAACCACCCAGTCTACGGTATTTTGTTACAGCAGCCTGCGTGGACTAAGTCACTCTGTAAACGTGTCATCTCTCATGTTTGTATTTTAGTCTCCTCCACTGACGAGCCCCTCAGTTCCTTAAGGAACTAGCTGTGTCTTTCTTTGATTGCCTCAGGAACCAGTAGCCATCAGATAGTTTACCTCATCCTTGTCCTGGTGGCTCCCCACGGAGAGTGCAAAGCTCCTCTGGCACCATGAGGATTTTCTTTTTCCATGAAGAATTTTTAGGCTACAGGCAAGTCTTTTTCTTCCGGAGACAATCTGTCTTTTTAAAGAGTACATCTGCAGGTATCAAATTTCAGCCACATGATGATTTTACGACTTTAAATTCCTTTTCCAGACATTTCACGACCTAAATAGTGCCACCCACACTTCCTACCACAGATCAGCACAATGCAATGTCACAATTTTTTTTAAAGCAAATGCATCTCTCCGGACCTCCCTCAGGGCACATTTTTATCCATCCCCAGTGCCCAGCTCAGCTTCCGGAACACAGGAGATGCTCCATGAGTGACTGTGGAAGGAAGGTGCAGCAGGTGGAGAACTCACTAGGCCCCCTTGTTGTCCATCACACACACTCCGGACAGCAGCACAGGCGAGGCCATCAAAACAGGTGCCCAGTCTGGTAGAGACTTCAAATGCCCTGCCCCATCCTCTTTTCCTCTAAGTGACTTTATTCTTACTTTATTTTTTTTGAGTGTGGTTAAATAAACATAACATAGAATTTAACGTTCTGTCCATTTTTAAGTGTACAGTTCAGTGGCCTTAAGGATGTTCATGGTTGTGTAACCATCACCATCATCCACCTCCAGAACTTTTCATCTTCCCAAACTGAAACTCTATACTCATTAAACACTAACTGCCCATTTTCCGCTCCCTTGGCCCCTGGCAACCCCCATTCTTCTTTGTGTCTAAGAAGCAGACTACTCTAGGTAGTTCATATAAGTGGAATTCCACAGTATTTGCCCTTTTGTGTCTGGCTTATTTGACTTATCATAACATCCTCAAGGTTCATCCATGTTGTAGAATGTGTCAGAATGTTACCCTTACTTTAGACTACTACTTTGTTGGCAGCCTAGAATGGTCCACAAGTTGAGGGACCAATATCAGGAAATCCCAGATTTTCCATCAGGCAGGCAGGCCCATTTCTCCGTCAGTTTTTGCCTGAGTGGGCTTTCAGCCTGATTTTTCTTATCTCTGGCCTCACCGCCTCAGGCTGTGTAAATAATTTTCTCTGCACAAAGTCGGCCCACTCCACATTTCCCCACCACCAGAAGATAAGAATGTTGGGTGTTCTTTATCTTTTATTTCAACTACTCTGGGAGATCTGGAGAATGGAAAAAGTAGTGCAGGAAACCACAAGCAATTCTAGAATCTTCTCTGCACTGTAAAGTCATTAATAAGATCTCTTTTTTACACATGATTATTGAGATATTACGCACATACCATAAAATTCACCCATTTGGAGGGTACAACTCAGTATTTTTAGTATATTCACAAAGTTGTACAACCATCACCACGACCTAAGTTTACATTTTCATCAACCTGAAAAGCAACCCCGTATCCCTCAGCAGTAAGTTACACCCCACTTCTTCACATTAATAAGATCTAAAGTTTATATCTAGTTGATAGAGCTTTATATCCTTCTACATCTCCCAAAGTACTAGCAAGTACTTAAGAGTCCATTAAATATTTGTCCATTACCATCAAATGCATACATGCATAAACCACAAATAACCTCAAAAATAATTCTTTCCAGTAAACATTGTGTTCAGAAATTTTGTTACTAGGCATATGCCAAGACCTCTCCCTCCTCCAATAACTTGAGAGTCCAGTTAGGAATAAAATAATGTATGATTTTGTGTGTGTGTGTGAGGAAGATCAGCCCTGAGCTAACATCTATTGCCAATCCTCCTCCTTTTTTTCTCTTTTTCTCCCCAAGGCCCCAGTAGATAGTTGTATGTCATAGCTGCGTACCCTTCTAGTTGCTGTATGTGGGACGCAGCCTCAGCATGGCTGGATGAGCAGTGCATCGGTTCGCGCCTGGGATCCGAACCCGGGCCACTAGTAGCAGGGCGCGTGTACTCAACCGCTAAGCCACGGGGCCGGCCCCAATGTATGATTTTTTAAAAAAATAGATGTACGTTCCTAAAATAATAACGTTTTGGGGGTTTTGGTTTTGCTTTTCACAATTAGAAGTTTTTAAAGAAGTAACAGTGCTAAGGTATGCACTTCAGGAGAGGATGCTCTCCAGAGCATCCAGGCCCCTCTCTGTCCCTGTCTCCCCACCACAGGAGACGAGATCCGTTCACTCGCTGGAGGGAGATTCTCACTTCCCTCCCATCGAAAATGACAAGTGCAGGGCCAGCCCCTGGCTTAGCGGTTAAGTGCGCGCACTCCGCTGCTGGCGGCCCAGGCTCAGATCCCGGGGGCGCACCGACGCACTGCTTCTCCAGCCATGCTGAGGCCACGTCCCACATACAGCAACTAGAAGGATGTGCAGCTATGACATACAACTATCTACTGGGGCTTTGGGGACAAAAAAAAAAAGGAGGAGGATTGGCAATAGATGTTAGCTCAGAGCCGGTCTTCCTCAGCAAAAAGAGGAGGATTGGCATGGATGTTAGCTCAGGGCTGATCTTCCTCACAAAAAAAAAAAAAAATGACAAGTGCAGATTATTAAATGACACTTCACTTGGTAATGTATGTTTTTTAAAAATTCTGATGCTGCGTCCTCTTAAATGAAGCAATATCAACAAATAGAACATTACAAGCTTAAAAGAAAGGTAAATTATTTACTTATAATCACAGAGAGCTAAACACTAAATAAAAAACTTGTGAGCATTATGTAGATCTGAAACCGTCTCCGCACGCGTCCCAGTGTTGCTGAGAGGAAGGCAGGCGCTTTGTCCATAAACCAGATTTGAATTACAGATCTCCCCTCGCTCTCGCTTCACTTGCAGCTGGTTTCTCCTGGGACAGGAATTGGTGTCATTCGTTCTTGACAGTCAGTAAATCACAGCATATGAGCAGTTTTTTTTAATAGCATTTGCAGAAGTTAATGCAATAGCAAAGTAGAAAAAATGACTGAAATCATTTACTTGGAAATGAGAGAAGGCAATCTTGATGAATTACTTCCAGGTGGAATACAGAGTTTTAATTAAAAGTTACACTATTGGCAAGATTATTGCGCCAAGGTAGAAATGGCTCCTCCCAGTGCCAGTAAACCGATTTTAGTGGGAATGAGAGTGGGGAGAACAGAGGAAGAACTGGCAACCAGACGCTGAAGCAACAACAGCCTGTTCCAATCTGAACCTGCTCGTGATCCAGAGAAGGGGCTCTGCTAACTGTTCCCCCACCCTGGTGACCCTTAAGGGTCACCCTGAGCTGAAATCCATGGCCATCATCCTCAGACACTACTCTGTACATACGCTACTGGTTGGTTGCAAGACACAAGACTTTAAATATAAAGATAATTCTACACTGAAACAGTCAGAGTTTTCCAAGTACCACACAACGAGGAAACGTAAATGTGTGATTGCTGTGGTGACTCTTACATCATGCCAGGAACTCTCCTAGGGGTGAGAGGAAGCCAAAGCAACCCTGAGTGAAGAAGCAGCCTCGTCCATCACAGTCCTGGACGCTCCCAGATCTGAGGGCTCAAACACTGGCCAGGAAAATATATTAATCTGTTTCCTCCACAAAATGGACATAATGCCTCTAAGACGGTGGTCTGGGGACATGTCAAAAAAAAAGTCTGCGCACCTGCCATGAAGAAAGCGCTGTGCCACAGCACACGCTGAAAGACACAGAAGGGTTAAAAACGGGCCGCCTCTTTAAAGAAGGCACAGATGGGGTTCTATAAAGCACAATAAAAATATGTCATCGATTCAGAAAATTACAATGTTTATTGTCATTAGAACCTCAGCCCTCTAATTTACAGCTAAGAGACCACCCTTCCTCATGCCCAGTCAATACATAAAGGAAAGGAAATTGCTGATATCTTGAAAAGCATGATAATCTAATATCTAACCAACTACATTCTAACCAATTAGTCTGTTGCTGTGAATTTCAAAACACTGCCTTAGCACTTTCCATAATTCAAAATAAGAATGTTTAACAATTTATACATAATAATCACCAAGTCTACAATTAGACATTAAATGGGACTTAAAAATAACTTCTTCCAAAAAAACAAAAAAGGTGGGGGGGGCGGGGGGAGGCCGGCACTGTGGCCTAGTGGTTAAGTTCACGCGCTCTGCTTTGGTGGTGGCCCGGGGTTCACAGGTTCGGATCCCAGGTGCGGACCTATGCACCACTTATCAAGCCATGCTGTGGCAGCGTCCCACATATAAAGTAGAAGATGGGCACAGATATTAGCCCAGGGCCAGTCTTCCTCAGCAAAAAGAGGAGGATTGGCAACAGATGTTAGCTAGGGCTGATCTTCCTCACAAAAAATGTAAAAATAGAAACTTCTTATATGTATTCATCTCAAGGCACCATAGTCATTATCATTTTTAATGCCTCTCCATATACCCTGGGCCTTAAAGCTGCCAAAGTATCTGACATTCAGTTGGCACTTAAAAAAAAAAAAGAAGAGGCAGAGGAGAGAGGCCCAGCCTGCTAAGAGACTGCTTTTTCTATTATTAGAGTTAAGTGTCTGAAATGCACATATCCTTAACAAGCTGGCTCTGTATATGGTTACACAGCACTTGCAAACACCAGCCTCAATCTATTTCTATCAAATGCAGCAAAGCACATATAGCAAATCCCCCTGGGAAACGGTAAGCATGTAAGAAATCACTGTTAGTGCCAAGAGAGGCAAACGGCAAAGCACCAGCCATACAAACAGTCCTACGTGCCCCAGTCAGAACGTTTACAGAACAGTGTGACTAAAAGTAAACAGTGCAGGGACTTTCCAACGACTGTGATATATTTTAAGCAAAAATGTGTACAAATCGATATGCAACATCCCAAACAGCAAATCACTTTAGTGCAACGGCTTCTTTAAGGTGCAGGAAAAGGCAAGACGCCTACCGCCCCTTTCCTAGCAAACATCTCCCGGATGAAAAGGCGAGGTTTTGTTTCAGCATGCCGAGGACCACTCACTAGTCAGGTACTGATTAAGTGTTAGGATTTGGTCTGATCTGTGAGCTCATAACTGACCGCCTTAAGGGAGTCTGCGATAGAGACATCCAGGCAGGGCTGCCTCAGCCAGGCTGTGAGGCTCTGCTTCCTCTTCTGCTTGGAGGGGTCAAATTTGCTTATCAAATTGGCAAAATAACACCCAGGGTGTGGGCCAGATAACACAGTTAAGATCCACAGGCTCAGAGAACAGGATGAATTCAAGGTACATCTAAGGTCTACACTAGGGACCCCTCCACTGCCTCTCCAAAAATGCACAAGTGTATTTATTATCTACACAGCAAGAGAGGAATAAATGGTCCCACTCTATTTTGTGCTGGTCAGAATGCCTGCATTTGGGGATGCCTTATCTGAAGACCAATAGTGCAAAGAGGAACATTTAAAGGGGATCATAGCAAAGGCGCTGAAAGCCACCCTGGGGACACTCAGTGTGGGAAGGGAGCCCAGTCTGCATCACCAGAGTGAGTGTCATATGCAGGAGGATGAGGCTTGCGCTCCCTACAAGGCCACCCTGGGAAAGCTATACAAGGAGACAGCTTGGCTTATTTCACCAAAAAGCTTTTCTGATCCTCACAGTTGTCCAAAAACGGCTGCCTGGGAAGTTGGCAAGCTCTTTGTCCTGGAAGCGCTTAGACAGGGCCAGCATGCCCACTTTGGAAACAAGACCTTTTGGAGACATTAACACTGCTCCCTTGCCTGTAAGACAGCAGAACTCCTGTCTTCTGATTCTCCTGCCCCTGAGATGGGAATGTGTCCTGGAGGGGAATTCCAGACCCATTTTCCTTGCTGACTCTTACCTGCGGGGTAAGAAGAGTGCATTAGAACAAGCTGAGGTGCTTTTAAAACCCAGATGCTGCTGCGACCCCAGAACAAGCAATCAGGAGCTCTGAGATGGACCCAGGCCTGGGCATTTTCAAGAGTGTTATGAGCAATCTGAACCCACCCTCGGTAAACCCCACTACCTAGAGCTCCCACCAGGGGCCTCTGTCCACTCCCACAGCTCCATAAACAGTTCTGCGTCCGTCATCTCCAGCCCAGATCGTCCTCCTGACCCTTGGTCCCACAGGGGCGACATCCTACTGCAAACTCTGCGCCGGCTTCCCCACCCCCACGTGCTGCCATGCCACTGCCCGACTCATCTTCCCCAAACAGGAAATACCTCAAAGGTGCAGGGCCACACATTCAAGAAAGAGCCTCCCTGAATTGGTCGGGAGCTGGGGGACACCTATTTGCCACGTTTATGCCTGTCACACAGCTCACGCCCCATCAAACACAAGCGCCTGCAATTTGGGGCTCAGATTCCACCCCCTGCCCCCTGGCCCAGGCTCCAGTGTCGGCGGTCCAGCCACTCTTCAAAGCACAGGTCAGCTTCCTCCTACACAAAGCCTGGTGCCCGGGCAGCCACAGCTCTTCAGGAGGACCCCCTCCACCCCGCACTTTCTCTGTCATGGTCGCCATGTGCCCCTCTCATCGGCAGCACTACCTAAAGCTCTCTTGAGGACTCGACCTATTTCCCATTGACTCTATGTTATACTCCAGAAGGACCTAAAAACAATTAATCTTGGGAATAAAACAAACATGGGCTTCATTTATCTCTTGCCAGGATGGGGCAAGCTCAGTTAAAAAGAAATTGGGTTAGTAAATTGTAACTATGTAGAGATCTATTGTTTAGATAATTACTGACAAACCAGTAATCACAAGAAGGGAGCCTAATTTTGTCCTGTGTAGTTAGACAGACTTAGATTAAAACTCCAGCTTCTGCACTTACTACTGGATAAACCAGGGCAAATCACTGAACCTCTCGAGGGTCTCGTTTCCCCACCTGCAAAATGGAATCCTGACAGCCCCTACACCTCATTGGCTGTGACGGAGAGTAGATGAGCTGAGGGATACAAATCACCCAGCCCAGAGCCTCACCCAGAGGAGGCCCTCAACAGACGCTGTGATAATTGTTATCAGATCGTCAAACTGTTACTGCATCACAGGCATTTTTTTTTTTCTGGGTCTTTCACTCCATTTCAACACAAGAAGAAACATTCCATTTCGACACAAGAAAAGGAGAGAAATCAAACACGGATCCATTCTGAAGGAGGAAGTTTCCTATCAGAATTTGAAGTAAAGTAATTTTTTAATATTTCAGCATGAAAACAAGAGGGGAAATAATGAGTCTCTTATCCTGGAAAAACATAAGCATAATTGGACTAGAATTTTGACAAAGTTGGCTTAAAGAAAAAGTGGATGGGGAGGGCCCAACCAACTTTTTTGGGTTGTCGTTGAAACAGCCCCTACATCTGAGTAAGTTGCTGGGTAAAGCCTTAAGGCTGGCTGTATATTGGTAATTTATCTCCATCCCATCCAAGTCGCACTAATCAACAAACTGCTCCCAAGCACCCTACCTGAAGATGCGATTAAAATTCAAGCATCTAAAAAAGACTGTTGGCAAGGATGTGGAGCAAATGGAACTCTCGTTAACTGCTGGTGGGCACATAACACTGGTCTAACCACGTTGGAAAACGTAGTATCTCCTGAGGACAAACACAGGCCCACCCCACAATGCAGCCATTCCACTTCTTTTTTTGTTTGTTTGTTTGTTTATTTTCCCCCAAAGCCCCAGTAGATAGTTGTAGGTCATAGCTGCACATCCTTCTAGTTGCTGTATGTGGGATGCGGCCTTAGCATGGCCGGAGAAGCAGTGCCTCGGTGCGTGCCCGGGATCTGAACCCGGGCTGCCAGTAGCGGAGCGCGAGCACTTAACCGCTAAGCCACGGGGCCGGCCCAGCCATTCCACTTCTAGTTATATACCCAAGAGAAATGAGGGCATATGTCCATCAAAAGACATGTACTACAAGAATGTCCAAGGCAGCTGAAAACAATCCAAACGATCATCAAGGAAATGGATAAATTATGGCATCTTCCTAAATGGAATAGCACACATCAATACAAATTACTGGCACATGCAACAACACGGATGGATCACGTGACACTGCACTAGGCAGAAGATGCCACCAGCAGAAAGAGGACACGCTGCATGATTTCACCAATACGATGTTCAAGACGAGGCAACGTTAGTCACAGTGACATAAGTCAAAACATCAGTCCTAGCGAGGGGTGAGGAGGTCACTGACTGGGAATGGGCACAGAGGAACCGGAGGTGACAGAAATGTACTGTATTTTGACCTGAGTGGTAGTTGGTGGGGGGGAACGGGGAGACAGAGAGACACTAATTAAGCTATACAATTAAGATTTGTACATTTTACTTTACATTACTTATATCTTAATTTTTTAAATTCAAATATCTACACAAATAAAGATGAAGATTGTGTGCGAAGATACAACACACTCCATTCTCAACTTCAGGAATGAAATCTTTTTTCTTTTTTTCTATTTTTTGGTACGAGATGGCAGGATAGAAGGCTAGTAATAAAAAGTTTTACTTAGTAAAAGAATGTATACCTAAAGCACACAAAAACTTTCAAAATGAAAATATTTTTTAAGAAAGGATAAATTCATCTCTAATGTACTCTCTCCTGTAAATGAGGGTGATATTAGTACCCATCTCAGGGTTGTGGTGATGATAATTAACTGAGATAACATAATTAAGCACTTAATGCAGAACCTATTCATCACCTAGTAATTCATTAATTCAGTACATATTCATCACTTAATAAAATGTTTGCCATAATTATTTGTCCATCTCCTTCACTTCCTTTCAGCCCAACCCAGAAAAATTCTCAACCCAGCAGGCGTTCACTATTTGTTAACTAAACTCAGAGATGCTCCCTCAAAGCACGAGAACCATAAACAGTTCCCACTGAATCCATGAGAGACTATCCCATAGGCAGTGTAGACGGGGCTTCCCACCCCAGCATATACACAGACTCTGGGCAACCCCAGGCGTGCTGGGGGTCAGGATAAACATGGCATATACACCTGAGGCTATCTTACTTAAAATTTAGAAGAAAACCTTAATATTTAAACAGATATTAAGAAGACTGCAACACTTGCTAAGACAGCACATGACACTGCCAAGCCATCATGAGCTTTCAGCTGCTCGTAATTCAAGCTTCCCTCCCTGGTCCCTCACTCTTCCCCCGCCCCTCCGGCCCCCTGACACTCACTCCACCTTTCAGGAACAATTCTAACAGCACGGGCACAGGGAACTCAGAATTCCTGGCTCTCTCCCTTATAAAACTCTACTCAAAGCACTCCTGGCTCTTGAATGTGATTTTAACTGATGACGGTTTAGGCTATTTCCTTGAATTATAAACACCACTCCATCTGGCTTACTAACCCTGCTGAGAAAAATATTTATTTTCAGCAAAGTTGGCATGCAAAATTGAAAGAACAGGAAATTATAGTTAAGAAAAACAAAATACCACAATAAGATTAACAAATTATATACAATTTTAAAGATACCCTTAGGAAGTTGCCTTTGTATGACAATGTATTTTTGACACAACTGTATGCACACCACAATGAATCTTTACTTAAATAACTAGTCAATCACGGGGAACAAATGAAACTCTGAGATAAAGTGAAAAGTCAAATTGTCCTTTTTAGGATTAACCTGCCAGTAACCTCCAGGTGTTTTTACCCAAAGACCTCAGAATAAATTTTGTACGCAAATTTTTTTTCTATTACAAAAGAAAAACAGGACAATTACAGGGGGGAAAAACACAAAAGCAAAATGAGATTAGCATCACTCAGAGAGGTAGATCCTTCCAGTTTGTTTTTTCCTATTCCTATATTCAATGATAAACTATACATGCTATGTTAGAAAATCTTTCACTATTTAAAAAATTTCAGGGGCCAGCCCCATGGCCTAATGGTTAAGTTCAGCACCCTCCACTTCAGTGGCCCGGGTTCAGTTCCCCGGCACGGAACTACGCCACTCGTAAGCGGCCACGCTGTGGCGGCGACCCACATACAAAATAGAGGAAGAGTGGCACAGAAGTTGGCTCAGGGCAAATCTTCCTCAAGCAAAAAGAGGAAGATTGGCAACAGATGTTAGCTCAGGGCTAATCTTCCTCAATTAAAAAAAAAAAATTTCGTGAATATCTATATTTTGAATACTTTAACAACAACAATAGTTAATGTTTGTTGGTCAAAAGGCACAAAGTTTCAGTTATGTGGAATGAATAAATTTAGAGAGCTCATGTATAGGCATGATGACTATAGTTAATATTGTACTAAATACAGGAAATGTGCTAAGAGAGTAGATTTCAGATGCTCTCATCACAAAAAAAAAGCAACTATGTGAGGAAATAATTAGCTCAACTGTAGTAATCATTTCACCATGTATATGTATATCAAATGATCATGTTGTATATCTTATAATATATACAAGTTTTTATTTTAAAAGAAAATATATATATATAATAGTGAATGTTTATTGAGTATTTACTACGGACCAGGCCCAGTCTAAGCTGTGTGTTAACTTCTCTGATATTCAAAATAACTGAAAGAAAGCTGTTAACAGTTACAATTATCAATTCCATTAAGAAATGTGCCCACACAACAATGTGAATGTACTTAATGGCACTTAATTATACACAGAATTTAAAATGGTAAGTTTTATTTGTGTATATTTCACCACAATTTAAAAAAGACAAAAAGAGGGCTGGCCCAGTGGCGTAGCGGTTAAGTTCATGGGCTCCGCTTCGGCGGCCTGGGGATCACAGGTTCGGATCCAGCGCTTGGATCTACACACCACTCATCATGCCACGCTATGGGAGCGACCCAAATAAAGTAGAGGAAGATGGGCACAGATGTTAGCTCAGGGCTAACCTTCCTCAGCAAAAAGAGGAAGATTGGCAATGGATGTTAGCTTAGAGCCAGTCTTCCTCACAACAAATTTAATTTTAATTTTATTTATTTTTTTTTTTCCCCCAAAGCCCCAGTAGATAGTTGTATGTCAGCTGCACATCCTTCTAGCTGCTGTATGTGGGACGTGGCCTCAGCATGGCCGGAGAAGCGGTGCGTCGGTGCGCGCCCGGGATCCGAACCCAGGCCGCCAGCAGTGGAGCTCGCGAACTTAACCGCTAAGCCATGGGGCTGGCCCCTCACAACAAATTTAAAAGAAGTTATTAAAAAGAAAAAAGAAAAAAAGAAACTTGACGGAGGTCACACGGCTCTAAGTGGCAGCACCAGAATTCGAATTCACACAGTTCTGGATCCAGAACCCTAACTTTCAACCATTTGTACTCTACAAATAATTTTACATAGTTGAATGTCTATATATGTGACAGGTTTGATGTTGGGCCTTTAGGTTTGATGCTGGGCCTTTAAATTGTTTCCAAATTTCCCACTATTAAAAGCAATGCTTTAATAAGCCTTCTTGTAAGAGATCTTTTCATATATCCTTGCTGCTGCTGTTGTTTTTTTGTTTCTTTGTTTGTTTGTGAGGAAGACCAGCCCTGAGCTAACATCCGATGCCAATCCTCCTCTTTTTTGCTGAGGAAGACTGGCCCTGGGCTAACATCCGTGCCCATCTTCCTCTACTTTATATGGGACGCCGCCACAGCATGGCTTGACAAGTGGTGCGTCGGTGCGCACCCGGGATCCGAACCGGCGAACCCCGGGCCGCTCCTGTTGTTGTTTTTTAAAGGTAAATTTTTAGAAGTAGAATTGCTAGGTCAGAGGATAAACCAATTTAAATAACCAGGTGAGCTGTCAACCAGAGCTAATTCTGATCAGCTGACAAAGGAGCCTAACGCAGGGGAAAAGGTCATCTGCAACAAATACTTGTAATTAGATGGCTCCTAGTGCAGAGAATAGAACCACTAGGTACTTCCGACAGCCACAAAGGAGCTGCACGTGACTGAAGAAATGCTGGTCTTCCAGAAGAACAGAGTTAACTGCTTAAACGTCCCTTGAAGTGTGTCACTTCAGTTACTTCTCAAACCCAGTCTCCACACCTGGACAGACTCATAGCACCCCACATCCACAGGATTTCCCATTTGTTCTCAACTTGCAAAGTCTAAACTAGCGGGAGAGTGCGGAGAATATAAAGGCCCTCAGAAGCCTAGACGGATCAGTCAGTGATCTATATGAAATCTGCATTAATACGAAGCTTACCCATCATTTCTTCTCATAGAACGGCAAGGAGATCTTTCATGTTGCATTCTCCTCAAAAGGTCTCTGTCAGGCCAGTGGCGTAGCGGTTAAGCGCGCGCGCTCTGCTTGGGCGGCCCTGCGTTTGCAGGTTCGCCCAGATCCTGGGCGTGCACCAAGGCACCACTTGGCAAGCCATGCTATCGCAGCGTCCCATATCAAGTAGAGGAAGGTGGGTACGGATGTTAGCCCAGGGCCAGTCTTCCTCAGCAAAACAGAGGAGGATTGGCAACAGATGTTAGCTCAGGGCTAATCTTCTTCACCAGGAAAAAAAAAAATACCTCTGTCAATAATGACACATCACAGAACTTGTGGCCAAGATCCATGAGAATGTAGCCCTCTCACTGATTCCTGCCAGGAGGAAATAAATGTTTAGAAAAACAACTAAACCATAACACCAAATGGCTTTAGGATCTTATTGAAAAGAGAGTTACATAAAAGTTCTAAAAAAAGATGTGGAGGAAATATGAAGGCACTGATATTATCAGCCTAAAGCCAGTCCAATGGGAACCTTGGAAACCACCAAGTCAACCTGGGCAGCTTGTGCAGAACGACCACGACAAGGAAACAGAACCCTTTCACCCAACAAGAGCACACCAGGTTATTTCAAAAGGTCCTGTCCCAATTTACGCCTTTCTTTATAATTCAGGCAAGTTCCCTGTACTTGATCACCTCAAGACGCAAGGAGGATTTATAAAGAGATTTTCAGTATAGCTTGGCGACTGTAGTTAATAATACCGTATCGCATATTTGAAAGTTGCTGAGAGCATATCTTACAAGTTCTCATCACAAGAAAAAAATAATTCTGTAACTATATGCAGTGACGGATGTGAACCAGACATTGTGGTGATCATTTCACAATACATACAAATATCAAATTGTTATGTTGTACACCTGAAACTAATATAACGTATGTCAATTATACCTCAATAAAATTTTTTTTAAGATTTTCAATTTCAAATCAATTACAGAAAATTTAAACATGACAAAAAAAAGTCATTATCTATTCAAAACTTTCCTCTGCCCTACCAAGCCACACTCATTGTAACTTCAAGCGACCACTGATAACCAGAGAAATACAGTTTAAAATTTTCTTTTTGATAGCCTTTCATTGTGGTCCTGGGTGAAGATATGCAACCATAGGTTATTCAATAAGGGGAACTTGACATAAATCACACAAGTTACAAACCATTAACACACAATATTACCTATCCGTATTCCAATTCTTCCCCAAACCACAAGTTTTCATAGGTCCATTATAGTTTCAAGAAAATATCAGTGTACAAATTAAAAAGAAATAATTTCTTAATCTTCAAGCTTCCCATTTCAAAGACGGAACTGAAAAACGTACCTAATGAACCAGAAGATGCAGTCCCTTCCCCATGACTAAGTGATTCCACTCCTGCCACCAGAACCTACAGACAGTCGCACACGCACAAGGAGACACACACAGACCAGAACCTACAGACAGTCGCACACGCACAAGGAGACACACATAGACCAGAACCTACAGACAGTCGCACACGCACAAGGAGACACACATAGACTGTACTGCAGTATCATTTGTAACAGAGAAACCTGGGAGGGAATAATAACTAAATGTCCATCAACAGGAAAATAGATACACTGTAGTGTGCTCAGCAGTTAACAATGAACTTGAGCAACGAGAACCTCAAAAACAAGGCTGAACAACAAAAGTGAGTTACAGAAGAAAACATGCAATATGACACCACACCTGCCAGTTTTAGAAACACGTAAAATTGGGCCGGCCCCGTGGCTTAGCGGTTAAGTGCTCACGCTCCGCTGCTGGCGGTCCGGGTTCGGATCCCAGGCGTGCACCGACGCACCGCTTCTCCGGCCATGCTGAGGCCACGTCCCACATACAGCAACTAGAAGGATGTGCAGCTATGACATACAACTATCTACTGGGGCTTTGGGGGAAAAAATAAATAAAATAAAATTATAAAAAAAAAAAAAAGAAACACGTAAAATAACACTCACTATTGATGATGAATTATTTACATAGACACCAGCAGTGAACGTATAAAATACAGGATGGCAATGACAAAAAGAACTGGAGAGAAAGGGAGGGAGACAGAAAACGGGGCCAGGAACTGAGACGCAGGCTTCAACTCTCCCTGCAATGTTTCATCTTCTTAGCTGGATGGTAGCGAAAAAGGTAGTCATACTACTTTTACATAATTACAGTATTCCGAATTACTTTATGATAATAAAAAGAAAAACACCCCTTCCTATCATTTTGACCTGCTTTAAGAAATACTTACTTTGACAATACAATAGTTCAAAAAATAATTTCCTTTCTATTACAATCGTGGATTCTCTAGCAGAAACACCTGATTTAATAATTACAGAGAAAGCACAGAAAGGAACATCCTAACAAGATCTATCCCAACCTCATAGATATACTTTGCAGTGTTTCCAGAAAGTAACTACTCACTATACCCATCCATCCCTAGAGACAATCCCTATTAGAGAGACACATGGCATTTCTGAAGCTAAGTCTATGAAACTCACTATGTTTTTGAGACAATCTAAAACTTTTCAAAACATACACCAGTGCTTTTTCTACAACAAAATAAAAGACACCCACTCAGTCATCGTTAGAGCTTCTATCCATCCAACACCCAAATCCAAGCTTCTACAACTTTCAGGAGGTATTCCTAATTAGGTGTGCCTTTTTCTATGCAGCCTCCAGGTGCCCACTGCTCAACGGCTGCACAAAGGAATAAATCAAGGGTATTATTATGGGTCTCCTAATATATCTATTTTAATCTCTTCTGGGTTGCTCTGTGTGCATTTATACAGTTGTTGCTGTTCACAGTTGCATCATATTATGTTGGTCTCCCCATATAATCCCAGAGTTCCTTCCAGGGAGGGAGCAGGACTCTTTCGAAATAACCCAATTGTAGGTGGTACCAAGCTCTGCTCATGGGCTGTGCTCAGTGATACTTACTGCAAAAATTTGAGCAATCTCAGCGTGCTAATAAGGGTGGGAGTGACTGACTTTAATTTCTAGAACTCACCCAGATCCTTTAAATTTTCTCTCTGATCTAAGAGGAAAACAAACGTGCAGCAATATACACCCAGCCTCCAGAACTCCTTCACGTACCACTTCCTTGAAACAAATTTCCAAAGCCAACTAATTACAGACTGCTCTTGAAATTACATAAACCACGCAGAAATCCCCAACGTCTTCAGAATTGTGAGCTACTATCCTTATAATCATCATAATTTCCACCCACGTTGTGCATGCATATTTTTTTAGATGACAATGAATGTAATTGGTATGAAAATAAAAATGCTATAAACTCAAAAGGTGCGATATACGCAAAACTATCAAGATAATTTTAGGGATTGCAGCGTAAACCTTGATATAAGGAGACACTGTCTATTTTCATAATCTGGTCTCCATCCCCCTCTCCAGCATCACCTTCTACCACTTGACTTCAGACTAATCCATCCAGGCTTAACTTAACCTTAACCCCATGGTTTCCTTCCCATTGTCCCCCAACCCCCGCCCAAGCTCCAGGCACTCAGCATTAGGTGCCCGTACCCCGATTTTTGCTAATGGGGCAGAGTCACCCTTAACTAGACTGTCACTTCCCCTCCTCTTCACCACTTTTCCAAAGTGTGGCTTCTAACACCAGACTGCGCAGTGTCTAATCCTGGTTCCTCTACTTACCAGCTACCCTTTACCCTCTGTTCCTCCTCTGTACAGAGAATAAGTGTGCCTACTTCACTGGGTTGGTGTGAGGATGAAATTAATCAGTAGAGGTAAAATGCACTGTAGGTGAGCCATAAACGTGTCACCATCAACAATCTGGGTGCCTCTTCCATGAGCACCAACAATGGTCTCTCTTTTTTTTTTTAATATAATTTTATTTATTTATTTTTCCCCCAAAGCCCCAGTAGATAGTTGTATGTCATAGTTGCACATCCTTCTAGTTGCTGTATGTGGGACACGGCCTCAGCATGGCCGGAGAAGCGGTGCGTCCGTGCGCGCCCAGGATCCGAACCCGGGCCACCAGCAGCGGAGCGCGCACACTTAACTGCTAAGCCACGGGGCCGGCCCAACAATGGTCTCTTTATGGCTGAAAGGAAAATCTTCTTCTGTACTGTCTACTACTCTCAATAATTCACATCTGACACCAGATATGTGGCATTTTCTCCCCACACCAAGCAATTCTCCAATTGTCTGCGACACCAACTGGGTGTCTGTCCTACAACTCAACTCAGTGCTGACACTATCTTCCTGGGGTTAGCGCAGAACCCACAGGTTGAGGGCTCAAACCCACAAGCGCCCCATATGTCTCCCCCACGCCCCCCCCCCCCGCTTCAGATGCCAGTCCCAAGTCCAGGTTGTCACTTGTACTTATGACCAACCAGCTACATATTGGGGATTCCCACGACCCCCTCCTCAGGTTCAATCATTTCCTAGAATGGCTCACAGAACTCAGGCAAGTGCTCTAATTACCCGTTTATTATAAAGGACACAACTCAGGAACAGCCAAACGGAGCCATGTATAAGGTAAGGTATGCAGGAAGGGGCTCAGAGCTTCCACGTCCCCTCACCAGCGCCACACTCCAGCACCTCCACCTGTTCACCAACCAAGAAGCTCTCTAAACTCCATCATTAGGATTTTTATGGAGGCTTCATTCCATAGGCATGGTTGATTAAATCATCGGCCATTGGTGACTGAACTCAATCTCCAGCCCCTCTCCTCTCCCAGGAGGTGGAAGTGGGCGTGCAAGTTCCAAGCCTCTAATCAGCTGGTTGGTTCCCCTGGCAACCAGCCCCCCATTTTAGGGGCTTTTCAGAAGTCTCCTTATTAACAGAAACTCAGGTGTGGTTGAGAGGGGCTTGTTATAAATAACAAGAGACACTCTTCTCACCTTCATCTGTCACTTAGGAAATTCCACGGGTTATAGGGACCACTATGTATATTTACTATAAGTCCCAATATCACAGCAGCTCTTTAAGACTTTCCACTAGACTGCACGCTCTTGAGGGCAGGGATGCTGGCTTATTCCTCTTTGAATCCCCAGGGCCAAGCACAGCACTGGGCATACAGCAGGCACTCAACCAATGTTTGTTGATACCATAAAAGCAGGAATAGTAATCTCTCTTCTACAGTATCAGATCAAAAAGTAATAGATAGCTCATGAGAGAGCTGCAGTGTGTTGGGGAGAACAACCCCAAACACACACATCCCTACACCACAGTGCGGAACGGCCAGAGGATTTACAGACTTGACTTCTGTTTAATTAACATTTCCACAGATCAGCAGAGTTACTCGCTTATACATTTTGGGAAGGAAAACAGAAAAATGTGGATTTTATGGTAGATCCAAAGCAAGGCTCTACAAATCAGAAATTAGCTGAGTATAGACTGTAATCAGCCTATTTCTCACAAGAGATATAAACTACTTTAGTTTTTTTTTAAATCCATCTCTGGACATCGAGTTAGAATATCTCATTATTAGGTATCCATTGGCGCCAAAGCCAGGGAATAAAAATACAACGATACCACACTCAAGACACTATATTTCATCTTCAAAGACTTTTCAAAAATACAGCCAGCTAGGCCCCATCCGTCTTCTGAAGTCTCTTATCAAAAAGAATATAAACAAAAGGATTGAAGAAACGGATTTTAACCTGATAGGAAAAAATTATCAGGATAACAGCATTTCTATTGAAAATTCCCGAATTTATTTCCCAACATCTTTTTGTCATGTTAAATTTGAGCTACTGGGGGTGGGGCGCACGCCCACATTCTGGTCATCAAAGGCTTTACTCTAAGAAAGTTAAAAACATACTGAAATGGTCCGAGAAGTTTACTTTTACAGTCCATATCCACATTAAGATTTATTTTTCTCTCATTCCTTCAAATAAATCTTAAATCTTAACCACTTCCAGTTCAAAGAGGATGAGCTCATGCTTTCAGATCTGTCTCTTGCTGCGACCTCTGTCACCAGCTTCAGACCCGATTCTGGCTGCCAGCTGGACGCTACACCAACACTCGGTGAATGCGCCTGGAATCGAGTGGCCCCACCACCGCACCAGGCCGCTTCTCCCCCTGCTGTGTTCTCTGTCCACAAGGGCTCTGCCATGCTCTCAGCTCCCTTCCACACACACCTCCTTCTCCTTTCTCCTCCTCTCCTTCCTCCACCTCCCCCTCGCCCCACAGGGTCAGTCAGGTGCCAATCGGCCTACTCAACTTCTGGAAGCATCTCTCCCACAGCAAATGCCCTATATTTCCAGCCCTAATGACCTTCACCCAAGTTACTGCAATAGCGTCCCAAACCTCTCTCAACTCTGCCATAAACCGCTGTCGGTTTCAAAATCATAGATCTGACCACATTACTTCTCCCTAGATGGCTTCTCCCTACCCAGAAAATAAAATCCAAAGTCCTCAGGCGGGCAAGCAAGGCCCTTTACAGCCCGCCTCCCTTTCCAGCCCAGTCTTTCACCACACCCACAGGTGACACCGTCTGCTCCACCCACAACACCAACTGGTTCCCCAGCTACACCAGCACTCCCTCTCCTGCCTCCGCGCCTCTGTGGGCTTCTCTCCACACCCCACACATGCACACTCACTTCCTCCATCAATGTCCTCCTGCCACCAACTCAAACTCCTGCTCACCTCCCCTTGTGTCACGTACATGTTTCCAGATTTCACTCCTCTGTTCTCCCAAGAGGGAGCTGCCTTCTTTCTAAGCAACCCTCTTCCACTTGTGGTCCAAATACCATCCCTCCCACTGGGAAGGCAGGCGCTGCTTCTGCAATCCCCTCTCCCTCTCATGCATCCTTGCTGCTCATATTCTTTCTTTCTCCCCAAGTCTCTCATCTAAAAATGATGACAACACCCCAACAGCCTCCCTCCGCCGGATGGCCCCCTCATTTTATGACACCGTCCTTTCCCTCCCGGCCCAGCTCCATGAAAGAGCAGTCCGCCCTCCGTCTCCCCATTTCCTCCGCAGCCCTGCACTCCCCTTCCCACTGCAGTCTGGCCGGCCACACTCCAGCTCACAGAAGAGGCTCTCCCACTGGCTCAGCCTCAGTCCCCGGCTTTTCTGCGGCACTTGTCCCACTGACCAAGCCCTCGTTCTCGAGGCGGGCCCCCACCTCGGCTCCCAGCACCCACTCCCTCTGTTTCCTTCCTACCTCTCTGGCCACGCGTTCTTGGTCACCTGCGTGAACACACTCTTCTTTGCCTACCCCTTAATCGCTGGCGTCCCCCATGCTTCTGTCTGAAGACCCCATGGCTTCAACAAATCCCAAGCTCTCTCTCCAGATCACAGCTACCTTCTCTCTCTTCTGGACAACAAACCCAGGAAACTCTGAAACCCCACAGACATCTCAAAATACACATTCGCAGATTCATTCATTCAGCATTGATGGACAGCCTGGAGTCAATACACTGTCTGAACTTATGCTCCCTCCCAAACCTGATCTTTCTTCTATATGCCCTTTCTTGGTGAGTGACAGCATCATCTTCCCAGTCACCCAAGCCAAGAAACCCACGGTTCATCCCAACTCCTCTCCCTCACCACCCAACACCCACATTCAACGCTACCAAATCCTCCCAATTCACCCCTATCTGCAACCCGGCCCCTCCTCCACTCCATCCCCACTCTCATTGCCTTCATCCCAGCTCAATAATTAAACAGCCACTGAGCACTGGCTAGAACTGGCTCCTGAGGTGGACATGACTGATATAACATGTTCTGATAGCCACAAAGAACGGTTCAGTATTTCTAAGCAGCTTTTTAACTTTATATTTCTATCTTTTTTGGTGACACAAACTATACATCTGGGGGAATCTATTACTGTATAGTTCAGCCCACATTTTCCCTTTTGATCACTGAAATTGTTAAAATCAATAAGTGCCCAAATGAATGGAAGGCCTATATGTAAATGCAGAGATACTTCAAATAATGATTATAACCGTAAAATTTAGGATCCGGAGACTCGGTGTTTTACTTGCCACAAAATACTAACACAACATTTTGGTTCACACAAACCATTTTAACAAGATACTCATTTTCATATGGCCAACATTTTAAATTAAAACAAACACAAAATGTGAGTAGTTAGCTGAATCAGCTATCTCTTCATATTATCACATCACACATTTTCCAAATCTAAAATCCACCACAGAAGTTCAGGGGTACTAGGATATGTTTAATGAAAAGAACAGGAGTCACCAGAAAAACAATTTTTTATGATTTCCATGGCTGAAAACAAAACTTTATATAATTAAGCATTTAGGTATATCCCTTTTAGCTAAAAGAATAGCAGAAAATCTCAGACTCTTCAGGTTAAAAGGAACCATTCCACCTAGTCCAGTCCTTTAGAGTTACAGTTATATCATTCTAAATTATCAACAATCCCTCAAATATTTAAAAGTCCAATTTTAAAGAAATATCTTTCCCCATAGGGTCTTGCTGACATCCCCTGAAGTTATATGAAATTAGAAACAGATGAGAAGAAAGTTCTAAATAAATTGCTCAGATTAAAAATAATTCTTCTCGGAAAAGACGATGCCTCAGTAATGAGTCAAGTAAATCATCACACTCATGAATCACTGGACATGGCCCCTATAAAGCAAAGGTCCTGAGCCCGCAAGGGTTTTCATTCTTGTCAGGAAGGTGATAACTTAGACACACCTGTAGCAATCAGAGGACAAAACATTTCAAGGAATGAACCTTGAACTGGGTATTCTAGGATCAGGGAATGGAGAGGCTGGGTAAGGCACTCTACAGAGTGTGGGCAAGGAGGTAGAAGCCTCTGGAAGCCTCACATTTGGATAAGTTGTATTGGACCATAGAATGATGTTTTACAATAGGATTTAACTTGCTAAAGGAAATTTTCTAAGAACAATTACCAGGCAAGGGTATGTGCAGACCAGTTGGAATAAAGGAGACAAGAGAAACAAAAGACAGAATTAAATCTTCCAAAGGTAATGAAGACATTTCCTCAACGCCCAGATGCTGCCCCAGCCCACAGGCACTCACCCTTCCAGGAGGCAGAGGCTCAACTACCCCACTGTCCTAGCATTCTCAGTGAGCAGATGGCTCTCAGACATTCGTCCTGCCCTGTCTTGGAGGAATGTGGCACTGCTGGCAGGCTCTTTCTTAAATACTTCTGGACACTGTATTTACAATTCCTTCAATACAGAAGTTCACAACAATTAAGTGTTCCCTTTGGCTCACGTGAAACCCATTCTTGCTGGCACTTTATATGGATGAATTCAATACAACACTCATGACCCCCTTGATTTCTCTTCCAAGACATTCTCTCTTCAGGAAAAGAAATAATTCTACACATTCTACTCATTTCTCAAACACGAATGACTAATCCATGACTAATCAACTCACTTAAGTTCAACCCTACCCAATCAGATATGACCTAATGTTGATGTTTCCAAACTAATTCATTTGGCATCTCAATACATTTCGTGGAATCCCTTCCAAGTCTTATCACCGTCTCCTCCCAATCAGTAATTCAGCTCTAGAATAAATTAACCATTTGTCACAGAACTGGACAGGGTCTTTGAGGAAGAAACAGAAGCCCAAAGTAGCTAAGTAACTCCCCAAGTTACCTCTGAGAGTTAATAAAGGACTGGGCCTAGGACCCAGGACTCCACATCCCAGCCCAATATACTTTCCATTTCACTTAAATGTCTCACTCTCACACGATACAGAATCTATTACCATTGTTTGTTTTATTATTACTCCTCCTGAAACCAAAAGAAACCTGACTCCCTGCCTTCACCCCACTTCTTTTTCTTGATTATAATTCTGACACAATTCTGCAGCACTTGTCCTACTGAACAAGCCCTTGTCACAGCACACGAAACCCAGGCGGTCAATTAACAAATACTGACCGGCCCCCCTCTCTCAGGCACCACACTAGAAATGAAGACATGGTGGTGAACAAGACAGATAGTCTGCCTCCATGAAGCTCACAGACAGGATAATTTAGTAAGTTTAGGCTTAAAACTAAATTTACTCAAGTCTCCTGATGCATCCAACAATGAGCTAAAATGTCATCTCTCTCCAAAACGTCAGAGAGCTTCATAAACGCCACAATCGATTCATAAAGTAATTTAAACTTGCTGCTTAGAGATAACTGTTCAGGTCCCCAAACACAAATCACCACTTTGCAGATAAAAGTAGACATACAGCAATGATATGGAGGGATAAATTCCTTTTTCAACAACTATTTATCAAGGGCCACCTCCAATACTTACATCAGGCTGAGAATTTATCATCACTTTAAAAGACACGAGATGTATATGAAAAGTAGGAGAAAATTTTATAGGAGTCTCTACACACACCTGTGATGCTGTCATACTTGCAACTACGTAACAACTTACAGTAATTTCTTTTTTTTTTTTTTTGTGAAGAAGATCAGCCCTGAGCTAACATCTGTGCTAATCCTCCTCTTTTTGCTGAGGAAGACCAGCTCTGAGCTAACATCTATTGCCAATCCTCCTCCTTTTTTTTCCCCAAAGCCCCAGTAGATAGCTGTATGTCATAGCTGCACATCCTTCTAGTTGCTGTATGTGGGACGCGGCCTCAGCATGGCCGGACAAGTGGTGCGTCGGTGCACGCCTGGGATCCGAACTCGGGCCGCCAGCGGTGGAGCGCGCGCACTTAACCGCTAAGCCATGGGGCCGGCCCACTATGTAACAACTTAAAATCTAGAACTACTTGCCACACACATTCTTATTTAACACCTTTATAATAATATCTGTTTTAAAGATTAACAAACTGATACTCAAGGAAATTAAGGAATCTGCTCAAGCTCCCAGAGCTGGTAAATGACTCACCCAAAACCAAGACAGAGTTTCCCAATTCCAGATCCCTAGACTTTTCCACTGAACCACACTGTCTTAGTAAGAGCTCCTACCAAATTGTTTTCCATTAATGCTAACACCACTAGAAATAAGTTACCTTTATTGAACAGGTACTCACATGCTAGATAATGTTTCAAGTCTTTCATATGAATTAATTAATGATATATTATTTATACTAGAGTATATCAGTAATACTCAGTCAAATTAAAAAAAAATTTAAGTGATTGAAAATATTCACAATGGCATTCGGAATATAAAGCCCGTTTTAGACAACCAATTTATTTTAAGAAACTCAACCAAAGGAAGGGGAGGTTGGGGGTGGAAACGGAATACCAAACCTCAGGAGGCTCACGTGGCCCAAAGGAAGAGGTTTCCCACCAGATTTCAAAACCTGAACCAGTTTTACAGAGCATAAATGAACTCGGAAGAGTTGGCCAAACAGATCACAGGACTCGCTAAGCTTCTTTACCGCCTGCATTCACATTTGGCATAAGCAAGCTTGTGTCCAAACTGTGGGTGTGTCCAGCAATGCTGAAATCCCTTAGAGAGGAGACAGACACTGTGGGTGGGAGGCCAGAGGGCTCACAGCCATGGAAGTGGACCCTAATGACAGCAGCAGGGTCTCCCTTTGCAACAGGGTACACAGTTCACATAAATTACCTCATTTAATCATTTAATCTGATCTCATGAAAACCAGAAACAAGACAGTGACTAAGCCCCTAAACAATGAGCACAAGGCAATTTAGACCTTTAGGAGGAAAAAGGAAAACCCCCAGGAAGGAGAAGAATTTGTCACGGGTCAAGCCAGCAGCCTTGAGCAAAAACCTGAAGCCAGAATCCTGCAGCCAGGGGCAGATAAGAGGGAGAACAGAGGAAGTTGAAAAGAAAAAGAACTTTCGTACAATAAGTTAACTCACACATAAACTCTTGGGCCAAAGACCCACCCTTTCAAAGGCCTGCTCATTCTCTTTGCACTGAGGTGGCCTGCTTGAAAGGAAAAAGAAGCCAACGAAGACTTTGATAGGTGGCCTCAGGCTTGGTCAGGAGGAAACAGCCTGTTACCAGAAAACAAAGGCACCACAGTAATACAGAGGGGGTAAAAAAAAAAAAAAAAAGAAAGAAAGAAAATTAAGCCTCCAGGAATGACTGAAGCTCCTTCCTGATCAATTATATTGAGATTCCCAATTCACTTCGGTCAATAAAGCCGAAGAGCCACAACCTCATTTCGCGCCGTCTTCTCTTCTCTGGCTGGATCTCTCCACCACCATCAGTTCTCCATTCAGCCCAGTACCCTCAAACGAGAAGAGGTACACGACCATTTATGGTAGAACCTTTGAAAAATAACAATTGCTAATATTTATTATTGCTTCTTATGTGCTAGGCATCCTGCCTCTTTATGATGAGGAAATTGAGGCTTAAGGAGGTGCCGTGACTTGCCCAAGATAACACAGTAGCATGGATTTAACTCAGGCTACCTGGAAGGGCTGCTTGCAATCAACCCATCAAATAAGAACACACCACAAACCCAGCCCCTTTTTTTTTAATAGTAATAGCCCTCACCTCAAAAGACCAAGATGCACTGTAACTAAAACTGTACAGAACCACCTCCAGGGGGAATGGCTTCTAAACTGATTTGCTGATATTGGTGTTGGGTTTCCCTTTTTCACAAGTACTCCTTCCCCTACATCGCCTTCCTCCGAGTCCTCTCCCCCAGATGGCAGGAGCAATTACACTTTGGGTACCGTTCACAAAACCGAGCTCCTCCAGCAGAGACCAACAGGACAGCCGAGGATCAAGGCCCCCCTCGGCGCAGGGGCAGCGCCACACCCTCCAACCCCTGCAGCAGGAGGCCACCGCTGGGCCTTAGGGAAAGCAGGACGAAAAGCTTCCAACTTCAGAAAGACTTGACAGGGCAGTGCCTTTCCTCCAAAGGAAAACTGGCAAGAAAAAGCAATCCACAAGCCTGCTTAAACAAATGGAAACAGGCCTTAAACGGACAAAAGTAATATTATTGTTTCTTTAAACCACCTACATAATATTTACATTTTCCCATGGCTGGGAAATCAGTGTGTACAGTCAACACGCCTGAATTCACCTCTGCCGTGCCATTCAGCCTGGATCTGCTGAAGGCCTGAACCAACAAAGCTTCTGTTAGCTTACTCTCTCATCTCCGAGTTCCACTGAAATTACAGTCCAAATAAATCAACTCAATTTCAATTCCCTTGGTAAGCTCCATTAACTGTAAAACGCTATGGAATGTTAAACTTCATTTTAGTATTGGTATTTTTCCTCCTATGTAATGCATGTAGCCATGTTGTTTTCTATTTTCACAAAGATTTTTTGGTTTTTGTTTTGCTGTTTGAGAACTATATCAGACATACATAAATTTCTACGACTTAACTGGCAAAATATCAAAAAGAATATTTCTCACAGCAAGCATTTGTGGGAAATTTTCAGAGTAAACTTGTTTGTCTAAAGAATATGAGGATTAGGGAGGGTTCATTATCTAAAGTCAGAAATAACTCTTCACATCTTTTTAAAAGATTCACTTAATTAAAATATTCTGAAAGAAGGAAAAAATTAAATGAGGGCCAGCTAGGAGGTAATCAGATTATAAGCGATTAAGCAAGTTTTCAACAGAGGCCTTAAAGTAGACAGTGGAGCCAGACTCCCTCTAATTGCAATTTTTCAACAAAAGTCAATAAGCTTATAAGTAAACAGTGTAAAATTCTCTTTGGTAGGTGAAGTTTTTAGTCATTTCTCCTACCATCCTTTTTTCAATAAATAGTCTACGTATTTATAAGACAATTTAGGCTCCTCCAAATTCTACCACAGTGGTTGGAAAACTGGTGCTGAACTGACTGAAATTCAAGGATAAACAGGCACTTCCAGTCTTCCTTTTTTCCTTGGTTAGTAAAAGACACATCACCAGCTCCCCACCCTGTCTTCCACGGTGTGTTCCCAGGACAGCCACGCTTTCTTAGCAGTGCCTCTCCTGTGTCATAATTATGGGAGTAACAAGTATTTTGCTCTGAGTTTCAGTGATGTCAGCCTGAAACACACTTTCAAGTATTTCAAAATGCCGGAATATGGAATGTCCCTCTGGTACAAACAAGAGTCAAAAAAATAATCTGACGTTCAGCTGACCACAGAAAAGGGGAACTATCGACCCAGCTACATGTGCACAGGACTCAAGAGCACAGGACTCTCTCAAGATTTCCGCCCACCTCACAGACAAATGGTCCAAGGCCACGCTCCAACAACGCTCACACACAGAGGAAGAGCCACTCAGAAGAAAAGAAAAATACTAAATTCACTCTGAAAGGAATGCAAATTAAACAACCAGGTGCCTTTACAAAGTTTTTTCCTCTGTTCAAATGACTATATCCAGTGGGGCTAAAGGTGCAATGAAACTAGTTAAAAATATAGCCTTAAATTGGTAATATATAACTAGAACCATAAAAATGGGCACACCCTCATGCTCAATAAAATCCTATTTTGTACATCTACCCTAAAAAATTAATCCATAATGGAGAAGGTTTATTGCTCAAGATGTTCGCTACAGTGTTAGGTATAGTAGCAAAAATCAGAAACATTCAAGTTTTCTAATATTTGGGGAATAATGCCTACTCAAGAAAATACAATGTAGACATCAAAATGATAGCTGAAATTATCCAGCAATACCCCATAATTCTAAGTTTAAATAGTAGGAGTCAAATTTGTCAGTACAATATTCCTCAAAAAATTAAAAATAGCATTACCATATGATTCACCAATGCCACTTCTGGGTATGTATCTGAAAGAATTGAAAGGAGGGTCTCTAAGAGATATCTGTACACCCATGTTCATAGAAGCATTATTCACAATACCAAAAGGTGGAAGCAACCCAAATGTCCATGGACTGACGAATGGATAAACAAAATGTAGTACATACATACAATAAAATAGTATTCAGACTTACAGGAAGAAAACTCTGACACATGCTACAATATGGATGCACCCTGAGTGAAATAAGCTCGTCACAAAAAGACAAATACTGTATGATTTCACTTATATGAGATATCTAGAATACCAAACTCACAGAAACAGAAAATAGAATGGTAGCTGCCAGGAACTGGGGGGAGGAGAAATGGGGAATTATTGCTTAATAGGTACACAGTTTCAGTTTTTCAAGATGAAAAAATTCTGGAGATTGGATGCACAACAATGTAAATATACTTCACACTACTGAACTGTACACTTAAAAATGGTTAAGATGGCAAATTTTATGTTATGTACATTTCATCACAAGTTTTTTTTTTAATGTCAGTACAGTATGATTATATGTATGTAAAACAGACAAATGAAAAAACTAGGAAACAATTCCATGAAATAATATTTGGATTAGGATAGTAAGGTAATGGCCCATTTTTCCCCAAACTATATAATGTGATTTTTTTTTTTTTTGGTGAGGAAGATCAGCCCTGAGCTAACATCCATGCTAATCCTCCTCCTTTTTGTTTTTTTTCCTCCCCAAAGCCCCAGTAGTAGATAGTTGTATGTCGTAGTTGCACATCCTTCTAGTTGCTGTATGTGGGACGCGGCCTCAGCATGGCCGGAGAAGCGGTGTGTTGGTGCGCGCCCGGGATCCGAACCCAGGCCGCCAGTAGCGGAGCGCGCGCACTTAACAGCTAAGCCATGGGGCCGGCCCTATAATGTGATTTTTATAGCACTCTTGTTATCAAAAAAAAAATTTTAAGAACATATTGCTCTACCTACCTGTAAAACCCAAGGCTTCAGGCTGGCCTGGTGGTGTAGTGGTTAAGTTCACGCACTTTGCTTCAGCGGCCCGGGTTTTGCCAATTTGGATCCCGGGTGCAGACCTACACACTGCTTATCAAACCATGCTGTGGCAGCATCCCATATACAAAATAGACAAAGATGGGTACAGGTGTTAGCTAAGGGACAATCTTCCTCAAGCAAAAAGAGGAAGATTGGCAACAGATGTTAGCTCAAGGCCAATCTTCCTCACCAAAAAAAAACAAAAAAAAAACACAACCCAAGGCTTAAAATCCTTCCAGTAAAAATTACATGCTTATGAGAAATTACTCATTTTTTTAGCACATACAAAAACCAAAGATGGCACCAAATTTGGAACTAAGATCTTGCTCTTTACAATGGATAAGAGATGTTCTATATAGACTACTAACTATTCTATATAGACTACTAACTAAAGTCCATGAGAGCAGGTTCCAATCTGTTTTGTCCACCAAATCCCTAGAACCTAGTCTAGCACATTGTGAATATTCAATAAATACTTGGGAAATGAATTTAGAAAACAACCTTCACAATCTTAACACACACACACTTTGCCCAACCTGCATTAATTTCATGAAAATATTTGCTGATTACATTCTAAATCTGTTAAATCCAAGATATTCTAAATCTATTCTTCTGGTCTCCAATTCCCAAATTCATCCTTTTCCTCCTCTAATTATCTCACTTTGTTTAGCATCTGGAAAAAGAACTGAGGGCTGCAACATATAATTAGTATATTATTCTTAGCTGGCTGAATTGTGGAGCAGCAGTTAGCAATTACGGTCCATAAAACGCATATTACGCTTGCTGTTTTAATGCTCTATGAAAGAATGAGCGCTATTCTCTGTAAAATGAAGGCAGAGTTGCAGTCAGAATGACATTAGGATAGTTTTATCCTATCAGCTCATATGTGAAAAAAAAGGAAGTTCCCCACACAAAAGTTTCACAACCCCAAAATGCTGGTATGCGTGACCCAAGCTAGGCTGAGAAGAAACTATTCCCAACAGTAAAGGGCAAGTTCCCCTTCACAAAGAAGCATCTCCTCAGTGTCCTGGCTGGCACCCCATCCATCCATCTGCAACCATCTAGATGATGGAGATTCAAACCCCTGGCAGGACAACATTGTCCGCCAGAAATATAATGAGAGCCACATAGGAAATTTAAAATTTTCCAATAGCCATGTTAAAAAATAAACAGGTACAAATTAATTTTATTTAACTCAATATGTCCAAAATATTATCATTTCAACATGTAATTAATATTAAGAAATTATTGCTATATCTTATATTTTCTTTCCTGTGTCTTGGAAATCCAGTGTGCATTTCATGCTAACAGTACCTCTTGATTCAGGCTAGCCACATTTCAAGTGCTCAATAGCCACACACGGCTAGTAACTACCGTACTGAACAGTACAGTTTTAAAAATGATGGTCACTTCTATTTCATAACATTTTTACATGTATTTCACATTTTAATTACTTTTTTTTTTTGGTGAGGAAGATTGTCCCTGAGCTAACATGTGTTGCCCATCTTCCTCTTTTTGCTTGAGGAAGATTGTCCCTGAGCTAACATCTGTGCCAGTTTTCTTCTATTTTATAAATGGGACGCCACGATAGCGTGGCTTGATGAGCGGTGTGTTGGTCCGCACCCAGGATCCAAACTCAAGAACCCCTGGCCACCCAAGTGGAGTGTGCAAACTTAACCACGACGCCCCCTATGGCCGGCCCCCTTAATTACTTTTTAATGGGTTCTGACATCCTTCTTAGTGTGTATCTGGCCTTCTCCTTAAAAAAAAAAAAAATTAACAAGTGAACAAAAACCATTTGACTAGCCACTGACAGTCAAACCCGAACTAACTAAATTATTAAGAGAAATCTGGAAAATTAACCTCGTTCAAAAGAGTTTGGTAAACTCTGGTTACTGTTATTAACTGTCTAACGCATTTTATATCCTTGAGGGTGATATGTCTCTGTTGGAACACAGTCATCTAAAATTTCAGGACAGATGTCAACGGGGCGATGGGACTTGTTTTACAGGGACGGACCTCTCAGTCAACGTTTCCATCTAAACAGATGTACAGCTTTAGCACACTTTACACAATAGGTGTGTTCCTGAAAAACTGTAAACGGTTAAAAGTTTCCTTTACACTAAAGAAGCAAGCTCTTTAAAGAAAAATTTAAGAGAAGTTTTGTCTATTTGATAAGCTTTTAAAAAATATTACTAAATGAGGCTAGGGACTGCGTTTTATTTACTGCTCTATCCCCAGAGCCAAGCCTGTTTGTGTCTGTGTGTGTGTGTCTGTATGTGTGGCAATTCTCCTTTCCATGTCAACTTATAAGTCACCTTCTCAGAGAAGTCTTCCTGAACCACCAGTCCCAAGTAGGCCGCCCTTCTCTCTTAAAGCCCTCTGCTCTTTCCCTTCATAGCAAAAATAAATTGTTCGCAAAAACTGTTTACAAAAATAAACTCAATAAATTGTTGAATGACTGACTGAATGGGCTTTCTTAAAATAAGGGGGAAATATATAAAGTGAGTTATACCTAAACTAGTAATAAAAGATATCACCAACAGCGTCCATTTTTAAATGACTACTATGTGTAAGATACTGTGGAGGCTTATGGTCTAGTGGGAGGGGGGAAAAACTGTGTACATTTGTGTATAAGGAAAACTCCCAGTATCCAGCCCTGGGACCTCCACCCAAAATGAGTAGTAGTTCAGTTGTTCAAGCGCCTACTAAGTGCCTGCATTTATTTTACGTGCTGGGTAAACATGCTGGTCTCTGCTCTCATTAAACAAAATATAACAACAATTTTATAATTTCTGCTATGAACGGAAAGAGCAGAGGACTTTAAGAGGGGAAGGGTGGCTCCTCCAGACTGGTGGTTCAGGAAGACTTCTCTGAAGGTGACATGCAAGTTGACATAGAAAGAATTGAGGGAAGCAACTCCAGGCCAAGGCTCTGTGATGGAGAATAACTTGGGTCCTGAAAGGAACTGAGGAAGGCTAATATGGCTAGAGTCCTAGTTACACACTGTTATTTAAAAGTTGTTGCATCAGAGAGTGACCAAACAGCTGGGCCTTGTAATATAGGTAACGCCAGAATAAAAAACTCTTTCTAGGCAACGGTATACTAGCTCTTCAATGAGACAAGGATGCAAACAGGCTAAGTCAGCCAAAATATATTATATAAGAGCAGCTCCTTTACATGCCTCTAACTTATATTCTAATCTGTCTTTTCACCATCCTTCTGAAGAGGGGCCTCCTCGGCTAGCCTATGGCCTTGGGCCAAATTAGAAGCGAAAAGCCAGCCTGGAACTAGAGCGTTTATCAAAAGACAGCTCCTTATGTGGAAGTTGGGGGTAAGCAAGAGCTGGTGCCCGGGGCTAAGAGCTGGTGATCAGGCCACACTAGAAAGCATTTGATCAGCCTCGCTTTTTTCTCCCAGAAAATGAATGTTTACAGTGTGACTTGCACTGACTGCCAAAGGAAGTCTAAAAAGAATAACCACATTATTGGATATTTTTAGCTTTTCTTTTCATAAATGTTTTGTGTCACTGCTTTCCAAATAATTTCCAAATCTTGCAAGTTAGCCAGAAGAAGAAATGGGGCAGAGGATGCATGGCTCATATTGAGGGTATATGAGATTGGTGACTAATTTTCTTTAGAAATTCAGTTAAAGGAATGTGCCTTTGTGAGTCCTGCTCACACAAACACAAAATTCCAATGGATTAATACTGTGTAGGAACAGAATACATCAGACACAGAGACGAGATGTGCAAATCACCGCGCACCAGGCAAAAGGACTGGTGGGAATGTTTATATGCAGTCATACGGGGATTAAAGGTTAGTATAAAAAGTTAGGATAGCCAACAGACCTTTGATGTGGTAAACCATTATTCTTTTGCCCCTAGTGGGTCTATCGCCAAAACTTCTAATAGAAACACTGAATAAAATAATACAACTCATTACTGTTGATTCCAGCAATAAGACACAGAAGCAGAGAGCCACAAAAATATTTAAAACGGGCCGGCCCCGTGGCTTAGCGGTTAAGTGCGTGTACTCCGCTGCTGGCGGCCCGGGTTCAGATCCCGGGCGCGCACCGACGCACCGCTTCTCCGGCCATGCTGAGGCCGCGTCCCACATACAGCAACTAGAAGGATGTGCAGCTATGACACACAACTATCTACTGGGGCTTTGGGGGAAAAATAAATAAATAAAATTAAAAAAAAATTTTAAACTATAGTAAGGAGAAAGCCCATAGAGTAACCTTAAGGCCTGTATGTGGAATCTCACAGGCTTGCCTTATTAAACAAATCTTCAGCACAACTTTCTTTAAAGTGTGGGTGGTTCAGAAGACAATTTCAGGTTTTTCAGGACTTCTTGACTATTCCACTTCTGAAGCAAAAACAATGTCTCATTTCCTTATTCCTATTAACTACCAAAGGCTCAGGAAGGAAAGTGATCACCCTAGCTGCGGGGTAAGACATGATCCAAGAGATTATGATATTCATCGTTTGAGTCCATTTCTGCTCTTGGAAGTCTGAATGCATCCTGTGTTCACAGGTAGTTTGATTTGGTTGGAAAATCAGAAACAGAGGACGATGAATTACAGAACTGTCCACGTTCTTGGTTCTGCTTCGAACAAGATAGTGAATCCACAAGTATGAATTATGAACACTGTAATGAAGACATATGCAGAATAGACGGGTCAACATTTTAAGAAACTCCTAAATTATAGATGCCCATATTCGACAAGGGAAGATCGAATTTTAAAATTACTTCTATAGGCGAGAAGTAACAACAAGGAGAGGGGAATTCCAGTCGGAAAACCTGAGTTCCAGCTTTTTGTCTAAGTGTGGGCCCTTGGGCGAATCCCTTAACAAGGCTCATCACGTTCATGCTCCAGAGGGCTCTTGGAAGAATCATAAAATAGGGTACACTGAAAACCCTTAAAGAGCCAATTATTATCAAACCAGGAAAGCATTCATTCATTCAACTAACATTCACAGACCAAGCACTGTGTGTCAGGTACCAACTGAGGCCCTGGGGATAGAGCAATAAGCTGACGTTCAAACAGGCCTAGTGTTCATTCCCTGTATATCTTTTGGATGGGTTTTTAAGCCTTTTCTTTTTTTTTTTTTCTAACAGTGCCAACATAAAACAAGAGAGAAAATGATAACATTTTCTTCATATCTATAAGATTTCTGCTATCGTTGGACACAGAAAGAAGTTGGGCTGTGTTGATTTGCCTGGCAAGAGAAGAAAGCAACTTCTCACCCTCCTCCCCCGTGTCTCCCTCCTGCATTTACCACAAACATCTTGCTTTCTCTGGATATTTTCAAGAGTTCTAGAAACCACATTTTCCTGGGTTTTCCACCAGGTGGTTCAGCACCAAAAAAAATAAAATCACTATTATCAATAATAGATCCTTATGGCAACACATCTCTTTCCACCTCTCTAGAGAAAAGCTAAATTTCCCTTCTACCCTTTTTTTTTTTTTTTTTTGGTGAGGAAGACTGGCCCTGAGCTAACATCTGTTGCCAATCTTCCTCCACTTTGTATGTGGGATACCACCACAGCATGGCTTGATGAGTGGTGTGTAGGTCCCCACCCGGGATCCAAATCTGCAAACCCCGGGGCCTCTGAAGTGGAGCGCGCAGAGTTAACCACTACACCCCCTGGCCCGGCCCTCCCTTCTATCCTTTATGTCAGAAGTGCTTACCTTATTCTTATAATCACCAGCATAATAAAACAAAAAAAGGCTTATCTAACCTTAGGTTATATTTAGACTGCCTTGCTTTATAAGTTTTACTTCCTTAACTCACAAATCTCGTCAGGAATTTAACAAACTCACTCTGTCCCTTCTTTGAACAAACCGAAATGCCCACTAAAATTCAGAGTTTAAAACACTTTCTCCCCCTGGCAAATAAGTCCTGTAACTCAGCACCTGGCATGTGTTATGTTAGCAGGGGAAATACACAGCCAATGAAGCTTCAGAATATATTTAAAGCTCTTCAAAGAACTAGGTCTTACTGTCCTGACTTTCAGCACAATACTTCAAAATACATATAAATGTTAGACAATTCTAAATGCTAAATAAGTAACATTATATGAGTATAATATATATGCTAGCTGAATATTCCATAAATTAATGAGTATAATAAACACTGTATGTGTATAAACCCAGGGAAAAGTGTATAAACCCAGGGAAAAGTGATGTTTTTACTTTTTAAAGCATTCTCGTGCAATTCCAACCTGGATACATTGGCCCTTGTCAAGGAGCATCTCACACCTGGAGAATCGAAGCCCAGCAAGTTTTCTGGATACTGGCCACCTCTGGAATAGACTTCACACTGGCACAAGCATCTCTGACAAGCTCAAGTCAAAATGTCAAATGGTGACATCAACGTAAATAAGTAGAAGGAGAAAATACAACGTGGAGAAGGGAAAGAAACAGGAGGCCAAGAAAGAAAGAGAAAAGCAAAGTGAAAAAAAGCACAAGGAAATGCAATTCCTCCATAACTCACGGGGGGGGGGGGGGGGGGGGTCCGAGTTCCAAACTTCACAGCAAACTCATGTCATTAGAAAATAAAAGATCATTTGCTGCGGACTGGATGTGCGTGTCCCCCCCAAATTCATATGATGCAGGCCTAACGTGAAAGGATTTGGAGGTGGGGCCTTTGGGAGGTAATGAGGTCATGCGGGTGGCCCCATGATGGGATCAGCGTCCTTATAGGAGGCAGTGAGCCAGCCCCTTCTCCACGTGAGGAACCTTAAAAAGAAATATGACCTCAGAAAGTGGTTAAATAAACTTAAAAGATCTGGCAAGGAAACCCTGACACATTACTCTGTCCTCACCCCTCCCATAACTCATCATCCGGCCCTGAACGATTTTCCTCGCTTCTAGTCTCGAGGACCAAGTCTGATAGCAATGTTTGCTGCGCGCCTGTTATTTTTTAAAAGCAAGAAATCTGTTCCATGACAGCCTTCTCCAATCTGACGTAGGCACGGCTGGTTGGCAGGCTTCCTGGGGTGGCTCCCAGGGCCAGGAGGCCGCGGGTTCAGGCGCCGGACTTGGTCCACCCCAAGCGCCCGGTTTCGGGGAAGCCTCCCTGAAAAACACGGTCACGGTCGGCGACACCGGCCCAGTTCCCGTCCCATCTTTTCCCAGGCAATGCTTCCCACGGCGTGCTTCCTCCAAAAAAGGAAGAAACCGGCCCAGGGCTCGGCTCTCGCCGGCCAGTATTTACCCAGCACCGGAACTTGTTTGCAAAACCTTCGGGGCACCTAGAAACTTGACTTCGCAGGAAACGCACGACCCTGACTCACGCACCCAAGACTCAGGGAGCGCCCACTGTCGTCAGGCCCGCGTTCCCCACAGCGCCCCCTTCCACCCCCCCACACACACACCAGAGGCGCCCGGACCGGGAAGGTGCGGGAGGCCAGACTCCACGGCCACCCCTGGCTGTCGCACGGCCCCCGAGCCACTCAGGGGCCACCGGCCACTGAAGGGACCAAGAGGGAGGGCCGGCGCGAGGCCCCGACCGCCGCCTCCGAGGGGGCGCGAAGGGCGTCCCGGGCGGGGGCCACCTCCTGCCTCTCATACTGCTCCGGGGCCGCAGAGGCCATCTGGCGCGCAAGGCGGCGCGGGCCCTGGGCCTCCCGCCCGTCCTCCCGGCTCCCCGGCCCGGGCGCCCCCGCGCACGCCCACGGGCACGGGCTCCAGGCACGACCCCGGGAGGCAGACAGGAGAAGCCACTTCTCGGGGGCCTCCTCCTCCTCCTTCCCCGCGGGCATCCCCGGCGCGCCCCGCGGAGACACGTGGAGCCGGGGGTCCTGCAGCCCCGGGCCCCCCGGGCGCGATGCGCGCGGGCTGCACCATCCGCCGCGCGCGCCACTCACTTGCTGGCCGGCGCGGGGCTTGCCCTGGGGCGCCCTCCTGAAGAAGGAGGTCCTGGCGGTGAAGAAGAAGTCCTCGGCGTCCTCCTCCAGGCTGCTGTAGCCGCTGCTCATGCTGCTGGTCCCGGCGCGCGCGGGCCGCCTCCCCGGGGCGCCGGCGGCCAGGCAGGGGTGCGGCGCCGCCCGCCCCGCGAGGTTCCCGGCGCGGCCCCGACCGCCGGCGGGCCGTCCTGCTGCAGCTGCGGCCGCCGCTCACTCCGGCCCGGCGCCTCCCCGCCCCCGCCGGCTCCGGGCTCCGCGGCCCGCGCGCGCCCCGCCTCCCGGGCCCGCCCGCGCCCCTCCCCGCGGGCTCGGGACTCCCCCGCGCGGCCGCAGGTGGGGGCTGCCCTTCGCCGCAGTGTGGGTGGAACCCGGAAAGGCCGGCCCGCGGAGCGCGTCTGATGCCGCTGTGCTCGGGGTCGCTTCCCCACCTCCCGGAAACGGCCGGTTCCTCTGCGATCCGGCCCCCCGCCCCCGCCCCGCCGGCTCGGGTTTGGGGAGGGCGGGAGCGGAGCAGGGAGCTGTCTCCGCTGTCCCTGCCCTGCTCGCCCCCTCCCGGGGTCCGGCGGGTGGCGGCGGAGATGGCCCGGCCGGGGGCCCCCAGAGCCTCGGGCGTCCTGGACCCCGGCAGCTCGCCCTCCAGGAGGGTTCGAGTTGGCCGAGACGAGTGGGGAGGTAACACTGGGTTGGGTTTATTCAAATAAAAACATCCTTTCTGGTAATTCCGTTGAGCTTCGGTCTTCCCCTCTCGCCCTCCTCTCTGGCGAGGGTGCATTCCCAGAGAAGGTCGGCCAAGGTCGTTATGACCTTAGAGGCCACTTGGTGCAGAGAGGGGTGAACTAGTTCTATAGTTCGAGTACTTATTAGTTAAACGTGCTATTTAAATGTCCCCTCCTACAATCCGCTTTAAACCTACAAGGCAGGGTTTCAGGTGGGGTGAAGAGGTCAGGGAATTCTGTTCACTCTCCTACAAAAAAAGATTCCATATTTTCTGAAATGCTACCAGTCTTTTCAAATGCAAAGTTTTCCTCCCAGCCACCTGTGGGTGCCAGTCATTTACACGTTAGTGTTACTGAATTGATTCAAATCCTACTAATTTCCCTGCAGAGCCCCTAATTGAAAGGAGGTCGTTTTGAAGCTTCAGCACGGCCGTGGTAAGCAGGCTTTAGGAGAGTTTCATTAGGAGGGAAAGAGAGGGTTAGAAAAGAAAATTTTCACTCATTAGAACTAAACTTTCTTGCATTATCTCCTTTAATCCTCCAAACAATTCTATAGTTAGTAGTAGTTCGTGCTCATTTTACACCTAGAGCAGCTGAGGCTTAAAGAGAGGAAGGCAGCTGTAGGCGGCAGGGCTGGGACCATGCTGATCTGCAGGTCTTCAGACACACTTCTAGGTCCTCTGCTTGGTCGTAGTCAGCCATGGTCATTTGTAGACTGGTGGGAGGGAGAGCTGGACCAGGAAGGAGAGAATTGGCTCATGAGTCATCCTATCCCCAGGCAGAAAGAAGGCTTGCAAGCAAGCCCTGCCTTCCTTCAGGCTTACTCACACATCCAGCTCCCAGTGTGTATTACCCAAAGGATTCACAACAACTCCAGGAGGCGGGCCTGGGAGTTACAGCCCATTTTAAAGATCCTGCAGCACTAAAGCCTTCTTCCCGGCCACCCAGCTACTGAATAATGAGAAACCAGGAATTGTAACTCCGTGTTGTTTTCCTCAGTCTAAGCTGATCCCTATCTGTGCCATGCACTTAGCCTAATGCACGCGAATAGGAAGATTTACTTACTTTATGATAGATTTTTGTTATGCACTTTCCATTACTTCATTAACACAATCCTTATTAAATACTCCAATTTAAGAGTAATGCGTAGGTTAAAGAATTTAAATAACTTATTTTATTGAGGATGTAAAGGCAGAAATAATCCCTCCCGCAGAACAAATTATTTAAACAATTTCTGAATCCTTTGAAGGAAAATATTAAAAGGTAAAATGCATTAAAACGCTTTATGATCCGCCATACCATAAAAAGGATTTTTTTTTTCATGGTATTATTTTTAAGTTCCGAAGGACTGAATTAACTTTTCTGTCAGCACACCATCAGAATCAGTTATAACAAAAAGACAGAATTGAATAATGAAGTAGAAGCTCTGCTTTTAAATAACAAAAAGCAAAAAACATAGAGGAAGGAAGGAAGAATTGGTATTGTTTCCTAAAAGCAGCATAATAATATTTCTATATTTTTCTGATAGTATTCTTGATAAAAAAATATTATGAACTTAAAATTTGGTTCATGAAATTAGTTTTTGTCTGTAAAAATTCAAATGTCACATTAAGCAACTAGACATTTTTAACATTTAAAATTCAGGGAAGGGGGTGGAATAAATAAAATGTATGCAACCACGTTCAGTTTTGAAAGGACTTACTGTCAAACGCAGACTAGAATTTGTAACTGGACTCTGTTATCATAAATGTTCTGGGGACACAAGAGCCTAATGATTTAGATTGATAGCCTAGTAACCTTTTATTTCTATGCTAAATGGGGAATATATTTAAAACTTAATAAATATATGCAAATATTATAAACACACCCAAATGTTTTGTAATTGTAATCATCCTGCACATCAAATCATTTTCCTTAAATTAGCATAAAAGGAGAGGCTTCAGTAACAGTTTAACTCTCTTGCTCACCAGATAAACCACCCAGGAGAAAAATAATCCTCTAAATGTGATTATACATCAAAAAGTTTAAATCATTATTCAGATTTTCCAAGTACTATATATCTACAAATAGTAGAAACTCAAATATAATTAAAATAGAAAACATTTTTTTTAGGCACAGGTCACCCTTTAACTAAATAATTTAGAAGCAGAATTTCTCTTATGTAGACTTGTCCTAATAAAACAGAAGACCACAGAGGAAAAGATTTCTAGATTTGACTATGTAACATTTAAAAATTTTTTTTTTTTTTGTGAGGAAGATCAGCCCTGTGCTAACATCTGCCAGTCCACCTCTTTTTCTGCTGAGGAAGACTGGCCCTGGGCTAACATCCATGCCCATCTTCCTCCACTTTATATGGGAAGCCGCCACAGCATGGCTTGCCAAGCAGTTCGTGGGTGCGCACCTGGGATCCAAACTGGTGAACCCCAGGCCGCTGCAGTGAAGCGAGCGCACCTAACCACTTGCTCCACCGGGCTGGGGCCCCATTTTAAATATTTTTAATATACACACATACACACACACACACAATGGTAAAAGACAAGGAAAAAAACGGGGAAATATTTGCCATATAATTTTTTTTTTATAATTTTATTTATTTATTTTTTTCCCCCAAAGCCCCAGTAGATAGTTGTATGTCATAGCTGCACATCCTTCTAGTTGCTGTATGTGGGACGTGGCCTCAGCATGGCCAGAGAAGCGGGGCATTGGTGCGCGCCCGGGATCCAAACCCCAGGCCACCAGCAGCGGAGCGCGCGCACTTAACCGCTAAGCCACCAGGCCAGCCCTTGCCATATAATTTATATCTTTAAAATATAAAGAGTTCATACAAATCAATAAAAACTTTGAACACCATGTGGGAGCTCAAAATTGACCACCCTGAATTATGTCTCTTTACCTTGATTATTTTCTCTGACAGACATTTGACCTCCCCCAAACTGTCTAAAGAATTTAACATAGAAGACCTGTTCCAGGAAGGAGTTACTATCATATGATGGCTGTAATATAATGTAAAATAGACGTTACAATAGGAAAGGCATCAACAAGCCCATCTTATCAAAAATTCTGTCTCTCCCAGGCCACATTCTCTAGGTGGCCCTGCAAAGAGTTGCCAGAAAAACATTTACATTTATAAGGGAAATCTCCATTGGTAATGGTATCTCCCTCTCTGTGCTGGGGGGAAGGGGAGATGACCTCTCTAGAAACTTATCAGTTTGGAGGATGAGGCCTTAAATCTACATACCCTTGATTACTGTCATTTCTGTCTCCCTTCTGTCTCCCTCCCCACCCCCAACATCCTCCTTTTTCTTTAGCTGAAGATGGTATTTAAGATGAGAGTTGCCACTATTGTGTTGAGAAACTCAGTTTCCCTGGTTTCTCCCATGTATACATGTTATTAAACTTGCTATTATTTTCTCCTGCTAACCTGTCTTTTTAATTATTTGGCCAGCCATAAGAACCTTAAGGGAAAGGGTGGAGGGGGATTCTCCCTCTTCCCCAACAACCTAATAGAAAAATAAGCAAAGCACATGACAATCAGTTCATAAAAGGAGAAATATAAATAACATCACTCATTTATACATTAAAACATTCATTCAGTCAACAAATATTTATTGAGCACATACTATCCACCAGACACTGATCTCAGCACAAAGAATACATCACTGAACAAAAGAGAAAAAAAAAAAACTTGTATAGTAGAATATATATTTTAGTGCAGGTTGGAGGGAGACAGGCAAAATGAATAATGGAATTATACAGTATGTTAGAAGGTAATAAGTACTCTCACATGAATCATGGAAGAAAGATGAAGAATGTTTTATATAGACTGGTTGTTGCAGCTCTCACTGAGAAGGTCACTTTTCAGCAAAGATGTGTTGGAGGTAAGGGAGCTGGCCACGCAGCTATCCTTGAGGAAAGCATTTCAGGCAGAGAGAACAGCAAGTGCAAAGGCCCTGAGGCAGGAGTGTACTGGCATGTTTGAATAAGAGCAAAGAAGCCAGTGTGTCTGAAGTGGGTGAGTGGAAGAGAGAGGAGTAGGAATTGTGATATAAAAGGTAACAGAGATGGAAAGATTACTGTTCCTATAATGCCTTGAAAGCAACTATAGGGACTTCGATTTGGGTTTTTACTCTGAGAAACCACTGGAGATTTTGAACAGAGAAATGACATGATTTGACTTACCTTTTTAAAGGACTCTTTTGGTTGCTGGCTGGAGAATAGACTGCTAAGACTTATGAAAACTCTAGCGAATGAAAAAATGTACATTTTTCACTCATAAGATTGGCAAGTATTTTTTAAAACAGGTCATTAAACAGCAAACATAATATGGTCATGTTTGTGTAACTATAATGGTAGGTAATAGTCTTAAGATGTGCTAGGAACTACAAGAATTTATCAGGGAGACTGTAATAGAGGTCACGTTGACAGACAACTGTTCCGCAAGACCTACGTGACATGGAAGGAGCACGGCCCTGGAGGCCAGGCCAACCTGAGGGTGCATGGTAACACTGTCACTTACTCCTGTGTGACCTTTCACAGTTTAATTAGTTTCTCTGTGTCTCAGGTTCACCGTGAGTGAAATGGGAGTAACACTGTCCCCATTTCACTCTCTTTAGTTTACGGATTAAGCAAAAGAATCCATGTAAAGCCCTTGGCACAGAATAGGCCAAGCAGATGTAAGTCTTCCTTGCCCCAAACATTAGACTTTGTTGCATACTCAATATCCATTACCCACTTCCTTGTTAACCAGCAAGCTTTAGGCCAGGAATCCCCCCTCTCAGAGAAGGGGGTCCAACCCCGGCAGGAAGGCCTGCTGTCCGCTCGGTTGCGGTGGTCCCTTGCCCTCTGCCAGAGATCGCTGTAGTGTGAGCGGGTCTACAGACCTGACCGTTGAGACACTGAGACCTGAGCGAGAGTCTGCTGGGTGGTTTTGGAAAAAGTGCCCTCACCTTGAAAAGAGAGACAAAAAAAAAAGACTGTCTCCTCTTCCCCTGGACCTTGTCGTGCCTGAACATGGTACCTGGGAATTCTGTAGCCACTTTATGGACAAAACTGATAGGATAAGATGGCAGAACAGAATGAGGCCAAGAACTGGCAGGGGTCCTTGAATTAACCCACTTTGAAGCCGCCCTAATTAGAGCTCCTTGTTATGTGAGATAACATATTTTCTTTATTGTTTAAGCCAATTGAGTCAGCCCATATCATCCTAACTGATATATTCCCATCGTGTATTTATTTATTTATTTTCTGCTGGAAAAGTCCCTCTCATCATATTTCTGCCAAGTTCTGTTCTCCTCCATCAACATTGGGTAGAATCAGTGAGAGACACAGAGAGAATCAGAAACAAGATTTTCTAAATGACAATTAATTTGTTCTCCTAAAAATAATTTAGAAAGGTCATTCCCTCACATTTAAACAAATAGAACCCATCCCCAAGGGCTGGTCCTTAAAATGGCTTTAAAAAAGAAAAAGAGAGGTTCTAAAATTTCTCTCAAAAATTCTATGACGCTCAAACTCAAAGATGATGGACGCTGGTTACTTCAGGGCTGATGTGCTGTGGATATGCACTGGGGTCGCTAGACTAGGACGATCGGTGCCTCTTCTGTTTGGACAGAAACAGTGCCTGTGGCATCAACTACCATTTGTTCATGACAACAACAGAAATAAACAGTATAATAACCGGAAGGCAGTGTGTTTGGTGGTTAAGTATGTGGGCTTGGAAATCAGACTGCCTATATTGAAATGCAGGCTAAGATGGTGTGAGCCACAGCAAATTGTCTTATCTGGTTAAGCCTCAGTTCCACGTCTGGAAAATGGGAGATAATAGTACTTTGAAAAGTTCTTACAGGGATTAAGTAAAATGAGGCATGTAATACACTGTGCCTGGAACACAATAAAAGCTTAATTGATGATTACTGATATGATTACATATAAGAATAATATTTCCATGTTTGGACACATCCTCAGTATCCAAGAAAATGATGTGCTCTTTGTGAACCTGGAGGTGACCCAGGTGTACAGGACAAGGTAGAGGAGGAAGACAAAGGGTCTTTCCCATCACTGGATCTGCCAGTCCAACATGTCTGGGACCTATTGGAATGAGCCAAGGAATACTACTTGGTGTGAGTATTCCAAAATGAACCCCATAGTTTGGTGTCTGTGCCCAAGTAGATCTCATCTTAGGCTCTGCATCCCCTCTTTACTCTGATAAGGACTGGCTGAGGGGAAGCTCGCATCTGATGAAAAAGTCCTTCATCCTCATGATGCTCAATCTTCTGACTTCTATCTCAGACCCTCAAAGCCCTTGATGTCAACACTAACTCAACTACTCCACTAACTCAACTACTCTTTCAAAAGATAAAGAAACAGGGAGATGGGAAGGCCACACCCAAGTCTGAGGGAGTGAAGGGAAGAACAGGGAGCCATCTCTAGCTGGAGCTGAGGCATTTTATTTCTTTACAAAGAGAAAGACTGAAGCAAATATGGCAACATGTTAATGTGTATTTTATCTGGGCATTGAAAACACAGATTTTTTTTATTGTATTGTGTGTATTTTTTATATGCCTGGAATATTTCTTAATTTTACAAAATTAAAAGGAAACTAAAGGGCAGGTAATAACTGTAAATTTTTAAACAGTTACATTTTAACACTACAGGGAACTTCATCCATAGCTTATGGAATGAGAGTAGGGGGCCTCAGCCCTAAAATATCTGAAAACCTAAGTCATGAGAGTAAAACAGACTCTCTCACTAACAATTTTGTGAAAAAATATTTTATTTTAAAATAAAACATTTTAAAATAATATTTTTTAATATTATTAATATAAAAAAATATTGCCACTATTTTAAAGTGGCAATATCTACTAGAATAGTTTCATTAAGGCCTAGATGGATGAAAATCTAATATGATCCTGGTTTAGGCATTTTGTGGGTTGCAATGGTATTAAGAGCAGGTTCTGAAGACAGGAAGAAAAAAACCTTAGCATTTCTATGTCTAAAAATTTCTTTTCTCATGGAAATCTAAACAGAAAACCAGCAAAAATATTCCAGAGCAAAAATCAGTTTAAGGTTGAAAAACCAAATATAGTCACAATGAAACTTTTGTTTAAGTTATAGTTTCATAAATTTTAAAAATCCAACACCACACAAACCCACTGGGGTCTAAGATGTCCCTTGGTAATTTCCACTTCCTGTTAACTACATAGAGGTCAGTTAAAAATCCTTATAAGCCAAGCTAAAAAGATGGATGTATACACGCTGAATGAAAACAGAGAGAACTCTAGCTTCTCTCTGTTTGAGCAAATGAGCAAAAAAAAAACACCCCAAACAAAACATTAACAATGAATCATTTTGGCAAAGATACAGGACTTCCAAAGGGCATATGAAACTAAAACTTAATTAGGTGGGCTGTTCCTCAAATAGTTGGGAGTTTTACTGAGTAAACACGCTGTGTTTGCCTTCATTCAAGTACGAGTTTATTCATGTCCAATGAAAGAAATCCTATAGGAAAAAAACCTAAAGCAGTTGGTGGTGTGTGTGTGTGTTTTTTTTTAATTTCTAAGATATTATTCCCAAAGAGGATCCCTCAGATCAGGAAAACAATAAATTCATTGGCCATCTATTGAGCTCTTACTGTGTGCCAGGCACTGTTTTGAGTGCTTGGTCTGTATTAACTTATTTAATCCTGGAAGCAGCCCTCATTTTCCCCTGATGGGAGAGAAGCACAGTGTAACCATCGCACCCCGCCCCCCCCCCCCGGGGGTGAAGCAATCTCTCCTGAATTCGCCCAGCTAACCACTAGACTACACTGCCTTTTGGGCTGGACCAACCTAGGGTGAGAGTAGAGTCAGACTGTCTCAAAGAAAACGCAGAAGACTCCTGCCAGCCAGAGATGATTTGGTGTGAATTGATTTGAAATGCATTATCATACAGTGTATTTAGGTGAGAGACATTCACTATTTGAAGTTTTTAAATGAGAGAAAAGATTGTTTTTAATTGACCAAGACCTTGAACTTTCCAATACAGTGTTTATTTTGATCAGTCCTTCCAACTAATTTAAGTCCCCACCCCACCTCCACGCTTCTACTCAGGGCTGTTAGCTCTCTATTCCTTATTTTGAGGACGGGTACGGAGAACCTGCAATCATTTTGCCACGGAGTGGTGGCCATTATGGTGGCCCACTGACATGGGCATTCTCTCTCTCACGAGGCCCCTAAAAGCTGAGCTGTGACTGGGAGATCAATCCTGTCCCCAAGTGAGGAGTGGCTACCCACTACTGGGCCCACGTGTCCAGTGGTGCCTCCTCTGCAGGTGTGTTCATTTCGTAACCTATGAAGAATAAAAGGACATTTTCTTCAATTTTTGCTTGAGATTTAATTAATCTCAGGGGGCTCGGAGGTGGAGCGAGGAATGGAGAAACAGAGAGTGTTCTGTGACTAAACATGGAACATTTATCACAAAGACAAGACAGAGATCTGATGACTGTTTTTCAGTAAACAGTACCTGTACCCAGAGCCCAAGATATCTGACTTTGAAACTTGTGTCTTAAGAGGCTGGCCTTAGGTCAACAGAAATGCTTTTTTGTTCAAGAAAGGTATTCCAGGGAGATATTGATCTTTCTTAATAAATACAAACAGAAACTTAATGACGGCTTCAGAATTTCTATGGAGGAGGCCTTAGGGGCAGCTTAAACTGGGCTGCATAAATTGTCCATATAAAAGAAGAGAAGAATTGCTGATGGAGATAGATTTCTGGAGGGGAGTTAAAGGCTCCCCGCCGCCTCCTTTGGCGCTCTGCCACCTCTGTTTTTTCATTACCTTAAGTACTAACTCAGACCTCACTAGGTGCATAGCCCCATGGAAACCAGGCAAGGTATAAAAGAAGTGTTACGTAGGCTCTCTGCCCGCCAAAAGCTTATCATTTAGCCAGTGAGAAAAACACACCTGTGGAACAATTACATAATAATGACAGATAGACTGTAATTAGGCAATCAATAAATCTATGAAGAATGTGTCAAAGTACAAACCCAAGGTCAGAAAATGTGCAGAGATTTGGTGAGTCGTAAAGGAGAGAGAGAGGCAGAAGGGGAGAGAATAGGAAGCTCAGGGAAGAGAGGAAAGGTCACCTGCAAAAACTTAAGCACAGCCTATCCTCGGGCTGAATCAAACACTTGAAGTTGAGAAGAAAAGTCGACCAGAGAGGTGAGGGCCAAGGTCTTGAAACATCAGCTGAGGAATTAAGACTTCATCTGCCAGGAATTTGGGAACTACCAGTCAGGTGACACAAAGAGGAGAGTGTTGTGTTGTAACAGAACCAGAGAGGAGCAGACAAACAAGTCTGACCATCTCTTGTGAAACTTCCTGTGGTTCTGTGCAGGACCCTACGGTCAGAGGAGGAGCTGGCCGGGCCCAGGACTCCAGATCCCTGAACCTTGCTCTCACGGACTGCTGTTGTCAAAACAACCAAGCAAAACGCAACCTCCTGATAAACTCACACCATTCACGTGACCTGGGTAGTGTAGGGGAGGAAGACACTTTCTCCTCTGCCCTCTTAGGACCGGTCTCTGGGGCCCTGCAAATCCAACTGACAAAAGACAGATTGACAGGAGAAAAGGGTTTATTGCACATGCGTATGGGAGCTCCCCAGGAAAGGAATGGAAGCCCTAGGAGTGGATAGACCCAGCCTTATACACCATTTTATCGAAGTGTGGAGAAGGCAGTTTGGACTTTGGGCGGGAGGAGGGGGAGTTGTAGGAAGGTGACTAGAAATGTATCGTAAGGAAGGGTTTTTAATAAGGTTTGTTAAGCAGACTCAAGTCATCTCAGGCATAGGAGCTGTCTGCCAGTCATTCTCCTTTTTCCAGGATGGAAGAGGAAGACACGTTTACAAATGGAAATTTTATTTTCTTTATAAATGTAAATTTCCTTTCAAAAGGGAAATTTATACTCTGGTTTTAGAGCTTTTCCCCAAGTTGGCTGTTCCTCAGTTGCTTTCAACTCAAAATAATCCTGACACCAAAGAAGCATATTTTGGGATGGCGTATCCTGATGCCCATCGGTGGCATGTAGGAAATAGCAAAACTACCAAAAGTCATTTAGAAGCTGCCATGTTCCTTTTCACTTCTTCAACCTACTGCTTGCCCCACAACCCCTGAAATAAAAAAGAGCAATCCTATTCAGCTTTGCTATAGGAATTTCCAACTTCTAAGTTTAGAAGCTCCTTTAACAGGAAAAAAAAGGTGCATTTTATTAGTTATATGAGTCCTCACCTCCCCAGGTAGAATGTACGCTCAGGCTATATAATCTGTTTGTTTAAAACACAGAGGAGAATTATGAGCTATTTGTTGAAAGAACCTGTTTACATTAAATCATGGCTGTAGTAGCTTAAAAAAGTACAAAATCACGGCAAAATAGAAGACAATAGGCAGAGTCAAAGGCAAATGACGGGAACTGTTCTAAATCCTGATCGTGGTCACCGTGAGTTACACAACTGTACGTTTGTCAAAACCTGTTGAACTGTGCTCTGACAAGGGTGAATCCTGTATATAAATTATGCCTTAATTTTTAAAATGAGCGGGAAGGTAATTAACAAACTAGGAAAAATTATTTGCAAATTTTGTCACAAACAGCAAATACAGTCGTTCCTCGGTATCCTCGAGGGATTGGTTCCAGGAACCCCCGCAGATACCAAAATCCGGGGATGCTCAAGTCCCTTATACCTGTAAAACGGCGTAGTACAAGGAATACAGTCGGCGCTCGGTATCAGCCGGTGTCACATCCTTAGATCTACAGTTGATTGAATCCGTGGATGCGAAACTCGTGGATACAGGGGGCTGACTGTATCCACAGGCTATAAAGTGCTCCTAAACATCAAAAAGAACAATAACCCAAAAGAAAAATGGGTAAAAGATAACGTCAGATAGTTCACAGAAAAATAAAGGAAAATAGCTCTTAAACATACCAAAAAGATGCTCAATCTCACTCAATAAAAATGCAAATTGAAACTACTGCAAGATATTACTATTTTCTATCAAATTGGCAAAAATCCAAAAGTTAGGCAAATTTGTTACTGAGGCAGGGAAACAGGCATTCTTACATATAGTTCTTTGAATGCAAAGTGATATAACTTCAGGGGAGGATAATCTAGCAGTAGGTAGCAAAATTACAAATGCATTTCCTCTTGTGGGAAACAATTTCAAAAACACACTGCGAAACATATAAAATGTCTCATGGGTCAAGGTTATGACTGCATCATTATTTATAATAACAATAAGAAAATGGAAACAACTCAAATATCCATCAATGGGGCAATTGGTTAAACGGAATACTATGTAGCCGTGAGAAGAAATGCGAACAATAACACACTGATATGGAATGATCTCCAGGATTAATCATTAAAATAGAATAGTGTGGAACAGTGTTTGTAATATGCTATGATTTGGAAAATAGTTTTTAAAAGAAGCAACAGAAGGATAAACCAAGGAATAATAAACAATTAGTGACTTCTAGGGGGCTAGAGGGAACCAGTTGAGGGCACAGGGAATAGAAGCACAACTTATGTAAATATATCTTGGTCTATGGTTTTGATTTTTTTGTGTGTGTGTGTGAGGAGATCAGCCCTGTGCTAACATCTGCCAATCCTCCTCTTTTTCTGCTGAGGAAGACTGGCCCTGGGCTAACATCCATGCCCATCTTCCTCCACTTTATATAGGATGCCACCACAGCATGGCTTGCCAAGCAGTGCGTCGGCACAAGCCTGGGATCCCAACCAGCGCACCCCCGGGCCACGGAAGTGGAGTGCGCGCACTTAACAGCTTGCGCCACCCAGCCAGCCCCTGATGTTTTAACTATGTGAATGTTTATATACAATCTAAGTTTAATCAAAAGGGGGAAAAAGCAACCCCTACAAGTTGAAAACACATTAAAATAAATGAAACAAACTGAATATTTAGTATCAGAGACACACAAAGAAAATAATTGTTATGGATGTCTTTAAAACAGTATTTTGATTGTATGTCCCTTAGTGTGATATATTCTAAGTACAAAATAATTACCAAGTAATCTTAAACTGTAATAGTGGTATTGTTATTTTTAAATGATTATAGATATATTTGTAGTATAAAGTAATTAAATGATAATGATGGCATTGTTTGTTTGTTTGTTTGTTTGCAAGGAAGACCCGCCTTGAGCTAGCATCTATTGCCAATCCTCCTCCTTTTTTTCCCCTTTTCTCCCCAAAGCCCCAGTAGATAGTTGTATGTCATAGTTGCACATCCTTCTAGTTGCTGTATGTGGGACGCGGCCTCAGCATGGCCAGAGAAGCGGTGTGTCAGTGTGCACCCAGGATCCGAACCCAGGCAGCTAGTAGCGGAGCGTGCGCACTTAACCCCTAAGCCACGGGGCCGGCCCCCAGCATTGTTTTTTACATTCACATTTTTTAGAAACATTTTGAAGTACATATGGATGAAAAGACATGATGTCTGGGAACTGCAGGAGAAAAAGAAGGAAAAAGTAGATGGATAAAGCAAGGGTGGCAAATTCTGACAATTGTTGAATGTTAGTGATAGGTATATGGGGGTTCGTTAAACAGTTGGTTCTCATGTTAAGTTTTATAATAAAAATTTTAAAAAGAAGCATATTTTTAGTACCTCCACTGGAATACAATCACCGTCCCCTTACACTATTTACAAACAAATTCAGCTGGGGCCGCATCTGAACTCCTGTGATGAAACCTCTTAGCATCCTTTCATCTTCAAAGCTCTTTAAAAATCTTAAAGATAGAGCTTCATTGTGTCATTGAGTGGTATTTCGATTAATTGCTGCATTTCTACATGGAGAAGCTAAATGACAGGAGTATAATAATAAGAGCTTGATGTATCTCGGGCCATGCTTTGTAAAACGCTCATGGCGCTTTCTCATATAGTTATCTCAGCTTCACCTAAAGGCTCTGTAATTACTGCCACTTCACAGCTGGGAAACTGAGTCGTGGAGAAATTAAGCAATGTGTCCATGATCACAGTTGAACTGAGTGAGCCTGGGACTCAGGTTTCCTATCAGCAAATTCAACCTAATTTCTACAGACTACAGAGGAAATTAACATCAAGAGATAAGATTAGAATTCATAATATTTTCGCTTTTACTCCAGCACTCTGGTTAAACAATATACATATTAGAAAGATCCCCTTGAAACCCTAAATTTCACATGGAATGGATAGGTTAGAACTAGTTAAAAACATTACTATGCATTTGGGTTTTACTTTGTGTGTGTGTGTGTGCGTGCGTGCGAGTGTGTGTGTTTGTCCATCTGTCTTCCTTTTCAACACTACTATGAAATCAAGGAGTGTCCCTTCCCCTTTATCTGAAAGTCAGGTTCATGGACTTATGTCTACAAAGTAATCGTGGTAGAACACAGTGGACATTGAATGTGTTTGTGCTGTCTTGGCCCCATTCCTTCCTATAGAGAAGAACTAAATTAAGTTCACGTTTATCAGATAGTCCCAGAATGCATTGTTACAGGGCAAGCCTAAGTCTTGAATACATTTTCTTTATGGGAAGAAAAAGTTGTTAATGTAAAACAGCACCCCTAAATGTTCTAAAATGGTGCTCACATTTGTTGAAGCACTACTGGCACATGTGAGGGGCCTCACTACAAGACTACTATCTTTACTCTTTAACTGTGGAATGTCCTCTTTAACTATTTGATTACTCTGACACTTTTAATGGGAAGAAGAGAATTGACTTCCAACTTAAATGTTGTCCCTGTTCTTTGATTTACACAACACATTTGGTATTATTTGAATATTGTGTTTGATTATTTTTCAAAAGGCAGTATAATGATTTCTTATTTTTCCTTCAGGTTTTCTGTCTTTTTTTTTTTTTTTAAAGATTTTATTTATTCATTTTTTTCCCCCCAAAGCCCCAGTAGATAGTTGTATGTCATAGGTTCACATCCTTCTAGTTGCTGTACGTGGGACTCGGCCTCGCATTGGACAGAGAAGTGGTGCCTTGGGGCGCGCCCGGGATCCGAACCGGGCCGCCAGCATCAGAGCGCGCGCACTTAACCTCTAAGCCATGGAGCCGGCCCGTGGTTTTCTTATAATTAGAGTAAAAGCAGCTTTTTGCAAATTAAAAACTAAAAAGAAGTCATGTAAAAAATTATAGGAATTAAAAGGTATGCGTTTTGACCCATATTAAAAGTTGCATAAAAATAGGTTTTTATGTTTTTATTATACAGACATTAAAATCATCTTATATAATATCAAGAAGAAATGTTCATGATTTAATATCAAGTCAAAAAATGTAGGATACAAAACTAAATATACGGCATGACCCTAATTTTGTCTAAAAGTAATTTATGCATAGCAAGAAAAAAGGCTTGAAGGCTAGAATGTTCATAAATATCATCTTAGCTTGGTGGAATTATGGGTGATTTTTATCTTCTTTTTTATGTTTTTATACTATGTAGAAATGTAAAAAATACATTTAATGGATTTTCCATGATAGATATGTATTACTTTTATCATAAGACAAAAAGATATTTTAAAGTCTTTTCTATGCCAGATTTTAATCTACAATAATGAATATTTTAATAGTGATTACACACAGCTCCCAGTAACTCTACAGCATGTAGAAATGGACTCCAAAATGTACAGTGGGCTGGACAGTTCAACAATTCATTTTTCCCATCTTCCATCCACCATAGCAACACCGGCCCAAATGCAAAGAAATATTCCCCTGGGACCTTTCCTTTCCACTGCCTTTCTGTATTCTCGGTAACCACTAGAGCAAAACTGGGAATAACTTGCGCTTTCCTGATGTACTAATTTAGCAAATGGATTTTGATAAATATAGAAACCTAAGTGTGCTGCCAGGGGGTGGTGTTCATTTAGTTAATACCATGACACAACCAAATATTATGATCTTGAAAAAATACTGAGCTGAGATACCATTGTCTATGTTGAAGTATTTTTAACTAGAACAAAAATAGAACTGTTACAGTTTCCATTTTCTTCAAACAGTTACATGTTGTAAGTGGTTGGAATGATAAAAACCGGGCAGGACCTCACATTTTAGTATAGAAGCCACAACTGGAGAAGATCAGCCGCCTGGCAAATACCAACAGAAGACCAACCTCCACTCTAGAAGCATCTGTCCCTTACCCCACAAGTGAAGGGGGTGGGGGGGTGGACTGTGACACCACCAGGCTTCAGACACATTAATCCTATGGCTGGTGACCCGCTATCAAAACCCGGGCCTTTTAATTTAAGTTATGCATTTTGCATTCCACTTGGCAATACCCTGGCCGGGCAGCATAGCGCTCTTGTAGACAAAACAGCCACGTTAGGTTGTTGTCAAACTACTAGCCATTTTTTCCCTTGGGGAAAAATTAAAAATAAAAGAAACACATTCATGTACACAACCACTACCACTTCACACAAAAAGAGAGGGAGGGGATATGGAAAATAGACTTAAAAGAGCATACAATTTTGGAGATAGAATGTTGGCTTTGGGTAAATTATTTTACTTTTCTTTTCTTTCTTTTTTTGTTTACTGAGGAAGATTGGCCCTGAGCTAACATCTGTTGCCAATTTCCCTCTTTTTTTTGCTTGAGGAAGATTAGCCCTGAGCTAACACCTGTGCCAGCCTTCCTCTATTTTGTATGTGGGTTACTGCCACAGCATGGCTGACGAGTGGTGTATGTCCGTGCCTGGAATTCGAACCCGAGAACCTGAGAACTTCAGGCCACCAAAGCGGAGTGCGCCGAACTTAACCACTACGCTACCAGGCTGGCCCCTATTTTACTTTTCTTGAATCTTAGCTTTTTCATCTGCAAAATGAGGATGATAATAATAATACTATGTATAATATGTATCAGTGATTATCTCTGGAGAGAGAGTTTATGGGGGATTTTCATTTTCTAATTTTTTAAGAGAATGAAAATGCCTATTTCTTAAGGTTCTGAAGACGATCAATGAAACAAGGAGTGTCCAAGTTTTTGTAGACACTAACGCTCTACATGGAGATTGTTAAAGACATGTCTAGCAAAACTCAGTAAGTGTCGATCAAGCATTGGGGAAAAAAATGTCTCCTTTTTTCCCCTCCTCATTTACTAGCTTCTGAGTTAGGAGCTAGTCTGTCAAATCTTAGTGCTTAAGAAAAAGCACCAAATCTGCACCGTTCTCTCCCCAGCCTGGTGCCCAGTCAGGGACAGAAATCTTTATAGTCTTAGATTTTTCAATGGTCACCCAAAAAATCCCCATTGCTGTCCCTAGGGTGAAGCTGGCAGCCTCCATCCTGCAGAAGATCCTGAGTTCAAAGAATCCTGCTGTGCTTTTCCAGAGTGCTCCTGTAGAATAATATTGCAATGGGTATAGCATGACTTGCTACCCTCCAGCCAGCCAACCTCCCTGCTCCCCAGAGATTTGCTAAGAGTTTGATGCTTTCCATTAAAAATCTCTTCTCCGTAAGGACTTTTTCTCACCGCTCTTCACCTCCACCCCCCACCGGGTGACAGTATGTCTTTCTTGGACACTTTGGTTGAATGTATTTATTGTATGCATTTCCTCTGGAATTCAGAGGCAAGATCACAACCATAAACATGTGGGAATTTTGAGGAGAGAGAAAGGAGGTAAGAAATGGAACACTGACTTTCTCTTCTTTTTCTTGTTTGTCTGTTTGGGCCTCTTTAGTAGAAGGCAGCAGGACCTCTGACCGTATGGAAAGCAGGCAGGAGAGGCCAAAAGGGAGATATGGAAAATGGGAGATAAGAGATCTCCAGGACAGACTTTACCTCATAATTTTGCCTGACTCTGGCTCCATAAACAAAAGGTTCCTCTTCCCCTCTGGGCACAAGAGACAAGCTGAATAATTAAAAGTTCAGGGTTTGTTAGATGTTAAGGACCTGCGTTTCAGCTGAGAAAAGAGCTGCTACATTCCGTGGGGGTTCTCTGTCTAGAACTGCCCCGCAGGAATCTCGCTGGCACCGGAGCCAGCTCTGCTTCCCTGCGAGCTTTGCTGCAGCCCCTAAGTTATAATCAGAGGAAGGAAACGCCTGAGAGATCTGAAGGTTTTAATTGTTGTGGAGCGCAGATGGCCTGGATTACCACGCAGCCGCGCAGCTCAAGGTCAGCCTCTCTCGCTGTGATCAGCTGCCTGAATATATGACTTTAGTGAGACGCCACCATCTCTGGGCAAGGGCTGTGCAGCACAATGAAGCCAGGTTAGAGCCTGGAATGTTGGATGACAGATTAAAATGTAAATTTATCAGAAATGAGAGCACAAATAAAGCCACCATATTTTTCACGCAAAGCAAGACCTTGCCAGTGAGCTTCAAAAGAAAACAGGATGTGGACATGACTGGGGACAAGAAGTCAAGCAAACGCCACCGCCAGGAGCCCTGGCCTCTTCTCGCCTGGTGCCGTGAGGACCGACAGGATGGGAGACCTGGAGGGAAGCAGGGTGCAGAGGTGGCAGAGTCCTATGGATGACTGAAACCCAAATCTGACTTCCCCGACCTGACACGGAACACTGGAGCTTTTCACTCCACTAACAGTGAACAAAAAAAGGGATTCCTTTTAATTTCAGAAAGAGCCCAAAGAAAGTGGCTGCATTAACTGTGCCTGAGGGCGGAGACCACTTCGTTCCCACTTAGTCCTTTGTGCCCTGTGTGGTACCTCCCATTGCATTGGGTGGGGAGCAGGGTGGAGGTGGGTAAAGGAGATCTCTGGAGGGGTGAGGAGGCCTCTTGTTGAAATGTGTACTTAGAGGCCCAGGGTTTATGCTACGGTGTACGGGCATTGATCATGCACTCCAAAATGAGTAGTGTCTCGAAGCTCCTTCTGTACTTTCAGCCTTCCCACGTGAGAGGTGAGAAAATGCATGGACATACAAGCTGATCAGAATCATGGGAAAATCACAGTGGAGCCAGATTAGAGCTCTGGCTCAGTCTCAGGGTCCTGCATACAGTGTGAAGCCCAAAGCACAGCCAGGAGCCACCAAAGACCCCAGGTCTTGTTCCTCCCTCCAAGAAGCAGGCGAGGTGATACTGAATCCTCACCGGGTGTGAAGCGGGCTGCGGAAGTAGGTTGTTTCAGAATGAGATCTTTCTAGGGCTGCCCTGTGGCTTGGCGGTTAAGTGCGCGCACTCCGCTACTGGCGGCCCGGGTTCGGATCCCGGGCGTGCACCAATGCACCGCTTCTCCAGCCATGCTGAGGCTGCGTCCCACATGCAGCAACTAGAAGGATGAGCAACTATGACATACAACTATCTACTGGGGCTTTAGGGGGAAAAAAGGAGGAGGATGGGCAATAGATGTTAGCTCAGAGCCGGTCTTCCTCAGCCAAAAGAGGAGGATTGGCATGGATGTTAGCTCAGGGCTGATCTTCCTCACAAAAAAAAAAAAAAAAATGAGATCTTTCCAAACTCCCTACCTTCTGCCCTCTCATTCTGTTACCCCCACTCCCCCCGAAGTCCCACCCCTCCCAGAATCTCTCCTCAGGGTGATGAGATGTCATGGACAGGGTTGTTTCCAACTTGAATGTCTTGGAGACAAAAAAAGATTCAGTTACCTAAAGTGTCCTTCAGGCTCTAAAAATCATCTTCTATGAGGTGCCGGCGTGGCGGTGTAGGGGTTAAGTTCGCCTGGGGTTCACAGGTTCGGATTGGGGGCACGGACCTACACACTCATTTTATTTCTGAAAATGCTTATCATAAGCTGGTCCGATAATTTCAAAACCCGCTAATGAGTTGTGATCCATAGTGTGAAAAATGCTTGACCAAAAATGCCCTTTAAGGTTCTTTCCAAACTTGAGAGTCTGTGACTCTATGGGCCATAGATGGGGTGTAGATCAGAAGAACCAGAACACAATAAAGACCTAGTTTTGTATCCTATTCTCAGCATAGCCAGTCTTTACCCTATAATCCCATATAGATTCTAGAAAAAGACAAATAGTTTAATGTTCGACAACACAAAGTTACAACATTAAGAAAAGATTTTTGGCCCAGTGGCCTAGTGGTTAAGTTTGAGCTCTCCGCTTCTGGTAGTGGGGTTTGCAGGTTCGGATCCCGGGCATGGACTGATGCACTGCTCATCAAGTCACACTGTGGTGGCGTCCCGCATAAAGTAGAGGAAGATGGGCACGTTTGTTAGCTCAGGGCCAATCTTCCTCAGCAAAAAAGAGGAGGATTGGCAACAGGTGTTAGTTCAGGGCTAATCTTCCTCACAAAAAAACAAGCAAATCAAAAAACACCTACTTATAAGCTAAATGTGATGACTGTTATCCCAACATTCTATATTAACTCACAATTCCAGAGATATTGATCAAAGGGTACAAACTTGCAGTTAGAAGATGAATAATTTCTGGGGATCTAGTGCACAGTATGGTGATTATAGTTAACAGGACTGTATTATATACTTGAAAGTTGCTAAGAGACTAGATCTTAAATGTTCTCACCACAAAAAAGAAATGATAATCATGTGACGTGGAGATATTAGCTAACGTTACAGTGGTAATAATATTGCAGTATACAAGTGTATCAAATCAACACACTGTACATCTTAAACTCACACAGTGTTATATGTCAATTATATCTCAATTTTTTAAAAAAAAAACCTGACAATTCCAGCCCTATTAGAAATGCCTCTGAAACTGAGTAGGGGTACAGACTTTCCAACCTGATTATTTGACTAGTAGATTCAACTAGTCCCGCATGAAAAAGGCATTATTTTGTAGATCAGAGGCCACCTGCCTGGTTGGTTGATTGCAAGCTGGCTGGGGGAGGCAGTCGCTTCCCAACCTGGCTGATGTTTGGGAGAAAGCAAAAGAGAGTGACAAGGAGCATTGACTTCTGTCAGGTAGCCCACCAGGGGCAGGTCAATTTAGGTTTACAACCTTGGGTTCTTATTCAGCCTCTCTCAGCTTCAATTTACTTATCTCTTAAAATGATGATAATCACCCCCACCTCCCTGGGATGTTGTTGTGATTAAATAAATTCATTACATATTAATTAATGCATAATAATATTAATGATAAATAATCCATAATTAATTAGTACAGAATCAATGTACATAAAGCATGAGCCTGTCACATTGTAAACCCTCAGTAAATATTAGATGTTTTTATCATCATAAGACTGTAAGCTCCTTGAAGGCAGAAACCATGATGTAGACATCTTTGTGTATCCCTCATGACTGTGAACACGGTGCCTTGCACACGGCAGGTGCACAATAATGTTGGTTGAAGGAATTTGCTTCTAACAAACAACAGCACTCCTACTGTTTCCTTCTCCTTCATAAACAGCACAGATTTCTCAAAGGAAGACTAGAATCTGAAATGCCACAATGAACTTCACAGGCATTAAATGTTCCTCGTTAATCTAAATGGCAGCAGCAAGAGGAACTGGTCTCTGCTTCAAAGATGGGAAGACTTTGAAGGACACTCGTGAGGCCCATCACCAGTCTGTCAGCAGGGCTGGAAATAGAAGCCGGGGTCCTGACAGCACGACCCCCATGGGGGGGCTAGTCCTTTTTAGGGAAACTCATCAGAGCAGAGCTTAACAAACGACAGTGCATATCTGGGGGAAACTGGATTTCTCAAAGGCGAGAAAGGCTTTCCCTTCTTCTTTGGTTTGTCATTCATAGGAAGACCATGCAACAATTTTAGGCATCATTTGAGAAAAGAAAAAATTATCACTACCAACTATTTTTGTTTTTGCAAAATACCTTTCAGTCCTTGGTCACAGGCGCTCACTTTTTACATATTTGCCATCACAGTGTGTGTGCCTCTGCGTATCCTCCATCCTTTTCTTTGTGTAATATCATAGATCCTTCTCGATGTTCCTACACTTTATCATAAAGATCTTTTTTTTAAAGGAAACACAAATGACTTTTTTTTTTTTGCAGAGAAAGATTCACCCCGAGCTAACATCTGTTGCCTATCTTCCTCTTTTTTTTTTGCCTCCCCAAAGCCCCAGTGCATGGTTGTACATCCTAGTTGTAAGTCCTTCTAGTTGTTCTATGTGAGTCACCGCCACAGCATGGCAACTGACAGACTGGTGTGGTGGTTCCGAGACTGGGAAACAACCGGGCTGCCGAAGCAGAGATAGCGCTGAATTTAACCACTAGGCCATCAGGGCTGGCTCTAAAGATCGTTTTTAATGGCTGCCTCTGGGCTGACCTGTGATCTCTGCCTCTTGGTACTCTCACCGTTGTGTCATACCCTCCCATGGAGTGTGGGCTGGACCTAGTGACGCACTTCCAGTGAATCAAAAATGGCAATAATGACATGATGGGAAGTCACCTCTGAGATTGTTACAAAGACTTTAACGTCAATCTCTCTCTTCGATTCTCTGTCTCTCTGCCTCTTTCTCTGTCTCTCTTCATCTCTCTCAGCCCTTGCCCTGGGGAAAACAAGCTGCCAGGTTGTGACCACCGCTGTGGAGAGGCCCATTTAGCAAGGAACTGTCTCTGGCCAACAGTGAGTCAGGTCCTGAGTCCTGTCCACAGTCACATGAGTGAGCTTGGAAGTGGCTCCTTCCCCAATCAAGCCTTGAGGATTAAATGAATTTATAAGTGGAGGTAAGACATATAGAACAGTTTCAGCCCCTACTAAAAGCTCGGTACAGTTTAGCAATCTTATCTCTGAGCTTGCCTTTCCATATCTGTTAAATGGGGACAAATAACACCTATTTCATAGGACCATTGTGAGCATTAAATGAAATAATGTATTAGTAGGGACTTAATGAATAGTCACTATTGTTGTCTTAAGAGTTTAACTGCTGTTTTTTAAAAGTGGGAATTGAATTTTATTCATCTTTGAATTCCCTAATACTTACAACAGAATAAATGTTCAATTAATACTTTGGAATTAATTGACAAATTCAATCTGTCTTCATATATGCAAAACAAAAAACCAAGCTTCATAGACTTGGACAAACCATTTAACCTCTGTATCTTCATCTGTGAAGTGGTGGCACTAGATTTATTCTCTATGGTTTCTTCAAGCTCCATTCACTCATTCATTCATTCACTGGTTCATTCATTTAATAAATATTTCTTGGACCCCAACCACACACCAGGCTCTGGTCTCAGTGCTGGGACTCAGTCACGAGCAGAACAGATGTGGCTCGTGCTCTCATAAAGTTTACAGTCTAATGGGAGGAAGACATAAAACAAATAATCACACACACAAATCTACAATTACAAACTGTGAGACAGCCATGACCAAAAGGTTCAGGGGGCCATGGGGGAAATTAAAGGGAAAGCAGGCCTGATCCAGGGTAAGGAGATGCTTATTTATTTATTTTTTTTGAGGAAGATCAGCCCTGAGCTAACATCCATGCCAATCCTCCTCCTTTTTTTTCTCCCTTTTTTCCCCCAAAGCCCCAGTAGATAGTTGTATGTCATAGGTGCACATCCTTCTAGTTGCTGTATGTGGGACGCGGCCTCAGCATGGCCAGAGAAGCGGTGCGTCGGTGCGTGCCTGGGATCCGAACCTCGGCCGCCAGTAATGGAGCACGTGCACTTAACCGCTAAGCCATGGGGCCGGCCCGGAGATGCTTATAAACGTCTTCATCTACGAATTCTGAGCTCAGCTGAAAGACCTTTGCCCTCTAGGTATCAGAAAGAAAAGATTACACTGAGTGATTCCAGCACCAGCAGAATCTCAAAAATCCCCCTTCTGGCTCCCGCTGTCCTCACCAGCACACCCTGGTTTGCGGATGCCACCTTTTATGGCTGGGCACGGCCAGCACTCGGCAGCTTGCAAGAAGAGAGGACAGACCATTCGAACGGAATTCGTCTCCCAATTTTAGTGTACGCATTGGAAAAGAGTCATGAATCTGTCCACAGCACACCTTTGATAGAGAGATAATTGCTGGAAGTGACTGGTCTGATGCTGTTAACGCAGATCAGAGGAGCTGCCAAGAGCTTGGCTTTTCTCCCCCTCATGGCAGCCAAAAATCACAGGTGTCTTAAAGAAAAGAAAGTGCAAAGGAGAGTGCTGAGTGATCAGGAAGCTCACTGATGCTGAGGCCGCAGCGCAGCCCTCGGATCTCCAGACAGAACCCACCGCACCCACCTTCTCCTCCCAGGCTGGGCGGTAACGGCAAGGCCTCATCTGGCCGTCAGGTTTGAGGGGGTGTTCTCATTTCCTGGTGCCACGTGGTCTCAGTCCTCCAAAGCCCTTGTCTTGAAAGCCTGACAGCCTCTTCCCTGTCCAGGGACATCAGGGCCCAGCATCTGCGGCGTGTCATTATAAAGCAGGACAGGCTCTGAGACGTGAACCGTTGTTCGGAAGGACATTGCTCAGGAGCCTCTTCCACAAGCAGATTAGCATCTGGAAGCCTGACTTTCAGGAACTGCCTGCTTCCCGCCCACTCTGCCTCTCTACACACCTTTCCTGTTACTCGTTATTCCTGTCGCTGGAAATCAAAATTCTCCTGCCGCTTAGGTCAAACTTGGTCTCCCCTCAGAGTGCCCCAGGAGTTATGCTTTACCTCCACAGGGTGCACACTGGCGGAAGCCTTGCTGGAGTCAGAGTCCCCAGAGGTACAAATATTTACATGTTTCAGGAAAACGCTTCCAGATGAAGTCACTGCCAATGCCTTGAAACCATCCTCACTGGCTGCTAAGGAGCAGGGAAGCAGGCAGCGTTAAAAGGACACAACCTTGAGTGAGGTTTCTAGTCACTTCTTAACCCAGAATCTGGCTTGCCAGATGACTTGAGACCCCCTCCAGTGCTCCCTCTGTGGCAGAACAGAACCCTGCACCGGCTGCGATGGAGCACGCTGAAATGCAGGACCCCCGCCCTGTCAATGCTCCACAGAAGCCTGGGAGAGGCGCCAGGGCTGACGCGAGCACACAGCTGCCCAGATGCCCGCGGGGGCTGCTCCCGGGAGCGAGGGGGCGTCGGGGCAACGCAGGCCGCTAGATGGCTCGTCAGACAATTTTCCCCTTTGTTTCTGGCTGCCGGCTGGAAGCATGTTTCGGTCTTCTAGTCAGCAAGTTAAGCCAGATGCACACATGGTGGCTGACGAAGAAAGAGGCCAGTATGAAAAGATATTAAAATTCAAAACACACTGCAGAGACGGCCTTCTCTTCACGTGGCACGGCTGCGGGAGAATTCAGACATCAGAAGTGAGGTCGAGTGATGGCGTGGGGTTCAGCGTTGCTTGTCCCTTGATATTACGAGGATGCCCAGATGGGAACGATCGCGGAGCAGAGGCCCGGCTACAACAGCTGTCCTCCTCGCCCATCGCACTAAACGGCAGTTTTAGGACGGCACCAAAATAAGTACTCTGAGGGGAAAGTGCGTATAATTAGCGGCTGTCCACTTTTTAATTAAATCAGTCATTTACAAAGATGCATCCTCTGCTTGCAGTTCAAGTTTCAAAGAAAATACTACATCCAGAACCCTCTTCTCCAAAGCATGTGCAACTCATAGGGCAAAGTCTGAGAGCGCCGAGATCAAAGCTGAGCCAGCGGGGCCAGGGCCGGAGGGAGCCGCGGGCTCTCACAAGCCTGAGGATGCAGAGGAGCAAGTCGAGCACCATCCCGCGCCGCAGAGCAGCACCAACAGTGGACCACGTGTACGGCGGTGTCCCGTAGATTAGCGCCGCAGCCTGGGTGTGCAGGAGGCTGTACAACCAGGTTTGTGTAAGTATACACGATGATGTTCGCACAACCACGCAAGCACCTAACACAGCATTTCTCAGAATGCGTCCCCGTCATTGTGACACATGACTATACGTAATAGGCAGGCCCTGTTTTAATGGGCAGATTGTCCCCTCAAGACTTATTTTTAAGCTGGTTGCTTGAAAAGACCTAGGAATACATTGCCCCATAGGAACAACGATATTGAGATGGTTGTCTTCTCAGGTCAGTCCACAAAATTTTATCCGGCACAGTGTAACTGAAATCACCTCTGGTCACCTTAAGGTCCCCAAGCCTGTGCCTTTGAGCCCCTAGGGTGACAGTGATGAGCGGGAGGAGGAAGCGACTGGTTAGAACTCCTGGCAACGCTGGGGGGAAGACTCCAGCAGCCAGGTGGACGGGGCCACGCTGCAGGTGTGGGGTTTGTGCACTGACCGAGCACCGGGCTGGAGCCAGGCTGGGGCTCCGGGCCAGGCTGTGGCTGCCAGAGGAGGAGCCTTTTTCTAATTTGCACTAAAGAGTTCTGCCCCAAAGGAACTCTGGAGGCTCCCATAGCAGCAGCAAAAGATGGCTTTTCTATAAAGGGGTATCAGAAGTGGGGAGTAACTTTGGCAGAAGAGGACCTCAGCGGGAGAGGCAAGAGAGAAGCGGCCATCCCGTCCCTGTTTCCATGTCTGGGTCCCTGAACGCTGGAGGGGGTATGAACATGTCCTGACCAAAACCTCTCCTGGAGGCAAAACTTAGTCCTCACAGCTGTTCTCACGTCCCACTCTGAGGCTCCCTGACTGACCTGGCCGCATCAGTGAGGGGACAGCAGGCAACTCAGGAAGGAGTCTTAACACCTTCGGGCTGGCGCTAGGGGTGAATGAAAAAGAGATCCCTTTTGGGATTTTTCTGTGGAGTGGGACCTGCAGATGAGGAAGTGCCATCTACAGCTCCTGCTCTGGTGGAATCCGGAGGCTGTTCTGGAAACAGAAGGGGGAAGACGGTATGGCCACCACGTGCTGTGTTGGGGGCTGTGAAAATGGCCCCATCCCAACTAGACTGGGGATGAGTGATCCCTATCAAGGCCTGGGACCCTCTGTTGTCAGGGAAAGAAGAAAAACAAGCAAGTGGTTAAAATGGCAAATTCTATGTTACATATATTCTACCACACACACACACACACACAAATTAAAAAAAACAAGCAATCACACACACACAGACACAGACACACCTAGACACAACCCAGTGTGTGAAAGGAAAGGCAGAGGGTCTACTCAAAGACTCTTCCAGCATCCAGCGTGAGTGAGAGAAAGAGCAGCTCCTTCTGGCTGCCTGGTGGAGGAGGCTCTTCTCCTGGCAGCATGCCCGGGGAGGGAGGTGAAGAGTGGGGCCAGAAAGCCCCGCAGTGCAAGGGTCCAAGGGTTGGGATAGGCAGCTCTGCGTGTAGAGCCACACCTCCCAGGCCAGCAGCTCCACCAATGAGACTGTGAGACTCTTTCGGGAATGGGGTTTCTAGAATTTGCAGTTCCGGAAGTGTGTTATTCAGTGTATGTTAACTGTTGGGGGGGACCCCCAAATCCTAGCCCCCAGGCCGTAGGTCATGTGGGTGAGCCGCATTGAGGGCTCCAGGCTCCTTCCCCCCATGGCTCCCTCATCCCTCAGCTTCCCAAAGTTGTCTCCACTCAGCCGGTGGATGAGGAGAGAGTGATGGCTGGCATGGGGGGTCTTGGGGGCCAGGCCTGAGGGTGGCCCACAGCTCTCCACTCACGATTCACCAGCGGGAACTCAGCCACAGGGCAACCCTTACAGTGGAGCCTGGAAAATACAACGGGGTCGTGCGCCCGGGAGGAGAGCATGGGTAGTGAGTGCGGCCAGGCGCCGTCTCTCCAGTTTGTAGCCACCACGGAGGCCTTTCCTTCCATTTCTTTGTACGGCTCAGCGGCTCAGGCCGCTGTCGCTGTGACTGATGAAGGCCGGATCGAGAACCTGGGGGTGACTATCACCTCTCCGGTTCAGGCCCCATGTCACCCAGGTTCCTCCTCCGCCTTGTTTCCCAGCCCAGCTTCTGCAACAGGCTTCTTCTGACCCAGCCTCTTTTGAAATCGATACTCCACAACAGTTGCAAACCCCAGCTGCTCCTCTCCTCCTCGCCGGTTAGCAGGAGAATCAATTATCCCCGCCCTCAGGGAACTGCAGCAGTCTGCTGATCCGCCAGAGGACAGGATTCAAGGTCCCCGCACGGCCCATCCAGCTGAGCCTAATCTGGACCTAATCACTTGGACAACTGCGTTTTGCCCTTGGTCCCCAACAACAAAAACACCACCTCAGACTTTCAAAAGTCCAGAATCCTAGTCCTCAGGGGAGATAGGGGCAGGCATGCGTAATAAACTCCATTCTACAGATGCAATGTGTACAGAATGGTTACAAAAGTAAACGTCTTGTTTATCTGCAGCCCACCTGCTGCCATCTTGACGTTTATCTCACTGTGGGCTTCTGACTAATAGCCTGTATCTGCTGGTGTCCGCCTGGGCAAGTTCTCGAGTGTCTACGTGTGGAACCCTCAATTCGTGTTTGTTTTAGAGTTCTCAGCGTTACCATTTTAGGATTTATTTATGCCCCCTGCAACCCCCCACTTCCTCACCTACCCTCTTGGTAATTTTGGTGATGAACTTCATGACTGAGCCATTGGGAACCCAGGTTCTGCTCCTTTTAGGACCGTGTCAGGACTTCTGGGTCTGCTTAATATACTCACTGAGTGCCCACTAGGTCCAAGGCTCTGCTCACACTGAGTTTTGAGGCCAATGGACTTACTTCCAATGAGTTCTGCTTTGGAATGTGTTTTGCAAATGCTTTGCAATAGGGCCATGCAAATGGATTAAATGATAAAATAAAAAATGTAAAACAAGATAGTTCACATTCTTTGGGGAAAAAAAAGCACAAATGTCTAGGATGGTGAGCATTCTTAGAAAAGTTTCCCTCCTCTCTTATTCTGGGTAGAGTTCCATCAGCGAGACTCTTCAGTCCTTTGAGTATCAGTGGTTGGCGCAAAGAGATGTCCCCCTGGTGCCCTCCTGACACACACTCCAAATGAAGCAAAACATTTTTTTCTGCTCCTGGACCAGCCTTTTGTTTCTCGCTCACAGGAGGGTTGGAGTTTATCTTCTACTATGCATGTATGCAGAATTTAGTTTCAAGGTTGTTAAAAATTTATGCAAAAGTGTTGGGACATAACTGATTGTTTTCTCAAAGAACGACTGTTTCTCTGTTAGAGATGTCAGCTTGTAGGAATGTGATGAGGGATAACAGAGGATTATCAGCCCCTAACCCAATAAAATTAGGATAGTAGTTATCAGAGGGCAGGGGCCCCTCACTTGTTTGTTTATAAAAAATTCTGTTTTGAAATTACACATATTCCATTGTCAAATGGCGAATATTGTCTATCAGTTGAGAGTTGAAGCTAATACTGACAATTGACGGTGTTTGAGACAACAAACTCCAGCATTTGGGATGCTGTATCTTGAAAGCTAAAAGATCCAATTCGATGATCAAAATCTGCAATGACATTAGATATACAGAGACCAGGTACATCAAGGGTACTATTCATTCATTCAACACATATTTTTGCGAATCCAATCTGTGCCAGGCTGGGATGGGCACTAGGGATGCAGCCACGAACAAAACAGACATAGCCCCTTCTCTGATGCAACTTACGTTCTAGATGGGGGAAACAAGAAATAAAATAAAGTCAGAGGATGGTAAACGATAGGAAGAAGATAAAACAGGGTAATGTGGTAGATGGTAATGGTGGGGTGGGGGCTACTTTCGTTTGGGTGGTCAGAGAAGGCCTCATTGAAAAGGTGACATCTGAACTGAGACCTGAATGAAGTAGCCAGTTGAGAGAGAATCTGGGGAGAATATTCCAGGCAGGCTGAACAGCAAAGGAGCTCAGGACTGTGCTTGGCATATTTAAGGGATAGAGCAAGAGTGAGCAGCCAGTAGATAGCGGCTGAAGGGGGCAGTGGTCTGAGCCAAGATCAGCAAGGTAGGCAGGGGCTCGGTCATGAACAGCCTTGTAAGGCAGAGTAAAGAAGGCAGATTTTATTTTAAGGGCAGTAGGGGTTTAAACAGGCGTGTGATGTAATCTGATTTACATTTTAAAAATATTCTCTGTGTAAAAGAAGCAGGAAACAAGCTAGGAGGTTGTCCTAATGTGCAAGGGAGAGGTGACAGCAGCTTGCACAAGAGTGGCAGCACAGGACGTGGAGGACGGTAGACAGACATTGCTTATATTTTGGAGACAGAGCCAACTAAATTTGCACATTGGACTAGGGGAGAAAAGGAAGACTCGAGGAAGGTTCCCAGGTTTTAGCTTGAACAACTAGCTGCAGAGAGGTGTCCCTCATTTAGAAGGAAGGATGGGGCAGAGGTAGGGAGGAGCCCTATGAGGAAAGGATGGAAAAGCAACGGTTTGGTTTCGAGGTACTTTGCACTCACTCACGTGGAGATACCAAGAAGGCGAATTGAACTATCACAGAATTGCCTAGAATGGTCCTCACCAGCATGTCTAAGGAACTTCTATGTTGCAAGATAAACGCTCTCGAGATGCAGACTACTCCCTGAAGCGGGAATGGGGAGGCTCCCTGGGGCATTTTCTGTTACATGGCACCCTTGACGTTATGCGAGCACGTAGTACAGGGCTCATATCTGACAGTAATTCATACTGTTCAATGAGTTGTTCAGTGGTACCACTTGGGGCTCTACTGCCTCCAAGGAGCTTTCAGAAAGGGAGGGGTCAGCTTTCTTGTCACCATGCAGGGTAGGGGAGACCACTGGCGTCTAGTCCGTGGGGCCAGGAATGTGAAATATGCTGCCATGTGTGGAAGGAATAGTCTTCACACGAAGAACAAAGGTCCAATCCCAAATTCCTGTACCTTGGGAAGGTTTAGTTACAATTTCTGAGTCTCTCTTTCTTCATCTTCAAAATGAAGACGAGATGAAATCATCTCTGAGGTTAGATCCAGCCTCCTTATTCTATGACTCATGAGATACACAGGCAACAGCAATGTAAGCAGCTTTAGGGGGCCTGGTGGGAGGTGGTGGTGGCCACGAAAATGCCCCACTGGGATCTCCTGCTGTGGGGAGCATGGGTGACCGAGGGGCACCACTGCTGGCATTCTGGATCCACCCCCACACCTGCTTGGAGGCCACACTGCCTACAGGCCACTCCCAGCCAATGACTGAGCAAGGAGCAGGGACAAATGCAGGCCCATTCCTGCAAGACACAGGACTCTAATGAGTGACTGTGGCTCAGGGACTCCCCATCCTCCTGGCTGAACTCTTCTTGGGACTGCAGCCCAAGACTGCCCTACCGCATCCCCCTCCTTCCTCCTCTCCTCACCGGGCTCAGACCTGCATGGCTGTCTGAAGGCTCTCTCTGACTATTCTGGCTCCCACCCCTTGATCCCTAACAAGTGTGCCCCCAGTAAATTTCCCATCTTGGCTTCTGCTTCTCAGAGAAACCAAACTAAGTGAAGTGGTGCCAGCTGTGGTTTGAGAAAACAAAAGGTAGGATGGGGTTTGGAGACTGGCTTCCTCATTGCCCAGCAGGCTAAGCCAAGGCTGTCCCAAGGGGCAAGAGTGATTGTGGCAGGAGTAACTGACCCTGGTTGAGTCCCAGAATTGTAGCAGGAGGAAGCAGGGCTGCGTTTACACAGGGGGGTGGGAAGAATTTATGTGGAACATATGTGGTCCAGCTGGGCACCCCCTGCTACCCTCTCGGCCCACTCTAACTGTAATAGGAGCCAGGCAGCATCCCCAGTATGAAAAGGGCATGATTGCCAAGAACTCAGGCCCTCAGGAACGATGGTTTGGGTCACACCACAAGGTAAGCCACTGAGCCTTGCCAAGGTGAGAGCTTCGGGTGAGGGGAATTTCGAACGGACAGGGAAGGAAGGAGAGAATGAGTTCCAGTGGTGTCCCAGAGACCAGAGCAGCTACAGAAGCTGTAGTTTGTCCCACTAACCTTCCTCTTCCGAGTTTCCCTCAGGAAGAGAGGTCCATGGGAACCATGGAGGAGCTGCCCCCAAGCCTGCCTGGAGAAGTAGATCTGTGTGATGCAAGGGGGGGACTGTGGCAGCTGTGAAAATGCACAGCTCAGATCTCCCGCTGTGCAGAACTGAGGAGGGCCCCATCTGCAGACCTTCTGGATCCCCCCCTGCACTGGCTCGGAGCCACACACTTCCTACAGGCTGTTTCCAGCCAATGACTGAGCAAGGAGGGGCTAACGTGGGCCATTCCTACAAGAGATGAACTCCTTTAATGAACAACTTTTTTTTCAAGTTTCCATCCTTTAAATTTTTTTAGAAACCACTTCATTGAAGTATGATTCACATGTAAAAAAGCTGTACATATTTAATATATACAACTTGATGAGTCTGGAGATAAGTATATACCCATGAAACCATCACCACAATCAATGCCATAAACACATCCATCACCTCCAAAAGTATCCTCCTACCCTCTTTATTATCATTTTGTGATAAGAACATTTAACATAAGATCTACTCTCTTAGGAAATCTTTAGATTTTTTTTTTTCTGGTGAGGAAGATTGGCCCTGAGCTAACATCTGTGCTCATCTTCCTCTATTTTGTATGTGTGACATCGCCACAGCATGGCTTGATGAGCAGTGCATAGGTGCATGCCTGGGATCTGAATTTTCGAATCCCGGGCCACTGAAGTGGAGCACTCGAACTTAACCACTACGCCACCAGGACGGCCCCTAGCAAATCTTTAAATGTACAATACAGTATTGTTAACTATAGGCACGGTGCTGCGCAGTAGATCTCTAGGACTTATTTATCTTGCATAACTAAAACTTTATACCCTTTGGTTAATACCTCCCAATTTTGCCCCCCACCCCGTGCCCATCTTATGGCAGCTGCCATTCTACTCTCTGCTTCTATGAGTTTAACTGTTTTATATTCCTCATATAAGTGGTACCATGCAATATTTGTTCTTTTGTGTCTGGCTTATTTCACTTAGCATAATGTCGTCCAGGTTCATCCATGTTGTTGCAAAAGGCAGGATTGTTTTTTTAGCCTATGTTTTAATGGACTCACAGACTCCTCACTCAAGGATTTTCTAGAACTGTGCTGCAGACTCACGCTCTTCCTGCCCAATCTCTTTCCCTCATCTTCCTCTTCAGGTCAGGTCAGGTCTGCATTGCTGCGTAAAGTCTCTCCCCACTTTCTTTGGCTCCTTCCCCTTCACAGATGGTCCCACATTAAATCTCTTTCCTGTCTATTCCCATCCTGGCTTCTGCTTCTTTGAGGATGCAAACTAAGAAAGAAATGTATCATGAAGTCTCATCAATCGACTTTAAGATGGAGACTTTGTTTTGTGATTTTATTTATTTATTTTTAAAATTTTTTGTTTATTGCAGTAACATTGGTTTATAGCATTGTATAAATTTCAGGTGTACATCATTATACTTCTATTTCTGCATAGATTACATCATGTTCACCACCCAAATACTAATTACAACCCATCACCACACACATGTGCCCAATTATCCCTTTCACCCTCCTCCCTCCCCCCTTCCCCTCTGGTAACCACCAATCCAATCTCTGTCTCTATGTGTTTGCTTGTTGTTGTTTTTGTTTTTTTTTTTTTTAAAGACCACTGTAGTTTATTTATTTTTTTTCCCCCAAAGCCCCAGTAGATAGTTGTATGTCATAGCTGCACAGCCTTCTAGTTGCTGTATGTGGGACGCGGCCTCAGCATGGCCGGAGAAGCGTTGCGTCGGTGCGCACCCGGGATCCGAACCCTGGGCCACCAGCAGCGGAGCGCGCGCACTTAACCACTAAGCCACGGGGCCGGCCCTGCTTGTTGTTGTTATTATCTACTACTTAATGAAGGAAATCATACGGTATTTGACCTTCTCCCTCTGACTTATTTCACTTTGCGTAATACCCTCAATGTCCATCCATGTTGTCACAAATGGCTGGATTTCATCGTTTCTTATGGCTGAGTAGTATTCCATAGTGTATATATACCACATCATCTTTATCCATTCGTCCCTTGATGGGCCCTTAGGTTGCTTCCAAGTCTTGGCTATTGTGAATAACGCTGCAATGAACACAAGGGTGCATGTATCTTTACACACTGGTGTTTTCAAGTTCTTTGGATAAATACCCAGCAGTGCAATAGCTGGATCATATGGTAGTTCTATCCTTAATTTTTTGAGGAATCTCCATACTGTTTTCCATAGTGGCTGCACCAGTTTGCACTCCCACCAGCAGTGTAAGTGAGTTCCCTTCTCTCCACATCCTCTCCAACACATGTTGTTTCCTGTCTTGTTAATTATAGCCATTCTGATGGGTGTGAGGTGATATCTCATTGTAGTTTTGATTTGCATTTCCCTGATAGTTAATGATTTTGAACATCTTTTCACGTGCCTGTTGGCCATCTGTATATCTTCTTTGGAGAAATGTCTGTTCAGGTCTTTTGCCCATTTTTTAATTGGGTTGTTAGTTTTTTTGTTGTTGAGGTGCATGAGTTCTTTATATATTTTGGAGATTAACCCCTATCAGATGGAGACTTCTGATGGTATAACAAAGATACAATTCCATCAAAGTTTCGTAAGAGGTATAAATCTCTTATTTAAAACTTTAAGAGCCAGACTCTTCCAGTTTTCAATTACAGCAGTATTATATCAAAATTCATTATGCATTCATCCAACAAATATTAATTGAGCCTCTACTGTGTGCCACACCCTGAGAACACAGGGGTGAGGAAGACAGAGTCCAGCTGTCAGAGCTTGTTGTATTCTACTGGGAGGAGACAGACTCTTATATTCAACTATTTACATCTCAGTTGAGTGTCTAATAAACATCTCAGATTCAACATGTGCACAACTGTACTTCTCACCTCCCCCGCCAAATCTGCCTCACCCTCAGCCTTCCCCGTCTCAGCTGATGGAAGTTCTGTCTTCCCGGTTGCTCATCATGTCAGCTCTATGTTCAGAATACGTCCAGAGTCAGACTGCAGTTCACTTCTTCCACTGCCACCGCCGTGGCCTGAGCCATCATAATCTCCTGCTTGGGCTTCCACAATAACCTCTTCTTGGGTCTCCTTGGCTCTGCCTGGCCTCCCAAGAGTTTATTCTCAACCCAGGAACCCCCGTGATCCTCTTAAAAGAGAAATTAGGATGTGTCACTCTCAATTCAAAACAATGTGATGGCTCTCCACTTCACTCAGAGTAAAAGTCAAAACCTGTATAGTGGGCTACATGGTCACCCCACCATCACCCACCTCTTCCCTTCTCTCTTCCTCACTCTACTCCAGCCACACTGGCTTCCAACATGCCAGGTGCACTCCTCCCCAGGGCCTTTGCACCAGCTTTTCCAACCGTCTGTAATGCTCTTTCTCTAGTTATCCGTAAGGCTCAGCTCACTCCTCACCTTCTTCAAGTCTTTCTCAGATGTCCCCTTCCCATGAGACCTACTTTGACCACACTAAAAATTGGGAAACCACCACCCCTTGGTACACCAGGGTCTCTTACCCTTTCTCTACTTTTTCCAAAGCACTTACAGCATTTATTATATGTATAATTGAATTATATATTTTGTTTATCATTTATGTTGTTTTCTCCCTGCAGAGCGTAAGCCCCAAAAAGGCAGGGATTTTTGTCTATTTTGTTCACATGGTTGCTATTCGGTGGCTATTTTCTGAATGCGGTGCCTTGAAGACAATCAAGAGGAACTGCGGAGGGCTACTGTAGATAAGCTTGCTCCCTGGACTGGGAGCTCCTTGGAGACGGGGCTGCATTGGAATCAGCAGCGCCCTGCGCAGAGTGGAGAGGCAATAAATACTTATTGAATCTCCTTGGTTGAATAGAGCCAGAGACCAATGAGGCATCTCCTTAGGATGGTCCTGAAGGGACTGCCAGTCTATTGGCTGCCCCCCACACTCTCCTGGTCCTGAGACCTCCTAGAACCTGCTCACTTCTGTTTCTATATTTGCCGGAACTCGGTACGTAAGAAAGGCTTTGCACCACATCTCTCTGTATTCTGACAGCATTGACCCTCAATTCCTGTTTTCACCACATTTTAAGAGGAACAATGACCCAGAGAAGAGGGAGAGGTCAGGAATCTGAAAAGAGAAGAAGGATATGTTCTGTTTTGTTCCTTGGATCAGAGATTGGGCCAATGGGCTAAAATTGCAGGGGGAAATATTGTGCTCAGTATCAGGAAGTCTGTAGCCCTAACCATGTGGAAGACTACTTCTCAAACTAAGAAGCTCCCCTTCGGGGAAATGTGTAGGTGGACACTGCATGGCCACCTGTCTCAGGTTGTAAGCCTGATTGGGAAGGAGGTCAGGCCGACTGACCCCCAAGGACCTGTCTCCCTCTGAGATGTGGTGACTCTGTCGCCTCGATAGAGCATCAACGTTTTTTGACACCAAATGGCATTTTTCTCGTGAAGGACATATTACCCTGATGCATCTATTTTACTATAACTGGTAACAAAGATTCCAAATTTCTTCGCAGTAATTCACCAGCACCACAATTTTCATGAATACTGCCCTTTCAGCCCTGCGTCAGGGACACTGACCCCCCGTTCACCCTTGTTGTCCACTAGCTCTGCACCCAGAAAAAGAAGCACTTAGATATGTAGCTGTTGGCTCCCTATTTATTGCTCAAACAGTTTTAATCTACAAAAAGACTCTGCCTCTTCTCTTTAGCTAACGACTGAACCTAGAACAATTACTGAGCCAGCCTTTTAAGAGAATGTTAGTAGTTACTGGAAGGAAACAGCTATCAATTTTCAGACCTCTACAGTTGGTACTGAGAATATAAAGCATTGTGTGATATCTAAAAGAGAATGCGGAAAGATCTGCGAGCTAACGGTGGGAAGAAAATATTCATATCACAGGACTGTAGAAGGAGAAGCCAAGCTGCTCATTTTGGAAATAAGGACAAAGAAGCCCAGGGTTCAGGTCTCTCTCCCAAGGTCTCCTGGGTCTCAGTCCTTGGTGCTCCCAGCACGCTTCCTTTCTCTTTCTCCCTCTGCTTCTAGCTGTGCCCCCTATCCCCTAAATTTATATTCTCTCATAACCCCTTAAAACACTCAAGGCATAAAGAAAATGTTAATTGTTTGCAGAGTCACATTACAATATTTAAATTAAATCCACTTGAAGGCTCTCCTAAATTTGGGGTGGGGGCATGACCGCACTGTTGGTTCCCTGACTGACCCACACTGGGAATTTTCTGAGGGCGTGGAAGGCCTTTCACACTTGCGTGATGGGGGCTTACACTGCTGTGTGCATCCTGTCATCTATTTGAAGAGAACCTCTCTCAGTCTCGCCTACCAAACAACGGAAAACATTCTGTAGCTGTAAAATGAGCTGTGGACCTTGGGCAAGTAGTTGGCCTCTTGGGAACTCCAATTTCCTCTTCCACTAACCACGAGTGCTCAACAAACGTGGTCTATGCCAGGTTCTATGCTAAATGCCTACCTCCTAGGATTGTTGGGAGAAGTAAAGAAAACAGCCATATCAGCTAACATTAACTGCATAGTCTCCCGCCTAGCACGGGGCTAAGTACTTCTCTCTGTGTCGTCTAACTAAATCTCCACAACAAGCCTAAGAGTGAGCCCTTACTGCATTTGTTACACACACACATACATGGATGAGGGTCAGGGACTTAACCACGGCCCCCCGGCTGGTAGCGGCCACGTGTCCCTCGCTCTCTGTCACTGTGCACACACTGTCAGGTGTAGAAGCAGAGCGGCCGTCTTTGAGGGGTTATGGATGTTCTCCTCTTGTCTGCCCCGCCCCTCTGAATCTGAATAAGGGTGACACCAAGATCAGATAGTCATCCAGGCAGCTTGAAGGGGAAAGCGGTCATAGAAATAGTGGCCTGAGAAACGCGTGGGGTCGGGGTTGGGGTGGAGGACTCTGTGTTGCCTTAGAGCGGGAGGGGGCCCTGGGAAGTCTCCCGGCTTTATGGACATGAGCGTTGGCTCTTTCTCTCTTTAAGCAAGGATGTATCTCCTCCAGATTGCCAGTAGGGAAAGAGAAAAGAGAGGGAGGGAAGGATAGAAACTTAATGGAGGGCTGAGCCTGTAGATAAAATCTCTGTGTTATTGTTCTCATTTGTAAAATCATTTGACCTCTTGTAAGCCTCATCTTAACTCCTCAGCTCTAAAAGTAAAAATAATAATATCTTGCTGATAGAATTGTGGTAAGCAGAAAATGACAAAATATGTGACAAGCACACAAAAGCTTAATTAATGTTAACAAGAAAAATGATAATAATATGATTATGTCTGAACATTAGTTCTGTCCATCAGTGCTCAACAAATACTGTCTTTATATATTTACTGTTTTTTCATTGGAATCTGTGACGAAGCACAAACACACGGTAGTCAATGCCAGCGCGCCCTCTGGTGGCTTTGCTGCCACAAACAAAACCAACCATCCAACCTCAGTCCCCAGAGGCTGGGAAGGAGCAGGCTGGGCCCTGGGGTTACCGCCTGTGTGCACCCGCCTCCAGGAGGAGCTCGGGGAGGCAGGCTTAGAAAACCCCAATGTTAGCTCATGACGATTAAGAGTAATTCCCTAAGTATGTTTGAGTTTGAGCCCTAGGAAATTAGCTGGTATTCAACCATTTCTGACCTACAAAAATGGCAAATTCATATGGTTGAACCTAATAATTGCTGCTGTATGGGGGCATAATTAAAAATCTGAGTGTGTAGTTTGAGATACGAAAACAAAGGAAACAAAACCCACGACGACTGTAAGAATGACTGTGGGATCTAGGGCTAGAAGAAGAACAATCTCTCATTACCTTGAGTCCGACCCCTCAGAGATTTTAATGTTGCAGCTCTTTTCCTACCTTCCTCTCTCTCTTCTGACACCTGCACTCCCTGCCCTCCCCTTATCAGAAACACAGGTGGTGGTGGGCTTCCATACACCACTTTTCTGCTAGTTCACTCTGACCTGCCATTTCTTCCCCACTTTGAAAAGATCCACTCTCAGAGCCTCAAGGGGACAATCGATTGTGAAGCCCACATCTTGTGCGCAGCCTTTCCCAGAAAGACCAGAGTCACAGAAACACCCGCTTCTCTGAGTCCTAACTTCATTCATTATAATTTTGAAAAAGTGGAATAGACAAACTCCTCAATCATTTCCTCACCTCACCCACCAAGTCTTAAGGGACTAAAGCTCTTCTTTAAAAAATAACAAAAATTTCAAAATGGAATACACTATGCGGGAGACTACAGGTGAATTTATAGTGAGGTAAGCCTGCTTAGGAACCGCCAGGGATGGTGTAGACTGGTACCGACTTTCTGTGAACGAGTTTGGCAATAAGAATGAAGAGCCACAAAAGCTCCTGAGCAAGTAATTCTCCTTCAGGAATCTGTATTAAGGAAATAAGCAGAAATGCAGAAAAAGACTTTCATGCAAAGATGTTATTGCAGCTTTATTTATAACAGTAAGAAAGAAACAGAATTGTTAGGTCAAGTATGAAACACCCATACATAAGATGTGATAGTCTACCTTAGAGATGATGTTTTCAAAAAAATATAGAGTGACAGGGGAAATGGTCACATTGTAATGAAAAGTGAAGAAGTAACTATATGTATATCTGTATCTATCTCTATATCTATCTAATGATTCCACTTTTACAAAGAAATACATATAGACAATAGACACCGAAAAAAAGAAGAGTGAAAGACACTAAAATATTGAATGATTACTCTGGGTGGTGGGATTATAGGCAATTTTAATACTTTTCTTGAACTTTTTTACATTCTTCAAAATTTCTAAAATAATCATGCATGACTTTCATAATCACAAAAATATATGCAATACAAAAGCAATTTAATTTGAAAAGTCAGTCAAATTTGAGTTTCATAATCTTCACGGTATTGAATTTAGAAACTGAATACTAGGTTTCATCAAAATCTAAAGTTGATAAAATACTAAATATGTTTGAAATATGTTTTATAGTCAAAAAGTGCTTTTCAACAATCTTTCAAATTCCTTACCATATCAAAAAGCAGCAGCAAAATAAGAGTGAGAAAATTGTTTTCTGGGATATTGGCCAAATTTTACAGCTTCTAGGCGATTCTGCTTGAATTGTTCTTTTCAAAGGTCTCCACTGAGTTGAAACCATTCTGACGTTTATCTTTCTATCAGTGGCTGAGGCGAATAGCATTGGGGATTATAATTGGACTGAGAGATCCTGTAACATAATCAGCTGATGTGCACTTCCAAAAGGTTAATATCCTGGGCCTTGAGATACTGCCAAGACTCAGAATCCTGTTAATGAGTTTAGAACCATTGCATTGAACATTTTGCACCTTTAAAGCCAATAAGAGGGAAGGTAAGTAGAGTGTCAAATCCCAATTTACAAGAGTAGATTGATTAGGTAGCATATTAAAACAATAGATTATAGCACCACATTTTGGGTATGCCTTATGAAAAGAAAATATTCAAGATCTAATTTAATTCTCGTCACCTCCTGTGAGGTATATATCATTATCCCCTGGAGGGACACACAGGAAATTCTATGCTAGCGTGGCATTCCCAGTGGGGGGCATTCTTACCCTAATACAAAATTTTATCCTCAGCTGGTTGGGAAGGCTTTTTTCACAAGATCTGCATGGCTCTGTCTAGCAAACCAAATCTGGGACTCCCCGAAACATCAACTTCTAAATCTTAAATTCTACAAGTTTAAAATAATTGAACCAAAATAAATTAAATATCAAATTATTTTATCATTTTCTAAAACTTTTAGAGCCACATAGGAAACTCAGCGTTACTTTTTAAAAAATCTATATAAGAAAATAATGTAAATTATTCAAGCATTGGTAATTCAGGTATCTTTTGAGAAACTTCCTAAAACATTTGTTTAAACCTTACACTTGAACTCTACTTTTTTTCCCCAAGCTGAACAAGCATCTGTTTGTCCTCCCTCGAGCTTCTCATAATGCCTCTATTATCCTCTCTACTCGCTCCAGAGTCATCCTATTAAATTACAAACTGCAGCCCTAATCCAGGCTTTTCTTCCTGAGATAAAGGCATTTTCTGAAGTTAGTTTTAAGGCTGGTACCACTTCGCAGGAGCTCTAATGGGCTCCAGTTGTAAAATTCACATCCGTCACTACTTAAAACGAAGCCATCAGTTTGCCAGAAAAGCTGTTATTCATGCCCTTTACAGAGTCCCCATTCTCTTCCTAGGCTCTGCCAAGTGTAATTAAGCTGAATGAGAATTTAGCAGATGCAAACCACACACGCTGAACAAACTCTTCACAACAGCTATTACTGTCCTGATCAAGAGTTAACTTTGTTAGGAGAAAAGCAAGTGGCAAAACCATGGATCTGGTCTTTTGTACTCAGCATTGGTCAGGGGGCCGTGGGGAATCAGCCTCTTGGCTCTAAACTGAATAGTAGTTTCATTCACATATGAAGGAAAGATGGACATTGCTGCCTAATTTCGGTAATCCTATTCCAATGAGCTCCCAGAAATTGACAAGACACTCAAAGATCCTTTAGTGCAAAAGTTCCTAATCTTCTGGGGAAAAAAATTAGAAAGCTGACTTTTTAAGAAAAACCTTGATGTGTGAGGCGAGAAGGTAGAGGTAGCCGAATTTGCAGAGGGCCAGGATTCACTGCCAGTTGTACCCCCTTCCTGTTGCGACTCTCCGAAAACCAGGGAGAACAGTGAGGATGGAGGTCTGGCAGAAACCAGCCTGAGGATCTGTTGGGAAGTAGATCGCGACCACGTAGTTGGAAATCCTCGCCTTAATGGAACCAGTAATAACTGTTGGGTCCCCCAGCAGGGTGCTCACGCTGAGGTTCTTTATCCGCTGAAGAAACAGCCAACACATGTTCAGGTTTCATGTCTTGTTTTCAGGGGTGCTGAGTAGCCTGTCAACAAGACTGCATCCTGAACGTGGACAAGTAATTGTGCAGATCAAAGCCTCATATCTCATCGCAAATCTGTTGGATCAACTATCGATACGTTCTACTGTGTTATTTCTAAAATCACAACCCATAGCTAAGCTTCTGATGCAACAGGCCCTGAGGAAGGAGCAATGGCAAAGAATGCACATGAGCCAGAGCCTGAGAAGATGCACAGGTAACTACAGGGTAAAAAGACCGGTCTACGGGCATGTGAGTGACGGCACTGCCCAAGACCCAGGACGTTGCCAGCACCGAATAGTGCCTACCTGAACGCTCTTTCTGCTTGAATGTCTGACTTCACAAGTGGGCAGGCAGCTTGGTAATTTCCCATTTTGTGGATAATCCAGATGCACCAGGTCTCGGCAGTAAGAGTGACATATATATTTGCCCTCTGAGGAGAAAGCACATGAGGTTCCTGGTTAGATGTATATAGGTCTCAGTCCATCTGACAGGCAGAGGGAAATTGAAGCCCCCAAACCATGAACTGGCATCTGACCTGGAGTAATGAAGAAAACATGTTTGTGTAAGACCCATTTGTTCACAACTGTGTGCTGAGTCCTCTAAACCTAGACTGTCTTAGCCTTTTCTGAAATCCAAATATAATATCAGGGAATATATTTCACAAAGACAGGAGATTAGGCTACCATAAATATCTTTTTGCAATTTAAAAATTGAGATAAAGTTCACATAACATAAAATTCACCATTTTAAAAAATAAGATTCAGTGGTTTTTAGTATATTCATAATGTTGCACAACCACCACCACTATCTAATTCCAGAACATTCCATCACCCCAAGAACAAATCCTTACCTGTTAGCGGTCACGCCCCATTTCCTTCTTCCTCTATTCCCTGGCAACCACTAATCTGCTTTCTGTTTTTGTGGATTTGCCTATTCTGGACATTTCATAGAAATGGAATCATACCATATGTGGCTTCTTTCACTCAGCAAAATGTTTTTAAGGTTCATCCATGTTGTAACATGTATCAGAATTTCACTCCTTTTTATTGTTGAATAATATTCCAAGTGCCACATTTTGTTATCCATGCATCAGTTGATGGACATTGGGTTGTTTCTATTCCCAGGGTTGGAATTGCTGGGTCATATGTTAACTCTGTTTAATTTCTTGAGGAACTGCCAAACTGTTTTCCAATGTAAATATTTTTAAAAGAGCTCTGTCATTCACATTACAGCACAATAGATAAGAACTTCTACAACTCGATTCACCAGCAAATAGAATTCTCTGAACAGTGGTCTAGTAATGGAACCCATTCAAGAGGGGTTTTATTTTTTTATTTATTTTCCCCCAAAGCCCCAGTAGATAGTTGTGTGTCATAGTTGCACATCCTTCTAGTTGCTGTACGTGGTACGTGACCTCAGCATGGCCAGAGAAGAGGTGCGCCAGTGCGCGCCTGGGATCCGAACCTGGGCCGTCAGCAGCAGAGCGCGCGCACTTAACCGCCAAGCCACGGGGCCGGCCCAAGAGGGGTTTTACATTATGAAATACTTAAGGGGCCTTCTTATGAAATGACTTTACCTATTAACATGGTGTCTGGGCAAGGAGAGCCCAGGAGGACAATTTAGAGTGGGGCTCTACATGAGCTTCTTGTTCTAGCTGAAGACAAAGCAGTCCACATCATCATCATTACAAAAATGTTTTGTGTGCTGATGACAGGAGCGAACCTGTCGGAGGGTGATAGGGACCCGGCTTACAAAATGGCATCCAGAGGTGACCTGGAAGCCACCGTCTCTAGAGTCAAACTCAAGTAATTTGGAGCAACTTACTCTTCATGGCTGTATATATTCTTAAATCCATGCAAAAAATGCTATTGCCCGCTTCACCCCTCGGCCTGTGCTGGACAGTTGCATAGGCAGCGATAGAGGAGTCTCCGCCCTCAGTGGAGAGAGGGTTCAGAGAAGCAACACTCGAAATACAGCGTGGCAAATGCTCTAACAGTAGGGTGGGGCACAGAACGGACATCTACGTCAGCCTGGGAAGGCCAAGGGAGGCTCCTAGAGGAGGTTACACTTGAGGTGAAGCGGTCCAGGAGTCAGCTGATTGGGGTGGGGGAGGTGAGGGAAGGACAACTCAGGCAGAGGAAGCATCGTCTGCAAGTCATGGAGGAAGTGCTGCAGGCTGGACTGACCTCATGGCCGTTCGGCCGGATGGAGTATATACAGTGCACGTCTGCGCAGGAGATCCTAAAAAGTCTTGCAGACTTAAACCAGAGGGCAACGGAAAACAATGGAAATGTTTTAACCGGAAGTGTGATAAAATCAGGTCTATATTGTAAAGAAAAATCCCTCTGGTAGCAGTGTGGAGGGAGGGTGGATGGGGGAACTGGCAAGATTCAAGGAAGATGAATTAAAAACTCATCTCATCCACTTCATAATAATCTACATAGTCTCTACAGTAAAGTCTCTGAATGCTGCTGTCAGTACAAAAAGAAAAAATTGAACAGGTACCTCCAATGTATGTCGATTAAGTAACATACTTATAATTTTATACATGTACTATATATTAATACATTATATGTAATAAGATATACAAAAACAGAAAATTTTAAGGATGATATTGAAAACCAAGTGTAGCTAGAACGTCATATCTCTTCTCAGTTCATCTTGGATCATCTTGCACACCTGCAGGATACACACATGGCATTACCTAGACTCCTGTCTGGGGCCTCCCTCTGGTTGTGGCCCTCTCCACACGGCTCACAGGGCACGCTCACCTGAAGCCAACATGGCCACCTTCTGGGTGTCACTCTCTGGGTACCCAGGACTCGGAATTTCTCTGCCCAGATGGTCTCCAGCCTGCTCCCAGGGCCCATGCAGGACCCAGGCCTGGGTCCTCCTCCTGCAGGAGATGCCAATGCGCTCACCCGGAGGCCCAAGGGTTGTCAGGGCCAGTGGTCAGCTGTTGGGGTTGCAATGTTGGTTGGGGTTAGACACATGGGCTGGGGTGGCACAGGACAGGGTGCATTTGTACAAGGCCTTTTGTGCTACGGGGCAGAGCTGAGGGCTGAAGAGAAGGAGGGGTGGGCCGTAGCTCTGAGGCCCCAGGCCTGGGAATGTTAGAGTCAGCACACTGTACTATTTTGGAGGCTACTGTGCTGGAGGAATGAATTCACTGTCTGGCAGCTAGCACTGTCATCATCCAATGAAAGCCAGGTAACACTTTCAAATACACAGCGCTGCTGAGAGGGCTGAGAATTTGATGCTTCCAAACAGTGTTGGCAGGAGTAGAAACTGAACCAGCCTTTCTTGGAAGGCAATTTGTGAACATATATACCAAAAATCTTCAAACTGGACCAAGATTTTGACCCAATAGCGCCACTTCTAGGAAGTTATCCAAGGAAATAATCATGATGCGAAGGAAGACTTATGAACAGAGATCTTCACTGTAATAGCGAAAACTTGGAAGCAAATCAAACGTACAACAATGGGAAGTTGGTTAATACGGTGCATCCATATGATGGAATATTGTGAAGGGATCATAAACGATGCTGGAGAATAATATTCAATGGCATGAGAAATGGTTAAAGGAGTCCAATTACAAAGGAGAATCTATGTTATGATTCAATGTCTAAAAATATATACAGAGAAAAAAGATAAGAGTATACGCCAATGATCAATTCCAATTATGTTTGATTATTGAGATTATAGGGATTTTATTTTTTATTTGTGCTTTTTTGTATTTTCCACAGAGCTCATGTAATTTTTTAATAATCAGAAACAAATTATTTATAAAACATCATATTTGTATTGGTGAGAGTATTATAATGGTGAAAAATGATATGGTCCTCAACTAAAAGGCTGGCAGCTTGGGATGAAGATGGAGAGTCCAATTTGAGAGACGCCTAAAAACTAGTGTTACAGGATGAATCGTGTCCCCCCTCAATTCGTTTGTTGAAGACCTAACCCCCGGTACCTCAGAATGTGACTGTATTTGGAGACAGGGCCTTAACAGAGGTGATTAAGGTAAAATGAGGTCATACGGGTGGATCTTCATCCAATATGACTGGTGTCCTTCTACGAAGATAAGAAGAGGATATTAGGACAAAGACAACACACAGACCAAGGGGCAACCACGTGAGGACACAGCGAGACGGTGGCCGTCTACAAGCCAGGGAGAGAGGCCTCAGAAGAAACCAAACCTGACGACAGCTTGATCTTGGACTTTTAGCCTCCAGAACTGGGAGAAAAGAAATTTCTGCTGTTTAAGCCACTCACTATATGGTGTTTTGTAATGGCAGCCTTAGCAAACTAACACGACTAGTATTGTCAGGATTTTGAGATGGGGAGACAAGACTCTAAGACGACCCCAGGTGATGCCTTTCACAAGGTAGAAAAGATGAATGATTGAGCTCTGGGCAGTTCGAGATTCAGGTGCCAGCGGAACCAGGAGGAAAGATGTCCAGGAGTGTGTGAGTCTGGAGTTCTGGAGGGAGAGCTGAGATGGGGGTGGAGACTGGGAGTCATCTGGCTTCCTGAGTGGAACAGGAAGACCTTGGTGTGACTGAGAGCAGTCTGAGAGAACATGGCCTACTGGGAAGAGCATGGTTTATTGCTCAGACGGACTGGATTTGAATTCTGCCTCCACCTCCTGCTAGCTGTGAGGCCTTGCACAAGTTACTAACCCACTCCGAACTTCAAGTGACCATTTGGGAGACAGAGCGGATAACAGGGCCTCACAGGGCTCTTGTGAGCCTTAAATGATATAACATGTTAAGTCCTAGAATGTCCTAGAATAGGAGTTCACACAAAGTGGCAGCCACTCCTATTATAGAAAGAACTAGGGCAAGGAAAGATCACTGGCATTGAAGAGGTGTTCAGAGGAAGGTGAGCATTTGAAGGAGAGTGAGGAGTAAAATTCAGAGAGGTAAGTGGAGAAATCAGCAAGAGTGTGGGGAAGGAAGTCAAGATAGGAGAAAGTTTCTAGAAAGCAATCAGGTTAGCACTGTCACATGTCTCAGAGAAGTCACGCAGATAAGCACAGAACAGAGTCTAGGAGCAAAGAGAGATGGACTTGAAGTGAATGAGGGTAAGGGAGTGGGGACAGAGAGTGAGACCATTTCTTCCGGAAGTTGAACCGCATTCTGCCAGGCAGTGGGGGGAATCAGGAGAAGAGGACCAGGCCCTGCGTACAAACAGCACAGAAGTGAACACCTGCTACATGCTTTATTATTCAGTAAAGCATAGACACGATACTGAGGGGGAAAAGGGCGCTGAACTCTTCACCTGTCCGCTTACCTTCTGTTCTTGTCTACCCCCAAATGCAACTGCAAGGCAAATCCTATAGGATTCCTTAATTAACTCAAAATAGAATGGGATATATGATACATTCCAATTCCTTATTCCACATTTTTCCTCTTCCAAGATTATGCATCATCCATCTTTTTTTTTCCCTAAAGCTCCATGGCTCTCCCTTCTTATCTGGGAACCAGATTGACGCTTTTATTATTTACGAGTGCCTATGTGGTCATAAACCTAACACAGACAAATTGAATCAGAGAGCTGTGTGCTAGTCAACGTTATTCTAAGAGAGAATTCATTAATGATCTTAGGAAACATTTTCTCTTTTGATGCATTTTTGTTTCTCATTCATAATTAATTTTAATCTTGCTCTCTACAATGCAAGCCCACCATTTCCTTCCGTTAAAAGCGTACTTGGAAAAACTGACAGCAAAGCCTGAGCATTGGGGGAGTTTCATCCCCTTATTGTAATTGTAATTTCAATAGAATGAGAAGCCTCTTATGAGGAAGCACCGAGTTACAAGGCTTTGCAAGGCTGTCTACTGAATTTCATCTATACTAAAAGGAACATTTTTTTTTACATATAAACATTCTGAAATGGGCATACGTCTTACAATGAATGGCATATCATGGTGTAATTGACAGCCTTTTCCTTTCTTAGTGGTACATAAAATGATGTCAAGATTGATAGTATCTTAGACATGTTGAAATATGGTCATGCTTTGCCTTACTACCAGGCGAGCTATTCTAGAAATACAACGACATACTGATTTTGTGAGAGCCTCTAGAGAACAGTAGTAAGGTGGTCGGTCACGTGGCAGACACACGGCCCTGGCCATACTTTCCAGAGCTTAGCGTGAAGGCAGGCATCTTGCTGCTCACGTCAAGAAACAAGACAGCTCATGGCTTAAACCAGGTAGAATTCCTCTCCGAGTCCATTCCAGCCCTTCTCACTGGAAACACACACACACACACACACATACACACACACACACACACACACACACACACACACATGAACCCTCGGGAGCCACCTCCTTCTCACTCCCAACCTTACTAGCCTTGGGATAGGTAATCTATCAGCCACTAGCAAGAGAAAAGTGGGAGATCCTCCTTTTTTACTTAATATCTAATTTCTGTGAAATCCTCATCAGATTTTGTTGATAGTAAAGATTACCCACTTTTTGAAGCTCTCAGAAACCCCAGGCTCTCCCATGCACATCACAGGCGTGCTGCTGTACCTGGACGCCTCCCCCAGCTCTGCCAGCGCTGCCAGTCTGCATGCACTTTCTGTTGCTTCTCAAGAAAGACTTGGGAGCCGTGGACTAAAGCCTGAAAGTCCTGGAGTCCTTTTAGGAAGAATCTGAACTGCCAAACACATGTCTTTGATATTTATAACTGGTCAAAATAATGCTGGAGTTCCTGTTCCATCTGTTAGGGAAGATTAAACCTACTGAGCTGTCCTGTAACACAGAGAAGCTGCCAGCTCTGTCGTCTCCATCCTTTGTTTAACTCATGCAAAATTTGAGAGCACTGTGGCCTACAAGAAATAAAGCTGACTTATGAACTGGCTCATAAACGAACTCAGATGACAAGAAACCAAAACAGGAGGCCCGGCTGAAGCGTTTGTCCCCCAGCCCCAAAGGCCAGCTGGTCTTTCAGTAACATCAAAGGCACAAACAATTGAACCAACGTGGAGACTCGTTGCTCCCGGCAGTGGCAGCCGGGTGCCGTCAGACTGTCAGAAGCAAGGGTAACCTACCGGGTATGTGGGTTTTCTTCACCCGAAAGTTGATTTTGCCCGAGAGCTTATAAATCGCAGTTCCCATCTCTGAGCCCCGGCTCTGCTGTGCGCCACAGAGAGACAGCTGAGGGTGACAGGCTGTGCGGGCCAGTCCTGGCTGACCTCCGTGACTCAGAGCTCACCAGGCCCTCCCTCCACTCCCTGGCTTCACAAATTTTTCTAACTGGCCACCAGCGCGCTCAGCCCCCCTGTCAAACTTTCACATATGTCCACAAATCACGTTAGAAGATGCCAAAGGAGCAGCTCCCAGACCACAGTGTTGATTGGAGATGCCTGTGCTGTGGTTGTTAAGGCCTCTGGACACAGACAGTCTAGGCGAGCTGTGTGAGCTTTGGCAAGTTATTTAACCTCTCTGTGCCTCCATTTCTTCTTCTGTAAAACGAGGAAAATAATAGTTCCCATCTCACTGAGTTCTGATAGGTCTGAAAAGTGCTCAGAGGGGTGCTGGGCATCATTGTAAGTGCTCTACAGGAGCTAGCCATTGATATTAGGATTGTCGTTGAAAGAAAACAGGTTTTCTCGTTAAGAAAATTTGCGTTTATGAGCAGAGCTAGTGATTACTAGAATACTAGGAAACTATGCCTCACACGATAAATCAGGTCACGATTCCCAGTGTTTGGCGGAAAAGGATGTTATCAATGCCCGTCAAGGATTAAGAGAAGAGCGAGGCTGCGCACGCGCCTCCTCGCACCAGGTCCCCGAGTGGGGGGCACAGTGTTTCCTGTTGTGCCCACGATCCGCCGTCCATCCTGAGAGCTGGAATTGCCGCCCAGTGTCGTCCTTGCCTCGTCTGGGACTCCTAAGCTTCTGTCCCGGTGGCCCTAACCCTAACCCTTTCTGGCGGTCACAGACCCTCCAGGGAGCTGGGCGCCTCTGCCCCTGCGCCCCCTTTGGGGCATTCTGTCCCCTGGGGAAGCTCGCAGGTCAGCGCTCCGAGGACGGTTGCGCGGCTTCACTTTTCCGGTGTCCTGAGGCCGGATCTCACGGAGGGGGCGGTCAGGAGTCGGTGCAGGCCCCTCGGCAGCACAAAAATAACATTTCTGATTGCTCAGCTGGCTCTGTCATTTACCAGCGTGCGACCCGGGTTCTCAGTTTTCACATCTGTAAAACGCAGGGGCGCTTCGAGGTGACCTCCAAGGTCTCTGTAAACTCGGGTTTCCTCTGAGATGCTCAGATTGGAGTTTGCACGACCTCGGGAGGGAGGGGCGCTGTGGCATCCGCACAAAGCTACAGGCTGAACGTGGTTGGTCATTCTGGAGCATCAACGTTATTTCTTACATTAAAACAAAACTGGGAGGGTGATGGAAGGCAAGTCAAAATGCCCAAGTTTTTTAAAGAAAAAAGTGAGATTAAAAAAAATGTTCATTTTGGAAAAAATAGTGATGATGATTGAATAACATTGTGAATGTAATTATTTATTTTTTTAATTTTATTTATTTATTCCCCCTCCCAAAGCCCCAGTAGATAGTTGTAAGTCATAGGTGCACATCCTTCTAGTTGCTGTATGTGGGAGGCGGCCTCAGCATGGCCGGAGAAGCAGTGCGTTGGTGCCACCCGGGATCCGAACCCTGGCCGGCCAGTAGCGGAGCTCGCGCACTTAACCGCTAAGTCACGGGGCCGGCCCATGTCAACTGATTTTTGACGAAGGTGCAAAAGCAATTCAGTGGAGAAAGGGTAACCTTTTTAACAAATGGTGCTGGGACAATTGGATATTCATATGCTTTCGCATATTTTTAAATAAACTTCAATTCATACCTTTCACTATACACAAGAATTCATTCAAAATGGATGGTAAATCTAAACGTAAAAAGCTATAAAATTTCTAGAAGAAATTCTCTCATTAAGAGAATGAAAAGACAAATAACAGACTGGAAGTAAATATTTGCAAATCACATGTCTGATACAGGAACACATATTGAATCTCAAAACCGAATAATTAGAAAGCAAACAACCAATTTAAAAAATGGGCAGGGCCAGCCCCGTGGCTTGGTGGGTGGGTGCGTGCGCTCCGCTGCTGGCGGCCCAGGTTCGGATCCCGGGCGCGCACCAACGCACGGCTTCTCTGGCCATGCTGAGGCCGCATCCCACATACAGCAACTAGAAGGATGTGCAGCTATGACATACAACTATCTACTGGGGCTTTGGGGGAAAAAATTAATTAAAAAAAAAAAATGGGCAAAAGATTTGAACAGACTTCAAAAAAAGATACACAGATGGTAAATAAATACAGGAAAATATGCTCAACAGTATTAGTCATTAGAGAAATGCAAATTAAAACCACAATGCGATATTCCACCCACCTAATTAGAATAGCTAAAACGAAAGGGTGACCGACCATTCCAAGTGTGGGAGAGAAGCAACTGGGAGTGACTGCAAAGCGGGTGGACTACTTTGGAGAACAGTCGGACAGTTTCTTAAAAGGTTAGATCTACATCCCTCTTATGACCCAGCCATTCCACTCCTGTGTAGTTTACCCAAGAGAAAGGAAAACATGTGTCCATACAAAGACTTGTACACGAATATTGACAGCAGCTTTCTTTTTATTTTTTAATTTTTTAAAAATTACTACGTGGCTGATCCTTTCCCCTCATGTTTGTGCAGTTCCTTTTTTCTTTTTTTTCATAGCAGCTTTATTTTTAATAGCCCCAAACTGGAAACGGTTCAAATGTCCATCAAGAGGTGAATGGATAAACAGCCTTTGGTACAATGAAATACATTCAGCAATTTTAAAAAATGAATTATTTTGACACAAATTGTGGACGAATTTAAAAATAATTATACTGAGTGAAAGAAGCCAGACCAAAAAAAAGAGTGCATATTGTATGATTCCATTTATATAATATTCCAGAAAATGCAAACTAATCTATAGCGACTGAAAGCAGATCAGGAGTTATGTGGGGGTGGGGGGCAAGAGGGGTGAAAGGGAAGGATTACGAGGGGCATGAGGAAGTTTTGGGAGGTGATGAATATGTTCATTATCTTGACTGTGGTGACTCCCAAGGTTTTGGCGTCAAGCTCTTCTGAGATGGGAATGGCTTGGTAGAAAAGCCTGCAGGGTCTCGGGTAGCAGGGCAAATGCATAGTACTAGAGAGGAAGCCTCTTGCCAAGTGGGGTTGCCACGAGATATGAAGACTGTGTCCCTTGAGATCTATCTCTTCTCTTTGCTTGTCATAGTAATGATTTGGGTGAACAATCTGGTGGTTAGATTTTCCTGTATTTTTGCAAACAAATGATACTGCCTATTTTATTGGTAAGACTATTTTGATTACAAGTAATAAGAAACCTATCTCAAACTGACTTAAGCCAATAAGGGAATTCATTGGCTCACATACTGATAAATGCTGGGATACCCTACATTCAGGCATGGCTGGATCCAGGAGCTCAAACAAGATCATTGGCTCTTGCTCTACCTCTCTGTCTCTGCTCTCCTTCCCTCTGTGATGGCTCCGTTTTGGGGAGGTCTTCTCTCATGGTGGCAAGGTGAGTGTCAGCAGCTCTAGGCCTATGTGTAGCAGACAGAGTGCTCCTTTTTCCTAATAGTTCCATCAAAAGATCCAGGACGGACTCGGGTTGGATGGACTTATATCGTATGTCTACGTCTAGGTGTTAGAAAATGCTGATCGGCCAGGCTTGGGTGGTGTGTCCCTGCAGGATCAACTGCAAATAGGGAATGAAGGGTTCCTCAGAGGAGATCGGCTACCCACTGCACCTTCAACATTAACCCTGCGAAGAACTGATAATCAGCTTAACGTGATGCTTAACTGTATTTCCTGAATATTTGACTTGTGGGAAGTAATTGCACTTTGTATGAGAGACAGAGAATTACGGACTCATGTGATTAGAAGGGATGTTGACGGTCTAACCACTCAGCATAGCAGGCTTTCTCTCCCCTATGCCTTTTAAGCTGTGGCTTAAAAGCTCATCGTCTCGCACTGCATACATTGTTCAGTCTAGGGAAATGCACAATGACGTAAAAATAAAAGCCACCCTTGCTGTACTAAGCATTTTCTCTAGATAGTACTTAATCTTTCCAGCAACCCTGTGAGAATGTTACAGACGAGGGGACTGAGGGTCAGAAAGGCGAAGTACCTTGTAGGAGGTCAGACTTGTGAGTGGTGAGGGGGTTAGAACCCGGCCCACCCGACAGTAAAGCTCGTGCCCCGGCTGCTCTCTCTGAAGGTGGACCACGGTCTGCAGCAGTGACCTGTCGCCAGGAGTCAGAGCCACTCGGGGCCAGTGACGCGGCGCTTCCAGGGCCAGCGTCTCAGCCCCCGGGTCGTGTGTGCTGTCATCCAGCGCCCCCTCGGGGCTGTGCAGTGGGGATGCGACGAGGTGAACCCATGCTTTCCGCTTCCTCTTCTGCGTAATGCTGACGGAGGTGTCCTTTGTAGCCAATTTAACACGTAAGGGTTATTTCCATTTCCTAACATCAGGCCACAAAGGAATGTTCCCTTTCCAGTACTTTTCAATGTGTCTTTTAAGAACATTGTCAAACCAGCAGGTTGATGTGGAGTAAAGAGCACTGCTCTAGTTAGAAAGAGACCTGAATTCCTCTATTTCTGGCTTTTCCAACAACTCCCTGTGTGACCTTTGAAAATCCACTCAACCTCTCTGAGTCTCAGTTTCCAGAACTGAAGCTGCATTAGATCAATGTTTCCCGATGGTGGTAGACTTACCGTGATGCTACCTGAAATGAATGTTTTAAATTTTCAGTAGTTACGTATTAATTTCAATGTGTAAAAAATATAATAGTACATCAAATCCATTATTTCCCAGGGATCACTTCTAAGGATGATGCTAAGTAAAAAGGGCAAGTTATTCAGTGAAAAATAGTAAGTAAATTCTAGCAAAGGGTTATGCAAGTATGACAAAAATTGTGATGCTGGCCTGCGAATGACCAAAGTGGGGAAAACCCTGGATTGGGAAAAGAGAGCTCCCATTTATTGAGCACTTACCGTGTGCCAGGAATTGGCACTTTATATGCATTAATTTGTTTAATTCTTAAAACAGTCCTGAGTGATAAATACTGTCATTATCATCTTTATTTTATGGACGAGGACACTGGGCACAGAGAGGTCCAGTTGCTGTCTCACGGTCACCTGCCAACCTGTGGCAGAGCCGAGGCCTCACCTCAAGCCATCTTCTCAGTCCTTGAGCTCTGCCGGCAGCCTTGGTGCAGAGCGAAGGACTGACCGAGACCCGAGACAGGACGCTGTAATTCAGCGGGTCTCAGGTGAGGACAGCATGAGCATCACCAGGGAAGCTTGTTAAAAATGCAGATTCCCAGCCCCGCCTCTGGAAATCCTGGCCCTCAGATGGGAGGGGGGCGGGAATTCAGGGTTTTAACGTCACCCAGGTGGTTCTGCAGCAGGTGGACCCCTGGTCTCATGCTGAGAAACGGCTGCAATCCTGGAATCGTTAGAATAGTGAACAGCTGTTGGGAGAGGAGCTCCCTGCGGAACTTTCTCCCTGTTTGCCTGCCGGCTTGTCACCCACACTGAGGCTCTTTGCAGCCTGTGAGACAGAAGTAACCAGTTGATGTCATGTCTCTTTCATGTCATGTGTCTTTCAACTGTTCCTTTCACACACATCACAGTAGCAGTGAGGAATCGATCTTTGTTCCCAGGTCTGTTCTGACAGCAGATCTCTGTGTTCCTGATCACCCTACCAGTAATAAAGAAACGCCGAAGCAGAGAACAGCAGGAAAGCAGACTTTGAAGGAATTCAATGTAGAGCCACACAAATTCCGGGTCTGCGGCAGCTCACCCACGCTCACCACTGCCACCTGCCAGCCCGTTTCCCACTTTCGCAGCCAAGGCTCATTTTGATGGCAAGTAGGCTGAGTACATGGGCCTTAAAAAGACAGCAGAAGAAAGTGTATGAATGTGCATGACTCTGCCAGCGAGGGAAAGTGATGCTCATGCCCAGGCACGGCTCTGTTTGTCAAGCCTGCTGAACAGCGAGAGGAAGAGACGGGAGGATGCTTGCAGAGTTTCTGCGGAGAAGGCAGCGACCTTCTAGTTATATTCCCCCTCAGACCCACAATGTAGAGGATAGACGAGAAATGTACACAAGTAAGTGCAATTCGGAGTACAAGATGGTAACAAGTACCATAGGAGAAGTACAGATACCTGCAAATATAGATCTTCCTCGACTTACAGTGGGGTTCCGTCCCGATAAACCTATAGTAAGTTGAAATTATCCTGAGTCGAAAATGCATTGAATTCACCTAACCTACTGAACATCATAGCTTAGCCTAGCCAACCTTCAACGTGCTCAGAACACTTACATGAGCCTACAGTTGGGCCAAATCATCTCACACAAAGCCTATTCTATAATAAAATGTTGAATGTCTCATGTAATTGATTGAATACTGTACTGAAGGTGAACAACAGAATGGTTGGATGGGTACCGCATGGTGGTAAATGTATCGGTTGTTCACCCTCGTGATCGTGGACTGCGCGTGGCTGACCGGGATTTGTGGCTGCTGCTGCCGCGCGGCATCACGAGAGAGGATCACACGGCATGTAGCTAGCCCGGGGAAAGATCAAACTTCCAAGTACGGTTTCTACTGAATGCACACCGCTTAGCCTACAAGTGACTCTGGATCATATGCAAATTCGGGAGCTGGGCTTCACAGAGAGCTCCTGCTGAAGGCTTCGGACTTGTGGGGCCAGGGAGCTTTTTGGAACCTCACAGAACATCTTTATCCACAAGGCAACGCCTGTACGAGGAAGCCCATTCTGTCAAGCATCTTCCTTCGCCCTGGGATGAATCAACACCCCCCACCCCCCCAACACCCACCCCATACCTGACACCCTGAATCTGGGGAATGTAGCTGGTCTAGAAGCAGCACTATTTCTGGATTCCCAGAGGCGTGCAGCAGCACACAGTAGTGGGAGGGGAATGGAAGTGAGAATATCCTTTCCCACCTTCCTTCCCCAGGGAACCAGGTTATCGGGATTAGTTTTCTAAAGGTTTTGTTGCATCTTAACCCCTACTGGGACAGAGAAACTTCTGTATCCCCAACCTCTTTAGTGGAAACCACGTAGGTGGATGGCTGTGGAAATCACAGCCAAGAGGATAATTTTGGAGGTGGGAGTGGGGGGAGACTTCCAGTCTCTTAATTTCTTGGGTTGGCGCTCCTGGTACACAACTTTCACAGTCATTATCATGAAGGAGTTCTCAATTCTCTTGGCAAAAAATCTAAGGCGGCAGATCATCCAAACCATTTGATAGTGGCCAATCCTAAAATTGCTCCTGACCGGAGACACGATGAGATGCTGTGTGTATGTGTGCCTAAATGTTTGTGCCTAAATGTGCCTCTGTGTGCATGCTGGGCTGGGTGGGAGGAGGAGGGAGAGCAGGGTGAGGGATTAAAAATTTTAATCGCTACTTTGTCAACAGCACTGAGCACATCCTACCCTGGGCCTGCCACTGTGCTGGTTCCTGGGTGACTAAAGGAAGCTGAAGAAGGGTCCCTGCCCATTTTTCCCCATGGCCCCCAGCAGGAGCTGAGAAGCAAATCATAGACTCGACATCCGGACAACAGAAGTTCTGTTGCAAGCTCTGTTTTTATTTTATATACTCTCAAAAGAATGAAAGAATAGTTTTGAGCCTGGAGAAGATCCACTCTGTAACATAGACTTTTTGGTATTTTCAAAGGTGTTCTACTTTGACTGAACTTTCTGGATCTGTCTGGAAAATCATGTCACAGAGTACACAATACATTTCCAAAGGCATTTGCTTTCATGCCTCCTGGTGTTCCAAAAAAGTTTGCTGTTCCTAAAGGACTTATAAGTGTGAAATTAAAATTTTGAAGCTTCACAAGTTGGGTTTTGCGTAATTTCACAGACTCCTCTTCTCTTCTAGAGATGAATCAACCCAGCAAGTAGAGAGCTGTGTTCCTGCTATTTTGGGGAAGAGACCCAAGAGGGTTCTGAAGGTGGGCAGGGAGCTCAAACTCAGGCAGAGCTGAACCTGCAGTTCACGGCCCCTGACTATACCCCCTTTTCAGCTGTGTGACCTGGGCAAGTTACCGAGCCTCTTTGATTCTTTCTTTGGTCAAAATAAAGTGGGGCAGGGAATAATAATACTCGCAGTGTTGCAGTATAGGCTACAGACACACAGTCGTCATCCAATAAATGTAATGACCGTGATGAAACGTTGAAAAGAAGGAACAGAGACGCATGGAAGGAACAGCAATATCACCCACAGCCCCGCTGTCCGGGGACACCATTCTTTCTTCCTTTGTGCACGCTGTATGGCCCACATGTAATTTTTCTGCATTAGATTATGAGGGTAGGACTTTCAAAATTAAAAGACTTCTCTGACTTTAATTTTGGCCTAGGCCCTTTGCCTATTTTCAGAGTCTTTGTCTTAATAGTACACCTCCCTGACACCGAGGATGTACTCAAGGGCGATGTGGGCCAGAGGGGAGGAGAGGAAAGAACGGAAATGCCATAAGCTGATGGGGACCCAATCTCAGCCTCACAGGAGGGATGCTGGGGCTCTTTCTCCTGCTGCTGCCCAAGGAGTGGGGGACAGATTTCTCCATCAAAGAACATTCCTCAGCACCCTATTACTCTAACCCCGTCTCCCACCTGTCGGTGTTAGGAGCACACCTGACATGGAGCACAATTGAGCATGACTCCAGGGAAGGAGTGGTTGGGGCTGGTCCCTAACATCGGGGGCAACAGGGGAGTGGCACTGGGCCCAGTTTTGGGTGAGGGGGGCACAAGTCTCCTCACCCTCTCAGGCCATGACTAGGGAGCTCCTGCACTGGTTGAGGGACAATGTTGCACAGCAGATCCCTAGAATTTATTCATCTTGTGTAACTGAAGTTTTACACTCATTGATTAGTGACTCCCCTTTGCCCCCCTCCTCCAGACCCTGGCAACCACCATTCTGTTCTCTGCTTCTATGAGTTTGACTATTTTAGATACCTCATGTAAGTAGAATAATGCAGTATTTGTCCTTCTGTGACTGATTATTTCACTTAGCATAATACCCTCAAGGTTCATCCATATTGTTGCATACTGCAGGATTTCCTTCTTTTTAAAAGTTGAACCACAATAAACAACAACAAAAAATAATAGAATAAATTTTAAAAAATAAAAGTAAAAATAAAAGTTGAATAATATTCCATTGTATGTATATAACACATTTTTTTTCCATTCATTTTCATCTGTTGATGGACATTTAGGTTGTTTCCACATCTTGGCGATTGTGAATAATGCTGCAATGAATATGGGAGTGTAATATCTCTTTGAGATGCTGATTTCAATTCTTTTGGACAAATACCCAGAAGTAGGATTGCTGGATCATATGGCAGTTTTATTTTTAATTTTTTGAGAAACCTTCATACTGTTTTCCATAGTGGCTGCACCATTTTGAATTCCCACCAAGAGAGTACATGGGTTCCAATTTCTCCACATCCTCACCCACACTTGTTGTCTTTTGACTTTTTGATAATAGCCATCCTGATGGATGCAAGGTGATATCTCATTGTGGTTTTGATTTGCATTTCAGTGAGAATTAGTGATGTTGAGCATCTTTTCCTGTACCTGTTGACCACTGTATGTCTTCACTGGAGAAGTGTCTATTCAAGTCCTTAGCCCAGTTTTTAATTGAGTTATTAGTTTTTTTTGTTATTGAGTTGTAGTAGTTCCTTGTATATTTTGGATATTAACCCCTTATCAGATATATGGTTTGCAAATATTTTCTCCGATTCTGTAGGCTGCCTTTTTACTCTGTTGATTGTTTCCTTTGCTGTGCAGAAGTTTAGTGCGATGTGGTCCCACTCGTCTATTTTTGCTTCCGTTTCTGGGCTCATAGACATTTCAAGTCCATCTATTCTAAGACTCATGTGGCTTCCCAGAGGCTATTCCAACACCCCCAGTCAGTCATTTCGGTTTCTCTTTTTTTTCCAGTGTCCTCTTTCAGTAATGACCTCAATACTTTTTACCTATCAGGAATAGTAACAGTAATCCAGAGAACTGAAACAGCACATTCATGTTTAACACATATACCTAGGCTCTCAGTCTAGGAACCTACATCACACCTTTTTTTTTTTTTTTTTTTACTAAAAGGGTAAAAAATTAGCAGTTTTCCTGAATGCACCATTATGACTAGAAATAGAAGCTAACATCTATCGAGTATTATGTGCCAGGTTCTGATCTAAATGTGTTATTTCTATCAACTCACTTAATCCTCACGAATAATCCTACAAGGGAGGTACTATGATTGTCCCCCTTCCTCAGAGAGACTGAGGAACTTGACCAAGGTTGCACACAGAGGGCAGCGGGGCTGGGATTGTGAACCAAGGCAGTGGGTTCTAGCACCTGTACTTTGCTCCACAATGCTGCTCTGACCTAAATCTCTTCAGAGTATATATATACACATATATTAACTTCCTTGTGGTATAGCTTATATACAATAAGATGCACAGATTTTCAGTCGGGTGAGTTTTCATGTACACACCTGCATAACCACCACCCCAATGAAAATATAGCACATTTCGTCAACACTCGTGGCCCTTCACAGTCAGTCCTCCTCATCTCTTGCCAGGTGACCCCCGATCTGATTCCTATTGCCCTAAAAGCTAACATATTTTTGAAAATAATATGAGGGAGGCGGGAGAGAGGTCTTCAAGTCATATACCCATGTACAATCAATCTTGTGACGTCTGGGGGTTTCAAGCTTCTCATTATTCTAAAGTAATGAATCGGCAAGCATTTCTTAGAGTGTGTTCCCTCCAGATTATATATTTGGTGATAAAAGTATCTCAGTCATTTCTGTTATCTTTCATCCCCTCTCCCTCTGAACCACATCTCTTGAATATGTCCTTGGTGTCTAGCAGATGTACTAATGAGATAAAGACAATAAAAGTAGGTAAATATGCTGAAAGCCAAGATTAAATTCAAATAAGTTTGGAAATAATGGTTCAATAAAATTAAGCAGTTTTCTTTACTGCAGAACTTGAATGCTCTAACTTACGTTGGGCATCCCCAAGGAGATAAGATATGCAGGGTGTTTCTCAAACTCATTGACCACAGGATCTTTTAAGATGAGGTGTATCAAAGACCCCTGAGTGTTCTACCAACCACACAATGTGCTGAACTGAAATCCATCCTGCAAAAGATTTTGACTTTCTAATTAGTTTTTTGTTCTCAATAGCTATGGATAATTAATCTTTTAAGTTAAGCCATGAAAACAATAGAGAGTAAAAGGAAAAGTTCCCCATTTGTCCCTGTGCCAACTTCCAATTTCACTCCCCAGAGTAACCAATATTTAGTCATATATAAACTTTATAGCTATATTATATATATGTGTGTGTTGGATATGTATGTATGTACAAATACACACTTTTTGTGTGCAGATGGTATCATACATACATCTTGCTTTGTAACCTGTTTCCGCTCTTATATTTCCATATCAATACCTCAATACCTCCAGGTCCATTTCGTTTTTAGCAGCTTTGCAATATATTTCAATATCTGGTAGGGTTAGTATTTTCTTTTTCATATCTTCTTAAATATTGGTCCATGTTTATTCTTCTAGATGAGATTCAAAGTCATGTTATCTTGTTCCCCTTCCAAAATATATTTTTTGCATTTTGTCTGCGATCATATTACGATTATAGCTTAATTTAGGGAGAATTAATATCCATATAATATTGAATCCTTTTGCTGAGAGCAAGGGATCCTTTCCATTTACTCAAGTCATCTTTTTTTTTTTTGTGAGGAGATCAGCCCTGTGCTAACATCCGCCAATCCTCCTCTTTTTTTGCTGAGGAAGACGGCCCTGGGCTAACATCTGTGCCCATCTTCCTCCACTTTATATGGGACGCCGCCACAGCATGGCTTGCCAAGCAGTGCGTCGGTGCACGCCCGGGATCCGAACCAGCGAACCCCGGGCCGCCGCAGCGGAGCGCGCGCACTTAACTGCTTGCGCCACGGGGCCGGCCCCTACTCAAGTCATCTTTTATATTTCTAAGTAGAATTTGTAAGTCTTATATGTCTTGTTAGGTTTATTTTTTAGGTATTTTGTCCCTTTATCGCTTTTATGAATTTGTTTTTTTTTCTTGTTATTTTTGGTTATTATTTCTATAAAGGAAAACTATGAATTTTGGCATACTAGTCTTGCAAAGAGATACCTTATAGAATTTCTTATTGTTTCTAAAATTATTTTCAATTAATTAATTCTCCTGAGTTTTTCTGATATTTATAAGCATACTGGGAGCATATGATGACAGTGGTGACTTTTCCTTTTTAAAAATTTTAGGTAACATTATGTTCTCTTGTTTTTTTTGCATTTTATGGTACATTCAGAACAACATAGTATATTGAAAAGATTATAGGCTTTTTCCAATTTTTTTAACTTATTGACGTAGTGAATTACATTGTTTCTTAATACTGAGCCACATTTGCACTCATGGAATGAACACTGAAGATAATTTAGATAATCTAAATCTCTAACAATGCGGTTAGGTAGATTAGGAAAACATCAGTCTGAATAAATAAAAAGTCTGAATTATTTCAGATTGTTTAATAAATTTGGTTTCTTACTTTTACATACATTTTACACACAAAATTACAACTAATTTTCTGATGGCCTGCTTTATGACATAGGTAAGGCTTCAGTCCCCTTTGATGGAATGGATGAGCATTATTTTTATTATCAGCAATGGTCCTCGTTACAAATAATGTAATGAAGTACTTAGAAGTTGGCTCTCCTAACCAGCTTAACATCCTCACTCCATCCTTCTCAATAATTTGTGTAGCCAACTCTTTCTTCACAGCTTGTACAAAAGCAAACAGCAGCCCAGCCCAGACACTACGAGTCAGAAAAGTTCACAACGAATTGTGTTTTAATGTTCATTACTTTCCACTCCTTTTATTTCCAGATATTTCTGCTTTTCTTAAGTAAGTATACAATTAAGAGTTTCCAAAACAGGAAGGAAGAAATTCTGGTCTCTCTAGAGTTTGTTAGGCTCATAGATAATTGCCCAGTATGAACTTGTTTGGTCCTGGAAAAGGACTAGGGTTAAGGAGTAGAACACGTTTCTGTCTCGTGGAGCCACAATCAGTTGCTAGGATACAATCAGGATGAAAAGACAGAATTGACTATGAGGAGAGAAAGCTTAGAGGATCGGTCTCAGAGGCCCGATATCCTTAAAGAGAATGGAAGAACCAGCAGGTAGGGAATTATCAAAGAAAAAAAAATGCAAGAAAATTTCCCAGAACTGAAAGACGTGTGTTTCCAGTTTGAAAGGGCCCAGTGAGCACCTAGTTAAGTAAATAATTTTTAAAAGGCCCCACTCCAAAGCACTTCATTGGGAAATTTCTGAATGCCTTTCACGAACCCTTTTTACAGAAAGCCGCTAGGTGTTCTCCACTAAAGTGAGGGAGTAAAAACCAAGAACCAAGGAGAAATAGGACTCATGAAGTAGGTGATCCAACTCAGGAAGGAGGTGAAGGGAATTCCCAGGTAAAGGCTCAACCAGGTCTAGAAGAAACGTGTCCCTGTTGGAGCAAGTGTGCCCTAGGGTGGGGGTTGGGGGTGTGGAAGTGAGAGGCTATGGATAATGTCTCATTATATGTAAACTGTACTGAGAGGCTATTGAAAAATACGAGAACAGTGAGAGACAGGTACAAAGAAAACAAGTAAATTAAAAAAAAACCCAGCAATTACTAATGAGATAGTACAAATTAGCTTGGACCGAGAAAATTCAACTCTCTCCTACTAGTCTTCAGTCTGGGGAGATAAAGAATGTTAATGTTTCTCCCACACTGCAGCCGTGAAGTTTCATAACGGCCCCAGGGAAATCCCCCAAACTAGGCACTATGGGAAACTTTGCTGATTGAAATAACGTCAGTAAGAATGAAACATCACACTCGCCTAGAGGATCTTAGTCTCTTGGACACAAAAAGGCAGCTTTGATTTCTTTTTTTTTTTTTTTTAACTTTTATTTATTTATTTTTCCCCCCAAAGCTCCAGTAGATAGTTGTATGTCATAGCTGCACATCCTTCTAGTTGCTGTATGTGGGACTCAGCCTCAGCATGGCTGGAGAAGCGGTGCGTTGGTGCGCGCCCGGGATCCGAACCCGGGCCGCCAGCAGCAGAGCGCGAGCACCCAACCGCTAAGCCACGGGGCCGGCCCGCAGCTTTGATTTCTAACCCAGGTGCACAACTTTAGACAAGGATTTTCTGAACAAGTCATTCCACATTCATCTTAATCTTGTGGTTTCCAAGGAAACAGGAGGCTGGGTTCCCTTTGCATTCCAGATCTGGTGTTGATCCCTTCACACACAGCCCCGCTTTGCCCCTATCAAAACACAGCTTCATTTACGTTGTACCTACACTCCATCCTTCCCCCAAATCCTACACTCTGTCATTTCTTTGGTCAGACACCCCACGATTGCCCTGGTGTGAGGTCTCCCTTGTTGGATGGTCTACAGGTTGTCTCCAGGAGGCTATGGCTGATCAAACCAGGACAATTCGGAGGTTCTCAAGATTTGGCCAAGACTCTGCTGCCGCAACTGGGCCTCTTGCCTTGATAATAATGTGCACACCCGAGACCTCGGGATCTCACCTGCTCGAGGCCTCTCTGTGTCTGACTGCATAGGTAGGTTTTGCACTAAATATGGACTCCGATCACCTCAGGCCCTTCAGTGTCGGGTTTATTATTTATCTCCTGAGATTTGAGGGTTCTAATCAGACTTTGGTATCTTCTGGTGAAATCTGGCTTTTAATGCCCTCTCCTGTATTCTGTCTGCTTGTCCAGCATCTTCTGTTGTGTGTCTCTGAGGACGTTCCTCAGCCTTGTCTGTGATGAGAAATTTGCTTAGGGAGAGAGCTTTTCTTCACAGAGTCCACCTGCCAGGAAGCTACTGATTTTGGGTCAGCAGTGGGGGCAGCTTCTTTAGGGTTGAGGGCTAAGACCCTCAAAAGTAATATATTTTCTTCTGACCAACCATCAGCCAATTTCTCATGGGTTTGTCTTCCAATAAACTTACACTACCTCTGGACATAACTTCGCTGAAGACAATTTGGAATTGTGGTGGCCACTCTGGGGAACCTGGCCATGAATAAGATTGTTCATTTGAGAAATACCTTAGAACAACATGGGGAGACTGTCTTATCTGTCTAAAAGAGAGAGAACTTCATTGAATGCAGGAGATTCCCATCCTTTGCTTCCATATTTTGGAGATTAATATGTACAGTACTGACTTTTTATTAGAATGGCTTGATAATATTGTTAAGGGCCTGAGTTATTGTTTAAACCATTTGTAAGAACTCTTCTGTGTATCGGTGAAAATAATTTTTCCTGCATCTAAACTTTCTCTTCTCTCTTTGTGGAAGAAAGATAATCAGCCTTTGACAGTGATAGTTCCATACTTGTGTCAGGCTTGTTCCCTCTCACTTAGGTCAGAGACAGTTTGCTTTGCATAGGCCACTAAGCACAGGATAGGCCTTACGGATTTCGGGACGTCATCTTGTCCATTAGCCCGCCTACTGCCCCACTGATGGACAGAGAATAAATGCTACTAGGAGCTTACCTCTACTCTCTTTTCTTCCACCTCCAAGGGGAGTTGACCTTACTGGGGCTCCCCCTCTACAGAGGTGTCCCTGAGAGAGCCATGCAACACTGGCAACAAATGGGATGCTGTCTGGTAAGAGGCTCTGCTGTTTGTCTTCTTCCCCAGGGCAGGGAGGTGGTTTGTTGCATAATCCAGATGTGCTCATATCTGCCTCCTTACTGGAAGCAATAGACTTTCAGTCACCAAATGCCATTGAGCTAACTGCTAAAACCTGGGGCAAAAAGGGGGCCAGAGGGAGAACCAGAGAAGATCTTCAGTGTAAAAGAGCCCCCCAGTATCCCTCCTCCCCGAGACCCATCTGAAAACAGCTAAGGCTTCTAGTCTGATTTTCTGACCATCCTGAGAGTTTGGTTGTCTTATGAGCCCTGATGAAAAGGAGTTAAAGAGAAATATTTCTAAAAAATTAATAGGAGAAGATTTGTTCCCAAGGAGGTGTCCTGGAAGCAATGTTCAACTGGAGATTAGTAATAATTTGAAAAATGGAATGAAGACCTGTGAACGTGATGGTCTTGCCATTGAATTAAACGACCAGGATGATTACTGGGAACTCCAAAGTGCCCTGGAGCAAGTTATACAGAAAACAAGGCCAATTTCAACACATAGGAGCCTAAAATATAGGGCTCATCCCTACTTATGGAGAGTCTAGATCTCATGCTTGTTTGAAAAAAGAGCACGTATGCATTTGGTATGTAAGCTTCTGAAACAGGATTTAATATAAGGCCTCAGATATAACAACAATTAACAACGCCAGTCCTATTTCTGTAGATGAGTAACGTGATTGCATGCTATACACCTTCAAGAAGCCTTCCTCATTTCTGCTCTCTTCAGCAGCCACACAGCTGCTTGGTCTATATTACTGTATCTTAGTGTGATGGCATTTATGAAGCTGGAAGGAATCTTTAAGATCAAGTCCAACCTCTACGTTTTACAGATGAGAAAGCTCAAGTCAGGGAGAGTTAGGTGACTTGCTCGGAGACACGCAGCTCTCAGTAGCAGAAGCAAGATATGACGTCGAAGTTCCATCTCTTTCCACTGCACTACAGTGCTCTTGAGCTCTGGATTTTTCATCTACAGCTGAGGTTCCTTGACTTGATTAGAAAGGCCATCGATTAGAAAGGCCATAGATTAGCGAGGTGCTTAAAATATGTATTGAATTCAGATTTGTTGAATTCCTATATTTCTTCCTAATTCATGCCTTGGTGTAACTTACTGCCTTCTAAGGTGGAGATAGGGAGATAGAGAAGAAATGAAGGAGAGTGAACTGAAGTTGTAAGTCACATGGTGATAAAGCTATCTGGGAGCCTTCACTTAACTATTATTAAAATATCAATCATTAGTCTTGCCTTGAGACCATTTAAGTTTCAAGTGGGGTTGACTGGGATAGAGGTACTTAGGGAACCCTTGGCATATTTCTGCAGCAACCTTTAGATGACTGTGGGATATTGGTGAGTGACAGAAAGAGTTTAATCCTGAAGAGGTGACCTGATGTTGAGCTATCTTTTGTAGGTGGTGCAAATCCATCAATCTACACAGAAGGTGGGAGCAAGTATCCCCAGTGATTAGCAGATCTCTAAATCAATTCATTAACTCATCCCACTCAAATCCCATATGGCTGTCTTCATAAATCAACTCAGTAAGACAAACAGTTAACTGCCCACCATACGAAACACTGTGTTCAACATTGCAGGTAGAATAAAAGATAGATCTTGCTCTTGAGGGGATATAATTCTATAAGGCATTTATTTAGATAATCTTATTGGAAGGGGCTAATATCTCAACAAATGACTGTATTTCATGAGATGCTAGGTGAAAAGATTGTTGGAAACATGCTATTATTCTCCAAACTAATGAGAGTACCATCAAGCTTTGCTTTGGAAAAATAAATAACCAAACTTTCTAGGTCTATATTATCCACTGAGGAGGGGCTAGCTGTAAGATATTCAGTGAGGGTTCCTATGCTCACACTCTCTGATGTTCACACACCATAGCACTATGGTGTGGTAAGAAGAGCCTGGACCAGTAATGAGATGGTCCAGGATAAAGTTCTGATTCTTCCCATGTAATGGTTCTGGAAGGTTAAGATATTTACCTTTTGGAGGCAGTTTACTTATCTTTAAAATGAAGGGATTGGAGAACATGATTTTTCTAAGTTCCTTTGGGGCTCTCACATCCCAAATTATGCTATTCCATATCTGAGGGATGATATATATAAACAGAGGCACTTTTAAACTATTAAGTTAGATTCCCCATATTTTGATAGTGAAAAAGAATGAAAGAAAATATCGAGGGGAAAATAGATGATTGAAATGTACTAGGCCTTAGATTATGTAAATTTCTTAATCAGATATCTTCCTTGATGATTATAAATCATAGTCATTTCTGTGCTAAAGGAAGATCTGGTGCTGGATCACCCATATTATCAGGGCAAGCACTTACGTAAGATGCAGAGCTACACGGGTGCCAAAGAAACAGAATTAGAATTTTAATTCAGTTGCAAGATGAAACATTATGAAGTCAGAGAATTTGCTAACTTCAGTCTAGGCTGTTATGTCCAACACTCTCCCACCTGCAGAGTTATGAAGCTGAAAGCCGAGCTCTGTGGAAGGAGCTTCAGACACCAGACTCGGAGAGGCCATTAGTCCCTATATCCTCTCTCCTCTGACCCTTCACCTTGCAGTCAGGCAGGACCGGACAGAAGATACAGAGCTTCATGCAGGAGCACACTGAAGGTGCTTTCAAGTCTCACATCCACACCTGACTAAAATGAGCGACATAAACTGACCCAAACAAAAGAAATGTAAGGTCCAGGAAAAGGAGGGGGATCTCACTGTGTCTCATTTATTCTTTTCTGTTTATTCTAAGGTATTTAAATGCAATAAGCAAATTAATGTTTACTGAAAATAAGAGCTGTTTTTGTTACTTGTTTTTTAAAGCTAAACTTTCCCCATCTCTGCCTAGAAAACTTCTCTGAACCTAAATGCCTAAAAAAGCAAAAATTGAATCATAAAAATGTTCATGGCTTTTAATACCTCACCTTCAAATGGCTTTATTTCATTTTCTCTCAATTTTCCCTCAGACAACCCTGTTAAATCACACTTTTTAGAGGCTTTATGAGCTTTACCTTTCCCCATACTTGAGGAGGCTCCACTTTAGTAAGAGAAAAAAATGTATTTGAAATGAAGCATTAGCCTGAGACAACTTACCTCCACGCTGGCTCCCCAGCAACTTGGATTTCCGATTCTTCGAGCAGGTCCGTGACTTGGGGAGGCAGTGCAAGAGCGGGGCTATTCTTCTGAAGGTCTTGTTCAAGTCACTTCGTATGGCCATAGCTAGAACTACGAGTGTTCCAGAACGACTCTCACGGAGCACGGATGAGGAAAACACAGTAACGCCCGCATGAGACACTTTAGCTGTGAACTCCCTCAGCCAGGAGGTCTGGGGACCACCTGTCAGCCCTAAATCCCCTTCCCCTGTCACTCTTTTGGTTTGTCCTTTAGACCTTAGCCCTCATAGCTAGAAACTGTATTAATAGATGCTCTTTCTAAAGAAAGAGTTTTAAGGTTTAGAAACTCTAACCTAAGGCAACACTTGATAATTTTTAAGCAGACGCACTCCCCCTCCTTCATCAAAACACAATTACTTTCACAGAGGAGCAAAGTAACCAGTATCCACTAACTCAGCATCCAACACAATTGTCAATGGCAATTAGGACTTAGTGGTGATTAACAAGCTAACTCCTAAAGCCACAGCCTTGATCCCATTTGTTTGGTACATTTTTCACTGGAAAAATGATACTTATTTTAAACCTTGGCACGGATTTATTCCAGAAAAAAAGAATTTGACTGATTCTTACAAGTCAAGAAATGTAGAGGCCGGCCCGGTGGCATAGTGGTTAAGTTCAAGCATTCCACTTTGGTGGCCTGCCACGGACCTATGCATCGCTTTATCAAGCCATGCTGTGGCAGCATCCCACATATAAAGTAGAGGAAGATGAGCATGGATGTTAGCCCAGGGCCAATCTTCCTCAGCAAAAAGAGGAGGATTGGCAACAGATGTTAGCTCAGGGCTACTCTTCCTCAACTAAAAAAACCAAAAACAAGTCAAGAAACGTGTAGAACAAGTTTTTTCTTCCAGGGTCTTGTTTTGGTTTTTAACCCTTTGTTGAACGTTTCTCTATACTTTTCTTTAACGTTATTGTATATTATTTCAGCAGACACCAACATCTAGTTGCCTACTATCAACTGGGACTGAGGTTCTCATCCCCACCTCTGAAACTGTGTCCAACAATTGGTACTTGTGCATTCTGTGTGTCAAAAGAATAAACTCATTCATAACTTGCCTCATTCCTAAAACAGCCCTGATGTAATACTGGGCTGTGCTTTTATACGCCATGTGAAATTCTTGGAGCTGATTTACACTCTAAAAAAACCCAAAGGATGTTATTACATTACCAGTTTTTATTTTCAGGTCACATGTTCTTGTTTTCTATTCCATTTTCAGTATTTCTTAGGAATTTGGACTTGGAATCTTCTTATAAGCGACAAGTGCGGAGGAAGTCCATATAAAACAACCATGTCAGCCTGCTTTAGATACTTTCGTTTTCTTAAAAGTGGAATGTGGGTTGGCAGATCCAGTTAAAACAATAGTGTGAAGACTCCTTTACAGAGTTTTCCTTTCAACAGTGTCTGCCTCAGCACGTCTCAGTTTTAAAAATTTGTCTGAGTAACCGTAAACCTTCCACAGACTTCCGCACAGACAGCACCATGTGTAATTCACACCTCAGAGCCGGGTGAAATCTGAAGTAAGAGACTAGTGTCGTTGCGGCTGTGACTCCAGAGGGAGAATAAATTTTTGACATTTCAGTTGAGATTGCTCATTCCTACTGATGGTCCTTTTCTTAATTCCAAATAACATATCTCTTATTTTTAGCAAAGAACACCACAAAAGGTGAACTTCATTGCTTATAAAAATAAAAGGAAAACAGAAAAAAATCCAGGGTTAAAGTAATTTTTTTCTGGATAATTTACTGATGAAGATATTATATTTTTAAAGAAACACTGAGGAAAAGGTCTTTCACATCTAAGAAGAGACACTTCATGTGACACAGTGTAACAAGGTCTATAAGCCACTTACACAGTATTTGGTAATTTCCAAAACAATTGAAGCCAGAACTTTAGATGACGTTATGGGAATATTTTTCACATTTCTTTCCTAACCTCTAACTCCTTTTTTATTTACTCAAAGATGCCCCCTTTTTTTCAGATACTTTGTGTTCACTTACTTCATTTTCAATGATTTCTTCAGCTGTCAGAACTATAATCTCTCTTTTATATTAAGAGTTAAATCCACTAACTCCTCTACTGTTATATATACTATTTTTTAAACCATTATCCCTATCTTTTGGAAATATATCTCGATACTGAATATTAACTCATTTTAAAGCCAATTTCACCTAAATAGTCACTCTGAAAATTAGGTTAGCAGGTGGGTATCACCGTGTATTTATTGACTTAAGATGTTTTTAAATGAGGATGCATTTTTGAGGGTGAAATACTGAAAGCAAAATGCTTGGTTTCCATGGTGCTGAAATGGGGAATAAAACAGTGAGTCTTAATATTGACGTGGAATGGAACCGTTCTTACCAATACCACTTATAACAATACAATCCCCACGGCAAGGGTTTCTTGGTGTTCTTGTCTAGAGCCACTGAAATAAAAACTAAATCTGCAAACATATTAGCTGGTCACATAATCTAAGTAAAATTTTGCCTAATGTTCAGTGATATAAACATGTAAAGTATACAATTAAAGACATTTATGTTAGACAGTCAAATGGAAAATTAAAATCAAGAGGTTTATCAACAGCCCTCAGCCCTCACACTCAGATGACACAGGAGATCTGACAGGGGTAACTGTATTTCTATAAGTCATTCACCCATGCACTCATTTCTGTAATGTGTCCGTGAGACACTTAAAATTCGCCACTCCAAGAATAAATCAATCTGAGATTTCAGATAAAACTCTAACCCACATTCCGTTCCCAGTGTTCATGGTAATCAAATGTACTGGCTCTTCAGGACGTGTTATCTTTACGACACGTAGGTGTGTGTAATCACTCTTCAATAATCTGATGAGTCAGACACTAAAACCAAAACCAATCCTTGTTGCGTGAAGTAATTTCTTGCTGAGCATAATCCTTTAGCCTAGAACTCTGGGTAGATTTTCCAAGGAGAATGTTCCCTTTGGATTTGGATAGCATAAATTTATGAAAGAACTTCTACTAAACTTGGAATCAGTGGGTTCAGAAGAGACACAAAATTGTCTCTACATCCAATATTCTGAGAATAATTTACAGTCACCACCCACATTCTTTCTTTCAAAAGATAACTTTTGTTTCTCAAACTGTTGTATGCAGAAAAATACTCTTTACATTAAAATCAGAAATTTATTGATATTTTTTCATGAAGTAGTAAGCAGAATTAAAGAAGAAATATACAGCTTAAAACAGTTGAAATTATCCTAGAATTTTTATGACAATTATACATTGATGGCCGAAATAAAAATGAGTAGTTTTTAATAATTAAATCACTTAAAAAATTTTGCTCGATAATTTATCTGAAAGTAAACAGACATGAGGATAACTGGGATCTGGGCCCCTTGTAAGATGAAGTAACGCCACTTCACCCTTCTTAACAAAACTGTGATCACAGTACAACGGTGGTTGGGTTCTGCTCCCTGCCCTCAGAAGCTGCCGCTCTAGTTACAAACATGTCAACTAGCAGGCTTTTCTGATTTGTAAGGATACCAATTTTGGTTCCACTTAAAGTGTTTCCAGTAGGCAATCAGAGACACCTGACTTGGCCTTACTCAGAAGAGCACAGGATCAGTATCTCAACGAATCAGTCGCTCATGGCTTTCTTCTAGTGCTCACTGAGGTCAAATGTCCTCAGATAATAGAAATGTTAAAAGGTAAAAGTACATCTTAACAGCAGCCAAAAATTTATATATCTTTTTATGTATTTACAATATTGTACATATTTACACAACCACCCCAAATACTGAATTGTAGAAACAAGGGACCACCTATAGAGGCAATCATTTAAATGCCTCAGCATGATTTTCTTGTGCAAACTGAAACTTTTCTCAAACTTCTTAGAAAGCTAAAGACAGTCAACATTGCGAAGGCCACCATCCATGGTTAAAGAGCCAAACCTAAAACACAAAGAAACAAGACAATCTCAAAAGAGTCATTTATTTGGCCCTTGACATTTTAAAGAAGACTATAGAATACTTTCCAGAAGAATCAACTGTTATTTTTAAAGAGTTTAAGCAACTATGATTTGCTCTATTTCTTATTGAAACACGGTAGTATTATTATAAATATGTGAAAAAATACAATTCAGTGGCTTGGGAAGACTTCTTAAGAGAAAATGTGAAGTGATGTAATCTAGAAAGTGTTAGCAAGAACTGTATAATTCTTTTTTGGTGGGGTGGGACTTAAAAGCAAAGATGTGGAGTTGGGAGTAAGTGTGACATACTCAAGGGACAGCAAGGAATGGAACCTTGCTAGAACAGAAACTTATTTTGGGGAGTGGAGGGAAATAAAGTTGGGTGAATCAGCTGGGGTCAGATATTATAAGTTTTTAATTCAAGTATGAATTTAGACTTGATCTTTTAGGTAACAGGAGTTTAGAAATTTTTGAGCCAAGGGAGCGGCATGATTAGACCAGTATTTGGGAAGATTATTTTGGCTGTAATACCCATGACAGATGGAAGAGGCAGAGATCAGGAAACAGGCGGTAGTTTATCATCATAGCTCGAACGTGAGAGGAAAGGAGAGATGAAGGAGGCTAATGAGGGGGAACGTGGAACCATTTGAAGGAAGATTACCAAACCTGATGACAGCGAGTAAAGAAGAGTACGAGTCTAAAGTGATTTATGTTCAAGGAAGTAGGGGAAAGGTTGTCTCACTGAAGAGGAGGGAATTAGAGGGAAAACTGAGTTGGGAAGGATGATATTAAGTGATTTTAGATACAAAAAGTCTGAGGTGACAGTGAGATAACCACATGGAGACAGTGCACAAGGCCCAACTTCTATCACTAGCTCTGGCACAAGTCCTTAAGGAGTCACTTAACATTGAAGTTATGATTATGCCATGTTATATCGCCCATACGTTGTCAAATTAATCTGCAGATAAAACATAGAGGGAACTGACTTAATGGACATGCTTTGGGAAGCAAGGATTTTATTCCATAAGGCATAAGTGACTCAACAGGAAAGTGATTCTATTGAAAAGTCTGTTAAAAGCATAGTTTAATAGCCTCCTCCTATTGCTGATCTTTAGCTTTACAGGATAAATTTAGGATTTAGCTCAAGTTGTGAGCAAACTATAAACTGGATACTATAAAAAGTTAGATAATTACTATGTGGTTACTATAAACCAATAGAAAAATATTTTAAAACTTAATAGGCAATTCACAGAAAAAATAAAAATTGAATAAACATATAAAAAGACATGACATCATTATTAACCAAAGAAATGCAAATTAAAACAGGATATCAGTTTTTACTAAATAAATCAGCAAACATTTAAAAAAGTAACATTCAGTGTTGACAAAAGCATAGCTTTTGTCTGTTTGGGACTAAAACACACAAGCCTTTTAAAGAACAAATCAAAATTTAAATGTGCATAACCTTTGATCCAACAATTCCACACCTAGAAACTGATCCCTCAAAAATTCTTACACAAGTACATGAAGATATACATACAAGTATGTTTACTGCAGCATGGATTGTAATTGTGAAAAATCAGAAACAACTTAAATGCCCAACAAATAAGGATGTATTAATAGACATGGTAGATCCACACATTGGAATACCAGGCAGCTGCTGAAAATGAGAAAAATAGAGCTATATGTACAGACACGGAAAAGTACCCTTGATATACAGCCTTAAGGGAAAAAAGTAAGACTAAACCAATACGGACAGAATGATTCTACTCTAATAAAACACGTAGGCACAACAAAACTATTAACAGTGATTACTTCCTCGGGGGGGCATGAGAGAGGGCAGTGGAGACTTGCATTTCCAAATTTTTACAATTATACATTGTTTGAAATTTTTAAAAAATAATTCATTAAATTAATTAATTTAAAAAATCGATAACACTACGGAAGTGTCTGGCTATACCTTCCGCACAGAGCTCAAAAGTCATGTGATTTCCTGAGAGCTAATCTTTCCAAGCTTTAGAGAACACGTCGAGTGGGAAGAAGATCTAGCTCCAGCTCATCTTCCTGGGGCATGACCTTCCGTATCTGGAGAACACGGATAAAGACTACCTGCTCTGCTACTGAACAAGGCTGAATGCACGTTCAGTGAGACAATGCAGCATGAAAGTGCCCTGCAAGCGTACAAACACCACATAAACGTGAAATATTTTTATTAGCATTTTGGGGGTAGAGAACCACAGAGGAGCAGCTACAGGCTTGAAAGAGAAGGGTTCCATTAGGGAGCCAAAGACGACTCAACTTCTCTGAGGAAGTAGGACGAGGAAACGGCCATCCAAGCGGCTTTATTGGCTGTGTACGTTTTCCAACTCTCTTTCCCCCTGATCTATTAGGATTCTGTAGATAACAGACACCCAAGTCCTCAAAGAACTGCATTTACACATGGCGCCCACCTGCAAGAGGTCTGCAGAGGCCTCTGTAAATTACACAGCACCAATCAGAGTGCTGGCATCTTACAACCAACTTTGGTTCCAAAATTAAAAATTATGATTCTAATAAGAAAATGTTATGAAAAATAATGTGTAAAAGCTTTTTGTTTTCACAAACTGATTCAAATAAGCAAATAATGCTATTAACCACTGCTTCCATGAAATGGAACCAATCATGGTTGACTTGTCTTTATCCAAACGACCTCAAACAAATTAAAAGGCACCATGGAAGTCACAAAACATAAGAGTTCTGACTTTATATCCCTTTCCCACTGCTTAGCCTCTTGATACAGGAAGACAGACAGACACAAGTATAGATATGTATGCACTCGATGGCGTATAAAATCACAGGGCAGAATGATATTTGTATTACTCACCTTTCTAAAATATGATTATTTTCAGCAAGTTCTTTAACCACTCCTTCCATTTCTTCCTTTAATTTCTTCATACTACCCATACAAATAAAGATAAATAAGCATCACTGCTTAAAAAAGTATGCAAATATTTTAGAATTATATTTATATTATGTTTTACTTCTTAGATTGAACTGTCATTAAATAACATTGGCAAATGTATTCACAAAATTTCAAACTAAAAGAGCAAGATCACAAACGGAAATAAAAACAAATGGAAACAATATAGTTACCAAACAATAAATTTCTTACCCCAGAGTCATTTCCACTAACGTGTTAGAACATGGATAAATCGGGGTCATGGTATGTTTGATTCCAGTGGAGGCTGCAAACATTTTCTGGGGCAAAGTTTCTTGTAACTAAAACATCAAAAAACCACACATCAATCACAGAACAAAGTACTTACTACAGATCTTAGATCAAATGTTACAGGTTTTAACAAGGACTTCATAGCTTTAATTTCAAAACCATCAACGACACAATACTTAAATCAATACTCTTTTTAAAAAACTTTTCTTACAGATGATAAAAGAAGGGTCTATGAGATGTTTTTTAATTGTAAAACATCTAAGTTCTTAAAACTTGGCTCAAAATTACATATTACAAATGGGCAAGCAGAGCTGAATTAGGCATATTATGTCCTATTTCTCCCTTCTCAATCATAATCCAATATAAACTGAGAGGAATTTTATTTTAATTTTTCCTATAGGAAAAGGCTTTTTTCTGGACACTTTGGCAGCTGTACCTCATTGGTATAGTCCTGATACTTGGAGACTTCCTCTTCGATATCAAAACACTGATTAGTCAGGGATAGTAACTGTTTCCTAAGATTAAGCATCTTTCTGAAAACCAAGAAGAATGGATTAATAAGCAGTCTAATGAAATACTGTTCTTACTTAGAACACAAAATATACGTTAAATTGTTAATTGTGCAGTCAACCACGAACCATCCCCCACAAAGTTTCCTTACCTCATCCATTCTTCTGACTTATCCAAAAATGCCTCATACTTTTTCACACATTCTTCCGTAAAGTGGGTCATGGCTTTCGTAGCATGGTAATACAGCTTTTGTCTGTAATTTAGAAATGATCAGAGGCTTAAACCAACATAACTGTTTCTATTTCTAATATTAAAAAGATTCTCAAATATATGAAAATTCACGTTTCCTGTAATGACTGTTGGGGCTTTAGAATATCTGCAGTGGAAAGCCAAAGGTTTCTAATGTAGACACTACAGCAGCAAGAGGAGAAAGAGAAGGTCCTCAGTGGAGAATGGCCAAAATGTCATTGACTGAGGTTACGGCCAAGGAGGTGGTTAGGTCTGTCCTCGCCTGTGTTCTCTATTATCTGTCCTGCAGTCAGGGCACACGAGAGAGGAGGAGACTGCCCTCACCCTCTCGTCTCAGTAACCTCTCAACCAGGGGCCAGACAAGCGGACCTCAAATATGTGCACACATAGTAACAAGTCTGTAAAGCCAAGATTACTATGTATTTTTTATTGTAATTAATTTCAACTTTAAAAATAATCATATTAATAACATAACCAAAAATAATTATTAAACATAATCTGGACACTTACTTATCAAATTTGTGGATTTGTTCTTCATTATAAGCTAGTCCTAAAAATAAGAAAATATATTATTTTTGTAAATGTAGAATCATAAAATTGCACACAATATTTTTCCTTTCAAGATTATTACTTCAAAAAGGCTGAGTTCAAAGCAGATGTCACAAACTCATGACTCATGGGTTAGACATGGCCCATAAATGCTTTTATTTGGTCTGTACAGTGTTAACATTAAAAAAAAAAAATTAACTGCCCACATTTAAAATCAGGATATTTCTAATACATTCTGTATTTCTAGCTTCTCTTGAGATATAAGAAGAGCAGACAACAAACTAGGTGAACCTGAGGAGAGGCTCTCCCCTTGGGATGGGGGTCTCCTCTCCATTCTCCTCGGTCCCCACTGGCTGACTTCACCCCTTTCTGTTACACGTCTGGCCTCTAGAGCTTCTGGAGCTCCTACCCCCTGGTTTGAAATATTCAAAAGGTTGGTTTTAAGAATAATTTTTAATACATTCAACTCTTTCCTGACAGAATCAAGTCTCTGAAATAACTTAAGTAGCCACCCTTACAAACACACCAAATTAATTCAACTGAATTACAACTAGTAGGGCGGCTCATTAGATCAACAAATGGCAAATTTTACTTACTACGTTCTGCTTTGTCTTTTTTGAACTGATAGTAAATCTCTGTGATGCAACTTAACAGGACTTGTAGCTTTTCTACACTATTTAAGGAAGAAAAACCCAAATAAATTAACTGAGTTGATGTGAAAAAGGACATTTAATAACAAGAGCAGAAACCAGCCGTAAAGTTGTAACTTACTGTCTATCTTTTGGATGCGTGCCTTCTTGATGCGCCCAGGTATCTGCCAGCAATCCATCCGGAGATAATTTGTTTTCGATATCCTGCAGACTGGTTTCTAGTGTTCCCTGAGAACTGGAGAGCTAAATAAAACCAACGGGTTCAGATCCAGATTACCAAAAATCAGAAATGATAAATCACAATGCCAATGGAGTCTGAAGTCTGAATCATATTTCTTTTGTAGATTACTTGAATTCAAAGAATAATCACTTTTATGTTTAAATAAAAGGACAGTTTCTTAGGTTGATTTTCACCACGAGTTTGATATGATAATAAAACATGAGACTAACTAGTAGTAATACATTTTATAAAATATTTATTACACTAAATATCCTTTTTAAAAAAACATACAAAATACTGTTAATCATTCAATTAAGGTTCTGCTTCTTTACCTGTAAAATATGGTTGATACTCTATCTCATAGAGCTGCTGTGAAAATTAAATAGGAGAACCATTAGCACAGTCCCGAGCACAAGACGTGGCTATGCAAGATTTTGCTCTCTCTGTTTAGAGGCCAAAGAAAAGTAACTCCTCTTAAAAATGAAAAATGAAAAGAAACCTCATCTAAGATCCTGTTCATTTTAAGCTTAGTAAATTTATCACTTATCTACCACAGAACTGAGCATTTGTAAAATTTCTGAAGAAAGGATGAGGTTAGACTTACAGGATAAGTAAGTCTAAATATCTTAAGGGTCCTGATACACGCCATTGCTTTTCAAACAAAGTTTTAAGTGGCAGTTTACACTGCCACTAGCAACAAAGAAGGGTTGCTACATTCCTATTCAGCACCGGTACTACAATATTTTTTGGTGAGGAAGACTGGCCCTGAGCTAACATCCAGGCCCATCTTCCTCCATTTTGTATGTGGGATACCGCCACAACATGGCTTGATGAGTGGTGCATAGGTCTGCGCCGGGATCAAAACCTGCGAACCCTACGCTGCTGAAGCAGAGTGCGTGAACTTAATCACTATGCTACTGGGCTGGCCCCGGTATTACAATTTTTTAAGCCTTGCTAATTTGAAAGACAAAGTAGTATCATACTTTTATTATAGAAATTTTCTATTGCTATTGTAGTTGAAAATTTTTTTCAAGAGTTTTACTAGATCTATTTATCTCTAAATCATTTCTAAATGTTCTTTATTTATGGCAGGTTTAATGTTTTCTCTATATGCATGAACTATTCTTATAAAGAATTACCACACTTTTCCCCATCTATTTGCTTTTTAACATTTTTTTTTTGGTGAGGAAGATCAGCCCTGAGCTAACATCAGAAGCCAACCCTCTTTTTTTTTTTTTTTTTTTTTTTGCTGAGGAAGATTGGCCCTGAGCTAACATCTGTGCCCATCTTCCTCTACTTTATATGGGACGCCGCCACAGCATGGCTTGACAAGCAGTGTGTCAATGCATGCCTGGGATCCGAACCTGAGAACCCCGGGCTGCCAAAGCGGAGCGTGCGCACTTAACCACTTGTGCCACTGGGCCGGCTCCTTTAACGTTTTTTTTTTAACATATAGAGACCTTGAATTTTTATATAGTCAAATAAACACCTTGCTTTTCATGCTTTATGTCTTCTTTAACATTAATGTTAAGAATGGGTTACATTACACTTCCAAAATACGGAAAATAGTTTACAGATGTTATTTTTTACAGCATTACACAAAAATGTGAAAAACAGCAAGCAGCCCGATGGACCAACAATAGGGGGATAAAAAGTAAAACTATTAATAAATCCGTTGGCTGCAATATTACGTCTATTAAAAAAGTGGTGTTCATATGATCATCTCAATAAACACAGAGAAAGCATTTGATAAGATCCAACATCCATTTATGATAAAAACTCTCAATAAAATGGATATAGAAGGAAAGTACCTCAACATAACAAAGGCCATATATGACAAACCCACAACCAACATCATAGTCAATGGGGAAAAACTGAAAGCCATTCCTCTGAGAACAGGAACAAGACAAGGGTGCCCACTTTCACCACTCTCTCTCTTTTTTTTTTTGGTGAGGAAGACTAGCCCTGAGCTGACATCTGTTGCCAACCCTCCTCTTTTTGCTGAAGAAGATTAGCCTTGGGCTAACATCTGTGCCCATCTTCCTCTACTTCATATGTGGGACACTGCCACAGCATGGCTTGATAAGTGGTGCGTAGGTCCGTGCCTGGGATCTGAACCTGTGAACCCGGGTCTGCCGAAGCGGAGCATGTGAACTTAACCACTACGCCATTGGGCCGGCTCCCACTCTCGCCACTCATTCAACACAGTACTGGAGATTTTGGCCAGAGCAATTAGGCAAGAAAAGGAAATAAAAGGTATCCAAACTGGCAAGGAAGAAGTGAAACTCTCGCTGCTTGCAGACGACAGGATTTTATACATAGAAAACCCTAAAGAATCCATTGGAGAACTATTAGACATAATCAACAACTACAGCACAGTTGCAGGGTACAAAATCAACTTACAAAAATTCAGTTGCATTTCTATACTCTAATAACACTAACAGAAAGACAACTCGAGAAGACAATCCCATTTACAATCACAACAAAAAGGATAAAATACCTAGGAATAAATTTAACTAATGACATGACAGACCTATACAATGAAAGCTATAAGACATTATTGAGTGAAATCAACGAGGACATAAAGAAATGGAAAGATATTTCATGCACATGGATCTGAAGAATAAACACAGTTAAAATGTCCATACTACCTAAAGCAATCTACAGATTCAGTGCAATCCCAATCAGAATCCCAATGACATTCTTCATGGAAACAGAACAAAGAATCCTAAAATTCATATGGGGCAACAAAAGACCCCGAATAGCTAAAGAAATCCTCAGAAAAAAGAACAAAGCGGGAGGCATCACAATCCCTGACTTCAAAATATACTACAAAGCTATAGTAATCAAAACAGCATGGTACTGATACAAAAACAGACACACAGATCAGTGGAACAGAATTGAAAGCCTAGAAATAAAACCATAGATCTACAGACAGCTAATCTTCGACAAAGGAGCTAAGAACATACAACAGAGACACGAAAATCTCTTAAATAAATGGTGTTGGGAAAACTGGACAGCCACGTGCAAAATAATGAAAGTACATCATCATCTTTCACCATACACAAAAATTAACTCAAAATGGATTAAAGACTTGAAGGTAAGATGTGAAACCATAAAACTCCTAGACGAAAATATAGGCAGTACGCTCTTTGACATCAGTCTTAGAAGTACCATGTCTACTTGGGCAAGGGATACCAAAGAAAAAATAAACAAATGGGACTTCATCAGACTAAAGAGTTTCTGCAAAGCAAAGGAAACCAGGAACAAAACAAAAAGACAACCCACCAATTGGGAGAAAATATTTGCCAATCATATATCTGACAAGGGGTTCATCTCCAAAATATATAAAGAACTCATAGAACTCAACAACAAAAAAACAAACAGCCCAATCAAAAAATGGGCAGAGGATATGAACAGGCATTTTTCCAAAGAAGATATATAGATGGCCAACAGATACATGAAATGATGTTCAACATCACTAATTATTAGGGAAATGCAAATCAAAACAATGAGATATCACCTTACACTGGTCCGAATGGCTATAATTACCAAGACAAAAAACAACAAATGTTGGAGATGAGGTAGAGAAAAGGGAACCCTTATACACTGCTGGTGGGAATGCAAACTGGTACAGCCACTATGGAAAACAGTCTAGAGATTTCTCAAAGAATTAAAAATAGAAATACCATACGACCCAGGTATCCCACTACTGGGTATTTATCCAAAGAACCTGGAATCAACAATTCAGAGACTTATGCACCCCTATGTTCACTGCAGCATTATTCACAATAGCCCAAACATGGAAGCAACCCAATCAATCCACCCACTGATTGATGAACGGATAAAGAAGATGTGTTGTATACACACACATACACAATGGAATACTACTCAGTCATAAAAAAAGACAAAATCGTCCCATTTGCAACAACATGGATGGAACTTCAGGGTATTATGTTAAGTGAAATAAGCCAGACAGAGAAAGACAAACACCGTATGATCTCACTCACATGCGGAAGATAAACAAATACATGGACAAAGAGAACAGATTAGTGGTTACCGGGGGGGGGGTTGGGAGAGTAGGCATAAGGGGTAAAGGGGCACACATAGATGGTGACTGACAAATAATAACGTACAACTAAAATTTCACAGTTATAAACTATTATTACCTCAAGAAAAAAAAAGTAGTGTTGCCAAAAATCAAAAAGAGCAAAAAAAAAAAAAAAAAAAAAAAACCCTGAAAAATATCTATACTATAATGTTATACAAAAATAAAAATAACAATTATATGTTCATAGGGTAACAATCATTTAATAATATATATAAAAAGAGATGACTAAAACAGTGGTTGTGAAAATTTTAGCAGCATCAGAATCGTCTGGAGGGCCTGCCAGAACACTGAGTTCTGGGTCCCAGCATCAGAGTGTCTGATTCAGCAGGCCGGGGTGGGCCCAAAATGTGCATTCCTAACAAGTGTCCATGTGAGGCTGATGCTGTCAGTCCAGGAACTACTCTGAGAATCACTGCTGCAGGACACTGAACAAACTGTCAATCATCATTTTTTGGGTGGCAAGCATGTGTGCTATCTTTCCTACTTATAAGTTTTACTTTTATGGTGGGAAAAAATTTTAAGGTCTCCAGTAGGAAAAGAGCCACAACTCAACAGGCTATAAGGAAAAACAATGAAATCCAGTGGAAAATAGTTGGCCTGAAGTTAAAGCCCTGATTTCAAAAGGCTCCGTGGCCAAGAGCTATTTAATCATCCATGCTTCAACTCTCATAGGAAATCTAAATCTTCAAAAAATGTCACAAAAATGAGAAAGACTTTGGGCTCCCCAAAAGGAAACATTTAGTTTTTTTTTTTTAAGATTTTTATTTATTTTCCCCCCAAATCCCCAGTAGATAGTTGTATGTCACAGCTGCATATCCTTCTAGTTGCTGTATGTGGGACGCGGCCTCAGCATGGCCGGAGAAGCGGTGCATCGGTGCGCGCCTGGGATCCGAACCCTGGCCGTCAGCAGCGGAGCGAGTGCACTTAACCGCTAAGCCACGGGCCGGCCCTGGAAACATTTAGTTTCAATTCCAAGTGCTCAAACGATGCTGGCACTGGAAACATGTGCCCATGAGGACTAGGAGTTGGGGAGTCGAGTTCTAAGACAAAGCCAGACAAAGAAGAGAAACATCTACATCGATATAGCTGCCTGTATTTACATACAGACAAATACTGGGACAGACTATTCCTTGTTTCTCGGACTTTTAGTTGCTTTATTGTATAGTGACATTTTTCAAACTTTTTTGATCATGACCTATAGCAAGAAATTCACTTTCTTTCTACCCAGTATTATTTAATGTGTATATAGAACTGAACCAAAAGTTTCATGGAACAGTAATTTCCTTACATATGTGACGCATTCTGACATTTTCTAACCGATTTCATTTAAAAACTTCGCTGATTGCAATGCACTGAACTTCACTACCTACGAGTTGATCATGACTCATATTTTGAAAACCACTGTTCTAGATCTAAAACTGAGGGAAAGAAACAACTAAAGACCAGTCTAAGCTGGGAAAGAGAAGGGGGATATCTTATCAAGTTCTTCTGCACTTTTAACTTAACATCCGTTTCATGAAAGAATATTTTAGATGCTAAAAGCTTGCAGGAGTATGGGATTTTTATTTCTCTCACTTAATCGATACAACAACCTGTGAGAAAAGCAGGGTAAGAGACTGCCCATTTTAAAGAAAAAGAAACCAAGGAGGCAAAGAATTAAAGGCCTTGCTTCCATAGCCAGGCAGGAATACCTATGTAAATAGGGGCAGATCTGGGACTAGTAATCGGCTCTCACAATACATAATTCCACGTTCTTCTACAACACATTTTAATAAGAGATCCAGAGACTACCTGAAACGCCACTGTATTTTTCAGCAGAGTAGATAGAGACTTTTGTCCTAATTCCTTTTTTTAGTTATAGAAATGATTCACTGCCTTGAGGAACCCGAATCTTTCTTTCGTTACTTTTTATTTTAGAAAAGCTCTGATGTTTTCCCAACTTGCATCTCTTTCAAAACAAGTTTAAGCACTCTGCATGTTAAATTATATTTATGAACTTGCTTTAACTGCCACAGCAGCAACACAAGAGCTTTACAGATTTTAAAGAGACAGGGAGAGAGGGAGAGGGAGGGAGTGAGGGGGGCAGGGGGAGAGAGAGGGAGGGAGAGAGAGAGAGAGAGAAAACGGCTTAGAGCAAAGCAGGCATTTGGAAACATAAAAAATTCCAAGGCAGTAAGGGTATAAATATTGTAAATAGATCCTAAAGATGGGAAAAGGCTACTCTTTCTCTGGAGAGCTTCAGATACATCATTTCTCTAGGAAAGTTTAGATCTAATCTTGCCTGCAAAGGAATAGATTACGAGCCTATGATTGTCAAAATTTTGTAAATACTTACTCTCAACAATTTGGTGTGTATGTCTGAAATTTCACCTAACTCTGCTGCTTCTAGGTTGATCTTCATCAACTTTTCATATCTGTATGAAAAAAAAGTATGGAAAATTTAAATGAGCATAGCGAATACATAGATTTTAAAAGATGTTTTATAAATTATATTTGAGTTTTTATTATCATAACCATTTAAGAATAATATATTGGGGGCTGGCCCCGTGGCTTAGCAGTTTAAGTGCGAGTGCTCTGCTACTGGTGGCCTGGGTTCGGAATCCAGGCGTGCAGTGACGCATCACTTGTTCGGCCATGCTGAGGCGGCATCCCACATACAGCAACTAGAAGGATGTGCAACTGTGACATACAACTATCTACTAGGGCTTTGGGGGAAAAAAAGAGGAGGACTGGCATTAGATGTTAGCTCAGAGCCGGTCTTCCTCAGCAAAAAGAGGAGGATTGGCATGGATGTTAGCCCAGGGCTGATCTTCCTCACACACACACAAAAGAATAATAGATTGAATATAAAGCTTACAAGCAACAGATTCCAAGAAAACTTGATTTCTTCCTAAAGAAAGAATTTTATATACTCCTACTCATAAATTTGCACATTAAGAAATAAAATATAAAAGACAACTTAATTTCAAATAGTCGTATGACAGCATAATACTAGGCAGGATAATAATCTAGTCAAATACTAGATTTCAGAATTAATGGCGGTCCACAGTAAATAATGACTTCAGTTATGACATTTCCTCTGCAGGACAAACAGTGCAGCCTAGGAAGTGGCCTGTTTAAAATATCATTCTGTTTCAAAAGACATTTCAGGGATAAAATTAATGAGTAAAAGTAATCCCAAAATTCTAAAAATACTACCAAAGTACAGGCTCTAGAATACCTCTCCCTACTTCCTCTGTTGATTACAGGTTTTACACTTTCCCATTCAGAGGGTCTGCTTTGCAAGGGTGATCAGTGAACCCTTTCTAGCTCACGTTACCTTCTCCTTTGCAAAGGGCAGGAGAAAAAGCCACCGCAGAGATGCTCTTCATTCTTACTGAGACGACTGGACATTTCTGCCTTTGTGAGGATGTAACTTAACCCAAGGTCGTGCCCTAACACAAACACTTGCACAGCAGGCCATACTATGCCAAGGGTAACTAAACAAATTAAGCAGAAATGGAACAACATTTAACATTTTAACCATTACTAATAAGGAAGTAATCTACTCACACTTTCATAGTCTTTTCAATGTTTCTGAGGCAGAAATCCAAAGTGATCACAACTTCTGTCTTTTTGTGAACAGTTTCATTATAATCATCTTTAATTAATTCTCTAAAAAATAATAATATTCTCATTAGTTTAAGGAATTACTTGTTTTCTTTTGTCTATCACTAATTATACTGCTCCACTACTGTTCAGACAAATTTCTTAACAGTCTTGATAGATTACGAAAGCCAGTTCACCTTTTATTATGAAAAGCATCTCTGTGACCCTTTATACATATCTAGGGCACAAACCATCACTACTTATTAGGTAAACAGTTTAGAAATTTAGGGCATTTAAATTATATTAAGGAATAAAAACTAATCTACAATCACAGAACTAAGCTGAACAGCATTACATTTTACACTACCAGAATTAATTTCTACCATTCATAGTCGACTGCTGTCTGATTTATACTTTAAATCAGTTAATACGATCTCTGAAGCAGCAGGCTGGCATAGTAAACAATATAATTGAAGGGCTTTTGGTTTACATCAAGAGTCAACAAACTAAGGCTTGATGCTTGTTTTTACTAAAAATGATATTTACATTATTAAAGGTTTTAAAACCACATAAAAACAAAGAAGAGACCTTACGTGGCCCATGAAGTCTAAAATATTTACTAACTGGAAAAGAAAAAGTTTGCCAACAGTGGTCTACATTAACTATTTCCTCATGACTTATTAAACTAAAAGCTAATAAGTAAAAGGAATAAAGGCTTCACGGAGCAGTAACCGGGGCAGACGACAACAGCAAGAGAAAACGAGAGCTGTCAGTAACAACACTATGAAAATAAATGGAGTCAACATTTAGATTTTTCTAGAAACTATTTAGTAAAAACAGAGAGGCTTCTTAACGGAAAGAGAAAAGCATAGGCTTACAAACTGGGTATGTGAACACATAAAAAAATTATAAGCATAAATTTACAGGTTTAACATAAAGGTCACAGGGGAAAAAAAGACCATTATTTTTTCTTCTTAGAAGCAGAAGCAGAACAAGAATGATGGAATGCTTCACACATTTGTGAGAATCGAAGGACAGGTGTGAGGTGGGTATGTAAACCGTCACAAGCGCTAAAGCCGAAGAACACCCGAGCCCAGAGGAGACGCGGCCATGACTATGTGTGTACAGAATTCAAAAGCTTCACGAGCCAAGGAGACGACGCCATGACTATGTGTATACAGAATGCAAAGCTTCACGAGCCCAGAGGAGACGAGGCCATGACTATGTGTGTACAGAATTCAAAAGCTTCAAGTGAGGTTGTACAGAACTAGAGGCATGCTTCTCAGAAGAGACCATTTATCCTCCACTTCTGTCGGATGGAAAGATGACATCCACAAATCACAAAAGGTAAAAATATGTCAAATTGTCTTCATCACAAAACAGTTCTTAGGGTCCTTTGAGGGAGAGAATACTTAACTAGATGATCAATACTCTGACCTAGAAAAACTATATTAAGTGATTCAGTGAAAAAAAGTTAGCTTTTAAATTGCTTGTCAAGGTGAGAGTGTACTTATACTGTATGATTTCACTTATATGAAATGTCTAAAATAGGCAAACCTATAGAGACAGAGAGTACACGAGTGGTTGCCTAGGCTGAGGAGGTTATGAGGGAAATAGGGAGTGACTGCTAATGGGTGCAGGGTTTCTTTCTGGGATGATAAAAATATTCTAAAATTAGTGGTGATGGTTGCACAACTCTGTGGATGTACTAAAAGTTACTGAATTATACACTCTAAAAAAAAAATGGGTGAATTATATAAGCATGTGAACTATATCTCAATAATGCTGTTAAAAAGAAAAGTTGAGTGTGTACTCAAATTTGATGAAAAAGGCAAGAACTAGAGGAAGATTCTGAGGACATAAACCCTAGAAAGCAGTATAGCTTGTATTGGATTATAACAATGCCACAGCCTTCTAAGAGCCAAGTTGAGTCCTTGGAAAAGGAATTCATCTGCCATCATATTGTACAGTGTGGTGTAAGTTTTAAAATTCACATACTATTTGTCCTATCTGTCTCACAAGGTTTTTGTAGGAAAACAACGAAAAAAAAGCTGCTAAACGTTTTGTAAACTAAATGTGAAACAAATGTCTTATAATAAAAACCAAGCACCCAACCCTACCTAGTCGGAGGAGGTAAAGTATCAGTGGTGGGGTGGTTACCAGTTATTCAGTGAAGTCGACATGAAGATCAATGTTCAAATTTCAACGTATTACTTACATCAACCATCGTACCCCCTTTCGCATTAATTCCTGATAAAGCAGCAAGGTACTGGCAATTCTACAGGCATAACACACAACTCCTGTTATTGCCTAAGGAAGAAAAACAAAATGTCAATATTTGGCGTTAATTATGGTACAAGGTAAAAAAAACTTCTACATAAAAAATTTCAAGCTATGTGTTTTTATCAGGTTAATTAAAACACAATAAACTACCAATTTCTAAAAGCTAAGGACAGATATAACTGCAATAAATATTTCATCCTTAACATGATAATGTTAAACATGCACTGTCTCAATGGAGAAAATTTTCTTATGAGTTCAAAACACAATATAAAGTAAAGAAGAAAGAACACAAAATAATTTGCAATGGATAACAATCTAAATGAGTAATTTCCTAAATCATACTGGCCTATATAAAGACATAATACATTTTATTGCTTCCACTACTGAAAGGATAATTTTAATTCAGATGTTTACATAGTAATTTAATTAAACACTAACCTTAGCCATGCTAGCATCTCCATCTAAATCATAACGTGGATGTACTTTAGGGAGGGAAACTGAAAGATGAAGTAAAATAATTAAAATATAAAATAAATAATTTTGAATGAATTATTTTATCCTTTATATAGCAACCTCTTAAGTAAAACACTAACCTCTAAATTACCTCTAAATTAAACGTTAGTGGCAAAACTCTTTTTAATGTTCTTTACCTGGTTTAAAAAACCACCTGAAACAATAATGCTCATTCTGTAACAAATTACCTGCAATATTTCTAAGGCGTTTCACTTTGTTCCTTAAATACATTCCAATACAACAAGCTCAACACTTCTCTTTAAATCTAAATCAAATCCCAAAGATCCAAAAAGAAATGTAAAAATCTGGGTAATTTTTTTTTTCATCACTAGGATTAATAATTTAAAAGATTCCAAATGCAGAAAATTCCAAATGCAGTCTAATTTTTCTTAGACTCCAAAGCCTGGTGAAGTGTCCTATTCACACTGGACACAATAAATATTTGCTGAAATTTATGATACAAAAGGTTATCTGAGTGCCAGTAAAATACTAAAAGCAGAGAGCTACAGTAAAACACATGTGACCAAATATTTTACCATTTGATAAACAAAATATTTAAGTTCAAATTATGTTGCATACAAGGCTTTTCAATTTTACTACTGGTCTCCCTCAACTAATTTACAAAACTTTAATGTTTATGAAAGTTCTACATTAATGTCATCATTAATCAATTTTATGAAGATGACAATCATTTTACAGGCTTTTTTTTTTTCCTTATGGCTGTAAGAACCACAGGAAAAACCCCAACCTACTTTTTTCATACACCAATCCCATGGTATTCAGAGGTTCCCGGCTTACTACGAAGATGGGGTTTTCCTCAGCAGTTCTGGGGAAATGCTGTGCCAGTCTTCCAGGTTCTAGAACTAAGCGTCGTCCTTCATATATAAGTTCTTGATTTGAAGAAATAATTTTGGTTTGTTTATACACCAGTTCATGAAATACAGTGGCACTGTGTGAGAAAAGTCCAAAAGGACAACATAACTGGGATAAAACGAGAGGTAAGATCTTTTTTTTTTACCGGTGAGTGCAACAACATCCATTTCTAATGATACTTGAAATCACGACCAGTCCATAGAAACGTCGCTTTGCTGATGTGGATCCTATCAAGTTTATTACACTGAAATTCCACATAACCTGTCTATACAGCAATCAGCAAGATATTTTTATGTCTGGATACCCGTACTGGATATGTGCAACACAGGATTCTTAATATCTAACAATGGAGAGCCAACACAGCAGAGAGTGCAGGAGCAGTGACTCTGGAATCAGACCACCTGGCGTCACACTCCAGGTCTTCCACTTACTTGCTGTATCACCTCAAGTTACTTCACTGCTCTGTGCTAACATTCCTCATCTGTAAAATGGGAATAATAGTACCCACCTCACAGAATCGTGAGGATTAAATGACTTACATATATAAAGACTTGAGAATAGTACTTACAACACGACTATATCATGTTTGTTAAATGCATTAATAAAACCAAGTATTTTCAAAATGATGTTTCCGGGAAAAAGGTAGACTCTCCCTAAACAGATCTATGAAATCAAAGAAACATTTCAGCAGCCATGTTGTGATCTGTCTCTGCCACCAGCCCCTGCTGTGACCTGGCTCAGGCCGGGGTGGGCTTCTGACGTTCCAGTCTACTCCTTAAAGTGAAACAGCGGCCAGCACCTGACTGTGACACGTTTATTCAGGCTATTAAGTACCAAAGTAAAGACAAAAACCATACTTGAATGTAACGTTATATTAACATTATTTTATTCATTATATTTAAAGTTTATATTATATTTGACATAGGTATTCAATATTAATAGCTAATATATTATTTTATCTAATAAATTTTATTCCTTAATAAATTACCAAAAGTCTCTTTTTCAGTTTTTTTTTTTTTAAAAGATTTTATTTATTTATTTTTTCCCCCCAAAGCCCCAGTAGATAGTTGTATGTCATAGCTGCACATCCTTCTAGTTGCTGTATGTGGGACTCGGCCTCAGGATGGACGGAGAAGTGGTGCCTCGGTGCGCGCCCGGGATCCGAACCCGGGCCACCAGCATCAGAGCGCGCGCACTTAACCACCAAGCCACGGGGCCGGCCTCTTTTTCAGTTTTAAGAGGCATCAAAACTGCTATTTGCATCTTGTCAAAACAGAAACAAAGGCAAACACAATAGGTGTAATGTTTTTTTTCCTTCATTTTAAAAAACATTTTATGTAGAGATCACTGTAGATGCACATGCAGTTGTAAGAAATAATAGAGATGCTATATACTGTTCACCCAGTTTCCCCTGAGGGAAAGAGCATGCATAAACGCAGCACAGTATCACAACCAGGATACTGACACTGATACATCCACCTCTCTTGTTCAGATCTGCCCAGTTTTACATGTATTTAGTTGTGTGTATTTAGTTATATGCAGTTTTATTACAAGTCGACTTTTTATCACGTGGGTCTAATGTGTTTCTGCTTAGGTAAAACAAATGATTATTTTTCCAGCACCCAAAAAGGGCTTTATGCCACATATGCAAATAACTATACTAACTATATTTAAGACTTATGCTTTAATATTTTTTAAATGACAGGATAGTACTGTTTATAAAACCCAGCCCATTTATTAGTAGATGCTAACTCTGGTTATGTGATTACGTAATTGGAGAAGGCACAGAAACGAAAAGAGTCTTGTAAAACCTGCAGTTTAAAAACAAGCTAATTTACTTGCAAATTTTAGAAAATTAATCCTTTTACTCCAAAGATAAGTGAAAAGGAATTTACTGAGAACTCAAACATAATTTTCTTCACGGGAAGTGGGTGCCTTTGGTGAAGCTCGAGGCATCTTTTCTATTTCCTCTCCCAATTTATGAAGATGATTATTATGTAACACAATATTATGACATAGAAAGAAAATATAAATCGGTACTTACGTATTATAGCTATGAATGTAAATCTTATGAGCTGTCATTTGTTGTAGTGAAAAAACATGTATTATCATTCGGTGAAGTATATCACTAGTTTCTGCAAAAAACTGGTCAAAACCCCAACACTTTTCCTGATCCGCCTCAAGGATGTTGGCAAGAACAGGGGTAAGGAGAACCTGAAGACCCCTAAAAGAGTATTGAAAACAGTTACTTAAAGAGTGAATGTATTATATTCTGTCTAGGTACAAAATCATAATATTCACCAACAAATCAAATGAATGGCTATAACTAGCATTAGAGTAGATTAATTCAAAAATCTGCTACTTGGTTTAATATTTACTACTTATCAATGAATCAGGGGTTATGGTATTTTTATGTTAACTTATCTTTTACTGATTATTTTGATTGCCTCCTTCCCAAGTTTTCTTACTTTTCCAAACACATTCTGACACTGGTATACATGGCTATCCAGGGGAGATCCGTTGATGAGAACCAGGTGGTCATGAGAATAAGACCAAGGTTTAATTAAAGGGTCTTTAATGTCCTTTTCATATGGCACTCCAAAACATAATTTTTTATGTTGAATTTACATGCCTTTTGTAGTATACTTATTTAGGAAGTAAAATTATTATAATCATCTAGCAATCAATTACTGCCAATTCAACTAGGAATAATCTTTGACTAATAAACTTAAATATTTTTTTTTTTGTGAGGAGATCAGCCCTGAGCTAACATCCGCCAATCCTCCTCTGTTTTTTTTTTTGCTGAGGAAGACGGCCCTGGGCTAACATCTGTGCCCATCTTCCTCCACTTTATATGGGACGCCGCCACAGCATGGCTTACCAAGCAATGCGTCGGTGCGCGCCCGGGATCCGAACCAGCGAACCCCGGGCCGCCGCAGCGGAGCGCGCGCACTTAACCTCTTGCGCCACCGGGCCGGCCCCAAAACTTAAATATTTTTTAAAAGACGAATGGAAGGACCTTTACTCTCTCATGCTTTCACCAAATTATAAAATATCCTCAAACAGGCTCTCGATTATGGAATTTCAAATAATTTTAAAAATATATTCTTGACTATGTGACAGACACTGGAATAATTCCTTGTCTGTTAACAGTATATAAAGTACGTAGTGGACATTTTAAATTTTTGCCTGACAGCTACCTATTCTCCCTCCTTTCCTAAGAGAATCCACACCTCTCTACTCTCTAACCCTACTCCCTGTCCACAGACAGGCACAACAGCCAGGTCTGTGTATTATGATTAGCCAAAGGTGGCCAGGGGGCAGCATGAAGTTAGTTAAATGAGAATCAGCCCAGAAATCTCTGCTAAAACCATCAAGGAAGAAAGAAAGTCCTTCTTTCCACTGAGCTTTCAAAGCTATGAGAACATGAGTCTGGGAATGCCAGCAGCCATCTTGTGGCTGCCAGGAAAGAGCCTGCCTGAGAGTGAAGAGAAATCAGAGAAAAGCAGATCTGAACGATCTGAAGAGACCACGTCTTGATGAGTCCGAGGATCCAGCTGGGCTCTGAGTACACACACATGTCAACTTCTAATTACAAAGTCAATCTATTTCCTTTTTCATATAAACCGGCTGCGATAGGTTTTTCTCACTTGCTGTCCCGTCTCCACTAATATATGTGAGAAAGAGGATGGTTCTCGCTTTTTATAGCTGTTCCGTTTCTGGCAGTTGTTTTTCACTGCTGATTTGTAGTACTTATAAAGTCCTTACTATTTAAAAAAAAAACAAGATCATACAATAACATACTTGCTGGTACCTAAGCAATTTTTATCAAAGAATTTATAACTTGGTGTGCTAAAGACTGATGAGATGGGTAATCTAAGGCCTATTACCCTCCTGAAATATGTAATCTGCAGTTCAGATGGTCAAAGTACTGATCTGGAGTTTCAGCAACATAATTATTAAACAGCAAGTGTTCACTTCCTGACCCCTTTAAATTTTATCAGTTTTGCCTGAAATCCCCAAAATGAGTATTTTCTAAATCAAAATTTAATACAAATCACTATAATAATATTAAATTTCTGCTCTTCAATAAAATTAATTTCTCTTGGAATTCTACCTGCATGATACAATTTTATTTTGAAAAAAATCTTTTAAACAACACAAAAAAGAAACTGTCAGAACAGTGGTTTTCAAAAATGATTTTAGCCGTGGAATTCTTGGTTTAAATGAGTTTTCACAGAAATCAATATATAATATGATAGGTGATATTTTATTAGCTTGTGATATATATATAATTTATTTAAATAAATAATATGTTGCTCAATAGTTAATATTTAAAATATTATTAAATAAATATTTCTATTGTTTTGCTGAGGGAGATTAGCCCTGAGCTAACATCTGTGCTGGTCCTCTTCTATTTTTTTTTTTTTTTGTATGTGGGACACAGCCACAGCATGGCTGGTGAGTGGAGTAGGTCCGTGCCCAGGATCTGAACCTGTGAACCCAGGCAACTGAAGCGGAGTGTGCGAAACTTTAACCACTCGGCCATGGGGATGGGCCCTAAATTTATTTATGTTTGTTTGTTTATTTATTTATATGTTGAAAGTCATACAAAAAGCACCCACAAATCATATTAGGCGTTAAGCCAGTAAATCGTAACCTGTGTGTGTTCATTTCTGGATTACACAATTACCACATTCAGGAAAAATGAAAGTTAATTCAGTAATCACAAATTCTAGATATTGATGAGTGTCTTGGCTTCATTTCCACAGTAAAATTTAAAATAATATACTCTCTACTTTTAATTTCTTTTACCTTAAATCCTTTGTGATAACAGGATTCATATCTGACAACATAATTTTTTTGAGTTCTGGCTGTTAAATAAGACCCATAGGAACATTTGAAATGCTGGAAAAAGCAGTAGAAAACTATTATTTCTCATCTTTTGAATAATATGAATACTTTTTAAAAGATTTTATTTATTTATTTTTTTCCCCCCAAAGCCCCAGTAGATAGTTGTATGTCATAGCTGCACATCCTTCTAGTTGCTGTATGTGGGACGCGGCCTCAGCATGGCTGGAGAAGCGGTGCGCGCCCGGGATCCGAACTCGGGCTGCCAGCAGCGGAGCGTGCGCACTTAACCGCTAAGCCACAGGGCCGGCCCTGAATACTTTTTTAAAATGAGGGTAATATTAAACTTCTTGAGTGTCAGTGTTTTAGAGCTCCAGTCACTCCCATCTATTCCACTATCTGTGGTCGGTCAATATGGAGGTCGGCACGAAAGACACCAAGGTCCAAGCTGGATCCCCACACTGGACAGAATCCCCGGACCACTGATCGGCAGTCTCAAACATGTATGCCCTATGTTCTAACAGAGATCTGGCAAAATCACACAGATCAGAATTAATCTTTACATTGTCTGCCACAAAGACAAAAATCACATACCAAAGCACATGCTTTAATAACATCTCATCAAAAACAAAAACAACCTACATTCAAGTACGTGTGATTTTAGTCAACTAAGATTCCAAACGCTGAAGAGCACAAGAGGAGAACTGGGGACACTATACTGACCGAGAGAGACTGCAAGACACGGGCATGTCTCCGCTCCAGTCGATCGGTCCATTTTCTGCTTTCTGCACCCCAGATATCGCGCCAGAAGGCTTCCCAGTAATTATTTTATACCTGGGAGGAATAAAAGCAGAACAAACTAAGCAGTTCTTGATTGCACAGCCTGTCAATGGGCTTTGCAAAAGTATTGCCTCAGTTGCACCTACAATTATCTACTAGACGAAACTTTGTGACTGATGTTCACAGGATCCATAAAACAAGCAAAACACTCTGAATCTGACTGACTGAAGCAGAATAGTGGCTGTACGATTATTTTATATCTGCCATAATTAATTTTCATTGGGATCTCAGAGTGCCATATAACAGTATCTTGATGTTCACAACAAAAATATTAATTTTTCCATCTGAAAGAATCGAGCAAACACAAAAAAAGTTATGTTACAGAATGTCTCTAGACCATGAAAAAAGCATCTAGTCCTCTTACTCATATTATCCAAGGCACAGTCAACTGGACTATGAAATTACTGCAGAATGAACAATAGTATTCTTTTTTAAAAAAAATGATAAAACTATACATAGCACAGTATCAGAAAGATTATTTGCATATTGAAAATACATAAGAATACGTGTGTGCCAAAATTAAAAGCCAAACTTAATTCTACTCTTGATAAAGGTGATAAAAATAAATATGAATGGAAGAAAGAGATGGACAGGGAAGCAAAACAATAATGATGGAGCAAGTCAGTGAAGGCAGACTTTTAGGTTTCCGCACTTTCCTAAACAAAACCTGGACGCAAGAGGGAAATAAGAGCCTCGTGCCTTCAAGAATACTTTATGCAGATGAAAATGTAAACATAACACGGCAGAATCTTACGTAAGTTTATAGCTATTATTTCTGCCATAATTTTTGTTTGTTTGTTTAATGTCTCTATAAATGTGCTCTGAGCAAATCAATGTATTCTTTAAAAAGTACAACAAACCAGTACAACTGATCTGGACCACTTGCTGCTCTTCAGCAGAGGCAGCCAGGATTTTGCCTTAAGAGATTTTTCAGAGAAGAAAATTAATGTGAAAAGAAAGTTGTATTCACGTGAGAAGGATGTGACTGTGGAGGAATAAGTAGAGATACGTAAGATTAATGCAAGAAGAGAGAAGTGAATAGAATGAACGGCAAAATTCTTAAGGGAATGCTTACAAATTCTTGAAAAAGCTTAACTAATTTTGGTAAGATCCACATATAAACATATTCATAACATGTAAATGAGATGCTGAGGGATCAACACTGCTATATTATGAGATGAATGCATCACTCATTAGTAAAGTAAAACATCATTATTACTACTTCTAGCACTTCTGAACATTCACTACCATCAGTGTTCATCAGGAAGTTGAGTTTCTAGGCAAATAAATAAATTCTTCTAATGGTATACCTGCCCATTTGGTGGTCAAGAAAAACCACCAGGCATTCCTAGTTCCTATGAGTCATATGTTTTCTTTATTAAGGAGCACCACACTTTTATTTAATCCATTTTCAGGGCAGCAAGAAATGCTGACATTGCTTTAAAACATATCCATGACAATAAAAGCATGATTAACTGTTAGGCACAATTCATGTTTAATGAGAAAAACACAAATTGACCCTCAGCCATGATTAATGAAGAGATTTTATAAAAAGAGCACTGCTGTACAGCAGGCTCAAGATGATGCTATACCAAGATCCTCAGTACAGAAGGATGTCTTCTTCCCATAAATATGTACGTTGTCCTTGCTGGAAACCATTTAGATACCCGGGTTTTAGCAAAAGTCACAGTATCAGCTGAATTGATTTTACTTCCTCAAACCAACAAAAGGAAAAATATGCTTCTCCTTCAATTTTTCTGAGATTAAAGATTATATTTTTACAGTTGTGATTATTACTTTAAAGTCATGTTTGCTATAAAAGGCAGGGGCAAATATATAAAGGGCTAGGAGAAATGTTAAGATGCACAAGAATGGGTGGACAGGTTTGGCTGTCAGTGAGTTACTGTCCCATGTCATTCATACACTAGACAACATCCATGACCTCGTGGTTATATGTGTGCGTTGTTGGCTGTTTCTCACGAAGCAAGGTCAGCCACTAACTTCTTTTAAAAGACAAAGATGTGTGGTCAATGTACGGACGAATTTTATAACAAATTTCACATCTAGAAATCCATCTCTCTTTTCCTCCATTATTTGGTTTACAACAGTGATTTTACACACAGTAATTATTTCCTAATAATTATGGCAGTATAAATGTATAATGTACTAGTAAAATGCATTCAGTCTTTGGACCAAAAGTACAACACTAGAAAAAATTTAGTATTACATGACATGTTATTTTGAAATGGTAAAAGAAATCAGAACAGTTCAGGGTAAGAATCATATTTCTTTTAGATCCAGTAATGGTTCTACTACTCCACAGAAGTACTATTTCTTTCAGTTATATGGAGGAAAAATCCTGATAAGTACACAAAGAGAAATAAATAAGCAGTATGCTGAAATAAAATCCAGAAAGCAGAATACTTTTAACAATGAACCAAAGACTGGATGCCATTTATAGTTTGTATATAACTATTATTTAAACACAATAGGAAAAATTATGCCTATATAAGGCCACATTCTTATTAAAAACCAAATAGCTTAAAATATCAGAAATAATGGCTAAATCAATTTTCATTAGCATACACCTCTACCATACGATGAAACAAAATAAGACAGAGATATTTAAAAAATTATTCCTAATTTTAGATGGAAAAACCACTTACATCACTTCCTTATTCCTACGTGGCCCTTCAAATGGTCTAAACGGCAGTGATCCCGTAGCTGCATGGTAAAATGTTACCCCAATGCTCCAAAGATCAACTGTTGCTCCATATTTCTTCTGATGATCTTTTCTCAGCACTGCTCTCTCATACATATCAGGATGCTTAAGGAAAAAAAGACGACAAACCTACTAACTTGTGTTCTATGGTAATACATCACACAAAATGGGTATTAAATAATGCCTACAAATTCTATCATATTTTCCTAATAATTTCACTTACCCAATCTGAAAAGACTATTTTACACCTTCTCCTCTCTTCTCAAACCTCCAACACCACCCCTCCTTTGACCCTCAATTTTGATGACCTCACTTCATACTTCAATGAGGAAATGGAAGCAATCAGAGATCAACTCTCCCTTACGCCTTTTACCAAATACCAACCTACCTGAACCTGTGTCCAGACTCCAGGCCTATTTTCCAGTTACACTGGAACTAAACCTATCAAGGGCTAACTTTTCCATCTGTGCTGTGGAGCCCATCATACTGTCTCACCAATTTCAGAAATCAATTCCCGTAATTACCCCTTTTATTTTATGCATCAATTTTCCCCTCTCTATTGGATCATTCCTTTTAGCTTATACACACACTTTAATATCTCCCATTTTTAAAAAACTGTAAATTGACCCCACAACCTCTTCTAGTTCTCACTCAGTTCTCTGCTTCCCACCATAGCAAAACTTTTCAAAATAGATGTCCACATATGTAACTGTCCTATTTCCTCATCTTCCATTCAGGCCTATGGTATTGAATATTATCTATATCCTTTAACTCCCAAAACTATCTCCTGCCCTGAACTCTGGATTCATAAACCCTACTGTTTTCCTGAATGTCTAAAAGGTAGTTCAAACTTAATACACCCAAAATAGACTCTTGGTCTTCCCACTCAAATCTGTTTCCTTCTAATCTTTATCCTCTAAGGAAATAGTACGACCATCTATCCAGTTGCTCATACCCAAAACCTATCGAGCATCCTTGACTCCTTTCCCTCATCCTCACACGCAATCCATCAGAGCAAGTCATATTAGCTCTGAGATGAAAACTAAATTTTCTAGAACTAATTCAGAGGACTTGCTTGACTGGGTTCATTGGGGATCTAGCAACTCAGACAAGTAGCCAGTCTGATGTTAAATACATGTCCGTAAGCACAGAAGACACTATACTACAGTTGCAGAGAACAGGTGGATCTTACAGGACATGGCTTAGGTGCTTACGGATCCAGACAGAGATTCTGATGGACATATAGCTCTGCAGAGAACCACCAGGGGTCATACATGCTTAGCCTCCTGAGATTTGCCTTTATGGAAATTATGTATTTGAACTTTAAGATTCTTGGAAGATACAAGAGTGTGCTCTGGACCAAAGTAGAGTCATCCCCCAAATGATCTCAAACCAAAACAATGCCTTATGATATCATGGTATTTGGCTGCGGCCCAAGGGACTTGGAACTGATGCATTGGTTGGACTGGGAACCGTTAACATTGCTGGGAAGGTGCCTCTAAATGATGCAGTCTATGAACCTGACTCCCAGAGGGTCACAATTCCTGGGTTTTCAGGGTAGGACTCCTTTGGGAAATACATTTTAATGAGAAATCAGAAGAGGTGACAAGCATGAAGGGTTTGAAGCACGTGTCCAAACATATGCCTACCAGCTAAATGTGGTCTGAGTGGTTCTGTGGTTCTGTGGCATAGCACATAAAGTAACTACTGTCCAAAGAAGTGCTAGCCAGACCTTTGACCTAGCTGCTGGTACTCAGCATATAAATGGTGCTGTGAATAGGCCACGAGTACCTGGACATGCCTGATATCTTCTGGAACATGAGGCCACCAACCTGGGAAGAGGAGACACAGCGATTCTAGAAGGAGACAAAGGGGGGACCTCCTCAAAAGGTGCAATAATATACTGCCTAATTGGTATAGTGGGAAGGTATTCCCTAAGGAGTGACTGGTGGTGGCTTGACACATGCTGGTCTGATGGATCTGTGCCCACTGACTCTCTCCTAAATGTGCACTTGTGCTTGTGTAGGGCTTGGTATTACCGGGCCTGAGCCTCTGCATCTGGAACAGGAGTATAAGGACAAAGCTACTGTGAAGGTCTCAGACTATATTATTAAGATATCCACCATATTAAAAATGATGGAAGAAAGAACGCTGAAGTTTTGTTTGGACTTGAACACGCAAAGTGGAGAAGATTTAACATCTGGCCTGGGAATTCCAAAATGAGAAAAGTTTTCATTTAAATATGGGAGATTTCTAGATTGCTGGGCTTCAGACCATTATTTATCTCATTTTATAACTTCTGGTGCACTATTACTGAAGACAGGGCTGGGCATATTCTGAAATAGGAAATAGATTAGAACAAAATTTCAGCCTAGAGTACAGCATGGACTGGGGGTTAATTTATTTAATGTTTTGTTCTTTCCATTTTTAAAGTCTGTTAGAGGCAAAAGCTAAACTGTGGTCCTAGGAGGATATGTGAAAGATGAATAATAGCTGGTAACGGGGTTATCAACCTCAAGAAGGCCGGTACAGGACTGCGGTTTGTTTCTTTTGGTCATTACAGCAATGGGGAAGGGCTACTGGTATTTAGTGGGCAGAGACCAGAGATGAGGGACATCCTGCCAAATACAGGACAGTTCTGAAAAATAAGCATTTCACATCCTGCATGACTTTTGAATACCCTGCCAGATATTCGTGCAGGTGAGAAGTCTGTTTATAATGATCTAACTCTGTTATATATATAAACGTAAAGCATTTTTGTACATAAAGTATTTTTGTAGTTACAAGAATGCGGCTATATGTAAATCTACTTTGTTTAGTTGGAAACTTGACCAAGATTTATTCACTGCTTTGGAAAATCATGTCAGTGCAACACCACCACTTGTGATACGCGACTCTAATACAAGTTCTCAGCGCACTTGCATTGGAAGTGGTATTACACACAGATGCAAGCATCTATTCCTTTGTTTGCCAGTGAAGTTGTTCCTAAACTTTTACATATTAAATACCTATGATCTTATTATAATACTTTCCTTTACATTATTATTAAGATATGCTATTCTTTTAATTAGACACGCAGGTTGGTTATACTACCTAAGAATTTCATTTTGAAATACTGAAGGGAACATTGCAAAACATTTATTATAAACAGGGGGTGATCATACAGCGGCTGAAACCACTAGCCTGTGTGACCTGGCTGGTCTCTGCTTACCTCTCCAATTCCAATGCCTACCACCTGGCCCTTGGCTCACTAAATTCCAACCAAACTGCCATCCTTTCTGTTTCTCAAACATTCGAGGTCATTCTCGTCTCTAGGCCTTTGCAGTTGCTATTCTTCCCCCAATTCTCTGCATGGCTTGCTTCTTTTTATCATTTAAGTGTCACTTCATTGAGGATTGAAAGGAGGCTTTCCCTAGCTACGTTGCTCCTGGTGGTCACCCTTTATCTCATTACCTGATTGTCTTTCCAACACTTCAATTACCTAAATTCATCTTGTTTACTTGTTTACTTATTAACAGTCTATTTTCCCCACTGGAATGTGGGTTCCATTAGAGCAGGAATCACATGCATCTGGTTCAACACTGAGGTCCCAGCACCTAGAACAGTGCCTGGGACACAGTAGGCACTCCATAAATATTTGAGGGATGAATGTAATCCATTTTTAGGTACGGTTATTAAAAGAATATTAAAATATAGCTACAGATTAATCTGGCATTATATAATGATAGGAGAACAATTTATGACACCTTAATTCATGTCAGACTTAGAATCATCTGAATAATGCTATGGGGCACCCAGACTTCACTCTTCATTTTATAAGATTACAATGGCAGAGCCCAGTTGGAAAACAGTCACAGAATCTAAGACTTGTAAGACAAAATCCAGAGCCATGAACAATTAGTGACAACTATATATTATAAACTTCCTGACTGCATGTTAAATGTACTTGCTTTTAAGTATATTTTCTTAAGCGTTTCAAATGTTTTCCAACTTCCCACAAACACACTTACACAAACAGTTTCAACTACAGAGCTTTTCTAGATTCCTAGCATTTCAAGTTAGATCTTTTCAAAGGCATTTCATTTTCTGTGTGTTTCTAACAAAGGTCCCTTCTGTCTTTCAATAACCAACCTCCTTGAATAGAATCTTCTGCTTCAGAATTATAATCAATTTTGCTCTACAGGGAACAATATTATAACAAGCTTGAAATACATTAACTGCTCTGATCCACAAAAGAGAGCCTTTACTAGCTAGATGCTTCTGGAGTGTACAGACAGCTTTTTCTTCCAATATAGATCCATAACATTAGTAAAGTTAAAGAATTTAAGAGAGTTATAAAACTTGTAAGATTTTTTAACAGAAAAATAACAGCACCCTAAAAACCAATATCTAATTCTGCTACAAAGCACATTCATTAAAATAGAAAATTTTTGTCATAAGTTACATGACACTTTATAGTGAATTGGTTGACCAATTACCAATATTTACAATATATCCAACTTCTTTAAATAATAAAATTATTAGTGATGCATGACTTACCAAATATTCTTCTGTGCCATACAGAGAAACAAACTGCTCATCGTCTTCTAATTCTCTAGCTGCACCAAAATCCGTGAGTTTGTACACAGACTGTCCGTCTTCCCCTATAACACGCATGATATTTCCTGGCTTGATATCACGGTGCACTATGCCGTTCTCTCGGAGATGATTCATTCCACCCACTTCAACAATAAATATAAAACGAAGGAAATCATAATGTAGGTATCCATGTGTGTGTGCGGGCATCAAATTCATTGATATAATTCATTCATATTCACTCAATATCAGTTTTTCATAAGTTGGTCCAAAGTCATTTTAATCAGAGAAGTAACAGACAGTATTTATATTTTATATTTCATGTTAGAGTAATAAGGAGTTTAGAACGAGAAGACCACTACAGTCTAAGGAAGAGTCCCATCTCTCTTAAATATTATCAGGAAAACAGAACAAAATGGTCATAAGCATTTGACTTCCTGACTCACTTTTGGTTGTACATGTGGGCAATCTGCCTAAACTTAAGAATAAAGATTCCCACTTACTGTTAAAATGCAGAACATTTATGTGCATTTTTATAAGTCTTCCTTTTGTGTTAGCACTGAAGAAATTTCTATGAATAGCTGTTCCAATACAATCTAAAAATTGTGATGGACACAATTATAAACATATACCTGATAAAAAACACAGGGTAGTCTTAGCAATAATTATACATCAATTAGATATTGAATATTGTGAATTTACTTGATGTTACTTGCTGTATTGCTATAAATGCCCTTTACAACATGATGTTTCACTACTGAATTACATTTAAGAATAACAGATTCTATAAAAAAAAAAAAAAGAATAGATTCCCAAGAAAGATATCAGTCTTTCACCACAGTCTTACATTTCTTTACCTTTGAGAAAAAATTCCACAAAGAAGTAAACTAGACTCAATACACAAAATAGTAAAACAGTAATAAAAAGAGGCAAAATATCACACTTGTTTCCATAAAAATATATTTCTCATATGCTTACTGCTATTCTAAAAGGGCCATCCCCCCTCTCCTGTTTTTTTAAGGGCAAAGGTGGCTCCATCACTGAGATAAGTTGTTCTGGCTAACAGGCAGTGTCACTGAGTGATCCTTTGAAACATCTGTTTGAGAGCTGATAGATAAATGTCCAAATATAACACATGAAAAAGGTTTAAGGGTATCAACACACACTTATAAAAACTGAGGAAGGCGTCGGTTATCTGTAACTCCTATTTGATTAAACAGGCTGTACCACACACTGTTTCTCCTTCACTTTATCCTCACCTAAATGGTCTCCACACTGCTTTCGGTGTCAAGTTCAACAATTCCCACTAACCTTAAACCTTCTCTATCACTGGGCTTTTCCTATTCCTCAAATATTGATTCACTTCTATAAATCTATTGATTCAGATATTATTCCCTTTGTTTGCCACATATTTTTTTAATAACAGCTTTATTGAGATAAAATTCACATATCACAAAATTCATCCTTTTAAAGTATACAATTCACTAGTTTTTAGTATAGTCAGAGAGTGTACAACCATGACCTCTAGTTTCAGAACAATTTCATTATGTCAAAAAGAAACCCCATACCCATTAGCAGTCACTCCTCAACTTTGCCCTCCCCTCAAACCCCCGGGAATCACTAATCTGCTTTCTGCCTTTATGAACTTGCCAATTCTGGACATTTCCTACAAATGGAATCATATAAATATTCTGGCCTTTTGTGTCTGGCTTCTTTCACTTAGCATACTTTTTAAAGGTGCATCCACGTTACAGCATCTATCACTACTTCATTTCTTTTTATGAACAAACAATATTCCACTGTATGGATATACCACATTTTGTTTACCTATTCATCAGCTGATGGACACTTGGGCTGTTTCCGGTTTTTGGCTATTATGAATACTGGTGCACAAGTTTTTGTGTGGGCATGTTTTTAATTCTTTTAGGTAAATACTTAGCAATGGAACCGCTAGGTCATATGGCAATTCTTCTTCTTTTTTTTTTTTGTGAGGAAGATCAGCCCTGAGCTAACATCCATGCTAATCCTCCTCTTTTTGTTGAGGAAGACCGGCTCTGAGCTAACATCTATTGCCAATCCTCCTCCTTCTCCCCCCCACTCCCTTTTTCTCCCCAAAGCCCCAGTAGATAGTTGTACGTCATAGCTGCACATCCTTCTAGTTGCTGTATGTGGGACGCAGCCTCAGCATGGCTGGACAAGCAGTGCGTTGGTGCGTGCCCAGGATCCGAACCTGGGCCCCCAGTAGTGGAGAGCATGCACTTAACCACTAAGCCACGGGGCTGGCCCCAAAACACAAAAGTTTTTAATGTTGATGAAGTCCAATTTATCTTTTTTCTTTTTTTGTACTTGTGCTTTTAACGTCATATCTAAGAAAGCACTGTATAAAGGTCTTTGGTTTTGAATGTAAGAAATTTATTTTTAAAAATTCTTATGTCATTAAATTATACATACATATATATATATAAAATCATATAAATAAACAAACATACCCACATCTCGCAAAACAATTAAAAATTCAGACTCTGGTAATCCATAGGCATTAGATGGCTCTTCTAAAACAGTGTATAAACTCCCACATGGACAAAATTCCATAATAAGTACTTTATGTCTTGTTGTTGACTGAAAAAAAAAATCACCGATTGGGACTCAATATAAAAAATAAGTTTTTAGTATATGCCAGCACTTACCTGATTTCATTTAAAGGTAGAATTTGCTACAATGATGAAGGCACTTTGAATTTCATTACCTGGAATTCATTAAATATTTGTTGACTGTACCCATATAAAAATTAATATCTTCTAAATTCTTATTAAAATTGGATTTGTTTTTGAAGACAATCAAACCACAGTGAAAGTTGGCTAAATCTGAACTAGAAAATCATTGCTACAGTGTTATAATGGTACCTTAAAAATTATCTTTAATTTCTAATACGTAATAGTACATTTAGGACATTAGGTCTTCTAACAAATCTCTTAAAAGAAGAGATTCTTCTCATGACAGGTACTTTTACTTCAAGGAATGGAATTCTAGCCTTAAAGACAAATAGGTGGGAGGAGAGCTGAGCGGTCCCTCTTACAGCAAAGTTCTACTCTGCTCGTTTGTATCTGAGCTGCTGATTTATTTTAAACCTTGAATTTAACATACCACTGATTATAAGCTACATCATCAATTTAATAACAGCTTTATAGGGAAACAGAAATACTGCCAAATATCACGTTGATTATAAGACACATGCCCACTTCAGAAACTTAAAAATGTGAATTTGAGTCTCAAAATCTAGTATTCATCTCCGACTTTTTATCTTTTCTTCCTTTTATAATTTTTTCTACATATCCCCAAAACACATGTAAAATATTTTGATTTTCTCTACTATTGAGTAGTTAGAAGAGAGAAATAATTTTAAAAGAAAAACTGTTGTTTTTAAATAATGAAATAATATATGCTGACTGTTAAAAATTTGGGAAATACCCATAATTCCAACACCCAGCGATAATTATGTAAATATTCTGGTGCCTTTCCTGTCAATCTTTTTTCTCTGTATCAAATCACATTATAGATACGTAACACTATTTGTATATCATACTGTACGTATCAAGGTCATACTGCATACATATTTTTAATCCTGATTTTCTCACAGAACATTATGCATAAGCATGTTCCCAGGTGATTATAATTTTGGTAAATATTTCTTTTTATTGCTGTTTAACTACTGTGTAGAGAAGAACTAATTTTACCCAAAGAGAGGTCTGGCCTTTGCCCTTGACTACTGGGAGGTGACTGCTGGGCCTCTGGAATGTCCTGTTTGCTACAAGTGTCTTTGTTTGTCCGGGGGCTTTGCCCACGTGATGTACACTGGGGCTTTAGGACAAGCACACCCGTTCCAACTGTCGGAGGAAGTGGAGCCCGAACCTCTGGGAAGGGCTGGAGACTAATGTAGGCAGCATGTGATCGAGCCCCAGTAAAAACTCTGGACACCAAAGGCTCCAGTGAGCTTCCAAGGTTGGCAATACTCTGTGCGAGTCATCATACATCAACGCCAGGAGGGTAATATGTCCCCGAGGACAGGAAGATTCACGTTTGGAGCCCTCCCACATTCTGCCCTCTGGATCTCTTCCTTTGGCTAGTTCTCATTTGTATCCTTTTGCTATAATAAAACTGTAATTCTAAGTATAGTGCCTTCCTGAGTTCTGTGTCATTCAACATTCTAGCAAATCATCAAATCTGAGGGCAGTCATGGGAAGCCCCAAATTTGTAGCCAGCTGATGTGAAGTGAAAAGAGCTCTGGGGACTCCTGAATTGCAGCTAGTGTCTGAATAAGCACAGTCTTGTGGGGACCGTTCTCTCTGACTGTGCAGTTTGCCAAACTCCCCTGCAGCTGGCGCCTGAAGTCTTGAGCAGACTCAGCAGTCTGGAGAGCTATGCTCTTACCTTCGAGGGTAGCTAACTCTGGGTAACTATCCATCACACATTCTAACTTATTTAATCGTTCTTTATTATAAACAGGGCAGTAATGAACATCTTTGTGCACAGAATTATAATCTACATTTCTGATTACTTCCTAAGAAGTAATCACTATAAATGACATCACTATTATAAGCAGTATAAACTGCCAAATTGTTTTTCAAAAGGTACAATTTTATTGATTACCTATGTCTAAAGGGATTAAAATAGATTTCTATTTCCATTATTTCTAGTTAATCTTCCTAACGACATTCTTATTTTCACTGTTTCCCCCTAAAATCAATCCTATCCTTTACAACTGGACTTCACATATTAACCTCTGGATTCCCAGGATTTTTACTCTTTTACAAAGCCTTCTTTGTATTATTTGACTTTCTCCTTATTCCTTTTATGTCAATTTAACTTCACTTATTTTTCTTTTAGTAATAATACTGGTAACCATATTCTATATTCTTTTATTTCTTATACTACTGTGTCTGATTCCATGATACTTTATTTCCACTGTATGTCTATTCGAGAACCTTTGAGAGTAGAATATTTGGTTGTATGAGCCCTAAATTTCACCATTTTAAAAAACCCATTGTTTATAAAACAGTGTTTTATATTAGATTATTTCTCCTGAATTATTAATAAGTCCAATAAATATGACAAAATTAACTAAAGCTTAACTACTTACCTCCTCTTCAATAGCAAATAATTTGACAATATTTTTGTGATTGAGTTTTTTTAACACTTCAAATTCTCTCATTTGAACATCCACTGGACGAAGGAAGCTTATGTTATTAAATACTTTGATAGCAAACAAGTCTCCAGTTTTCTAAAAAAAGAAGGGAGAGAAAGGTTTTATTTATTTATAAAATCATGAAGAAGATAAAAAGGTACCATTAGAACTAGTTATAGCAATCTATCTTTCCTATAAAACACCCTGAATATTCTTAAGCATAGGTAATTTGTACTAGGACTCCTGACTTTTTTTAAAAGCTAAAATCAATCAATCAACTGCTCAATATTTCTTTCAAACTGTATGCTTTGGAATGTAGAAAAGGCTATTTTCTTTCATATTATAAATAAAGCTTCCATTATGATACACTTGGCAAAGATCACCATTTACATATCAGAAGATAAGAGCTCTCATAGCACCGAATGTGAAAGCATATTCTAAGAAATAGAAAATGAAACTCACAAGGGCTTCTCCAGGACCTAATAAATTTAAACTAACCAAAACAGGAAAACAGAGATTGAAAACTATATTCCACATATGAAATTTCTAGCAGGAATCTCAAAGTACTGCAATTGCCTTGAAGAACTATTCCCTAGCTGCGATAACGCGCGTGTGGGAGCAGAAGCTGGAGAGTAAGGTTGAGGCGGACTGTCCTCATTGGGCAGCACCACGCTGCCTCGGGTACCTTCTGCAACTTCCCTTGGATGGTGAGGGCAGACTGTCCCCTCACAGGCCATCCCTAGAGGATCAAAGACATTTCCTTGTCTCTGCTGATGTTCTGCAGCACCCTCATTCTCACTCTCTCACGGCATACAGAAGGAGATCACACACAGAACTACAACGCACAAAATACACGCTTAATTTCAGGTCAATGTTATATCCTCACGTTCTTCATATTAACCCTACTTTAAGGCTCTCTTCCAGACCCTCCCACCTCCTTCCAATCCCTCAGTCCAGATTCTTCAAGTTCAATCTTACTTTTCCCACAATCCAAGGTTGAACTTGCCTGGAGAGAGTGGAAAGACCATTTCCTCTTTGAGCTTGGTGCTCAAGCACCCCCGGCCTAAAGACAGTCTGTGGCTCTCCGCCTGGCAGGACCTCTGTGCTGTCCTCCTCTGAAGCCCTCTCGATGGCTTTCCACACAGTCACCACTCACAGCCATCGCCCTCTCCCGTCACCTCAGTCTCATGAGCTTATTCTTAAAATCATTTAACTGCTTCACAATCTCACGCTTCCAGATCACTACTGGAGACCACCATCTGTCTGCTGTGATCGTTCTTCTCCACTCCCCACTCCCCTCACACCAAAGCCAAATATATTCTTTTCAGAGGAAAAGAGCCACTGATCGTTTTCAGACAATATGAAAATAGAACACCAATTTAACTACAGCTCAATTACACTGTTTTTCCACTTGTTCAGCCCAGGTAAGAACACTGCCAAATCTACACCACCCAACAGAGAGCTTTTTCCTGAGGACACTTGTCTCACACATAATCTACAATCAGAAGAATCCTAACCGAGGAGCAAGCAGGGAACATGATACACTGTTGTAATGTACCCCACTGTGATCAAGGCCAGTATTCCCCAAACCTTTGTAGTCTGCATCATACCTACGAGGTTACCAGGCTATGTGTGGGATGTGCTGTTTTCCCTCTATCAACTGCCCTGTCATCTATCATTCACTGTCCTTCAGTCAAGCACACACGAACGGTACTTAGAGATCCGAGCGTATGCACACACAGGTGTGCACATCAACATTTCCTTCTTGCGGCTCACTTCCTTTAACTTCACCATGCTTATCACACACACACACCCATCTACACACATTAGTAGCTAAAGGCAACTTAATGAAAAAGAGATGGATTAAGTAGCTAGTCGTCCCCCCTTATCCGCAGGGCATATGTTCCAAGACCCCCAGTGGACGCCTGAAACCACGGCTAGTACTGAACCCTCTATATACTATGTTTTTTCCATACATAACTATGATAAAGTTTAATTTATAAATTAGGCACAGTAAGAGATTAAGAACAATAACTAATAAAATAGAACAATTATGACAGTATACTGTAATAAGGTACATTAATGTGGTCTCTCTCCCTCTCTCATTCATTTAACATTTTTGGACCACGGTTGACCGCACGTTAACTGAAACTGCAGATAAGGGGAGACTACTGTAATATACTTTGAACTACAAATAGTAACCTTAGGGACCTGGTCATTTAAGTAATAACATAAAAGGGTTTAGCTAATATCATGGTAAAAATCCTTCAACAGTTATGAAGGGCAAGCAGGACTTTTTGGGTATAGTCCTAAACACTTGAAATTGATGTCACTGAGAACAAGTGTGGTTTCTCAAAACACATGCCTGGGAAGACTGTCAGGGACTGAATACTAACCTGAGTCTTGGTAATCTCTTTTTTTTTTTTTTTTACTGCAGTAACATTGGTTTATAACTTTGTATAAGTTTCAGGTGTACATCCTTATACTTCTATTTCTGCATGGATTACATCCTGTTCTCATGTTCACCACTCAAATACTAATTACAATCCATCACCACACACGTGCCTAATCATCCCTTTCACCCTCCTTCCTCCCCACTTCCCCTCTGGCAACCACCAATCCAACCTCTGTCTCTATGTGCTTGTCTGTTGTTGTTTTTATCTTCTACTTCTGAGTGAGATTAAACAGTATTTGACCTTCTCCCTCTGACTTATTTCACTTTGCATAATACCCTCAATGTCCATTCATGTTGTCACACATGGCTGGATTTCATCGTTTCTTATGGCTGAGTAGTATTCCATTGTGTATATATACCACATCTTCTTTATCCATTCATCCCTTGCTGGGCACCTAGGTTGCTTCCAAGTCTTGGCTATTGTGTATAATGCTGCAGTGAACATAGGGGTGCACGTATCTTTACACATTCGTGTTTCCATGTTCCTTGGATAAATACCCAGCAGTGGAATAGCTGGATTGTGTGGTAGTTCTATTCTTAATTTTTTGAGGAATCTCCATACTGTTTTCCATAGTGGCTGCACCAGTTTGCACTCCCACCAGCAGTGTATGAGAGTTCCCTTCTCTCCACATCTCTCCAACACATGTTGTTTCCTGTCTTGTTAATTACAGCCATTCTCAAGGCCGTGAGGTGATATCTCATTGTAGTTTTGATTTGCATCTCCCTGACAGTTAATGATGTTGAACATCTTTTCATGTGTCTGTTGGCCATCTGTATATCTTCTCTGGAGAAATGTCTGCTCAGGTCTTTTGACCATTTTTTAATTGGGTAGTTTTTTTTGTTGTTGAGATGTATGAGTTCTTTATATATTTTGGAGATGAACCCCTATCAGATACATGGTTTGCAAATATCTTCTCCCAATTTTTAGGTTGTCTTTTTGTTTTGTTGATGGTTTCCTTTGATGTGCAGAAGATTTTTAGTTTGATGGAGTCCCATTTGTTTCTTTTTTCTATTGTTTCTCTTGCCTGGTCAGACATGGTACTTGAAAATATGTTGCTAAGACCAATGTCAAAGAGCGTACTTCCTATGTTTTCTTCTAGAAGTTTCATAGTTTCAGGTCTTACATTCAAGTCTTTAATCCACTTTAAGTTAATTTTTGTGTATGGCATAAGATAATGGTCTACTTTCATTTTTTTGCATGTGGCTGTCCAGTCTTTCCCAACAAAGTCTCTTTGTTGAAGAGACTTTTTTTCCATTGTATGTTCTCGGCTCCTTTGTCGAAAATTAGCTGTCCACAGATAGGTGGGTCTTCGAAATCTTTTAAGTTAATTCTTATGCCTCTCAAATCCCTATTTTAGGCTTTCAAACTATATTGGATAAAGTACATTTTTGTTTCCTTTGAAGAAGAACTTCAGGTTGCCATAGGGTAGTCCACTCTGTCCTCATTCATTCATTTATCCTTTCATTCAACAAACATTTACTGAGCGCCTGGTACGAGGAGGCGCTTACATGAGGGACACTGGGTATCTAAGTTTGGAAACAGGAGCAGAATATGTGAAATATTTACCAGTACCAGGCACTTCAGATATGCCTCACTAACTCTCTATCACTATTGACCAGCTGTCACTCCATCAGTTTCCAATTTATGTCTCTTCCAATGCTACCTTGCTACTAAACCCCAAACTCTTTGTGGGCAGGAACTGCACGTGATTTGCAATTATATTCCCAGGTCCACCATAGTGCCTGACACAATCCAAGTGATTATTACAGTTTATTAAGTTAATCTGGGTCACGCGAAGACAGACGGTCAGATGTGTTCTCACTGCTAAATCCTGTGTTGCCACCCATTTTCTCTTCTTCTTGGCACACGGCACAAAACAAAAACAATTTCTAGGACAGGAATATCCAAGGTTGATCACAATGAATTTATTAACCAAGGAGCCAGAACCTGTGGACAATTCTAGAATCGGAGGGGAAAAAAGCTAAAAGCTGTCCATATGACACTTCTGATCTATCCTATACAAGCCACAGAGGCTGTTTATAGTCACAGTCTCTCCCCAGAGGAAACCGCCCCTCCTCCATGAATGCTCATCTCACTGTCACTGACAGAACTGCCTGGTGATCTCAAGGCTACAGGAAAATATGAAGAAACTCCTCCTTACCAAAATGTTTAGAGCTCCTGTTTCTGAAAATAGGAATCCAGGAGTTTGGGCTCCAAACATCATTTAACTCAAAACAAATTCACAGTGCTGAAAAATTAGTGGATGACTATTTGCATTACAAAAGGAGTTTTTACTCCATTATCTTTCCAGCTTCCTTCCCAGAATAGAAACTTGAATGGTCTTAAATTTTTTATTTTAAATTATTTTTATTATCTTTAATTTCATCCTCCAATATAGACGCTGACACAAAAATTTTTTGGTTCTTGAAGTGTCTCCGGGATTAGCCTTTTTATTCTATTCTCACACCCACTAACAAGTTCTGATTACCTCATATCAGGAGAAAGCCTTTTAAACCTGGAGTCCTTGTTGATAACCTTATTTTACTCCAATCTACCTTGTAGGATGCTGTTTTATTGGGGGCATGAAGCCTTAGAACAGCATACCAGAATCATCTGTGGGCTCCCCTCCAAATACACCTCTGCCTCCTTCTACTACCTGTCCCCCCGCCCCCCATCACTGCCACACTGAACTTCTGCTGGCGAGACCACTCACTGCCACGGGAAGACTAGGTGAGGGAAGAATCAAAAGCCACCACACTAATCTTCCCCAGTCCATTTTTCAACCAACCTCTTGTTTTTCTCCACTCCTCAACACACAACTTCTGCCACCACTGGATAGATATCACCGCCTCTGACACAGGCCATACCTTAAATAACCACTAAAACAGGTATTCCCTTTAGACAAAATCATCAAAACTACCGAGTCTCACATGTTAGTACAGCCTGCTTCTCAGAAGGGTGCATACACAGTGATAAAAAGCCTTCACAGTTTCTCTGTACCAACCTTATGTCTTCCTCGAAAGACATTTGCAGTAGCTCCTTGGCCTAAAATATCAGATAAAAGCCACAGGTGATTAGAAGTGCTCTGCATCTCGGCTTGGTCAAGCGATCCTCTGGTTATTCTAAGAGAAAAGAAAAAACATGCCCGTTTGTTTTAAAAGAATAATACGTTTAAGAAACAATGTTAGCTATTTTTAGTCTCAAGTAAGATCACCCATTATTTACTGCTAAATTGAAGTGTACCAACAGTTCAAAGTAAAAGTCTAAGTTTCCAGCAATAGTAAAGCCTGCAATGCTGCGTGCGTGGGCTCTGAAAACACTAACCAACGACACTTTCTACATTCAATTTAATTCACTTATCACAGGGCTGAAAAAACATCTATTTCCTTTCTAATTTTATCTTTATCAAAGAGAGAGATACCGGCCACTTACCTCCTTCAAATGTTTTGAAAGATTGATCCATATTTTAAAGTGTTTTAAAATAAAGTAATAATGTAAAATATAACAGAAATATAGGAAAAAATTACTTTGTTTCCTTCAAGGGCAGGGCAACACTAACCAAAACCACTGTTACCGCTGGCATCACACTTCCCTAACCTAAAATTTCGTCTGCACAGACCCTGACAATCATAACGGAAAAGTGCAAAAATCATTATTCCTGAAAGGTCACTAACTCTTCTGAAGTTAATTTAAGGACAGTTTCTCCAACCTCCAAGTATACAAATATACACACACCAAGTATGTATTACCAAGTCTTAAAAAATAAGCAAGGGATGGCTATGCATAAGTGGGGGCAGGAGATATATGGCAAAATCTTTGTACCTCCTGCTCAATTTTGCTGCAAATCTAAAACAGCTCTAAAATCAGTCTATTGAAACAAAAAAGTATCACCCCTAGCCTCGTCCTTTCATACTGAAAAGCTATATAACTATAAGGATATTAAGAATATTTGAGCCCCATGTTGGAAAAAAAATGAGGTATGCTAAATAGCATAAATATTTGTCCCACCGTGCCGCCTTACACCTGCTGTAATGTCAGATCAAAACAGATGTTAATACTTCGTAGTTAAGTTAGAACTGACTAGGTATTTGGCAATGAATTAATGACTGCTCATATTCCAAGTAGGGTTAGGAACACAAAGAATGGTCAGGGGTCTAAATTTCACCAATCTTTGATATCCTAATATATATTTATAGAATTGTACCACCCATCTAATTCACATAAGGAATTTTACATAGAGCAAGTTATTGGAAATAAGCAATAAAAAATAAGATTCCTTTTTCAAAATATGCAACACACATTTGTCAGCTACTGAGGTAATAATAACAAACTTCTCAAATATCTTTTCAATAATATTTTCAAATATTTTTCAGTAATGAAAAATCTTCCTTAATGAATGTAACTTTGCTCTCGGAGATAACTGCAAATGGCACATAATATCATTAGGTAGCCATGTGTACCTAGTGGATAATTATAAACACATTGATCAGCTAAGACATCTGCTCTCTATACGCACATATAAAACCATGGTGTCACAATGATCGGGGAAACATTTTTTGAAATTATCTTCCAACAACCACACAACAACAGCATGGCAAAACATGACTCAGCACATGCACAAGGTGCCTTCTGTATAAATCCACTCAAAATTCTGACACGGCACAGGCAGGCACTCAACAAGTACATTACTGGTGACCCTGCCTTCCGTCTACTTCCTTATATTGTCCAAAACGAAAGTTACCATTTGTCCACAGATGAAAATAGGTCTGGTGACACGGTATATGGTCAAAGTTCCAGGATTTCCAAACTCTACCACTATGTGATTCATTAGTTACACAGATATTATATATTATACTCCGCGTTCCAGAGCGGAAAAAGTCGGTCTCTGGTATGCATTTGACAGTTACTGGGTAGGACTGGTGTCGAGGCCACCTACTGAAAATACCTGGGAAACGGATTGGAAAATAAACCTGTAAGCCATTTGCCCCCCAAAAATCGTTTGGGAATTTGCATTATACTTGTGTCTATTAAAGACGCCTTCAGTTTACAGCTTCCGGTGAGCCGACCCCCGCTGGTATCACCGCTAACCCTAAGGAAACGTCTCCTCTTAATCGTCTCGAAAGCCCATCGATGGATTTACATCTGCGATCGTGCCAAGCGCGGAAAGGGGCGGACGGCGCGCCCCGGCCGCGGGCGGCGGCCCCGACCCGGGAGGGCACATCCTCTTTCTTCCCGCCGGCGCCGCGGGACCGGGGGGCCGCGTCGGAGGGCCGGCGGGCGGGGGTCAGGCGAGGGGCCGGGCCCCGCGACCCCCGACCCGGCTTCGGACGCGCGGACTCCGGGCGGCGTCCGCCCCCCGGTCCCGGCCGCTCGGCCCCGCCGCGCCCCGCCCCCGCTCTGACTCAGCACCGTCCCCCGAGGGGCGGGGGCGCTGCGCGCCGCCCCGGCCCGGCTCGAACCCCGCGCCCCGCGGCCCCCGCCTCGCGGCCCGCCCCCCGGCTCACCGCGCCCGGTCCCGTCGCGCCGCCAGCGGGGTGCAGCCTCCCGGCGTCTCCAGCCACTTCCGGCTTCGCGAGCCGCGGCCGGGGCCACGTGACCGACGGCCGGCGCGCGGGGCGGTGCGCGTGCGCACGCGCGGGGCCACCCCGCCTCCGCCCGGCCCCCGCGCTGCGGCGGCGGGCGCCCGGGCTCCGCGGGGAGGCCGGGACGCGGGGGAGGCCGCAGTCGGGCCGGCCACGCCCTCTGCCTGGCCCCCGGCTCTGAGGTGGAGCCGGGTCGCCCTGCGCGGTGAGACAACGGTCCCGACTCCCACGGCGGCAAAGCCCGCCCCGTCCCGTAGCCGCAGGCGGAGCGCAGCGCGGGGATGTGGGGACGGCGACGTGGTGACAAACGGTCCAGTGATCGCGGGTGCGCAGGAGGCTGGACGCGCGCGGGGCTGACCCTGGGGAATGGCATGGCCCGGAGGGACAGATAGAGGCGATTTTGAAGACGTGGGCTGCAGGGGAGCCCGATGATCGCCTCAGAATAATTCCCACGTGAAACCAGCAAGCTCGCTCAGGTCGCTCCTACGCGGAACTGTGGAAAACGGCAGTATCGGGGAACTGAGGACTAGAATCAGGTGCGGCGGTGTTCGTGCCGCTAAGATCTCAAGCAGCCGCGCCGCGGAGCGACCCCTGCTGCCCACCGACGGCGCCGCGGCCTTTCTCGACGTGAGGACGCGAGACCCCTGCCCACCGAGCAGGGTGTTCTTCCCGGGAGAGAACAGCGACCGGCGATGCAGCGGGAGCCACGGAGGCGGAGAGCAGAGGCTTTCCAACGGAACAGACCTGGGGTGCAGTCCCGCTCTCCCTGCCAAACGCTGACTCCAAGCAGGGTGGTTGTTTTTTACCTCTCTGAGCCTACTGCATCATATGCACAACGAGGATGACAAAAGCCCGCTGTAATGCGTGGTTACAAAGGAAGTTCCTTTATTCGAGTTGTAAACAATATTTAAGTGATGGAATCACTTGTAACAACAAATCTATTCACTGCTTATAATTCCAACCAATTTCAGTGCTCCCGCATCTAATGCCAAGACGACGACCTGTCAAAGCCCCTTACAACACTAAAACCCGCAGCTCAGCTGTATGCAAGAAACGTTCACCACATAACAAGAGATGCACACTGAAATGCCACAGCATTTTTTTAACAGGCCGTTCGTGAAGCAATTAATGTTAGCATTTAAAATTTCAATAAACTGTCAGGCACAGAACTATCCCAGGCATCACAAAATCCTTGTGGTTCCACAGTCACACGAATGCCTAAGTTTTTTCCCTCAATGATCTTACCTGTTAACACGTGAGATTCACCCTTGAGACAATTAATTTGGGTGCTTGCTTTTGGAAACTAAGTAAAATACAAATAAAGTACTTCATGATGGAACAGAGTTTTCTAATTGCTATGGTCCTCCCTAAATGCTCTGGCAACTTCAGGGAATGAAGAGGGGAACTATTATACATGATTATATATAACATGAAGTTGCATTTCTGTTAGACTCATAATTTCCATTTCCTGATTTCTCTTAGCTCTGAACACACGTGAATCTTCTGAAGGGCTTTAACAAGCCAGGGAAAAAGTTGTCACCTTTACATATGTGGAATTAATAGTACAGCAACCATAGCTAATATCAAGCCTTCATGTACAGGTACTGTAATCAGCTCTTTTCATGTTTAACTTATTGAATTCTTAGCTATGAGGTAGCTACCATCATTTCCCCCACTTTACAGATGGGAAAACTGTGGCAGGGAGAAGTTAACTTGCACAACGTTCTAAAATGAGTTACTGGCAGAACTGTTATTTGAACCCCTACTTAATCTGGATCCAGAGCCTAAACTCTTAACCACTATGCTATGCAACTCATTAGTATACTTTGAACACTTAGTACTATGGCAATAGATGAATTAGCTCTCTCATAGTACAGGGGAACTTAGAGAAACATTCAGCTTTCACTTACCTATTTTAAAAACATTTTTTTTTTGGCGAGGAAGATTAGCCCTGACCTAACATCTGTTGCCAATCCTCCTCTTTTTGCTGAGGAAGATTGGCCCTGGGCTAACATCTGTGCCCATCTTCCTCTATTTCTTATGTAGGACGCCTGCCACAGCATGGCTTGGTAAGTGGTGTGTAGGTCTGCGCCCAGGATCTGAACCTGCGAAGCCCGGGCTGCCGAAGCGGAGTGCATGAACTGAACCACTACACCACCAGGCCAGCCCCTAAAAACATTTTTATTAAAGTATAATATACATTGCACTGATCTATTTTTACAATTAACTGTCAGTTTAGTATGTACCTTTCTTCTGTAATGTAAGGAAAATGTTGAAAATCTCTTCTGGAATTAACCCCAGAAAAAGATTTATGTACTCAATTTAGAAAACAATTTTAGGGACTTTATAGATCACTGAAGCCCATCCATGAAACCCCTACGGACCACATGGGCCAAAGGTTAAAAAAATACCCAACCCTCCCGTAAAGTCTTACTTGGGCTTTTAGAATTCAAACTTAAATGACCGTAGGAATTCTGCTGCTCAGTTTTGTCCCTCCTTTTTAAATTTCCCAATACTACTAATGATACTACTATTTTTCCTCTTGCTTTCTTGCATAGTCATGAATAAAAATAGGGGAAGTCAGGGGAAGGTACTTCTAGTAATGAAATGGGCAGCTACCACTGATAAGCATCATAAACATACAGTTACGTTGTGCCCTAAGTAAATTCAGTTAAGAGTTAGGAAAAAAAATTGAACTTTTAATTCTATCGACAGATTCACACAGGTTTTTTCTAGTGCATTTTTAAAAGACTCTATTTAACAGAACTAAATTGCATGTAACCTTTTAGGAGCATAATTAAATAAAATAAATCATCCATGTGCTTATATATGCACTCCTTTAAATGGGAAATCAGGAAGCGGTAAGATGAGAAAATAAGGCTAAAGTATTTATAATAATTCCAAAACAGACTTGGTAGATTTCACTACGTAAAATTTATTTATTTTTATAAAAAATGTATAACACCGGCACCTACTCTTAACCAGTTAATTTATGAAATCACTGTCTTTTGTAGAATACACATTGGCATTGTAACAGTTTAAGGAAATGTAATGGCTATCTACAAAAATTAGTTTTGATTTGTTGTATTCCCCCCATACTTTATGAGTCGGCACACATAAAAGAAAATTAAAATTTTCAAACATTTTATATTCAGCAATTTAAAAAAAGGTACACTGTTTTCCTGCTATGGTCTTTATAAAGAACTTAAAGTTTCAAGTAAAGGGAAAAAAAGGTATTAGGATAACTGCTGTATCTTTTAACAGCATTTTTAATATAGAACAATTTGAACCGCATACAAGCAAGTTCTCTTGTTGTCACATACCTGTATTTAGGGAAACTTATACCCATTGTACAGAAAAATCCCAATACATATACTGCAGTAAGCTCAAAGCAATGTTAAAAAGACCAGTGTGAATGGCACACAGAAATTGCTTCTTTATAAATTATTAACTGGAATTCCTGATCATGAAGTAGGCACAGGGAGATCCAGTCCTTAGGGCTTTGCTCTCTGGAAGAACACCTGTAAATAAAGGGTTAGTACAATTAGTACTGATGTCAGAAGATGCCACCTTTCCCCTGAAGAATGGCTCCAAGTTACTCAGTGCTAGTCACTCTTCTGTAAAGTAAAATAGATATTTAAGAAATACTTCATAAACCCGCACATAATACAAATTAAGAACTTTCTCTTCTGGACAATTTGATAAAGTCTAGAGATAATTTATGTCGACATTACTCAGTTGGGAAACTAGTGAAAATATGGTATTACCTCTAACACTATGAGATTCAAGCGGTCAGAGGAAAACATGCTCTCGACACCTTTCTGCTGACTGGCACTACTGTCCGAGTTAATGCTGGGAAATTCAATTTTCAGGAGGACACAGGTCAAAGCTCAACACAGCAGTTGTTATCCCTTAAGGAATTTACTATTTATTGGATTATAAAAAAATACTTCCAGTTCAACGTTTGAGACTATGAACGAGTAGGCTGTGTGAGGCGCTGACCCAACGCCAGGCAGCAGCTTCCGCAGTCAGGTACCTGTGACGTGAGCGCTGGGAAGAGCACGGGGTGGGCATCGAGCACACTGAGGACAAGGCTGCATTCACTGGTGCATCCCTAGCACCTAGTAGGCTGCACATTCATGTGACAAATATGTGACTAATGTCACTCTGTGAGCAAAGGGAAGCCTTACAAGAAGGCCAGCCCTGCTTGCGGTAAGCACACAAACATGGGTAGAATTCATAAAGGAGGGGGCTGCTAATAAGGAAAAAATTTTGAGGAACAGCAAGAATAGCAATAACTGTTCCTGCAAGAGAAACCAGACAGGCAGTCTAAGATCAGAATGTGAAAAGAAAAAAACAAACCTGAATGCCAAACTAAGAAACACGAACTCGTTTTTAGTCAACAATAGGTTTATGAAGATTATGAGGAAGGGGAACGGATTTCAGAGGACTATTGGATGTTTTCAAACAGATCAGCTTGGACAGAACCAGGGAAGGGAGACCAGAGTGAGACACCATAAGCCTCCACCAGAGAAACAGCAGGAGACAGAAAGAGAGGGCAAGAGGGACGAGAGACTCAGCAGGGTCTAAGGGTCAACAGCCAGGAAGGCGGGGGGTGTGGCAGGTGGCACAAAAGAAGGAACTTCATTTTTTCCAACCAGAAGAATAATGCTATCACTGGAAAGAAGCTGGGCTGGGGAGGAAGACATTTGAATAAATGCTTTTTGGAGCCCAAGCCTACTACAATGTACTAGATCTGCTGTTACAGACAGCTCTAACACAGGGTTACAATTTTTTGAGTCCTTTAATCCAGTTTGATTGATCAGTTATTGAACAGACCTATCTCCATGGGCACTTAGCTTTTATGGCGAAACAGGAGTGGGGAGGGTTCCCAATGATAAACAGTAACTCTCAATATTCTTCTCACAAACTCTTTTGTCAGCTGAAGCTGATAAACTTGGGAAAAAACTGACAAGGGAAGATGTTAGAACCCTAGTCAAAGGCTGGCACACTTATTCACTCAGCAAAGCCCCTGGACTTATGAATTCTATTGAATGCCTCGGGCAAAAGAACCAGGTGGCCGTTCATTAAGTCACCTGCTACTAAGCAAGTCAGCATAGTGCTTTGCACTTAAATTTGCTGAACAAAGGTAATAAATAAAAATAAAGATCAGTTCCTTGTCCTGTCACACTGTAATTTTATTTCCAGAACACAAGCTCCTCGTGGGCAGGGAAAGTCCCTCCTGCTGGTATCTACAGCAGCTGGCACGGTCCCTGCTGCATCAAAGCAGCCACGGTGCGCTGGGTGACTGACTACCTAGGTGAGGGCAAGGAGTTCTGTCTCACGGATTTCTCTGTAAACATGAATACCAAATAAACATTCGGTACTTCTTGCCAACTTGGAGGGTTGTTTTTTTTTTTTTTTTAATTCAGTGATTTTTACAAATGTAAAAAGAGGCTTGATGGCCAAATCTGAAGAGTCTACTTTTTGTTCGTTTTACAATTCCAAAGCGTCAAGGTAGGATGCAGCCAAGTAACTCATACTTCTGTTTTTATATTTCTAGCTCCTTTCTTTCATCTCAACATAGGCAACTGTTCTTAAAGACTCCTTGTCGCCCCAATCCTCTAGTTCCTATTCACCAAACTGTAAAAGAAAACGAGCAATTTCACATAACATTCAGTGTGCTGATATAACTTTCTAGGATCCTTTGCAGGTGCTCAGTTGAAAGGGGCTTTACAGAAAACTGAACTATAACATCTCTAACTGCAGATTCTTAAAGCAGGTTTTAGAGCAGAGATCCCCAGATAAGTAATAATTGGTCAAACTACAGTCTAACACAGTATCCTGTCATATGCATTCTCTCTTGGCTCTGAAACATTACCTAATTGTATGAAAACACGCAAGTTCTTCAAACACCTACCTTTAAGTAGTTTTTAAAAACTTTAGCATCAGGCTGCTGAAGCGCTTGACAAAACTCCTGGGGCGCCGGGGCGGGGAGGAGAGAGAGAAGAGCATGAATCCAGTGTATTAAATTCATCACAATTTAAATCCACAGTACAGATGCTCCCTAACTTACGATGGTTCAACTTATGATTTTTTGACTTTACAATGGTTCAAAAGTGATATGCAATCAGTAGAAACCACACTTTCAACATTTTTATTTTTTTTTTGTGAGGAAGATCAGCCCTGAGCTAACATCCATGCCAACCCTCCTCTTTTTGCTGAGGAAGACTGGCCCTGGGCTAACATCTGTGCCCATCTTCCTCCACTTTATATGGGACGCCGCCACAGCATGGCCTGACAAGCGGTGCCTCGGTGCGCACCGGGATCCGAACCTGGGCCGCCAGCAGCGGAGTGTGCGCACTTAACCCTACGCCGTGGGGCCGGCCCCCATACTTTGAATTGTGGTCTTTCCCCGGGCTAGTGAGATGCAGGACTACACTCTCGCGTGATGCTGGGCAGCAGCAACCAGCCAGAGCTCCTCCCAGTGAGTCCCGCGATCACGAGGGTAAACAACCATACACTCACAACCGTTTGGTACCCATACAACCATTCTGGTTTTCACTTCCAGTGAAGTGTTCAATTATATGAGATAGGCAACACTTTATTCTGTAACAGACCCTGTGTTAGACGATTTTTTGCCCAGCTGTAGGCAAATGTAAGTGCTCTGAGCATGATGAAGGTCAGCTAGGCTAAGCTATGATGTTTGATAGGTTAGGTGTATTAAATGCATTTTCAACTTAAAATATTTTCAACTTACAATGGGTTTATCCAGATGTAACCCCATTGCAAGTTGAGGAAGATCTGTCTTCTTTTTAAATTATGATAAAAAACATAAAATTGACCATCACCATTTTTATGTGTACAGTATAGCAGTATTAACTACATGCACACTGTTGTGCAACAGATCTCTAGAATGTTTTCACCTTACGAAATTGAAACTCTACACCCACTGAACATCTCCCCCTTTCCACCTTCCCCCAGCCCCTGGCCACCACCATTCTACTTTCTGTTTCTAAGAGTCTAACTTAGATACTTCATGTACGTGGAATCATGCAGTATGTGTCCTTTTGTGACCAGCTTATTTCATTTAGCATAATGTCCTCAAGGTTCATCCATGTTGTAGCCTATGACAGAATTTTCCTTTTTAAGGCTGAATAATATTCCATTGTATGTATATACAGTAGCCCCCTGTTATCTGTGGGGGATACATCCCAAGACCCCCAGTGATGCCTGAAATCGTGGAAGTACTAAACCCCATATAGACTATGTTCTTTTCACTTAACAGAAGCACCTGACGGCTTCTCTTGGGCATATCAGAATCGCCAGCATCGCCACTCTTGCGCTTTGGGGCCATTTTAAGTAAAATAAGGGTTATTTGAACACAAGCACTGTGATACCGCAACAGTCGATCTGATGACCGAGAAGGCTACTAGGTGACTCAGGAGCAGGTAGTGTATACAGCACAAATCTGCTGGACAAAGGAATGATTCATGTCCCAGGCAGGACGGCGAGAGATTTCATCACACTACTCACAACACCGCACAATTTAAAACTTATGAATTGTTTATTTCTGGAATTTTTCCGTTTAATATTTTCAGACTGCGGTTGACTGAGGGTAACTGAAACCATGTAAAGTGAAACCACACATAAGGGGGGCCTACTATACCACATAGTCCCTTCATCCATAAATGGACATTTAGGTTGCTTCAAATCTACAGCATCCACATTATAACTTATCAAAATTAATCTGAACAGTTCCACACCAAAAAAGGTTCTATGGCATCCTCAAATGTAAGACTTGTCAACAGGCTGGTTTCACTTTTGAGAACATGGCTCCCCTGGACAAGGCTGCCCACAGCTGAGAAGGGCAAGTGGGACAAAAACTATCTCTACGGCCGTTCTCCCTAGTATGAGGGGCGGCCGAGCAGAGCCAGATCATAAGAAAAGAGAAAATGCTCTTCAATACAACTGTGCAAAAAAGTGTCGTCAGAAAGCATATGAAAAAGAGAAAACTGGGGATCCTCATCTTTTACAATCAAATTATTAGGTACAAATAGAATAATTTTGCTTCATTTAGCAGTCTGGGAGAATATAAGCTATTCAAAACCAAATGGTGTATTTCTATTTTTGATGGGCATTAAGATCACATGAATAATTAGTATTTTATTGTTCTCATAAAATTAGTTTGTTATTATTTTACTTTTATACCAAGTTTACTGATAACCGAGAAAACCCATTAATATTTCTAAAGTTAAAGATGGTATGTCATGAAATAAGAGATCATAAATTCACTAAAAATGAGTTTTATGATTACTCTTACGTGAGACGTAGCCTACTTTTCATTCAGTTTTTTCAAGGACAATGTTGATGAAGAAACAATTCTCAGAATCTACACAAGCGATTCTAACTCCAGTTTTAATCAAAACTTTGATACCTCATTACATCTGTGTGAAGTCTGGATAACCAGATGCCAAGGAAATAACTGAACTCCATTACACAAACGACTGCGTAACAGCGCAAAAGTGCAGGACAGCTTTCTAGTCCCTTACCTCAAAATGCAGTCTCAGATTTACAAGTCAAGCACTGATACACTCGGCACACGTGAAGTGAACCACCCGGCACAAACCTTCCGAACAGAGGCTCATGTGCCGCAGCCCCGCTGGCAGTCTGGGGGGCCTGAGGGACTGCTTTTAGAATGTTTTTTAAAATGCATTTATAAATTACAAAGAAAACTAATTATAATGAATTATGGGTATCAAAAACATGTTTGATATGTGGTAGAATAATAAGACAGATAAGGTCTAGTGGCATATCTTAACTCATAATTTCAAAATATTGATGAGTATAAATAATATTTCGAGATCTCTGGAACAAGAAACGTGATATGAAAATATCTGTGATTTCTATTCGTGACAAAGTCACCGGCAATGCAAATACTACTGATTTGTCACCTACACAATGGTAGGAAATTAAATTTCTGTTAAAGGTTAATGAAAATAAAAATACCATTTTTCCCATTCAATTACACAGATCCCCTGAAGTTTGGACCCTTGCTATCCTATACATAATAAAACATCAAGGTGAACGCAGTTTGGCTTTCTTCAATCAAATTTAGACTGAATTACACGGTCATATTTCTTTAATTAAATTAAGAGGAAAATATGCTAGGACAGCTCTTACCTGAATTATCTCTGGAGCTACTTGCAAGGAGGGCAGGTATTCTTGTTGAAGATACTGAACACATTCTGGGCCCTGAAAATTAAAAGATAATTGTAACTAAATTATTTTCTTCTTTGACATTAATAATGATTAAACACAAACTGGAACAACATGTATAAATAACTTAAAACATAATATGGGATTGTGATTAAGAACACAGACTCTGGAGCCAGACTGCTTTGGTTTGAAGCCTGGCTCTGGCAAATTTTTGGTAACTTGGGCAAGTTACTGAACCTCTCTGAGCCTCGGTTTCCCCATCTGAAAAATGGAGTTATTGTGAGGACTGGATGAGTTAAGAAATGTAAAGCTTTTAGACTAGCACTTAGTATTCACTACGTGTTAACATTACTTAGTGTTATGTGGTGCTAAAGGTGAAACAATCTTCTTCTAAATGCAGCAGGTCACAAAGCCAGAGCCTTCCATGCACAGAAAGGAGACAGCAAGGAGGTCCTCTTATTCAAATAGTCCACCACTGGGTGGACTACAGCGTGTCTGTGGGTGCAGGAAGGGAAGCCTTTGGGCAGTGCCAGCATAATGACCATCTTTAGAAACTAAAGTACCAGCAAGAAATATCAAAATGATAGGTTAGGAGATAATAGCAATAAAAGGGCACTTCCCTTTTCCTGTTCAATAAACTAGGGAACAGGAATTTAGTAGCAGGCTGAGGAGACCAAGGCGCAGAAAGATACGGTGATTTGCACAGTTTGCTGTGATGAAATTGGTACAAAAAGCAGACTTCTAAAATCATTGCTCTTCATTGCATCTTCTAGTACTTCTAGATGCTAAAAACTATAGTAGTTTTCTGGTATTTTTGATAAACTTGGTGGAGGGATGGGGGAAGAACTCCACAAACTAACCCTTACTCCTGCCCCTTCTCAACAGCCACAAAGGAACTTAGGAAACACTTGGAAAGAGTTTTCCTATAGCAATGTGTTTCTGAGAGGATGGCCTCAAGCAAATGTAAAAAAAGCAAAAAAAAAAAAAAACCCCAGCTAATTTCACTTTCAAACTTGAATATGACTTAAAGGCTTTAATATGTTGGTGACCCCCAACCTGGCCCCACTGAAAGTAACAGTCATCCAAATGAAGTCAATCCATCTCTCCTCCTCAATGAACTTCCCTGCATGAACACCTGGGTTTCCTATTGAATATTACTGCTCCTGAATCCAAGGATTTCTGTACGTTCCCTCCTCTACCATGACTCCGGGCCCTCTAACCCGATGGATCTAGGTCACAATTTAACGACCTTTCAAAGGAAACCTGTTCCTCATTGAGGGGAGGTAACATTGCATTGTCTGTCTGTTTCTCAGAGTCTTTCTACCTTTTTCTTTAGTCCAGTCTCCCTATACTTAACTGCCCCCACACCGCTCATCACCTCATGTAACCCCACTGTTATCACTTAAAAATGGAGCAGAGCTTTTTTTAATCAGGAAAAGTAAACTTGTACCTCATGAGGAAGTCAGTCAAGTGAATAAATGAGAAAATAGAACAATGAAGCAAAACATTTTCAAACATAATATTCAATTTGATTCAATTCTTTGTATGTCTAAACGAGAGCTTCTAAGAACAAGACAAATACTTCTCAACTATAAACACTGTTCTGTTTCTTGTCGTTCCATCCTCTTTGACTCTCTAGCATCCAACAACGTCAACCAATCTCCTCTCTCGTGCCCCTCTTCCTTTAGCTTTCACACCTTCCCTTCTACCTGTAGCTTTCTCTTGACTCTCGCTTTAGCCGAGGTTCCTTCTGTCCTGGTCTCAAAAGTCTCCTTCATTCCTACCTCTTCACCTTGCCCAACTACACACTGAGGACTCCAAAATCAGTATTTAGTCCTAACTGCTTCAGACCCATATTCCAAACCGCTCTCAACGTTTTTTCCATCTAGCTATCTTCAATTAGTACCCTACTGCCTTCCCCACTTTTCACATATAACACACATAGTCCCATTTTAGTTTTTAGCTATTACTTCTGCCTCTGCACTTTAGCTGAACAGGATAACACTATTTTCTAGGAATCTAGCACGCAGCACCTGACCTGTCTTCATAACCCACTCAACTTTGCCCACCAGGCCAGCTCTTCCTCATGTCAGTCCAATCAATCTACATTTGTTTTAAGGTCTATCAAAAAAAAAAAAAAAAAAATCACCTCTTTCTTATGGCTTTCTTAGATTGACTTCATAGGCAAAACTGCTCATTCATCTTTAGTCCCACAATATTACATTTAATATAGAGGGACTAATTTGATATATCTCTATTAAAGTATTTACTCAACCCATCCCACTGAGTTGTTTATGACTGGTGTCCCCTGATTCTAAGCCCTACAAATATTGGGGGACTTTTTATTCATCTTTATACAGCTCCCCTACTGCCCCCACAGCCCCAAAACACATACCTCTCACCCTAGTACACAGCAGACACAAAGAAAATGCAGCTGAACTGAAAACCCTTCAAATCTCTATCAGAATCAGAAACTCAAGTTCAAATGAGGGAGTGAGCTGCATGGAGACTGATGACCAAGAGCTCATGCTTGTTTCTAGGGGGTGAGGGGAGTGGACTGCAGCCATGTGGGCATGCCAGTCCTGTGTGGACATCCTGGCTTTGAGGGAAGTTGGAGATAGAAATTTTTGTTAAAAAAAAAGAAAAAAGATCTGATTTTTAAATATTGGCAACCCAACTTATTTAAAAATACTGTATAAACCAAGCAACATACCAGCTAAATTCAGCCCCAAATCACTTACGATTTACACAAATGATTAGACTGACAAAGAGAACAGAACGTTTTACAGCAGTGACGTGCTCTAACTACTTGTAATACTAAGAAGCTGGAGAAATCTGTCTGTGAAGACTCTACTAGATTGTGAAATTTGGATCTTGAAATTCTGGTTAAGATTTTCCACATTCTTTGTCAACCCAAAACAAACATAAATTTTAACCTTCCTGTTACCCAAAACATGAAGAACAATAATGGATACTGCTACTTTCAATCAACCCCTCCCTCATATCCAAAAATGTCAGAGTGGAAGTTAATTAACTTTTATAAAAGATACAGCTTTCAAGAACAAGATGAGTCCAATACAATTAAACCATAACGCATATACACGTGAGATAGAGATGACGGGGCCGGAGTCCAAAGCTCACCCGTTTGAGATGAATTGTCTTCAGCGTCACTGCACACTCAGATAGAGCCTGAGAAAAACAAGTTTAATTTTTAATAGAGTCGATTCTCAGTTACTGATCCAACTTTTCTATTTCCCCGGCCACTGCTCTTGAACATTACTTCCAAAGAAGAGACGGAGGAAGGGAAGGTCACAGGCAGATGGAATAAGTGGGTTGGACAGAAAATGAAAAAAAGAGAAAAATATGAAAGTGCTGTCTTCACGCAGTAAATTAGAATTATGAAACCTAGCTTTGACTAGGTTGTGGGGAAGAGAGTAGAGGGCAGCTGCTTGACGTTCAGTGTTTGGAAGATGGGATTTGGGGAAACCATTGTATGAGGAAGAGAAAGTTACTCTTAATGGTTAGAAGAAAACCAATATGCACAAGTTTTAGAATGAAAGCAGTAATAAGAAACTACTAACTCAGTCGAGTTCTAAAGAATGTTTCTATTATGTACACTTTCATGGTCCCCAAAAGAGTCTTGGTTGTTAATATTGGAAGAGCTGGATTTTACATAGTCAACTTTAGCATCGGGATTCATAAGAATCCACAAAAGGTCCAGAAAGTAACATCAACCTTTTAAAAATGAATCCTAATTTGAAATTTTATATATATATATATATATATATATATATATATATATATATATATATAAAGGCAATGAAACCTAATATAATCAGCCTGATATTAAGAAGAAATTGTGAGTTAGAACACATGAGATCTACACAAGGTGAACCAAGATTCCTGGATGCTTACCAACACTGTTTGTGCATCTGCCAGGTCAAAGGTTTGTTTTAAAGGCGCTAGGAAACAGGCGGGGACAATGTGCTTATAAACAAAATCAGCAAATCCCACTGGTCCATCTTTACCTCCTGTCAAGAGAATTCAAATTTTCATCTTGTATAAAAAGAAAGTCAATTAATTTATCACTGGGGAAAATTAACTCTCAGCTCCCGTCTGTGTTAGGGCCAGGGTCCCATTTCATCTCTAAGAGTCTTAGGAAACAGGCTGAGGAATGAAGTTTAAAGAAAAACCACCTTACCCCAGAGTTCCACCAGCTTGGAGAGGATGATAAAGCATGTTTTCTGTGCAATTGGATCTGGATATTCGACGGCTCCTTGAATGACAGTCACCAGCACTCGTTCCACATTCTCTGCACCTGGATAGAAAAAAAACTTGAGTTCAGTTTCAAAAAGAACTAGAAAGGCAACCTGAAGCTCTCACTTCATATACAGTAACAAGACAAAAGCATTTATAGAGTTGATAAGATCCCTCAATTTTTATTAACTCAGTTCCTAAATTTTTTTTTTTTTGGTGAGAAAGATTGGCCCTAACAATTGTTGCTAATCTTCCTCTTGTTGCTTGAGGAAGATTGTCCCTGTGCTAACATCCATGCCCATCTTCCTCTCTTTTGTATGTGGAACACCACCACAGCATGGCTTGATGAACAGTGTGTTGGTCCGTGCCTGGGATCCGAACCCACGAACTCCGGGCCGCTGAAGCAGTGTGCAAACTTAACCACTACACCACTGGGCCGGCCCCTCAGTTCCTAAATTTTAAGCATAAAACTTTGAAAAATCACTATTCCCTTGTTATCTTGCCCCCTGGATTTCCTATATAGCAAAATTCTTTATGTTGATCTATACAGTCCCATTTATTTTTCATTTCAAAATGGCAAATTGGCCAGCAGGACTCAATTGTCAGGTCAAATCTGGCAAGTAGCCACCATGCTATAAAGAACCCATTAAAGAACCTGCCTTAGGAAAAGGGGAACTGAATACAAATTAACTTCAAGGTCCTCTATGTGAAGCTGATTCCTACCCTGATACTAACGAACTCTTATCCTAGGGGCCAACAAACAACCAGTTCAGAAGTTCAGTGTTTACTTCAACTAGCTCTTGCTCACATAGATGTATAACTGTGACAAGGACATTAGCAGACAACTCAGGCATCGCTCTCGCCCTGACCTTGATTTGCTATGACTTCGCTCATTCCACTGCCCGTGACTGTCTGCAGGAAAGCAAAATAACTCCTCCGCAACATCTGCTTCTCTAAAGCGGCAGACTGGTCGTTTTCTTCTGCTGGTCGGAGCAGCACTTCAAAAATTGCATGAAGCAGAGGCATGAACATTTGTTGTAAAAACGGGGATACCTGTACCTGAAGATAAGAAACAACTATTACTACTTCAGAAATGAGTAAGAAAATTATTAATATGAAACGTACAAAAAACATGTTTTACATAAAACCTTTCCCCAGAGTTTCCATGTAGGATATATATTTACATAATTTAGTTAGCAAATATCAACGTTAAGACAAAATCTACATAGCATAAACATTATTGAAAGCCTCAAAATGGTTAAGTTGAACCCACTTCCTACAGTTCAAGATTCACGTTAAAATAATACGGAGTCAGGGCTGGCCCCGTGGCTGAGCAGTTAAGTGCGTGCGCTCTGCTGCTGGCGGCCCGGGTTCGGATCCCGGGCGCGCACCGACGCACCACTTCTCTGGCCGTGTTGAGGCCGCGTCCCACATACAGCAACTAGAAGGATGTGCAGCTGTGACATACAACTATCTACTGGGGCTTTAGGGGAAAAAAAAATAAAATAATACGGAGTCAGACGTATTTCACAATCGAATATTGCCCTGGATTATTTTCAAATTTAAATTCTCAAGAAATAAATTCTACTGCTAAATTATAAATGAATTTATATGATTGAGCTCTCAGACTTTACACGCCCTTGGGCAAATTCCTCAATTTTTCTGTGCCTCAATTTTTTCATCTATAAAATACCTATCTCCTAGGGTTGTTACAAGGATCAAATAAATTAACGTACAAGAACATGCTTACAAGAGATTTTGAACACAGAAAGCACTACCGAAGTGTTAGCCATTTTTATCAGCCAGCTTATACTTGGGTTAAATTTCCTTATGTGTAACACTGACTTTAGTACATTTAATCACTTTTAAACTCCTGCTTGGGCACCCAAACTACAATGTTTTTTATTTACCTCTTTAGATATTTAGTACTCAATGCTGCTTTATTTGCTTTTCTAAAACACCAGAATAAAAGTTTTCTTCTGCTGCACAGAACAGATAAGGCCTATTTTTATTAAAACATCTATGTGTCAGGCAGTGTTGTAGACTTTGGGGATGATAAAAATACATACGATCCATGTCCTCAACTAACTCATATTTTAAAAATACCAATCGGCAAACGCCAAAATATGTCTAAAGATAAATACACCTAATCTTTCAGCCAGGAGATTCTCTGAGCTCTGAAGGTTTGTGGCACCTTAAACTTGGCCGTAATCTGGTTGATGAGAGGAATGAACTCCTGCAGGTCTTTGGCCTCGCAACCTTTGAGCATGTGTTCTGCGGCAGGAGGGATGAAGGGAAGAACTTCCTCCTCCAGGCAAATGATCATGCGATGAAGGAAAGTGCGAACCCCACTTCTGAGAACATCCTTTTGTAGGGGACAACTGAGGGCCGGCAAGAATGTCTGTAAACAGTCCAGGTAAACTTCGGAACAGCCACATTGTTTCACAGTCTGCTTGTTGCTGAAAGCTTTGCTGGTTCGACTATATAAGCAAATCAGACAACTAGTTTAAAGTTTATTCTTTACAAGTTTTATAGAGTAATCAAAAACAATGCACAACAAATTATGAAACTGACGAAATGAAGAAGCCAATTCCTTATTTTCCAGGTCACAATTACGTCTATCTTTAGCTAATACAGTTATTTGTAAACTATTGCTTCTAGTTACCATTCCAGAAAGGGCTCAAATTAAATGAAATGAATGAGATGTAGTTAATACAATCCCTCTAATGTGAGTCCACCTTAATGTTTTACTAAGATCCTGACAGAGTATGCAGAAAAAAGAAAAAAAAATCTACTTACTATGACTAGGCTGTGCTAGACGATCTGCAAACTACCCATGTAAATTTAGAATCAAGTTATTTATACAACCTCTAATATTAGCTTTTGCACTGAAGTCTTCTGTAGAGCAATTTCTCTATATAGCTTCTAATTAGCAATCACTACACCTTTCACCCTGTAATTGTTTGCCAATAACAAGATGGGGAGAGAGAAAAACAGCAGCTTGAGTGGTCTTCAGGACACAAGGCAACAGCTAAGAAGCCTCAGATCTTCTCTTTAAGGTACCAAGACGGATCCAAGATGTCTCAATAGGCCATTGGTATACAAACACTTTAGCTAATCCCCTTAAATACACGATCAGTTTATATCAAAGAAGTCAGAGGAGTTAAGGTTTTAGACAGTTGTCAAGCCAGAAATGCAGAATGTTATGTGATCCATTGCCTTCTTCTGCTAAATATTCTAATTCACTGAATTCACAAAAGGAACATGTGTGCCCAATTCTAAAAGATCCAAGTAAATGGTTGTGTGTGTGTAGAGATGATCACCTTACAACTTGAGCTGCGATCACACTCACCTGGCAAATCCCACAGCATGGTTGAGACAGTCTGCTAGAGACGCCTGCCTTTCTTCGTCTTGTGCCAGCATCAGTTTTTCTAACAGAATTTTAAACTTCTCCATGAGTGGAGTCAACAGATTCCTCATTAACGCCTGCTTCCGCTCCGCTGGGTATTCACTGTTAACAATCAGCACTCCAGCTGTCTCATAAATAAATAGCTGATCATCGCTGCTCAACAGAGACTGGTAACCATTCTCCTAAAAGGAAATGCAGTCTGATTGCAGTTTTTCTTTGTTCTGTTCCTCTCATTTAAGCAGAGTAAGTGCAAGAGGGACAGACAAGAGATGTAATCTATCACATCAATTCATCATTAAAAGTAGGTCGAGTACTTATAAAAACAAATTTTCTCCCAGGACTATATAATGGAAAGAAAACTGAATCAGAAGTCAAAAGATCACGGGTCTAATTCTATCCCTGACAAGACTTTGCAAATGGTCATATAAGACAATTATTAGTTAACCTTCTCACTTGTTTCCTTTTGTAAAACTCTTATTTGTAAGATTACGAGGCTAAAAGTGAGATGTACAAAGATGCTTTGAGTGTTAGTACAAAGGCCACACAGTTAATACTTTAAAGAGTGTTTAAGAGTTGAATAACAACAAAACCACACAATCAATACACACACACACACGTCATTACTTTAGAACATCTGAAAATAAGACTGCAAATGAAAACAACAGATCTCATTCAAGCACAAGCAAACATCCCATATACTAGCCAATTTTTATTAATGGGTTTTGTTATTTTTTACATTTACTGTTATTTTTTACATTTATACAGTCAGAGAGGCCAAGAGGATGGGGAAGAATATCAAAGGCCCCTCTAGGTCCAACACTAATGTTCCCTGTTAATAAATTACATACACAATATTATAACTCATTATGATCTCAATAAAATAATTGAGAAAAAAATTATATAAAAACCTAGTCTTAAAACAGATAAATTATGTGGTAGTCTTATAAAAGAATTCCTCATCTCTTAAAAAAGAAATGTCTCTATATAGAAGTAACTAAAGCATTGATTAACTACCACTAGGACTAAGCCCTGCCCTAGGAGTTGAGAACACAAAGATAAAGGAGCTATATAAATATAAGGTACTCAAAAAATGAGCACTCATAACCCTATTGAGCAGTCAACATTCGGTAAAAGCAATGTGAACCGGGTCTTTTCCTATACTAAAAAAGATTACAGGCTCAGTACAAGTCCTTGTTTATATGTACTGTATGAAAAACATGAAAAATTTCCAATATCACTAAAATAATATGGCTAAATATGGCTTTTTGAACACCTAAGTCTTATGAATGAGTGTGAACTGCCAAGGAAAACTGGCATAACCACTGAAATACTTATTCATGTATAGGTTTCTAGAGTATGTAAGCAAAGGTAATTTAACCATATAATTCACTAGTAACCTTTCATGCAGCGAAATTACATAACCTTTGCACCCTAAATACCGACACTTAGTTAAAAAAACAAAAGTATTAATTCATGTTTAAACACTTTTCAAGTGGCAGCGCTAGTAATAACTTATCAAAATGAAAAAAATTAGTCAATGTCAGTATTTTGCTTTACACAAAAACATGTATCAGTCAGGGCCGGCCCCGTGGCATAGCGCTCACTCTGCCCCTGGTGGCCCGGGTGCGTATCCCGGGCGTGCACCGATGCACCGCTTGTCAGGCCATGCTGTGGTAGCATCCCATATAAAGTGGAGGAAGATGGGCACGGATGTTAGCCCAGGGCCAGTTTTCCTCAGCAAAAAGAGGAGGATTGGCATGGATGTTAGCTCAGGGCTGATCTTCCCCACAAAAAAAAAAAAAAAAAAAAAGCCAAAACAAAACAAAACAAAAAAAACATGTATCAGTCAAAATGTGCTTACAAAATATCTCAACTTAAATCTTTCTAGTCACATGGACACCAAAATATTTAGATCAACTAGCATTAACATTTGTTTTTACTCTAAGACTGAAGATACACAGAAAAACTTCAGTCTAATAGTTAGCAGTCACTGAGAATGGCCAGTATGATCACAGTGCTAAATCGAGAATAATTCACAACTTGAATTTTTCCTTCTCCATCAAATGCTTCACCAACATTTAACAGTACAGAGAGAGCAGACCATATCTGACACTGCCCGATTTATCAGTCAACTCTTGATCCCTACTTCTATTACTAGGTTTTGCTTATTATACCTCAACAGAGTTTGGTAAACAGAACTAACCAACCCTTGCATGCCCACCCCTCACCCCCATTAAAATAAAATGCCCACAAAGGCATTAACACTAAAGGCTAAAGACATATGCGGCCTCAATATTTGGGGAAAACTTATAACTTAGAAGGATACTTACAGGTGGAGAAAGCTCTAATAAATCTTGTATTCTATTCAGAATATCCTCAATGAAAGGATTCATTTGTTTACTGAATAAAGGCAAAAAGGAAAATCACAATTACTCACATAATAGTGCTTGAAAAATTGCTAAAATACCGAATTCCTCTTAAAGGCAGAACTAAAAAAAGTTCAGCTCTAAGCTAGTCACAAGGGATTATTAAGACTAGCTATGATTTTTATAAATTACAACCATATAAGCCTAAGAACAAGTAGTTTTCTTTTTTTTTTTCTTTTGTGAGGAAGATCAGCCCTGAGCTAACATCCGTGCTAATCCTCCTCTTTTTGCTGAGGAAGACCAGCTCTGAGCTAACATCTATTGCCAATCTTCCTCCTTTTTTTCCCCAAAGCCCCAGCAGATAGTTGTATGTCATAGTTGCACATTCTTCTAGTTGTTGTATGTGGGACGCAGCCTCAGCATGGCCAGAGAAGCGGTGCGTCAGTGCGCGCCCGGGATCTGAACCCGGGCCACCAGTAGTGGAGCGCACACACTTAACCGCTAAGCCACGGGGCCAGCCCCGAGAACAAGTAGTTTTCATACCAAAAAATGGTACTAGTAAAGAACAATACAATACAAAACAGATTAGGTTAAAAATGTATTTCCAAGGAACATATTCTTTAGAATTTCAAAGACAGCATACAGTGACTCATGGCAATAAAACTGCTGGTTAAATAAGTAACTAATGTCATTAGTGATGGCAGGTGTTACATATAAAAGTATGCAAACGGATCACTTTTTAATGATGAACAAAGTACCTGGCTAATGAGAAGGAAAAGAAGTCATAACATCACGATACAAAAAAGAACACCTGATAAAAAAATGCCTTAGCAAATAATGTCTTATTTAATAATTTTAAAAATGAGAATTAAAAGTAATAGCTGAAATTTGGTACTTACTTGAGAGATTTGACAAATCTAGAAAACAGGTAAGCAGTTCTGCTCCGTACTTTTGCGCTAGAATGCCGGAGACCCCTGTGATCTAAGAAAGCCATCTAAAGAAACAGAGACATCTTTACTCTTTCTGCACTTACTTAAGGCTTTATTGCTATTGTCTGGATATATTTGTGTTCACATCAAATTTTACTTCCTAATCCTAGGAGGCAGGAACCAGGTATATATGGTATTCCCATACTATACACAAATAGACTCTGGAGGGTTAAAGTTTTGTTTCAGATGACTGATTACACAGAAACTGTCCTTTTTAAAGAAATGGAGGTAGGGTTAGTTTCAGCGTGTTCAAGACTTTTTGGATCTGGAAAAGGTTATAAAAGTTAGAATACTATCTGCTTATTAGCTGAAATACATGGAAAATAACAAAAAATGAGAGTAAAACGAATACTTACCAGTACACATGGAATGTGTTGAGGTTCAACCGTGAAAAACTTTTCATATCTAACAACAGTTTCAAAGAACTCCAATGTCACAGACGTGTGCTGATAGGAACTTACTCCTGATGTTACCAGCTGGAGCAGGAAAAAGTCAGGAAATCCATCCTTATTTATTGCAATGTCAAGATGCCCCAGTATTAACAGATACTAAGCTATAACAATTAAAGAACTCCCATTAGCTTATAGTGAAAACAGAAAGTTATAGTCAAAATAAATTATCTTCAGTATACTTACAGTTCGCATCATATCCTGCAAAGCACTAGCTTTTGAAACATCCCCTGAGAAGTGAGCACCGTGAGATACCGGAAGAGCTTCTGCCAACATATACAGCAATCTTATTGCTACTTCAACCTCCATAAACCGTGTCGTCTGCCAATTCCTACCAAGGTATAACACGTCAGTGAAATCTGAACACAAACTTTTCACACAACTAGTGCTACACAGGATACAAGGACACCAACAAAAACCTCTTTCATTATTAAAAAATCATACAACTGATAACTTTGCCAGGCAACATAGTTTACATCACAAAAGTAAAAATAACTGATGTAATCCATTTTATTGTTTATGTCAGTGTTTGCCCCCCAAGGATCACGATAAATCAGAGACAACGTAAAAGCAGTTTCAGACATACACGTAAGATCTTAATAAGTAATATAAATAAGTTATGTGAATCACTTATTGGAGACCACCATCAGGGAGAAAAGAAAGAGGTGACTTGTTACAGAAACAGTAACAAACTTACTGCAGTGTAGAACTAAACACTCTGCGCACAGAAGCCAGCAGTAACTCTGGGGAAACTTGAGCGAGCCTGTCCAACAGCAACTTCAGCTGTTTCCTATACTCTACAAACATAGCTTCATCTTCACCCTAAGATGTATTTTAAAATTCTCATTTTAAAAACTTAAAAGACCTTAAAATTCATGTAAATAGTGAGTTCTTATTAGTTTTCTGCATTTACAAATTTAATACATACTTTTATTTTTTTCATCAATATTTATTTATACAGGAAAACTTATTATGCTTAGTGGCCTCTCCCCTCCTGCTAACAAATAAGACTTCCTGAACATAGCCCTAGACCTCGAAAGCCTAAAGCCAGGAAGAGCATGAGGAGGAGGTTAAGGACGAGAGTCTAGAGCTGGAACGGGTTCCCAGTGGGCTTTGCGAGACTTCTGGCACCTTATTTATACTCCTTGTAGCTCAGTGTCGACTGTAAAAACTGTAATATTGTACGACTGAAGATATTATTTGTAGCGAGCCTGGCACGTCGTAAGTGCGCTATGTGTTGGTCATCACCACTATCATCCTTTTACAGTCCCAAGTTTCTGAATGCCTGAGGTGGGGTAGACCACTGTAGCACACAGCCGGAGTACACGCCACGACTGAGCTGCCAGAAAGCCCATGATGGCCCTCGTGTTTCAGGAGAACCTGACTCTCTGGCAGCCCTGGACAAGACTTCTCACCAGAGCAAGTCCAGACACATAAGTGCCTCATTCCCACTCTCCCACAGACACATGATCTGAGGTCCCCAACCGGGCCTCAACTCATCACTCTTATTAAATACAAAGTGAGATACGATCACCAATAATATTGTCAATATTTTACACAGTTCAATGCTACAACGTGTTTTTCAAAAGGGTTGTTTTAAAAAGGGACAAAATACCAAAAATGAAGAATTATGAGGCTTCCATTAATTTCACCTAAGGTCGAGGTCAATATGAACAAGACTAATTTGTGAAATAGCTCGTTTCAAAGGACCCTAAAATAACGAAAACTTGAATTATTAATTTCATGTACATAAACAGTAAAATTAAAACTGATTTCTCCTCTGTGAGAAATTCTTACCTCATTTTCAAAGTTATATTCTTCATCATAAGTTAATTTTTTCATAACAGCCAACATGATTGCCTAAAATTAAGAATAAAGTATCTTTTGTCAATTAGTCTCCTTTAATTTGATAGACTTTGAAATTAAGCTATATTTCAATGCAGGCTGCAGACAGAGATTCTATCATTGGTTTAAAAGAAGCAAGAAGTCAATTACCTCTACATTAGCTTTTTGCTGATCCGAGAGCACTGTGAGCTGTTAAAAAATAAGCAATAATTTATTAGGTTTCCTAAAGTTATACCTGCTTATCGGGACATTTTTCTGATTAAGATCTTCTAAAACATGCACACAACCTTTCTGGAGTGCAGGCTGGCAGCCCCTTTCTATACTTACAATGTACCTAACCTAAGAGCCAGCAACTCCTCTTCTAGTAAAAAACTTGACATGCAGGTAGACATGTAGGTAAATTTAATTTTTAAAGATACTTATTGTGCATTCAGCAGAGAAGCAGGTTCGAGGACAGTAAAGTATGATTTTCCCTTATTTTTAAACAAGGCAAAACAAGCCTAGAAATCTATTGAGATAAACAATGGGATGACCAATAGTGACTTTAAGTTTCTTCATACCTCTCCACCGTGCCTAAAATTATTCAAAGTGCGCGTGCGGACGTGTGTTATGTTCACAACAATAAAAGAGAAGCTAAACTCAGTTTGGAAAAAAATAATTTTAAGCTTGCCTTGATTCAACAAATCCAATGTAAAGAAAACAGGAATGGCTCTTTCATCTAACGTCATAACGAGAAGTTACTAATTCTTTAAAAGGCTACATGCTATAATATGGAGACTAATACCTTCTACATTTTAAGTTCTTATTGGAAGCAACTCTCTAGCGGGAAATTTTTAATTGTAAAAATTTGTTTATAAGAAATGATGTACATGTAATTAAAATAATGAACCATGTGTAACAAAATTTCTACTGTATTTAGAAATAAACACAGATTCAAAATGAAAAAATTACCTAACCTATAACTAATTCTGAAGCCTGTTAGTCTAGGAAATTTTAGAACCTAGCGATTCCTGTTTTCTGGCTAAGGTGCTAAAAGGAAAAAAAAAAAAAAAAAAAGGATAGAAATATATTAATATTTAATAGTAAATATTGTTAGGTAGTAGAATTATGGGTATTGTCTTATTGTCATTTTTCCTATATTTTCCAATTTTCTATGGCTCTTTTATATTATCTACTGGACAAAAAGATCAAAACAAGGATTTACCTGTTTCAAAATATGAAGATAATCATAACAAAATCCAATAATGTTAGAAGAGATGTCGTCATCCTCATGAATTAGTAGCTGCAACATTAGTGCCACTTTTGTTTCAATAGCTTGTAGTGCCTCTTGGGCATTCTTGATATCTCCATTCTTAATTAATTTAGTCCAGCTAACTATCAAAGACTGTCCCATTCCATTTACCAGCTTAGAAAATCTAGCCAGGAAGTCAACATCTTCTTCCTATATGCAATCAAGACAGACCTCAATTGAAAACCTCCCACCTCAGAGTAAGAGGGACCACTCAAAACTTTAGTATGAACCAAGTGCCAAGTATAGGATTCAATTTTAAACTAACATTAGACATTTAACAAGTCTACCATTTTGACTGGGGAATTTTTAGAATTTGAATTCTTCTACTATTATTATCCACTAGTATTCTTTAAACACCTATTTCTAATGATTATAGTCCTGGAGACACTGCCAGCTTTATAAAAGCTTAATTAAAAAAAAGAGATCTACGGTTTCAGAACATTCTCTTGAAACTGAACTTAGTAAATACTCTCTAATAAAGTTAATGCTGTCCTATTGTGGAATGTGTAACAATTTAGAACAGCCCTTTCTGACACTATTTATTTTGAGCCTTAACTGTGCTGCAGAGATGGAACTATTACAATCACCTGCCTATAGTCATACCGGCACCAGAGCCCAAACTCAAACTTGGATTATTTTTATTAATTATCCTTATGATGTTCTCCCATAGAAAGAGATTTTACCTTCACCATTTTAGGTTTTTTACCAGGGACTAAATAAGACAATTATTAGCAATGTAAGAAAATACTACCACTCATCCGTGAGCAAGGAAAACAGCAGGGCCGTATTACTGACATTTCAGCTATACAAAGATCCCTTAGTAATTCTTTATCATTGTCACAGGTAAAATTAAAATAAAAACCTTCAAATTCTGTTTCTATGTTACTAATTTACCACACTCAGAGGCCTCACTCTGTCAGGGCTAACCTCTAACAGGTCAAATGAATAATGATCCACAAGTATGGTGCAAGTATTTGTAATTGTTGAGTCTAATTTTGGTCAAAATGCACTGTCATGTAAGTAGTACAGTTCCTTGCTACTCAAAGTATGCTCCACGGACCAGCAGTTAACAGCATCACGTGGGAGTCGGTTAGAAATGCACAACTGCAGGTACCACCCCAGATCTTCAAGTTTAAGAACTGGCGGAATCTACTGTCCCTGGCAAATGCTACAGATAACATTATAGCTTTCTGGATACAATGTTTCATTATTATAATCTCAAGGAGAGTTTCCAACATTAAAAGAGAAAAAAAAAAATTTTTTTTAAAGAAGGAAAAAACAATTTAAATTACTACCTATCCTTCTAACAATTTTCAAAACTTTTATATAAATTTACTGACCTGGTCAATGCTGAAAAACCCAGCAGACTGTAACACTTGACACAAAGATTCTACTAGTTTCATTTTATCAACAGGATCCATTCCTTTATTTACAATTTCAAATAAACAGTCGCATGCTTCTTCCCGTAGAACTTCTATTGACATATGACCTAGCAGCATATTTATAAACCTGGGAATGGGGGGATAATATTTCAAATTTATGAGTTTTACATACTGTATTTTGCAGGTTTACATTTTAAAAACATGGGTATACCTACCTATCATTGGCTATAAGGGACAAGTCTATCCAAGAGACATAAGCCCCAACTACTTCAAGGCACTGACACGTCACTTCTGAATTATTATACTGATAATTCTGCAGGATTTGGTACCATGATTCCACCAAGTTTGGAATGCACTGTTCCCTCATGGTATCTTTTATTAGAGTATTCCTACGAGCTTCCTAAAAAATGAAACAAAACACCTTATACGCAATCCAAGTAGATTACCTCACAAAATAACGTTTGACATGTGAACACAGCAATTTCCTCACTGCCAAACTTCCAGACGCGTTAACACATTCCCTGCCACAGTGTTCTATTTATCAGCTCTAAAATCATATCCCGTTGTTCTTTTTAATTGCTCTTTCCAGTCTCTTCCTCAGTGGCAGACTTAATTTCTTATTAAAACACAAACTATAAATAAACATTGCTTAGAAATCTTAAGCATGTCAAGTTATTTCTCAATGTTATGTAAACAAGATAAACTACTTAAGAAAATGACAATAACTTAAATGCATGATAGCCTTTAAAATTATAAATATGTCTGACATACAATGACCTTAAATTATTATACATTTGAATTCAGCTATTTCTATTATGTTCTTTAAGAATAAGAAAGCTGTATCGGGTAATGACGAACCAGAGAAAGGCTAAGGCAATGGGCTTTGTGACTGAGAATACAGAAGAACTTGGCATTATTCATAAGGAATGCTTCTTCCTCGCTCAGTGACTGTATAGCAGGAGTCAATACAGACCACGTTTCTCTACAAATTCATAGGAGAAAATCAATTTGTGTATTTCACTGGAGAAAGTGCTTACATATTTTAAAAAAAACCCCTAAGTAATACTCTAATTTCAACTTACACCTGGAAAAAAATACCAACCAAGTTCCTTTGTAAAACAAAAGTCATTTTTTTTAAATGTTAGGCAGATTTATAATTATTCTTAAGAAAGTTTGTCTTAAAAAAAACAAAAGACTTCCTGCTCCTTTTATTATATGCCCATTATCTCCTACAAAATCTACACTAAAAACTAAAAACTAATGGGAAGGTACTTGCCTCTGATGTATGCACCACATCTCGATCCACCAACTCGGAGTCAATAGCCATGAGGATCCGGAGGTATAGATCGACTCCCCTTGGATTTAGGTCCACTACTGAGAGAATGTCAAAAAAAAACTTGGGCCATTTAGTGAGATATTCTGTAACAAAAAGTAAGGCGAAGACTTGGGCTGCTTTATTCCGTATAAAGGTCTTCTCTGGTTGGGGATTCAGCATCTGACAAACAGAGAAACAGTCCATGAAATTAAATGTAAATTGAAAGATTCAAACACATTGTCTTCCTATTTATCATTAATAGGCAAAAACCCACCAAACATCAACAAAGTCTAGATTAGCTGTGCAACAAACACGCTTGAAAATGACCAAACGAGTTCAGGGGCCAGATGAGGACAGTCAAGCGAACAAGGGGGCTAACGTTACTTCTCATTCTCACACTTTTAGAGAAGTTTCATGTGCAGAGTTTTACTAGTTCCTATAATTTTTTCTAAGAAGAAAAAAATTCCATTGTTTTTCTTCTAGTTGCTTGCTCTCTAAGGAAAATAAAAATTCTAGCTACACAGCTGCTTTATATGTGAAGATTCGCTAAAAATAACGAAGAACAACATCCTGCAAACTTACTGGCCCTTTGAAAAGGGCTCTTGGTGAAGAGGCTGTCTGGGGGGCGCACCTTTCAAGAGTGAACAGAAAGGCTGCTTTTGGCAGGTAGTAAAAAAAAAAATTACATTTTAATACCAAAGTTTCTACAATGTGTCATGGAGAGCATGACAGTTTTAGTTACTGATACAATTTTAAATTACTGCTAATTTTTCATCTACCCATGATCTTCAAAACCAGCGCTTTTTAAAAAAAGCTATGAGATCAAACGGAGGATAAATGATCTACGTTTTTGAAGTTCCAAACTTGCAAAAATAAAAATTAAAATATCCGGTAATTTGAGGTACTGAATGAAATGACTATTTTACCTGAGCTTGAAGCCAAGATATGAGCGTCTCCCTAATTAGTTGTTGCTGAATAGTAGTTAGTTCTGAATATCTGTTCAAAATAGAGAAGAAAAATAATAATGGCTATATTTGATGTCTGTGGTTTCAAAAAGCAACAGCCTCATATATGTCAAAGGGAGAATTTGTATAGCACTCAATCATCTAAAATTCCGTAAAATAAACTGGTAACACCTCTCATCACCACTACAGAAAAAACACAGGTGGGAGTGGCAAGCGGGGTATCAATATCAATCTTAGTTTGATTTGTGGTTCAGTTCATGTTGAAACAAAATGGCAGCTACACAATTTTTCAGTTGGAAATATGTCCATGTTCTGATGTCTACGGTTTACAGAATAAATCAATAGGCAAACTAAGGGTCCTCTGAGCAGCGATTCACTGCTTTTGTATAGGACAGGGGTTCTGAATACAAGTGCCCACGCGGCCACTCAACTCCAGCAGAGAGTTGTCTCGTAGAGAACCGGGCTCGGTGCTGCTAGATCTTCTAATTTTTCCAGAGAAGCTGGAAATCTATTTTTCCTGTGAAATGGCTGGATTTTTATAAGTAACCAAAACTCAGTATTCTTAAAACTCTTTAGGATAAATCAAAACACATCTATAAACTGACGTAACACACACTGCCCATTTACAACTTGTATTTTGGTTTCCCAAAGAGGGAAATACTAACTAGTTAGTTAAAAACTAGTTAGCTAACAACTAAAAAAATGGCCTCTCCCCATAAATCTCAGAGTCAAAACAGTGAGAAAAGCCTTACTTGTATTTAACTTGATGTTCTAGTACTTGAAAGCAGAAAAACTTTATGTGATCATCACTGAAAAAGAAAAAAAGGGAAATTAGACAAGCAAAGTGTGAATTGCAGAAAACAAATCAAAACCAAAATATTAACAAACAACACAGTCAAAACATTTCTCAAACTAGACCTTCGGCTTGCTTTCTACTTATTTTCATTTATTACATTCACACGCATTTGTTTAAAAAGCTAAGAGAACTTTAAGTATTATACAATATTCAATAGTTCCATTAAATCTGGTGAGCAGAATATCCAAAAAAATTAAGATGCACTCTAAGCATAGTGCTTTGCAAACAGAGGCATTCCCCCTAAATTCCAGATGTTAGGATTCTCAGAACAACTTCTCCATTTCACAATAGAAAGGCTAGGTGTAAAATGACAAATGGTAGAACAGTCAGAGACTGAGGCCAATCAGAGATAGTCATCAGAGTCATCTTAAAATTCAACCCTAGACAGTTCCATTTTCACCATATCCAAAACGAGCAGGATCACCTGGGCTGGCAGTCTAGCCTCAAAATTCATACAGAACACCAAGTTACAGATATACTGCCCTTAGAAATTGGGAGCAAAAATCAATATCCACCAACCATCCACCTTCAACTGTCTCTCTAGGGGTGACGCAGAGTTGCAGTAAAGCAGCTATGAACTCGGACAAAGTCCCTTTAGTGAACAACAATCTGTTCATCCAAGACAGCTGGTTCAGGCCAGGCTCAGTCGTGGAATTTTTCATAAATGAGGCTGGTTAATATAGAACGGAGATGTTATCTTAATTTAGACTACACGAATTAACCAAAGTAAATTCACACATAAGATGATAAACTTAATCTTTTAAAAGTTTTTTTTTTTTAAATTAGGTTTAATTAGCATCTCCCCTAAGACCTTAGAGTTTCTATTCTTATCATGGATGACACTGAAGCCTTAACTAATTACACAAGACTTAGATTTTCCACTCAAAAAATAAACTACAGGATCCCGTTAATTAACAGCTGGCCCTTATTTACTCTAAGACATATGACAGATTTCTCAAAACCAACTTTCACTAAACTGGAGCACTTGGTTTCGGCTATAAAACATAGCAACCGATACCCGCACAAGAACTCCAGCTAGGAGCCATCACTAATCCCACTGGCATCAGCTCCCACCAGAGTTGTCTGCTTACAGCTAGTCAGTTGTGTTTCCCCAAGCCTCACTGTGCCAGTTGTACTAGTTTTGTAATTAAGTAACTTAACTGACTATCACATTAACTAATGAAATGAGCATGATGAGAGTTCCTGTTTTTGTAAAAGTTAGGTTGAATGCTTTACAAAGACTTCATAGAAAGTCACACTGCAGGGAGGAAAAACCTTGTACATATGTGCTGTGTGCTAGGTAACCAGAAGACTTGGAGAGGTGGGGGCAAAGAATTAAAAGGTCTACGAATCTGCACTCATTGTTTCTCAATCCACTACAGAGACCCCAAGTGGAAACTATAGAGGACGGATTACGGGTGTGATCGACGTAAGAATGATGAAGTGAATGCTAGTGCACAGACACGAAGAAAAGACCCTGGTCCAATATCAAGAGATTTGTAACTGAATGTTTATATACTTTAAATTAAAATAAAAAATTAAGATACATATAATTTATGATTACTTCCTTTACCAACTTTTTAGAACACCAACTATCACTCCTCATAAGAAGATAGAGAAGTTTTGACTGTACCAAATTCCAGCTAGGATCTGCTGCCAGGTACACAGCGGAAGGCAAAGGATAGTTTTACTGAAAAGTCCCAGATTGGCCAAATTATTTATTATTTTTCTCATTTCTACACTGAATGGTTTTCCACAACAGAAGTTATAAAATGTTTTTATGAAAACATTTTCCAAATACAGGTAAATTTAACAGTCCTGTCAAGTTCACAGAAATTTAAATTCTTCTAAGAGGCATGCAAATTTTGGTTTAATTACCTGTATGTCCTCTGAGCTAGAGCTTCTGCACAAACCTGCCAGGCATCTGGGGAAATCTTTAACTGCTCAAAATAGGCGAGGGCCTGTAAGATAGCAAAGCAGAAAATGCATTTGGAACAGTCAATCTCAATGCCCCGCCAATACAAAGCAAAATATTCTCGGAGTAGCAAACCAGTAACCAATCAGTGAATCCAAAGAAAAGTATCTAAAACATTGCATTCAGGTTTCTGAATATGTGCAACTTAGTGATCATTCCTAGAAAAAATGTTAAGTAAAAAATAAATTCCATCAGTTAGATACTCAAACCTGTTTCCTTACAGCAAAGGAGACAACACAAAAATGCCCTGCAGACATCACTAGGTTATTAAGAGGATGGAGAGAGAAAACATAGAAGTTGTCTGTCAAGTGCTATACTACTGAGGTATATGCAATTATAAAATGGTATATAAAGGGTATTTTTCCTATTTAATAGCAAATATGCTATTAAAGGGAAGATGGACCTGGCCACCCACTTCTGAAACAACTGGCCATGAAAACTGTATCAATAGCAGAGAAGCATTGTCTGATACAGCGCCGGAAAACGAGAAGATGGCGCAAAAAGACTGGGCAGGGTTCCACTCTGCCGTCCACAGGGTCGCTAGGAGTCAGAACCCACTCGACGGCACTAACAACATGCTACTACAGAGGTGACTGTAAAAGACAAAACAGACTCTACGTCATTTAATCTACTGTTACACAGAAGAGCATTTCAATTCTTCAACTACATCATGTTAGTTCCCTAAGAAATGAGATTAAAATTGGAGTACAACTGCACGATACGAATTTTGGGAAAGTACCAAATAACTGAACAGGTCAAAGCTGTATGAGATGTAGTTCTCATCCCTGTGTTCATGAATTCAGGGCCTGGTTATGAGAGCAAGTGTACTCTAGATGGATGCAGCACCGAGCCCATACGCTCTCTGACGGCTGGGAAAACGGGAGGCTTCTGCTACTCTGTTCTATAGGCATGTTGCAACTGGCATTAATGAGACACACAGGTTTCACACCTGACAACGGACACTAACCTCAACAACCTGTGAAAAGTATCTCAAACAGCCAAGAAAATCACACACAAACTAGAACCCCTGCTAGATCATTTTAAAGCAATTATGTACAGATACAAACCTTGAAACCAAGTTGAAGGAATATTAAGCATTAGAGGAAACTAATTTCAATTAGTCAATATTTCTTAAAACTGTGGTTTGTGCCCTATTAGTGATGAAATCAATTTTATCAGTCTTGATCAGCAATTTAAAAAATGAAACAGAGTAGAGAATATCAGAGTGCATTATACTTGGTAAGAATAACAATAATTTTGTGTAACTTGTTTCAGTTATATATGTGTATTTGTATATACAGAAATAAATACATACACACATATACACTGGGTCAAGACGTAAAATTATTTTTTCCTTTGGATTAGAAGTTACAAAAAAAGAAGCAAAAGAGCCATCATATTTAGGTGATAGTTTCCTGTATTATGTAAATGTATGAATGAGGGAATGGGTTTTCAAACATGGTTTCAACCGCTGCTCCCACCACGAGAGAAGTAGGTAAATGAAGATGAGTAGATGAAGGTTGCCAAATACTATTTTAAGTGTAAATAAAGGCTATCTTTAGAAATTAAGAACATAGGAACCGAAGCAGCAGCAAAATAATCTAGTTCAGTTGTTGTCTAACAATATTCCACGAAACCTAGGGGTTCCTATAGCTCAAGGGCCAGGGCAGGGGACAAGGTGGAAGTCAACCATGTATGTTGCACTACCACCTAATATTTCACTCACCAAATTCAGCTGCTAGAATTGTCACCGATATACCATCTTCTTTAAATAACAGCAAGTTTTAAGCCAAAGACAGATATTCTATTTTTCAAAAAGTGAAAATAACTTGAAAGTTTTTGGTTTTTAACTAATGTCTTTGCACTCTGAATCCATGTGTTACTAGCATTTTTTAAAAATTTGTGGCAATGATGAAGTCAAAGCCTTTATCAACTAGTTCTTCTATCTCATACCTTCTTTCTAATGCTCTACTGTCTCTAAGTGGCAACAGAGTCAGTCCAGCTACTTTACTGCCCATGTAGAAAACAAGAACTACAGACAGACACCTGAGAATGGGGGTTGGCAGACAGTCATTTATCTTACCACCAAACTGAATTATGCTCCCATGACTCCTGAACTCCAACACCAAGACTATCAGAATTCACTTTTCCTTAAGGTTCCTTCTTTTTCATCCTAATTCATTGTTACTCAGGTTGGCTTAATGGGATATCAAATTAAGCCTGGACCAGGATGCTTAACATATGCATGTGACTGACAGACCCATTTTTTTTTGATGAAAGCATCCCTCCTGTATTAAAATCACTAACAATGTGTAGGTTTTACTTTTCTGAAAAACAAAATAATGCACATTTAAAAAATTTGTCAGATGGTGGAATTTAATAAAAAACAAAAGATTTCAAAAAAGGCCCATAAAAAATAACAGTGAAGTCTATCTAACAACTAAACAGAGTCAAAAGCGTTTAGTTACAGTAACCATGCAACACCAAGCCAGACCAGGGGGATGACTATGATGCTTCAACTCTGTGACTAAGGGTTGGAGGGCAGGTAGCTTCAACTCCCAGGAAAGGAGACATCTGTCCACACATAGAAGACATGGACTTGGAACATCTTTTGATGCCCTAACCTGTTTGATAGGTATCTAGTAATTAGCCAGATATCTATTTTTTATTTTTTTATTTTATTATTTTTTGTGTGTGTGAGGAAGATCAGCCCTGAGCTAACATCGGTGCTAATCCTCCTCTTTTTGCTGAAGAAGACCGGCTCTGAGCTAACATCTATTGCCAATCCTCCTCCTTTTATTTCCCCAAAGCCCCAGTAGATAGTTGTGTGTCATAGTTGCACATCCTTCTAGCTGCTGTATGTGGGATGCGGCCTCAGCACGGCCGGAGAAGCGGTGCGTCAGTGCGCGCCCGGGATCCGAACCAGGGCCACCAGTAGCAGAGCGCGCGCTTAAGCACTAAGCCACGGGGCCGGCCCTAGCCAGATATTTAAATCTCAATTCCTGTTACTTCCCTCTCTCTGGAGGGCTGGTTACTTATTTAACAGCAGAGGCATGCACATGGTACTATGTTAGAAATTGAGATTTTTTTACTACTTAAAAAAATTCCCGCTTAAAAGCAGAACAAAAACTGCTATAATATTGAGATTATAGTGAGACTGTTAACCTCGTTTAGCTCATTCATAAAACATATCCTTTGCTATGGGAGTAGAAAAAAGAAGAGAAAATGCCTCTCCTTCCACTTACCCTATACTTCAAACCACCCACAGGTCTTTAAAAAATTTAATTACAGGCTTGTTCTGTAGATTCTTCTTTTATCATTCAGCTATAGACATGATTACAGGTGAGGCTACATTATGTTTAATTGTTTACATTTACCCAAATATCCCAGCACCTCATAATGGGTTCCTTATCATGGCATCATTTTACGTAACCTAAAACATGGCATATCATAACTGCTTATTTACATGTCTGGCTGTACTAAATAACAAGGATGTTAAATATCACTAACATGAGAGCTAAACAACTTGTTTAGACCAAGCCAAGCAATGAAAAAATAAAATATGCATGTCTGCTACTATGAAAAGTCCCTTGAACAATCCTTTGCATTACAACTTTTAAATAATTAGAAATAATGACTGATGTGACATAAAGACCTACCTTGAGTCACATGAGATTTTAATACTTTCGTTGAGCCAACTAAACAGAAAATAAATCACAACACTGTTTCTGTATTCAGAATATGTTCAAACACCTCAAATTTGTCTCTATTCATTTCTACCCAAATTAAGCCTTTATCATCAAATGTATTTTTTATTCAAGTCTCCTAATGCAATCTGTGGCAACACGGTTTAAAAAATGATTAAGCCAACTCAACTTACCCTTTGTCTGAAGTCGGAATCAGCATTTGGATTTAGCCCTAAAAGAGCCTGTTCATCCATCCCGGCTATCCTTGGAGTTCTCTGATTACGATAGGCGTGCCCTCTGATCCCACAGAAGACTCCACAAACATCTGCACACACACACACAAAGTTGAAGGAAAAAATACTTAACAAAATGGACGCTTCTCCAGAAAATCATAACAAGTGGATAACATTATACAAAGAAGTTTAAGTGTGAAAAGAACTTCTTTTGAAACTATGCAAGTTACAACTAAAGGAGCCTAAGTCTCAGAAGAGTGGGCCTGCTCAACAGGCCAGGAATGTGTCATTTCTAAAAATCTTAAGTATGCCATTAAGGTTCTCAAATTTTCTTATTTTTCAAGATCATCAATATAGAAAATAATTATTTTCTACTTTAAATAGAAGTATCTAATTTATGCAGTTGTTACTTACTATCTCTAGTACTTAAAAGTGCAATTGTGCAACTAAATTAAGTAAAAAAATGACAAACCCAGATCTTATTATGAGAATTATAATCTGATGACTTCCATTTATCAATATCACAAACCTTTCTTTAAAAAGTTAGAATGGCTGACTAAATAGTGACCTCAGAGTTCAATATCCTTATTGGAGTGTTTACCACGAAGAGGAAGGAGTGGGAGAGTGAAAAATCCATCATTTAGCTTCTGAACAATGGGCTAGCTCTGCCTTTTACAGGTGTCCGCTCTTGCCAGCCCATCTAGAAATGTATTTCAAAAAATGTTTTTTAATAGTGGCTATAAAAACTGACAATTTAATACTGACTATTTTTATTTAAGAATTTTTTTAGTCTCTGGAAAGCAATGCACCTTTTCACAATATAAGGTCTAACAATCTCAAATAAGAAAATGGCAAGCCCCAAAAGGCCACCTGGTTTTTGACAAAATGTGTATTTATTTGAAGAAACAAGGAACAGACTCTAAATCATGCAAAAATTACATTTATTTTCAAGACCTATGAGCTGGGAGACCAGGCCTTACTACTCCCATTAAAAGGCTGTGGGGCTTTTTTTGGTTTAATTATCATAACCAAAGAGAAGATCAGAGGCCAAGAGACTAAGGGGGGGAGGCAGCCTTTTTGGAATGATGAGGGCAGGATCTGATCCAAGTCAGAAGACCCCTACTACAAGGTGCTTTTCTTCTTCCCCTGGGCCCACCTGATTCAAATGATAAATCAGGATATGTGCTGAGAGCCTCAGAGAAGAGAGCTCGGCCTCTTCTGGCCCCTTCTCTCACCGTTACTATCAGACCTGCAGATTACAGCAAGGCAGTGTAGCTCCCCACTGCCGTCAGGATTAAAATCCAAACACTTCTGAATGACTCCTCACCATTCTGTACCCCAAGCCAGCAAAGCCAGTGATATTCTTCCTTTCATCTTTGCACACCCTGCTCTTTTCTTGTTACTTGGTTAAGCCCTGCTTGTCTTTCAGAATTCAGCTTAGAGGTCCTCTCTTTCAAGAATGCTTCTTTGACCCTTATTGTCCGACTCTCCCAAACCGGCTTAGACGCTCCTCCTAAATGCTGATATGCTGTCACTGCCAGCTTACTAGTCTTCTCTCATTAACCTCAAAGGGCAAGGACTGACTGTCTCGAATGTTCCTCACTACGTCCCTAGGACACAGTAGAGCATAGGTTTTGGATTTGGAAAGAGCTATAATTCAGAGCTAGGCACCTGTGGGACGAGAACTACTCAGAGCATTCTAGATTTATCATATCATACTAGTAAACCGGGATTTTGAACAGATGGGGAAACAAAAAAAGGCAGTAGTTTTCTTCCGCCACCCCCAGCCAAAAACGGCAAGAAAATCTGATGACTATTCCCCTGAAAAACGCACACAGAGAAAAGACAATCTGAGTTTCTACGAATCCCAGATTGAGCAGTCTTATAAAAGATTCCTTGAATTTGGCACGGCTTTAGGGAAAACTGCTTAAGCTTGGTAAAGTCACTTTGATTGCAATAACGGAAACAGCAAGTAGTCCTAAGAAAAAATATGGCAAATAAAACAACCTAAGGAAACAAACTTGCTACAGTTGTCAGTACAGAAACTCCCACAGAGAAGGCACTTGGATAATAATCAACATGCAATGGAACATGGTCAATTACCAACGTGCGTGCAAACAACTGAAAAGTTACAACCTGCGCGAAAAGGTGACAGTCTTCCAGTAAAAGGTTTCGCACGAACACAATGTTCTAACACGGCATAGCCATGCAGGCTTAAACATCTGTTACAAGTTGCCAAACACTTGAATTACGCATCTAGCAAATGTTCTGGGGGAAGGTAAGCCACATCCTTAAAACATTGAGCCCTAACCTTTCCTGGATAGCCATTAAATCAAGAATCAAACAATCTGGAAAAATTCCTCCACACCTACTGAAGACTGTTCCAAGACCAGGACTGAATCTCCCCAGCCTTTGAACACCACGCTGACAAGTCGCTTTAACATACTGTAACTTCCTCCAGTAACAACTAATTAACACTTTCAAGATGTACTCTTTTCTTGTGGTTACAGGGAAACATCACGCTTTTCTACTCCCGCAGAACTGCGAGGACGGGAAGAGAAGAAATGGCGTGTCCGTGCTGGCAAATTACGACACAGAAATAATACCTTTTTTTTGTCCTGGGGCTGGGGGGTGAATCAAGTTTGAGGTCTCTGCGTTGAAAGTGGTGGGACACGCTACAACTACTGCCGATGGGTCTGGCCACTCTTACTACACGGGGGCCACCGGCCCCTGGATGCCGACCCTCCCCGGCGGGCCTGGCCCCCTTCCTTCCCCCGGATCCCTCCCCCGAAAGCAGCCTCGTGGCAATCCGGGTGATGAAACACCCGGCACCCGGCGGCCGCGCACTCGGGACGCGCTCGGCGGCGGCGGCGCAGCCCGCCCCCCGGCCCCCGGCCCCGGCGCACCCCTCCCGGCGTGGGGGGCCCGGGCGGCCCGCCCGCCCCCTTCCCGCAGCCCCGCGCAGACCGAGTCCCCCAAGCCCCGAGTCACCTTCCCTATCACTCCATCCCGCCTCGCCGCCTGCACTCCCGAGGGCCGGGCGGCGGAGCGGCGCCGCGCGCAGGGAGCGGGGAGAGCGGCCCTGTCCTTGTCGCCCGCGTCCTCGGCCGAGGGAGCTGGCCGCGGCCTCGCGAATCTCGCCGCTCCGCGTCCCCTGGCGCCTTCTCCTGCGTGGCGCCGGGCCGGCACGCGAGCAAGCAGGCGGGCGGGGTCGGGCCCCAGGAAGGGAGAGAGCGCGATGGCCGGCTACCACCGCCGCCGCCGCCGCCGCCGCCGCCGCTGAGTCAGCGCGAAGCGCGCTCCCCGCCTCGGCGCCGCGCGGGCCAGCGCCAGCAGCCTCATGGAGAGTGCGGGCCGGGCCGGGGCGCGCGCCTACAACTCCCAGCATGCAACGTGCGGGCGGCGCTTCCGGGCGGCCGGGCGCACACGCGCTCCCGGGGGGCGGGGTCGCCGGGGCCCCTGGTGCATGCCGGGATGGGGCGTCGGGCAGGGAGGGGCGTGCGGCTGGAATCCCTCCGCGGCTGCAGAGACCCCTGCCTCCTCCCCGGTGCGAGCCGCCGGGCGGGTTCGCTCAGCGCCTTCCATAAGGGCTTCTTCAGGTAGTTGGGAGCTTCGAGTACCGAACTCCCGAGGTCCGGTGACGTGGTGCAAACCACGTGCGATCAGTTGTTTGATTGCTCTTTCGTGGCCCCACGTGCTCGGAGCCCAGACGCTTGAGGATCCGCCGAGGAGCGCCGAAAACTTTTAAATTTCACTTTAAACGTGCTAATATTTTGTCGTTCGTGAAAAGAAGGACAGCATTCTTAGGAAGTCCTACTCTTAGGTTCCTTCTGTGGTACTGTCACTTCGTTGATTTATCCACCGACTCATGATTTATTAATACTGCATTGAGGCCCAAGCTGCATAGATTCGAATGCCAGCCCCCTGCTCACCCGTTGTTGACCTCAGTTTCAGGCACGTTACATAATCTATCTGTACCGCAGTTTACTCATCTGTAAAACGAGAGTAATGATAGTCCTGACCTCAAAGGGTTGTGTGGATTGAGTTAATACATGTGTTTGGCGCACGATAAGTGCTCGATAATTAGATTTCGTTGTTGGTTGTTCAGTACGCACTGAATACAGACTGGGTTGCGGTCACCGAGACTACAGTGAAGAACAAACAAAAACTTGGGAGGGGAAATGGAAAGAGAAGTAGAATAAAATTAATGTAACAATTTGACAGTTACATTTATTTAGTGACGCACCATGTTCAAGGCACTGCAAGAGGCATTTCATATGCAGTATAAGATATCTTGAGTCACTTTTACATCACGTTTGTAATTTACTTGTTTAAAATGTCAGGCTAGGATTCCTGTCCTATCTGTCTCAGTGTATCCCCAGAGTCTAGCCCAGGATCAATAAGTGGATAACTGCATGGATTCTTACATTAGCTGTGGCCTGTGTGGGTCAACCATAGAGGCGCCATACTAATCCTGGTCTGAGTGGCTTCAAAGTCTTTAATATATTCGTTATATTCCACTGCTTCATCCTAAAAAGCATCAAAATACAGTGTATTGTAATTTACCTTTTTCATTTGTAAATTCATTTTGTGGATACTTCGTATGTTAAATATCATATGACGCTTATCTACAGCTTATCTAGTATCTACAGCTTATCTATAGTTTGTCTAGTAACATTGGCCCTTTATGGTAGTTCAAATACCTAGGATTGTAAAAATCTCTCAATTTCGTAAACTCATTTCAAGACAAATAAGGAAGCACTTGGTGGAATCCAACTGAAGACGACCTGAAAGGGATATTAAATTTGACAATTCCATGTTCTGGCTACCCCGTCCATGAAGGGATGGACGGTTTCTCATCTCATACCAATATAAAATGCCAGTTATCAAAATACTGACAACCCTGTCATTATTTTAACTTAAAGCATGTCCACTTGCATATGGCAATACATTTACGTATTAATTCCCAATATTTTTGAGCATTTATTATGTGACAGAAACAGTTCTAAGTGTTCATATGTTAATCCTCACAACTCGGTGAGGGAGGTACTATCATTATCCCCATCTTATAGATGAGGAAACTGAAGCACATAAAAGTAGGTAGCAGAGCTGGGATTCACACCCACATAGCCTGACTCCCAATTCTGTGCTCCTAATTCCTGTTTCTCAAGTGAAGGTCCATTAAGGATGATGACATATAGAACTATAGTGCTAAGTCAGCTCTTCTTCCTATAAATATGCTGAGGCCCCTTTCTTATAGTAACAATAAAACTTTGTTCCTGTGCTGTATCTCCCTTTTCCTTCAATTGCCAGAGTACTTGAAAGAATTGAAATAGGTAATGTTTATACATTTCATTATGATTTACAATATGTCTTCATCTATCTTTTCTGACTTGTTCCTGCTAACTCTATAGGGATGGAGCAGGTATCATCAGCATCGTTTTTAATTTCCAGATAAGGAAACCAAGGTGGATCTATTTTAAGTAACTTATCCTAAGTCACATAGCTAGTAAATGGCAGGCTAGAACCCTAGCCTCTTGGTTCTAGATTTCTCATCTTCAGTACACCATATTTGTTGCCTTCATTTACTCTTCCATTCTCTCACTTCTTGTAATCTGTTTCGTACTCCCAAATCACTCTACTAAAATGGCTACAAATTATCCAACCCTGTGACCATTTTTAGTAATTTATTTATTTCTTTCAACGTCTCTGTTCACCATTTCCTTCCTCCTTGAAGTTCTCTCCTGTCTTGACTTCTGATCCTATGTTATCCTCAATCTCCTTTTACTTTTTGCCTGTTCCTCTTTGTCATCTTCACTACACTCCTACTTTTGCTCTCCTAACATGTCTTCCCCAAGGCTGCGTTCTTTACCACCTGGTTTTCTGTTTGCTGCACTTGCTCACTCAGTAATGATCGATTTCTACAGCTTCCACGCTCAGTTTTGTGAAGATGATCTCCCATTTTCTATCTCTCGTTCTCATATTCTGTACTCCCAACTTGTGTTCCAAGATGCCTACACATCTCACCAGCCCTTCAACTCTAACACACCCAAAACCAAAGTCATGATCTTCCCCGGAAATATATCTCCCTCCGGAGGTGGCTACTTCTGCCAGTGCATTGAACCACTCGACATAACTCAGTGCTCTTAGGGGCACCTTTATCTCCTGCATATTCAGCATCCCAGTTCAGTGTCAGCATACTGCTGTCACATCTGTCTTTTCTGTTCCTTTCCTTGCTTCCTCTACCTTAGATTAGCCCCTCAAAGCTGCTCTCGTGGACTGAACAGAGCAGTTTCATGGAAGGAAATTTATCCATTACTTGAAGGTCGTCTCCAGGTGGTGAGATGGCAGGTGATTTTTGTTTTCTTCCTTGTACCTTTTTGGATGTTAAAAAATTCTCCACAGTGACCATGTAGTACTTTCATAATCAGAAAAAAAAAAGAGCCTTAAAGAAACTGACTATAATAAAAGGAAAAAAGAAATTGTTTCATTCCCTCTTTGACCATTTGTTGAATGCTGCCTCCCTCATGAAGCATTTCCAGATTTCCTCAGCCAGGCTTGTTTGATCATTTCTTTGATGTTGCTTTTTCTTTTAACCTCTCTTATGTCATTAATATATTTTAATATGTTTTGTTTTGTATTAAATTTACAGGGCTGGCCCCGTGGCTTAGCGGTTAAGTGCGCGCGCTCTACTACTGGCGCCCCGGGTTTGGATCCCAGACATGCACCGACGCACCGCTTCTCCAGCCGTGCTGAGGCTGCGTCCCACATACAGCAACTAGAAGGATGTGCAACTATGACGTACAACTATCTACTGAGGCTTTAGGGAAAAAAAGGAGGTGGATTGGCAATAGATGTTAGCTCCGAGACGGTCTTCCTCAGCAAAAAGAGGAGGATTAGCATGGATGTTAGCTCAGGGCTGATCTTCCTCACAAAAAAAAAGAAGAAAATTTACAAATTTAATTTGTGTGTGGTTGTCTTAATTTGAAAGTGACTGTCTTATTAGACAGTCAATTCTTGAAGACTGAAAATAAGTCTTATCCTGCTTCTGTTTATGGATAATTTCTCAGTAAATGTTTGTGAAATGTATTTAATTGAATCAAAAAAATATAATTGTGAGTTGATAAGCACTGGGTCTGTGTCAGATTCTCTTCTGTCATCTCAGTCCTTGTTAAGCCTAGTGCCATTGTGACCAAAAGCTCTTTCATGATGGGCTTCATGGCAGAGAAAGAAGTTGGAAAATAGGTCAGGTAAGAGGTCTTTACTGGCCTAGTCCCATCATTGGTTTCTTTTAGAGGAAGTGGGTGTGAAGCAGGAAGCCTGAGGCAGAATAGAGCATTGGAGCATTATTTAGTTCAAGAAAACAGTTTTTTTTTTAAATCCAAAGCATTTGCATGGTCCCTTAGGCTTCATTAGAATGATCTCTCTCCTCCATATGTCAGCTGATTGCTCACTGTTGTAGATATTTAAGTGATCAGTATCCATTAATACTAAGTAGAAACACTGAGAGAGTCCTAAATCAGACATCTTTAAAAATTTAGGTTCTATTTTCCTACTACAGATTTCACTCTCTGTCTTCAGTTTCAAGTTGGGAGACGGTAACACTTAGGATCCCTAGACCTATTGAAGCGTACTTCTAGTTTGAAACCCTCATGGGGTTCTTATGACCTGTGGCCCACTGATCACTTCTCCACCAAAAAACACAGCTGAAAAAAGAAAAGCAAAAATGTTATTCTTTTGTTTGTGTGTATGTATACTAGGTTTTTGCCTTGAACTTTAGTCTAAAGTTAAGAAGGTTAAACTAGCATCCAACGAGGAAGAATTTGACATTACTTTGTATATGGGGAATCGAATGACCATATATGTACCAGAAATCACACACTTGTTCAGTTTATTTATTTATTTGCTGAGGAAGATTTGCCCTGAGCTGACATCTGTTGCCAGTCTTCCTCTATTTTTGTATGTGGGTCGCCACCACAGCATGGCCACCGATGAGTGGTGTAGGTCTGTGCCAGGGAACCGAACCTGGGCCACCAAAGTGAAACATGCTGAATTTAACCATCAGGTCACTGGGGCCAGCCCCTCAATTTATTTTTATTTATTTTTTCATTTTTTATTTTTTTGTGAGGAAGATCAACCCTGAGCTAACATCCATGCTAATCCTCCTCTTTTTGCTGAGGAAGACTGGCTCTGAGCTAACATCTATTGCCAATCCTCCTCCTTTTTCCCCCCAAAGCCCCAGTAGATAGTTGTACGTCATAGTTGCACATCCTTCTAGTCGCTGTATGTGGGACTCGGCCTCAGCATGGCCGGAGAAGCAGTGCATCGGTGTGCGCCCGGGATCTGAACCCGGGCCGCCAGTAGCGGAGCGCACGCACTCAACCACTAAGCTACGGGCCGGCCCTCAATTTATTTTTAAAACATATATATAGTGTTCACTCAGATCCAGGTACCTGTTCTAAGTACTTTAAAAACATTGTTAATCCTTACAATAACCCTATGGGGTTGGTACTATTACCCCGTTTCACAGATGGGGAAACTGAGGCACTGAGAGACTAAAGTAACTTGTACAAGGTCATTCAACCACTGAGTGGGAGAGCTGGAATTTGAACACAGGTCATCTGGCTCTACAGTCTTACACTCATAACTACTGTCCTTTCAAACTATGGTCATGTGCCACATAATGACATTTCGATCAATGACAGACCAATGATGGATATGACAGTGGTCCTATGAGATTAGTACCATACAGTACAGGTGTGTAGTAGGCTATAACACCTAGGTTTGTGTAAGTACACTCTATGATGTTTGCACAATGACAAAATCCCTAATGACACGTTTCACAGAATGTAACCTCTGGTTATTAAGTGACACATGACTGCAATTGAACTGACTATCCCTGGACCTAAGACTTTGTTCTTCTGGTCAAGGAGAAAGCCTTTGGGGATTAGTTCCAGGTAAGTAATGTTCCATTCCTTTTGAAAATTTTATCAAGAAACATCTATTAAGTGCTTGATGGCACAGTATCTATACCAAATGCTTCTTGAGTTTGGATGGACTTAGAAGATAAGGAGTAAGTGCCTATCTCGGGTGTATTTATGTTAACTATCCACATAAAGCTTACCAAAAGATAAGGGAACATGAATACCTTATGTGCCTCTACTGCTTTTGGAATTCATAATTCATTGCATCTGATCCTCACACGAACTCTTCAGTTGGCAGGACAAATAGTAGTAATTTCATTTTACGGATGATGAAACTGAGGCTCCAAAAGGTTAAGTGACTTTCCAAAAATCTCAGAAATCAGAGCTCTAATCCAGTTCTCCTGACTTCATATTCAGTGACCTATCTCCTACATTCACCCCCTTTCCTGCAGTCTGAATTTTGTTGTTACCTTGGCAACGGTGTAGAATGCTAAGTGCCTGGAAACCATGAGAATGGCCTTCTCTGTGTGCCACAAAGTTACGTTTAATTGAGGTCACTTTAACCACCAATCTCTTTGTCAAACTCCCTTCTTCATGTGCTTCAGCTTAGCATTTGTTAAGCCTAGTGCCCTTGTCACTGAAAGCTCATTTACGATGGGCTTCTGGGCAGACAGATCAGGTGTGGTATCATTTCTGGTCCTGCTACAGTCACTCTGTCTCTCTTTGTCCCAGGAAGTGGGTATGGAGCAGGAAGCCTGAGAGACACCGAATAGCAGCCCTGAGTGAGGCCTTTTCCCCTACTTGGGCCTCACATTCCACCTGTGATTTAGGCATTTGCCTCCCAGCGGCTCTTGTGAGGTGTGGCTGTTTGTCAAAGGTGAGGGGCCTTTGCCTTCTGTCGGTTTGAGGCACCACTGTTTAGAGTGGTTTAGATGGGCAATAATCTTTATTTTAGACGAAATAGCCATTCTCTGGGGCTCATTTTTCATCCAGTTATGAAGATATGAAGAGTCAGATGTATAAGATTCTAAGAAAACTTTAAAAGCTAGGTCATTTAAGATTGTGTCAGCAGGTGGCATTTCTCTCCTTATCCACCAAAGACAGTCTCTCCAAGAAAAGAAATACTGTTCCTCTTTCTTTGCTGCTACTGTTTTAGTTCCTCAGACTTGTTTAGCCAGAGCCTAACATTTCTCCTCAGTTCCCTTTTGTAGTGATTTCGTCTGCAATATCCACTTATGCATTTTAACTTATTTATACCCTCTTTCCACAAAGGATCTGAAATTGCTTACAACATACAGTATACAATAGTAAAATGTGAGGAAAAGGAGAAGATAAATTGCAACAAAGAATATTAATAATTAATGTTAATATAAAATAATATGTAATTTGATTCTGGGTTACGGGTAGCTGGAGCCAAAAAACAACAACAACATATATATATTTGGTTTGCGTTACCAGGTCTGTGGGTGAATGCGGAGGGAGAGACAATGACTTTTCTTGGACTTGGAATTTAAATGAAAGTTCTCACCTATGGTTATTGGAGGCAAGTTTCTGTTGCTGTGTCCTTCTCATCTCCCTAACCTAATTTATTTATCTGTTTATTTAAATTGATGTCATAATAGTTTATAACATTGTGAAATTTTAGTTGTACATTATTGTCAGTCACAATATAAATGCGTCCCTTTACCCCTTGTGCCTACCTCCCATCCCTCTTCCCCCTGGTAACCACCAAACTGTGCTCTCTGTCCGTGTGTTAGTTTATCTTCCACATGAGTGAAATCACGCAGTGTTTGTCTTCCTCTGTCTGGCTTATTTCGCTTAACATAATACGCTCCAGGTCCATCCATGTTGGAAGCGGGACGATTTTGTCTTTTTTTATGGCTGAGTAGTATTCCATTGTATATATATACCACATCTTCTTTGTCCAATCGTCAGTCAAGGGACACTTGGGTTGCTTCCACTTCTTGGCTATAGTGAATAATGCTGCAGTGAACATAGGGGTGCATGAGCCTCTTTGGATTGTTGATTTCAGGTTCTTTGGATAAATACCCAGTACTGGGATAGCTGGATCATATGGTATTTCTATTTTTATTTTTATTTATTTTTTTTTTTGTGAGGAAGATGGGCCCTGAGCTAACATCCGCCAATCCTCCTCTTTTTGCTGAGGAAGACGGGCCCTGGGCTAACATCCATGCCCATCTTCCTCTACTTTATATGGGACGCCTCCACAGCGTGGCTTGCCAAGCCGTGCGTCAGGTGCGCCCCCCGGGGGGTTCCCAACTGGGGAACCCTGGGCTGCCACAGCTGAGCACGTGCACTTAACTGCTTGCTCCACCAGGCTGGCCCCACTATTTTTAATTTTTTGAGGAATCTCCATACTGTTTTCCATAGAGGCTGCACCCCTTTGCATTCCCACTCCCTAACCTAATTTATAAGAAGTTATTTCTGGTCTGTAAAAAGGAAGCAGTACTTTTACTACCCTTCGGCCTCAGACCTGCACAGTCAGCATTCTTCAACCTATACCCTTCCATTTCAAGATGCCCGCCTCACCCACTCCTTCACCCTACACAGACCGAGCCCCAACTGTCTGCATGGCCTTGTCCTGGGCAGTGGAAACACGGTATATCTATTAGGTAGGCTTGGGTGTGCCCCAATCGACTGATGATAAGAAGCCCTTCTCTCAGAGGACCTCTAACTTAGTTGGAGAAAGAAGGCCTACGTTTATACTCGTGAAAAGTTAGAGAGCTATGCCAGGCGATGTTAGAATCAAACTCGAACTGTCTGTGATTGGTCTTAATAGGGTTCTAGTGTTGTTCTGCGTATTTAAAAATGAATCAGTAAGTTCCATCTCGTTCCAGTTTGTAACAGAAAGCCAGATTAAAACCGCATCTTCGATGCAGATAGTATGGAACGGTGTGGTCCGCATTGGCTGGGTGAGGGGGTGGGGGTGAGGGTGGGGACCGGCGTGAGCAGAGGGCGGGGAGAGCCCCGGGCAGGGGGCGTGCCGGAGATCGCCTCGAGGACCAGCGTCTCGCCCCGGCCCCTGTCGCCTGAGGTTGGGACCAGGATGGGGGCGGTGCCGCGCGGGGGCTCCAGGGAGCGGCCGGGCTCGGGCTGCGGGGTCGGGGCGGCCCCCGCCCGGGGGAGGCGGCGGGGCTGGCGGCTTTGTGGCGCGCGCGGGTTCCAGCGGGGCGGGCCGGCCGGGCGTCCGCTGCCGCGCATCTTCCCGCCGGGCCGCGCATGGCCAGCGCCGCGCCGGCCGGCTTCCCCGCGCGCGCCAACGGGCGCCTGGACGCCTTCCTGCGGAGGCACCTGCCGCCCGCCGTCTACGACGCCATCCGCGCCTACGAGCCGTGCGTCGTGGTGTCCGACTCGGGGAAGCACGCCTTCAGGTACGTGGTGCTCAGCGACCGGCTCATCTACGTGACCGAGAACCCGCCCAAGTCCGTCCGGCGGGTCGTGGCGCTGCGGGACGTCGTGGCCATCGACCTGGTGAGGAGCGCGGGCGGGCAGGCGGGCTCGCGAGAGCCCCTTCTTGGGCCCCCATCCCAGCCCTTCTGCATGGGAGAAGGAGGAGGAGGGGGAGGGGGAGGGGGAGGAGGGAGAGGGGGAGGGGGAGGGGGAGGAGGAGGAGGGGGAGGAGGAGGAGAGAGGGGTGGCGGACCTTCCCCATCCCGCCCTGGACTCTCGCGCTCTGACTTACTTGGGTACTAGCAGCCACAGAGGAAAGCTGTGGATTGCTGTATGCACCCGAATAAAGATGCCTCTCCCGTTCTGTGTACCGGTCATCCCCCGAACCCCAAAATAGGACTACAGATTTAAGAACATAGCCCCCTATCAAAAGTGTGCTTTAAGGTCATTCCTTCGTTTATTAAGCACCCGGCCTATGCCGGGCGCTGTGCTAGACCCTGAGGATGCAAAAATGAACTAGGGCCCCTTCCTAGAAGCTGCTGTGGGAGAGACAGAAAGCTACCACCAATGCGAATAAATGCCGTGCGATGAGTGCTATTATGCCTTGTTTACCTTTTTATCTCCAGCTCTTAGAGCATGTTAGGTGCTCAGTATGCATAAGTGAATGAATGAATGCATGCATGCATTAATGAGATGTGCACAGGATGCCTGGCCATCTCAAGCGGGTCCCTTGATCCAAGCGGGGCTCAGGCTACGCTGGGAAAACTTCCTGGAAGGAGTCATCAGAGCGGAGCCTTGAAGGCGATACAATCTGGCGCAGCCCCGCCAAGGCCCAGTTTTTGGTCCTGCTACTGTATCCCTTTCCTCCAGGAATAGATTCACTTTATAACCCAGCAACAGAGTGGAAGCTGTCTCCTCTCCAATTACTTTTCTTTCCCCCTTGGCTCCCTTTGTCTGAGCTGCTCTCCAGGTGTGTGCTTCCTTTTTCCATTGGGGACAGGTGTCTCGCCTCATTTTTCTTTCCCTCACCCGAGTCTTTGCATCCCCTAGGGAGAGGTTGGCGAGACTCTTGATGGGGCTGTTTTGCCAAGAGAATCATGGCTTGTTTGGAACACGTCTGTAAGAAAAGAAGAAAATTAAATGAAGAAATAAATGCTTCTTTCCTACTTAAAATACTGCTGTGGGCTAATATCACTGCAAATTTATTTGCTGCTTTTTTGGAGTAAAAGTTGGAAGTAAAACTGCCTTTTCCTCATTGTCACTATTTGCATCCTCTTGAACTAAAATGTAAAAATTTTTAAATTTCTGACCAAATTTTTTTTTATTGTGAAATTTTTGTTGGACATTATTGTTTATCAGTCACCATATAAGTGCATCCCTCCACCCCTTGTGCCCACCCCCCACCCACCTAGCCCCTGGTAACCACCAGACAGTTCTGTCTGTCCGTGTATTAGTTTATCTTCCACATATGAGTGAAATCATGCACTGTTTGTCTTTCTCTTTCTGGCTTATTTCACTTAACATAATACCCTCCAGGTCCACCCATGTTGTTGCAAATGGGACGATTTTGTCTTTTTTTTTATGGCTGAGTAGTATTCCATGGTATATATATACCACATCTTCTTTATCCAATCATCAGTCGAGGGACACTTGGGTTGCTTCCATGTCTTGGCTATAGTGAATAATGCTGCGATGAACATAGGGGTGCATAAGCCTCTTTGGATTGTTGATTTCAGATTCGTTGGGTAGATACCCAGTAGTGGGATAGCTGGATCATAAGGTATTTCTATTTTTAATTTTTTGAGGAATCTCCATACTGTTTTCCATAGAGGCTGCACCAGTTTGCATTCCCAGCAGCAGTGGATTAGGGTTCCCCTTTCTCCACAGGCTCTCCAGCATTTGTTGCTTTTTGTCTTGGTGATTATAGCCATTCTAACGAGTGTAAGGTAATATCTTAGTGTGGTTTTGATTTGCGTTTCCCTGATGATTAGTGATGTTGAACATCTTTTCATGTGCCTATTGGCCATCTGTATATTTTCTTTGGAGAAGTGTCTGTTCATTTCCTCTGCCCATTTTTTTTTTTATTGATGTTTTAATGGTTTCTAACATTGTGAAATTTTGGGTTGTACATTTTTGTTTGTCCATCACCATATATATGACTCCCTTCACCCCTTGTGCCCACCCCCCACCCCCACTGCCCCTGGTAACCACAGTCCAGTTTTTTCTGTCCATGTGTTGGTTTATATTCCACATATGAGTGAGATCATACAGTGTTTGTCTTTCTTTTTCTGGCTTATTTCACTTAACATAATACGCTCCAGGCCCATCCATGTTGTTGCAAATGGGACAATTTTGTCTTTTTTTATGGCTGAGTAGTATTCCATTGTATATATACACCACAATTTCTTAATCTAGTCGTCAGTTGAGGGACACTTAGGGTTGCTTCCACTTCTTGGCTATGGTGAATAATGCTGCAATGAACATAGGGATGCATAAGCCTCTTTGGATTGTTGATTTCAGGTTCGTTGGATAGATTCCCAGTAGTGGGATGGCTGGATCATAGGGCATCTCTATTTTTAATTCTTTGAGGAATCTCCATACTGTTTTCCATAGAGGCTGCACCAATTTGCATTCCCACCAGCTGTGTATGAGGGTTCCTGTTTCTCCACATCCTCTCCAACATTTGTTGTTTTTTGTCTTGGTGATTATAGCCATTCTAACGGGCATGAGGTTGTATCTTAGTGTTGTTTTGATTTGCATTTCCCTGATGATTAGTGATGTTGAGCATCTTTTCATTTGCCTATTGGCCATCTGTATATCTTCCTTGGAGAATTGTCTGTTCATTTCCTCTGCCAATTTTTTGATCGGGTTGTTTGTTTTTTTGTTGTTCAGTTGTATGAGTTCTTTATATATTATGGAGATCAACCCCTTGTCAGATGTATGTTTTGCAAATATTCTCTCCCAGCTGGTTGGTTGTCTGTTCATCTTGATTCTGGTTTCATTTGTCTTATAAAAGCTCTTTAATCTGATAAAGTCCCACTTGTTTATTTTTTCTTTAGTTTCCCTAGTCTGGGTAGGCATGTCATCCGAAAAGATTCCTTTAAAACTAATGTCAAATAGTGTGTTGCCTATATTTTCTTCTATGAGTTTTATAGTTTCAGGTCTTACCTTCAGGTCTTTGATCCATTTTGAGTTAATTTTGTGAATGGCGATAGCACATGGTCCACTTTCATTCTTTTACATGTGGCTGTCCAGTTTTCCCAACACCATTTATTGAAGAGACTTTCCTTTCTCCATTGCATGTTCTTAGCACCTTTATCGAAAATTAGGTGTCCGTATATGTGTGGTTTTATTTCTGGGCTTTCAATTCTGTTCCATTGATCTGTGTGTCTGTTTTTGTACCAGTACCATGCTGTTTTGATTACTATTGCTTTGTAGTATGTTTTGAAGTTAGGGATTGTGATGCCTCCTGCTTTGTTCTTTTTTCTTAGGATTTCTTTAGCTATATGGGGTCTTTTGTTGCCCCATATAAATTTTAGTATTCTTTTTTCTATTTCTGTGAAGAATGTCATTGGGATTCTGATTGAGATTGCATTGAATCTGTAGATTGCTTTAGGTAATATAGACATTTTAACTATGTTTATTCTTCCAATCCACGTGCATGGGATATCTTTCCATTTCGTTATGTCATCATGGATTTCTTTCAATAATGTCTTGTAGTTCTCATTGTATAGGTCCTTCACTTCCTTGGTAAGATTTATTCCTAGGTATTTTATTCTTTTTGATGCAATTGTAAATGGTATTATCTTTTTGAGCTCTCTTTCTGTTAGTTCATTATTAGCATACAGAAATGCAACTGATTTTTGTAGATTGATTTTGTACCCTGCAACTTTGCTGTAGTTGTTGATTGTTTCTAATAGTTTTCCAACAGATTCTTTAGGGTTTTCTATATATACAATCATGTCATCTGCGAATAGTGAGAGTTTCACTTCTTCGTTACCTATTTGGATTCCTTTTATTCCTTTTTCTTGCCTAATTGCTCTGGCCAAAACCTCCAGTGCTATGTTGAACAGGAGTGGTGAGAGTGGGCAGCCCTGCCTCGTTTCTGTTCTCAGAGGAATGGCTTTCAGTCTTTCCCCGTTGAGTATGATGTTGGCTGTGGGTTTGTCATATATGGCCTTTATTATGTAGAGGTACTTTCCTTCTATTCCCATTTTATTGAGAGTTTTTATCATAAATGGATGTTGTATCTTGTCAAATGCCTTCTCTGCGTCTATTGAGATGATCATGTGGTTTTTATTCTTTGTTTTGTTGATGTGATGTATCACGTTGATTGATTTGCGGATGTTGAACCATCCCTGCGTCCCCGGTATAAATCCCACTTGATCATGGTGTATGATCTTTTTAATGTATTGTTGTATTCGGTTTGCCAATATTTTGTTGAGGATTTTTGCATCAATGTTCATCAGCGATATTGGCCTGTAATTTTCTTTCTTTGTATTGTCTTTGTCTGGTTTTGGTATCAGGGTGATGTTGGCCTCGTAGAATGATTTAGGAAGTGTTCCATCTTCCTCTATTTTTTGGAATAGTTTGAGAAGGATGAGTATTAAATCTTCTTTGAATGTTTGGTAAAATTCACTGGAGAAGCCATCTGGTCCTGGACTTTTATTTTTTGGGAGGTTTTTGATTACTATTTCAATCTCTTTACTTGTTATTGGTCTATTCAGATTCTCCATTTCTTCTTGGTTCAATTTTGGGAGGTTGTATAAGTCTAAGAATTTATCCATTTCTTCTAGATTGTCCAATTTGTTGGCATATAATTTCTCATAGTATTCTCTTATAATCCTCTGTATTTCCGTGGTATCCGTTGTAATTTCTCCTCTTTCATTTCTAATTTTATTTACTTGAGTCTTTTCTCTTTTTTTCTTAGTAAGCCTGGCTAAGGGTTTGTTGATTTTGTTTATCTTCTCGAAGAACCAACTCTTTGTTTCATTAATCCTTTCTACTGTTTTTTTGGTCTCAATTTCATTTATTTCTGCTCTAATTTTTATTATTTCTCTCCTTTTGCTGGCTTTGGGCTTTGTTTGTTCTTCTTTTTCTAGTTCTGTTAGGTGTAATTTAAGGTTGCCTATTTGGGCTTTTTTTGTTTGTTAAGGTGGGCTTGTATCACTATGAGTTTCCCTCTCAGGACCGCTTTTGCTGCATCCCATATGGTTTGATATGGCATATTATCATTCTCGTTTGTTTCCAGATAGTTTTTGATTTCTCCTTTAATTTCATCAATGATCCATTGTTTGTTCAGTAGCATGTTGTTTAATCTCCACATTTTTGTCACATTCCCAGTTTTTTTTTCATTGTTCATTTCCAGTTTCATAGCCTTATGGTCTGAAAAGATGCTTGTTATGATTTCAGTCTTCTTAAATTTATTGAGGCCTGCTTTGTTTCCCAACATATGGTCTATCCTAGAGAATGTTCCATGCGTGCTTGAGAAGAATGTGTAGTCAGCTGGTTTTGGATGGAGTGCTCTGTATATGTCTACTAGGTCCATCTCGTCCAGTTTTTCCTTTAAGTCTACTATTTCTTTATTGACTTTTTGTCTGGATGATCTATCCATTGCTGTAAGTGGGGTGTTAAGATCCCCTACTATTATTGTGTTGTTGTTGATGTCTCCTTTTAGGGTTGTTAATAGTTGCTTTATGTACATTGGTGCTCCTATGTTGGATGCATGTATATTTATAAGTGATATGTCTTCTTGATGGAGTGTTCCTTTTATCATTATATATTTCCCTTCTTTGTCTTTCTTAACCTGTTTTATCTTGAAGTCTACTTTGTCTGATATGAGTATGGTCCTCTGCCCATTTTTTGATTGGGTTGTTTGTTTTTTTGTTATTTAGTTGTGTGAGTTCTTTATATGTTATGGAGGTTAATCCCTTGTCAGATATATGGTTTGCAAATATTTTTTCCCAGCTGGTGGGTTCCCTATTCATTTTGATCCTGGTTTCATTTGCCTTGTAGAAGCTCTTTAATCTGATGAAGTCCCACTTGTTTATTTTTTCTTTTGTTTCCCTTGTCTGAGTAGACATGGAATTCAAAAAGATCCCTTTATGGCTGATGGCGAGTAGTGTACTACCTATATTTTCCTCCAGGAGTTTTATAGTTTCAAGTCTCACCTTCAGGTCTTTGATCCATTTTGAGTTAATTTTTGTGTACGGCGAAAGAAGATGGTCTACTTTCATTCTTTCGCAAGTGGCTGTCCAGTTTTCCCAGCACCATTTATTGAAGAGACTTTCCTTTCTCCACTGTATGTCCTTAGCTCCTTTGTCAAAGATTAGCTGCCCATAGATATGAGGTTTTGTTTCTGGACTTTCAATTCTGTTCCATTGATCTGTGTGTCTGTTTTTGTACCAGTACCATGCTGTTTTAATTACTATTGATTTGTAGTATGTTTTGAAGTCACGGATTGTGATTCCTCCAGCCTTCTTCTTTTTCAGGATTGCTTTAGCTATACGGGGTCTTTTGTTGCCCCATATGAATGTTAGTATTCTTTGTTCTATTTCTGTGAAGAATGTCCTTGGGATTCTTATTGGGATTGCATTAAAGATTGCTTTAGGTAGTATGGACATTTTAACTATGTTTATTCTTCCAATCCAAGTGCATGGACTATTTTTCCATTTCTTTATGTCATCATTGGTTTCACTCAATAATGTCTTATAGTTTTCATGGTATAGGTCTTTGACTTCCTTGGTTAAATTTACTCCTAGATATTTTATTCTTTTTGTTGCAATTGTAAATGTGATTGTCTTCTTGAGTTCTCCTTCTGTTAGTTCGTTGTTGGTATATAGAAATGCAACTGATTTCTGTAAGTTGATTTTGTACTCTGCCACTTTGCTGTAGCTGTTGATTATTTCTAATAGTTTTCCAATGGATTCTTTAGGGTTTTCTATATATAAGATCATGTCATCTGCAAACAGCAAGAGTTTCACTTCTTCGTTGCCTATTTAGATTCCTTTTATTCCTTTTTCTTGCCTAATTGCTCTGACCAGAACCTCCAGTACTGTGTTGAATAAGAGTGGCGAGAGTGGGCACCCTTGTCTTGTTTCTGTTTTCAGAGGGATGGCTTTCAGTTTTTTCCCACTGAGTATGATGTTGGCTATGGGTTTGTCATATATGGCCTTTATTATGTTAAGGTACTTTCCTTCTATACTCATTTTGTTCAGAGTTTTTATCATAAATGGATGTTGGATCTTGTCAAAAGCCTTCTTTGCATCTATTGAGATGATCATATGGTTTTTATTCCCCGTTTTGTTAATGTGGTGTATCACATTGATTGAGTTGCGGATGTTGAACCATCCCTGTGTCCCTGGTATAAATCCCACTTGATCATGATGTATGATCTTTTTAATGTATTGCTGTATTCGGTGTGCCAATATCTTGTTGAGGATTTTTGCATCTATGTTCATCAGGGATATTGGTCTGTAGTTTTCCTTCTTAGTATTGTCTTTGCTTGGCTTTGGGCCTCGTAGAATGTGTTGGGAAGTGTTCCATCTTCCTCTGTTTTTTGGAATAGTTTGAGAAGGATAGGTGTTAAGTCTTCTTTGAATGTTTGGTAAAATTCTCCAGAAAAGCCATCTGGTCCTGGACTTTTATTTTTTGGGAGGTTTTTGATTAGTGTTTCCAATCTCTTTACTTGTGATAGGTCTATTCAGGTTCTCTATTTCTTCTTGATTCAGTTTTGGGAAGTTGTATGAGTCTAGGAATTTATCCATTTCTTCTAGATTATCCAATTTGTTGGCATATAATTTTTCGTAGTATTCTCTTATAATCTTTTGTATTTCTGTGATATCTGGTGTGATTTCTCCTTTTTCATTTCTAATTTTATTTATTTGAGCCTTCTTTCTTTTTTTCTTGGTGAGTCTGGCTAAGGGTTTGTCAATTTTGTTTATCTTCTCAAAGAACCAGCTCTTTGTTTCATTGATCCTTTCTGCTGTTTTTTAGTTTCAATTTCATTTATTTCTGCTCTGATTTTTATTATTTCCCTCCTTCTGCTGACTTTAGGCTTTGTTTGTTCTTTTTCTAATTCTGTTAGGCATAGTTTGAGGTTGCTTATTTGGGCTTTTTCTTGTTTGTTAAGGTGGGCCTGTATTGCTATGAGTTTCCCTCTCAGGACCGCTTTTGCTGCATCCCGTATGAGTTGGTATGGTGTATTTTCATTTTCATTTGTCTCCAGATATGCTTTCATTTCTCCTTTAGTTTCATCAATGATCCATTGGTTGTTTAGTAGCATGTTGTTGAGTCTCCACAGCTTTGGCACTTTCCCGGTTTTTCCTTGTAGTTGATTTCTAACTTCATGGCATTATGGTCTGAAAAGATGCTTGTTATGATTTCAATCTTCTTAAATTTATGTAAGCATGCCTTGTTTCCCAACATGTGGTTTATTCTTGAGAATGTTCCATGTGCCCTTGAGAAGAATGTATAATCTGCTGTGTTTGGATGGAGTGCTCTGTATCTGTCTATTAAGTCCATCTCATCTAGTTTTTCATTTAGGTCCATTATTTCCTTATTTATTTTCTATCTGGATGATCTGTCCATTGATGAGAGTGGGGTGTTAAGATCCCCTACTATTATTGTGTTGTTGTTAATATCTCCTTTTAGGTTTGTTAATAGTAGCTTTATGTACCTTGGTGCTCCTGTATTGGGTGCATATATATTTATAATTGATATGTCTTCTTGGTGGAGTGTCCCTTTTATCATTATATATTGCCCCTCTTTGTTTTATCTTGAAGTCAACTTTGTCTGATATAAGTATGGCAACACCTGCTTTCTTTTGTTTGCCATTAGCTTGGAGTATTGTCTTCCATCCTTTCACTCTGAGCCTGTGTTTGTCTTTAGAGCTGAGATGTGTTTCCTGGAGGCAGCATATTGTTGGGTCTTGCTTTTTAATCCTTCCCACCACTCTGTGTCTTTTGATTGGACAGTTCAATCCATTTACATTTAGGGTAATTATTGATCTATGGGGGCTTGCTGTTGTTATTTTATCGCTCTTTTTCCGGTTCTTTTGCATTTCTTTTCTTTCTTGTCCTGACTACCAATTTAGTTTGGTAGTTCTGTATGGGGGTTCTCTTACTTTTCTCTTTCTTTATCGTGTGTGATTCTGTTCTGATTATTTGGTTAGTGGTTACCACGAGGTTTGTATAAAAAATCTCATGGATGTGATAGTCCATTTTTTGATGGCCTCTTATTCCCTTAGACTAAGTCAACTCGATCCCTTTCCTCTTCCCCTTCTAAGTTATTGTTGTCACATCTTATTCCTTCTTGTGTTGTGAGTTCGTGTTTAACATGATGAGGTTATATTTATGCTTGGTGCTTACCTTCCCTTGATCTTTGGTTTTATAATTAAGGGTTTGCTAATGTATTTTGGTAGAGGACTGCAATTTTTCTGGTTTTGTTGACCTATTTTCCTCCTTGTTCAAAACTTTGAATCCTCTTTCTCTGTTTTTCCTCAGGGATGAGGGCCTTCTTGAGCATTTCTTGTAGTGGGGGTCTTGTGGCAATGAACTCCCTTAGTTTTTGTTTATCTGGGATAGTTATTATTTCTCCATCATATCTGAAGGATATTTTTGCTGGATAGAGTATTCTTGGTTGAAAGTTTTTGTCCTTCAGAATTTTGAATATATCGTTCCACTCTCTCCTAGCCTGTAAAGGTTCTGTTGAGAAATCGGCTGAGAGCCTGATAGGAAATCCTTTGTATGTTATTTTTTTTTTGTCTAGCTGCCCTTAATATTTTTTATCATTGACTTTTGCCAGCTTTACTACTATATGCCTTGGAGAGGGTCTTTTCGTGTTGATATATTTAGGAGATCTATTTATTTCATTCACTGGTATTTCCAGCTCCTTCCCCAGGTTTGGGAGGTTCTCAGATATTATTTCTTTGAACAAGTTTTCTATTCCTTTTTCCCTCTCTTCTCTCTCTGGAATACCTATAATCCTTATGTTGGATTTCCTAATTGAGTCGGATATTTCTCAAAGAGTTTCTTCATTTCTTTTTAGTCTTAGTTCTCTTTCCTCCTCCATCTGCAGCACTTTTGCATTGCTTTCCTCAATATTGCTAGTTCTTTCCTCTATATTGTCAGCTCTGATGCTTAAGTCTTCCAGATTTGTCTTTATCTCCTCTATTGTGTTTTTCATCTCTAAGATTTCTGATTTTTTTTTTTATAGTTTCAATCTCTCGTGAAGAAATGCCTGATTTCATTGAATTGTCTGTCTGTGTTTTCTTGTATTTCATTAAGCTTTTTTATGATGGCTATTTTGAATTCTCTTTCATTAAGGTTATACATTTCTCTGCTTTCCGGGTTTACATCTGGGTGCTTGTCATTTTCCTTTTGGTCTGGAGATTTAATATATTTTTGCATGATGCCTGTTGGTGTTGGCTTACTTTTCCTCATAGTGAAAATATATGGTCACAGTTTCCTCTTGCTGTGGCTGGGTGTGGGTCAAGGGCTGTGTATTCTGGCCTGCCTCAATCCACAGGCCAGGGGCACTTTCGTTGGCCCCTGGCTGATTTGCGGTGTGGCTGAGTGGAGGCTGCTGGGGGGAAGCGTGGGAACAGTTGGAGCTGGAGCGTGGGAACAGCTGAGACTGGAGCGCAGCTAGGCCAAAGCAGCTGGGGCTCAGGTGTGGGTGGGTTGAAGCAGCTGCAGCTGAAGTGCTGCTGGGCCAAAGAAGCAGGAGCTGGAGCACCGCTGGGCCGAAAAAGCTGGAACTGGAGTGCCGCTGGGCTGAAGAAGGAAGAGCTGGAGTGCTGCTGGGCCAAAGAAGCTGGAGCTGGAGCGCCACTGGGCCGAAGAAGCTGGAACTGGAGTGGGCTGGGCTGAAGTTGCTGGCACCAAGTCAGCTCGAGCCTGGGCACAGGCCAAGCCGAGGCAGTTGGAGCTGGGGGGTGAGGGGGGGCGATCAAGCCAAAGGAGCTGGGGGCGGGCACGGTCCAGCCGAAGGAGCTGGGGCCGTGGCACGGTGGAGCCAGGGACGCTGGAGCCGTGGCTTGATCCAGCTGGAGCAGCTGGGGCTGTGGTGTGGTGGGGCCTGAGCTGCTGCTGCCTCTGGTGCGGGTGTGCAGGCTTGCCCTGCTGCTGGTCAGGCCCGGGCACCTGGGAGCCGCTGCCTGTGGGGGTGGGGCTCGGTCACGCTGCCCCTGCTGGTGGGGCCTGGGCGCCTGGGGACCGCTGCCTCTGGGGACGGGGCTGAGCTGAAGCGCCAGTCAGGCAGGCCGGGTAGGGGAGGGGCGCTACTTTCGCCTCCCCAATCTCAGAGGTTTCTCGCCTTGCTGTTGCTCTCTGCTCTCCTGAGGTGCTCACTTGTTGAAACTACCCTCACAACAGCTCTGCTCCCTCTGTAGGGGGCTCCCCTCAGGCTGTGAGGGGTCTTGGAAAGTGCCGTTTTTCACGTGGTGAGCCACCCCTCCCCCTCCTGTGAGAGCCACGTGGTCTCAGTCTCTGGGTCGCAGTCCTTGGGGAGGGAAGGGAGTTCCTCTTACCTCGTTGCACTTACTCTGGGGATTCCAGCACCTCAGTCCTCGGGTGTCTGGCTGCCTGGGTGCCTCAGACATCCCCTGTGTTGTGTCAATAGCTTCTCTTGGAATATGAATGTCCTTTTTGTTGTGTCTTAGAGGGGGAGAGTTCAATGGGGGAAGCTCACTCCACCATAATGCTGACCGGGACATGACCAAAATGTTTTAAAAACATTAAATGCTCAACTTTTTCTAGTGTCTGCAATGTAAACATTTATTTTTTTGACAAAAAGTAATAATTTTAGGATATTGTTACTCTTCCCGCAAAGAGACAGTATCCGTATTCAAGTAGTTTATGTATCTTTTTAAGCTGTCGGAATCTGCAAAAAACAGTAAAACTCCCTAGGCCCCCCAAGCCAAGAATCCTACATAGAGGCATACCAATTTATTTGGTCATGCTTTATGTACAAAGTTTACCTTTCAGGCATATAAAAGAGTGTGGAATGTCTATAAATGTGCTGAGCAAATCTGAGATTTCAGCCTTGTTGATAGAGTGACTGTCCATCTTGCACGATATAGTTACACTTTGGTTAAAGTTGTGGTAGGCAGAATAATGGCCCCCAAAAGATATCCCCAGAACCCATGAATATGTTACATTACATGGCAAAGGGGAATTAAAGCTGCAGATAGAATTAAGGTTACTTGCTTATCAGTTGATTTTAAAATAGGGAGATTACTTTGGATTATCCAGGTGGACCCAGTGTAATCACAAGATCCTTAAAAGTGGAAAAGGGAGGCAGAAGAAGAGTCAATGACAGAGTGATGCAGCGTGAGAAAGACTCTACTGGTTTTGAAGGTGGAAGAGGGCCATGAACCAAGGGCCGTGGGCAGCCTCTAGAAGCTGGAAAAGACAAGAAACAGGTTTTCCCCTAGAGCCTCCAGAAGCAGTGCAGTCCTGCTGACACCTTGATTTTAGCCCATTGAGACTCCTTTCAGACTTCTGACCTCCAGAACTGTAAGAGAATAAATTTGTGTTGTTTAATGCCATCTAAGTTTGTGGCAATGTGTTCTAACAGCAGTAGGAAATGAATATGGAAGTGTTTCCTATGATGGTATTTTAAAATGGGTACTCACTTAAAAAAATATTGTTTCAGTGAGAAATAAATATAAATAAAAAATAAATATAAAAGCCTTAACAATCTCTAAGTTTTTATAAAATAGTTCTGTAGTTATTATAGTTCAGTGGCTTGTACTAAGCTCCATAGGATATGTGAAAAACGGGTGTCATGGAATTGCTTTACTTAGTACCAGTTAGTAGCCACAGATGTAGTTGACAATCATCCCTTAATGAACACTGTGTCCTTGCTTACTACCACAGTGCAGAGAATGTTCCTGATTTCTGTGTTATATTTCATAGAGTCGTCCTTCTATCCGTGCTCACTCAGTGGCTTCAATTACATGATTTCAGTGCCAGGCAGCTTTGTTTTTTAGAACCGGTTCCTCCTTCCTTGAAAGATCAACTGTTTAATCTCCTTTTCTGCTGGGTGCTGTCCTCTTTCTAAGGCCAACTCTTTAGACATCCTTTTCCATTCTCAGAGTGTTCTCATTTGACTGTACAAGTTTGGTTTGTTATTTAACTTTCAGTTGGCTCAGGTTCCTATTCTGCCTTTGTTCTTACTGTCAGGTCAGTAAAGCCCTTAAGCAAACCAGTCCTTTATGTCTCTTAGGCATAAAGCCCTCCTTGCTTGCTGTTCCGCCAGATTCCTCTCTTTGGTTCATGTCACGTGCTGCAGTTACATTTCAGGAAAAAAACTGCAAACATACAGATAAAATTCCATTCTCGCCCCTAAGGAAAAAAATTGAAGGTAACGGCAACAAAAAGTTAGAGCAGAACTTAGGTTGGATACAAGTGAGATTTCCCTTCCAGCAAAGAGGAGCTTAAAAGTACCCTCGAAGATCTCAGTAGGTGTTTTGCTGTGGTTCATCTCCTACAAGAAAGTTTCTAAGGTTACTTGGGCAGAGCTTTTATAAAAGGCTGACGTTTTCTTTAAAAGTTACTTTTGAAAGAATTCCCTAGAGTTCTGCTCTTGTTGTGTGCAACAGTATTCTTTAAGGCCTTCCGAGATTAAACGCATATTTTTCACGTATGGGAACCAACTATCCAGAACAGTGAATTTCCTGTGAATTCACTCTCCTTCAGTGCCATCCCATCACCTACAGAGAGAAAAAAAAAATCCGTCAGCTCCCGCAGCCTTTGCCTCTGCCTCCTGCCTCCCTTTGTCCTTGTCTTTCCACCACCCCCCAGTGGGCGTCTGCCCTCCAGCCACCCCAGGCGCCATGTGGCTTCTTGAACAGGCAGCGAACGCACCTTTTACAGCCTGGCTGGTTTGATTGCGGTGTACATATCCTCCTCCTTCAAGCTTGTTCAGATCGTCACATTTACAATCCTTTTCTTCCTCCTCCTTCCTCCCCTGCTTCCTCCTCCTCATCCTTCCTCCCTCTCCCCCTCCTCCATCTCCTCCTCTTCCTCCCCCCACTCCTCCTCCTCTTCCTCCTTTAAAAAATGCAAGAAACATCGGTAGCTCGGACAGAAACAGGTCACAGGCTGTGCTGAAGGGGCCGCTGTAGTCTGCCAGCTGATCCCTGCTTTCTCCCTTCCGTATTCAGATCCTACACGTTTTCTAGGTTAAGCCCAAGTCGTTTTTGTCCTAATTGCTTTTCTTTGACTGAGCCTATGAGGGCAGGTCTTTTGGCTGTTTTGTTCATTTCTGTATCTCCCATTCCTAGAACAGTGCCTGGCACAGATGACGTAGTCAATAAATATTTGTTAAATAGTCCACATAATCTGTCTCTTCTGTTTCTGAATTTATTATTATCTGCAGTATACATTTGGGTATTTAGTAATACATTTTTATTCAACTTTTCTTTCTACCTGCATAGACTTGGTCAAGCTGTTTGACCTCTACTCTGTGCCTGCATTTCCTCAGCTGTAAATGGAGATAACAGTACCTTCCTTGTAGAGTTGTTGGGAGGACTCAATTAATTAAATGTAACACACTTAAAATAGTACTTGGCACATAGTGAGAGCTACATACATGTTAGTTATTAATAATCTTTATTCACATTTATTAAGTCAATTAAGGCCCACTGTGAATCTGTAAAATAGATATTAGTATCCCCTCTTTTAAAATTAGGACACCTGGCTTTAGGAGATTTAGTAAATTTGGAAAGAAAATAACTATTTTTTTTGAGTGCCGATTATGTATTGGGTGTTTTAAAATACATTATCTCTTTTGTTCATCTTGAAAATCTGCTTAGTAGGTATGTCAAGTTTAACATGTTCAAAAACAGAATTCCTGATTTCCACCCCCAAACCTGTTCCTTCCTTAGTTTTCGCTATTTTAAGGAAATGAAATCATCTTCCATCATCCCTAATTCTCTTTCTTTCACTCCCCACATCCAACACTTCAGTATATCCTCTTGACTTGTGTAGGGAGGAAGAAGTTTTCCTCGACCCTCTTAGAGTCCCTGGTTGGGTCTGAAAATTAAACTGATAAAGACAGGCTAACAGGAGAAAAGCATACAGATTTATTTAATTTAAATTTTACATGACAAGGGAGTCTTCGTAAGGAAATGAAAGCCTGAAGAAATGGTTAAACCTGTGCATTTTATTTTTATTTTATTTTTTTGGTGAGGAAGATCAGCCCTGAGCTAACATCCATGCTAATCCTCCTCTTTTTGCTGAGGAAGACTGGCTCTGAGCTAACATCTATTGCCAATCCTCCTCCTTTTTTTCCCCCAAAGCCCCAGTAGATAGTTGTATGTCATAGTTGCACATCCTTCTAGTTGCTGTATGTGAGCCGCGGCGTCAGCATGGCCGGAGAAGCGGTGCGTCGGTGCGTACCCGGGATCTGAACCCGGGCCGCCAGTAGCCAAGCGCGCGCACTTAACCGCTAAGCCACGGGGCCGGCCCAAACGTGTGCGTTTTAAATACTGGAGTTGATGAAGAATGGAGAGTCGTGGAAAAATGTGATAGGACAAAAAGAGAGTAAGAGCTAAGGGTAATACTGGGGGAACCTAGCAAGGCCTGTTTGTTCAGATTCCGCGCGGCATCCATGTGTTGGAGATAAGGGCATCCCTACTTTCCTCTGGGTATGGGGAGGGCACCTCTCCCAGGAGGGCCTTATGATCTGCTTCAGGGGAGGAGGTGGGGAAGGTCAGAGAGACTCTCCTGCATCGGCCATTTTCTCAAATTCCTTCTGCTTAATATATTCAGTATGCCAAGATGCCATATTTTGGGGTAGTGTGTTCTGAACCCTGTCACTTGTCTTCCAAAATGTATCCAACTGTGACCTTTCTTAGCCCCTTTTCTGGTGCCACTTGTCCCATCCTTATCTAGACTATTGAAAATTGCCTCCAAACTGATTCCTTTCCACATAGCAGTTGGGATGGTTTTTTTAAACATAAATTATAAATTAAATTATAGCACTTGTCTGTGTCAAAATCTTGATGAGCTTGCAAACTCCTTATTGCCTACAAGAGCCTCCATGATTTGATCCCTCCATCTTTGACTCATCTCCTACCGCTCTTCCCTGAGCTCTTTATGCTCTTCTTTCATGCCTCAGGGCCTTTGCACTTGCCATCCTGTCTGAAACACTCTTCCTCTAGATCCTCAGAGGGTTGATTCCTTCCTGTCAGTTGTGTTTCCAAATTCAGCATCACCTCCACAGGGATGCCTTCCATGACCACCCAATCTGAGATACCATTCCCCCATAACACTATCATACCTGTTTGTTTTAAAGCACTTATCACTGTCTGCATTATAAAGTTAACTTGTTTAATGATTTATTATTATTAATCTCCCATAGTAAATGTAAGCTCCATGAGAACAGAACCTGTCTGTCTTGTTCATCCCTGTGTCACTGTGTATTATAGTCCTGACACATAGTAGGTGGTCACTAACTATTTGTCATTTGGAAGAATGAGTAAATGAATGAATGGATGCTCGATCCATCATACAGTTCACCTCTTAGGAGGGGAGACCGTATTTCCTTATTTCCAAGTATTGAGGGACCCTGGAGACTCACACCTCATCACACTGGCCAGAGTTACACAGCCAGTTAGTGGCAGAGTCAGAGTAAATTCTCACAGGTCTCCTGATGCCCGGGTTCAGCTCTCTTCATGCTTCTTTTGTGTTTGTATCTGTCATGCATTTTGAGAGGTAGTAGGAGTATGTGAGATGAGACCGTATCATGGGTGCTTCTTCTTTTCTTTAGCTTTTTCCCTCTATTTTGACTCACTGGTAGCATTTCAGAGCTGTGACTGTGGGAGGCAGAAAGAGGTGTGAACTCTCATTGGTCATTTCGGCTTCTTCTTAGTAGTTTGTTTGCACAGAATGGTCTGGGTGTTGCTTTCAAGTCTTGGGAAGCTCCATGAGGGCAGCATTTTGTCAGGTTGTCAAATTCACTGCTGTGTCCCCAGTGACTGGAATGCTCCTGTGTTGGTCAGGGTAGCCTGGGTTAAGCTGCACTAACAAACAGCCCCAAAGTCTCAGTGCTTTACCACACCATGGAGTCTGTGTCTCGTTCAAGCTACTCATCCATTGTGGATTAGCAAGGGGCTCTGCTCATTTTCGTCACAAGATATGTGATACTCAGTCACACATCTTAGTGTCAGAGGTTCCGTCTAGTACACGCTTGCTTAATCACCAGGGCAGGGGGAAGTTAACTCAGCAGATTATGTACAGGGTTTTAAAATTTTTATTTATTTATTTATTTATTTCCCCCAAAGCCCCAGTAGATAGTTGTATGTCATAGTTGCACAGCCTTCTAGTTGCTGTATGTGGGACGCGGCCTCAGCATGGCCGGAGCAGCGGTGCGTCAGTCCGCACCCGGGATCTGAACCCGGGCCGCCAGCAGCGGAGCGCGCACACTCAACCGCCAAGCCACAGGGCCAGCCCTGTGCAGGGTTTTAAGCTTTTACCCAGAGGTGACACATGTTACTTCTTCTCACATTTCATTGGCCAGAGTCAGGCACATGGCCACGTCTCACTTAAAAGGGGCAGGGAAATGTGATCCCACCATGTGTGCGTTCCACATGTCTGGAAGAGAGAACAGGAATATTTGTGAACAGCTCTAATGCCTACCTCCAATTGCTGGCGTTTCTTTGAGTGCTTACTCTGTCCCACCCAGCTGCTGTTCTAAGTGCTTAACTTAGAACTTCTTTCTCCTTATAACAACCCCAGATAATACTGTTGGCTCAGTTTTACAGATGAGGAACCTGAAGTTAGCAGAGAATTTAAGCAGTTTGCTCAAGGTCATCCACTGAGGGGCAGAACCAGAATTTGAACCCAGGTAGTCTGGGTCCAGAGTCAGCGTTCTTGATCTCTAGGCTACAGCTGCCTCCATACATCATAGGTCATTAGAAAAAAAAAAGAAAAGAAGTTTGATTGACTGCATCCCCAGAAGACTCTAAGCTCTTTGAGAACAGAAACTCCATCTTATATTCTGTGTGTTTCAATTATGTGTTTTGCAGTAGGAACTCAAAAATATCCATGATGGATTGGACTGAATAAATTAGAAACTAGATAATTAACTGCTGAAAGCTTAGGGCTCTTTTTTCTCTGAAATTAAAAGCTGATAGAAGAAATCTGAATCGTGACTATGAAATCAAGACTAAGGGATAAGGTAAATAGGGAATTGTTAACAGAATGTTGGAAAACAAGAAATAAGGGCTACCCTCTTGCATTTTGAAAGTAGTATTTTAATATAAGTAAGATAAATCAGGACCAGTTGCATATATAAATATGGTCAAAATGATGTAGATACATTTATGAGTGATATATCATTCTTAGAAATTTAGTCAAAGAAGTTAGGGATATTTCCAGATAAAGCCTATTCATTTGAGATAATAATAAAAAAAGAGCATTCACTTCTGTCCCAAAATGCCCCTTGCTGCCACCATCAGAGATAAATGCTAGACTGAGTGGACCATGAATCTGGCTCCGTATTGCGTTACTGAGGTTCCCATGAACAATCAAAGGTCATTAATTATAACAGTATCTATTGGGTATGTACTGTGTGGAGCCTTGTGCCAAACACTTTACATGGATTATCTCATTTAATCTTATTGACTCTATAAGGAAGGTGATATTATCTCTCTTTTACAGATGAGAAAACTGAGGCAGAGAAAGGGTAAATGTTTGCATAAGGTCACATACTGAGAAAACGTTTGAGCTGGAATGTCAACTTAGGTCTTTTGACCTCAGAGCCAGCATGCACGCAGTAACAACTGGCCTTCTGCAGATTCATGGTATTTCCTGAGAAGTTTGTACGTGTTGCAATAGGGACAACATAGTTACTTCAGCATGCAAATTATGTGATTCCTGGGTGTTGGTTGTCAGGAAGGAGGGGATGGAGTTATAAACAAAACACCTTTTTCATTCTCCCACACCACCTCTCTGTATTCGAGATTGTTGTCCTTCAAAGCTGACACTGGTGTCACTGCTGTTGCTGATGAGGTTCAGGGACAGGTTTGGCTGAAAAGACCCAGGTGGGATGTAGCATCCTTTTCACAGGACCGAGAAAAGGAAGCTTTCTTTTTCTTTTAGTCTTTGGCCCTGAGGCAATGATTTTTCAAGCCTAACATTGAAATAGTCAAGGGAGTCTCTGATATTATGATGGGGCACTTCCCAGTTCTCCAAACTGGTAATTCCTTTTGGGATATGTGGGTGGGTCATTCATGCCAGCAATATTCATAGATTCCAAAAATAGCTCATCTACTCAGACTTCCTTAGGGATTGGTACACTAAGGCCCAGGTAGAGTATAATGGAAAAAAACCACCTGCTGAAGACTGCAATGAGTTTTTTAATTATGACAGTGGAAGGATTTGCCAAATGCTAATGTAAAAATAGCTTCTACTTAGGAGTAAGCTTATGTGCAGTGTGGCGTAGGTAATTGCTAATGTGGTTTAATTGGAGGGAAATCCATTCCAGATATCTCCATATACTGATTGGACACTTCATCAGTAGATTGAATCCTTTGGGTTTACCATTGGTCCTCCTTCAGATGCTCTCTGAAATACTCTTGGAAAAAAGGTAATTCATTAAATTGCAACTTGAGTGAGTTAGTTTATTACTTGCTCTCCTCCCTTTGTTGGAGACTGTAGAGTTAGAGCTTGCTGTGCAGAGAGGAAGATAGGTCTGGAAAGGACCATGGAAGTTGAAAGATGGGTCACAATTTAGCTCTTTTGGGGGCTTACTTCCACTACCTAATGTCCCATTAAGTAAAATGATCTCCAAACTGTGCCCAATGTATGACATCTGCCTTCAGTTTTTCCCTTTTTCCTTTTCCTCTGGTTTATATTTTTCTTCTTTCTACGCTGGTACAGTCCTATTGAAAGGATGTTAGATTTTATATGTAGCATTCTACCAATGTTTTGAATTACCAGGGACTGCAAATATATAAATGAATAAAAAAATGGTAGCAGCTTTTGAGTAACTCATAATTTAGAGAGGAAGGCAAACAGATGCGAAAGAAGAAAAAGTTATAAGCAGATAATGATAGTGAGATGTGAAAAAATAGATATAATAAACAGAATATTGTGGGAATCCAGAACAGGAAGGGACATATTCTGTTGGGAGGATGAACGGGTAAAGGTTCACTGAGGAAGTAACTTTTGAGCTTGGTCTTGAAGGAAGAATAGAAGTTTCTAGGCAGAACAGAAGGGCAAATATGTTCTTAAAGGACAGACTATCATGTACTTGGTCAACTTTCTACAGACATATTTGTCTAAATCCAAATCAGTGGAACCAAGGAGAGCCCTGTTTCAGTGAAGGCCACATAGCTTTTCTGTTTCTAGCTGTCTTTTACAGATAGATAGTTTGTTCAAACTAGGCCCCAATCAAAAATCATATATTGCATTTGGTTGTCATCTCTCTCTTTTGTTGACTTTTTCTTATGGAACATTTCAAGCCTAAACAAACTAGAATGACAAGCATAATGACTCACCAAATGCCCGTCACCAGCTTCAGTACTTATCAACATCTAGCTGGTCATGTTTTATCTATACTCCATCCAAGCTCCCCCCTGGAGGATTATTTTAAAGCAGTTCTCAAACATCATATTTTTTCATCCGTAGAGACTTAAGTAAATATCTCTAAGAAATAAGGACTGTTGGGGCCAGCCCAGTGTCGCAGCAGTTAAGTGCGCGCGCTCTGCTGCAGCAGCGCGGGGTTCACAGGTTCGGATCCCAGACGCACGCGCACTGACGCACCGCTTGTCAAGCCATGCTGTGGCGGTGTCCCATATAAAGTAGAGGAAGATGGGCACGGATGTTAGCCCAGGGCCACATCCTCAACAAAAAGAGGAGGATTGGCATTGGATGTTAGCTCAGGGCTGATCTTCCTCACACAAAAACAAAAAAGAAGTAAGGACTGTTTTAAAAAAGTAACATAATGCCATTATCACACTTAAAAAATTAACAGTAATTCCTTTGTAACATCAAATATTCAGTCAGTGTTCACATTTCCCCACTTGCTCAAAAACAGTGAGTTTGTTTGTTTGAATTACAGTGGGTTTGTTTGAATTAGGATCCAAACACGTTGTGTTTGGTTATCTGTCTCTTAAATCCCTTTCAATCTATCACAGTTCTTCCTTCCTCTTTCATTTTTTCTGTCACATATTTGCTAGAGAAATCAGGTCACTTGTTCTGGAGAATTTCCCACCTTCTGGATCTGCCTGATTGTGTCTCTGTGGATTCGTTTAACATGCTCCTCTATCCCCTCTATTTTCTGTAAACTGAGGTGGTGGGATATGGGTTCAGTTTTGTGGGAAGAATACTCATAGTTGGTGCTGTGCACTTCCTATTACATCCCATCAGTAGTGATACACCATCTTTTGCCCCTATTTTTGTGATGGTCAGATAGACCTGTGGGTTGTTGTGTCTCTTAGATCCCCTCTTTTTTTTTTTGCTGAGGAAGATTTGCCCTGCGCTAACATCTGTTGCTAATCTTCCTTTTTTTGTTTTGCTTGAGGAAGATTAGCCCTCAGCTAATGTCTGTGCCAATCTTCCTCTATTTTGTGTGTGGGTCGCCGCCACAGCATGGCTGGTGAGTGATGTAGGTCTGCGCCCAGGATCTGAACCCACACACCGGGGTCACTGAAGTGGAGCATGTGGAACTTTAACCACTCGGCTGCAGGGCCGGCCCCTTAGAGCACTTTTTAAACTAAAACTATCACTCCTCTCCCTGCCTTCTTTTTACATGATTTGTTGAAGATATGGCCCCAATTTTTTGTAGAATGTCTCTCCTCTGGATTTGCTGCTTGTTTCTTCCTGGTGCTGTTTTACTTGACAATATGTATTTTAATCAGATCTTATCATAACCGAGTTCTTCCTTGTTTGGCATCACTTCCTAAACAGAGAAACTGCTAACTTTGTAAATTGAAAAAACAAACAAAACTCCAGCTTCCTTGCTGAATAATGGAATAGGCCAGGTGTAAAGGAAGGGATCAGAGCAATTCTAATAATAATCTCTCTTTTTTTTTTTTTATAATTTTATTTATTTATTTTTTCCCCCAAAGCCCCAGTAGATAGTTGTATGTCACAGCTGCACATCCTTCTAGTTGCTGTACGTGGGACCCGGCCTCAGCATGGCCAAAGAAGCGGTGCGTCAGTGCGCGCCCGGGATCCGAACCCGGGCGCCAGTAGCGGAGCGCACGCACTTAACCACTAAGCCACGGGGCCGGCCCCCTAATAGTAATCTCTCAAACCCATATTTTCTAAATAGGAAAAAATTGACATCATGCAAGTCAGGTTTCATCATGCCCGCATTAATGCTTCATTTAGAATTTTCTTGAACCAGGGAGGTGATTGAATGAGTAAATGTTTATGCTAAGGTCATTCCTTCCTTCCTTCCTTCCTTCCTTACTCCCTCCCTCCCTTCCTTCCTTCCTCGCCCCCAAAGCCCCAGTAGATGGTTGTATGTCATAGTTGCACAGCGTGGGACGCGGCCCAGCACGGCCGGAGAAGCGGCGGGTCGGCGCGCACCCGGGATCCGAACCCGGCCGCCAGCAGCGGAATCCGAACCCTGGCTGCCAGCAGTGGAGCGCACGCACCCAACCGCCAAGCCACAGGGCCGGCCCATAAGGTCATTTCATATATCTGTAGCGCTCAAACTTGAGTACCTTTTAATCTTTTTTATATGTTTCTGAATTTGGTTTGCAATCATTTGTTGAGAAATTTTACATCTATATTCACAAGAAATATTGTAGTTTTCTTTTCTCGTGATGTCTGTGTCTGGTTTTCGTATCAGGATAATATGGGAAGTGTTCCCTCCTCTTCTACTTTTTGGAAAAGTTTGTGAAGGATTGGTGTTAATTCTTTAAACATTTTTTAGAATTCACCGGTGAAGCCATCTGGTGCTGTACCTGTCTTTGTGGGAAGTTTTTTTTGGTTACTAATTCAATCTTTCTTACAGGTCCATTCATATTGTTGTTATAGGTCTATTCATATTTTCTATTTCTCTTGAGTTAGTTTTGGTAGTTCATGTCTTTTTAGGAATTTGTCCATTTTATTCAGGCAATTTTATGTGTTGATATACAATGGTTTATAGTATTCCCTTATACTCCTTTTTATTTTTGTAAGGTTGATAGTAATGTCCCCTCTTCCATTCCTGATTTTAGCAATTTGAGTCTTCTCTCTTTTTTCTTGGTCGGTCTTACTAAAGGTTTGTCAATTATGTTCATCTTACCAAAGAATCGACTTCTTAATTTATTGATTTCCTTTATTGTTTTTCTATTCACGATTTCATTAATTTCTGCTCGAATCTTTGTGTGGGATATTGAAGTCTCCAACTATAATGGTTGAATTTATTTCTTCCTTAAATTCTTTCCGTTTTTGCTTCATGTATTTTTGGGTTCTGTTGTTAGGTGCCTATGTGCTTATAATTGTTATATCTTGATGGGCTGACCCTTTATCATTGTAAATTGTCCCTCTTTTGTCTCTAGTAAAATTTTTTGCATTAAAGTCTTATTTTGCCTCCTGATAATACAGCCATTTTAGCTCTCTTTTGGTTACTGTTTGCATGGAGTATCTGTTCTATCATTTTACTTTTAACCTCTTTGTGTCTTTGAATCTGAAGTGTATCTCTTGTAGAGATAGGATAGTTAAATCGTGTTTTTTAATCCATTCTTTCAATCTCTGACTTTTAATTGGAGTGTTTAGTCCTTTTAAAGATTTTATTTATTTATTTATTTTCCCCCCAAAGCCCCAGTAGATAGTTGTATGTCATAGCTGCACATCCTTCTAGTTGCTGTATGTGGGACGCGGCCTCAGCATGGCCAGAGAATCGGTGCGTCGGTGCGCGCCCGGGATCCGAACCTGGGCCGCCAGCAGCGGAGCGCGTGCACTCAACTGCTAAGCCACGGGGCCGGCCCTGGAGTGTTTAGTCCTTTTAAAGTTACTGTAATTACTAATAAGGTAGGGTTTACATCTGTCATTTTGCTATTTGTTTTCTATATATGTTATGTCTTTTTTTTTTGTTTGTTTGTTTCTCTATACCTCCTTTACTGCTGCCTTTCGTGTTAAATAGATATTTCCTAGCATACAATTTTAATTCTCTCCTCATTTTTTTTTTAACTATTTTTTTCTGAGTTTTTAAATTAGTGTTTGCCCAGGAGATTAGACTTAACATTCTAATTTATAACAATCTAGTTCAGATTATTATCAACTTAATTTCATGGTATACAAAAATTTTGTTTCAGTATAGCTTCATTCCCTCCCCACTCCTTTGTGCTGTTATTGTCATACAAATTACATTTTATACATTATGTGCCCGTCAACACAGATTTATAAATATTGCTGTATGCAGTTGTCTTTTAAATTAGATAAAAGAAAAAAGAGTTACAAAAAAAAAATACAGTTAACTTTTATTTTTACCTGTGTAGTTATCTATACCAGTGCTCTTTATTTCTTTATGTGGATATAAGTTACTGTCTAGTGTCCTTTCATTTCAGCTTGAAGAACTCCATTTAGTATTTCTTGTAGGTCTGCTAGTACCACTACCTTTTACAAAGTATAGACTCTTTGGAATATAGATACTGAATTCTTCATAAGGAATGTTCTTAACAAAATGCATGGGTAAATTACGTATTTATGTAAATATACTCTCCTCCCCCAAAACATGCTCTTTGCCTGCATCTTTGCAAAGAAGCCCATCTGGTTCTTCCTGATCATGTAAATATATTTCCTGAAATACATTAGCAAAGTTAAGTTTTAATATTGTAAAGTTATAATATAGTTTTGTATTTAAAATATATATATTGTTCAAGCTGAAAGAGAGCTTACACCAATTCCGTGTTCCTCATTTTATGCATGAGGAAATCAGAGCCAAAAGAGATTAACTTGACCAAAGTCGCACTGCTAGTTATAGTCTAGACCAGACTAGAAATCAGACTTCCTGACTGCTGCTTCCTAGTGTTTCCCCAACATTCCAAATTTCTGTCAAGATATTGACTATTATTACCTAGTTTGGTCATGATGTACTTTTTTTTTTTTTTCCTGAGGAAGATCTGCCCTGAGTTAACATCTGTGCCAGTCTTCCTCTGTTTTTTTTTTTTTGTATGTGAGCTGCCGCCACTGCATGGCCACTGACAGATGAGTGGTGTAGGTCTGTGCCCAGGTACTGAACCCGGGCTGCCAAAGTGGAGTATGCTGAACTTAACCACTAGGCCACTGTGGCTGGCCCATGATGTACTTAATAATTAGGGCACAAAACAATGAATTGACCCGTAACAATTTAATTAGAATAATTTATACTAGTTAGATTTCTTTCTGCTTGATGACTTTCCTTTAGAACACTTTATGACCTTCCACTCAGAAATCTGATTTCCCAGTGATTTTGATTCTGATCTTTGTACCTTATTTTCTGTGAAGTTCATTTTTTAGGCATTCTTAGTCTGAGGTCCTCTTTCATGTTTCAATCCCTCCTTGTTGTCAGGCCTTTGATAGGGTCTCTGTAGGTGGACGACTCATCAGAAAGCATAAGAAATGAGAGCCACCTGAGCAAAATGGGTCAATTCAGTAATTAGGAAGTTTGGAATTTTTGAGGGTTGTGTGACATTTGTTTTCTTAGTAATCATGTTTGTATAGTAGAGTCTTTCTCCTTAAACATTGTCTCACAGTGAGAATACAAAAATCCACCTCATCGTAACGTTGTCCTATCTCATAATAGAAGCAATTTTGTTATTAGATCCACAGTATGTATGTTAGTTTCTTGGTAGTGCATGTTTTATACTTTGTGTGTCGTTTTGTATAAGTTAAGAACACAGGCTTCATTTTGAATCTCTGGTCTGCCACTTACTAGCAGTGGAACCTGGGGCAGGTCAATTAACTCTCTGAGCCTCAGGTTCCTTGTATTCCTTGCAAAATGGGAATAGTTTTACTGACACATGGGGTTGTATGAAGATTCAGTGAGATAATACCTATAAAGCACTTAAAAGAACATGTAATAAGTGCTCAATAAATGTTAGCTTTTATTGTATTGTATGTGACACTGTTTGAATGTTTAATCTCTCCCTTTTCCCCATCTTCACACTGGAGAGAATCTGGCTACAAGGACCAGAATCCTTATGAGTCCTTTGAAGAGGAAGGATGGGAAGGTGGGCTGGCCTCTGTGTGACTTATGGCCTGGGAAGGGGCAAGGACGTGCAGTGCCCAAAGGAGGCAGAACCAGTGGCCTAGGCAGCCAATGGCCTTACGCCTGGGGATGGTTGTCCTACTGTGAGGGGGTCCCCAAGACCACCCTGGTGCTGATGATTCACGAGAAGGAATCTCAGGACTGAGAAATGGTTTGTTACAGTGAGAGGATACAGGTGAAAGTCAGCGACGGGAGAAGGTGATGGCATGAAGTCCAGGAGAAGGAATCTCAGGACTGAGAAATGGTTTGTTACAGTGAGAGGATACAGGTGAAAGTCAGCGACGGGAGAAGGTGATGGCATGAAGTCCAGGAGAAGGAATCTCAGGACTGAGAAATGGTTTGTTACAGTGAGAGGATACAGGTGAAAGTCAGCGACGGGAGAAGGTGATGGCATGAAGTCCAGGAGAAGGAATCTCAGGACTGAGAAATGGTTTGTTACAGTGAGAGGATACAGGTGAAAGTCAGCGACGGGAGAAGGTGATGGCATGAAGCCCAGGAGAAGGAATCTCAGGACTGAGAAATGGTTTGTTACAGTGAGAGGATACAGGTGAAAGTCAGCGACGAGAGAAGGTGATGGCATGAAGCCCAGGAGAAGCGGGTGCAGGCTTCCGGGTGGCCTCTCCCAGTGGAGCAGCCTGGATGTGCCTCATTCTCCCAGCAACGTAGGCGACGCGTGGCAAGTCTTACCAAACAGGGAAGCTCACCTGAGCCTTGGTGTCCAGAGTTTTTATTCAGCGTCAGTCACACAGGCATGCAGGGCCTGCATGAGTGACCTTGGCTGCTCAGATTCCAGCCCCCTTCCACCTCCTCACCCCCATCCCCAGCAAAAACGGGGGTTTACCGTCAATTACGTAGTCAGAATAAACTTGTCTGATCAAACTTGTACAGCATGGCCCAGGATCTCCGGCATACAAAACACTCTTATCAGGCAGAATATTCCAAGGCTCAGAGGTTATGTCCCAGGATCAGGCCAAGGACCAGTCGTGAAGATAGGCCTTTCTTTGGAAGTGCAAGGTATGAGCAACCCAGACCTGCTGAGTTGACCCTTTCCTGCACACCTACCTACCCTTTTAACTTCACAGACTGCGAAAAGGTGCACCTGGCTGGTGAGCCAGCATGGTTTCCTTTATTTTCCTTCACACAGGTAACAAGCTTTTTTAAGACTTTTTCCCAAAGCCCAAATTTTACCGGGAGATAGCAGTTGGTGAACCACATGGCCCCAGGCTACCAGTGATGGGGGTTGTACAGTGGGCAGCTTTCTCAGAGGCAAAGAAAGTCAGGTCAAATATTGGAAAGCGCGACAACCCGTGAATCGTCTTAGAGTTTTTATAATATGGACTGGGAGGGAGAACTTAGGAGGCCATTTGCAAATAACTCCAACTTGCCAGCCTCAGTTTCTAATGAGAAAAGACAGCTAAAGTTACCCTTGATATTTGGGGAGCCGTGTAAGTACAGCACTGGGTCAATAATAATGTCATGCAGTTATATTTAAAAGAGGTGATGTATCAAATATATATAAACAGTGTGATTTAATTGTTATATAGGAGTTTGTATGTCAGCAAGTCATGGAAAAAAATTGGTCATGTGTCCTGATTTGGAGTTCTAAAATTATTTTCATGTAGATATTCTGCAGATATTATTACCTGTGCTAGAAAATATCTGGGTAAAAGCACTTTTTCAACTTTGATAAATAGTCCTAAAAACACGAATTCAGTGCTGTAGGAAACAATGAATAACCTTATCTCATTTCCAACCTAAATAAGCGAAATATTCATTTACGAAATAGAACTTAACTCACAATATTTAAAGTTTAAGGTATAAAGTTAGAAAATTTTAAACCAAATAGTTCTATAGGACCATTACAATATCCTCTCTGTCTATCTATCTGTCTGTCTGTCTGTCTATCTATCTATCTATCTATGTATCATCTTTTCATGCTTTGGGATGAAATGGGAGCTTTGGCTTTTGAATTTCCTAAAGATGTCTCTGATGGAAATGCAAAAAAACTTTTTTCAGCTAACACCAGATCTAAAATAAATTGCTAGCAAGAGATTGAGTTGAGCTATATCCCTTTTAAGAGCTTTCTTTTCTTCCTTCAGGCCCTGACAGCGTATTCTTTGCACTCAGTCTCCTTGCCTTGTTCACTGCTGACAGTAGAGAAACTTTCTAGTCAAAAAACTCTTTACCCCCCAGAGACATGTACATTAGCCTTGCTTAGCTCCTGGGTGGTCCTCTCATGCTTCAGAAACATGCTGTGGTCTTTACAAAAAGGTTTTGATTAAAAAAATTTTTTTTTTATTTTGAAAAGCAAATATAAGAGAGTGAAAGAAACCACCTTCCTTACTTTAATACTTTGCTCTTGTAATTCAAGTCCAAGTTCAATTAAATGTTTTTTTGGTCAGAGTTTTGTTCTATCTACAACTTTGTAACCACAGGCTTTGTAGCTGAGATGATGATTGCTACATACGCCATTAGAGAGAATGGGGAAGTGAACGGTGGTAGATCTTTTTGACGTAACGTTACTGCTATTCATAATTACTCTGTTTATCCATCATCACCCCCCTTTTACAGCTATGGGACAGTCATCAGTGTAATCATCTACCACCCCTGATGATGGAGGCCTCCTAGTGTGCATAAAAATGGACAACTTCTTAAAAGTTAGGTTGCTGTAAACAAACTATCTTTATGAGTCATATGAGATGTTGTCCTTACTGTCCTCCGCTTAGTTCTTTGGTGACAAATTTTCAAGGAAGAATGCATACATTTATATTTTATAATTATGAGGTGCCAGAGCTACCAGTTGAAATATTAAAAAAAAAATCAGCCAGACAACTGTCTTTATCATACCATGTAGATGATTATTAGGATTAAAATAAATAAAAATAAAAATAAATTATAATCCCATCATCTAGAAATAACCATAGTTAACCACACACACAAGAAAATTGGGTGTACAACATTCCAAACTGTGTTCTATGCATTAACACACCCATGGAACCATACTCCACATACCGTTTTATGATCTGTTATTTTTGCTTTACAGAGTATCATGGACATCTTTCCATGCCAAGGAATGCAGAAAAAATTTACTTGAATGCTTTTTGTGAATGCCACCATAGTGTATTTAAGGAAGGTATTATCTTCTTGAATGACAAAGCTAACCAAATTCGATGATTACAGCGACTAAAAGGAGATCTGGCTCTACTTCCTTCCAAATAAAGGAATTAACATAATTTGACTGCAACTCTAGCATAATAATGAATCCAGCTGCTTGATTGCTGTTTGGATTCCAGCCTGGTTTTTAGAGGAAAGACTTCTATCTCTCCCTGACAAAATCCCCACCTCTGACTACTAGTAGGCCTGTGCTCTCAAACCTTAGTTGTCTTTATAAAATTGGCTTTGGAGACAGACTGCCCTGTGTTGGAATTCTAGTTCCACCATTTACTAGTTTTGTGAAGTTAACTCTCTCTGAACCTCAGTTTCCTCATTGCAAATTGGGGTTAATAATGGCTACCTCATAGATTTGTTGCGAGTATTATTATATAAGATTATATGTGCGGTGTTCCATGAACTGTGTAATTATTATTCAAATTATTATAAATACTTTGTCCCCCCAAACTGCTAATAAGCAGTTTGACTCAGAAATATTGATATATTTATCTGCATTCTGTCTCTACTTAAAACATTATTTTCATCAGATTAATACTAAATAGACTTGGAATCACAGCCAGTTAGACCAAAGTCTTAAGGAGCTTGCCCCGTATAGGCTCCAGAAGGATTAGAGAGCGAACTGTCAAGAGGAAGCTGTAAAGGAAATATAAAATACAGGTGAATATTTATCTGATTTAGGGGTGCAGAAGGCATCTCTAAGCATAAATCAAGGGAAGAAATGAAAAAGACAAGTTGATGGGTTTACCACTTAGAAATTTTTTTTCTATTTGTTTTTTAAAAAACACAAAAAGGTTTTCTACAAGTTACAGCATTGTAAAATACCTCAAATACTAATCTTTTTCTCCCCCATTTCAAAGTCTTTCACAATTTTTCCTGACGTCCATCCCACTTCCACCATCATAGTCATCTTAAAGCAAAGATTATTCTTAATCACAAAATCAGGCTGTCTTTAGTTGGCCTGATTATTTCATAGGTGCAGCAAGTGTGTTAATTTACCAAACAGACCTCCTTAAAAATATTTTGCAAATTTAGAGGACTGAACAACTATTGCAGCCATAAATTTATTTTCGGTCTCGAAGTTTTCCTATTGAACGTCAGGTTAGACTTTCAAAAGCCTCTATTATTTGCTTTCCCAAGGCTAGGAAATGAAGCCCAAGAAACTCTCTCCACCAGATTTCTCCTGCAGTCCCTATAAATTTGAGAAAATTTTGAGGTCCTGTTCCCTGGCCTGCCAGGAAGTGACCTTCCTAATACCTGTAAGGCTGGGCCCTGTAAGCTAGGTGCCAGACCAGTTTCCCTGGGAGGGCTTTGTCAGCACTGGTGACATAAGTACAGCCAAGCTTTGGCCCTTAAATGGCCAAAATGGTTTGCCATGCCATACATGGTTAAATGAGCATCCTTTTTAAATATTACACTTCGCATAAGGCCTTGGTTATACAATCAATGTATCCATTTATATCCTGGTAAAAAAAGAAGGAAGATCCTTATTGAATCTAGTAAGAGTTTCTCAATTCTGGGAGAGCCAGTGAAAATCAGATATTTAAACATTTTCAGTTTACAGAAGCAGAATCTACTAAATTGTGGGTTACACATGAGTTATCATTTAAGAAGAAAGAGAAACAGCTTCCTTTTATATCCAGAAAATAGATGTTAAAACAACATCAATAATACTCCACACAAATAGCCAAAATGAATTTTCCCCCATTAGTTTCATTTAATCCGATACAGTTAATTCTTGTCCTGGTAGATCTTGGGTCAAGAGTCTCGTGAAGCTGTCTAACCTAATAGAGTCCTGGAAATCCTGACTCAGTCCACTGGGGTGGTTTGAGAGTTGTCCAAGTAATGTCAGCGTGGCTTTGAAGTGTTAATAGTTTGAAGAATTACAAGTCAATTGTACCTCAATAAAAAAAATATGTGTTTAAAAAAATAGCTTGAAGAACCTGGTTCAGTCCTTTCTCCAGGAGGCTGTGAGACGGTCCTTCTTAGTTGAAGACGCAAACTCTGACCTTTAGCTTATAGTAGAAGCTTCAAGCAAGCATCTTAATAAAAGAAAAACTACCTGTAGAGACAGAGCCTTCAAATGACTGTGGTTGGTTTATTATTGAGAACTTTCAAATATGAAAGGTCTGATGAGGGTTCATAAGAATAGGCAACTGACAAGAAAATTTGGATGTTCCTATGGCATGCAAAACAAAGGTAATAAAGCCACTGTAAAAAATTAGACAAAATGTCTCTAAGGATAGTGATGAAGCCTATTTTCCAAGACATCCAGAAAAGTTACATCTGATTTGTAAAAATGAATAAACATAATTTTTATATAGAGAGAGTCTTGAATATAATGTATGATAATACTGAGATATTATATCTATATAATGCCATTATATAGATATTATATATATATAATACATATATATTATGCAATGAATGGACCAGCTTTAAACCAAGAATAGCAAGTAAAAAGATTCAGTAAGTCTGAAATAGGGCCCAGATGTCTGTATTTTTTACAAACTGCATAGGGAAGACTGACATAGTTCCCCACTAAAAATTTACTGGTCTAGAAGTTGGTAAATTCAAATTAAAAGCAAGGCTGTGGCCAAGTCAACATTTTGCATAATGTCTGAATTATGACTGATAACACTATACTGCTATTGTCTAATATGATGAGGCCAAGTACCACCAAGACTCTGATATATGAAAACATGTCATGAACAGTAAGGGCATTGACAAATCTCCAACTTGCCATAAACCATATAATTTCTGAAATATTTATCATATTTTACCAATATAAATTTAACCTAAGGAAGGCTGAGCTTCTCTTCTGATTGCATAACTCTTCCCATGAAATTTACAATAGTAAATAGACCAAATGAACCTAATTATTTCAAGCACTTCTCTTTTTATAAGGCGAAAGAACAGATCTTTGTGATTATTTTTCAGGGGCCCTCTGGGGAATCTCAAAGATACTTTAGGTGTAAAAGATATCCTGCAAGTTTTATATATCCTGAAATTTTATATATTTATTTATAATTAGGATCTGATTTGGGGAAAGCAAAAATCAAGAGGTTATTAGAGGAGATTTGGATACTTGGTTAAAAGAGGATCATGGGTGCCTGAGAAAGAATTCTTGGTTACCTATTTAGTCAAAGTGAAAATGAAACACTTAAAAATAGATATGGAAAGTAACATCTTGGAAAGAACCTCTTTCATAAGCATGGAACCTTTGTAAATGAGCACATTCATTAACATGACCAAAAGATATAGCCTTTCTATAGAATATAAAAATAAGAAGCAAAAGTATATACACTTAAAATTATGCTCAAGTAGCCAGTGTTTGAGTATTTCCTCTTACTTAAAAATTATTTTGTTATCTAATGATTATCCATTAAATAACTCACTTTAATATCAGTCCAAGGTTTTAAGTTATCTAAAGAGCTTGCAAATTATTTTCAATCTGAGATATTATAAAACATAATTAGGGGGCGGAGTCAAGATGGCGGCGTAAGCAGACTCGGAACTCACCTCCTCCCGTGGACACAGCCAATTTACAACTACTCGTGGAAAAATTACCCCTGAGACAGAACTGAAAATTGGATAAGAGGAACTCCTGCAACAACGGACAATCCTAACTGAGGTAGAAGAGGCAGAGACTCCCTTCTGGAGAGGAAAAACGCCGCCTTCACAAGCCGCCAGCTTCACAGCCGCCAGGAGCAGCTCACAGGTATGAAGCCTCCCTGGAGGCGCGGGGCCCTGAGCCGGGGAGCACCCCCACTGGGGGCATTTTGTGGACCCAGCACAATCGAGACCAGCAGCATAATATCTGACTTTGCCTGCTACCAAAACATTGGGGAGCACCCCCAGAAAACCCGGTTCACAAAGAAACTAAAACCAGCTCTTAAAGGGCCCGCACACAAACTCACCCGTTTCAGAAAGCATCCTAAAATCACCAGAAAGAAAGGTGCACAGTGCTGTGGTGAAAAGAGACTCACCTAATAGGCCCTGAGTGCATCTCGGTGAGGGGTGAGACCTCTCCAGGGACTGGGACATTGGCGGCGGCCATTGTTGTGGCCTGGTGTGGGCGTGCTGACACAGATGCCATTGGAGTTCTCCCTGAGGCCTGCTAACCCAGGGTCTGCCCCACCCGCTAGAGCACCGATTTAATCCAGCTCAGCCAGGGCAGGCAGCCCACCCTAGAGACTGGCCCCACCCAACAACAAGCCCTCAGGCAACTTGTGGGCCTACATAGATTGGTGACTGGATTCTCTACAGCCTGGGAACTGAGCCGACTTGAGCGGGGCAGGGAGTGCACAAGGAGTGGGTGGAGAGTGTGGGGCGATGGCGGGGTGTGTGGGGCTCCTGCCGTGGAGAGACTGGGTCTGCTTGGGGAGGTCGGGGCGCTCACACAGGGCAGGACTGTGTTGACTGTGTGTGTGGACCTGTGGGCGGCAGGGTTTGTCAGCTGCAGAAGACTTGTGCTTCTCAAAGACCCACATAGGAGGTTTGCCCCACCTTCCAAAGCCTGAAACGATTGGGTGCTCCTGTGCCTGAGGCCAGCCCCACCCAGCTGCAATCCTCAGAGAGCTGACAAGAGACCTAATAGGCTAGAGGCTTACAGCAATTGTAAGGCCCTGAGCCTAACAACCTGCCACGCTGGGGGCCTACTCACTTAAAAGAAATACTGCAACACAAATGTGGTATTAGAACTTGCAGCCAACTGTGCTGGGGCTCCCCACACCTTATAAAGAGACTGAAGGGCCCACAACAACTACAAGCAGCTGAGCATAACAACAGCTGACCAGGAGCATAACTCAGCCTCCCTGGGTGCCTATAGGGAGAGCTAACAGGCCACAATAGAAGGACACACGTAGCCCACATAGGGGTCACCCCTGGAACATTGAGAACTGAGGGAAGCACACTGGAAGCCTCCTAAGGCATCACTTACATAAGGTCACCTGTCCAAGAGCAGGAGACGTAGCTGACCTACCTAATACATAGACACAAGCACAGGGAAAGAGGCAAAATGAGGAGGCAAAAGAATACATTCCAAGTAAGGGAACAGGACAAAACCCCAGAAAAGGAACTAAGTGAAACAGAAATGAGCGACCTACCCGACAGAGAGTTCAAACAAAGAGTGTTAAGGATGCTCACTGATCTGGGGAGAAGAATAGATGAACTCAGTGAGAATGTCAACAAAGAAATGGAAGATATAAAAAAGAACCAATCAGAAATGAAGAATACAATACTGGAAATGAAAAATTCATTAGAGGGACTCAAAAGCAGAGTAGAGGATACAGAAGAACGGATCTGTGAGCTGGACGAAAGACTAGAAGAAATTACCCAAGGTGAACAGGTAAAAGAGAAAAGAATTAAAAAGAGTGAGGACAGTCTAAGGGACCTCTGGGACAACATCAAGCGCACTAACATCCGTGTTATAGGTGTCCCGGAAGGAGAAGAGTGAGACAAGGGGGCAGAGAATCTATTTCAAGAAATAATAGATGAAAACATCCCTAACCTAAGGAAGGAAACAGATATCCAGGTACAGGAAGCACAGAGAGCCCCAAACAAGATAAACCCAAAGAGGCCCACACCAAGACACATCATAATCAAAATGTCCAGAATTAAAGATAAAGAGAGAATCCTAAAAGCCGCAAGAGAATGTCAAGTTACATACAAAGGAAACCCCATAAGGCTATCAGCTGACTTCTCAGCAGAAACCTTACAGGCTAGAAGAGAATGGCATGATATATTTAAAGTGCTAAAAGGAAAAAACTTACAGCCAAGAATACTCTACCCAGCAAGGTTATCATTCAAAATGGAAGGAGAGATCAAAATTTTCCCAGATAAGCAAAAATTAAAGGAGTTTGTCACCAAGAAACCAGTGCTACGAGAAATGTTAAAGGGACTGATTTAAGGGGCAAAGAGAAGACCACAAATAGGAAAAATTATCTATTTCCATGATTAGAACGTAATGGATACAAATGCACAAAAAAGAGGTTAGATATGATATCAAAAACATAAAAGGGGGGAGGAGGCGAGTTAAGAGTACAGCTTTCAGACAGAGGTCAAACTAAAGTGACCATCAATTCTGTATAGAAGAAGAAAGGAACAGAGAAGGACTACGAAAACACTGAGGAAAAAAAAAAAAGTTAAAAAATGGCAGTAAGTACATACTTATCAATAGCTACTTTAAACGTCAATGGACTAAATGCTCCAATTAAAAGGCATAGGGTGGCTGACTGGATAAAAAAACAAGACCCATATATATGCTGCATACAAGAGACACACTTCAGACCTAAAGACACTCACAAACTGAAAGTGAAGGGATGGAAAAAGATACTCCACGCAAATGGCAATGAAAAGAAAGCTGGGGTAGCAGTACTCATATCAGACAAAATAGACTTTAAAACAAAAACTGTAAAAAGAGACAAAGAAGGGCATTACATAATGATCAAGGGAACAATCCAACAAGAGGATATAACACTTGTAAATATCTACGCACCCAATGTAGGTGCACCTAAATATATAAAGCAATTATTAACAGACATAAAAACAGAAATAGACAGTAACACAATAATAGTAGGGGACTTTAACACTCCACTTACACCAATGGATAGATCATCCAAACAGAAGATCAATAAGGAAACATTGGCCTTAAACGACACACTAGAACAGATGGACCTAGTAGATATATACAGAGCATTCCATCCAAAAACCGAAGAATACACGTTCTTTTCAAATGTACATGGAACATTCTCCAGGATTGATCACATATTAGGCTACAAAACAAGTCTCCATAAATTTAAGAAGATTGAAATAATACCAAGCATCTTTTCTTTTTTTTTAATATATTATTTATTTATTTTTTCCCCCAAAGTCCCAGTAGATAGTTGTATGTCATAGCTGCACATCCTTCTAGTTGCTGTATGTGGGACGCGGCCTCAGCATGGCTGGAGAAGCGGTGCGTCGGTGCGCGCCTGGGATCCGAACCCGGGCCGCCAGCAGCGGAGTGGGAGCACTTAACCGCTAAGCCACGGGGCTGGCCCCCAAGCATCTTTTGTGACCACAACGGTATGAAACTAGAAATCAACTATAGGAAGAAAATCAGAAAAGCCACAAATACGTGAGATTAAACAAAATGCTACTGAACAACGACTGGGTTAACGAAGAAATCAAAGAAGAAATCAAAAAATACCTGGAGACAAATGAAAATGAAAATACGACATGCCAGAATTTATGGGATACAGCAAAAGCGGTTCTAAGAGGGAAGTTTATAGTGATACAGGCCTATCTCAACAAACAAGAAAAATCTCAAATAAACAATCTAACAATGCACCTAAAGGAACTGGAAAAAGAAGAACAAACCAAGCCCAAAATCAGTAGAAGAAGGGAAATAATAAAAATCAGAGCAGAAATAAATGAAATAGAGACCAAAAAAACCATAGAAAAAATTAATAAAACCAAGAGCTGGTTCTTTGAAAAGGTCAACAAAATTGACAAATCTTTAGCTAGACTCACCAAGAAAAAAAGAGAGAAGGCACAAATAAGTAAAATCAGAAATGAAAGAGGAGAGGTTACAACAGACACCTCGGAAATACAAAAGATTATAAGAGAATACTATGAAAAGCTATATGCCAAGCAATTCGACAATCTGGAAGAAATGGATAAATTCTTAGAATCATACAACCTTCCAAAACTGGATCAAGAAGAAGTAGAGAATTTGAATAGACCAATCACCAGTAAGGAGATCGAAACAGTAATCACAAACCTCCCCAAAAATAAAAGTCCAGGACCAGACGGCTTCCCTGGTGAATTCTACCAAACATTCAAAGAAGACTTAATACCTATCCTTCTCAAACTCTTCCAAAAAATTGAGGAGGGGGGGAAGCTCCCTAACTCATTCTACGAAGCTGACATTACCCTGATACCAAAAGCAGACAAGGACAACACAAAAAAAAGAAAATTACAGGCCAATATCACTGATGAACATCAATGCAAAAATCCTCAACAAAATACTAGCAAATCGCATACAACAATATGTTAAAAAGATTATACACCATGATCAAGTGGGATTTATTCCAGGTATGCAGGGATGGTTTAACATTTGCAAATCATCAACGTAATACACCACATTAATAAAATGAAGAATAAAAATCACATGATCATCTCAATAGATGCAGAGAAATCATGTGACAAGATACAGCATCCATTTATGATAAAAACTCTGAATAAAATGGGTATAGAAGGAAAGTATCTCAAGATAATAAAGACCATATATGAGAAACCCACAGCTAATATCATCCTCAATGGTGAAAAACTGAAAGCCATCCCTCTAAGAACAGGAACCAGACAAGGATGCCCACTGTCACCACTCCTATTTAACATAGTACTGGAAGTCCTAGCCAGAGCAATCAGGCAAGAGAAAGAAATAAAAGGGATCCAAATTGGAAAGGAAGAAGTGAAACTGTCACTATTTGCAGATGACATGATTTTATATATAGAAAACCCTAAAGAATCCACCAGAAAACTTTTAGAAGTAATAAACGAATATGGTAAAGTTGCAGGATACAAAATCAACATACAAAAATCAGTTGCATTTCTGTACACTAACAACGAAGTAGCAGAAAGAGAAATTAAGAATACCATCCCATTTACAATTGCAACAAAAAGAATAAAATACCTAGGAATAAACTTAACCAAAGAGGTGAAAGATCTGTACACCGAAAACTATAAAACATTTCTGAAAGAATTGAAGAAGACACAAAGAAATGGAAAGATATTCCGTGCTCTTGGATTGGAAGAATTAACATAGTTAAGATGTCCATACTTCCTAAAGCCATCTATAGATTCAATGCAATCCCTATCAAAGTTCCAGCAACATTTTTCACAGAAATAGAACAAAGAATCCTAAAATTTATATGGAACAACAAAAGACCCCGAATAGCTAAAGGAATCCTGAGAAAAAAGAACAAAGCTGGAGGTATCACACTCCCTGATTTCAAAATATACTACAAAGCTATAGTAACCAAAACAGCATGGTACTGGCACAAAAACAGACACAGAGATCAATGGAATAGAATCGAAAGCCCAGAAATAAACCCACACATCTATGGACAGCTAATCTTTGACAAAGGAGCCAAGAACATACAATGGGGAAAAGAAAGTCTCTTCAACAAATGGTGTTGGGAAAACTGGACAGCCACGTGCAAAAAAATGAAAGTAGACCCTTAACCTTACACCATACACAAAAATTAACTCCAAATGGATTAAAGACTTGAATGTAAGACCTGAAATTGTGAAACTTCTAGAAGAAAACATAGGCAGTACGCTCTTCGACATCGGTCTTAGCAACATCTTTTCAAACCCCACGTCTGACCGGGCAAGAGAAACAATAGAAAAAATAAACAAATGGGACTACATCAAACTAAAAAGCTTCTGCACAGCAAAGGAAACCATCAACAAAACGAAAAGACAACCTAACAATTGGGAGAAGATATTTGCAAACCATACTTCTGATAAGGGCTTAATCTCCAAAATATATAAAGAACTCATGCATCTCAACAACAAAAAAACTACCAACCCAATTAAAAAATGGGCAAAAGACCTGAACAGACATTTCTCCAAAGAACATATATAGTGGCCAACAGACACATGAAAAGATGTTCAAAATCACTAACTATCAGGGAAATGCAAATCAAAACTACAATGAGATATCACCTCACGCCCGTCAGAATGGCTATAATTAACAAGACAGGAAACAACATGTGTTGGAGAGCATGTGGAGAGAAGGGAACTCTCATACACTGCTGGTGGGAGTGCAAACTGGGGCAGCCACTCTGGAAAACAGTATGGAGATTCCTCAAAAAATCAAGGATAGAACTACCATATGATCCAGCTATTCCACTGCTGGGTATTTATCCAAAGAACTTGAAAACACCAATTTGTAAAGGTACATGCAGCCCTGTGTTCATTGCAGCGTTATTCACAATAGCCAAGACTTGGAAGCAACCTAAGTGCCCATCAAGGGACGAATGGATAAAGAAGCTGTGGTATATATACACAATGGAATACTACTCAGCCATAAGAAACGATGAAATCCAGCCATTTGTGACAACATGGATGGACATTGAGGGTATAATGCAAAGTGAAATAAGTCAGAGGGAGAAGGTCAAATACGGTATGATTTCCTTCATTAAGTAGTAGATAATAACAACAATAAACAAACACATAGGGACAGAGATTGGATTGGTGGTTACCAGAGGGGAAGGGGGGAGGGAGGAGGGTGAAAGGGATAATTCAGTACATGTGTGTGGTGATGGGTTGTAATTAGTATTTGGGTGGTGAACGTGATGTAATCTATGCAGAAATAGAAGTACAATGATGTACACCTGAAATTTTTACAATGTTATAAACCAATGTTACTGCAATAAACAAAAAATTAAAAAAAAAACATAAAGTTTAAATAAAAATTTGTCAGAATAATGATTCCATTTTTTTGAACACAAATTTACACTTTTCATAGTTTTTAACATTATGTATGAGTAATAATGGCTTATTTGATTAGTAAATCTGTATAAATTTAGGAAAAACAAATCCCAGTAGAATAAGATATATGTATTTTTATGCAACACTGATAAATCTGAGAAGATATAGCTGGTTTTTTTTTTTTTTTTTTGCTGAGGAAGATTCGCCCTGAGCTAACGTCTGTTGCGGATCTTCCTCTTTTTGCTTGAGGAAGATTTGCCCTGAGCTAACATCTGTGCCAATCTTCCTCTATTTTGTAGTGAGTTGCCGCCACAGCATGGCCACTGATAAGTGGTGTAGGTCCGTGCCTGGGAATTGAACCTGGGCCACCGAAGTGAAGTGTGCCGAACTTAACCACTAGGCCATGGGGCTGGCCCCTGGTTTTTTTTGGGAAGGGAAAGATTTACCCTGAGCTAACATCTGTTGCCAATCTTCCTCTCTTTTTTTTTTTTCCTCCCCAAAGCCCTAGCACATAGTTGTATGTATACTAGTTGTAAATCCTTCTAGTTCTTCCATGTGAGTCACCGCCACAGCATGGCTACTGACAGACAAGTGGTGTGGTTCCATGCCTGTGGAACCGAACCTGGGCCACTGAAGCAGAGTGTGCCAAATTTTAACCACTAGACCTTCAGGGCTGGCTTAAGATATAGCTGTTTTTATTAAGCCAAAATTATTAAACTTTTCTTTTTTGCCAAAGACATACCTTAATTACATAAACTTATATGCTTAAGACTTCTGAGTTTGTTTTTGTAAGAATAGTTTTCTTAAGTACAGCACATTTAAAGTACTAGATGTTAAATTTCCTTATTTTTTGAAAATGGCAGAAACATTTTACTTAAGTGCTTATTTATCTCTACCAGCCATCAGACAGAGTTCCTTTAAGAGTCTTTATAAATAATTTATTAATACCCTCTGGAAATAGGAAAATATACCCAATAACACAACAAGAGGTAAAGGCTGTTCTAAATTACAGACACCTAGATACTGAAAGTGCTTATAGTTTCAGATCAGTAAACAGAAACACAAAATCTCACTGGTCCAGATGTCCAAGAGCTGTTCTTTTTATCAAAGGGCAGTAATAAGTTGTATTCCACTGGACACTATCGATTTGTATCAGTATGAACAAGAATCATTTGTGTTATTACCAGTTTTCTACAACTTACAGAGTTTTAAAACAGCTCAAAGACAATAAAAGGTGGAGAACACCTGGATAATCTTTTTTGCCGATCTCAAAGCCTTTCATAATTTTTTCCTGACAAAGGCAAGAGGAAAATATTCATAATACAAAGTTACACAAAACAAACAAAAAACTTAGCTATATGTATAATATGACTCTAATTTTATAAACATATCTTTGCAGGTTTCAAATAACTTAAGGCTTTTATAAAGAATCTTTTGTGCAGAAGAGAATTCCTTTACTAACTATAAAACTTTATTATTAACTAAAGCACATCCCCTGAAGACCTCCACTGGGCTATGCTTCATTAGCCTGGTTTGAATTACATAACTCTATATATGTGAAAATAATTTAGAAAATTAAATTTAAGTAGATCCTGATAGCTTTTCATTAATCCATCTTCCTATCTTTAATTACTCTGAATTATATTTTTAAATTATTATTATTATTATTTGATATTTCCTTCACATATTTGTGAAAAGAGAATGGTGAAACTGGATGATCACAGGAAACATTTTTACCCAAATTGTGAGTACTTGCAAAAAGCCTAGAGAGGAATGCCTCCTGATGCTTGAATTAATGGCTTTAATCAGCCTCTGGTGACTCTCTGGCTTCACTTTTCAGTCAGATGCTATTGCTGCCTACCTGTCATAAAAAGGGAAGTAGGTTGTTAAAGAGAAGATCTAAAAATCCTAAGTATTTATTGAGACCTTTTCCCTTTCTAATTAAGAATAGAAAACAGGGTACCTTGGAGAGAAGAGAGAGCTATTTAGGAGCAGGAAACTTACAATAGTTCAAACCTAGATGTTTGAATTCACAGAATGTTTGTAGACTGTTCCCTACAAATGGACATTGTCTCTTGCATAGAAAAATCTAGTTTAAACCCAATTAATCGAACATATTTGTGACCTTTTAGAAAAAAATTTATTTTCAAAATAGAAGTGGGGAAGGATATATTTTAACAAACAAAAACACTGTTACTATTTATTTAGCAATCCAATAGTGTAAATAGTTTCTTGGGTTCTGTTGCTGAGCACATTTTTAGTAAGGACTAGAACAAATAGACGAGGAATTGGGAAACCTAACAATGAGAAGAGGAAAGACTTCCCGGGGAGAAAAACAAAAAGAAAGAATGCAGTTTAAACTTGCCCTAAGCTTGGGGGACTTATTATCCCAGATTAGATAAGCAGTTGTATTTGTCTTCAATCAGATCAATCAATTTTTTTTTCAGATTGATGATGACCCAGAATTTTTGAGTTCACCAGGTAGAGAAACCAACCAACACATTCGTATTATCTACTCTTCAAGTGTTTTGAAAAAAGAGTGTGAGAAATCAAAAGGTGTCAGGAAATTCTTATTTCCATTTCATCATGCCAATCCTAACAACAAAAAAGGTATGTAATGTATATTTCTTAAAGCGACATAAGAAAAGATACATTTCTTTATGAGACAAAAAAGATAATGTTCTTTTTTTCCTCCCCAGCTTTATTGAGGTATGACAAATAAAAATTGAATATATTTAAGGTGTACAATGTGATGTTTTGATATATGTATACAGTGTGAAATGATCAGCACAATCAGGCTGGTTAAGATATCCATCATGTCACATAGTTACCTTTTTTTTTTGTTTTTGTGGTGAGAACACTTGAGATTTACTCTTTGCAAATTTCAAGTATACAATACATTATTGTTAACTACAGTCACCATGCTGTACATCTTGATCTCCAGAACTTATTTATCTTATAACTGACAGTTTGTACCCTTTGACCAGCATCTGCGTTTTCCCCTCACCCCCAGCCCCTGGTAACTGCCATTCTACTAGCTGTTACTGTGAGTTCACCTTTATTATTATTATTATTTTTTTTTTTGGTGAGGAAGATTGGCCCTGAGCTAACATCTGTTGCCAATCTTCCTCTTTTTTTTTGCTTGAGGAAGATGGTCCCTGAGCTAACATCTGTGCCAATCTTCCTCTACTTTTGTACATGGGATGCCGTCACAGCATGGCTTGATGAGTGGTGTATAGGTCCGAGCCCAGGATCTGAATCAGTGTACCCCAGGCCCCTGAAGCAGAGCTCGTGAACTTAACCACTATACCACTGGGCTGGCCCCTGGTTTACGTTTTTCAGAGTCCACATAAGTGACACTATGTAGTATTTGTCTTTCTGTGTCTGGTTTATTTCACCTAGCACAATGGCCTCTAGGTTCATCCATGTTGTCACAAATGGCAGGATTTCCTTCTTTTTTAAAGTTGAATAATAGTACATATTTTAAGGCTGAATTATATTGCATCGCACACCCCACATTTTATTTATCCATTCAACTGTTGCTGGATCCTTAGGTTGTCTCCATGTCTTGGCTACTGTAAATAATGCTGCTATTAACATGGGAGTGCAGATATCTCTTTGAGATAGTGATTTTATTTCCTTCAGATATATACCCAGAAGTGGGATTGCTGGATCATATGGTAGTTCTATTTTTAGTTTTTTGAGGAACCTCCATACTGTTTTCCATAGTGGCTGTACGAGTTTATATTCCTACCAACAGTGCACAGGATTCTCTTTTCTCCACATCCTCGCCAACACTTGTTATCTTTTGACTTTTTGATAATAGCCATTCTAACAGGTGAGGTGATATCTCATTGTGGCTTTGATTTGCATTTCTCTGACAATTAGTGATGTTGAGAATATAATGTTCTTTACATTGAGGATGAGCTGACTAATCTGTTATCAGCAGCATCGTGTCCAGACATAGTTTGCCATGAATAAGGATATGTGGAAAGGAAGGAAAGAAAGAAAAAAGTGGAAAGAAAGGAAGAGAGGGAGGGGAAAGAAACAAAGAAAGAAAAATAGAAAAAGAAGTGTGTTCACTAAATATTAGTTTAAAAAAACCAATGAATTAGAATCTGGATTCCATTTGGTCATTTCTTATTTGATTTTAATAACCTTATTAACCACCACGGATTTTAATGAAAACCCTGGTGAAGAAGTGCAGAGGGTAACTGGAAAGATTGTGAACCTGGCTTTAGGAAAACTCCTGAGAGTTGTCTCTGTGAACCTTGGGGCTCCCACCATCAAGGGAAGCCACAGGGTCCTGCCCTGATAATTATGGTTTATTTTGGTTACTAACAGCATTCACTCTTCATTCAAAAATATGGATTGGGAATCTGTTCATCCGAGAACTATGGTTCACACCTAGAGAAAAAGATGAATGTCATCCTTAGATCTTGTTTTTAGGGAGCTCAGCGTCTGGTGCAGGTGATTTTCCCATCATGCCCAAGGAGATCTAGAAGATCCACCGTGGGATGGGGAAGGGAGGGGAGGATGAGGAGTCAGGGCTTGCGGAGCTCACCCGACTCAACCAGAGCTGCCCTGCGTTTGTATTTCACATTTGGGCTTTACCTAAACCTTTCTTGTGAAGTTTTGAAAATCCAAGGACGAATGGCTAAAAATAAAATAGAATATATAGTTCAGCATCACACTGTTTACTTTCATAGTCTTATTTTATATATATGGATGTCTGTGAAATGTGATATATATAAAGGAGCCCCTTACGGTATCCATCCTGCATTGGGAGTGGGTGAAAAGCAGAGAGAAAGAGCATGGACTTGGGACGCAGCTAAGCCCAGATTTGCATTCTGGCTCTCACCTTTCCTGGCTGTGTGACTGTCTGCAAGTCATTCAGCCTTTGTGAGCCTTGGTTTCCTGGTCTCTATTAGTAGCTTCACAGGGCTGCTGTATTACATGAAATAATGTGGGCAGGGCTGGGCACACAGCAGGAAAGCAGTCAGCTGTTGAGATCGCATCTTTAGCATAGAAGGAGACAAGAAGGATGAGGTCCGAGAGGGTCCTGGGTAGGCCCTTCTGCTTCTGATATCTAGCCCGTGTTGCTAGACCAGCCCAGAGCAGCCCGTTCACTCTTCACTAGACTTCACCCCAAGTCAGACCCAGAGCCTGGTGGAGTACTGAGTAGCTACAGAGTGTGAGAAAATTGACGATGTTTGTACACGCTCACGGACGAGCCCCTTTCCACCCTGACCCTCTATGGCATGGCAACTGTTTGTAGAAGCTGTTGTAATTAGCGGAAACTGTTTGTAGAAGCTGTTGTAATTAGCGGACTTATTAAATCCCCGGTTGCTCACCAGGTCTCTTGTCACACTAATTAGGATACCTAACTGGTGTTGGTTGCCTTAAATGCATATGTATCCTTGTCCACAAGCATAATTATTCTTGGCTTTTTTTTTCTCCCAACATGTATAAGGAGATAAAAACACACATTAAAGAAGCCAATTACAGGGCCGGGCCCGTGGCTTAGCGGTTAAGTGTGCGCGCTCCGCTGCTGGCGGCCTGGGTTCGATCCCGGGCGCGCACCGACGCACCACTTCTCCAGCCATGCTGAGGCCATGTCCCACATACAGCAACTAGAAGGATGTGCAGCTATGACCTACAACTATCTGCTGGGGCTTTGGGGGGAAATAAATAAGAAAAAAAAAATTAAAAAAAAAATTAAGCCAATTACAGGTAGAAGTTTTATGGAATTCAAATTCCTAGAAACTTTGCAAATGATGTTAAAAGCAGTGAGGAGTTTTAAAAAACCTTATCTTATGTTCATGCACATGGCTATTCATAGAATTAGCTCCCCCATCCTTGAAGGTACCATCTGACACTTTTTCGCAGGGGCTTTTGAAAATACAAAACTGCTCCTGTCACAAGGAGTCATACATAGCACACATTAGAGGACAAAAACATTGCCCCTTCCCCACATGCCAACAGTGAAGCACTGATTCCTGGTCTCCTTCAAGCTGCTTGTTCCCAGGGTTAGGTATCGCTGTATACCCAGTGGTTCACCCCCTAGACATTCTGTAATGTGTGGTTCTGACGCAAGAGATAGGCTCACACCTGCCTGACCATCTATTTGACAGTAGTTGTTACTGGAGTCCTCAGTGTTAATAATGATGACATGCCTGGAGAAGCAGCACACATTAACTACTGAGCATTTAAATAAAGATAATTATTAGAACTTACTCCAAACCTCTTGGGTGAAAGCCTAGGGAATATTTGTGTCATGTGGCAAAGGTGCTCACACTCCAGTCAACAAAGGAAGCTCAAAATTGCAAATCATTTATCGTAAAAATACCTAGTTTAATCATCACACATTTAACAGGATTCCTAATTAGGCCCTGCTTTTCTGGAGATGTACAGAAAAAGAAACTTTTCTCCATAGTACACACGTGTCCTTATATGGGCCACAGTTTGCATTTTGAATTGTATTTTTTATGTGTAGATGAAAGAGGATGGTTATTAAACTCTACATGAACAATTCTGACAGGCAGAGCAACAGTGGTGAACTGCATTGGCAGCTAAAGCTCTAGAATGACTTGAGTTATTAGCCCCTGAGTTTCAGGTACATTCTAGAACAGCACTGTCGAATAGAACCTTCTGCAATGATGGAATTGTTCTATATCTAGTCTAACAATGTCTGATACAGTAGCCATCTACTGCCAGTGGCCACTGAGCACTTGTGATGTGACTAGTGCTACTAACTGAATAATTTAATTTAATTTAATTTAAATAGCCACGGGTGGCTAGTGACTACCAAATTGGTCATTGCAGCTCTAGTATCATATAAAAGACCTTAATGGCTTTAGTGGTATCTTTTGAAACGTTGGCATAATGTAAGGTAGACTAATCCCCAAACTAGAATGAAACATAATAATTTAATGAAATGTAAATGGAACCTAAGTTTTACATATATATGTATATATGTGTATAGAGATATAATTTTTATTTTAAACCTAAAACCTAAACATTCTCTAAAACCAGTGATGTGTGGGGTAAAACTAAAACAACAAGGCACTGATGAGTCTCTGTTTAGTGGGTAATTTTTACATAAGCTCGGCAGTCTTCCTGCCGGAAATAGGATTTTGACAAAAATAATCAAACCTCTTGCAGTTCACAAAGAAGATGCATCCTTTTTGTAGTGTCCCTTCTAAGAAAGTTCCTCAGCTGACCAGCACTACTGAACATGCCATCAGATGTACGTTGTGCTAAATGGCTGAAGGACTGCAGACCTTAGCTCCTGAGGAAGAGTCTGAGCTGCTGCGCGCCCACCAGAGAGTACACTGGCAGACAACTCTATTCTCTAGGATCTGTATTCAGGCTCTCTTGTCATCATTGCCGTATACCTGCCAGACTCTGGTCAGTGGCATCCAGGAGACCAAACATTCTACCATGTGTAGAAACAGAGATCAAGCTGTACTTCATTATTCGCTGGAGAGCAGAGAGGGTCCTAAGATGCTCCACGCCATTGTTACGAATTAAAATTTAAAGCTAAGATAAAGAGAGGCAGAGACATTGACACTAAAGTTGTTTTTTGTCATAACTTTTTAATGACCTCGCACAAAAAAGAGAAAGTTCAAGATTGGTTAGTGAACTTGGGAGAAATCAGGCTTAAGAGGCAACTTCATCCTAGGTACAGGATCATTCTTCCTAACAGAGAAGCCTCAGAGATCTCCTTCCCCTTCCCAGCTCGCCAGCAATGCCATGCTCTCTGTTTCCAGTTCTCCTCCGAGCTGCTTGTTCCCTGGGTTGGGTATCACTGTATACCCAGGACCCCAGTGGATCACCCCCTACATATTCTGTAATATGTGGTCCTGAAGCAAGAGATAGGCTCACACCTGTCTGACCTCTGGGCCACACGTGCTAATATGTTCTCCTTAATTCCAGCAATAATCAAAGGCATTATTTGTATCACATTTAGTACCCACATTTGTGAAATGCCTACTCTTAGAAGTTTCTATGATAATTGGAGTCTTAAACACTTACTTTTTAGTAAAGCTTCTTAGCTTGCAAGCAGAAAAAACTGTTTCTGCCTATTTTAATGCCAAAGGGAATTTATTGAAGGATTTTTGGAGTCTCTTAGGGAATTAAAAGGGGAACAGAAGAGCCAAATAGTTGAAAACCAGAAACCTAGGGACCTGTTCCAGGGCCTGAACAGCCTGTGGGGGACCTTCTTCTAGGGCCCAGCCAGCTTCAAAGACTCCTAGCTCTGCCTTTCAGGTCCAGATGTCACAAGTCTAGGGGGAGACATTGATTGGCCCAACTTGGATCAGAAGCCCACTCCAGACCAGTCAGCTATGGCTAGGGCAGAGGTGGATCCAGATTTTGTGGGAACTGAAACTCATACAATTTGTAGAGCCCTCCTTGAGAAAAAGAGTTAAAACAGCAAATATGACTTCAGCACTCTGTAGAAACCTGGGCAGAAGAAATCACAAATATAAAGTGCCTATGGCTACTCCCAAGAGGGGAAGTGAGACCGAAGAAAAATCGAAGTGGGATGAGCCTATGGTCTTAAATGATTGTGGTTGAAACATCTTCCCTTTGCATATTTTACAAAAACATTTGACCATGTGAACACATTGTTAGGGCCTCTCCTAAGACTTTGGAAGGAATTCAGGCAAGTGAGGAACACTGAAGCTTAATCATTAGTTTCATGGAAGGAGCAATCTTTTTCTGTTTAAAGATGGGGGCACCGTGGTAACTATAGGAAGAGTACAGTTCCTCAAAGAAAGGAGGTGCTGGGAAGACACAATGACAGATGACCACTACACCCTGACCCCTCCAACAGAGAGCCCCTGCAGCTGCAGATTCATGAAGAATGCTTTTTATCATCAGGCCTTTTGCCTCAAATCCCCAGGTGGTCTCCGATTCTGATGAGCTATGCTGGACTTCAAGGGGGCCGTGTTGACCTCTTATGCCCAGACCAGAGCAAGCTTTAATGGCCCACACCCTCCATCTTTCTGTAGACCCCACCCGGCATGGTCTTTGACTCTCTGAAGTGAGCGAGTTCTTTCTTCCAAGCATGGAGGTGCCTTGGGCTCCTCTCAGACCCACGGGAGTGAGAGAGAAGAGTTGCACAGAGCAGTTCAAAAGGAAATGGGTCAAACTCAGTGAAAGTACACTTAAGGTTTTGCATTTCATTTTATGTAAATTTTATCTCAAAAGAAAAACAAATTGAGAAAAAAAAAGGAGGGAAGAGAGGAGGAAAGGGAAGCAAGCAAGCCAAGAAAGGAAGCAGCTAAGAGAGCCAGGGAAATCCCCAAAAGGGATTCTGTGTGGCAGCAAGGGCCTTCCCTCGTTCCCTCCCTTTCTCTGTGTGGCCTGTGCATCCCTGACTCATAGCTCTTCTTCTGCAGGGATGGGAGGTGCTGTGACAGGGAACACAAGTTGCCGTTGGAGGTTAGAATTGTAGCTCATACTGACCTCTTGCAGTAGCTTATGGAAACGTATATTTGGTTCTTGTTAAGCATACTTATTAGGTACTATTATTATTTATCCCTGCTAATAAATAAACAAAATACACTCACATAATGGGGAGGACGTGACAGTTTTCTTGATGTAAATTATGATTGGTTCTTTGATTTTTGCTTTAAATCAGGCTAATGTTTATTGTATACCTACTCTGCCAGGCATCGCCGTGAGTCATTTTTATACACATTGTCTCATTTTCATTCACAGAATTATCATCCTCATTTTTACAAAGGAAGACGCTGAGGTCGGAGCAATAAAGTAACTTGTAAAGTGTACACTTTACAAGAGTCTGAACTTTAGCACGTTTTAATGTCAAAGCCAAAGTTCTTTTTGTTCCCTCATGCTACCCAGCTTATAATTTCGTACTTGTAAGTTTTTTGAGAATTTATGAACACTCATCAGATCAGTACATGTGACTGCATCTTCTTCCTAAATTCAATCAAATTATGCAATTAATGACCAACTAACTTTTTTTTTAGTCAAAGAAGAGAGTAATGGCCCTGTGTTTTGGAGAGGCAAAGAGCCTGGGAGTCTGAATGAATCCTCTCTCAGGTGAGATTGTTGTTTGGAGTATGTTTTTAACTGGCTGACCAAAACTTATTTTACATTTCAAATTTTTTTTAACACTTTTTCTATACTAATGGCTTTGGACTGAGTTCTGTTTATCTCATATATGTAATAATGAAGAAAGTATTTTGAGAGAACTTTCTTTAAATTCAAGTCCAGCTGGTTAAGTAGTGAAGTATAATTTTTCTCATTTCAACTAAATATATAGGTGTCACAACATAAACAAGTAATTGATTAAAATTAAATTCAAAAACATGTATTGAGCTCTGGTTCTGTGTAGGGCACTGTGTCAGGCCCTGGAATGGATACGAAGATGAGTATGGCATTGTGCCCACCCTTTAGAAGCTGATTCTAACCAGGGTATATGACATTTGCGTGAATAAAGATAATACGAAGTACACACGCTACTTGTCGTAAATGGTTTTGAGCAAACTGTTAACGATATTTAACAAGGGGAAAGATTACATTTAGTCGTGGGGAGAAGTCTAGATGCCAGATGGCAGTAGGTAAAGGAGTAGTGCACTTGGAGATGGAGATACTGTAGTTGGAAGGACTAGTGGAAGCTAAGATCGAGGCAGGAAAACGGGACGTGTATCAGGAAAGGTAAGCAGTCTAGTGTAATTTAAAAACAGAACATGATCAGGGCCGGCCTGGTGGCACAAGTGGTTAAGTGCACGCGCTCCGCTGCGGAGGCCCGGGGTTTGCGGGTGCGGATCCCGGGCACACACCGACGCACCGCTTGTCAAGCCATGCTGTGGTGGCATCCCATATAAAGTAGAGGAAGACAGGCACAGATGTCAGCTCAGGGCCAGTCTTCCTCAGCAAAAAGAGGAGGATTGGCATCAGATGTTAGCTCAGGGCTGATCTTCCTCACAGAAAAATAAATAAATAAATAAATAAATAAAAATAGAACATGATCACCAGATACAAAGTTAGAAAGTAAATTGGGCTTACTGTTGGGCCCTTTGGAGGGTCTTAAAAATTCAGATGAAGACTTTACATGTCATTTCATGGGATATGAGAAAACTATTGAAAGTTTTGAGCAGGAGAATGATATGATAAAAACCATTATTACAGAAAAATAATCTGACAGTTATGCTTAAAATGGATTGAAGCAGGAGAGACCAAAGACTGGTGAGGAGTAAGGAGAATCTGAATTAGGCTGGTGGTCATGGGAATGAAGACAAAGGGATGGACGGAAGGGACATTTCAGAGGCGAAATCTACAAGACTGGCAATTGATTGAACATAAGAGAGATGGAGAGAGAAACCACTGTAGTTTCAAGCTGAGGCGACTGCAAGGTGATGCCTTTCAGAGAAATAAGGATGTCAAGAGGGATCCATACAGTGGGAGAGAAGTCTGGGTATAAATTTATAAAGGAGTTTCCTAAGCTGCATAACTCGAAGTAGGATTCTATTACACACTTTAAAGTATCTAGACTTTAGAAGGAGGAGGGGAGCAGGATTCTAAGAGCCATGAGTGCGGGAATATATAGGCTTGGGGAAAATTAATGTGGGTTGGGGTACTGAAAGACAGGTCATGGTGTGGGGGAAATAGCCACATTAGGACAACATTGCAGAAAGAAAAAGCGAACTCCTAACCAGGGAATATTCACAAACCTGCAGTGGACCATGTTGTGCAATCACTTAGGTTGCTGAGAAGGGGCCTTTTCCCACTGCACTTTCTCTCCCCTCACCTTCTCTCGCTGTTGGATCAGGATGACCTACAAGGTCTCTTCTCAATCTAAATTTCCTTATTATAACTTCCTTTCTCACCAAAAAATTTTTTTTGGTTTAGGAAGATTCTTTTTTCTACTTGGAACACATCACCAATTTGCTATACAGAATTTTAACTTTACAACCAACTATTCTGGACAAGAAAATTGGTGGAAAGTTGGCTACAGTAACTGTAATTTTCTTAAAGGTTTTTAGAGTTTAAGGAGTTAGCTATAAAAATGTAGTAACTTTGTATGGTGACAGACGGTAACTAGAGTTATCATGGTCATCATTTCGTAATGTATATAAATATCGAATCACTATGATGTACACCTGAAACTAATAGAATATTGTATGTCCATTATACTCCAAAAAAATAAAAAACAACTAAGAAGTCTTGAAAAAAAAAAGTCTCTGTGTTCTTGTCAGGGTTCTCAGGGCTTTGGAGGTTCTGATTATATTTGAAGCTGAAACATCAGAAACTTACTGGCTAAGACAAGATTGACGAGTGAGTGTTCTATTTTGCGTTGCAAACCACCACTCAGAACACACACCGAGACCCCTCTGTAATGCTGGCAATGGGGAGCCACCAACAGCCTGTGTAGCCCAATTCCTTCCACTAGGGATTCTCAGTGGGTGCCGTTGACACTTTGTGTGGGACCATTCATTGTCACGCAGAGTGATCCCACACACTGTGGGACTTGAGCCTCCTGGCTCTTGTCCACTAACTGCCAGTAGTGCTCCCCATTTATCGTGGCAACTGAAACCCAGCCCCTCACATTTCCAACGGAACCACCTGTGCGGGCTCCAGCTGTCCACACACTTGTCAAGTTGGTTTCCATTTCCCCTCTGGTCCCTCTCTCCCACCTCTGTGCAGTCCTCTCTAGCCTTCCCTAGTAGGCATCCTGCTCTCCCTATAAAGCTCTGCTCTTGGGTTTTTATTGACACCACAACGTGATAACTTAATATAGTCATGCACCACTTAACAACAGGGATATGTTCTGAGAAATGCGTCGTTAGGTGATTTTGTTGTGTGAACATCATAGAGTGTACTTACACAAACCTGGATGATATAGCCTACTGCACACCTAGGGCACATGGTAGTAATCTTTGGGACCACCGTCGGATGTACAGTCCATCCTTGACCAAAGCATCGTTACACAGCGCATGACTGTAATTCAAATTTAAACTGGTTCCCCTTCAGTGGGATTTCCATTTTAACAGGAATTAAAGCCAGAAGGTCAAGGAAAGAAGCTCTCTTAGTAGAATTTTGTTTTAATGGCATTATTGAGGTATAATTGACATACAATAAATTGCAATATTTAAAGTGTACAATTTGATACATTTTGTCCTATGTAAACATCCATGAAACCATCATCACAATCAGTCTCTCTCACCCCCTCCCCGCCCTATGGCCTGGAAACTTTTTCAAGACAGTAAGCTGGGGCAGTTCTTAGGTCTCACCTTGTTCGTTTCCCACTGTCTTAATTTGCCTGATATCCAGTGTCTTAAAAGTTGTTTTTTTTCCATATATTTTTCCAGTTTTTGGTTGTATCAGGTGGGAGGGTATAGCTAGTCCCTGTTACTCCATCTTGGCCCGAAGCGGAATATAACTAGTATAATTTTAAGTTTATACCAGTATATAAGGCAGAAAATTTGGACTAGTATCAGATCCTTCCTGGAGCCAGTGAAGGTTCCAGAATTTCCGTAAGAGATTCCATAAAACAGGGCAGCAAAAGCGGAGATCAGCGGACTCATTTACTTAGAATGTGTGCTTATTTGAAGTGGCTTGAAACTCTTTTTCCTTTGGTAGGCACAAATACATTGTTTTTATGTAATATATATATTTATTTGTGGGGCTTGCTTGGGGTGGACGTGGGGGGCTATTGGAGATCCTAGGAGTGAGGGGCACTGAAGCCCCCTCCTCTCGGTGTCTGCCATTCAGAGCCTGCTGTTGTAAGCCAATTCAACTCACCAACTCCAGTTCCAGACTGTAATAATGAAGATAATCCTGAAGCTCAGAAGGACCCCAATTACCAAAGATTCATGTATGCCTACCATTCTGCCTTTTACAAAAGATAAAACCACACACTTTTAGAAAATTTTCTTAACAAAGCTAAGTATCCAAAACAAGGTTAGAGAGTCAGTTCAATAGGAGAGCTCATTTCCCCAAGCTCTCCTGCTGTTTGATGTTAGATTGGCTATGGGGTCTTCACCTTGCTGGAATAAGCCAGAATCTAGGACATCCATTGCTGTTTCCTAATGTGTTATTACTGCTTTGAGATTAGTCTACTCTCTTAATGTGCTAGCTGGGCCATGTGAGGAGACAGCCCAAAGCATCTAGGGTGTGGGAATAAAGCCGACCTGGATAATGGCAGAAATCCATGCTGTCTTCAAGCCTCGCCTTGTATCAGAGTCTCTCAAGGGCTCATGGAGAGTTCAGACTCCTGGGCTCTACCTCAGACTCCTGAATCCTAAGCTTTTAGGGATGGGACTCAGCAATCTGTCTTTGGTAGCTCCCTAGATGATTCTGTTAGCCAGCTACCAAGCTTGAGGAGTTCCTGGGGAGATAGTCAGTCTGCTCCTGGATTACTGAGGCTCCTGAGTTCTACACCCACAGTATGTCACTAATTCATCAACTTCTCTCTGTCTCCCCTGCCAGCACCTTACTACAAACTACCTGGACTCTTACCTGGACTTAGAACACCTCTAACTACCCTCCCTGCCTCCTTTCTTGGTGCCTGCTGTGGTCTAAATGTTTATGTCCTCCCCAAATTCGTATGTGGCGATCCTAACCCCCAAAGGTGATGGTGTTAGGAGGTGGTGGGGCGTTCGTGAGGTGCTTTCATCATGAGGGTGGAGCACTCATGAATGGGATTAGTGTTATAAAGAAGGCCCTAGAGACCCTAGCTCCTTCCACCATGTGAGGACACAGTGAGAAGCCACCAGCTATGAACCAGGAGGAGGGCCTTCTCTAGATGGTGACCATGCTTGTGCCATGACCTTAGACTTCCCAGTCTCCTGAACTGTGAGCAATCAATTTGCTGTTGTTTATAAGCCTCCCAGTCTGTGGCATTTTGTTATAACAGCCCAAACAAACTAAGACAGTACCTCTCCACCCCCACCTGACTCCATTATCCACCTAAAATCAAAGTGATCTTTTCAAATGTCCCGTTTTGCTTAAAGTCTTTCAGTGGTATCCCACTGCATGGAAAATAAGACTTCTTACATGTCTGGACAGCCCTGCGAGACCTTGGCATATCTCTTCAACTTCACCCCTTGCTCGCCACACTGGCTGGAGCACCTCAAGTTTCTTCCACCTCAGGGCCTTTGAACTTTCTTTCCCCTCTTTACATGGCTCTCTCTCATCCTACAGGTCTTAGCTTGAAGGCCCACATCTCAGGGAGTTCTTTCCTGATCAGCCATCCTACAGTATATACCACGCTCCAACAGACACACAGGTTTTCTTCATCAGAGTACTCTGTTTACTTCATAGCACTTTCATAACTATAATTACATGTTCATTGTGTACTGTCTGTCTCCCCACTAGAATGTAAGCTCCATGAGGGCAGGGACCTAGATGTTCTTGTACACGGACACATATCTGGTGCTTGGCCCAGTGCCTGGTACATAGTAGGTACTTAATATTTATTGCATGATAATCATGTTCTTTACAACCTAGCCTGGCTTGCACTGTATAGGCTTGGGGAAGCACAATTTCATCTGAATCCAGGTTATTATAAAGCATGTCTTGAAGGGTTTGCTGCACTTCCACTGTTGCCCTGAGTTCATAGTTGATAGCTTCTGGGAGGAGGGATCTCCGCCTTGTTGTCATGGGCACTAAGGGAAGTTCCTACGTGGCCCTCCTAACTGGAGGAATTGAGGAAGAGGCCGTGCTAGTGATGGCCATGCACGTGCTGTCAGTCTCAGTAGTCTTCATTTCACAGTTTGGCATATAATGCCCCAATTTTTCTAGACCACTCTGATAGTCTCGTTGTTTTCTTCCAATTTAGAAAAATAAAAGGCATTTCTAATGAATGTTTGCAGTAGTTGTTTTAGGTTATTGTGGAGGTTAGAACTCTATTAAACGTGGCAGAAGTCCAACTTTGGTTAAAAGGGGAATTTATTGGAATTACTAGGGCAACTCATGTAATTCAACATTCATTCAACAGATGTATATAGATATAGATGTAAATATAGATGCAAATGTAGCTCTGTCTATCCATTTAATCTGGAGTATTCTAATTGCTAGGCTCTGTGTTCAATTTTAGATGCACAGTGATGAGCAAAATCAGCCAAAGTTGGAAACAAAACCATAGGAATGTAGCACAGTAGGAATGAAGTTGAGATGTAGGTGTAGTGAGGGCTTGAGTGCCTAAGGACTTCGTCTCTGTCTCCTCCAGTGTTTGTGGATCATAAAAAATCATTTTCTCTCACTGAAGACCATGTCCTCCCTCCATGGGACAGCAAAGTCACCAACTGTCTTAAATTCACTTTTTATAGCTCCCACCACTAGACAAAGGCTAACTCACGCACTTTCTTGCATCAAATTTAAAAATCCTGGGAAAGTCTCTGATACCTAGCTTGAATAAACGGCTCACTGCTGAAAAATATCCACCATCGCCAAGAGGTCAGGCTCTTTAAAAACATGGCTGCTTCTGTGTGCTCCATGTGTGGAGGGGAGGGGTGATTTCCAAATAAAGTAGGGGGAGTTAGGTCTACTATCCCATAGTTTTCTAGCACTGTCATCTCCATAATTAAACATTTGACTCAAAAATGTAAACAAAAAGCAGGCTAGGATAGAAAACACCAATTAGAGGACTGAAGAATGTTATCATGAACAGAGCTTTGAAACACCTCCGAGGGGTAAAGTTTCAGACCTAATTATGAGAAGCTGCAGGTCATAAGAAGGATGCAGTTACCTTGGGATATCAGACTTACATAAGTATGATTACTTTTCAGGGTAATAGTAAACAACAGGCCTTTTAACACCTAAGGGATAGAAAGCAGACTAGTGATCTCTGATAATGAGATTCAGTATTTAGGTTTCTCTGTCTTTAGTGTAGCTCCTCATTAGTGGGTAGTTCCATGTACTCACGTGCATTTTACAGGAGCAAATGCAAGTAGGTATTGCACCAAAATGTTCTTTTAGGAAAAATGTATTGTGACCTTCTTAAGAGTCCCCTAAAGCTGGGGGGAAAAACAAGACTGCATGTTGCTTGCAAGTGTTAAAAAAACATAGAGGAAGATTGAGATCAATAGAACACTTTTATAGTACTGGCACAGAGCAAGATTTATGTAAATTTAATTGAGTTCACCTTGAATAATCCAAGAAGAAAAGAAATAATGGCAATGCTTAGCCGTCAGTCCAGGTCTGCTAGGCCCATACCCACCAGGGTAGATTTTGGTCTGAGTTTACATCCACCCGTAGCCTCTACTGATATTTAGCTAATGAAAACTTAAAGGCAGATTTTCTAACTGCAGTGCCTGGCAAATAGGCAGAAGAGCTTCTGGAGAAACCGATCTGTTTAATAAACAGGATTGGAGCTGACCAGCTTGGCGCCTTTATGAAATGAGAATGTGCTGCACTTAATTGTACATTCGCAAAATAAAAGGAAAAAAAACAATCAACCAAGAAGGTGAACCTTCCATTTTTCTCTAAGAAGAAGCATTTCTTGGCAGAAAGTAGAAAAAAGGAGCTGTGTATTTCCTCTCTGTATAGTAGCCACACTAACTGACTTCACATCCTGACTCTGCCTTGGGCTGTTGAATCTTCCCAGGCTCCCCTCCTCCTGGGTAGGATGGGGCTCACAGTAGTTCCCACCCCACAGGGATGATATGTAAGGGCTAATCATGTAAAGTGCTTGAACTGTGTGTGGCACTTAGAGAGTCCTCATTAAAGCTCAGCTCTTTTGTTATTGCTGATGATGAGTAAGTCAGGCCCTGAGCAATGATCTGTTCAGCATCCTCAGAATCCTTGACCAAGCCTTGAGACAGAATGACTTTCCTCTTTTCTACTCTCACTAATAAATATTATAATATTAAAAAAATTAAAATGTTGTGTAATAATTTGTCATGAGATATCATCTATATTAATTTTCTAAGAATTTCTTATGCAATAGATTGTTGTAGTTCTATTAGAGGACCAAATCCTGTGTTTATGTAAATACACTATGTGTGTAAGTATGTGAATCCAGGATGTTGAGAAACTCAAGAGGAAGAGAAATAGATATATGTTCTTGCACGCAATTTGCTCATAGTTTTTCATTAACAAATATTCATTGATCAATTATATATTTATAAAAATACAAAAAAAAATTTATTGAGCATTGGGGTGAAATCAATATTCATTTTTCTGCCCCTCACTCTCTTCCATCCTTTTATTCCTACCTTCCTCTTCCTTTTCGCTTTTCCCTTCCTCCATTTATGGACCTGTTTGAAAATTTCCCTGGGAGATACATTCAGGAGCAGAATTGCTTTGTACATTCTATATATTAATCTGCTTATTGATTTTAGACATTAAAAGTATCTCCTCCCATTTTGTCAGCTACCTATTATCTTTGTATATGTGGTGTCTTTTATTTAATAGAATTTTAATTTTGATGTAACAAAATTAATTACGGTTTTGATTCTGGTCAAAATGGAGTAGGCACAGTTTACCCCACCTCTCCCTCTGAATGCAAGTAAAAATCCTGAGCAGAACGCATACAGCAGTTGATTGCCTGCAAAAAAATCAACACTTTCCATAGAATTTAAACAAGATAGAGTCAACAACAGCTATAAATTTTCCTCTAAAATCTGATTTAGCTGATTCACATGTATTTTGACATGTTTTGCCATGCAGTTCTAAATCTCTCTTAATTTCCTTTATTATTTTCAGCAGTTTGAGTATGATGTGTCTGGTGTGGAGTTCTTTGAGTTTATTTTGTTTGGGATTCACTGAGTTTCTTGAATCTGTGTTATGTCTTTTGCAGATTTGGAGAGTTTTCAGCCATTATTCCTTCAAATATTTTTTCTGCACTACATTCTTACTCCTCTCCTTCTGGAACTCTGAAGACATGATATTAGACATTTTCATATTGTCACACAATCCCCTGAGATTCTGTTCACTTTTTTCTTCAATCTTTATTCTATCTGTTGTTCAGCTTGGATAATTTCTATTCATCTATCTTCAAATTCAATGACTCTTTCCTGTGTCATCTCCGTTGTTCTGATTGAGCCCATTCAGTGAATTTTAAAATTTTTGGTTATTGTAAGTATTTTTCCTCTGAAACTTTCTATTTGGTCCCTTTTTATATCTTCTGTTTCTCTGCTGAGACTTCTGTCTTCCCATTTGTTTCAAAGGGGTTCACTCTTATTCCTTGGAGCATGGTTATAATGGTTGCCTTAAAGTGTTTGTCTGATAATTCCAATATCGTTGTCGTCTCAGTATTGAAATATGTTAATTGTTTTTTCCTTCATAAGATACTGAGATTGTCCTGGCTCTTCACATGTCAAGTAATTTTGGATTGCATCTGGGACATTTTGAATGTTATATTATGTGACTCTGGGTCACATGCCTGTGAAGAGTTTGCTACTGGACTCTACCAGCCTCTCAGTTATTCTTAGATATCTGAGAATTATTTTCTAACTTTGAATTCTTCCATATAGAGTTGCTTATAGTTCACCAATTCTGCTTTAGTAGAATCTTCTTGGGGGAATTTTTTTTTTTTTTGTGAGGAAGATCAGCCGTGAGCTAACATCCATGCTAATCCTCCTCTTTTTGCTGAGGAAGACCGGCTCTGAGCTAACATCTATTGCCAATCCTCCTCCTTTTTTTTCCCCAAAGCCCCAGTAGATAGCTGTATGTCATAGTTGCACATCCTTCTAGTTGCTGTATGTGGGACGCGGCCTCAGCATGGCCAGACAAGCAGTGCGTTGGTGCGCACCCAGGATCCAAACCCAGGCCGCCAGTAGCGGAGCGTGCGCACTTAACTGCTAAGCCACAGGGCTGGCCCTAGGGGGAATTTTTTATTCAGGAGAGCTCAAATTCTAGATCTTGAGATCTAGGTCTATATGACTTTTTATGGAAGAATTTTTGTTCTCTATTGTTCTCTTGGTTTCTTATATTCTAGCATATTAATCTGACCATCTATTTCAGTCGGATAGGTTTTTAGCTCTCCGTGAAAACTAAACTCTCCATTTTCATATTTATTTAACTTCTTTCTTATCTTTTTAAAGAGTTTCTTAAATCAAATAATCATTTTTTCTAATTTACCATTTTTCTTCATTTCTTGATAGAGCCAATATGCTAGAATGTATACTTTTCTTTTTTTTTTTTTAATTAATTTATTTTTTTTCCCCCAAAGCCCCAGTAGATAGTTGTATGTCATAGTTGCACAGCCTTCTAGTTGCTGTATGTGGGATGCGGCCTCAGCATGGCCAGAGAAGCGGTGAGTCGGTGAGTGCCTGGGATCCGAACCCAGGCCACCAGCAGCAGAGCGCGCGCACTTAACCGCTAAGCCACGGGGCCGGCCCTATATACTTTTCATTCTTAGCTGAACTTGCACCTATCAGGCTTTTCTAAAGCTGTTCAGTTTTTCCAGTTGCTTTTTGGACTGTGACTTTTAACCTAACGTTTTCAGCCTCAAGGAGTTTATCTGTCTTTGATACAGAGAGAAAAAGGAAGAACATGATTTGTACATAGTTTTGATTTCGGAGTTCTCTTTCCCACTTCTCTCATCTCTTCCTCCTTTGTGGCTGGGCTCTCCCTAGAGATACATAATCAGCTCATTAGAAAACACACCTGACTTTTAGCAACTTAGTTCTGTAATATGAAGTTGACACATGCAAATTCAAGATTCTAGAACTCTTGCTTAGTAATGAACTACTACTCTTTAATTGGACTAGTAAGGGTGGGTGTTATTGACTTTCAAATGAAGAATACAGTTTAGTTTTATGAGTTGGCTTGCTTAATTGGTGAAGCTATAATGTCCATGGCATTTTCGTTTATGCTGCCAAAAAAAGAAATCCTTCTTAGAAACCCTTTCTAACTCTCCAAAGTAGTAGATTTTTCGTACAACTGAGTAAGTAACAGTCAGTTTAAGTGAGACTTTCTGTAACTACCTGAAATCATCTTGCTGAACTTTCACACAAAATATTTTGCACCTGAAATGAACATTTTAACATAATTTCGTAACATTATCTAACATAACCTATGCACTGGTTATTTAACTCTCTTCAATTTCCATAGAGAAAATTTTAGAAAATATTATCTGCAAGAATAAAATAAAGCTATCATTTTAAAGAGGACTGGAGTATCATCCATTTCTGGGCTAGACATTTTCATTAACCTGGAAATCATAGCATGAGAGTCTTATATTCTTAGACACTTTGATAACACTGTTACATAATGCTATAACCATGGGCCCTCCAGGACCAGTTCACCTGACCCCAGCTCTTGTCAACGGAGTGATTAAGACTTGCCTTTCAGAAAATCTGCAAAGTCATGTAGCCAGGGCACGCACAAAAGAAGAAATCGTGACCCGAAATGACAGCAGAACCATAGATCCTCCTTCCCATGGAACCCAAGGACCAGGACATAACCAGAACTTGAAAGTCAGACTCTTATTAGAAGTGAGGGATCCCTCATTCAGGAACATCTGGTGTTAAAATTCCTGCCCCACCTCATCAAAAATGTTTAGAAACCCATCCTAAATGTTTAGAACTCTGTCACAGATGTTTAAAACTTTACCATAAATGCTTGAAGCCCACCAATCAAAACCTGTCCCACCCGCATTTCCATGTGCCAGCCTGTTCTCCCTAACCTCCTAAATTTTGCCCCAAATCCTGAACTGGGAAGACAGATCTGAGGGCACACACCCCCTGTTCTCCCTGCAGAGAATAAAGCTGATCTCTTTTCCCAAAGGCTGATGCTGTAATTAATTGGCTTATTTATGTGCATTGGGCAGAGAACCCCAATTTTGTGTGGTAACAGTGCTAGAAATCCTATGAAGAAATAGGGTAATGTAAGATAATTACTGTGCAGCATTCAGGATTGTGGGTCATATACAGTGATTTGTTCAGTCGTGTGTTTAAAATCTGGCCACACTGTGTGCACTCCAGAGGGCAAGAAGAGTGTGGGAAGGAGGGGATGCTCTCACGCTCCCCTTCCAGATCACGCTCTGGGACCACAACGCCAGTGTGCACATCCTTAAGCCTAAGGGTTGGGCAAGGTGGCTGTTCACGGGGGATGGAACTTGGATGAGTGAACTGTGGTGAGCACTTTTGTGCATGTGTGTGTGTGCATGTGTGTGCTTGCACTCACATGCAAGGTGAGTGGGGGAGGGAGCTGAGGGTTAGAACTCAGCACTGTTCATAGCACTGCACAGACAGTGAATGAATTTTATGCCTGTTTAAAATTAATTTAAGAACTAATGAAAACAAAGTGGCTTCCCACTTTCATGGAGGTTCCAGTCCCATAAGGGAGACAAGATACCTTAATATAACAGGATAAACCAGCAATTCAAGGCAATCTAGGATAATATTAACAGCTAGTACCTATTGAGTTTCCAGTGTCACAAACACATTGCATGTATTTTCTTATTTAATTCTCACAGAATCTCTACGAGATTGGTGCTATTATTGTTCCTATTTTAAAATTAGGAAATTGAGGCTTGGGTCAACCAAAGTCACCTAACCACTGAGTAGCAGAGCCAGGATTGGAACTTAGATCCCATCATACTCTACGACTCACTTCCCTGTGCAGCAGAGAAGAGAAATGGGTCATGGTGAGCTGGAGAGAACAGGGCAGGTGAAGGATGGGACACAGGATTGATTCTGAGAAAAGTGCTGATGCTGTTGGGCTAATATTGGAAAAGTCAGAAGAGTTTAGCAAGAGATGAATCAAGGAAAACACTATTAAGAAAAATCTCTCTTCACATCTCCGTACGAATAGTTTTCTTTTTATAGGATCCATTAGAAATGCACAAAGAAAGAACAATCAGGTTTCAAAACTAGAATGAAAAGTCCTTTCAATGGGAGTACTGGGGCTCCGTGCAGGACAGGCACAATGCTGTAGATATAAAAAGTGCTTCTTTAAATGACATTGGGTAGAATTGTATTTCTGAAAGCAGTAAAGAATATTGAAGAATTGTGTCCTACCTCCCCCAGGGCAATGGGTAATAGCAAGTGAGATTAAATCCCTTCCTTCTCTTAACAACCATTCCTTTTATGTGAAAACATTTACTTTCAGAGTCTTAAAGTGCTGCAGTTGGGTGATTAGGTTCTCTTCGTTCCTTGTTGTTAAATTCTGAACATCATGTTTGACTCCAAATTCTACCCGACAGATGCCACCAAGAGAGCAGCACGTCGTCCAAGGACTCAACCCTCTGTCCTCCTTCAGACCTCAAGAAGCTGTCCCGTCATGGCCAACGTGCCTTTCGACCCTTACCTACCCCCTCCAGGAGGAGCTTTCAGTCCACATCAGCCACTGGCAAGGCTGTCAGCGTGCCATCTTGCACAGCAAACACAAAAGAACCCCAGGGATTTCCAGATCACAGAGACTCTCAAAGTGAAATCCCTTTTGAGTGCAGTGGGAACGGAAATGAGTTTTACTTAGGAAATTCCTCCCCGGCCTCCCCTTTACAGAGCAACCCAAACCTAGAGAAGAAGGAGTCAGAACTTCACTTGTACATTATTTCCACAACCTCATCCATATTTCTGCACCTAAAAAGTTCATGGAACAATTATATTATAGTAAGTGTCCTCAGAAGTTAACCTGGACGTGAGTATTGTTTTTTAGGGCAAACATGCCCTTCCTGCTCTACCCCCCCATTTTGGATATTTGGCATTGGAATTTAATAATATCGTGAAAGACAAAACACACTGGACAATTAAGGAGATGATTTTATTCAGGCTATTGCAACAGGGAAAATGCTCATTAATGAGGAGTGTCTTTAAGAAAAGGAGATGGACTTGGGGTTTTCTAGAGGCGGGTAAACAAGGGAATCACGAGGAAGGATGCAGACAGGCTTATCCTGGAATATTTCTGAGCAGGGTGGTCTTTTGCAGTTAGCTGGGGGGATTTCTCAACCGTTTCTGCTTTCAGAGAGCACAGAGCTCAGAGAAGGTTCAACATTGTCAATATGTTTCTTATTTCTTAGCTGCACATTGAAAGTAGGTTAATGGGAGTCATTGTCATAGGGTCAGATAATTTTATACAGATCACCTAGTCTAAGTCCCCTATTTTATAAATGAGGACACTGAAGCACAAAAATTTTAAGTAACTTACTCAAGATTATATAGTAAGTTTAGGGGCAAAGTCAGAACTCCCATTTGGGGATCTTTTTATTACACCAGGATCAGTTTAAAAATAAGTAGTTTATTAAAATAGTATGATCCTTTTTAGTTACCTTCAGTGATATATAATTTTTATTATTGATCTTCCAATGTAATAATATTAAGAAATATGAAAGGTTCTTTTCACTCAGAAAAAGCTAGGAGGCAGGGGTTTTTATAAACAGCTAAAAATTGTGAAAGATTGCAAGACAACTCTAATTTTTTTCTCATAGTACAGTTCAGAATGTTAAATGTTTAAATTAAGTGTTAAACATTTAAAATTCCTCTCTAAAATTTTAAATAGTTTTATCCAAATTCAGAATGTTAATGAGTCATAAATAGAGGGAAAACCCTGGTCTATTAAAAGAAGACTTCATATATTCTAATAGAAAAACTGAAACTTAATTGACTTTTAAAAATCTATCTAAATATTTCAAAATGACTGTTTATGCTTCCTGAATTGACTAACTCCTGGTTTTAAGTACTACTTTTTAATTCTGCAGCAGAGGCATGTTTGGGGCAAGTCAAATAGGCCAACTCGTAGCCCTTCTGATAATAAAAGCAATAACAGTGACTAACATGCATTATTATTATCCGGTAGGAACTGTTCTGATGCTTTCTGTATATTAACTCATTTAATCTGCACAACAACTATGATGAGGACTGTTGTTCTCATTTTATAGAATAGATGAGGAAATCGAGGCCAGGGAAATTAGATGATATATGCAAGGCTGTACAACCAGTATAGAGCTGTGAGCTGAACCCAGATAGTCTGATTTTTTTTTCTATGACCACTGAAAAAAATGTGGGTGGAGAGGGGTTATCTTTATAAGTTGGTAAATATTATCGTTAAAAATAATGTTCTCTCCCTTGAAAGATGGAAAATGAGTAAGCAAATATTTCATACATAAATGAAGAATCAGATTAGCATTCATTCTAGTAAGAATAAGATGTTAATTCAAGATAAACATTTAAAAAGTTGTGATGTTGAATTCTTTCATCAGGTTGGTCAGCTTTGGTTAGTCTTGGTGATGTCTTCATAAGTTTTAGGAAAGTGAAAATAAATCATTTCCTCAATCAGTCAGACTTCTCTTGATTAACTCATCTCTTGTGTCCTGAGATCTGGAATCATCTTTCATGTTAAGGTAGGGAAGTGCTCCTGGGAGAAGGAATTGGACGTGTTAACACTCTCTACACTTTCAGGTAAAATTAACCCCAACCGTCCAGTTAGAAATTTAACACTCATTCTGATTTTAAGAGTTTCCAAAGAGTTGGGTCTTCTTCAGTAACCTGTTTTATCTGTAACTTTCACCAAAAGTAATTACATTTGGGTTGTTTAGAATCTCAAATTCTACAAAGATGAAATATGACAATTCTTTGCCCTTTATATATTGTGAAGGTAGCTTCTAGAAAGCTAAATAACTAAGGAGTACCCCTAAATTAAAATTCTAGATTTAAGGCAAGCATAAACATTTAAAGAGGGGGAAAAGGCACTTTTTAAAAAAAACTTAGAACAATGACAAAAGTAGTAAGAAGAAGCACGTACTTCCCCCACCGCCCACCCACTCACCCACCACCCTGCTCTGAAATATCAGGAATAAGACAGGGGTAAGCTTGTCTGGAGTTGTAAATCAGCAACATTTCATAAATTCCTTCTGACCTGTCTATTAAGCCTCAACATAAATAGAAGATTATTTAGGGAACTTGCTGAACACTACTTGCCTGTTTGTTTTGAGGACCAAGAATGAATGGGAAATGACAACACTACAGATTTAAGGAAAAAATAACTCCCTTAATAGCGGAATAGTTAACGGAATTATTGTATATCTAAGCTGTGGAATACTAGGTAATCATTGAAGAGATTGAAGTAGATCCGTATACACAGACATGAAAAACTGTCCACCATATATTAAGTGAAAAAAAAAGTTTGAGATTAATGTATGTGATAGAATTTAGCTAGTATTAAATATACATGATAAAACTATATCATCTTATATGTATATAAGTGTATATGTTATAATTAATATGTTTTTATATGCCTGAAAGGATATAAACCAAACTGATAATAGTAAGGTACTTTGAATAGTGGGATGGAAGGGTAGGGAGAGACAGGGAACCTTTATCTTCTACTTTCTGTATTTCTGTACTGTTTGATTTTGATAGATAATTTTATTTCATAATGAGCAAACATTATGTTTAAAACTTTCTAAAAACTATGTAAGAAAAAAAATTCCTTGTGATATTATCACACCCTGGAATGAGTTATATAAACAAATCATGTACTGTAGAAGGGATTAAAGAATAGATATGTGATATTGACTACAAGTAGGGGGAATTGACTTTTCCCACTTTTTCCTCTTCCAGAAAGCCACTCTTTTACAAGATCCCCTCTATGTTAGTGAGCTCGGTCCTGCAGTGGGAAGTCAAAAGCCCTACAGGTAAGGAGTGACGAGGTGAGAGAGCTGCCTGGGGATTGGTCTCTCCTCCCTGCCTCTCCTAAGTCTCTGTCTTGCTGACCATCGCATTGATGCTTCTACCTCAACTCTCTGCCCTGGATTTTAGGTACAAACACAGCTTCCCACTAGACATCCCCTCTTGTATGTCTCATGGGAACCTTAAAGTCAGCATATTCAAAACACAACTCAGCATCTTCCTCCTGGGACCTGACCTTCCTCCTGTGTTTCCTACCATAGGGCATGATGTCATTGTCTCCAGATGTCCTAAACCAGAATCTTGGATGTCACCCTTGCCTTCTCTCTCCCCTTCACCATCCCCCACATCCAGCCAATCACCACATGGTTTATTGTACTTCTTTAGTATACTGGATAGCATCCACTTCCCAATCCCACGTGCTCCAGCCCAGTGATCTCTGTGCTGCGTCCTGTGGTATTTTTCTAGCTGGCCTCTGCCTTCACTCTTGCCCCTCTCTAGACCACTCTCCATGACAGCAGAGGAATCTTTTAGGAGCACAATCTGATCACATAACTCTTCCCTTAAAGCCTTTGAATGGCTCCCCATGGCCCTTAGGGGAAGATCTAAACTCTAACAGCTCACACAGACCTTCCTGATGTCCCTTTTCATTTTTCCATCCTCCACTATTGGGTTCCCCCCACTCCTGCCCTAAACTCCTGATCCAAGTGAACTCACAATTCTCAGAAAGCTCCCTGTTTATCTTCCCTCTGGGCTCTGACAGGATGGCCCTGTTCAGGACCCTACTTTCTTTTCTTCTTCCCCTTCATGAATAATGTCAACTCATCAAGTCTTAGCTTACCATACCTTTCTCTAAAAATTATTTCTTGACCCCTCAAAACTAATAAGGGCCCCTCCATAACATCCTGTACTTACCCATCTTGTAGCTCTTACCAGTCTATGTTATGATTGCTTCTTTGATTATGCGTGGCCCTGTTATACAGTATACTCCTTAAGGGCAGGGTCTGTACCTTGGTCACTGGTACATAGTAGGCTGCCAATAAGCCTTCACAGAATGAATGAATGAATGAATGAATGAATGGGGTAAGATAGAGGCTGAGACCTTACATGCAAGGCTAAGGAGTTTGGATTTTATCCAGACTTCATAGTTCTGTTATGACAGTTGGCCTTATATTGAAGTAGTTACTTGTGATGTGACTATCTCTTCCAGTATATTGTGAGCCCCTGGAAGGCAAGGAGTATGTCTTACCAATCTTTGTATTTTTCTTACTGAAAACAGTGCTTTGCACATAGAAAGCACTCAATGAATTCAGTCTTGGGCAAGTTTGGGAGTCATGTAGATGAGCTAAGAGTAAGTTCATTTTAAAAGACACATATTCATTCCTCACTAAAAGGAACCAAAGTTCCTTGGAGGAATGACTGATTCTATGTCAGGGGCAGGAAGTATATAAAATGAGTCTGAAACAGCTTGTGCCAGAAGGCAAAGAGTAATGGGCCCTAACTAAAAGACACGGGAGACCACACGAAGAGGCTCCTAATAGCCAAAGATGGGACAATTTGAGTATCAGAAAAAGTAATGAATGTGATGGTTGAAGCACAATGAATATACAAAAATTGAAATGTATAATGATGTATCATAGAGAGAAAGTCCTCCTTGCTCCGCCCCCCCCAGAAAGAAATAAAAACGCATTGAACTCCATTAAGTAAATAGCACACCAATTCCTGACTCTGCAAATCAGCAAACAAATGGAGAGAATTAAGCATTTATCCTGCCTTTCCTGCATGAACTATAATCAGTTTGGGGTCACCAAGTAGCCAAGTTGATGAGGGCAAATTCCATTTTACAGAATTCCAGCTAATGGATGTGGAAGGTTTAACAGTATTAGGAAATTACCAGTTTTGCATCCCCTGGTGAAATAATGGATTCATGCAACAGTCCCCAGTGGATGATATCATTAGATAGAAAGATGAAGCAGAACTTCAAAATGGAGGGGCTATTTGTAAGTAACTAAACCCGTTATGGTCTTAGTGTCACTTCAGTGAGACCCCCAGACTTTTGTGCCTCATTATTTGATGTCATATGAACACACAGCAGCATCTATGAAGTATCTTTGTTAAAACACTTAAACCTGAATCTGACGTAAAAAGGTGGGTATGTCAGCCTTAAAAAGGATGAAATTCTTACACATGTGACAACATGGATGAACCTTGAAGAAATTATGCCAAGTGAGATAAGCCAGACATAAAGGACAAATATTGTATGATTCCACTTTTGTGAGGCACCTAGAATAGGCAAATTCATGGAAACAGAAAGTAGAATAGAGATTACCAGGGGTCGGGGGAGAGGAGAATGGGGAGTTATTGTTTAATGGATACAGAGTTTCTGTCAGGGAAGATGAAAAAGTTCTGGAAATGGATAGTAGTGATGGTTGCACAATATTGTGAATGCACTTAATGCCACTGAATTGTACACCTAAAAATGGTTACAGTGGTAAATTTTATGTTATGTATATTTTATCTCAATTTAAAAAAGGTAGAGGTGTGTGTGTGTGTGTAAGGGAATAGATAAAACAAGACTGGCAAAATGTTGAAAATTATTGAAGCTAGGTGATGGGTACATGGGGTTTCTTATACAATTTTCTCCATTTTGGTGTATGTTTGAATATTTCCATAGTAAAAGTTTTTAAAAGACTTAATGGACATAACAAGCAAATACAACAAGTATCTTATTTAGATTTTGATTTTAACAAACCAAATATAAAATGACATTTTTAAGACTATAGAGGACACTTGAATATGGACTGGGTATTAGACAATACCAAAGAATTACTCATAATTTTGTTGGGTGTGATAATGATGATTTTATAAGAAAATGTTGGTTTTATTCTGAGATATGTTCTGAGGTATGTAGGGGTTAAATAAAATAATGCTTGTGATTTCTATTTTAAAAAGATGATAGTACAGATAGCTTAGAATTTCGGCATGTGGGGCCAGCCCCCGTGGCCTAGTGGTTAAATTTGGCACGCTCCTCTTCGGCAGCCCAGGTTTGGCTCCCAGGCACGGACCTACACCACTCATGGCCATGTTGGGGTGGTGACCCACATACAAAATAAAGGAAGATTGGCAACAGATATTAGCTCAGGGCGAATCTTCCTAGGCAAAAAAAAAAAGAATGACATTAAAATATTCTTTAAAAAAAAGAATTCCTACATGTTTTCATATGTTTACTCTAAAAAAGTATCAGTTTTAATTTTGGTGCTTTATTTAATGTGATTTTAAAGCTAATTGTGTAATAAAATAGGCTCTAACTTTGTATACGTGTGGCTTGAAATTTATCCCTGAAGGCAAGAAGGAGAGTTCTTCCACTATCTTGACTCAGGAAAAGCATATTTCTTGCAAAGTTAACTCCTGAAGGCAACATATTTAAAATGCAGTGATGTAAAATGCACTGTGAGGGATGCAGTGTATGCACAAGATACACAAGAAATGGTCTCTGCCTGCAAGGCACCTTCAGTTTCAAAGGAGTAAATATTCTTTGGGTTTTCAAAATAGAATTCTGTCACTAACGTATCAAAACAGCACAATGGGATAGGTACCATCATCATCCGCATTTTACAGACGAGGAAATTGAGGCACAAAGAGACCAGGTAACTTGTGCATGGTAATTATCCAGCTGAGGAGGGGCAGATCTAGGATTCTGATCAGCCTGTCTGACCCTGCCCCCCATGCACATAATCATGTTCTTCTGCCTCTGTGATTGCTTTCACTGAATTCTTAATGATCATTTCTCCTCCAGTATCCCCACTGTTTTTCAGTAAGCCTTAATTTTTGTGTTAATATGAGAGGCTCATTGATTGGACAGAGGAGAACATCTTAGATTTTTTGTGTGTGTGTGAGGAAGATCGGCCCTGAGCTAACATCTGCCAGTCCTCCTCTTTTTTTTGTTGAGGAAGACTGGCCCTGGGCTCACATCCATGCCCATCTTCCTCTACTTTATATGGGACGCCGCCACCGCATGGCTTGATGAGCAGTGCGTCGGTGCGCGCCCGGGATCTGAACCGGCGAACCCCAGGCCGCCACAGCGGAGCACGCGCACTTAACCGCTTGCACCACCGGGCCGGCCCCATTAGATTTTTTTAAATAAAGGGAGAGGTGGTGGGCAAGAACCAAGATTCCATGTAGTATTATTGGGATAAATGGCTGGTATCAAGATTTGTGTAGTAGGTGGTAAAGATATTTTTGCTTCAAGTCAGAAATCCTAAGAAGTTTCCATCAACCTACTCAGAACATGAAACATCTCTCCTTCAACTGTGATTCTCCTTGCTTTTCTGAATCACTAGTTGTGTGAGCTTGGCCAGGGCACTTAACCCCTCCGCCGTGCTATAAATGCGATAGTAATTCCCCGTCAGCCCCTCACCGGGCCTGAAGGAGCTGGTCCGTGAGAGGCACCCAGGTACCTGCACGAGTCAGCCCTCCATGAAGTGCAGGCTGCTATTGCTGAGCACAGTCGGCGCCGGAAACGATGTTTCACCCGGTAACATTTTCTCAAGGTGCTGAAGATCAGCTGAGGGGCCAGGACAAGTGCACATAACTACAGTGGGGTGACACAGGATTAGTATGATGTGGGAATTGTGGGAAAAGTGCCACCCTTCCCTGGTGGCATTGGGGAAGGCTCTGAGGAGAAGCTGGTGCTCATTTCAGCTAAGCCGGCGTTGCCTGAAGTGTGGAAGGCACGTGGGTCGGTGGTGGGAGATGATTTCGTGTGGTACTCTGACGTGGCGTGACATAACTCTGAACTCCGTGGTGAAAAAGTGATTCCCTTTTCCGCCTCATCTGATCTCATTAGGGAGAAGCTCCCGGCTGGTGCCAGCAGTGGCAGCTCTCTGACACCCGCTCCTCTGCCTTTTTGTCAGAGAGAGAGCAAGCCTCAGGCTCAGAATACGGAGCATCTACTCAGAATTTGTGTTGCTTTCCTGCTATTTTTATAGTTACCCTCTATTTATGGCAAATGATACTGGTTTTCTCTGTAAAGTAGTGATACAAAGTTTTCTTTATAAATAAATTCCTCTGGGCAAAAAAAAAGTGAGTTGATTTAAAGAAAAAGTATTAAGCAAATAATATTACATATGGTTCATGGATTACGGTAAATGGTATGTGAACAAACTGTGAGCTAGACTACGAAAGAGGGCCAGAAGTTTAGCAGGGACAGTGAGAGTTCCTGATAGTGGTAACAGCTTGAGTAAAGGGCGTGGGCAATAAGTATGTTTGGAGAGTAATAAATAGTTCAATTTGGGGGGTAGCAAGTTTCATTGCTGAGGAGTAATAAAGCTAGAAGTACAAAACTGTATTAAAATTCCATTAGAAACAAAGTTTTACAAACCTGTCAATAATCATTGATATTCCTCAACTGCTGATTCTTATCATTTTTTACATGGAAAATTTTCTTGTCTTCCTGTAGATCCGAGGAGAAAATTAAGCACTTCAGTCAATTTAAATCTGAACTTTTTCTTAAAGACAACACTTTGAGGAAGATACTTTGTTTAATTACGGAATTTAAAGCAGCAGCCCAGAAAAACTTCATTCTGAAAAGGCTCTTCTGGAAAGTAGGTATTTTGTTTTATTTTTAATCATTAAAATTTGTTTCACCTGTTTATCAAATGCAACGTATAGTAAAATATAAATAAATGCTGTCTTGTATTCTGATGCTGTATTTTAAAATGTTGATTAAATTTAATGCAATTCTGTTTTAACACGAAACGTTGTGATGTAATCAGTAATGTATACATGCGTGTTGCAGGGGATGTGCAGAGAGGAGAGTAGTAGCAAAAAAGTGGTAGCTCACGTGGGTTGGGTTGGCAGAGTCAAAGAAAAGAGAAATCAGGGCGGGCCCCGTGGCATAGTGGTTGAGTGCAGCACGCTCCACTTCAGCAGCACAGGTTCATGGGTTCGGAGCCTGGGCATGGACCTACACCACTTGTCAGCCAAGCTGTGGCAGTGACCCACACACAAAATAGAGGAAGACAGGTATGGATGTTAGCTCAGGGCAAATCTTCCTCAGCAAACAAAAAAAAAAAAGAGAGAGAAATCATTAGTGGGGAAGCTTCTGGCATGCGAGATGTACAAGTACAGACAATGAGATGAGAAAGTAGATTTCAAGTTTTCTGTGCAGATTCCCCTACAATATAATATAATTTTAAAAAATTACTTTTGAGTGTAGGCCAGTTATTTTTAAAAAGGTGACTCCTGGGGGCTGGCTCGGTGGCGTAGCGGTTAAGTGCGTGTGCTCCACTCTGGCGGCCTGGGGTTCGCAGGTTCGGATCCCGGGTGCGCCCCGATGCACCACTTGTCAAGCCATGCTGTGGCGGCGTCCCATATAAAATAGAGGAGGATGGGCACAGATGTTAGCCTAGGGCCAGTCTTCCTCAGCAAAAAGAGGAGGATTGGCATCAGATGTTAGCTCAGGGTTGATCTTCCTCACAAAAAAACAAAAAAAAAAGGTGACTCCTGGGAGTCAAAGCCTCCTAGCTGTCACTCAGCAAGTTATAGACTTGTTCCAAGTCTTACTTAGTTTCATTGTCAGTTTTAGGTGAAGGTATTGAGAAGCCCAGGTGTAGTGGTGTGGTGCCCAGCTGAGGGGTGAGCCCTGCCTAGGGCCGAGCTCATGCTGATGGCTATATGCTGTGTCCTAATTCTGGTCAGTGGTCTCATACATAGCTGCTACCATTTTATAGAGCAGTCGTGAAGTGCACAGCCTCCCCAACCATGTAAGACAGTCCTGGCTATTTCTTAGGTTCTAAGTGCTTCACATGTAGGATGGCCAACCAGCCTGGTTTGCCCAGAGGAGGGTGACCAACTGTCCCGGTTTTCCTGGGACTGATGAAGTTCCCAAGACATGGGACTTTCAGTGTAAAAGCAAGGACAGTCCCAAGCAATTGGGATGGTTGATCACCCTAATTAGAGGGTAGCTATAGAGAATAGTATGTCGAATGTCCCAAACACTGAGACAGGCAAGGATGATGTAGTGCTGCATAGTCTATAATGCTTGTCCTGGATAGATGCTTTTAGGAATACACCACCCACGTTTTGACTCTAGAATTTCAGAGGATTGTGTAAAATACAGGGATAGGAATCAAAATGACCAACCAAGGTGATTATGAAGATGGAAATGGAGTTCCTGTGGAAAGGCTAAAGAAATTGGTGTTCTGTCCCACCCAGATAAACCTCTCCAGTCCATCCCACACATGGTATCAGTTGAATCTGTAACCCTGAGGGTGTGGCCCCGCCTTCTCAGAAGCCCCCTGTGGCTCCTCCCTAAGTTAGGTGCAGACACCTTGGCTTTGGCACGTCAGGCTCTCCACTCATGACCTCTGTCACAGATTCCAAATTTGGACAGGTGTGGCCTTTATTTTAGCAGGGCAGGTTATCAGGAAGGGGCCAACATCTGCATAGGGCAGGCCGTGGGGGAACTAACACAGCTGTGGATGCTCTCGGAGAAGGCACAGTGCCTGAGGGTGAGGGTCATCTCCACACAGAGAACGTGCAAAATGAAACACCAGGGCCCTGCAGCACGCGGGTGGGCGACACCCAGATGTCTGCACAAACATTTAGCACCAGGAGGATCTGCTTGCTTAGAGTTTGGCACCAGGGCCTTCATGGGATGTGGGGTTGGGGAGGCAGCAAGGATGTAAAGGTTGTGGAGAGTAAAGCCAGCAGCTGGGAGAGGAGCGGCAAAGGACTCAGCACAGGGCCCAAAGAGGAAGTCCAGTTGGACAGACTGGACACATCAGGGGACTGGATTTAAAGCAGACGTCTTGGTAGGAGAACTGAGGAGGAAGAGTGTTGACGTTGAATACCAGAGTGTTGACCTGGAGGTCATCTCCAGTCTTAAAATGGGCCTGATGCAGGTGGCCTCGGCTGTGGAGCAAAGGAAGGATGTAGAGAAAGAGAACAAAGCTAGGCCTGACCCACTCGACCCACCACTGCACCACGCTCACGTCTTTCCTCTAACAGCTCCAGCCACTTGGGGTGGGGTGAACACCCTGTCCTCCGGCCTTCCACGTTTCCCCTGCTGTTTGCTATCTCTAGGCTACTCCTTCTTCCGTTTTCTCTTGTTAAAGGCCTACCCATTCTTCAAGGCTCATCTCAAGTGCTATCCTTCTGCCTTTCCTGTCATCCTTAATGGGGAACTTTGGTACCCTCCTCTCTTTGCTCTGTTACGGCAGTTCTGTGCCACAGAGCTTTCTTTGATATTTTATAATCTGTACTGTTCAGTAAAGTAGCCACCGGCCACATGTGGCTATTAAGCACTTGAATGTGGCCAGTGACTAAGGAAGTGAAATTGTAATTTTATTCAGTTTTAATCAGTTTAAATGTAAATAGCCACATGTGGCCGGTGGCTACCGTACTGGCCAGTGTGGTTCTACGGCATCTCTGATGGCACTTTCTCTTTAACAATTCAACAAACACTTATTGCATGCCTGCTCTGTGCCAGGCATGGTAACAGGCATCAGAAATGCAAGCATGACTCAGATACGGATCCTACCCTCATGAATGAGCACGGATATTCTCCTGTTTATTATAGTTATTGGTATATTTTTCTTTTTTACCGTAATATTCCATGAGCTTCTTCAGGACAGGCATGTGTCTTACTCATCTTTGCATTCTCACTAAGGCCTAACACAATGCCATGCACGTACCAGGTCCCGTACCCAATTCATAATGATTAACCTGATCAGAAGTCTAGGAATAAAGCATTCATGTTCTCTTCCTTACTTGAAAATACTGTAGCTGTTCTTTAATGTCATGTCCTTAGATGGACTAAAATAGAAGATCTTCTAATTCACTTGTTGAAAATGAAAGGCCAGAGTGAGTAGAGAGGGAGATAAAAGGCACATGGGCAGTGTCCCTGTCTGGGGTCTTTCCATTCTTTAATGGAGTTCCCCACGCCCTCCCCACCACCATCAAGGCCTGGTAGCCTTGTTCTCTTTAATCTTCGACCAAAATCTAGTCTCATACTCATTTAACAAGGTTAATGTATATGACTAATAAAAGTCAACATTTGTATCTTCTTGTAGGAGCATTTTAATTTAAATGGTTATCACAGCCTTAAGCTAAAGCAGTGGTTTTCCAGCTCTGCGCTGGGCTCTCTGGAGAACATAAGGTGGTGTGAAGCTCCCTCAGGAACCCACACTGGGGTGGGGAGATTAGCGGCAGCTCTAATTTTTGGTTCCTGAGTGAGAGGATGGGGGGAAAGAAAAAAAAATATATATATATGTAATTAATCTTTTAGAAAATTTTATTACAAGTAAAGTTTTTTTATTTTATTTTATTTTTTTTGTGAGGAAGATTAGCCCTGAGCTAACATCCATGCCAATCCTCCTCTTTTGGCTGAGGAAGACTGGCCCTGAGCTAACATCTATTGCTAATCCTCCTCCTTTTTTTCCCCTTTTTCTCCCCAAAGCCCCAGTAGATAGTTGTGTGTCATAGCTGCACATCCTTCTAGTTGCTGTATGTGGGACGTGGCCTCAGCATGGCCGGACAATGTGTCGGTGCGCGCCCGGGATCCGAACCTGGGCCGCCAGCAGTGGAGCACACACTTAACCGCTAAGCCACGGGGCCAGCCCCTACAAGTAAAGTTTTAAATTCTGAGAACACTTCTTCATAGGTTGACTAAACTGTAAGCTTTAGGAGTGCAGACACCATGTCTGTTTGTTTTGTTCATGATGTTATCTCATTACCTAGCATAGCACCTGCCGCATAGCTGGCAATAGATAGTTATGTGTTCAGTGGGTGAATGAGTGAATGAAAGAGTTCTCTATTTATGTTCTTTCCTAACCTTTTATTTTTTCTCCATGAGGTTTTTCTTTCTTCAGTTTTTTTTATTGTGGTAAAATACACATAACAAAATATACCATCTTAACCATTTTTAAGTGTATGGTTCAGTGGCACTAAGTAAGTACATTCATATTGTTGTGCACCCATCACCACCATCTGTCTCCAGAACTCTTTTCATCTTGCAAAACTGAAACTATACTCATTAAATGATAGCTCCCCATTCTCCCCTCCCCCAACCCCTGGCAACCACCATTCTTTCTGCTTCTATGAGTTTGACTACTCTAAATATCTCATATAAGTGGAATCATATGATATTTGTCTTTTTGTGACTGGCTTATTTCACTTAGCATAACGTCTTCCAGGTTCATCAATATTGTAGCACATGTCAGAATTTCCTTCCTTTCTAAGGCTGAATAGTATTCCACTGTATGTATATACCACATTTTGCTTATCCATTCATCCATTGGTGGACACTTGGGTTGCTTCCACATTTTAACTATTGTGAATAATGCTGCAATGAACATGAGTGTGTAAATATCTCTTTGAGACCTGCTTTCAGTTCTTTTGGGAGTACACCCAGAAGTGGAATTGTTGGATCACATGGTAATTTTATTTTTAATTTTTTAGGAATTGCCATACTGTTTACTATTTTACATTCCCACCAGCAGTGCACAAGGGTTCCAATTCTTCCACATCCTTGCCAACACTTGTTATTTACTTTTTTGTGTGTGAGGACGATCAGCCCTGTGCTACCATCTGCCAATCCTCCTCTTTTTTTGCTGAGGAAGACTGGCCCTGGGCTAACATCCATGCCCATCTTCCTCCACTTTATATGGGACGCCGCCACAGCATGGCTCGACAAGTGGTGCGTGGGTGCGCGCCCGGGATCTGAACCCTGCGAACCCCGGGCCGCTGCAGCGGAGCGTGAGCACTCAACTGCTTGCGCCACCTGGCTGGTCCTGGTATCTCATGGTTTTGATTTGCATTTCCCTAATGATTAATGAGGTTGAGCATTTTTTCATGTGCTTATTGGCCATTTGTAAATCTTTTATGGAGAAATTATTGGGGGTATAATTTACATACAATAAAATGTACCCATTTTAAGGGTAAGTTTAAAGAGTTTTGACAAATGTATGTATCTGCATAACCACCACCCCCGTCAAGATTTAGAATTTTAAGGGTGAAAATTCCTGAACCACTGAGCAGGTGAGAGACCATAATAACAACTGATATTCATAAAGCACTTATGATATGCTAAGTACTGTTCAGGCTTTACAGATGCTAGCTTATTTAATGCTAACATCCACCCCATGAGGTGATACTATTAACCCCATTTTAGAGATGAGGAGACTGAGTCACGGAATGTATAATTAATTTGCCAAATGTCACACAGCTAACCAGGGGCAGAGCTGAGATTAGAACATAAAGAATGTGGCTCCAGAGTCAGTGTGTAAAGCTGCTGCCCTCTGCTAATTTATAAGGCACTGGTAAACCCCAGCACTTCTAGGCCCCGGTGTACATCCACTCCTCCTCCTCTTGTCTCTCCCTCCACTGGCATCCTCAGCCTCTTCTCATGCTGCCTCACCTAAAGAAGGGCACACCTGTACCTGTCTAAACAGAGTCTAAGTTGCCACTAGTAAACAAAAGTCCTGGGAAAAAAATGAACGGTAGAGGAATAGGAAAGGGAAGCCATCACATTATACTTCTCATTAGTACCAACTTGCCTGATTTCATGGGCCAGTGCTGATTTTCATGCTTGATTTATCTCATGAGACTGGACAGGAACACAAAAAAAATTAGTTCCCCACTCTTAAGTCAGCGTGTATTTTGGCAGAAATAGCAGTTCACATTTCCACAGTATTGGCAGAAGTATTACTGTCATTCTGCACCATCTTCATTAGCTACACTAGTGCTATACATTTGTTTTCGTATTAGTAAACATTTTAAAATGAGAGCTTGTCTAGCCATTATTTCATTGTATCCTCACAAAGGCCAAATTACTTTGGAAAGGCAGGGATTATGGTAGCCCCATTTAATAGATTATTGCAAGGTAACTGAATGACCTGCCTGAGATTATACACCTGCTGCTGGATGATCTTCAAGACTGATGGTCGAGCGGAGAAGGCATCGCCCAGCGTCACCCCCTGGGCTTAGCTCTTGCTCTATTCACCAGGACAGTGGTCTCCTGGTCGTAAGCAGAAGTATGTTTCCATTTAGGTTATGCTAGTATTAATGACAGATACTGTAATTCACTTCCTCCCTAATCAAGGAGCAAATCATTTCTTCATATTTTTATTGTGTAAGGATAGAGAGTTTCACCAACCAATGCCTTAATGACCATCTTCTTTCCTGCTTGCTTTCACAGACCAGTGACCTTTTCTATTTCCTAGTGAACAAACTTCGTGAGTACTTGCCAGAGTCTAGGGATAAGAACGCACTTCAGAATAAAAGCCGAAGGGCCGATGAACTGGTGTAAGTACTAATTGGATAATCATAGATCCTTTTTCCCCTCAGGTGTTAAAGATAACTAGAAGGCACAGGACAAAATATATACTGTATTAATGATGAATGGTGCTGCAAGTTTTGTTTCACATAGATTTTTTTAAAATAGCATTCATTTTGTTTTAATTTTTAAAGAAAGACTACACAAGAAACTAGTAATATTGGCTGTCCCAAAAGGGGAAGAATGGGTGTCTAGAGGAAGGACACCTTTCGCTGCATTTTCTTTTTTACCTTTGAAATTTTGAGCCAAATATTACCTACTTGAAAATAAAATTATTAAAAATAATTTAATAATAAAGTAGTGTGTGATTATCATAAAAACTTTGGAAAAAATATAAGTAAAGAGAACAATATGAAAATGACTTTTAATCCTGACATCTAGCTATTAATTCATTCATTCAACAAATCTTTCTGAGTGCTTACCATGTAGCCATCACAGAGTGGGCACTCAACTGGTGTTGGCAATTTGATATACAGAGTGTCCTTCCTGTACTTTTTCCACATGGATATCTGAGTGCAATTCTATTAAGGATTACGGATTTTGTCGAATTCTGAACTTGTAATAAAATCATGCCATTTCCGTGCTTTTTTCCCTTTGTTTTCTAGGGCATGCATTGAAATTATGCAGACCCTGGGACTGATGTTCAGAGAAACAGAAACCGAGTCATCACGCCTGAACACATTGGCAGCTAAGAAGTAAGGTCTTTTAGACATTGAGACCTTGTGTTTGCAACCCATTAACTACTCTGTTGAGTGTCTTCCCAAACTCATAACTCTCTAATTTCTCTGCTCAACACCCTTGAAAGTATACTAAACCCTTGTCTCTCCACTTCCTTCTGTGATGAACAGATTAATTGGCACATACTGAGTTCTCGCTGTCTCTCTGGATTATTAAGGGCACAAAGATTTTTTCAGCATAATTTTATCTTTTGTCATCGTCTGGTGAACTTGAAAAAGACCAAATGACTCATCACACATTAAAAACCAGGGAGTCTTTACCAGAATTTCCCAGAGTACCCTTATATCCACATAACAGAAAAATTACATTGCAAAGGCAGGAATTATAGGAGCTTCATTTAATATATAACTGTGTGACCTTGGAGAGAATGACATTGGAGGGTTTATTAACATATAGGGTGTGCTGCTGTGATAAAGATACTCTGAAATGTGTGGCCCAAAGAAGACAGACGTTTACGTCTTTCTCACATGACTGTCTCGAGTAAATAGTCAAGCTTTTCTCCACAAGATCAGCCAGAGACCTCGGTTCCTTCCATTTTCTTGCTCTGCCATCTTTTATCATGCTATCTTTGTCCTCATGGTTGAAGCTGACTGACCTTCTTGCCTTCATTACACCCTGTGGGAAGCAGGTAGCAGCAGGCAAGCAAATCTCCTTTTTACGCAAGTCATAGAAGACTTCTGCTCAAGATCTGTTGGTGAGAACTTTAAGCATTTAGCCATTTCTGGCTGCAAGAGAGGCTGCAAAATGTGTCTGTAGTTGGATGGCTATGTGCCTAGCTAAACTTCAGATGGCAATGGGGACATCTGTTATTCAAAGGGAGAATGGAAGAACGTATAGTGAGGGACAAGAGCATTCGCTGTCACAGAAAGTATGTGTTTGCGTGCTTTGCATATTATCTGCTTGACCTCTTTATATGATTTATAGTCTATGAATTACATCCTTGGGCAATGTCTGGCTAAAATCTTAATTTTTTTCCACTCTCACCAATCGTTTATCTAAATTTCCTATATTAGAAGGCAGAAGAAGGATGAGAGCTACAGACTCTAAAACATTTGAACCAGAGGGAAGAATAAGAACTCAGTAATATTTGTGCAGGCTATTTATTAGAGACCTTTACAGATAAATTTTAATGATAATATTCATTAACATTTCTTAGCAACTTGCTATGTGCCAGGGACTCTGGGCATACTATGCTTTATAGCAGGCGTGGTCAAAACATTTCTCTAAAGGGCCATATGGTAAATATTTTTGGCTTTTCTGGCCGTACAGTCTCTGTTGAAACTACTCAGTTTTGCCACTGTAGCACAAAAGCAGCCATAGACAATACATAAATGAATGGGCACAGCTGTGTCCAATAAAGCTTTATCTACAAACACAGGCTCTGGACTGTTTGGCCTGCAGGCCATAGTTTGTTGAGCCCTGGTTACAGCAAATGAGGATAATATACCCTATTATTTTCTCTGCATACTTCTTTAGGCAGTTGATAGTACTGCCATTTCCCCAGTCTCCAAGATGGAGATTCAAGATTGTTTCTGATATTTCTGTCTTCTCCCACACTGAAATTATTGTGTTTTTTTTTTTAAAGATTTTATTTATTTATCTTTTCCCCCCAAAGCCCCAGTAGATAGTTGTATGTCATAGCTGCACATCCTTCTAGCTGCTGTATGTGGGACATGGCCTCAGCATGGCCGGAGAAGCGGTGCGTCGGTGCGCGCCCGGGATCCGAACCCGGGCTGCCAGCAGCGGAGCGCGCGCACTTAACCACTAAGGCACGGGGCCGGCCCTGAAATTATTGTTAAATCATGTTACCCTTTTTATCCACCTTTTGGTCCCTACCTTTCTCTATCCAAGTTGGAAAAAATCACTTACTAATCTCTGTTGTAAAGTGTTGTGTTTTAAATTGTTCCATCTTAACTTGGTTTGACCACATCAGCCCTACTATATCACCCCTCTTTCCTGATATGACTAATTCTTTCCGTGTCTTTCAATAGATATATTATATTGCTATAGTAGAGTCTGGTTGTAATACTAACTTTTCAGTCAATTTTCATATGCATAGAGTCAAATCATGTTACCATAGCGTTAACCAGCACAGAAAAGGTATAATATAACTGTGTTAGTCTTCTATTGCCATGTGACAAATTACCACCAACTTAGTGGCTTAAAACAACGTACATTTATTATCTCACAGTTTCTGTGCATCAGAAAATCTGAGCACAGTTTAGAGGAATCCTCTGGTCAGGGTCTCACATGGCTGCAATCAAGGTGTCAGCTGGGGCTGCAGTCACATTGAGGCTTGGGCCCTCTTCCAAGCTCATTTGGGTGGGTGGTGGCAAAATTAGTTTTGTAAAACTGACGACAGCTTGTTTCTTGGCAGGAGAATCTCTCTGAGCTCAGGGAAGGCCTCAACTCTCAGATTAGATCAGGCTCACCCAGGATAATCTCCCTTTAATTAACTCATAAGTCAACTAATTAGGGACCTTAATTACATCTGCAAAATCCCTTCACCTTTCTCATCTAACATAACATAATCACAAGAGTGAGACCCTAACATATTCACAGGTCCTGCCCATACCCAAGGGGAAAGGATTATATAGGATGTATATACCAGGGGGCAGAAATCTTGGAAGCCATATTAGAATTCTGCCTATCACAATAACATAGATTAACTTTGAAACTATGAGTTTGCCCTTCAAAGTCTGTATTTTAAGATATTGTAATACATTAAGAATTCTTACATTGGAAATAATAACAATCTAAATGAAAGTATCAAACTGTTGGCACCATTTTTAAGGCTGTGATGTCAGGGCCGGCCCCGTGGCTTAGCAGTTAAGTGTGCGCGCTCTGCTGCTGGCGGCCCGGGTTTGGATCCTGGGCGCGCACCGACTCACCGCTTCTCCGGCCATGCTGAGGCTGTGTCCCACATACAGCAACTAGAAGGATGTGCAGCTATGACATACAACTATCTACTGGGGCTTTGGGGGGAAAATAAATAAATAAATAAAATTAAGACTGTAATGTCAATCCTATAATAAGTCTATTTTCAGGATGAAACTACTATTTAGATTAAAATTTCTTTTATCTCTTATTGGCCTTGTGGATTTTAAATTGAGTTGGCAGAAGGGGTAGATTTCAAATTAAATTCCTTTTAAGCAAATAAAAAAGCATTTATTAATTTCAGCACTTTCCTCTTTATTTTTTTTCAGAAGTGGAGATTTTATTAGTTCAGCCCACTTCATTGTATTCTTCTTGAAATGTGCCATAATCCTTTCATATTTCAGTTATTGTTATGGTTGAATTCATATATTATCACAGCGAGTGACCCAGAATTTGAGTTCCTTCCCTTAGCCTAGAATGTATGATACTTTGAAAAGAAGCTGTTGCTGAAAATAAAGCACTGTAATTAAATATAACAGTGAATGGCATGTCAACTCAAAGTTAATATCAGGAAAAGCTTTTTTTTTTTTTTGTGAGGAAGATCAGCCCTAAGCTAACATCCATGCTAGTCCTCCTCTTTTTGCTGAGGAAGACCAGCCCTGAGCTAGCATCTATTGCCAATCCTCCTCCTTTTTTTTCCCCAAAGCCCCAGTAGAAAGTTCTATGTCATAGTTGCACATCCTTCTAGTTGCTGTATGTGGGATGCGGCCTCAGCATGGCCGGAGAAGTGGTGCGTCGGTGCGTGCCGACGGTGCGCACCCGACTGGTGCGGGATCCGAACCCGGGCCGCCAGTAGCGGAGTGCGCGCACTTAACCGCTAAGCCATGGGGCCGGCCCAGGAAAAGCTTCTAAATGGAGTGTTTTGTTGATTTTGGAAGGGTCTTCTAAAAGTAAGATTGGCCATTTTAAAACAGCCTGAGTAAAACAGTAGCAAATATCCTGTAGGATGTAGCCTCCTCTTTTGAGAAATGTGCTGACATGATTCTTCTTTTGCAGATATGAGAACTACACTTGCTTTTTGAGTTGGAAAATGGAGGGAAACTATATTTTTATTAGAATTTTACTTAATCATGAACTTCTAATCATGGTAATGATTTAAATAATTGTAAAAAGATTAGGAAGCCTCAAATGTTACTAAACAAGGATTGTTCATGGTCTCCTTTATTCCGTTATGAAAGGGATGCTTATGGTCATAGAGAATTTTTGTACAGTCCTATCTGTAAGTACTTTTACTACTCCTACCCTTCAAAGCTACTCTGATATTGTCTTCAATTAGGCAACTCATTTTCCTAGTGGTCTGCCTCCAGCTCCTTTTCAACCATGTGTGAAGATGGCGTACTATAAATATGAAGATGGTGTTACTAACCCAGCTCCTCAGCATGCTCAATTTGAATTGTGATTGTTTTTTTGCCTTTTTATTTTCAAATAATATGGTACATTATTCAAACGTAGTAACCCTTAAGTGCGTTATTAGTGTATGTCAGTGGACAGTACACTGCATTTGAAAGCAGGAGACCTGAAGTATAATACTAGTTTTATTAACTAGTAGCTAGTGGTCTTCAGTGGAATAGTAAACCTCTGAAATGCTTTGTTAAAAAAGGGTTCTAGAGTCAAAGAACTTGTGATCAAATGAGCATTTTAAGGAATGCTTCATACCCCTTCTTTGTCCTGGAGTCACACAGGGCACATTAGTGTGTTGAAGCCTCTGAGAAGTCCTGTAGCAAAGATATACAGTGAACTTGGATTAACCAGTTATTTCCCATACCTCCTTTGGCCACAGAATCTCTTTTGACTATAATGTTTCCTGGAATTAGTAATCCATAAAAAGCCCTTTGGAAAATATTTCTATGATTGAAATCACCCAGATTTCCCTTAAATCCAGATTCTTTTCCAAGCTATGTGAACTTCCAGAACTGTACTTGCTCTGAGCCAAAAGACCAAGAAATTATATTTTCATTTAAATGTCTTATCACTAGACATTTGTTTGCATGTCCAAGGATCCGAAAGTTCAGTCAAGAATGGTCTGCAATGCTTAGTACTTTTAGGTATAATTATATTCAGTGTCTGCAAACTTGGCTTCACTGCTTTTCTTTTCAAACTTGACTCATTAATTGCCTTTTATTTACTTTTTCAGGGGAACACTATTTAATCTCTTGGTAATTTTAATTAGCGAGCCTCAGATTCCAAAATCTTGTCCTGTGTTTGACGTCCAGTTGGTGGCTGACTCAACTTTAGTTGAGAAGTCTTTTGATGCTGAGGTGAGATAAGAATTTGGGGATAGACTAGATAGAATATATAGGGGCCCTGGCTTCTTGTCTCCTAATGTGGACCATGACAGTGTAGAATATAGAAATATAATTAAATCAAGGACTAAATATTTTGTCATTAACCTCAAAACTTAGATAGCTATTTTGTCACTATTAATGTATCCATTTTATATGTTTTATACTAAGGAAAATAATTAGTATTCTGTGTATATTAGATAAATCTGTCTCTGTACAAATATTTCTGTATATGTAATTCCACATTAGGGTCTAATGGGTAAAAAAGCACCGTCTTAAGAGATTTTAGGGTTAACTCTTCTGCCTTGTTTACCATCTTCTTACCTATGCAAACTCAGTGAGAGTTACTTGTTTTTCTGTGGTTTTACTAATGCATTAGAAATATCAAATTGCCTAGAAAGCACTTACTCTGAGAAAATAAATCAGCTTATTATTAATTTATTTTAAATGGCCAACACAGAATTTTTTTTAAAAGAGGATAGGACATGATTTGATAGTTCTTAAACATATAATCAGAGTTATGTTTTAGAAAACTCAAATTCACTCATTCTCTCCATAAATATTTATTGAGAATCTATTATGAGCTAAACAGTGTGCTAGGCAGTGGGGTCCAAACAAGATGCAAAATAGACACAATCTTTGCCCTTGTTAGTTTATAGTCTGGTTGGAGAGACAGATGTTAATCAAATATAACATGAATATATGATTATAGACTGTATATGGAGCATCAACAATACCACTTTCAATAGTGGAGTGAGTGGATTAGGGATTAAAAATGATAAACAATAATGTACACCCGAATTTTCACAATGTTATAAACCATTATTATCTCAATAAAGTTACTGGGAAAAAGAAAAAGAAAAAAGAGCAGATGGACGCAAGACTCAGACAGGCAGAGCTGTTAAGCAGCTAATGCAATGGTCCAGGTGAGGGATGATATGGGCCAGAAGGAAGCCTTCCTTGACCCCCAGCGAGACTAAGCTTTCTTGTTAGAGCCCTCCTAACTTCCTATTCTTTTCTTTCAAGGCCTTGTCTCAGTTTGCAACTAGGCATTTATTTATTTGGTTATTAGATTGATGCCTGTTCCCAGGGCAGGGATTGTGGCTCTGTTGCTCTCCATTATATCCCCAACACCCAGTACAGTGTCTGATGCGTATTTGTTGAATAAATACATAAAGAAAAGAAAAATGATGGTAGTTGTAAAGAGGATAGCTTCCAGAAATTTTTAGGAAATTGAGTTGATAGCTTGATGTGAAAATAAAAGTGTGAAGATTAGATGACTTTTAGATTCTGGCCTGGGTGTCAGATAAGAATTACAGCAAGAAGGGTAGGTTCAAAGGAGAAATAACGAGCTTGGTTTTGGATTAGTTGATTTGATTTGCCCATGGTATTTCATATGAAAATATCTAGTGGGCAGAAATGATAGGTCTGAATTTCCTGTTTTTGGATTTGCTGATCTTTTGCACCTGGGCTATTAGTGTGGCCATGAGCAGATCATATAAATTTTATTCCACAGTCTAATAGAGTGGGAGATTTCAAACTAGAGCTCTTCCTTGCAAAGATTACTGTCAGGGAAAACGTATTGGCCTGTATCATGCCCACAGATCCAGTTCTCATGCACCAAGTAGCCTATGGGCTAGAAGACAGCCTCACCAACTGTTTGGAGTTCTTGAGAGCAAAAAAATGTCGCTAAGCTCTATATTTACCCATACCACAGAAGGAGTTATAGTTCAAGTTGGGCATAAGCCTAAATTTTCCAGAGGCTCTCCCACCTTAATTCTGGGGAGCAAATTTCTACATTCTTGAAAGGAAGTAGGGTTGTTGATCTGAATGATTTTGCAAATCAAGTGTGCAATGTTTTTGTGTTAGTATTCTGTGGGTCATTGTATCTTCTTTCCCTGACCCACTCTCTTAGCTATTATTAAATGTGTAGTCCTTTTATGAGAGCAACTTTTGTTGAGCCTGACTAAACCAAATGGAAGAGGAAAACTGACCACACTAATTATATTTTCAGTTAATCAAAAATTCTAAGTACCTAAAGGGAGCCCAGGAGAAATTACCATTTTCTGGCTCTGCCAACAATATTGCATTGATTATTATTTAAAATTCTAGTTACAGAAGCTTATCCTGGAATATACGGATACAGCTACAGCACTTTTATATGAGATACTTCTTGTCTTTCAGCAGGTACAATATATATTTTATTATACATATATTGTGTGATTATTATATATATCATATGCCTACTATATGATATATGTATAGTATATGATTATATAGTATATGATGAATAATATACGTTTTAAAAAAATGCTTGTATTAGAGATGGTGTCCAAAATTGGTTGACTTAAATGAAACTACATTTGCTCTTAAGTGCTCATCTAGCTTATTTTCCTAAATACTGATTTTAAAAATTTGATTAATTCAGATAAAATATATTTGAGAATGAATATCCTTTTAGGTACAACTCGACCTTCATGAATATAACTTGTTAATTTCCTTGAGTTTCTTAGGGAAGTCTTGGATTGGGATCAACGAGGTTTGCTATGAGCTGGATGATGTCCTTTCTGCAAAGTCTTCCTCCCATAGTAAGTACCTAGAAGCAAAAACAAAACCGCCACTCAAGGCTAATGAAACAGATACTCTGTGCTTAATTAATAAAACACAAATTTTCTCTAGAAGTAGCCAAGTTTATAAAACAGAGGCAAAATGTAAATTTGATGATTTTATTATTTAATTAAAATAAAATGTTTTTATGTTTGGGGCCTGAATGTTTAAGGCACTGAAATGACATCTCAAATGTAATCTTTATTTCATGAAAAACCCTAAGATACACGTAGGAAACAGAATATTAAAAGTGAAAATTAAGTGAAAAAATGACCATTTATCTTAAATAGTCAGTTTGAGTTGGCGAGCATGAACATGACACTTAGGATCATCTGGACATTCTGACCTGGCAGCCACCATCGTGGTCCATAGGTCACCATCTCTCTCCTTGACACCACAATTGCATCTACATGGTCTGTCCCTGTCTTCCCACCAGACTACGGTCAGAGAGATCTATTCAAAATAAAAATCTGATTATGTCATCGCTTGCTTTAAATCTCTCATAATAAATAAAGACCTATGAATAAAGACTAAACTCCTGGGCCGGCCCTGTGGCTTAGCAGTTAAGTGCACACACTCCGCTACTGGCGGCCCGGGTTCGGATCCCGGGCGCTCACTGACGCACCACTTGTCCGGCCATGCTGAGGCCGCGTCCCACATACAGCAACTAGAAGGATGTGCAACTATGACATACAACTATCTACTGGGGTTTTGGGGAGAAAAAGGGAAAAAAAGGAGGGGGATTGGCGATAGATGTTAGCTCAGAGCCAGTCTTCCTCAGCAAAGAGGGGAGGATTGGCCTTGATGTTAGCTCAGGGCTGATCTTCCTCACAAAAAAAAAAGACTAAACTCCTTAATATGGCCTACAAGGCTGTGCATGTTATGGCCCTACAGCTTCCTCTAGTCCCTGCCTCTCCCAGCTATGTGGGTCTCTTACTGCCCACCCCCAACACCCCCACCTCCAACACAGGACCTTCACCATTCCCTCTGTCTGTGATGCTTTTCCCTCCCTTTTCCACCTAGTTAACTCCTACTCATCCTTCTGGCCTCAGTGCCCCTTCCTCTGACCAGGTCAGATCCCCCATTTTAGGCACACGTCATCATAGTGTGGCGTCTTCCGTTCCTTCGTAGGACTTGTCACTGTTGCAGTTTACATTTGTTTGTGTTGTTGTTTGGTCCTTTCCTGTGGTAGCTGTTGGTGCCCACACATATTCTGCTCTCTCTCCTTCCAGGCACGTGGTAGGACTATACTTCCCTCCCCACTTGAAATTCAGTGGGTCTCTATTCTCGCTTTGGCCAATGGCATGTGAGCAGAAGTTGTCTGTGTCACTTCTTGCCAGAAGGTTCAGGAGCCAGTGTGTGCTTCCCTGCATTCTCTTTTCCTTCTGGCATGTGACTGGCAACATTCCATACGGTCCTGAGTGACTACAGTGAGCAGAACCCCCTACCGACCTATGAGGTACATGCAGTGTGAGCAAGTAGTAAACCTTTGTTGTTTTAAGCGAAGCACTGATATTTTGTGAGATTTGTTACCACAGCATAACCTCGTCTGTCATGACTGATATGATGTCTTTCTCCCCCAACAGACTCCAAGTGCCATGAGGGTAGCAGATGTCTGTTGTGCTAGACACATAGCAGATGTTTAGTAAAATATCTGCTGAATTACTTCTAATAAAGGCCTCCTCCCTTAATCTCTTCTCATCTCCCCAAACTTAGTCTCCCTTTATTCATTCATGTATTCATACATTGAATCAACATACATTTAATTGGTAATCTGTTCAAAGGCTGGTAATCCAAACTAAATTTTCATAGCTAATGGAGGATCTGACATGAGGTGATATGTCCTCTTTCCATGTCTAAACATGCCTCTGTTGGCATCAGTGGTTCCCTGCTTTGAGCTGTTTTTCTAGAGTGATGTTGACTCTGTCCTAGGGAATCTAGATTCTCTTGCCAGATCCCTGTGACACATTTTTACAAAACCCTGGCTGGAGCCCAAGGGTACACTTGTCAGTAGTACAGCCAACTGCCTTATACAGAGATTGAGCCCATGAACTTGGCTCCTTCATCAGCACACAGACCCTAACCAGTCTCAGGCCCACTTCAAGGAGTGTCATAAAATTATAGTCATTCATAGCAACAGAAACTCATATGGGCAAGATTCAAGACTCTTACTTTTTCTGTGCGGTGGTGGCCGACCCTATCGTCTGAACTGATGTGTGACATCTGGGGTCCTAAGGACTCCAAGCAACAGGAAGATTTCTTTATCAACCTCTAGGGTTGGTTCACCAAAGGAGTTGAGTTGAGTATGAGGCCAGTCTGTGACCATAAAGCATGTCAGGATGAAGGGTGGCAAAAGGACCACTAACACTGTTGAAAGCTTCAATATTAACCCAATTCTAAAGAGTATGGGTAGAAATAGACCATTTGAGAGACATTTGCAAGCAAGGAAACTGTTGGGATCATTGAACACACCTGCATGTCAGTCAGCTCTGGCCAATTTTCTTACTTGGTTAGAGCAAGATGCTAAAGAAATTTAAAATTTAATCCCTAATGGGCAATGTTTTGTTCTATTGCCGCAGACTCTCTAACCTCAGCCTATGTTTGCCTGACACAATATTTAGTCAATATGTGTAAATGGATTTGGATTGGGAAAAACACTTCAAACCATCTGCCTTACTTAGGAAGGGCCAGTAGCAACATCAATAAACAAGGCAACACATTTATTGATATTAATTTAATGGGTGTACAGAGTGGCCTCCTGGTTAGAGCTTGAAAGGGTGCTAGCATTCCTTTTTGTTTTTCACAGTAGCTTACATTTATGGACAGTAGTTTGAAAATGCAACACTCCCCAGAAAAAAAAAAAAAAAGACTTGTGGAACCCATTGTTCTTATTTTTTATTATTTGGTTCTGTTGAGAATGACAGCTTTGTGTGTGTGTGAGAAGCAGGAACCCAATAACTTCACATTATTGCTACTTGTTCCATTTTAATTCCCCCCTAAGAAATGATAGCAGAAGTGCTCTTGATGAAAACCCCAGCTAACAGTGACATCAATGTCACTTGCATGTGTCAAGCCTGGTTTTCTTTGCTTTTTCACTTAGTGTTCTCAAGGTGTGGTCCAGGGAACAAATCCATCAGAATTGTTTATGGTAAATATCTGGAGTGGGGCCCAGGATTCTGCATGTTGAGTGAGTTGCCTGGTGACTTATGCATACTAACTTTTGAGAACCACTGCCTTGTGGGAACCTTCTTTGAAGGTCACAGGCAGTTTATGTCTATCGGCCATTTGTTCTTAACAGTAGAATAGAAGAGAAACCATCTTCCCTCTTGGAGTAGGCCATAGACCTTTCTGAGCTCCCCTTCTATTCTCACTCCTGCTTCCAATGTTCTCCCATTTTGGAGCCAAAACTTCCTTGACAGTCAGTAACTCATTCTGATCCTACTTGTAGGGGGGCAATTGGTAAATCCAGTTGGTCTATGGTCTGGTGCTTTCTGAGTACTACTTCAATGAGAAATAGTGCAAGGCCATTGGTATAAGAGGTGGTGAACACTTCAGCCTAGATTCACAGTTTAGACTCTAGCTGAAATAGGTGCTCTTATGAAACAGGTGCAGCCTACATGTAACTGCATTTTCCTTGTCTAGATGACTTTTGTGGCCACTATTGTGAAACAAGTGGTGAAGGGGCTTTTAGCTTCGCTTCAGCTGCTAAGTCCCAGCCAAGCAGTTCTGTTGTACCAGCAGTTCTACATCCTCAGAAGCTGCCTGCAGTACAGCAAGACTTTAGCTGAGTATATTAGGAATGACTACAGAGAAGAATTCAGGTAAGAAAAAGTCTGAATCTAATCTGCACTAAAATCCACACATTTCTGATTTTCATGCAAAACTGCAACGTGGCCCAGTATTTAGAAGATTAAGTGACAACGGGAAATTCTATTTTTGTTTATAATGATGTTTCCCTTTGATCTGTGGTAGGGTAGGATTTGGGGGAGCTCTAAGAACCAATGCCATTTGAAGTATATTCCCTGGCCAGAAAAGACGAGTGAAACATCACACTCTCTTTGAAGAACTGCTTCTCACTCATTCTCTATGGCAGCCAGCATCTCACAGAAATAGTCATGACTTTAACATGCTGTGAGTAACAAACTCCACTGAAGGAAATGATAAATTATGGAAATAATAAATCATGAATTCAACTGAGTCACTAAACAAAAAACAATGTTTCTCCATTAAAGGAGAAGCAATTAATGACTGCAGTTATTAGTTTTTTGGTTTCACTTACCCCTCTCTTACTCAGTAATAAAACAGTAAGAAAAAGCAGCAGCAAGCACTGGTTTCCTCATCCAGCTTGTCCTGCACCTCAGGGGTTCCTGCTTCTATTTATAGGCTGGCAGAGCCAAGTGCACTTAGCACAGCCCTGCATTAGCACCTATTGAGGAGAAAACCCAGGTTGTGTCAGACCTAAGATGAAAAGCAAAGTGCGGCAGGCATAGTTTTGCTCCCAGTTGGGATGGAGACATACAGGGATGTGGAGGCATACGTTACAGCCTTCCGTTGGCTTTTAAAAGAATTTCAGCTCAATTTGTGGACCCTGTTTTCCTCCGTGTGGTTTTACACCATAGGTTCCATTCTGGCACCTATAAAAAATGGTTTTGTTTGGCCTGCCCTGAGTTGATCCACACAACCCAATTTTTTCCTCACTTCTCTTTTTTGAGGTAAAATTCATATAGCATGAAATTCACCATTTTAAACAATTAAAGAGTGCAATTCATTGGCTTTTGATACATTTCACAATGTTGTGCAACCATCACCACTCTCTCGTTGCAGAACGTTTTCATCACCCCCAAAGAAAACTGGGACCCATTAAGCAGTCATGCCCCATTCTCCCCTCCGCACAGCCCCTGGCACAATGAATCTACTTTCTGTGTCTGTGGATTTGCCTATTCTGAACATTTGATCTAAATGGAATCCTACAGTATATGGCCTGTTGTGTCTGGCTTCTTCCACGCAGCATAATGTTTTCAAGGTTTGTCCACATTGTAGCATGAATCACACAACCCAATTTTTAAAAGATTAGTTATGCACATTGAAAAATCAGAACTGGCAAGATGGCGTGACAGTCCTACAGGACAGTAGCTGGCCTGAGCTCGACAGCTGCTGCCCTCTTAGGTGGATTGGGTACTGTTTCGTCCACCACTGTCCCCTCTCCTGCCCTTTCCCCCATGTTACCTGTGGGCATTTAGGTTTGTGGTCCTTGTGTAAACTAGTGATTTTCAACTTGCCGTGCGTTAGAATCACCAAAGTGAGTATTAATAAATACTAACACCCAGGTCTCACATGTGGAAATTCTGCTCGGTTTGTCTGAGGTGGGGCCTGGGCATTGACATTTAAGAATGCTCTCCAGGTGATTCTAATGTGCGCCCAGGGTTGAGAACCAATCTCTTAAGCCATCTAAGCAGATAGCTGAAGGTTGTCTCCCTTTTGTCTCTTCCCCTGGCCTTTCCTGTACTCTTGCTCAGGCCGTGAGGATGAACCCTACTCTTCCCTCTTGACCTGGCCCTGGTGGTCACCGCAGCTTGGTGCTTTCAGTTCACCTCCCCGCTGTGTATTGCCTGAGAAAACAGGAAGCAGGGCCTCCGCTCACACTGTGGTGAGGACAGTCCTGGCTTCCTTATTAACGCGTTGATAACTGTTACTTTATTAATGGACTTCACTTCCTTTGCTGACATAAAGTGCTTCAGTGAGCCGAAAGCCACCCCTATCAGAGAGCTCCTAGGTCACAACCGGGAGACGTCAGAGGGCACAAAACGCTGGCTGAGTCTTGTGGCCTACACTCCCCCACCCAACACCCCTATACCAGTGAGTGAGGACATTCTCATGTGACCAGTGTGAAAATTCTTGTTTTTAAAGCTCTCTATTTTGTTTCTTTTTATGATTTGCAGGTACTTTATTCACATGCCAGCCTTGGAAAAGAGGCTCCCATTGTGTTACCCTATTACCCAACCTACCACTCAACTTTTTCATGAAGTTCGGAAATTGGTTGAACAGAAACAATATGTGAAATGTTAATAAGAGTATAAAATGTTAATCAGGAATCAACTTATTATTTATGAGAAGCATTTTTGGATTTATTTAATGTCTGGCTATCCCTGTGTCCTGTAAACAAAGATTTAATTTGAATGTTCCATCAATACTTAAGAGGAGTCTTTAAAGTTTTTTATTTGCCATAAAACTGTTTAAATACATTGACACACATAAAGTGGTGCTAAAACTAGTGTTTCTCTGAAAAAAAAAGTTTCTAAAGACATAAAAGACTATATAAAGGGAACAGAAACCCATGGAGAACAATAAATTAGAGAGTGATCATTAGAGAAATGCTGAGCAACAGGATGACATCCTCTTCTCTACCTATAAAAATTCTAGTGACGTAAGAATTCATGGGAGAATGAGCAGAAGAACACGGGCATAGCTATAAGGAAGGTCAGTTCCTCGTTTATCATGTGGAAAGAATCTTGGACTTTCTTCAACAAAATTAAATGCATTCTGCCACTCTGTTTCAGGCACCTGTGGCTAACGTGAGCAGTCTCATAGAGTCTCTGTGAAAGAGAAATTGTCTGTAAGCAGCTGTGGCTCTCCCAACTATTTAACAAAATGATTTCACTATATCTTAGGGCAATAAACTAATTTAATCCAACAAAACGTTAACCTTGGTATTACTGTGAGCTATCGAATCTGGGCTTCTAAGAACCTAGGAGCTGGGCCCTCCATTCAACTTATCATGACTTGAGGGAGGATCAGAGAAAAATCCACCTCCAAAGAAAGAGCTCCCAAGCCAGATCTGCCTGTGCTGTGCAGTGGAGAGAGAATTAAACTCACTCAGGACATCTCATTTCTGGTTCTGGCTGACCCATTAACCAGCTACTTGACCCCCGAACAAGTTGAGTCTCCTTTCTGGGCCTCCTCTGCTATGTGGAAGTGTGGGACTAGATGTTCTCCAAGTTCTCGTCCAGCTCTAACATTCTCTGCCTGTGACAAGATACTTCTTAACATTGTGTAACAGGTACTGCATTCCTCTGCTGTCCTGCTCAGTGGATGATTTCACATTAATTCCAAAGAATCCTGCTTTCTTTGGACAAAACACTTCCCCAACATCACCCCACAAAGTGTCCAGGCCTTCTCCGCTATCACCCATCAAGGACTACAAGGCTCCTGCCCTCCAATCTGGGGGCAAGGAAGGGGGCAAAGTGGTGTTTATGAGTGTCCTGGGCTGTTAGATGAGGGGCTATTCCCAAGAGATGGTCAATTAGAAGAATATGAAAAGATTCTTGGACAAAGGCAAGCAACACTTCAAGCTGGACAAATGATGGACAGTGGGCTGACCACTGGTGAATGGTGGAACCCACAGAATGACGACGAGACGATCGACTCTGCTGTGCGTCAGCTTCTAGGCAGTGCCCTGGCTCTGGGCTAGTCGCCGAGCAGGCCCTGGAGAGGGCTTGGGGTTTCTCTCCCACGTGCCTTTTTGTCCACGTTGCCTCTTCTCTCCACTGTTCTCGTCACTCTGAGAGCAGACTTTATCTAATCTCTGGGAGCAAAAGCTCTGTCAGAATGTACCTGAATCTTTCCATTTAGGGCTAAATCAGTAGCTTTTTTGAAAGCTAATGGTTAAATGTTTGTTATCTTGATTTTCTTATGATGCTTGTCTATTCATTTGCACAATGTGGGTGGAGGCAGAAATTAATACTTTGAAGGGTTATCCTGCCACAATTCTTTCCTACTGTGTTTTTTGCATTGTTGCCAAAACCAAGAAATCACTACATAATCCATATCTATTAGTGACTAGACACATTTCATTGACTAAATATTGACCTCAACCACAAAATAATTATTTTTCAGGAAATCTAACTGTAGAAAAATTTTGAATATGAAAATCACATATATAGCTTTTTAGGAATACAAAGGATCACCAAAAAGGCAGGTACACACAGCCAGTTTTCAGGCTTGGTTCAAGATTCTAGGGTGAGAGCATGGGTTTTGAGGCCAAAATGGTTGAATTTAAATCCTAGCTCTGCACTAGTTTTGGACCTTGGAAGTTACTTAACATCTCTAAGCTTCAGTTAAAACAGAGATAATATAACCTATCCTGTAGGGTTAGGAGAGTTAAATGAAAAGGTGTTGGTAAAGCACATAGCATGGTATGTGGCATGTAGTAAGGATTCAGTGCATGGTATTTATTTTTATTATTATTATTAAAATAATATCAAAGCTGGCTGAGAACTTAGAGATTAATAAATACTGCCCTTCTTTTTTGGACCAATTTGGGGACTAGCTACTATACTGAGAGCCCCTGATCCATATAGCATTGAAGAACAGATTCATTTGGTTATTAAATTGAAAATTCAATTTTCCATTAGCAGGAGTGTGATTTAAATGACAAGGGACTATTTCTATTGCTCATCACCATGAAGGATTGTTGGCTCTAATTGACACGATCAATGTAAGAGCTATGTGGGAAATATTCTTCCCAAGGGTGGACAGAAAGCTTTTTAGTCATGGAAACTTTTTTCAGCCTTTGACTTAAACAGCTAATTACTAACTGAGCAAACCAGTATAGCCATTCTGCACTTACAGAGTTCCTAATTGATTCACAGGTAGTGTTAGAATAAATAAATGGAGAGCTTCTCCATTTTACTGAAATCTAGACAATCTAGAAACTATGTAAAGAGGGAAAAGCTTGAAGTCTCTATAATTGATAAATGTGTTTTACGTATTTCCATACTGAATCTCATTTACTGGTAGTACCACTTTTGACAGTGTATAGGAATGCTTGAGTGCAATAATAATTGTGCTATAAGGCATTTGATAAAAGTCATCAAAGCTTGTTGCTTAGGGATATGCTCCAACTTGTGGCATTATATTTTTTTTCTCTGAGGTTAGAATCACTTGTTTTATATTTAATATATTTTCAGAGTAGAGAGGTTCAGTGATAAATATGGAAGAGAAGCTGGAAATTTCTTGAAGAAGTGAATTCGATGGGAATTTTTGAGCAAGCTTTAATGGTGTTAACTCACTATCTGGTTTCTCTTTGTTCATTGCATTAACTTCTAAAATGCAATAGTGGCTTGTAAGGTCCACTTGTATTTGGCTCTCTACAGGAGAGACAGTCAGCAGTTCTCCATCCAGTCAGACCCAGCACTCTTGTGTCTGTATATCTGTCTCTTTTGGGTCTGAAGCTTTTCTCATTCTGGGGGAATGCAGCATGACTCCTTGGCTAGAAACCTGGGTAGTGTAACTTTGTGGCTAAGGTTATTTAACCTCTTTCAGAACTTCCATTTTACCAATTATAAGACAATAAAAAGCCTACCTTAGGGGGTTTTATGAATAGTCATTCACTTATATATAAGCAAATAGTTCTGTGGCTAGTATATACTGGGATAAACCATATGGCATTGCTCTTTTCAAGTTCAAACTGTCAACATTTGCAATTTGGTATGGTTCAAACAAATAAAAACCCCTCAGTAAATGGTAGCTTTTATCCTAACGGAAACACTAACCTGCTTAATGAACTTTTACTTTAAATACATATCATTTATTCTAATTTTCCAGATAGTATGGCACTTTGTTATAACATGGCTTATTTTTGCACAGATTTGGATAAACCTTAAATCATATAGTTCAATTACAAATTACTGAGTGGGCACAACATACTTAAACATGTTCAAGTGGAATTTTAAATTTCTTTCCTTGCCTTCCTCCAAAATAAAAATCTGTTCTTCCACCAGCTCCCCTCCTCAGTGGACGGTACTTCCTTCACTCCACTGCTCAAAAGAGAAACTTGAGGGGCCAGCCTGGTGGCAAATCAGTTAAGTTTGCGCGCTCCACTTTGGAAGCCCGAGGTTCGCAGGTTCGGATCCCGGGCTCGCACTGACGCACCGCTTGTCAAGCCATGCTGTGGCAGTGTCCCATATAAAGTAGAGGAGGATGGGCACAGATGTTAGCCCAGGGCCGATCTTCCTCAGCAAAAAAGAGGAAGATTGGCAACAGATGTTAGCTCAGGGCTAATCTTCCTCAAAAAAAAAAAAGAGAGAGAGAAACTTGAGAGACCTCTGCTTTCTCCTTTCTCTTCATTCTCCAAATGCAATCCATCAGCAGTGCTTCTTGGAAATCCTTCAGAATACGTCTGTAATCTCTGACTTCCCATAATTACTGCCACCTCCCTCGTCTAAACCCCCATCACCTACTGCAATAGCCTATTTAGTCACCCTGCCTTCACCCTGGACCCCTAAATCCTTTTTCTAAGGTGAGAGTGGAGTGATCTTTTGGACAAGAAAATCAATATAATTTATGATTTCAAACGTTCTATCACCCAGGATGGAATCCACAGTCCTCACCAGGCTCTCAGGGCCCTTTGTGACTGTGGGGCCTCTGATACCTCTGTGACCTGACCCAGACATTCCCCTCCTCACTCACTACTCCCAAAACACGGTGGCCTTTGTGGTTTTCCTTCAAATCCCCAAATTCTTTCAAGCCCTGGAAATCTGCACTAGCAAATGCTTTTCCCCCAGATCTTCCAATGTCCCTTCAAGGGGGCTTTGTTGATCACTCCAAAGTAGCCGCCTCCCCACCCATATCACCTTAGAATGTGTTTGTTCACTTGCTTATTCTTTGCACTGTGAGAATTTAAGAATGGAGGCTCCATGAGGGTCTGGCCCTTGTTCGTCTTGTTCATTACTATATCCCAACACCTGGAATAATGCCTGGCGCAGAGTGCCTCCTCTACGTTGAGTGAAGGAACAGACTAAGGAAACATGTAGATGGAGACCACAGAGAGGAGCACCAGCCCCAGTTGCACCTCATAGCAAACTCATGAGCCACCCCAAGTGAGACCTGTAGAACCGCCCAGCCAATCCATAGAATTGTGAGATACAATAAAGGGTTGTTTTTTTTTCAGCTTTATTGAGGAATAATTGAAAATAAAATTGTAAGATATTTAAAGTGTACAAAGTGATGGTTTGATATGCGTATACATTGTGAAAGGATTTCCCCCCATCGAGTTAACCCATCCATCACCTCACATATTTTTCTTTTCTTTGGGGGGGGAGGAGAACATTTAAGTTCTACTGTCTTAGCAGATTTCAATTTTATAATCCAGTGTTATCAACTACAGTCACCATGTTATACATTAGATTCTCAGACCTTATTCATCTTATAACTGAAAGTTTGTACCCTTGAAGGTTTGGAGAGGTACAACCTCGCCCTGTTTCCCTGACCCCCTAGCCCCTGGTAACTACTTTCTACTCTCTGTTTCTATGAGCTTGACTTTTTTTTAAATAAAGGGTGGTTTTAAGCCTCTAAGTTCTGGAGTGGTTTATTACGTCACAATAGATGAACAAAACAATCAAGAACATTTTCATTTATTTTCAATAAAATTATACATTATATCAATGTTAGGGTAATTCCAAATTAAATAATTCACCACCATCAGGCACTCTAATCAGCCTAAGTGTTTGACTTGTCCATATGTTCTTCTAGCTATTTTTTCCTACATTGTTAAAATCATATAAATTTCCCCTTTGTCACTTTAAATGAATTCGCTAGTACTCCAGAGTTGTTCTAGTCCCTGTCAAATGCGGTTTCTATCTGTCTAGACGCAGCAGAGTCCACGTTGTCACCGTCCCTTACCAGGGAGGGGCCCTAGGAATCACAGTGCCGCTGACAGCTGAGCACGTGAGTGCTGGTGGTGTGTGAAGGACACTAACTAGACAGACTGCTTCTCCCCCAACCCTCCCTCTTCCAGCCAGACCTAGAAAGGACTGGTGAGGGAAGGTTACAAACCTCGGGGGAGACAAGGTCTTTGAAGGTTTATTGGTTATGTATCTGAGAGACTTCTGGCTGCTGGGTTTGGGGAAACCTTGGGTCAAAGGATCTCCTTCTCCTTTCTTGTTGCCTCCTACTTGGAAGGTGACTTCGACCCTGGAGAACTAAGAGGGACCGTGGGTGAGGCAAGAGAAAAGGAAGCAAGATTAATATTTGTCCCAGATTCTGAGAGGGGCAAAGAGGACCTTTAAATTTCCTACTAGGTGGTCCACTCCTTTGAAGGCCCCAGGAGGGGTGTGAGGTTTCTGGGCAGAAGTTGTCCCCTTAAATAAAGATGCTGGATTTGACGGAAGCACTAACCCCCTTCTTTTTTTTTTTTTTGTGAGGAAGATCAGCCCTGAACTAACATCTGTGCTAATCCTCCTCTTTTTGCTGAGGAAGACCAGCTCTGAGCTAACATCTATTGTCAATCCTCCTCCTTTTTTTTTTTTTTCCCCAAAGCCCCAGTAGCTAGTTGTATGTCGTAGTTGCACATCCTTCTAGTTGCTGTATGTGGGTCGCAGCCTCAGCATGGCCGGAGAAGCGGTGCATCAGTGCGCACCCGGGATCCAAATCCCGGCCACCAGTAGCCGAGCGCGCGCAGTTAACCACTAAGCCACGGGGCCGGCCCAGCACTAACCCCCTTCTCTCCTCTTTCTGCTTTTGGTGGTGATGGGCACAGAGCAGTGGTGGTGGGGGCAGTGACTGTGGATATGGTGAGGACAGTGGAGGAGGGAGAAGGAGGGTGTAACATCAAGTGACACAGGGCCACCATGGGTTTTTGTGGTGACAAGAGATTTTCACATATTGAGGTATATGGGGTAACCATTTGGGTTCAAAACTGATTGAGCTTGAACTAAAAATCCTGACTTATGGCCTATCAAACATACACTGTGCATCTGCTTGACCAGTAAAGAATGCACTCTCTCAAGGTAAGAATGCACACTTTCCCTCCGACGCCCTATTGGTGATGCCCGGATTAGTCCCTTTCCTGACATCTCGGTCACTTGACCTGCTAATTTGCAATAGAATATCTCTTTGAAATTTTGATTAAAATGTATCCTGGATGTGTTTAATGTATGTTCTTTGTTCTAAAAAGATGTAAGACTGTACTGAAAACCATGCTTCCCTGGACCGCTTTCTAAGGCTTTTCCAGGTTATAATCCTCACTCTGGCTCAAGTAAACTCACCTTATTTCTCCTATCTATAGAATGGTCGTTGGTTATTTTGCGTCAACAGTGGGGCATCCTGTGATATCTGCCATTATTTCTAACATTGTTTCTACAGGAGATTATTCTGCCTCCTGCACAGCTAACCTACAAATGAATTTGGAAGGGACACATTTATAAAGGGAGTCGAGTATTTAACGTCTGTTAGCAACTATAACCACCAGAGGGCATAGTTGGATTAGGAAGACAAAGAAAGAAAAGCAAAACTTTGCTCTAACCAGGAGCATTGATTCTTAAACTTTAAAATCCCTGCAGACCTTCAAAATTAAATTATTTTTTGCTGTCATGCTTCTTTAATATGTACAAACATAAATCTAGGTGTAAGAAAGCTCCTATGCTCTTATAAAATCAACATAAATTTATAATTTAAAATAAAATTTATATTTTAAAATTAAAATAAATTTATAATTTATTGCTTATAAAATTAAATGCAAATTAATATCATTAATGTAATGCATGTTGTTTTGCTGAAACTCTGTCTCCTCCTGCAAAATGAATATGGGAGCATGCTGCACCATAGGCTCTTGAGCTCAGCAGCCTTCTACTATCATGTTCCACTTTTCTCTTTCAGTGCTACGTCTTCATTTACAGGCCATGCTGACCTCTGACCTTCATGTGGCTTGAACATGTCACCATATGTGAAGTCTGCTTCTGCTCTCTTTTTGGCCAGGGACAATGCAAGTTCTCCTACTTAGGAACAAACTAATGGATCAATGTATACAAGGCAAACACAGGCTCTTAAATCACAGGCATCTCACTGAAATGAAAAAACTTTAAAGTCTCTAAGAAATCCCACAGACTTTCAAGTTGAAATCTAGACCTCAATTTGAGAGGCTCTGCTATAGGGGATAAGTGGATCAAAATGTTTTAAGTATGGTGACTTCACATCAGTTTCCCTGGGTGGTTTGTGCCTTTTTCCCCAGCATCCTGTTTCATTTTCAGAAATGTCCTCATTGGGATGATAAAGTATAAGGTTACACACCCTGGTTATAAGCCAGTCCTGGAGTGGGTCTTGAAGACCGCGAATGACCTGTGCCTCAGCAGTGGGAGTTAGGAAAGAGAGAAGAGAAAGCCGTACAGAAGTTTCATAGGCTTCTCTCAGAAGCATATCTAGTCCAATATGAGTGAAGCTTTGGGGGTTAAACCAAACTTCAGGCACGTTTTCATCTTCTTCTGTGACTCAGAGGCCTCAGGGGCTGCCCCTACTCCCCACACTCCCAAGCATCACCTCAAGACACAGGCTCTGAGAAATCAAGTGAAAGATCCATCACCATCAGGGTCCTCTGATATCAGAGCATGAGATCATTTTAGAGAAGGAGGAGCGAAACTTCCGAGAGGGTCACATTCACTCAGAAAAGCCGGGAGACGGGACGGTAGTTTTGTAACCTATGACATCACGTGGCTAACACTGCGGATAGGGTTTGCTACACAACAAAATGATTCCTCACCACCGAGTTTCGAGACCAAATTCAGCTGCCAACGTGACTTCAGATGGTTCAGTGTTGACAATAATGAAAAGATGCCATGAACTCGTGATTTTTAAAAAGACTAAGATTTCTCTAAAACATACACAGTGTTCTGAGAAGTGTGTGCTTGTGGACCAAAGCGTCTACAACTGAAGCATGCTAAGAGTGGTCCGTTAAGTGACACTAATGAGAGCCTTCTGGCAACCCAAGTCTCCATTCCTTCAGAAAACGACTATTAATAGCATTATTTCATATTTATCAAGCCCCAACTGGGGCAACTTGTCATAATGGACAGGGAAGGGAGAGGAGAAAAGCACCATCTGTCCCTGGCGTATGTGCCAGGGGCACTCAACGTGGGGAAAGTGTCTTAAAAGTGGTCTGTCGGAAGGTTTAGCAGGTTCTGTATGATTTTCCAGAACCATGCTGTCCCAGAGGGAAATCAATTCAATTCAATAAGCATCTATTCTGAGTTAGCCGGATGCTTAGGGTATTCAAAAATAAAGAAAATGGGGTCCCTGTTCTAATAAGCTAAGTTTTCTAAGCTAAATTATTTGAGTAAACCTCCAAAATTTTTGCCGTATCATCTGTATTTTTATTTACTCAATATTTTTTTAACATCATTATTTACTCCATAATTTTCTAATATCTCTATCTACTTTAGCCATGTCCTAAAGAATATCTGGGAAATCATGATTTTATGTTCTAGACATATATTTTTAAATACTTGTGTGTACATATTTCTATGTACATTTTTAAATAAATACAATGAAAAAAAATGTGAAATGTCTTTTCCTTGGACTCTCTAAAATAATCTATCATTCTATGGGAATGACCATAGAACGAATACTCAAAGAAAACATTATACAAGGGCAGAATAAGTCAGATGATAGAGGTACAAAGAAAATGTTACAGGACATCACAGGAAGAGGAGTTTAATTCTGATCAGGTGCATCAAAGAGGTCTACTTAGAAGATTTGGTATTTGAGGAGGTTTTAAAAATATCTAAGGCTGTAATTTTTTTTAAAACTAAAGAACATGGCAAAATGATAAGAGTTGACAAAATTTGGTGGTGAGTGCACAGATATTCCTATATTATTCTCTTTACTTCTCTGCATGTTTGAAATATTTCACAATAACCATAATAAACTGTGCCTAGGATCTGGAGAAGAGAAAAGCATTCCAAATAGAAGAGAATGAGCAAAAGCATAGAATCCTGATATTCAGGCCAGTGTCTGGTTCTTTTGAAGGCAAGTGCCAGAAAATAAGGCTGGAAAATTAGGATGAGGTCTAATCATGCAGGACGCTGGCTAAGTGGTCCTAACTAAGAGGGCTGCAAGGGGTGGGGAACCCCCGGAGGTTTCTGATGAACAATGTATAATCAGAGCAGCAGATCAGGAATAGAACTCCAAGAGAAATCTGCAGGATGGGGAGAGCCCAGATTTGAAAGGATCTTAAAACAACGGTTCAGGTAAAAATAGGGTGGTCTGCCTAAGCTCCATAGCGTCCTGATTTCTTCCGTCTCTGCTTGCATTCCGTTTTTATTCCAAATAAATCCACTTCCACTGGGCAGCCACATTTCCTTCTTCCTACCCCAGATCCTCTGTCGTCTCATCCAACCATATTGTAGATCAGGGTGTAAATGGCCAGAGAGTAAATATTTCAGGCTTTGGCGGCCATACAGTCTCTCTTGCAACTATTCAACTCTTGTAGTGAGAAAAGCAGCCACAGACAATACATAATGAATGAGTGTGGCTTCATTCTAATAAAATTTTATTTAGACACAAATTTAAATTTCAGATAATTTGCATGTATCATGAAGTATTTTTCTTTTGATTTTTTTCAACAATTTAAAAATGTAAAAACCATTCTTAGTTTTCAGGCTGTATAAAAACAGTCTGCAGCTTAGAGAAATGCAAAAGAAAGCCACAACGAGATACCCTTGCTCACCTCCTAGATGGCTATAATCAAAAAGACAGATAATAACAAGTGTTGACAAGAATATGGAGAAACTAGAACCCTCACATACTGCTGGTGGGAATGTAAAATGTACCAGAAGCCTTGGAAAACAGTTTGGCAGTTCCTCAAATGGTTAAACACAGGGTTACCATATGATCCAGCAAATCCACTCTTAGGTATATACCCAAGAGAAATGAAAACATATGTCCACACAAAATATTGTACACAGATGTTCACGGCAGCATTATTCATAATAACCAAAATGTGGAAACATCCATACAATGGATTATTTCGCAATAAAAAGGAATGAAATATTGATGTGCTACAACATGGATGAATCCTCAAAACATGCTAAGTGCAAGCCAGTCACGAAAGACGACAAATGGTATGATTCCATTTATATGGAATGTCCAGAGAAGGCAAATCTATAGAGACAGAAAGTAGATTAATGGTTACCTAGCCCAGGGCTGGGTTGGTTATTGGGACCGGGGAGTGACTGCTCACAGGTGTGGGTTTTTTTTGGGGTATGATGAAAATATTATAAAATTGATTGTGGTGATGGTAGCATAACTCAGTAAATATACTAAAAACCATTGAACTGTACACTTTAAAAGAGTAATTGTATGGTATGTGAATTATATCTTAATAAATCTGTTAAAAAATAAATAATAACAGGCGGCAGGCCAATTGGTCCTGCAGGTGGTAGTTTGCCAGCCTCTGTCGTAGACCCCAGACGAACTGATTCCTTTCAGAAGGTTACTAGTGGTGTCAGCTACTTAAATTTGGAAACTTCAATTTAGGAGAGCTGGAAGACGACTGTAGTCAGATACGCCTTTGTTCCTGGGTCTTGCTGGCTAGGGGGGATCTATATGTCTTACAGATGTGTGCTGTAAGCAGTGGTGAACTCCTGTATACCTGGTAGTTTGTAATTAAAGCCGGGAATTCCGCCCACATCCTCAGACTCACTGTAGTTTGCAGTATTGGGTTCTTGCACAGCTACTGGGCTTCGAGGACCTGCGCTTGGTCCCAGGCAAGCCATCATTTTGTCCATCTCTTTTCTTCTAGATCAGCAGGCTAATTGGCTTAAATTCCCCAACTTCCCATGGCTGAAAAATAAAGCTTCATCTCATTGCCTCTTTGGGGAGGTAATGAGAGGAGGTGATGATAAAATTTAATCTAAAATTTTCTTCTTGTAATCAGAGTCTTTGCCAAGGCAACTTGCTTAGACAGCTTCTGTGCTGCACTTGTGGTCCTAGACATTCACCCCACAAATATTTATTGAGCAACAACCACGCATCAGGCACTACTATTCCAGGTGCTAGAGATACAGTAGTGAACAAGAAATAAAAATCACTGCCCTAGTGGTATTTATATTCTAATAAGATGGAGTCGCTCCTTCTTTTATCTGCTTCCTTCCATAATGAAATACTGTGCTTTATTACCATGAGTTAATCTTGAGTAAGATTCTTATGCTCCATGAGAGGTCATTTCACCTCTCCTTTTGCCTCTAGGCAGGAGAGATCTAAACTCATCCAGTTGGAAGTGTTAACTCCTGTGAGTTCTGTCCACAGTGTAGTTAAAAAACATCCACCTCTCTCCATCTGTACTAGTCCAAACTGGTATCATTACACACCTAGTCTACAGCAATAGCTTTTTTATGGGTTCCCTGAATCTTCAATTTCCCCATAATTATTGTTAAAATAATCAAATCTGATCATATCCTTTCCTTACTTAAAACTTTCCAGTAGCTTTTCCCTTTTTCTTAGGATTAAGTCCAAAATACTTAACCTGGCCTGTGGTGGCACTGCATGTACTGGTCCCTACCTACTTCCCCTCAAATCACTCTACCCTTGGCTCGAAATGTTCCCACCACGTTGGTCGTCTCTATCTTGAACATGCCAAGGCCCTTCATACCTCGTTCACACTTGTATTCACAAGATTCAGCTTAAATGTCACTTTCTCAGTAAGGCTATCTCTGATTCCACCCTATCACACACTTTTAGTTATTAGATAGTTACTTATGCTATTATTTATTTAATGAATGCCACCTCCATTAGACAGACTATGAGCCCCATGAAGGCAGAGCCATAGATGATTTATTTACGACTGTTATCTCCTTACCTAGCCCAGGACCTGGCTAATCATAGATGCTCAATAGATGTTTTTAATAAGAAATAGATGTTTTGAAAAACAAGCTCAATTAAGACAAAAAGACTATGAAATTACCATAAAAAATGGAAAAGTATTTTATGAGCAGATATTATGATGTAAAGAGAATGAAAAAAAGGATAGAGACATAATCAGGAAAGGAGGAAAGGAGATAGGGAGAGAGTGATAAAGAGACAGAGAGGAAATAGGCAGAATCACAGCTATATTGCAAGAGAAGGAGCATGGTGAAGAGAGAGAATCTTATTTAAAATAATAACTAGCGAGGGCTTGACTGGAGGAGCATTTATTTTAGGGATAATGCTTCCGAGAGACTTGGAAAGTTGAAATCCAGGTCTGCTACCCATACACTGGTATATAAATATTAAAGACTACCCCAAATCTCGTAAAGAACAATTTGTTCACCTTTTTCTATCTTTTGTCTTAAATCCCTAGAGTCTCCCAAATGAGATATTACAAGCCTTCCTCAGGAGGGCTAGAAATTTTAGGAAATAAAGCACATAGCAGTGTCACTGCTTTAAGAGGGAAGTTTCTCAGTTCACTTCCAGGCTCAATTCTGGGATAATTTGTGCTCCATCTCCTCTCTCTTCATGCCTTGCAGGTGGTGATAGCTAATTTTAAAAAATTGGAATAGAATCTTTGGTTTTATCATTAAGTGTCAAGAAGAGGTCATTTGTGGAAAGAAATTTTAATAATATGCAGAAAGCACAGCCCCAAGGGTCTCCATGAAGACCTCTGCCTCATATGTAAATGGATGAATGGATAGAAATGCCACCTTTTAGTAATGCAGGCAAGGACCACAGGGATGAATGATCAGAAGAATTAAGAATTTAATGATACATACATACTTAAGAAAAAAACACTCAAAAGGTCTTCCTCGAGGAGCACAAGATACGAATTTTAATGATGTCACTAAAAGAATCCAACAAGTCCATGATGATTTAAAACACAGAGGGAGTCTTAGTGTGTGCTCCAATCTCCTGAAGAATTAACTGGGGAGAAAATGTTGACAAAGATACAATTCCAATCTAGTTCTAGAGTTTAAATAATGTCCATGTATGAGAACAACATTTAGATTTTATTAAGAAAAACGATAAAAATTTGCTGGGGTTCACGGTAAAGCATTAGCAAAACTGATTACTGTAATTATTTCAACTAATTATTGAGAATCAACTATGTGCTAGTCACTATAAAGATTAATAAGACCCCGTGCCTATCCTCATATAGCAAGGCAAATAAGCTAATCACAAAAATAATTATAAGGTAGTTGATAATAAATCACCAGGAGGTTGAAAGTTTTATGAGAGTTAGAAGGTGAAAAAGCTTACATCTTATTGAGATAATCAGTAAAATTTTCATGAAGGAAGTAAGATTTGAGATGAAGCTTGAAAAAAGTAACACTTTCATAGTCGGGGAAAGAGTAACACTTTCATAGTCAAGGAAAGAGCAAAATTTTCATAGTCAGGGAAAGAGTAACATTTTCATAGTCAGGGATGAGAGCATTCCAGGCAGTGGGTACAGTAACAGCAAAGATACAGACGTGGGAAAAGCAGGAGAGATTTTTGGGAAACCCAAATAGCTATTTTGCCAGAGTGTAAACTATTTGCTTTTGGGAAGGGAGGCAATAGGAAATACAACTGGAAAGGTAGATAGGAGTCAGATTGTGAGGAGCTTTTCATTCAGTCACACATTCCTTCAACAAACATCCACTGAGCACCTGTGCCTGGCCTTGTGCTAAACCCAGGGGCAAAAAATAGACAGGAGACGGGAGTGCTATGACCACATCAACTGTGTGTTCAGAGAGGTTCACAACCAGAGGCCTAAATGTTTTTTCGATAAAATGCAGTCACATTATTTGTCTGCTCCCCAAATTTCATATTGAATTAGTCAAGCTTATCAATGGTGGTGATCTGAGTCCCCGAGAAGAGAGATGCCTCCTCCCCATCTCACAAGGGTTCAAAAGTAACTTTGAGGAAGAAAGAAACATATTTGCAACCAATTATACTTCCAACTTACACTCTAGTGTCAAGGAACTAGGTCAAATTCCTTAGCAGGTTTGGAAGGATTTAACCTGTTCCTCCCTGGGCATAGTGACTTCTGGAGGCTGTTCCACAGGAGGCTGGTCCTGCTCAGTCTGTCCCAGTGAGGGTGACATGATAATCATGTCCAGTGGCTGATCCACCAGACTGGCCAAATTTGGGCTTTACCAACTGGAAGCTACCACTAAAGAATTCCAAGGACAAATTGTTCCAGCAGCTTTCAGCCTTGAACACGGTTAGAATATCAATCCATAAGCTGGAGGTGGCACACTTTGGGGGTCTGTTGAAACTACAGTAACCCGGGTTTTAAAGTGGCAAATATGGGTACGCTGGCTATTGAAATAAAGAGGGTGTGTCTACATTTAAACACTGTTAAAAAGAAATGTGAAATAACAAAACAATAAAATAGAAATGGAAGTAATTGAAACAGAGAAATTATATAGATGGCAAATGAAATGTAAGAATATATGAGGGAAAAGGCTATAATAAAAGATTATTATTAATTTAAGGAGTTATAATAAGGAGGCTTCCCAGGCTGAGCGTCAATTGGGTACAAGGTGAGGGTAGGGGCTTAAAAAGCTTTCTCAGTTTGAAGCCCAGATCGATGCAACTCCCTGTCCTCAGGGTTGTAACTCAGGCCTGACATTAAACACTTCAGGAACTGCTGCCAAACTTGTCTTTGCACTCAGGAAACAGCACTGCAAGTCCTTACACGGAACTTTGAACGGCTCCACTGATGAAGGTGAATCTACTACTCTCCTGACCACTTATGTTAGTCTTCTAATAACACAGTGTCTCAGAGAACCTATTCACCATCCTTTCTCCCCTCAACTTGAACCCATGTTGGGCCAGCCCAACCAGGAAAATGGCCTAGTTTTGATCCCCTAGACAAACGCAGGAGCCATTTTTAAAATCACATTTCTGCCGGGTGACTCTCTCTGTAGCTTGGAAAGGAAGACATAGCAGAAACACCGTTTATTTAATTCAGTCAATCAGTATATATGCTTGAGTGCCTAATATGTTCCTAGCACTGTGCTGGATGCTATTAGGGAGAGAAGTGTCAGAGGCTAGTAGTCAGGGATATGGGATCAACACAATTAAATAAAGAAGATATAAGAGAGTCTGTGATTGGCTGTCCTCTCTCTCCTTTGTATGGACTGTGCTGAGAAGTCACCCTTGTCAAACTGCCTTGCTACCATGGTGACAGTTACTAAGAAATGCACAGATCCACATATGAACAAGTTACAGAGTTCTGTTTTGTTGTTACTGTTTTTAAATATATAGTGTTTCTCCAGTCAGATGAATGGTTCTTAATATCAGTCTCCAATTTTCCCTAGGGATTCTCTGTATTCAAGTCCTTAAAGAAAATTGAACCAAGAGCATGTGGACCCATCCATACTGACGCTGCACAGTTTGGACGTTTTCCCATTCTGGGGAGCAGGCTTTCACCCTTCATGTAATTTGGAATAACCTCAGTGTCCCAGGCTGTGATTCCCCAAGGTTACTGCAAGGTTAAGAAAGAATCCTTGATCATCTCCCTCTAAATGCCTGCTTTTGTCTCTCCTGTGTTGCTATCTTCTCTTTGCCCCACCTCATCCTAGTCGTGACCACTGTCCCCTCCTCATTTATTTCCCAAGCACCACTAGGTCAAGTGGTTGTTTATAACAGACCTCTACTGCAAGTCTAGGAATACTGAGGAGGTAGTATACTAGACTACAGCACAGGACAGGAAACATAAGTATCCAAAAGTTCTTCGGCCATCTTCAACAGAGGGTATTTCTCACTGAATTTTCTTCGCAGGCCCTGCTGGCTGCCATTTGCTCAGATTTCCTTCTCCTCCATCTCTTTTTTGAGTTTTGTAATCTTCTGTAATCTCAGAGTCTTCTGAGATTACAAATCTCTGCAATTTTATTATTCTAAGCAACGTAATTCTTGCTGTCAAACCCTCCCCCATCTAAATCAACTCACAACCCCAAAGGCCCATCTTTTTTTTTTCCCGCTCCTCAAACAAAAGCTTCATTTACACCAGAGGTGAATTTTGCCATTCCCCTAGAATGTAAAATAGCAGCTAAAATTAGCTATTTAAAAAAGTTATTTATTTTCTTTCCCTGTTCACATGCTTTTTGGCTTAATTCTCCCATTTGATTTGTATTTAAGACAGCTTTTTTCTTGAGACTATCTGAACTACAGACGTAAAGTCCAAGTTTCAGAAACATTTTGTATTGTTCATAAGTCATTTACATGTTTGGGGAGAGTTCCTTTGTTTTAACTTTATTTTCTAAAAAGCGATTCCTCAAAGATTCAGAAAAGCTACGGAATGATCTGTGATTTTCTGATTGCCCTATAAGAGATAGAGAGAAGAAAAACTGGTTCCCTGTAGAAAACTCTTTACTGTATCTGGCATTACCCACAGGCCAAGACCCTTTTACATACACGCAGCACAACTTTTATAAAAGAAACCTTTCTTCCTTCAGTCACAGGAGTAGATGCTCGGGCAGTGACCACAGCTCTGCTTTAAGGATAACATTATCTCCAACCACAGAAAAGTTTCCAAAGGTGCTGAGTGCTGATTTCTCTGAGGCAGCAAGAAATTTGAACTTGATTTGAACTTCATCCCCAAAAGAAGGTAACATATGACAATAAGAACAACTTCTTGTGAAGATGGGTATTTCCCCTTGGGCAGATCTCAATCTATTTATCTATATATTCACCTCTCATGAGCCTGTTATGTACTATGCAGAGGATTGGACTAGGTACCACGGAAGACGTAAGAAAATTATAAAACAAAGTCGAGATCCTACAGGAGCTTAAGAGTTTAGAGAAGGAGAAAAGTCTTACTATACAGAAGTAATAATTATGGAATGAAAAACAAAGTAGAATTCATTCATAGAGTTCTGGAATTTTAGAACTATAAGTATTTTAAAGATCATTTACTGATTTGCAGAGGGAAAACTGGAGCTCAGAAGAGTTAGTAGTTTACCTGAGGTCACACAGTGAATTAGCAGCAGAGCCAGGAAGAGACCACAGATAGCAAGAGCTTTGTCTACCTTACCACATGTAACAACTATTAAGCGTGAATTCTATGCTAGGAAATATATTGCTTGACATAACACATGTAAAACGCCTAGCACAATGTCTGGAACCATCAGCTGTCATCATTATCACAATCATCATCATCATCGTCGTAATGGTTAAGAACAAATTTTGGTATTAGACAGACCTTGATGTGAGTCCCAGCTCTGCCACCCACTGTGTAACTGTAGATAAGCTACTTCCCTTCTCTAAGCCCCAGTCTTCATCTATGAAATGGGAATAAAAGTAGTGTCCACCTAATAGGATAGTTGTGAGGATTATATATACACATACATACATATATATACGTTGAAACTGTTCAAATATTAGCTGTTCTGTACAGGTATACAGAGAGTCAAGCAACGACACACACATATAGGATATTGGTGGAACGTCTCTTTGCCCTGCCAAAAAGCAAGCCAGAAAGTTAACATCTACTGAGCTTTCACTATATACAGATATTGGCACACAAGAGTATGGAACAAAGAAAATAGGAGATGAAATGCTACTTGGGATGTTATAATATAGGAACTATTTATTACTCTCAACAAATATTCACTGATTACCTACACAACGATGAACAAGACTGAGTTTCTGCTTTCAAGGAGCTTGCAGTCTAGGGGAGGAAAGAACCAGGCTATTATAAGATGGAGTGACATACACACTGCAGAGCTAGAGCTTAGCGCTATGGAAGCTCACAGAGGGGCATCCCTTCCAGGAAGGGTGGAGGTAGAGAAGGAAGGGTCAGAGAAGCTTTCTCAAATAAAAGAATAAGGAGTTGGCCACAGAGAAGAGGTGGAAAGAGCCTAAAGCCACAAACCCGCTGTCGTGGGTACTCTGAACTGGCTCTCAGCATCCCTTCCAAACCTCCGGTGTGCTTTCTCACACTGCAGGGGCTGAGAAGGAAAAACCACTGCTCCCCCATCTCCCTGCAGTTGTGGTTTTGCTTCCGCCAATTAGGAGCACTTGGAAGGTGGACCCCAGGCTGGAGTCATCTGCTTTGCTTCTGCTGGCAAACCGAGCTGTGGACACAACGGGGCTTTTCTGCAGCGTTCTTTCAGAGTCTAGGTACTGGCTCCGTGGGCGTTGAGACGTAGTCGCGTGGGCAGCAGTGGCTTCCTGACCCTCGGATCACAGCTACAGTGGTGTGTCTTTGAACTCAACAGTATCAATGGAGTCCCTGCTTCCCCCGCTGTCTGATTACTGTACAGGTAGCAGCTCCCCGAGGTACGCCAGTCCAGCAGTCTTGTCCCAGGAATCATTCCTGGAGGCCCCACTAAGTGACCCTTCCTTTAGCCTTTCCCATGATTTTGTAAGCTTATGATTCCCTGTATTAAATCCCTTGTTGCTTAAAATGGCATGAGTGGTTCCCATTTCTTGCACCTAATACATCAAGAGAATACAAAAATGCAAAATGTGCCATACATCATATAGTTTGCAGGGGTCAGAAAACTTTTTCTGTAATTTATAAGATAGTAAATATTTTAAGTGTTATGGGCCATTTATGATGTTGATCTCCTCTTCCTCAGTGTTAATTATATTCATGTTGTTGTGCAATGATCTCCAGAACATTTTCATTTTGCAAAACTGAAACTCCATACTCCTTAAATAACAACTCCTCATTTCCTCTCCCCTGCTCCTGGCCTCTGGCAACCACTATTCTACTTTCTGTCTCTATAAATTCGTCTACTCTAGATACCTCGCTTAAGTGGAATCATACAGTATTTGTCTTTTCATAACTGGCTGATTTCACTTACCATAATGTCCTCAAAATCCATGTTGTAGCATGTCACAGGATTTCCCTCCTTTGTAAGGCTGAATAATATTCCACTGTATGTATATACCACATTTTGTTTATCCATTCATCTGTTTATGGACATCTGGGTTGTTTCCACCTCTTGGCTATTGTGAATTATGCAGTTATGAATATGAGTGTGTAAATATCTCTTTGATCATATGGTAATTACGTTTTTAACTTTTTGAGGAACCACTACACTGTTTTCCATAGTGGCTGCACCATATTACATTCCTACCAACAGTACACAAGGGTTCCAATTTCTCCACATCCTTGCCAACACTTGTTATTTTCTCTTTTTTTGATAGTAGCTATCTTAATGAGTGTGAGGCGATATCTCATTGTGGTTTTGGTTTGCATTTTCCTAATGATTACTGATGTTGAGCATCTTTTCACATGTTTCTTGGCCATTTGTATGATTTCTTTGCCCATTTTTAAATTGGGTTATGCTTTTCCATTGAATTGTAGGAGTTCTTTATTCTGGATATTAGCCCCTTATCAGATATATGATTTCCTTAGGTTGCTTTTTCACTCTGTTGCTTACACCAGTCCAGTTTTCGTCTGTGTTCATGAATGGAAGTCTAGTCTGGAGCAACTTGCAGGCAGTCTGGCCAGATGTGGAGCCATCTTCAGAGCATGTCTATCTTGGACATTTCAGGTCCCAGATACTCTGATTCTCTATGATATTGAAAAGCATCCCCATACCATTACTTTGAACCAGAACCAGCCAACCTGAAGTTTCTGGGGCTGCAGAATTAAAAAGAGTCTCAAGACCAGGTGAGTAAGTGGGAGTCACGGAGGGGGACTCACCAGATTCAGGTGTTGCTTTGTTGAGTGCCTGCCACTAGAAGGCTGAAATCAAACACAACTTCAGTATCTATTTTGCAATTTAATATTGCTTCTGTTTACTTCAAATGGTAGTTCAGTTCAGCTTCTGATTCTCCATGTTTATTCCAAAGGCATAAAATATTCCAACCCCAGAGGCCTTAATGATTTCCAGTCAAGTATATGGAGAGTTAATTTATGACTTAATCTAAAATGCAGCCCAGTTTACACAATACTTGCTCAAAAAATCCTTGCTGATTCTATATTAATGGATATGAACACCAGGGCATGGTGCATTTGCTAAAATATCCTATTCAAAGAGATAAGATTCTGATTTATAAAAGGTCTCTTTCCTCTTCCAACTACTACTGCCTCTTGGAAGAACTTAGGAAGCCTTATGTGCATTACTTTTCTGGTCTCCAAAAGAAAAAGCTAATGGGAAGGTTAAGGACAAAGCTGCATATAGTCAAGAAGAGGAAACTTTGGAAATGGAGGTTCCTAATTCTCTTCCTCCCTAACTTTTCTGTTAAGTTGTTGCTATTCAAGTATTTATGTACAATGACGTTCATCACGGCATCACTTCTAATCACGAACATCAAGAATAGTGACATTTATAAATGATTTTATTTTTATTTATTCATTTATTTTTGGTGAGGAAGATCGGACCTGAGCTAACATCTGCCAATCCTCCTCTTTTTTTTTTTTTGCTGAGGAAGACTGGCCGTGGGCTAACATCCATGCCCATCTTCCTCTACTTTATATGGGACGCCACCACAGCATGGGTTGACAAGCCGTGCGTCAGTGCGCACCCAGGATCTGAACCGGCAAACCCCGGGCCGCCACAGTGGTGGAACGCGAGCACTTAACTGCTTACGCCACCAGGCCAGCCCCTATAAATGATTTTAGCTGTACATAACAGAAACGCAAACACTAGTGGGTTAAAAAAATAGGCATTTTTCTCATCACAACAAGAAATCCAGACATAGGTAGTTGCTAGCGTTGGTTTAAGTGTTCAATGATCCCAAGGCCAAAAGCCTTTCATTTTCTTGGCTGTTCCCTCATGGATGAAAGGTGGCTCCTACAGCTCTAGATGTCTCATTCCTTACAAAGCAGAAACAATAAGTAAGAGATGACACCAGTTTGGGCCGCCCCATCTTATTTGGAAGGCAGAAGGTTTCCTGGGACTTCCCCCTCAACCTCAGAAATCTCCAGCTTACTTCCCAACGGCTGGAACTTACACCACCCCAGGTGTAAGCAAGGCTAGGAAAATGACAGACACGGGAATATTTGGTTTTCCCATTCTATAGGCAGGCGAGTGAGAGGGAAGTTGCGAATGGGTGTCGGTCTGCCAAGTTTTAGGGTCTGCTACAGTGAAAACCAAGAAACACCAAAATATTCAAGAATACAAGACTGGCTGTGTGTGATGTGCCATACGAATCCCAGGTGACTGTTAAAAATTGTGGTAGAGAAAAATATTAGTTGCATGCAAAATTATTCATAAAATGTTAAAAATTAACATATAAAACAATGGATAAGAAAAATCAAATTTGTTGGGATGAAATAAGTTTAGATAGATTTTAAATTTTTAAATAGATAAATGTAAAAAGAAAAAACCAGATCTTAGAGTCTGAACATGCCGACCCAGGTTGGGTTTTCCAGGAAACAGACTCTGAGGCAGAGCCCTGCATGCGGGTCGTTCACCGGAGGGAGCTCGCAGGAACAGCACTGCAAGGGAGGCAGGACTTCGTGGAGGGAGAGGGTGAACTGCGGGGCAGTTGCCACAGAGGCTTTCACGGGTCCCATGGGAAGTTCTAAAGCTGATGTCCCAGATTGTCCCCATGGAGCGACTGTGCCTTTGTACCTCCACAACTGACCAGCTACTGGATATAACCTAGGGTGAGGCTGTTTCTTCCACAGGAGGCAATTCTGGAGAGGAATTCAACATTCCTGGCAGCTGCATCCCGGGATCCGGGCAGCACACCACAGCATCCGCTAGAAATGTCAACAGTGATTTTCTCTGTGTTAGGGATTAAGGTTGGTTTTCTCTCCCCTTTTTTTAAAAAAAATATTTTCCACAACAAACACAGCATTGTCCTAAGGATTAAATGAGTTAGTTCATGTAAAGCACTTAGCACAATTCCTGGAATTTATTAACCACTCAATAAATTTAGGTATAATCATTTTGTATTTAGCAATATATATATGTATACATAAATAACATTTTAAAGAGAAAACATAAATGTGGATATTGCCAAAAAAAAAGTATGAAATAGGATTAAAATAATAACAGAACTTGCTGTTCATTTTGGCTTATTTTATCTGCGAAATTCTTTCTTATGACCTTGTTTCTTTCCAGCACTGTCCAATAGAACTTTTTGTGATGATGGAAACTTCAGTATCTGTGCCATCCAATACGGTAGCCACTAACCACAGGTGGCTACTGAGCATTTGAAATGTGGTTAGTGCAAACGGAAAAACAAATTTTAAATTTTGTTTCAATTTATTTACATGGAAATAGCCACACATTGCGAATGGCTCCCATATTGGCCAGGGTAGCTCTACACCAATACTAGGCAATGGTTATTTAGAACAGATCTAAAATATTCTTTCTCTTTTGAAGAATGGATTAGTTCCTCAACTCACTACCCTGTATAATCTCCTAATCTTGATTTCAAAATCACATTTTATTTAGATATGTAGAAAAACAAAATGGGAAGAGTTAATTGTGAAAAAATTTGTTGGGTTTTTTTGGTCAGACTTTCTTACATACAACGGGGAAAGTAATTCAGTTGAAAGTTAGGTGCTAAAGAGCCATATAATGTATTGCTAATTGTATAGTATTTTTCAGTAAATAATGTGAAAAGAAAATGAAGGAGGTTGTTCCATATCAAATATCCGGTTCCTCTTGGTAAGCCAAAAAAGACTTCTCACTGAAATCATATCTTTCAACCATTTCGTCAATATAGTAAGGGAGGTAACTGCAGAAACAATTTGAAAATGCCCAAGTAACAAAGTGGAAGTCTCTTACCCCTCAGGTGGGAGGCATATATGTATGGGGATAACTCACTAACAGCAGCCATGTCTGTGGAGGAAAGACAGACAGATCTCGGTTTGCGTCTCAGCCCTGCCAGTCACTGGTTATGTGCACTTTGAACACATCACTTAATTTCTCCATAATCAAATGGTGATAACTGCACCCACCTTGAAGATTTGTTGGAAGATTAGTGATACATAAAGGAATTGGCACACAGTAAGTGTTAGATCAATGACAGTTTTATTATTATATTAGTATTAGGTCAAGAAAACAGATCAGCAAAAGGGAAGCCCAGATAAATAAAATTTTGGTAGTGATTAACTGGCATAATCATTAATTTGTAAAATTATTTTTGGTATATGTCGCTTTATGTGTATATTGACCACACATGAAATTTAGTGCACTGTTTATCAAATAAATGAAGGAAGGAATGCTTTGCCCTGTTCTTAATGTCCTTTTGCCCCAAAATAGGCTGTCATCACTAAAATGGTTTTGTCACTGGCAGTGTCACTAGGGATATTTTCAAAGGGCCTGTAAAGAGCAATATCAAATCAACGGTCTTGAGCAGAGTTGTTTTTCTAGACTTAGGAGAGATGACGGCTGAAATTAAGAAACAACTTCTTGAGCAATATCACTAAAGGAGCAGTTAAGGGCTCCCATCCTTAGACATTTTTAAGAGACAGATAATTCTCCATGCTGGAAATGTCATCATCATCTGTGGTAGGCAGCCTCCAGGACAGCCTCCACTGATCCCCACTTCCCAGCATTCATGCCCTTCACTGGTCTCCTGCTCAAATTCAACCAAAGCCGGCACTGAATATGGCCGAGGTGACGTGTGAGTTCCAAGGCTATGTCATAAAAGGTGTTGCAGCTTCTGCTTTGGTCTCTTAGATTGATCACCTGCTCCAGGATAAGCCAGTTGCCATGCCATGCTGTGAGGAGGACACTTAAGCCATTCCGTAGAGAGGCCCATGTGGCCAACAGCCTGTGCTAGCTCGACAGACATGTGAGAGCGCCACCTTGGAAGTGGACTCTCCAGCTCCAAAAGTCTTCAGATGACCACAACTTTATGGGAGACTGAAACAGAAATGCCCAATTGAGCTGCTCCTGAATTCCTGACTGACAGAAATTGTGAGAGATAATACATGATTTTTATAATTTTAAGCCACTAAGTTTTGGGGTTATTTGATATGCAGCAATAGACAGCTAACCTATCACCAATAACAAACATTTATTGCTACTGTAGAAAGTATCTTGCTTATGGGCTGAATCATATGATCATTCAAGGTAACTTCTTGCCTTATAACTTGAATGTTTTAACAGCTTGATATGTCATGAACTCTATCGCTTTTCCTTTAAAATTTTTATGAGGCAAGGAGAATTAGCCAATCAAATATTTAGTGAATATCCATTAAGTTCAAGGTATTATTCGAGGTCTCTGCTGATTAAAAGATATGATGATGCTAATGATAATAATAGTAACAATCATGATAGGTATTACTAATATTTATTGAGGATCTACATTGTCTTCGACACTGTTTTAGACACTGTATATATACTGTCCTTTAATCTTAACATATATTGCCAAATGTTTTCCAGAAAGGTTGTACCAAGTTACACTCCCATCTGCAATGCATAAGAACAGACTTACTGTATGTTTACCAGCACTTTAAAAAAAGGCTTTTTTTCAATCTGATAGGTGAAAAATAGTTCAACCTGCACTTTTGATTACTAGATCTTGATATGTTAAGCACGCTAAACCTTTGTCTGACATATTGTTACAAATATTTTTTTCCCAGGTTGGCATCATGTTTTCTTGGCATTTTCATAGAGTCAAGTCAATCTCTTTCTTTGTAATTTCTTCCAATTCTTTTATAATTAGAAGGCTCCTTTCTACCCCTAGATCAATTAAATTTTCACTTGTATTTTTTTCTAGTTTATGGTTTTGTTCTTTACACATGTAATTATTTTCTGTTGCAGTGTACAGAGTAAAGATCTTTTTTTTCCTCAATCACATCTCCTTATTTATTAAATATTTTCCTTTCTCCACTGATTTATGATGCCACCTTTATTATCTAAGGAATTCTCTTATTACTTGGTGTGTTTATGAGCTTTATAACCCTCTTTCAGTGTCTGTTGGTTTTGGTGCTAGTACTACACCTTTTTTGATTACTGACTTCTACTCATTCACCAAGAACCATCACATTCTCCTCCAGGAAGCCTCCCTGATTCTTCCCAAAAGATAAGATCGCTGCCTCCTTTTCCACCTTTATAACATAAAATTCTGCCTTGTATCGCAGTTAACAGGGTTGATCTTATCCAGTTATATGCTTGAGAGCAGGGAAAAGGTGTACTACACACTCATTAAAATTATGAGATTTGCATTATAAGGTAGTGATGGCAGAACAGATCTAGTTTGATAAAAAAAAATGGAAATAGGCAATTCGCTCACTTGTTCAACAAACAGCATTGTGCTATCCATTATGAAAAGACCGTAAAGGTGAATGAACCCTAGATTCTGCCTTAGGGAGTTCACCACTCAGTATGGGAAAGAGACATGTAAATATGCAGGATTAAATACAGCGCCACTAAGTAGCATACAATAAGCACGTACAAGGAAGGAGAAAGGAAAAAACTTAGCTAGTAGTGAGCAGTGTTTCAGAGTAGCAGGCACACCTGTGAGCTGAGTTTACGGTGTTTCTTAAATATTACGGAATTTGTAACTAATCTGAATGACAAAGTATATCAATTTAGATCCTTTAACAGAAGTTATATTAATTTATCCTTCATCCTGGGAACTTTTTAAGGAAGCCTAACGTAGTTTGGGTCGTATGGGCAAGCTGAAGAGCAGCTCTGCCTGGCAGCTGTTTGTGAGCACGAACCTGAGATGACGAGAAAGGATACAGGTGAGCATGAACCCACAGGTGTGCCTGGCTGAGAATCAGACACGGCGAGAAGACATAAACCTTGACCTATGTCAGGCTTCTAATCTAGAAACCACTTACGTGGGCTGGTTTACAAGCCATGAGGACTGACCCCTCGTCGCGAAGGTGAGCACAGCTCCAGGCACCAGCCTCACCTTCTCGCCCGCCCCTCAGGTCAGACGTGAGGGCCCGCACCGCTGACGTCATGTGCACGTGACGTCATCGGCACTGACGCAGCCTCAGGGAGGGGCCGCTGAGCTCACCTCAGAACGCGGTCAGCTCCACCGAGCAGCGAGTCAGCCGCCTCGCGTTCTGCCCTGAGGTCTGAATAGTCAGAGCCGCGGGAACCGACGCGCCGACGGTGCCCAGGAGCTGAGAGGCGGCCCCTCCCCCCCTCTGGCCCTCTCCCGCATCCTCTCTAGGGCCCAGGCGGGGTCCAGGCGGCTGCGCGCCCACGAGCCCGCCGCTTGCGCGGTCGCGCGCGCGCACGCACGCACGCCGGTGCGCACGTTCCCTGAGAACCCGGAAGTGCGAGGGAGAGGAGAGCCACGTGGGTGGAGGTGCAGCGCGGCTCGCATGGGGGAGTCTATCCCGCTGGCCGCCCCGGTCCCGGTGGAACAGGCGGTGCTGGAGACGTTCTTCTCTCACCTGGGTATCTTCTCCTACGACAAGGCCAAGGACAATGTGGAGAAGGAACGAGAGGCCAACAAGAGCGCGGGGGGCAGCTGGCTGTCGCTGCTGGCGGCCTTGGCCCACCTGGCCGCGGCCGAGAAGGTCTATCACAGCCTCACCTACCTGGGGCAGAAACTAGGTACCTCCGCCGCGCCCCCCGTGCCCCTGGAAGAGGAAGGAAAGGGGGTGTAATTGCCCGCTCGGCAGTGGCGTGGGTCCCCTGTCTCTGTCACTCCTAGCCGCAGGCTCAACTCGGCACTCGCAGGTCTCCTCCCACCGTTCCCTTCCTTCCCTCGGCTTCCACAAGCCCCGCCCACCGGCCTCCACTGCAGATAGATTGGCCGATCGCGTGGATGCTGTTGGCAGGGCTGTGCCCCAAACCGATGGGTGTATCCATTTTGCCCAGTGCATGGGTTGGTGCCATAAATGAGAAGTTAAGCAAACTCTGTGTCTTCACTCATCTAACCAGTGACGCTGCGGCCAGAGGAGCAAAATTTGGCAGTACAACCTTGTTAGAGTTAATGAACACTATCGTCTGGCTTCTTAAGGTTAAAGCCCCCGAGAGTTGCAGATGGAGTCCTACCCCCTCTTCGTAGGCCCTCCGTAAATATTTAATGAATGAAGAAATAAATGAATACTAGATAGGAAAGGCAGGAAATATGCCTAACACCAGCAGAAAAGGACTTAGGGGAAAGTGGTAAACACTCTTATCGTCCATGGTAAATCTTGCCCCTAAAAATAAGATGCAAGAGCTGAGTCAACTGATTTTCACTAGCAGAAACAGTATAAGTAGATCACAAGGAAATAATATATGTGAAAGCCAAGGGCCATGCATACAAAGTATTACCACTTATAATTACCAATAATAAATATTATGAATCCCAGAGCTTTTAGAGTTGTTTTAGTACTTTGGCCTAATTTATATCCTTTAATTATCCGAGGCATAGGGTCAGGTATGAATGAAGGACACATATATAGAATATAGAATAGAAATGTAAAATAGAGTGCAGATTCCATTTTGATACCCCCCACCCCCACCCCGCGTCCTTATATTGCCTGAAGGTGACCGTATACATCTTGCTTCGGGTAAACACTCAAGGGACAGGGCTTTCTGAGATCTTCCCATCTGCCTTAGCTATTCAGGTAACTTGTTATTTAGTACATTGACTTATTGGCAAAAACTGGTCAGATAGTTTCACCTTGTGTATTTTTTCCTCCTCTTTTTCACTCTGGCACATCTCACAAATTTGCAGTTGCTGTTGCAGTGTTATTATTCCCCTTTCTGCAGATGGGCAAATTGTGTACGTGCACTTGTGTGGGTAGGTGACAGAGCCCAAACCAGAATACCTGCCTTTGAACTGTCAGACTGTGCTTCTATCTGTATGATTTATAAAAAATTTGTACATGTATTATAATTTACATATACTATATATGTGTGTGTGTGTATATATGTATGAAAATGGGGAGGATCCTGGCCGTAAAATTGTAGGTGCGTAATTTTCTGACAGTTTTGTTGTTTTTAGATTACCCCACCTCGTGAAGAACAGTGATTGACCCCAGTACCATGATTCTTATTTTTGTTTTAGCTTATCTATGAGAATTTGATAAACACGTGGACTTACTCCCCAGACAAATATATGTGTAATACAATTTTGCCTACAATCTGAGAGGGTTGAGTTGGATTTCCTAAATCCTATTTATGGACCCCAGTTAAAAAATCTGCTACTCTAGTTTAAGTTGTATGTGCCTGGTTTGAGGTAAACAGAACTGGCTCCCCTGTGTGGAAGTCCATCACTGTCTCTGACTTGGGTTCTGTGAAGTGGTCCTTTTTATATAAAGTGATTAGTTCTGCATGGACCCCAGATTGCATGGTGAGCCTGAGGGCTGCGCCTTGAAATTGACCACAGAGCAGTTTATGTTGTGAAACATGCCCAGGCACTGTTCAGTGTCCCAGGTCCCTTACTCATCACTTGTGAGTAAATGTTCTGAAAATGATGAGTTTCACTTTAAGGCCTCATAACTTATTCACATGTACAGTAAATTTAGGTTCCAGATTTTAAATTTTAACTTTGCAAATATCTTACAGTTTTTTGGTACTGGAATGTTTGTGATATCAGCGTGCTTACAATATGACTTCATGATTATTGGGTTGACTCTCCATTTTTTTAAAAACTTGAGAAGAAATTTTTGTGTTGCCATTTAAAACATTCCCATGTTCTTCAACTACTTTGCTAATTAGAACGTTTATATAGTTTTCTTTAAAAAGCAAAACAAAAAGTTAATGTGCTTTTTTTAAATATTTAAAAGTCTTTTTGACCTCACTCTTGTGACTGGTGTTTATCAAAGACCTTAGCAGTGAATCCTGATTATAGATGCAAGTGTGGGCCTTTAAACAACGGACAGACCCGACAGGGAGCCTTGTCTTTCTGTCTTGGCTCAGTTATGAAAAACTTGGGCAGAGCTCTTATCTTGGAGTCTGCTTTTTCCTTTGAGGGAAGAATATACCTGTTTGGGGAAGATCACTGATTAAAATATGCTGACTCAATGCCTGTGGATGATTTTAGAAGGTCAGACTTTTCTCCCCTTTGTTTCATTACTGGAGAATTTCCTCAACCTCTAGTTGCCAGAATCTAGCATGGTAGAGAATGACTTAACTTGAGAACTATTGTTTAAAAATTATTATTAGCAACAAGTTGTAGAATAAAATACTCAATTAGGTGTTTTGTGTACTCCTTTAATATTTGTTACTTGAAATTTCATAATGTGAGATAGACTGTTGAACTCTTGAGAAATAATGAGAATTCATAAATAGAGCCTTCTGGAAATAATTCAAACTAATCATATTTTGTAAATTCAAAAAATTGAAAAGAGAAGGAAGTCTAGTGTCTCTTGATCCTGTTTCTCAGCATGAAGGAAGGCCACTCCCCTAACCAGGGTAGTCCACAAATAGGATTGTGCTCCTCAGAGCGTTAGAAGAGAGCTGTTTGGAAGAATGTGTTGGTGGTCTCTCCCTTTCTTATGGTGTCATTTTACTTGGTTCACATACTACTGCTTGATGTTTATTGATAAGCTTTTAAAGGTATTCTTTGTACTTATGTGGTGTTTCCACTCTCCCAGATAAGGGTAATCTGATGAAGGAAAGTATCCCTTTTTCACTCAGAGTTAAAATTTTCACCAAGGCCACCCTGTTTAACAGTGGAAGTGAGTACACAATTGAGGTCACCTAGCTATCTGTCAAGTAGATAGCTGTTCTTTTTACAGTACTTGAAGCTCCCAATTTACTGTAGAGTTTCAGAAGCTCAGTTGTGAAGTATTGAGAGTTTCTTATATCAGTGATAAATGGGAGGGAAAGGGATTAGCGTTATTGAAGATGTACTTTGCTACAGGCACATTACAGACCAAATGTTACTGCATTTTGTCTTCTTAGCAGCTCTATTACTAGTTTCATGTTAAAAACAACACCACCTAAGGCTGAAAGTGACTGAGTGGTTTGCACATCACACAGCTTGTAAGTTTGGAAGCTGGGATTTGGAACTAGGTCTGTCAGACTTCCAGGGTTTATGGGATTTGTGTGGTACTCTTATTACCTTCCTAACCGAAGAGATTTTGTCCTAGACCTGGGCACAGAGGTCTGTTTATTCCATACCGCTTTACAAAATCTGCAAAGCCCAACTGAATATGGGCACGGAAGGAAGGGTACGGTCCTGTGTGGGATGTTGGTGTCAGGGTCAGTCCACCTGTACCTTACGGTTTTTGCTGCTATTAGTAGGAGAAATGATGTGAATGCTAGACGGTCTGTTTAGGCGGTATATTGGAGAAAATCCTGTTCATGTATTAGTACTTTGTCTGTGGAATTGGTAGTAAGTAGGGTGACCAACCCTCCACGTGTGCCCAGGCTGAGGGGTTCCCAGGATGTGGGACTAAGTGTTTCCAGAGAAGCCAGACTTTCAGTGCCAAAACCTGGAAAGTCATGGGTAATCTGGGACAAGGTGGTCACCATCGTAGGAAGGGATGTAAGATTCATTTCTTGAAACATAAACTGGGCAATAAACTAAAAACAATGTTGTAAAATGTTTCATTCTTTAAGAGGATGTTTTACAAATGCCTTGATAAATAATTTTAACTCCAAATTGGTATGTTTGGAATAGTAATAAATTCATTCATTAAAGCATTCTGTGTATATCAATAGAAAATTTAAACTGTCGCCCATCTCTGAGCTTTGTATATATTCCTAAGAATTACTGTTTTAAACCTGCCCTGTTTCTTTTCATTCCCCTAATGTCTTCCTCTGACCCATTGGTGGGTGTGGAATTGCTGTAGAAAACATCTATGCAGCTGGCCCTGTAATTATTAGAAATATAGTTGATCATGTATTAATACAGAAGTAAGGAAATGATGTCTCTGCCATTTGATCCTTTTTGACTCTTGAAAAGGATGTATTTTCTCTTATTTTTTGCCAATTTCCTTTGGGTCCCCTGAGTGACAGCAGCACTTATTTATAATTGCTTCCTGCTCTTAATGATTCACAATTTGGTGCTTATGATGTTATAGCCTCTAGTGTCAACCTTGCAAGAGTACTAAGGTTTTCTTTTTCCCCTGGGATCCCAGTAGTCTGGATTTTTGTGTAAGGGAGATGCATGTGGGTGTTTTCCTTTTTGTGGTATGGTTTAAAAGATAAGATTCAAAGGAAAATGCAAAGCAGAAATAAAATTTTCTGATTTATCATGAATAACAACAGTGTTTCATATTTGGGTGTTCTCTTTTGTTTTAAATATGTTTATGTGGGGGCCGGCCCTGTGGCTTAGTGGTTAAGTGGGCGCGCTCCGCTACTGGCGGCCCGGGTTCGGATCCTGGGCGTGCACCGACGCACCACTTCTCTGGCCATGCTGAGGCCGCGTCCCATATACAGCAACTAGAAGGATGTGCAGCTATGACATACAACTATCTACTGGGGCTTTGGGGAAAAAAAAAGGAGGAGGATTGACAATAGATGTTAGCTCAGAGCCGGTCTTCCTCAGCAAAAAGAGGAGGATTAGCATGGATGTTAGCTCAGGGCTGATCTGCCTCACAAAAATTAAATAAATAAATAAATAAATAAATAAAAAGTTTATGTGAAAGGAGGCTTTTTAGATCCAGGTTGATGTCATTTGCTGGGTTAATTTTCCTCTGAAATAAATCTGAATCCTCACTGAAGTGGAGTGGGGGAGAATTGGTCTCTGGGTAAGGAAATCATACCCAGGTCCCTCGCTATACTAGTGAGTTGTGCCAAGCATTCATTTAACTTCTTCCTCAGTGAAGTTATGAATCAAACAATATTTAGACCCCAATCGTAGGAGTTGGAGAACGTGGCAGATGACAACTCACTGAGGTAGCAGGCTCAGGTTCTTTCCTCTTGGGTGCTGGGAGGTGTCTTGTGTTTCTGATTTCTCTTCCTGACCTGCCACGTGCTTGTGTCGTCTGCCTTCCAGGGGGCCAGTCTTTCTTCAGCAGGAAGGATTCCATCCGCACCATCTACACTTCCCTGCACAACGAGCTGAAGAAGGTGGTGACCAGCCGCGGGGCCCTGGGTGGGACGGCTCCTCACGTGGAAGAACTCCTCTCCCACCTGTCGGAGCAGCTCTGCTTCTTCGTTCAGGCTCGGATGGAGATCGCAGACTTCTACGAGAAGATGTACACCCTCAGCACACAGAAGTTCATCAACGCGGAGGAGCTCGTTGGCCTTTTGGACACCATCCTCAAGAAATACAGCTCCAGGTCAGTGTAGGTGGGGAGGGAGGGGGTGGGGGCCAGAACGGGGCAGCCTCTCAATCTCACACAGACTCAGTTTTTCCAGACACTCTTATGAAAAGCTATGATGACACAACTGTGAAGGAGAAATGGCTGTATTAGATTTTATACATGTTAATCAATCAACAGGTATACGTTAGGCACCTTCTTTGGGCTTAGTTAACACAATGTTGGATGGATACTGCTCTAAGCAATAGCGAAAGACCAAGAATGGTCATCCTTAAAAGATGTATTATAACTGGTTTTGCTGCTTTTGCATGAGTTAACAAAAGAATTGCATATAAAATAATATGACTTTTTAACAGAACACCATTCAAACAAATGTCCCTTTCAGAGTAATCACCTTGGTGAGTTACCCACTTCTTCCTCTGGTGTAGCTATGCCTTAACATGTGTGGGAAACTCCTTTATAACTGCTTTTGGTGCCTGTGGCATGGTTTTGTTTTGAATTTCCTTAGTGGAGGCAGGCATCTGTGCTTTTGAAAAGGGCATACTTAACTTTTTTTGATAATCAAAAAGTTATTTGTAGTCAGTTTCATTTTTTGAGAAAAAAGATATTGATCAACTGGAAAACTTTTATTTGAAGGAAGTTGCTACTTATAAAGAAATGAGACTGGTTGTAGTGTATTGCTCACTGCCTGACCCAAAAAGCAATACCTAAAGAGTTTGAGAAGCGTTGTGAACATCACTGATGTGAATGACCCCGTTTTATTTTGGGGTCTCTGTAGCATGGCATATAGTAGGTGCTCAATCACTGGATGATGGACTGAAAGGAAACTGATCCCTCTGAAGGACACCACTCCTTTGGGTATATGAGTTCAGATATCTTTGCTTAAAAAAGAAAGGTAGATGTGTTAATTTATATTCCCAAATGAAGGATAATACTCATGTGATTAAGGGACTGGGGGAAGGGGGCAAAGTGGGGAGATTCAAAGAGACTTCCTGGAGGAGGGAGCATCTGAGATGACTTTCAGGGCAGGGAGGATTTTGACAGCAAAGGCAGGAAAGGAGGACGCGGGTGCTTTGAGATGAGAGTTGATTCCAGAATGCTGAAAGGTTCAGGGTTTGAGTCCTTCCCTTCTCTCTTCCTGAGATGGTCCTGTCCCAGTGGTCTACTCATCATTTAGGGCTTGGTCCCAGTGTCAGAGAAGCCTCCTCTCATTCTCCTACCGGAACTATCACTCCGTCAGTCACTGTCCTGTTCCCCGGCCTTTTTTTCTTCCCATCCCTTATTGCCATCTGAAGTTACTGTTGTTTGCTTAGGGTGTTGTTTTTTTCCTCACGACTAGAATGTGAGCTCCACGACAGCTTCTGTGTCTCTAGCACCTTGAACAAAGCCTAGCACCATAGTAGGTGCTCAGTAGATGTTTGTTGAATGAATAAGTGAATAGTCGGTAAATAGTAGGGAACCATGAAAGGTTTTTGAAGAGGGAAGTATCGTGTTCTTATCCTTATCTTAGACCGATTCCGTGGCGCTGGAGTGTGGGACGGGATGGTGAAGGGAGTGGTTACAGGAGGGGAGGTTAGTTTAGCAAGCTGTTATGGTAATCCGATGGGCGGTAGCAGGGCCTCATGGTTTCAGGACAATGGGAAAGGAGATGATGACAAGAAAGGTCTACAAGTCTTGGCAAAGGTGGTTTGGCGGTTTTGCACCTCAATGATAATATCATTTATAGGACTGAGAAGTCAGGAGGGGCAGGCGGAGGAGGAAGGTAGCAAGCAAAAGTTGAGGCAAGCTGAGTTTGAGTTGCAGGCAGATTTTCAAGGGGAGACTCAGCAGGTGGTTGGAAATGGGGGTCTAGAGCTCAGATGAAAGGCTGGAAACAGACAAAACAATCGGAGGTCACCTGTATAGAGACGTAGACTTAAACAGGTCTTTGGTTTCGAAATTACAATATCAACGTATCTTTAATAAAGCGGCTTTTGATTTTTAAGCTTGCGGGTAAAGGGGGGATATTTCTGTATAGCTATTTTGAAGGAAACTAGCACATATTGAGTAACTACTGTGTGCTAGGCACTTGCGAGACCCTCTTGTGTGTTATCTGATTTGAGCTACAGGTGTAGATGGTGCTGCTTTTATGCTCAGAGTCCTGCAGCTGGTGTTTGAACCCACCGCCCTGTGACTCCAGAGCCCGTATTCTGTATGCATCATTGCTTGTATCAAATATTGAGGTACTTCTTGTCCAGTCCAGATAAGTAGTTTGTCTCTGTCGATCATTTTGCAAGTCAATAAATAAGATCAGTCTTTATTTACTGAATAAATGATAAGACTATGAAGTAATAGTCTTCTGTTAGTAAGACAGAAGACATCGTAGGCACTTACTACATTCCCCTGCAGGGAATAAGAGTTGTGTACTACTTAAAATCATTTAATGTGCATGTTCTCTCTGAGCACAAGATAGTTTGGTTAATATATTATTATATTCTTATTATTACTTTATAGTTTTTCCCCAATTTATCTTGAAATTTTTAATCCTACAGAAAAGTTTCAAGAATAGTGTAATGAACATAAGAGTTTTAGTATGACCAGGAATTCCATTCCTAGGTATATACCCAAGAAAAATGAAAAAATATGTTCGCACATAAAAACTCTTACATGGATGTTCATAACAGCATTATTGATAATAGCCAAAAGGTGGAAACAACCAAAATGTCCATCAGCTGATGGGTGAATGGGTAAATAAATGCAGTATATCTATATGATGGAATATTATTCAGCAATAAAAAGGTATGAAGTACTGATACATGCTACAACATGGATGAACCTTGAAAAATGATGCTAGATGAAAGAAGCCCATCACAAAAGATCACATATTGTATCATTTCATTTATATGAAGCATCTAGAATAGGCAAAGTCATAGATACAGAAAGTAGATTACAAATTTATAGACACAGAAAATGGTTGCCAGGCGTTGGGGGGGAAGGGAGAATGGGGAGTGACTGCTAATGGGTTTAGGGTTTCTTTTGGGGGGTCATGAGACTGTTCTAAAATTAGATAGTGGTGATGGTTGCACAACTCTGCATATGCTAAAACCATTGAATTCTATACTTTAAAAGGGTATGTATTTTATGTATGTGAATTTAATACCAGTGAAGTGGGGCTGGCCCTGTGGCCTAGCGGTTAAGTGCACGTGCTCTGCTACTGGCGGCCCGGGTTCGGATCCCAGGCGCGCCCCGACGCACCACTTCTCCGGCCATGCTGAGGCCGCGTCCCACATACAGCAACTAGAAGGATGTGCAACTATGACATACAACTATCTGCTGGGGCTTTGGGGAAAAAAAGGAGGAGGGTTGGCAATAGATGCTGCGCAGAGCCAGTCTTCCTCAGCAAAAAAAAGAAAAAATAAAAAGGAGGATTAGCATGGATGTTAGCTCAGGGCTGATCTTCCTCACACACACAAAAAAATATATCCTTTACCTAGATTCACTATTATTAAAATTTTACCACATTGGCTTTATCTCTCTGTATATAATTGTATTTCTCTGAGTTGTTTGGAAGTAAAAGGCAAACGTCATGACACTTCACTCCTAAATACTCAGGTTATATCTTCTGGAAACCATACAAAACTATAACCTAGTTTCACACTCAGGAAATGTAACACTGATTTTCTACCATCATCTAATGTATAGTCCATACTCAGATTTCCCCGATTGTCCCAAAATGTCCTCTATAGTTGTTATCTTTTATTGTCATGTATTTTTGATCTTTATGATATAGTCTAAATTTTCTTTTTATTTATTTTTAATAGGTAATACGTTAACATGGCTCAAAATTATAAAGTACAGAAGAATACATATTGAAAAGTCTCCCTCTTCCCCCTTCCCTTAGCTACTTAATTCCCTCCCTAGGAGGCAATGAATGTTAGCAAGTTCTTCCTATGATCCTGAGAGATAGCCTGTGCATATAAAAATACACGTTTTTTTTTTTGTTGAGGAAGATCAGCCCTGAGCTAACATCCAATGCCAATCCTCCTCTTTTTGCTGAGGAAGATTGGCCCTGGGCTAACATCCATGCCTATCTTCCTCCACTTTATATGGGATGCCGCCACAGCATGGCTTGACAAGCGGTGCCTTAGTGCGTGGCCAGGATGCGAACCTGCGAACCCCTGGCCGCCAAAGTGGACTGTGCAAACTTAACCGCTGCGCCACCAGGCTGGCCCCACGTTTTGTTTTTTTTAAACAAATTTTACATGGTTACAAGTTTTCTGTGTTTGGAAATAGTCTTTTATTTCTTCATCAAATCTGATTAGTATATGTTTTCTTTTAATAAAATAGTTTTTTGAAAACCAAAAGCTGAAGTACAGTTGGAAGCATGAGTCTCAAGGGGAAGAGGGCTCACGTGGTGATTCCCAAAGGCTACTGTGAGTGTGGTTTGCTGAACCATCTGAGAAGCTTAAGAAAAATACCCATCCCTGGGCCTCTCTTCTTTCCCGAGAGGGTAAAACTTAGTGATTATGGATAGGGTGCCCCGAAACCTGTATGTTTTAAAGTTCCCTGTGATACTGATACACAGTCTGCGTGAAAAAATGTTTGGATAAAGAAGAGAAAGATGCCGACACTGGGATATACCACGTATTGAACCTTACCGATGTGTGCGTGTGCAGGTGTGTGTGTACGTGTGCGTCTCTCCTAGGAATGACTATCACTATTTAACTGTTTTCGTTTTTATTTGATTTGTGATCTATCATCTTTGAACATTCTTTGAAATATCCCACTTCCTGGAGCCTTGAAAATTTCTCCCATTTCTGCAAAAGACCTGATTTCATTCGTGAAGCTCTTAGGGCAGCACTTGGCTGTATCCCTCCTCCTTCTGAGTGGGTGCTGCTGGAACCTGATGGAGCTGATCACATATGGTCAATAAATGTTTCTGTCTCCAGTCTCCGCCGTCCACCCATGCTGCCTTTCTCCAATTAATAGGGAATTACTGATCACAGACACACCCTAGCCTGGAAATTATCTAAATTAGAGGCTTTGTGTTAATTTGAACAATATAAATTTCTTAGTTAAGAAATTCTGAGAACTCGAAATTCTGTATGATATATTGATTTTCTTTGGGAAGTGAGATTATTTTAGGTATAAATTAATGTGATTTGCCCTTTGCCAGGATAACATCCTTTTTTCTATAGACTTTTTGATTTGGCATCTGTCCTACACCAAACATATTTCTTTCATAGTTCCAGTGTTCTAGAGAAATAATTTATATTTTAGTATTCTGTTGTATTGAAAGAGTTAATCGTTTTCCCAAAGGACCTAATTTATCTTCAGGGACTGCTTATTTGCCCCAGTATTATCTGGTCCATGTCAGATGCTTATTAAAAATTGTGTGAATCTTTCATCTTTCAAACGGTGAAATGTCTTTGTATTAAATAAATTAACAAGTGTGATGTATAACGTGAAGTTTAAACCTCTGGCCCTGATTTGAGATGCGGATCCTGTGTGAGTTATTGCAATGTCCCATCTGCTTTCAGAGAGGGGTGAAAAGCATGTTTTTTTTTTTTTCTCTGGGAGCCAGTTATGTTCAGAGTAGAATGGTGTTAAAGGTTTCTTCATCTGGTAAACTTATTACATTATTAAGCAAATGCAAATTCTTGTCTAAGAATCACAGTCACGTGTGATGCTGCATTTCAAATTGAATAATTAACATTAATCCTATAAGAGTTTTTACTGTGTGTCCTTTAGAAGAAAAACATGAATTTAGCTGATACATGGTCAGGGTGTCTGTTATTCCTTGAATACTTTTGAGGAGAGGTAGAACTTGGGTTTTTTTTGCCAGGAAGCATCAATAGAATTTTTTTTGATTCTGTAGAATTCATTTTGAATTTATTTAACTGTTTTGTACAGTGAGCATAAAAGAAAATTCTGGCTAATCTTTCTGTTTTGTGATTAAAACAAAACTGGAAGATAGATTATAAATGCAAATTAATATTTATTCTAAATCAAGAATGTAATTTTAAGAAATAATGCTTTTAAAGAAGTCAGCAATTATTTATGCATCCTAGACAGCTTTTTAAAATCCCTCTGGTATGGGAACAATATACCAATCAGTGATTTTTATTCTTTAATCATATAATTTTATAGCTAGGATTTAAAGAACCTTTTTTTTTTTTTCCTTTGGTGAGGAAGATCAGCCCTGAGCTAATATCTGCTAATCTTCCTCTTTTTGCTGAGGAAGACTGGCCGTGGGCTAACATCCATGCCCATCTTCCTCCACTTTATATGGGACACCGCCACAGCATGGCTTGCTAAGCAGTGCGTTGGTGCGCGCCCGGGATCCGAACCGGCGAACCCCGGGCCACCGCAGTGGAGCATGCGCACCCAACCCTTGCGCCACTGGGCCTGTCCCTAAAGAACTTTTTTTTTTTTAAATTGAGTTACATGAAATTTCTGTTTGCATTTTAGGAAGCAGTTTCTTGATCTGAATGCTTCAAATGACAGAATTCTCACCAAAGGCAGAACTGTGATTTATTTAGACTTTATGTCCTTTTTACTTTAAAAAAAAATTTGTGATAAAACTGTTAATGAAACAGTTAGTTGTGTGTGTCTAGTTCAAAAAGGTTAATTATTACACTCTGAAAATTTCATTTCAGCAAAATTAATAATAGTGCAGTTTCTGGGGACGCATTCTCCTCTAGCCTTTGACATGCCCCAATCTTAACAGTGAAGACTCAGGCCTTCTGCTATCTTGCCCAGCCTACCTTATCAAATTCATCAGAGGCCCGTCACATGCCTTAAGTTGCACCCAAACTCTTAGTAAAAAGGAAGAAGCTTCAAAGAGAAATCATTGAGCATTTTAAGCAGAAGCCAAAACACAGTCCATAATCTAATGTGTTCCCCGTATTTGCCATTTCCTACCTTGTTTTCTGTTATTTCTTTTGTTTAGAATGTCCTTGAATTTGTAGGGGAGGAAAAGTATCTCTTTCCTTTAGTCTTCTAAGTTCTCAACTGGGAGCCCTTTAACAAAAGACAGATTAACAAGAGAAAAGCATACAGATTTATTTAATATAAGTTTTATGTGGCATGGGAGCCTTCATAAGGGAATGAAGACCTGAAGAGTCGGTTACCCCTGCGTTTTTATACTGGGTTTAATGAGAGTGGAGAGTCGTGGAAAATGTGCCAGGATGAAAAAGGGTCTGAGCCAACTGTAGTGAACTGGGGGAACAGCAAGGCCTGTTCGTCCACATTCCTCTGTGCCCTTTCGTCTTGGAGATAAGGAGTTCCTTTCCTCAGGGTGTGGGGAGGGCACCTCTCACGTGAGGGTTTCATGACCTGCTTCAGGGGAAGGTCAGCAAGTCCTTCACGTGCATGCTGTTTCTCACCTGCCTTCAGCTTAAGATATTCGTTATGCCAAGGTGCTAGATTTTGGGGTAGCATGTTCTGAACCCTGTCACATTGTTCCGTTATCTATCAGTTAGCTATTGCCACAATAATCCTGTATCACATATCACCTCAACATTCACACATATGGGCTTGAGGGTTTCCTGGGAGTTGGCTGACCTGGGCTGGGCTCGGCTGGGTAGTTCTGCTTAACACTCCCAGTCTCTCTGGGCGTGGCTTCTCACTGTGAGCTTTGGGCTTAGTCTGCTCCACGTTTGTTCATTCTGAGCCCAAGGTTAGAGGGGAAGCAGCTACCCTGTGGCGAGGGTCAGGGGGCAAAAGGACGAGCCCAGCCAAGCTGGGCTTTGCTTGCGTCAGATCTGCTAACACTCCCTTTGGCCAAAGCAGGTCACAGGGCCCAGTCCATCAAGTCCCACCGTTTTCCCAGGGTGGGAAAGTACACGCCTCGTGGGAGGAACTGGAGTCACATGGCAAAGGGTGGGGAATCAGGGTGGTTAGGATTGGCCCAGAAATTTAAGTCTCGTCTTCCCATGGCTAAATCCTGCCTGCTCTTTAATCTTTATGGCTCAGTTCAAACCCTCTCTCATCTGTGGCCTCCACAATCTCAACCAAAGGGATTGCTCCTTCTTCTAAACTTATTTTGTTTGTACTCCTCATAAGAGATGTATAGCTTTCCACTTGTATCCATCATAAATACCTACTTCTTCCGTGGGAGGTCCTGTAGGGCAATGAGTCCTCTGGCTCATTCGTCTTTATATCTTCAGTGTATTTGTATCTAAAAACTAGTAAACTGTTTTAAATCAGAAGAGACTGCAGATTTTTATTGTGGTAAAATATACATAAAATGTACCATTTTAAGTGTACAGTTCTGTGGCATTTGGTACATTCACATTGTGCTACAGATTTATTTTTAATTGGGCTTCTGACTGCTCAGGTGTGAGACCTGCACCCTTCCTTTGGAGGGAACTCCGAGATGTGGATTTGTGAAGGAGGGTGTATTCTCTCGCTCTCCCTCTCTTTTTCTGTCTTTCTTTTTTGGCTTTTTTTTCAGCAGATGTTCTCTGCAAATAGTGTCAATTTATTCTGTATTCAGACTCTTTGAAGCTTGCAGCCGTAGCCTAGGTGTGTATTTTTGGATTACCACAATTTAACAGATCCCCCTGTAGTGTGTGTTGTGATAGGTATGGGGCACAGAGCACAGTGGAAATGGAGAAATGATACATCATAATGCTGATCTCAGAGTCTTGGCAGAATAACATCAGCATGAATTTTTAGCTCTTCTTAAGGATGAAAAATAGCTTCAACATTCACATTCATCCTAATAATTGTTGAGCATTTAAACACTTGTAGTATACATGTATGGGAGAGCTTGTTCAGAATTCTTTCTGAAGGTTTGTACAGAGAATTCATGTTCTTTCAAGGAGAACGTTGAATATAAATGATGATTTCCAGCTGGAAGCAGAAAAATAACTTAGCCTGTTGTTATTTGTGGTAGAATTTTATCCAAACTCATGCTGTTTTCCTGTTATTAACAGTCTCACTGTGTTTATAGCTCCTTGGCAAGTTTTCTTGATACCCATGATTATAGAATCTTGTGATACTTAATAAAGCTAAGGTGGTAGAAGAAGGTGGTCAAAGCAAAGGTGACCATATGTCCCCATTTGTCTGATAAATTACTATATGATTAAGCTACTAAAAGGGCAGACAGGTATTAAGAAATTAGAGGTTATAATTGGGGGACCTGACCTAGTCTGGGGGTGGACAGAGAAGACATTTCTAAGGAACTGACTCTGAAGAGGGACCTGAAGCATCAGAAAGAAGTATTGATGAAAGAGGGTCTGGCTCTCACTTGCCTCAGGGCCTTTGTACTTGCCCCTCTTCCTTCTACCTGGAAGGGAGGATACTCCCACATCCCATCTCCTTCCTCCTCAGTATTACTGTTACTACTAAAGTAGAAAATGTTTTACAAACAGCAGGTAGCAGTCCATGAGTCATAAAATTAATTTAGTGAGTACTAATCTGATTAAAATATATATATTATTAAAATCGAGTACATTGTGCATAAGTAAATGTAAATAAGACATTTTAAAAACCTTTATTGATATATGTGTGTGTTCTTAATCACAGTATAAAATGTATTTCTTATTGTAGATAATGGTCAAAAAATTTTTTAAACATTTTGTCTAGAACAAGTAGAAATGAAATCATATTACTCCCTTAACTTTTTTTGTGATATCATTGCATTTCTAATTATTTATTTAATATCTGGAGAAAGTGAGAAGGATGAGAATGTGGCCTTGTGAGCCTTTTTAAGGGTTTTGAGTTTTATCTTAAGATAAATGGAAAGTGACTAAAGTGTTAGGTATTTTTTATTTAGTTACCATTTTGTTTTTAACCCTGATTAAATGTGAAGGGAATTTGGGAAGTAGGATTGAATAAGGGCTTTCTGGTAAATGTTCTATTTCTTTAATAAACATTTATTGATTATATACTATGTTTCAAATATCGATTTGTAGTCTATCCTCTCATCTGAAAAATCAGTTTAATAATACCTTATGAAGTTACTGTGAAATTAAATAAGTTAAATAGTGTGTTATGTACACACTCAAGAGGTGTTTTAGTGACCTTTTCTTTACCTCGGCCTCTTTAGGACCACACCCTAAAAGAGGATGCCTTGTTTTGATGATAATGTTAGTCATACAATTCCCAGAATAAATAAAGTTAAGAAAGAATTATAGCTAATTTAATTCCTCTGTATTTGAAAAGAAGGTAGCCACCGCTCTCATTTTGTTTCAGATGTCGGGCTGTTTCCTCAGGAGAATATGTTGTTGACATAATTCTGAAATGGTGAAGTTATGTCAGAATGACTTTGAAATCAACATGGAATCCTTCCATTTTTCCTTCCCCTGACCCCAAACGTAATATTTTTTGTCTGACCACATTGTTTTTCTGAGGGTAGAAAATGTCAACGTGGAGTAACATTTCCACTTCATTCTATTAATTTCCCTTCCCCTTTAGATTTCACCACCCCATCCTCAGTCCTCTGGAAAGCAGTTTCCAGCTGGAAGTTGATGTCCTGAGTCATCTCCTGAAGGCCCAGGCTCAGGTCTCGGAGTGGAAGTTCCTCCCGTCTCTGGTTAACTTGCACAGTGCTCACACCAAGCTGCAGACCTGGGGCCAGATCTTTGAAAAGCAGCGTGAGACCAAGAAACATCTGTTTGGAGGGCAATCCCAGAAGGCCGTGCAGCCCCCACACCTTTTCCTTTGGCTGATGAAACTCAAAAACATGCTGCTTGCCAAGTTTAGCTTTTACTTTCACGAGGCCCTGAGCCGACAGACAACTGCTTCAGAAATGAAAACGTTGACTGCAAAAGCCAACCCAGACCTTTTTGGAAAGATTTCCAGCTTCATCAGGAAATACGATGCTGCCAATGTGTCCTTAATCTTTGACAACCGGGGTTCCGAGAGCTTTCAGGGTCATGGCTATCACCACCCCCACTCCTACAGAGAGGCCCCGAAGGGTGTGGACCAGTACCCAGCCGTGGTGTCTCTGCCCAGCGACAGGCCTGTCATGCACTGGCCCAACGTCATCATGATCATGACGGACCGCACGTCCGACCTCAACAGCTTGGAGAAGGTGGTCCACTTCTACGACGACAAAGTCCAGAGTACCTACTTCCTAACCCGCCCAGAACCTCACTTTACCATTGTCGTCATCTTTGAGTCAAAGAAATCCGAGAGAGACTCCCATTTTGTTTCCTTCCTCAATGAGCTCTCCCTTGCCCTTAAGAACCCCAAGGTTTTTGCCAGTCTGAAACCTGGATCCAAAGGTTAGCAGGTGATTTGCACGAAAGGTTTGAAGACTGGAAGTTGTGTTCCTGATTGCTCTGATGAGCTACAGTGCTCTGTGATTAGAGTTTCCAGCCATTCCTGCCTCGTTCAGAGCTAAATAAAGACAAATCCTCCCTAATTGTGTCACACACTTTATAAGCAATTAAGGCCGATTGAGTTAAGTATCCAAAGAGTAACCTAGGAAGTGATTGTGGCTACCGTGTGTCTCCGTGGTTCAGCAAAGTCTTTTGGTGTTTTCTCCTATTGTCCTGCATTTGATGTAGACCGAATATTTATTGGCCTCTGATTTTTCTTTCCACATGTTTTATATTGTCCTAAACATTGTGTTCTAATGCAGTTCCACATGCCCTCTCCTTTCCCCTCCCTCCTGGATGAGTAATTGGGATAAGATATTAAATGGCCTTTTTAGAATTAAGGACTGTATGTTTTCTATTTCATAAATTGGCAAATTAACATGAAATTATTAGTTTTATGATTCTGACCTACAAATTAATATTTTTGATGCCCAAATTAGGGTCTTGGTGAGGAATATCTCTGTTATTGATGTTGAAGGTGAGCAGAGTGTCACCATGGTGTCAGGTTCAGCGCACCCTCACGCGCCTTCAGTAGCCGTGGGCTCTTGTGCAGTGATCTGCACACCTGACTGCATTTATTTTTATCCTTATAATGTTTGAGTTTTTCACTCTGGTTTAAAGGCAGCATCAGCCATTCTTTGGGGTTTCCTCCTGCTTCAGCGTGTTATCTGCTCTGCCTTCTGTTGATCACCTTTCTGCTGCGATGTATGTTCACGTTTGACTCTGCTCCCTGGTTATTTTTAGGCTGAAAAAGCATGCAGTCTTGGCTTTTCAGCTACTTTTAGACATTCATGCGACTTAACCTACTTTTATAAAATCAAAATGGAATTGCTGTACTTGCTAAAGATCAATTGTGCATTCCAAAGACCTCTTCATAGTTGAGTAACCAACTCAGTACTTAAGCACATCTGAGCTTGGGTTTCCTGCCCGTCTCCTGCATATTATTCTTGGAAGCAGTGATACATCTTAGCACGGCCGCTTTAACACTTCCCTTAGCAGGTGTTCGAGGAGCAGTAGATGGATCAGCAAGGGCATAATAGGCTGTGGAGACCTTCACTCACTTCTAGTATTGATTCAGAATAAAGATCAGCCACAAAGAGTAATTAAATTGTTACTTTCTGATAGTTCCTTCAAAGCTTGTGTGCAATGTCGTGGTCAGATGGGTCAGAGTGGTCACGGAGCCACTGTCTTACTGGGCAGCCCCAGCAGGCAAGCCAGCTGCATCGGCAGAGACCAGAGAGCGCCTCCAAGTCTGGGTGGGAGGGCTGCCCACCTCAGGCTGGTCTACTTGGTGGAAGAACCCACTGACCTATTTTCTGGGGAGAACATGTGTTTTTCTTTTCTTTGTTTCTCTTTTTTTAAAATAAAAGTCATATGATTTGTAAAAAGCCAGTTTCCTTTAAATAGAAAGTAGTGATTACCTCTGCATTTTATTCGCTCAGGTTCTATAAAAATCTGAACAGATTTTACAACATTGACCTTATATAAAAAATTGAGAACAATTGGAACTAGAAAGTCTTAATTATTTTCCCTCTCTTTTGTGTTTTGCCAGGAAGCTGAAAAAATTCCCTGGTGTGCATGTATTTTTTTTTTCCTAGATAAAACCACCGTTAGCCTTAATGATTGGTCCCATGTACCTAAAAGAAAATATGCTTTAGTGGAATGTAGAAAAGAGTGTAAATAAAACATATATACAATATTTAAATAATCAGTCCTTACCTAGAACATATTTGAATTGTATATTTATTTTTAAACATATTTTGGTTCAAGCCAAGAAAGAAAGTTATTTTACGATGAGATTTAGCCTCTAAAGTCAGTAATGAAATGATCTGGAAAGTCTGTGTGTGTTTTGCTAATTGGAAGCGTAAATCCACGTATTTCCCACAGACTGCTGACGCTGAAGTTTGTTTCTAAACCATGACTTCATCAATTTCTATGGGTAACTGGGAGTGTGGGCCACACTTACTGGGTTTGCCGACGAGTCCATCAAGGAGCGTTTCATTTTAGGAAGCTGTTTGGACACAGGGTGAACGTTTACGATTTTGTCCTCTCCTGGGTCCAGCCTGATGTCTGACTGTGTCATTTTAGGAAGTGTGTGAAAATAAAGCCTAATTCTTAACTGAGGAGCCGATACCTTTTGTATAATTGCTTTGTACATTTGGACATATTGGAGAAAATTTACTTTCGAGAAAGAAAATAGTTGTTATTTCACTGCACTCCCAGTAGAGTCACTCAGGTGATCTTTAAAAGATGTCCACTGTCTGACCGAGCACCAGACTTGCGGTTTTGTTTCTTTGGCAAGCCAGCCTCCGAGCTCGGCTTCCTGATCTGTAAAATGGGGACGAGGAGATGTGGGCTGCCTTTTTCAAAGGATATGTAAGAATGGAATGAGATCATGCATGTAAAAAAGGCTTGGAAAACGTCCTTGGCTTTGAAAGCTGTGTAAATAAAAGATGGACCACTCTTTCCTTACACTCAACACCTCTCCTGGTCTCGTCTTTCTTTGCAGGTCTGTGGCAACCCTGAGCTTAGTCATGACATTTGAACAGTACTTAAAGAACTCATTTAGAAGAGGAGGTAGATAAATGCCTAACCAACACACTCACTCTTCTTATTTTAGAATCTTTGTGTCTCTTTGTTCCCAAATTTTTTGGTTGATTGATGGCATCGTTTCAGTTCTGTATGCTTACTGATTTTTTTTGTCTGGTTGCTCTATCAATTAGAGAGAGGTGGTAAAATCTCCGACTGCGTTTGTGGATTTCTTCCTTTATTTCTGTCAGTTTTTGCATTTTGTGTTTTGAAGCCCTTTAATGAGGCCCATATACGTTTATAGTTTTTCTGTCCTTCTCATGATTAACTGTTTTATCATGATGAAGTTTCCTGCTTTATCTCTGTTACTACTCCTTGCTTTGAAGTCCGTTTTGCCTGATATTTTTATGACCATTCCAGCTTGGTTATGATTACTGTTGGCCTGGTATGTCTCTTTCCATCCTCTCAGTTTTCATCTGTGTCTTTATTTTTGAAGTGTCTAGAGTAAGAACTAAAGAGAGAAGACTGATTAGAAAGAGCAGTAACCAACCCTGTGCCCTCCAATCTGAGTCTCTGCCGTTTGATGGGAGTGTTGAGTTCCCTTCTCCTGCAACGTTCTTACAGTCAGCGTTTTGCTGATGGGATCCTCGAGCTGTCATTTAACATGTTTTTCTATCCTCTTTTTTTCCCTTCATATTTGGAGTTAGATCAAGAGGTTTGATCAGATTCAGTGTTTTTTTTGTTTTGGTAGTAGTGTTGTGTGTTTTATTAGGAGGCAGCTAACATCTGGCGTTGCCTAGATGGGTTATATCACTCGAGGTTATAAAATGGTGATATTCTAATTATGTCATTCCTTCTACAAAGAGAAACTTCACCTCCAACTATGGCTACCTTGAAGAACAGTTCCTATAGGAATGGCTGGATAAATGCTTGATTCTTTTGCCAGTTTTAAAAATAGTGAGTTCCTTAGCATCTTCCAGAGACACTGGAAGTTTTTAAGGAAATGTATGTGAATTTTTGAGGATTTCTGCCTTCTGCCTCTTAGGTTCAACTCCAAATTTGCAACAATACATCCATTTCTTCCCCTTACTACAAAGACACTTTTATGAGAAAGGTTATGACCCTTATTCTTATTTAAGCTTATTTCTTCCTCATGGTTAATTTTCTCTCTTAATTACTGTTAACTATTTTCCTCCACTTTTTTCCTCCCTCCCTCCCTTTCTTAGTTTCTAATATCTTCCTCAACCGTTCCATTTTAGGCACTTTTTTCCCTGCCTTAGGGAGCCAGGACATACCCCGGTGGTCGCTGACCCAGTTTTGGAAAGCAGCATCTGAAAGGATTCACTTCGGTTGTTTTTACAACCAGTTAGTTTTTTTCAGGCAGTGAAGAAGGAATATAGAGGGGAAAAGTTCAGTATTGACACTAATGGAGTGACCGCAATTAAGCCCAGCCACCGCATGAGCACACAAGACACTTAGCCAACAGCAGCCAAGCAGTGCTGCGTGTATCTTGTAGATTATTTGGCAAGAAAAGCTACTCACAACTAAAATCTGGCCAAGTGTATTTTTACTATAATTTTTTATTGTTAAGTAGAAGATCATTCTTAGTCTATTTGCTATAATTAGTCTGTATAAAAACAATGCATTAACTTCTGGTTTTGCTTTTCCTTTAAGTGAAAGTTTAAGAAAATAGATTTTTTTCCCCCATCTAAGAAAGAAAGAAAAAAACATGCCATGTGACTCCCCAGGAAAGCCCTGTAGGTTGAGTTTAGCAACTCCCTCTCTACTTTTTATACCAGGTTCCTGTTACCAATGCAATTATTTCATGGCCTTTTGCCTGAATAATTCTCAGCTGCTTCTCCAGAGGAAATGAGTCAGAAGAAATACACTTGGTGTGCCTTTGGAGACTTCTCTTGAGAGCGTGTAAATCCATAAGGCTTCATTAATGCAAGTATTTTGACTTTGCATGTTTTTTCAATATGCTTTTGATAATAAAGTCTGTTTCTGGGATACTTTAAATTTAAAACCATATGATATATGTAAGATATCTATGCTAGAAAGTGGAGAGAAGCAAATGGCCTCCCCTTTCTGTAGCCTCCTACCTGATGTCAGAACCTGGGGGTAGGGTTCTGAGGGATGGTTTAACTCAAGGAGGGTCATGAGAGGCCTCTGTGTTGGAGAGCATTTTGAAAGAGGATTGCTAAGACGTGCAGTGACAACAGCAGGAAAATGTAGGATGGCACTTGACCTTGATCTAGGAGAGAAAGATAGTCCTTGGGACTTTGACTAACTTTGTCCCTATGGGGTGAATTCTGCTTTTGCTGGTCTTAAAAACTGTGGAGTAATTCCAGAATCCAGTTCAATTTGAAAATCGATGGTCTCATTTGATCTGAGATTTATAATGACTCAGCTGATCAAACTTCTAGATTAGGTCTAGATTCGTTTCATTTTTGGTCTGACGAGATATGGCAGTGAGGACACCGCTTGACCCCAGGGCCATCCTGGTCTCCGTCCCTCCAGGCTAGCCAGTGTTAGAGAAGTCCCCAAAGCAGAAGCAGATAGATAGAATGTTGTATTCAACATTCATTCATTTAACAACTGTTTTTTTTTTTTTAATTTTATGTATTTATTTATTTTTCTCCCCCAAAGCCCCAGTACCAAAGCCCCAGTAGATAGTTGTATGTCATAGTTGCACATCCTTCTAGTTGCTGTATGTGGGACGCGGCCTCAGCATGGCCGGAGAAGCGGTGCGTCAGTGCGCACCGGGGATCCGAACCTGGGCCGCCAGCAGCGGAGCACGAACACTTAACCGCTAAGCCACGGGCTGGCCCAACAACTGTTAAACATCAACTCTGCTAAGGGTGGTGACACAACAATCAACCAAGACGAAGATGGGGCTGCTTGGTGGGTGCTGCTAGTGAGGTGAGCTGGCTCCAACCACCAGGCAGGCCAGGAGCTGAGTGAGCTGAAGGCAGAAAGGCCATGAATACTCTTCAAACTTGTTTTACTTGCATACCTCCCTACCAATTTTGGAAAAACTGATACCTTGATGGATTTTTAAAAAAACATCTGAAATCCTCATCATTACATTTAAGTGGTTTCAAAAGATACATTTTGTCATGTCTCATAAATATTGACATTTAAAATAAAAATGTTAATTGTTCTTTTAAATGTATCTAGTGAAATCTTGGTACGACAGAGACTGAGAACTACCATTTTCCATATTTACAAATATCTTAACAAGCTTTGTAACAGTTGGAAATATTATATTACTTCTTTTGCTCCCTGAACTCCATTCTACTCCCATAGAATTTTATCCTAATATGAAAAATTTTTTAGCTTCAGTCTTATTGATCACCCTAATAAATACTTCTCAGCATTTTATGTATAATATGTATTATATTGATACATATGTATATGTTCTTTTTGTTCCATAAGGCTCTAAGAGTTTAATGACCAAATTACACATATATTAGAAATTTTATTTGAACATTTTATTTGAAATACATCTTTCAATGATGAATAGGTACAGTGTTTATGGTGACTTGGTTAAAGAAATTGATTGTCTAAATGTTTCTTTGTTTGGTGGGCAGAGATTTTTACACTCTGCAGTAATACCTCATGTTAAGAATGTAAAGGGTCTGAGATTTTACAAGTCAGCCGGCCACAGTTTCATGGATGCTGGCAGAAGACACGAGACACTCACTACTCACAGCAGTAGCAGTAGCCAGAATATCACCATGTTTGCACTGGTTCCCTGAGCCCCGGTGTGGATGGGCCCAGATGGATGTCTGCTCATGCAACATGTTGCATTTCAGGAAAGGAATTCTGATCTTGGGAAAACCAGATGGTTTATAACAGTCAGTGAACGTGCCTTCCATTTGCCTGTGGGAGACATTATTATCCTGGATGGTAAGTTTCCAAGAGTTGCCATCACCAAGTACCACAAATTGGGCGGCTTAAAACAACAGAAATTTATTGTCTCTCCGTTCTGGAGGCTAGAAGTCTGAAATCAAGGTGTTGGCAGGGCCATGTTCCCTCTGAAAGCTGTAGGGAAATCTTTCCTTGCCTTCCTAGCTTCTGGTGGTTTGCTGGCAATCTTTGGCGTTCCTCGGCTTACAGCTGCGTCACTCCAGTCTCTGCCTTTGTCATCATATGGCGTTCTCTCTGTGTGTCTCTGTGTCTTCACATGGCTGTCTTCTTGTAAGGACACCAGTCTCATTAGGGGCTCACCCTTCTCCAATATGACCTCATATTAACCAAGTACATCTGCAACAACGCTGTTTCCAAATAGAGTCACATCCTGAGCTACTGGGGATTAGGACTTCAACATCTTTTGGTGGGCGTCATAATTCAACCCATAACAGTAAACATGTGTGCTCTTTGCTCTAGATAGAGGGAGACTTTGTGTTCCAAGGATGCTCACAGGATACAAACATCCTTTTGTAAGACAGTCTAGAATTAGGGCAGTTAGTGCCTCACAAGACCTGCAGAAACATGGACAATTATCTCCCATACACCGTGTAAACTTATGGGTGAGGAGTGAGTGTGTTTTTACGTGGGAGAAGAGCAGTTATTAAAGGAGAAGGCAGAAAGAAGCAGCTTAACCTGCTAAAGGGACCGTCACAGATTCATTTTGGGGAAGAGTTCATATAGAAGTTGAGGGTCTGAAATTCATTTCCTTAAAATGGTCCCTATTCTTGTATCTCTTGGGAAATATTCACAAACCCCAGGTAGTAGAATCCCAGTCTGAAGATCACTAAATAAGAGACTTGGAGGTGTATCTGAGTTGCAAGTAGCCACATCCAGGACAGCTTTGAGGTGTTCTTGCTATTGTAATGCCCCTCCATTTTCCCGAACTTGCAGAGAAGTCTTTGCTCAAGGATGCAGTTGGGCTGAGCAATGTCATCAGAGAATTAAAAGAAGGGTCTCTGCCTTCGTTTGGCTAGAAGCAGAATAGGAGTGGGGAGCAGCAGCTGGAGAGAGACTGAGTCCAGGAATTCCAGGGGTCGGTTTGCAGCAGAGCGAGGGGCAGCCTGTGCATAGAGAGCACGGATTGGTGAGGAGACAGACTTGTGGCTGATGCAGCAGACAACTGGGGTGGGGTCCTGATTTCCAGAAATAGTGAGGAGAGGAATTTGTCAAGACCCTGGAATTCCTGCAGTTAAGCAGGATGGGAAGTTGAAGTTTTCTTAAAATGGGTATTCATAGATACATGTGACCTCATTTCACACTCCCATAGGCAAGGTCTGGACATGCCAGTTAAACTTTTTGACCAAATAGTATATGGCCAAATTGATGTGGAGTCATACGGTTCCACAGTAAATCATTAATGCAGACAATGATTTATCTGCATAATTTTTTCAACTATCCTTTTCAATAACAAAGCCAGTTTCTGAGACTGGCTGTTTGTAACCATCTGGCTTAGGAAGTACAGTTGTCCTTGGAAAACTTGAGAAGGTGATTCTTTAAGTATTTTTTTAAATGTTATTTTTAGTTTTAAAAGCAGCCCAAATCTCCAGGAGCAATAATGTTTCATTTTATTAAAGTTGAGCTTTCGCAGTCTAGCTTACTTTTTAAAGGGATGGATGATACCGAGGAAAGGAAGAGAAGTTTCTTATCTGTGTCCTCAGGGAATTAACTTCCAATGAAGTGAGACCTACAGCAGCTAGAGACACCTAGCTTCAAGAAAAATCGTATAGATTTGTCAAACTTCAACTACCCACAGTGAGAATTGTAACAATATTGAAAAATTCTCAACCACTTAGCTGCCGATAATACAATTCTTGGGGAAAATATTAAAGGTTTGGAGGAAATACTTTGAGAAAATACTTGGAGTAGAGTTGGTCTGGTTACCTGCAGGGTTTTCCTTTTGCTTCCCTGGGGGAAAAATTGGGGTGGGCGGGGGAGAGGAGAGAAGGGCTTGCTGGATACAGTAACGAGAGAGGAGCCAAGAGGCTGCACTCTGCAGAACAGGATTGGACCCTCAGATGCACCCTGCAAAGCAGGAGAAAAATGCCTAGGGGAGGTCTTGTGGGGTGTTAGCTGAGAGGCTGCAGTGTAAACCTCTCCTCTCTCCCCGTGAAACCTGTAGTAACTTCTGGAGTAGATTTTTTTGAGGGGTTAAGAAGGAGAAGGAAGGACTTCAAAGGAGGGAAAGAGGACGGTTGACGTCTAAGTTGCATGTTAGCGTGGACAATATTTTCTTTCTTTCTCCTTCCGTTCCTTAAGTTATAGGAAGAAAGGAACAGCAATGTGTTCTTTTGTGGTCAACAAAGATCTCTTTAGTTGTACATCTGCTCAAGGCTTGCTGGCCCATCAGATGGTGATGGTGACTTACATTTGTCATGCATATATATTGATTACATAGGAAGGGGATAATGGAAAGAAAGGCAAAATGTAATCAGTCTTCTATTATTTTCCAGCTTTATTGAGGTATATTCGACAAATACATATATGTTTATTAAGCTTACCATGAAAACCACTTTCCACACGTTACCTAACGAAGGTAATTAGTTTTAATGGAAAAAACACCCGATTTTGAAGGCTTTTATTTCCCTGTTCCATTCTGTGGGCACAACTTTTAAATTTCCTAGTATCTTAGCCTCTTCTGCTTATTCGTTGTCACTTCATATACATCGCATTGAAAGCATCCTTTGTCTTAATTATCTGGAATTAACAAATATTTAGTGAGCGTCAAAAAGGCCCTATATTAGACAATGCTGTGGTTTCCTAATAACCTGGTTGACATTTTGGTAATGTTTTATTTTGTTTTTGGAGCTGGTAGGTTTCTGTTAAATTTTTTTGGACCTCTTTGGAGTCTGAACTCTCTAGAGAGGCTCTATCAAAAGCAGCATAATTACAAAATCTTTCATTTGACAATAAAGACTGAGAATGAGAGTAACGTGGAACTAGCCAGTAGAGGGCAGATGCAAAGCTCCTGAGCTGTGGCTTCATTTCCGTCCTGGCACAGTCGGTGCAATTTGGCTTCTTCAGACAGTGCAAAGCTGAGCAATGCAGGAGTTGTTATAAAAATGACCATTTTTAGTGTTAAAAGTTGGGGCTTTAATGACTACTCTTGTAGAGACAGGTAATCAGACAAGATTTGGTTCAAGAGATGAGTCAGAAACTCTACTGTCATCTCCACTGAATTTTGACCAAGAAATTCCAAACTCTTTTCTCATCTGGTGACTGTGCGGTGAGCTTCGACTGACTCACAACTGTTCACGAGGGACTGTAACCTCGCTGCTGCTTTGTTACTGAGATTTTTTGGTTTGTTCTGAGATTCATGCCCCCTCCTGAAATTATCAGATATGGGGGCCTACCTTGGAGTGTTTGTTTATTTATTTTTTTAAAACTCTTTTTTTTTTTTTTTTTGTGAGGAAGATCAGCCTTGAGCTAACATCCATGCCAATCCTCCTTTTTTTGCTGAGGAAGACCGGCTCTGAGCTAACATCTATTGCCAATCCTCCTCCTTTTTTTTTTTTTTTCACTTTTTCTCCCCAAAGCCCCAGTAGATAGTTGTATGTCATAGTTGCACATCCTTCTAGTTGCTGTATGTGGGATGCCGCCTCAGCATGGCCGGACAAGCGGTGCGTTGGTGCACGCCCAGGATCCGAACCCAGGTGTCCAGTAGCGGAGCGTGAGCACTTAACTGCTAAGCCACAGGGCCGGCCCCTACCTTGGAGTGTTTAGATGGATAAATAGAGAGTACTTCTTAACATTTTTGGAGGGGGAAAGAGGGCCACATACCCTTTGAGTTTGTATTGAAAGTACACTTCATCCCAGAAAAATGTCCACGACCACAAGCAAAATTTGCTTTTATAATTTCAAGGGTTCATGGAAACCCTGTGGGTTCATGTGCCCCCAGGATACAAATCTCTGTTGGAGCAAAACTCTTGCTGAAGTCCACGTAAGCTATTCAGGAGATGCAATAGGTCTTGAAGGTTAGCATTGTACCATAAATAAACACTGAATGTTTTCACCCTGACTTCCTGTAGGCAACTCAGCACTTTCTTTTCCTGACTTGTTCTGCCTTGCTTCCCTGATTTTTTCTTGGTAGCACTCCTCTTCCCGTGACCTTCACTTAAAATGCTGGCAGCACCTTCACTCCTCTCTCTCTCATTCTCAGTGTTCAATCTTCGCAGCGCTCTTGTTTTCAACTCCTTTTTTTCCATTTTCATTGTCGCCCTCTTCTCTTTGGGCTTTTATTAGTCAAGCCTGGATCAGGACTTTAGTCTGGACCCTTCTGTTTCTTTGTATTTCAGTCCATCCTTCTTACATTTACCAGGCGGTCATTTAAAAACCCCGATTTGACTGGGTTTCTCCTGCTCTGATCCTTGCCCCTCTTTTAAAAAAGCTTGGGGCGAGCCCCATGGCATAGTGGTTAAATTCAGCGTGCTCTGCTTCTGTGGCCTAGGTTCATGGGTTTGGATCCCAGCCGTGGACCTACACTGCTCATCAAGCCATGCTGTGGCAGCAACCCACATACCAAATAGAGGAAGATTGGCACAGATGTTAGCTCAGGGCCAGTCTTCCTCACAAAAAACAGAAAAAAAATTCTTGATTAAGTAGCTCCCCAGCGTCTGCTGAAAAAAGTTCAGCTCTGATGATCAAGTTCAGCCTTTTTTCTTTTCCACTGTTTCCTCACATTTCAGTCAAAATGAAATACTTGCCCCACCCTGTATTTTTTCTCTCCTCTAGCCTTTGCTCAGAGTTGTCTTTGTCTAGAATCCTTCCCTAGTCTAGGGGTTCTTAACCTTTTTGGTACGATGGGATCTCTTTGGCAGTCTGTAAAGCCTCTGGACACTTCCTCCAAATATATTTTTTTGTGTGTGAGGAAGATTAGTCCTGAGCTAAGAGCCATGCCAGTCCTCTTCTTTTTGCCACTGGGCTGGCCCCTCTGAATATTTTTAATGCATAAAATTGTATACACAAAATTACAAAGGAAATCAATTATATTGAAATATAGCTATAAAAGTACTTTAAAACCTGTGATATTGTATGTATTCTTCTTTATTAATGCATTTATAAATAGCAGGTTTTAACATTGGTCCTAATAATTATCATAGTAGATTATTGCCCACATCTGCAATGAAAGAAGATGTTAAGTTTCAGTTAGATGTTAGTGAAAATAAAGTTGTATTTCTTTCCTCATCCAACTTCATAGACCCAGATTGAGAGTCTTAAATCTAGATCACTCATTCTCAACCTAGAGTATGTATCAGAATCACCTGGATGCTAAACATGGCACGCTAAGCCTCATGTCTGATTTAGTAGGTCAAGGGTAGACCTCGGAATTTGCATTTTTAACAGGTTCCCAGGTGTTGCTGATGTTGCAGGCACGGGATCTACACTTCAAAAACCTCTGATCTAGACTAGATCATTACCTCATGCCATCCTTACCTACCAAAATCTTATGCCTCCCTAAACCCAGAAGAAGTCCACCTTATCCCCTCTATCAGGAGAGATTCCTTCCCCTTCAAGAGATCTCTTCCCCTTCACTCTTGCTTCAATTTGTTCATACCACTCTCACAATGTTTAGCTTTTTTGCTTTGTTTTATGGTCACTGGGGTTCAATGTGGCTGGCCCCCACATGAAACGTGTCTCAATTTGTGGAAGGGAAGAGTGAGAAAGGGAGGGAAACTCCGGTGGAGGACTCCTCATTAGGAAAACTTACCTAGCTGCATAGAAATTAGTAATGAAAGAGAACACCTGGTTTATTCACTTAACACATTTCCTGGGTGCCACACCCTGAAATATCCTTCATCCTGATTTTAAGTTATAACAAAATAGGTTACATGTTGGGCCCTCCAGCAAAATTTCAGAAAGCTGTCCATCGGCCCGCAGTAATTGCATAGTATAGGAGTGTCGTAGATCAGAACCCTTGGGGTGGGTCTGAATTTTCCACAAGGCTTCAGTGTAGTAGTCTGGAGTTCTTGTTGCAGACAGGACAAACCCAGTGGGGCCTTTAGTACAGTCTGGCTTACCTATAGCTGATCAAACCTCCTATCTAACGAGTGTCTATAGTTTGGAGTCAGCTTGGGAGGAGACAGAATTAGGTAAGTGTTGTGTTGCGGGATTCTGATTGCATCCCTGTATGGTTTGCTTCTTCACGGTCTCGCTCTATTTTTCTCCTTCTCTTCCTCCCTCCCTCTATTCTGCTTCCCTTCCTTTCCTCTTTTTAATCCAGTGACTAGGACAGTGATTGTCTAGGTTGGAGGTTGATCTCCAGGGGCTTGTGATGTTCCTCTTCCAAACTGAAAATTCTGAGACTCTGTAAAACAGATCCACAGTAGGACGTTCTCCCTTGCGATGAAGCCATTGTGTTTGTGGTATTGTTGGTTCCTATGCTTTGAATCTTATTTATTTGGCAGAGACCATACCTTTGTGAAGAAGAAGCATGTTCCGAGAATTCAGCTCAGGTCTTCTGTCTTTACTTGCTCTTCTTGTATGAACTGTGGAATCTTAGTTATTCTTTCACATTCAAGTAACGAATATAACAGCAAAATAGTAATTATTAACAGTGATGACGATAAACATTTGTGTGTAATGCTTTTCAGTTCTGAATGGCTTTGAGGAGATGAATGTGGTCTGTTAATGTTAGTCATTCTGCTTGTGTTATTCCTTGTCTTGGGTCAGAGCGTTTCCTTTGGATGGTAAACTCTGTTCTAGCCATGTGGAAGGGCTCACTTTAGTAGTTATTGAAGTTTTTTCCCTATGAGACATAGTTCTAAACTTCTCATTCATTCTTTTTGGGTTACATCTGTTCCCTTGGTGCTAGCTGTACATCAGGTTCTATGCTCTTATATGCATTTAAAACCGATTTATCTTCCTATTGTGGCTACATAGGAAACCACCTTTACTAAATTCTTTCCTCGGAGGGAAACACTGAAATTTTCTGAAGGCTTAGAACAGATCTGAGAATAAAACCCTGATCTTCATAGTGGCATCCTGCCAGGTAATTCTGCAGTTACTCTGAACTCTTATGTCCCTAAGACGGTGGACTAACTATGGTAGCCAACGTTTATTGAGTGCTTGCTATGTATTAGGCACTATGAGAAGCACTTTATATGCTTCGTCTTAATCTTCCAACTGTCATGTATGGTGGGAAACTAATAAATTCCATTTTTCAGGTGGGGAAACTGAGGCACAGAGTACTTAAGTAACCTGCCCCAAATTATACAGCTAGTAAGGAGACAAAGCAGGGAGTGGAATCTGCCTGATATGACTTCAGAACCTGAATTCCTAACCACTACTTTCCACTGTTAAGTACTCAGGGATGAGTCAGGCAGTACCTGCCTTGGAGACGTTTACAATCTGAAGATGTGGATGTTCGGGTAGAGGTTGCCCCTGCACGCACATCTCTGTGGTTACTTTCTGAATATTCTGGATGGGTTTCTATAGTTTTGTGTGTATGACTAGACTAAAGATCCAGTGGCTGGGTCTTATATCCCTTTTTGCCTAGTGCTGGCCGTATAGATGGTGCTCAAGAACGGTTTGTTGAGTTGAAATCCTCTTTATTTTAATCCCAAACCAAACTAAATTCCCTTTATCATCCCCAACCAAAAACAAAAGAATCGGTTTCCATGTATAGATTTAAAGTAAAATTGTACTAATTAGGGAACGTAGCCTGAGGTAGGACATGGTTAGTGATCTAAGGATTTATTTTTTAGTAGGTACTGCGGTTTGAGTGCTGTCAGGAACGTGCAGCCTGCCCCCTTCCCCAGCCTCATCTCATGCGTTCTTCCCTGGCTCTCTTTGGGCCCCTGGGACAGTCCATGCTGTTCCCTGTGTCTTGAATGCTCTTCCTTACCATCCCTCCTGTGTCTCCCCCTCATCCCTTTGTCCTCCAGCCCTCATCTCAACCACCACTTCCTCCAGAAGCCTGCGCTCTTCTCTGCTCAGCCTTGCTCAATCTCCTTTGGCTGGGGGCTATCCAGTTCCTCCATTCAGAGCCCTGATCTCTTTTAGAAATGGATGGCCTTTCATTTCCGGCTGACTCTCTGCTCTGTAAACTTCCCAAGGCCGCAGGCCGAGCTCGTTTTTGCTAAGCTTTGTATTTCCAGCCTTTAGCACAGTGGCTGGGACGCAACATGCACCGGTGGCGGTGCCAAGGCATGCCGGGGGTTGGGACTCTCCCATAATTTCCATCATCCCACACAAAATAGCTCTATTCTTGGATACAGACACTTGCCATTTCCTCAATCTTCTGTAAAACGTGAATGCCAGCTCCACAAGGGCAGGGCTTGTTGACTGTTCTCACGTGTATCTTGAGCATCTGGAAGAGTGTCTCCCAGGGAGCAGGTGCTCCGAAATATTTATTGAATTACTAAAGCCTTCTTGAGAAAATGGCGTTTTCATTGATCTGTAACATTCAGTTGTACATGCTCTGCAAACTCAGTTTCAAGACAAGTCGCCTCCTTCCATCTCCAACTCCCTGCCTTCTAACTACATTGCACTTTCAAGCCCTTCACTTTAGAAACGTGAGTGTTGCCACTGGTAGGTTCTCAATATTTTATGGGAGCCCAGAACTGGAAAATATCAAGGACTTTTCCCAACACTACACACCTAGCAGAAGCATGGTCCAGCTAGAGAGAGGGTAGGCTGAGGGAGGAATAGATTTCCCAAGGTGTCTCTGCTTCCAGGAGCATGCTAGGAATGTTCGTGAATACATAAGCAGTTTGCTTTGAGCAAGTAGCGAGCAAGAACATCAGCTGGAAAGTGTCTTTCTTTTAAAAGTTCAACAGCTTTTTGAAAGAACAGCATTTTTTAAAACCCATTTTTGCGTTGTAAATAGTAATTTATGTGCATATGTAAATAAGAGCCAGCCACATGCACGAATCCTTTCCCCCTCTGTTATTTCACAGGAGTGTCACTCTCCATCCTCAAAGTTTCCTTGGAGTTCAGCTCTTCAGTGGCCTCATTAAACAAAGAAGGCAGCTTGCTGTCACCAGCGACCAACATCTGGATTTAGCTGTGGCTAGCGTGCCTTGTTGCTATAACAGAGGAGATGGCCTCGTTAAGCTGCAAGGCATGGTGAAGGGTGTGGCTGTCAGATATTACCACACTTTTGGAAAATTGGAAAACACATGGTCTCTAATTTAGCAGTGACATGTGGGAGTACAATTATTATACACTTCTTGAAATTATCTTATTCCAAAAAAAAAACATTTGGTTTTAGGGAAACACATTGGAAGGCTAGAAATAGGTCAATGTGATTGCAGAACAGCCCCTTCAGCATTGTTGTGCGGCTCCTAATGGCTTCCAATGGTCACCCAATCAGGAGCTTGTCTTTAGACTAATGCTATTCAGCGGGTTACTATGGCAATGATGGAGTACTGGTTGTCATGGCAATGAAATGGAAATTTGGGGGACCAATTTCTTTAGAGGAGGTGGATTCATTAAGCCCTGTCTTTCCTTAAAACTTGACCATATTTTAGAGTCCTTTTAAAAGGGGTCTATTGGCAAACTCTGTGCATACATTTCAGGATTTATATTATCTTTTCTTATTCTTAGATCACATAGCTTAAGTCTTTTCAACTCTAAGATGAGAATAGACACCCTACCATCCCCCACCCCCCCACACACAGTCTTTTATAGCTCATATTAAAGAATGACACTGCAGAAGCTAGGTTTCTTTTTATCACCCTAAAAGTGTTTCTGCAAACTCCATTCCTCCCAAGTTAATCTGGTATGAAATAGAATAGGGTCAAAATAAATATAATGGACTATAAATGATAAAGGATACTTTTTTCCCACCTTTATTGAGGTATGATTGATGTAAAAATTGCATATATTTAAGGGGTACAATGTGATGAGTTGATATACATATCCATTGTGAAATGATTACCACAATCAAGCTAATTAACACACCCAGCACCTCACATAGTTATCTTTTTTGCGTGTGTGGTAAGAACACTTAAGATCTACTCTCAGCATGTTTCAAGTATATAATATATTATTACTAACTACAGTCACCATGCTGTACATTAGATCCCCAGAGCTTACTCATCTTACAACTAAAAATTTGTACCCTTTGACCAACGTGTCCCCATTTCCCTTACCCCTAGCCCCTGGCAACCACCATTTTACTCTCTGCTTCTGTAAGTTCAACTTTTTCAGATTCCACATAATATAGAGGAGACTATTACCGATTCAATCCAATCACCTATTCCTCACTGATATATTTATTAGCATCATACTTTGAAGCGAATCCTTTTGAGAAGCAGCAGGAGCCTGGTTCTTCTTCCCTCCTGGTGCTGGTGGAGGCTTCGTTCCTCTTTGCTTGGAGTCCACCGTGTGGGATCATCAATGGGAAATGTGTGTTGTTCACATGTTACATAGATGTGATGGACCTTTGTCTTGAATGCTCTCAAGGAGCTAATTTAGATGCTCATTTTTGGGTTCTGGAAAAGAAAGAGTGGTAATATTAAATAGTTTGGCTCAAGTTGGGGCTCATTAGAGAATTTAGAGAAAATATATTGGAACAAATCTGAATTCATGAACCTTTCAGTTTTTCTGAGATGACTTTTGGTATATAAACATGAACTCTGTGGAACAGGCTTTTTGTTGTGTTTTTATATTGAGAGTTTGCTACTATAAAATTTTTACCTGTTAGGACACTGATTCTCAAACTCTATTGTGCAGGAAAATCCCCTGGAAAGTGTGTAAAATGCAGGTTACTGGACCCCATTCCAGATCTTTTTTATTTTTTTACTGAGCTGTAATTGCCATATAACATTGTATTAGGTTCAGGTGTACACATAATGATTCAGTATTTTTATATATTGTGAAATGATCACCACAATAAGCATTCCAGACCTATTGATTCAGATTTTTTGGGATGGAGCCTATGAATTTGTATTTACGCAAATATCCCAGATGGTTTTGAGGCAGTCTGTGGTCCAAATGACCGTTAACTAACTGAAGTGGAGGAAAAGGTTCCTCAGGTGAAGGGCGTAGGATGATGATGTGGAGGGAATCATCCTCTCTCTGCTCTTGCCTCCTTCAGTCCGCCTTCCTGGAGGACTGGTCAGTCTGTTTGTTTGTTTGTTTATTTGTGGTGACATTGGTTTATAACATTGTATAAATTTCAGGTGTACATCATTATGCTTCTATTTCTGCATGGATTACATCCTGTTCTCATGTTCACCACCCAAATACTAATTACATACATCACCACACACATGTGCGCGATTAGCCCTTTCGCCCTCCTCCCTCCCCCCTTCCCCTCTGGTAACCACCAATCCAATCTCTGTCTCTATGTGTTTGTTGTTGTTATTATCTACTACTTAATGAGGAGAGCACCTCAGCTTTCGCCAACACGCACGAGGGCTCCTTCCTCCAAATAATCAATTGGAGTGGCGCTGTGATGCTCTTTCTTCCCTCCAGCAGACATTCCTGGTGATATTTTTTTCTGATAGATTTGTTTCTTATAAGTTGATTAGGAGCCCTGAACACACCTAGTCTGCCCAACCAAGATGAGCTGTTCTTACCTCATTAGTGCCTCTTCACTTCCTGCTGGGACCTTCCAGGATGGCGTCATACAGCTGTCATTGGCTTCACTTCTTTTGGCTGAAGTCCATCAGCCATAGCTTCTTTGACGGCAAAGGGAGCTATTTTGATAAACCCAAGACATTAGTTAGGATACAGATTCATCTCCTGTAACAGAGGCCAAAATAACAGAACTTCAGTTGGATAGGAATGGTGCTCACAGAATGGCGGCGTTGGCATGACCTGAGGGTGGAGTTTTTAGCCTCTTGACGTCAAAAGGTCGCCTATCAGACATCTGCACAGGCCCAGTTGATGGGTTGGTGGTCTCAACTGGCCTGAGGTGGACAAGGGGTTCTAATTCCTGAAAAACGGCTCAAACACCCATTACCATGGTGACCCAGGCTCCAGGGAGATGTTATCTACAGGAACCTAGTGGGAGTCAGAGAGCATATTGCCTAAACAGCACAGTTAACAATGGGTGGGTAAACAGCTAAAAGCTGTAACCAGTAATTGCAAAAAGGAAAAAAACTTGAGTTCCTAGCTACTTAATCATCAATGGCTAACTGCTGGTTTGACAGTCAAGCTGGGTTTGTTGCTGTTTCTCAAACATTTCAGGCATGCTCCTCACTCAGCGCCTTTGTACTTGTTCCCTCTGCTGAGAAAACTCTTAGAAATTGCTTAGCTATCAGGTGGTGTGTCTTCTCCCCTCACTGAGGTCATTTTCTCAAGGAGGCTTTCCCTGACCCCCAGCCTCGAGCAGTGCCCCCTGCTCTCTACCTTCCTCTACTCTCCGTGATGGCATTACCTCTGGCCATTATCAAGTGTAAAAATCCTTATGAACACTTCAGGTTATAAACGGTCTTACTTCAGTCATTTATAATGTTTCGTCGCTTATAAATAATATCAACGTCAAATTTAATTTGAATTAACATTGTCCTTCCCAGCTCCAGCTGGCCGCGGAGGGGAAGCTGAGATCAGGGAGAGGAGGAGTCAGGGAGAAGAGCGAAGGGAGCAGGCAAGTTCTCACTTGATTAGCCTTGTCTGCTTACACTGGCATTGTGTTTAAGCCAGCGTTAAAAAACGGACTCTCTCCTTAAAGAAGGGCTTTGATGACTTTTCAAAGACACACCTCCTCAACCCCATCAGCTCTGCAGGATCCCTCTCCAGCCAGCATCCTCTTAATACATTTTTCTTTCAGCTGTTTGCTTACTACTACCTTAGTGCTTAGGAATCCAGCTCCATCCTGCTAGGTTCTGTTCTTCCTCCAGGCACTCCTTTGACCAAGACACTACTTCGTCCTCCTCTTGCTTAGAGCTGGGTGCAATCATGCATCCCTTGCCCTGGCAGACTGTGGAAGTGCATTGTGTCCCTCAACCGCAGGAGATTATATCTGACTTTCTTGGGGATCACCATTGATGCCCTTCTTACTAGGGTTGAGGTGAGGACCAGGCCCCCCACTCTTCCCCTTTGAGGGGAGCTCACAGCACACCCACACTTCTCTCCAAAAATCCTCTTCATATATCCTGCTCCTAATAGCCATAGGCTGTATATCACCAGAGGAGAGGGAGGCATTCATGAGCTTTTAGTGAAATCCTTTGAAAATTTGCATGTTAATTTGGTCTCCTGCATTAGGATATGTTTTGATCCCTTAGTGGAGCTCCCATTTTCATTTCCTGTTACAGAGCAGTAAATGGTATGAAGAAGATAAGGCAAGAGAATTGACTAAAGGGGATTAGGAGGTGCCGTTTTATTTTATTTTATTGCAGGGTAAAAAGCATTTAAAATTTATTTAATTTGGAAAGGTAATACAGTCACATGAATCAGACATAAAAATGTATAAAAAAGTATTTAGCAAAAGTCTCCTTCCCATCTCTGTCCCCCATCTGCCTGGTTCTCTCCATTCATCCTGACTAGGTAACCTCTGTAAACACTTCTGTGTGTGTCCTCACAGAGTTTCTTTATATAAACAAGCAAATACAAGCATATGTTCTTTTTTTGACCCCTTCTTACACAAATGGTAGCACACCACATACACTGTCTTGCACTCTACTTTTTTACGCAATCATGTATCTTGGAGAGTTTCCATACCAGGACTTGGAGATCTTCCTCATTCTCCTTTATAGCTGCAAAGTAAGTAGTCCATTGTATAAAGGTTCTGTAATTTATTTAACCTGTCCCCTATTGAGGAACACTTGGGTTGTTTGCAGTCTTTTGTTATTCCACATAATGTTGCAATGAATAACTTTATTCATATGTCATTTCCCATGAGTGTGAATCTATTTGTAGGATAGCTTTCTACAGCTGGAATTACTGGGCCAAAGGGAATATGTGTTCATGATTTTGATCACTATTGCCAAATCGCCCTGCAAAGGGGCAGAACAAATTTACCTCCCATCAGCCTGTATCCAGCATGTTAATTTAGCAGGGTTGTTGGGGTGGCTTCTCTGCAGAGTTGACATTTCAGCAGCATTCTGAGTATCAAAAAGGAGCCATCTGTGTGAAAATCTAAGGGAAGTCATTCCAGGTCGAGGGAGCTGGGGTAAAGGTCTGAGGCAGAAGGAAGTTCAGCACGTTGGAGGAACAGCAAAACTGCCAGTGGTGGGGTGTGTCATGAATGAGGGGGGTGGTGAGCAAGATGGGGTGGAAGGATTTAGCAGAAGCCAGATCATGTAGCTCCATGGATTTTATCCAAAGTGGCATGGGAAGTCATCAGAGGGGGCTTAAGTGGGGAAGGGAGATGAATGTGTTTTCCATTTGAGAAAATTATTGACTGCTTTTTAAAATTTAAATTTAAAAAATGTCTTTAGCTGTCTGTCTTGCTCATCAGAGCAGACCAAATTCTTAAGTGCAACATAAACATCCTTCCTAAAAGCTCTTCTCAGCAAAGATCTAAGAAAACTGTAGATGCACAGGGGATTAAAGACAAGCCAACTTTGGTGAGGTGCGTAGAGCTAAGTCACACTATATAGATCCATGCTTTAGGTACATTTAAAAAAAAGGAAAAGCATGCCAATATAAACAGTGAAGGCCTAGAACCACTATGAACTCAGTCTTTCCTCCAGCTGCATGCAGAAACTTAACATTAATGTTTTTATCACTCATTCCCTTCCCTGGGTACTAGATTCCTCAACTCAGGAAGGAGGCAAGGATTTCCTAGTTCTTGGGAGTACTTATCCTGACTCCAGCGTACGTAATTCTTCCTTTTGTTTTCCATATCACTAATATCGTGGCAAAGGGACAAATAGAAAACTTGCACGTTAACAAGTTAAAACTTAATATATCTTGCACAGTTTAAAATAACAATTTTAAGTCAACTCTCTAGGACTTTCGCCAGAAGAGCTGGAAATGAGAAAATGATTTCTTCTTTCCTGACAGCTGGACAAATTAGCAAATGATCACCACCAAATAAATGCTGAGGGAAAGTTAGTTCCTTCACCCACTAGGCCCAGCTATGGCATATGTATTAATATGCATTGCCTTTAGCATCTGTCTTTACTGAAATGCTTATTTACTCCTTCAGTAAAATAGTTTGGACATCTCACTCGTGTCCAACAGGTGCCTCTGTGTGTTTGTGTCAGTGTGGCCCATTTTAGATTTGCTACTTCTGAGGACACTGCTGCCTTGGCACCTGGGTCTGCTTTGAGAGCAGGGACTTGTCCAGCGCTGTGCCTTGGCATAACTCTCAAAGGCCAGCATCTACTCAGCTGTTGGGGCCTCTCTGCTCCAGTTGGTGTATTGATCCTGGACAGAGCCAGGCAACGTCTGCATCCCCCGAGCTACTTGGAAACAAGAAGGAACCCTTCCAAGGGGGAGGAAGGGGAGCCTCGGAGAGAATAGATGGACTTCTGGAAATTCTACTCTGACTGGCAGTTGGGGTTGGGGCTCAGGCAACTGAACTCTAGGAATGTAATAAGGACGAACTGTACCCTCAAACTGGGTGGCTTAACAGTTACCTTTTCTCTTCACTGGGACCAGTACTTCCACGTCTAAAACTTCCTGGTAATTATTTTATAGATCTTTTCCCCTCATCCTGCATTGTCAAGACTCAATTATAATATCTTCATTCTAAATATATTTCTCAATTCCAGTAGACTTTTAAAACTCGTGACCTGCATTTGACCTGCATATGAATTCCTATTTTGAAATTTCCTCTATTTAATGTAAATTATTCCCAGAGCCCACAGGTGATTTTTTTCAGCACATAATCAGATACATTCGAACCTCTCTTTCCCCACGTAGATCACTGAGGACACTTGGTTCTCTGGCTATGAAACTTACTATTTTTTCTTCATTAACATACTTCCATTCTCAACAAGCTATATTATAGCTTTTCTTTTTCCAAGTGGAAATTTATGAGCTATTATGGATGATCATTTTACTTATTCATTTTGGTCAGGTATTTTATTTATTCACTAAGCATTTGTTATTGTGTATTTTGCTTTACACCACGCTAAACAAGTTTTCCTTGTTTCTGATCCACTTTACTTTTTTTCTTTAAAAAATTTTTTTTGTTGTTAAAAAAAGGAAAACTAAAATACCTCCAAGATAAAATGAAACAACTTTCTCCCACTGTTTTGCTCCTAAATGCTAAAGTGATTAAACTAAATAAAGCAAAGATAAGTTCTGGTGGTGTCTTTTCCAACCCATCGTCTCTGGAGGTAGCAAATGGGATGCTCACATCCTCTGATGTAGATAGATACCATTTTACAACTGTTGTGGTCTGCAGCATTTGGGAAATTCTCGTTGGTTAAATAATAACTGGGTCTGGACCAGCACTTATCTCTTTAACATTTAGGGGTCTGTTTACTCTACCTTCGAGAATAATTATTTTACCTTTATTGGGAAGAAAACTCTTTCTGAATACATGCGTCAGTTAGGGCTTTCATTGCAAGCAACAGAAACCAACTCTGGCTGATTTAACCAGAAAAGATTTTGTTAAGAGGCTAAAGGAGGGGCTTCTGTTTAAAGGTAGTGACTCGAAGACAGACATTTACCTCTGCTGCCTCCCGACACCTGTCTAAATCACAATAAAGGGCGTTAAAAAAAAAAGACATAAACACACAAGTTGAAGAGAATGAGAGAGATAACAACAGTAACAAAGTTTTGGAAGCGACAAAGGAGACAGAGTAAACTATTTAGCATCTGGAGAAAGCTGAATCCCAGCTAGAAAACTGACTTGCGCTAAAGAAACTTCTCAAAGGCTCGGAAATTGATTGTACCTAGTGCTTCTGTGAGGTGAGGCTGAAACAGGGAGATTTGTAGATATAAGAAGCAGTTAGGTTCTAATATTTTTTCCAACTCAATGTGGCCAGGTAAATATGCCCCTCCCTGCACTAGCAAAAGATTGGAGACTTTCCCCCACGAGGGAGCAAAGCAGAGTGCATTGGTAAGAATAACGTTAGGCTCTATTCTAAAAAAAGAATAAAGTTATGCTTTATTCTGACATAGAGACTTGAGAACGATTCAGTGGCTTAAAGGAGCTACCAGTTTATTTCTTCTTATGTAAGAGCTTTCAATCAGCTTTTTTTGCTAATTGAGATAGAATTCACATATCACACTATTCACCACTTTAACGGGTTCAATTCAGTGGTTTTTAGTATATTCAAAGAGTTGTGCAACCATCACCAAAATCAATTTTAGAACATTTCATCAAGTCCTCAAGACATCCTAAACCCATTAGTACTCATTCATCTCCCCCAACTCCTTCCCCCAGCCCTAGGCAACCACGAATCTACTTTCTGTCTCTATAGATTTGCCCATTCTGGACAGTTCATATAAATGGAATTGTGTTTTCCAAGTTCATCCATGTTGTAGCATGTATCAGTACTTGATTCCTTTTTATTGCTGGGTAATGTTCCATTGTATGGATATCCTACCCCTCCCTGGCTGCCCCTTCTCAGCCTCCTCTGTTAATCCTCATTCCACGAAAGCTCTACAAGTGGGGGCTCTCCAGGGCTTAGTCCTGGGCTCTCTTCCTTTCTCTTCTATCTCTGTTTTTAGGAGATCTCCTCCAGTCCCATAGCTTTAAATACCAAATTTACATCTTCTGGCCAGAAATCCCGCCTTGACCTTCAAATCCAATTGCCTCCTAGATTTCTCCACTTGGAAGTCTAACAGCCATCTTAATTTTATTTATTTATTTTTTTCCCCCCAAAGCCCCAGTAGATAGTTGTATGTCGTAGTTGCACATCCTTCCAGTTGCTCCACATGGGATGTGGCCTCAGCACGGCCGGAGAAGCGGTGCGTCAGTGCGCACCTGGGATTCGAACCCCGGGCCGCCAGCAGTGGAGCGCGCGCACTTAACCGCCAAGCCATGGGGCCGGCCCTAACAGCCATCTTAAATTAAGTAAGTTCAAACCTGGATTCTTGGTTGCACCCCCTGGCTGACCTCCTCCTCTCCTCAGTCTCTCCTTTCCAAGGAAGTGTCAAAATCGTCCACCCAGTTGCTCTAAGAATAAAACCTAGGACCCGTTCTTGATTCTTCCTTTCTCTTTATCCCCATATCCAATTCATCTGCAAATCCTGTTGACTTTTTTTTAAAATTAATTAATTTATTTTTTTGTTTATTGCAGTGACATTGGTTTATAACATTGTATAAATTTCAGGTGTACATCATTATACTTCTATTTCTGCATAGATTACATCATGTTCACCACCCAAATACTAATTACAACCCATCACCGCACACATGTGCTGAATTATCCCTTTCGCCCTCCTCCCTCCCCCCTTCCCCTCTGGTAACCACCAGTCCAATCTCTGTCTCTAAGTGTTTGTTTATTGTTGTTATTATCTACTACTTAGTGAAGGAAATCATACGGTATTTGACCTTCTCCCTCTGACTTATTTCACTTTGCATAATACCCTCAATGTCCATCCATGTTGTCACAAATGGCTGGATTTCATCGTTTCTTATGGCTGAGTAGTATTCCATTGTGTATATATACCACATCTTCTTTATCCATTCGTCCCTTGATGGGCACTTAGGTTGCTTCCAAGTCTTGGCTATTGTGAATAATGCTGCAATGAACACAGTGGTGCATGTATCTTTAAGCATTGGTGTTTTCAAGTTCTTTGGATAAATACCCAGCAGTGGAATAGCTGGATCATATGGTAGTTCTATCCTTGATTTTTTGAGGAATCTCCTTACTGTTTTCCAGAGTGGCTGCACCAGTTTGCACTCCCACCAGCAGTGTATGAGAGTTCCCTTCTCTCCACATCCTCTCCAACACATGTTGTTTCCTGTCTTGTTAATTATAGCCGTTCTGAGGGGCGTGAGGGGATATCCCTGTTGACTTTAATTCTAAAACTTACCCGAAATCCATCCTTTCCTCTCCATCTACAAGGCTATCTAGTTCAAGCCACTCTCATCTCCTGCTGTTGCTTCTTTTTTTTTTTTTCTGGGGGGAAGATCAGCCCTGAGCTAACATCTGCCGCCAATCCTCCTCTTTTTGCTGAGGAAGACTGGCTCTGGGCTAACATCCGTGCCCATCTTCCTCCACTTTATATGGGACGCCGCCACAGCACGGCCTGACAAGCGGTACAAAGGTGCGCACCCGGGATCTGAACCCCGGGCCGCCAGCAGTGGAGTACAAGCACTTAACTGTTGTGCCACGGGGCGGGCCCCCTGTTGCTTCTTATTTTTTTTTTATTTTTTATTTTTTTTGTGAGGAAGACCAGCTCTGAGCTAACATCTATTGCCAATCCTCCTCCTTTTTTCTCCCAGAGCCCCAGTAGATAGTTGTATGTCATAGTTGCACATCCTTCTAGTTGCTGTATGTGGGACGCGGCCTCAGCATGGCCGGAGAAGCGGTGCATCGGTGCGCACCCGGGATCTGAACCCGGGCCGCCAGTAGCGGAGCACGCACGCTTAACCGCTAAGCCATGGGGCCCCTGTTGCTTCTTAATTGTGATCTCTCACTTCACTCTTGCCATTTCCTCCCAACTTCCCCCCCCTAATAATTCTGAAAGCATCTAGAGTGATCTGTTTTCTTATTGTGGTAAAAAACACATATAAAATTTACCATCATAACCACTTTTAAGTGTATAGTACGGTAGTGTTAGCTATATGTACATTGTTGGGCAACAGATCTCTAGAACTTTTTCATCTTGCAAAACTGAAACCCTTTATCCACTGAGCAACAACTCCCCTTTTCCTTCTTCCTCTAGCCCCTTGGCAGCTTTCTGTTTCTGCTTTCTGTTTCTGAGTCTGCCTACTTTAGATACCTCATGTAAGTGGAATCATACAGTATGTAAGTGGAATCATACAGTATTTGTCTTTTTGTGAGTAGCTTATTTCACTTGGCATAATGTCTTCAAGGTTCATCCATGTTGTAGCATGTGTCAGGTTTTCCTTCCTTTTTAAGGCTGATTAATATTCCATTGTATGCATATACCACATTTTCTTTATCCATTCATCTGTCAATCGACATTTAAGTTGTTTCCACATCTTGGCTATTGTGAATAATGCTGCAATAAACATGAGAGTAGGATCCTGTTATAAATTCTTTTGGATATGTACCCAGAAGTGGTATTGCTGGATCATATGGTAATTCTATTTTTAATTTTTTGAGGAACCACCATACTGTTTTCCACAGCAGCTGTACCATTTTACATTCCCACCAACAGTGTATAAAAATTTCAACTTCTCCACATCCTTGCCAACACTCGTTATTTTCTTTTTCTTTATAATGGCCGTCCCAACAGGTACAGGGTGATATCTCATTGTGGTTTTGCAGGGTGATTTTATGAAAACATCAATGATGTCACTTTCCTGCCTAGAACCTTCCACTGGCTTTCCTTGCACTCAGAATGACATCTAAGTATTATCCAAAGAATATGAAAACACTTATACACTATGTTCATTGCAGCATTGCTCACAATAGCCAAGACATGGAAAGTGCCCATCAACGCATGAATGAATAAAGAAGATGTGGTGTATATATACAATGGAATACTACTCAGCCATAAAAAGGCGAAATCTTGCCATTTGTGACAATATGGATGGACCTTGAGGGTATTATGCTAAGTGAAATAAGTCAGACAGAGAAAGACAAATCCCGTATGATTTCACTCATATGTGGAAGATAACCAACAAAACAAAGAAATGCATAGGCACAAAGAACAGACTGGTGGTTACCAGACGGAAAGAAGGGAGAGAGGAGGGGAAAAGAGATAAAGGGGAACATTTGTATGTTGATGGACGGAAACTAGACTTTTGGTGGTGAACACGATTGAACTCTAATGATGTACACTTGAAATCTATATAATATATAAACCAATATTACTTCAATTAAAAAACAAAAAACCACCCTTTGAGCCCTTCCATTCCCCCCAAAAAGAATGACATCTAACTACCTTACTTTGGCCTCCAAGGCCGTCCAAAATCTGGGCTCTGCCCACTCTCTAGCCTTCAACTTCATTTCCAGTTCTTGCTCACAGAGCTCTAGTGATGGTGATCTTCTTTTGACCCCCTAACCGCTCTGAGCACGCCCTTTTCATGGGGCATTTACATGAGCAGTTCCCTCCGCCCAGCCAAGTCTTTCTGTTTCTTTTCACATGGCTGGTTCCTTCTCGTCATGCAGATCTCAGCTCAGATTTTACGTCCTCAGAGGTGACATTCAAGCTGTCCCATCTAAAGTCCCCTCCCAGACACTCTCAATCATATCACCCTGTTCTGTTTCACTTTTGCTTTCTATAGCAGTTATTAGCACCTGAAATTATTTTGCTGAAATGGTTGTTGGCTTGTTATTTGACTAGGAAATACGCTTCATGAGACCAGGAAGCCTGTATGTCTGGTTCACAGCCATATCCCCGAACAGAGCCTGATTGAATGCAAGTGCAGTGCAGTGGGAGTGTGGAGGAGGGAGCAGTGAATGCCAGCTGAGAGGTCTGGGGAATGCTTCACAGCGGATGTAACATTTTGGTTGGGTTTTGAAGGATGAGCATTATTTCAACAGGCAGATATCAGAGTGAGGTAGGGGACAGGCTGAGTGATGGCCTGAGGTATGCCGAGGGAGCATGTAGCCCAGCACGTTCAGGGAAAGGTAACCTAATAGGCTGAAGGTAAAGGCTTTTGGGAGGACGTGGTGGGCAGGAAGGCTGAAATGGGAGACTGCGGAGGACGGCAGATATGGAATTCATCTCAGTTTCACTGATTTGCTATTTAGCAATGTGTTAGGTTTGAAGATACAAAGATGAAGAAGACAAAGTTCCAGGCCTGCAGTGGGGAGCCAGGTATGGCTTTTGAGCAGGAAAATACACGAGCATCCCACAGGGTCAGAATGCAGCAGTGGTTACAAGCATAGCCTCTGGCACCAGGTGACTCCTGGCTCTGCACTGGCCAGCTCTGTGACCTCAGCAAGTTCTTAACCTCTTTTGGCTTAATTTTCTCATCTGTAAGGATGATACAAGTTGTAGCTCTCTCTTGGCTTTCTTGTAAGGATTAAATTAATTACCATTTGTAGAATGGTGTCTGGCACTCAACACAAGTTAGCTATTATCATGTAACGTGTCTAAAACAATGTCTGGTAGATAGCAAGTTTTCTTACTATGCTTGTTAGGTTTTTTCTTTTAAAGAAAGATGATCAGCAGGAGTGTAGATTAGATAATCATTGAAAAGGAGAGACAATAGACCCAGGAAAACTACGGAGGAGGCTACTGCAACAGTTGAGGCAAAAAGGAATGAACTGGGTTAAAGTGGAGATAAAAACCAGTACAACAGATTGGATATGTTGGGAACAGAATATGTTTTGAAATGCAAGAAAGTGGATTTAATTTTTGGGACTGTTGAGTCGAAGGTGCCTGAGGAAACTCGCTGTCTGCTGATATTCAGCTGAAACACCAGGGAGGGAGACATCTGAGACTGAGGACAAAGAGGTGAGTAAAACAGGAATTTTCACTCTGGGAGTGTGGGGGTGCACTCTAACAAAGACTTCGGAGAATTTAGATGGAACCTATCATTCACCTGTTACACTGGCAAAGAAACAAATGACAATATTTTTTTGGGGGGTGGGGGTGAGGAAGATTAGCCCTGAGCTAACATCTGTTGCCAATCCTCTTTTTGCTGAGGAAGATTGGCCCTGGGCTAACATCCATGCCCATTTTTCTCTACTTTATATGTGAGATGCCGCCACAGCATGGCTTGATAAGTGGTGTGTACGTCCGCGCCTAGGATCTGAACCCACAAAGCCTGGGCCACTGAAGTGGAGTGCATGAACTTAACCACTATGCCACCAAGCTGGCCCCCAAATGACATTATTTTAAAGTCATATTGTGTATTCTCATACATTGCTGGCCGTAGTGTAAATTTGTGCAATCTTTCTGGAAAACAAATTGGAAATATTTATCACCAGCTTTAAGAGATACAGACCCCTGACCCAATTATTTCACTTTTTGGAGTCAATGCTAAATTAATGATCCAAAATGCAGATAATGATTATGTAGAGTTGCTCACTACAACATAACATTCAATTGAAAAAACAAAACCGGCAAACAGGCTCACTCAATGATAGGAAAATGATTAAATGAATTAATCATAATTCATTTAATTATTTAATTCATTATGTTCATACGCTAGATTATGCAGCCATTAAAAATCATGTTTACTGAGACTTCTTTTTTTTTTTTTTTAATTTTATTTATTTATTTTTCCCCCAAAGCCCCAGTAGATAGTTGTACATCATAGCTGCACATTCTTCTAGTTGTATGTGGGACACGGCCTCAGCATGGCCAGAGAAGCGGTGAGTCGGTGCGCACCCGGGATCCGAACCCAGGCTGCCAGCAGCGGAGTGCGCGCACTTAACCGCTAAGCCATGGCGCTGGCCCTACTGAGACTTCTAATGTGAACCGATATGAGGGAGAAAAACCCAACAAGGATACACAATTATATACAGAATATGAATTCAACTCTGCTAAAAATAAGCATAGTGTAAGGATTAGAAGACAAGATACTAAAACATCACTGTGGATTATTTTTGGTTGGGAAATTGAGGCATGAGTTGACAACTTGTTGAAGTCCAGTAACTGAGTTTGAACTAGGATCAGATAATGGATTTTGTCTTATTTAAAATTTCTTTTCCCTCTTTTCCTAACACACCTGCTAATATTAAGTTACTAATGCAATAATAATCTTTGGCTCACAGACCATACTTTCTATTACAAATCCTGACGATGGTGCTTTTTTTTCTTATGGATGTATTCTATCATAAGGCTTAGAACCCCAAATCTCATTTCCAAGTTAGTTAATATCACATCATTGCACAATTTCGAGTATGCCACCAGACTATTGATGATGTTTCCCTCTCCCCCAGCTTATCATCCACTTTCATTTAGAGGGACGTGATTTTTACACAAGAGATTCCTTGGATATGTCAAAGACAAAAGATTAGTACACTGCATCACTGTTGAGAGGGTAATTCATCAATAGTCCTCACTTTGGCTGCACACCACAGCAGCTAGAAGAAAGCCGGTCACACCCAGGAGCCCACCTGATAGAGAGCCGCTGGGTGTGAAGAATGTACCCACCAGTTGCCAGAATTGGATTGCAAATCCTAGAGCTGGAGATCTCCTGGATCACACCATAACTTCCTTCAAGATGTTAACGTTGTTGAACAATGCATGTTGTCTCAGGGCTCCTGGAGGAGCAATCTCACTCTCTCTCTCTCTCTCTCTCTCTCTCTCACACACACACACACACACACACACACACACACACACACACACACACTTTGATATTCAGCCCAGTCTCAGCTCTCCAGCCACTCTTGCTGAGGACTAACCTTGATAAAATGACTTTTTTCTTAATTGTAGAAGACAAGTTTTCTATCTACCATATAGAAACAGACACAAGGCTACTTTTTTTTTTTTTGGTGAGGAAGATTAGCCTTGAGCTAACATCTGGTGCCAACCCTCCTCTTTTTGCTGAAGAAGATTGGCCCTGGGCTAACATCCATGCCCTTCTTCCTCTACTTTATATGTGGGATGCCTGCCACGGCATGGCTTGCTAAGTGGTGCATAGGTCTGCACCCAGGATCCGAACCTGCAAACCCCAGGCCACTGAAGCGGAGCGAATGAACTTAACCACTACACCACTGGGCCAGCCCCCAAAAGGCTACTTTTGAAGAATGATGATGAACCTCATTGTGATTATTTCCCAAAGGTATACTGACCATATTTTCCAAAATTCAAATGGGGCTATATAGCCCGTGGAATGGAATTTGCCACAGTTTTTGGCTTCCAGGACCTTTTTGGCACTTTAGACAAAGCTTGGGGAATTGTCTACCTTAGAAGTCCCAACTACCCAAGGTATAAGCCTGAAAACTCCCTTTCGCTGCCTTCCTAATATCTTACAGGATACTGCATATGAACAGTGGGAGCTGACGACCGGACACACCCACGTGGGATGCTGATGCAGGAGTGAGGGATACAGGCGCACATGGAGAGGGTGCGGCAGGCTGAGGCTCTTGGCTTGGAGGGCAGTCGGGAGGGAGATGCAGAACAGTGGGGTCTTTCCTGGAACAATCCTAGAGTCTGACTTGGGCATGTGTTCCCGGCAGGGCAGCCTCTAAATCCAACTCTCTGGTCCTACAGTGGTCCCACCTGCTTTTAGGTAGGCCTTCCAGCCAATGGCTTAGTTCCAAGTCATTCCATTATGTTTTGGAAAAACATTTCCTTTAATAAGTGGGTTTTTTTTTCATTCATTTCTCCACCTTTAAAGACTTCTGCATACAATACCCAAAGTTTAATCAAGAAATATTAAAATAAATATAACACCCAGCATATTTATGTCATAGAATTCTATACAGCAGTGAAAAGGGAAAAACTCATTTTTCCAGTACACAACAACACGGACAACTTTCACAAACTTAAATTTCAACAAAAGAAGCCAGGCACCAAATCTACATGCTGTGAGTCTGTTTAGATAAGGTTAAATGACAGGCAAAACCAAACCATGGTATTATTCATAAGGATATTAACTCTGGAGAGGCACAAGCCTCGCTTCCAGGATGCTGAGATCATGCTGTTTCCAGATCTGGGTGATGGATGCATTAGCATGTTACTTTGTAAAAACTCTTACACTAATGGTTTATGCACTTTTCCGTACATATTTTACACTTCAATAAAGGTTTTTCCCTTGATTTATGTCATTTTTTTGCTCCACATCTCTTTCCAGTGTTCAATCCAGCACATTGCTGATACAGTTTTACAAGACTATTATGTATTGCTAGTCCTCAAGACTTAGCTTTTTTTTTAATTTGAAGAAAAAATCTCAATACATGGGGGAATTCTAAACACAATCTATAACTACAGATTGCATTTCAATTTATTCAAATGAAACCAAAGATCAGCTTGACAAGGTTTACAATGCAGAGTCCTCTTCAGAGGACAATTTCAATCCGGAGAGTGTTTTGGACTGTACTCTCCCAGCCTCTCACTGAAGACTCTCCCAGTTCCTTTTCTTTAGACACAGGGGTCTCCAACCGATGCCTCTGAAAAACCTTGGTTTCATGGACAGGCCCTGTGTATGGGGCCTCTTTTTCAAATTCACAAACAAAAATGGAAGTGAGATAAAAACATTTTTTTAAAAAAGGTGGTTTTACATTATTTAATGCAACTCAGCTCGCTGGGGGGAAAATAGTGATTAGAAAAAGAAAGGAATGAAACCACCACAGAGAATCACACCAAATCAGAGGCAGACAAAGGCGGCCAGAACTATCTTATTTATTATAAAGATACACCATGAAGAACAGACCTGACTGTATACTGAAGCCTGGAATGGTACATGCCAAAATGTACAGTACTATACATAAAAGTGCATTGTCACAACAGATTAACAAAACATTGTTTTCTCTTCCCGAACTGTAATAGCATCCCCCTTTAATTTCACCTCGGAGACAGGGAATGTCATGGTAAGAGGCAGGACAGAGCACAGGCAGCACAGGCCGTCAGCAGCAGGTGGTGGGGGCGGGGGTAGGGAGGAGCCGGGATGGGGGGCACCGGAGAGTTGCTTTGGGGGCAGACAAGGCACAGTCACGGCTACAAGGAGACAGGCTGATGACCGACAAGGATGCAAGACAGACAATACTGAGCACCGAGGCACAGGAAGGTGGGGATGGAGAAGCAGCTGGGAGAGAGGAGGAAGCGTCAAAACACTCAGGTGGGCGTGGGGGAGGGGGAGGGGGAGCAGGTGGGCGGGCAACAGGAAAGAGCAAGGCTACAACGCCTCTAAAGTAGAAGGCACTTTCACATGTACATACTACAGATGTACATTGACACAATTAGCTAACAGTCACAAGCAGGAAGCTACCAGTACTGCAATTGATCAAACCGACAGGAAAGGACAATACTGATTTAATTACTGGGGAGGAGTTACCCTCAGGTCCATAGGTAAATAGCAGTCTCTCCTGTTACACAGCCTCTTACCATTCTTTAAACATCTATAATAACCATCACACTACACATTGAACTTGGATGAATGCTCTAAGGGGGCATTCACAAACGCACGGTTTATATATTTTCTTTTACTAAACAGCTTCTAAGATAAGCATTACGGAACCCAGTACAATTATTTAAACATACAAAATTCCCTATGTAATTTAAAGATACAGGTACCCATCTCGATTATACCACGTAGACTTTTTTTTTTTTTTAAAGAGAGTATACTAGGGTAAGTGAAAGCTTGATTTCCAGTTTGTTTTGCTGATCTGCGAGAAGCTATGCCAGTCACCCTGCACCACACCTGACACCCCAGCCCAGCTGGAGGTTGGGTTTTCAGCTCAGGGGGTGGTCTGCAGTAGGGACAGTCTTCACTTCTACGCTGCTCGTGGCTCGGCGCCTCTGGCGTAGATGACTCAGAGCAAGACTCAGTCCTAAGTGCATTTCCAGAATTCATGGCCTCTCACTCCTGAGGTCAGGAATAAATGAAGGTCATCCCAAATCCGAAGTCCTCTAAACCCCTCAACAGACCCAGAGGCTCTTTACCTTTGGATTTCAGAGGCTATGATGATCAGAGGAAAGTTTCTTCAGTCATTCTCAAATGCTAAGAAGACCCCTACCCGCCCTCTTCTTCTTTTCTTTAATTAAATTATAAACCCATTTTTGGGAATGGCGAAAGTACAAAGACTGCAAACTCTTAACTGATACAATTTGACCTTGGCGCTAGACATCCCTTGGTAAATGTTCATGCTCATTGCAGTAGATTAAGTGGGACCCTGCTGCAAGTTATTCTATGGATGGCTCAGGGGCACCAAAGTCAGATTACATCGTGTGAAAATGTGCAAAACTGTTGAACAACGGTGTTGACACTGAACTTGAACATGGAGCTCCACAAAGGGCCATTTGACAGGTTGAAATAATTTACAGAACACTCATCAGAAAACGTATATTAAGTACCTTTCACTCTATCCTAACAATCCTGTCTCAACATCCCCAACTCAAACCAAACGGCCAACTTGGTAAATCTAGTGAGTTCTGTGGACAGGACATGCACATAGTCATATCAGCTGTGAATACATATGCTTGTATAAGTGGAGTCAGGTAATCTTTGCAGAACCATTATTTACCCATCATCAAAATGTCCCCTTCCCAAACTGCACGGGTACTGATGAGATCCTAGAAACTGGGGCGTAACATCTCAAGGACTCATTTTCTTTCTTCTCTCCCCATTCCTGCACCTTCCCACCTCCCCACTGTGTACTACATCTGTGGCTATAAAGAAGGCCGTATAACAGGGCACCCTGTTAAAAGCTGCTGAAGCTTTTAAGGAGCTTACTGGGTGTTACTTTGAATCCTTTGTGAAGTGGCCACCTTGTCTTATCCCTGGAATCTGCAGATTTTACTAAACAAATTAAAGATAGGTGAGTCCTTATTGAGTGCTTACTCACTTTGAGGTCACATCCTTCCCTGGGAATTGCAAAAAAAACAAAAAGCCTCAGGGTGACAACAGGGGTTTAGGGAGAAAAAGTAGAGACAGGTAAAGGCAGGGAGGGATGGGAGAGTATTAGGAGCTGTTTCCTGGAAGAAGGCACAGCCTCTGAGGCTCTGAGGCTCTGGAGCAGCATGTCCTCTGCAGCCAAGGCAGCGGAGTCCTGATTTGGTGGTGGAAAGGCAAGCCTCATTCCATCACAGGTGTAAACACCAAAGAGAGGAGACACTGGGGAGGATTGCCAGGGAGCAGTCTGAAGAAATGAGCTTGCAGGAGGAAGATCTGAAAAGCTACAGCTTGTAAAAAACCCCTCACAATTAATAAATTCAAAACACCTTTGTCCTTTTGATGCCCTCTGTTAACATCTCACTCTTCCATCAAAGATGGAAAATGGTTTTTAACAATCTTTTTATTTTAATTTCTAGAAGATTTGAAGTCCCTTCCCCCATTACTTCTAGATGTATTCTCTGCTTCTTTTTCCCCATCTAGCAACAGAGAATTAGAAACCAGAGTGGAATCTGGAAAGACCGGGGAGATTATTTATGAAAGTTTAAATTTCCAGGGGAATTTGGGAAAATAGTTTAAAAGCATTGGTGCTGTTCAAAGACTCAGTCCTGGCTGGGTTTCCACGGTGTCTAAGGTGACAAAGGGCCACTAAAGCTCAAGAGAAATGGTGAGGGGTTGGACAAGATGCTGGGCTGGGCCTCTTTTTCAAAATGGGCAAAAAGGATGGTCCTGAAAATTCAAAGGTTTAGAAGTTTACCATACCTGGGAAAAACATTCCACTATTGAATCCATTTGTGAAATTAGACTGCAGGCAAGCAACCAGCAGTGTGACTTTGAAAGGTGACAATATCTCATTAATTAATCTCTCTCTGCATTAGAATGATTGGACTGGCAAACTGAGGTAGAGATCAAAGTAATGATCTTGACTTTAGGACAGATCTTCATTCTTTCCTGCAGGATGCATTCCCCAATGGGCTGAGTCCACACTGTGTAACTCAGGTTGGCATGCAATTGGCTGCCAGTTTGAAACCAAACCTAGGAGGAAATCAACGGTGGTCCAGAGTGGTTAGTTTTGGCCACCCAATTTTCCTAAAAAAAAGTGTCTTCATCAGTAAGTTCAATGATGGAGTATTAAAATACTCATAGATTTACAGATGATATAAGCCGCTGCTGCTGAGAGAGTGGTGATTTGTACCTTAGTAAAAACAACTGAATTCAAAGCAACCTTTTTTAGAGGGAAAATATAGCACAAATACGGGCTAAAGCAAAATTGTTTACGTCCTAGGATGTCAGAGAAAGAGGGTCCCTAAAGGAGTTCAGCTGACGATGTGAGTTACGTAGAGACCATCTGAAATAAAGAAAAGTCATGGTCCCCGGGTGCAAAATTGGGAGGAAACCATCCTGTAACCATGAGGTAATCCTCCCCGCTACGGCCAGTACCACAGCCAGTTCTGGGTTGGCTAAAAGAGACAAACGTAGAGGAGAGCTGAGGATTCAATTTAGGATCATCAGGCCTCTGTAGCATGTTTAAAGGAACCAAGGACTTGTGTGCTGCTTGCTTTCTCCATTTCCAGAGGAGAACATGGGGATTTTAGAGGAGCTAGAAGTATTTTCTAGTCAGTTATTAAACAACAGATCTCTGAAGGAGTTTGTGGAGCAGTATAACCAGAAAGTCTTTAAAATTAGACTGTTCTAGTCCTTTGTGAATGCAGGGGATGTACTTGGAAATCCTCTGGGGCCTGACCAGGCTCGTGGAAGGAGTCACATCAATAGCTTGGAGGACTGTCTCTCTCTCCTTTCCCAGGTTTGGTTCAAGCAATAACTGCAGAGGTTCTACCCCCTTCCACTGAGTCTTTAACCTGGACCCAGGGAAACGACTGTTATGAAAGAGGCAATCATCCGACTCATTCAGGTGCTGGGCTGCAAGTAACACTGGGAAGATCCCACTGTGACAATGGCAAGTCTTTAGCATGAGCTGGCCCCTGCCCCACAGCATGGAATCAGAGGTGCTCACAGTCAGCTACCAAACAATGCCGTTACCGCCCTTCAGCCATGACCCCAAGTTGCCACAGCCCAACACTGGTTATACTCCAAGGCCTCGAGCTCAGATTCTCAGGCCTTCGGGGCCAGACATTTCTGACTCACCCGGGCTACGCTAGACCTGAAGTACTGTACAATGTGGAGAGCAGAGTGGTGTTGCCTTCATTACAAATGGTGCAGCATTGGATTTTCAAGTAAGTCTAAGTGTTTCTATTGTCTTTAAAACGACGTATGTCCAGTTATTTTAAAAAAAAGAAAGAAATTACAAAATACAAATGCCCATGTTAATTTAGCTAGTCGCAGACATTACATTCGAGAACATAGAAAAGCCAAAAGATCTCCAGTTAAAAGCACAAAACTAAGGAAAGTTATGGATTGTTGACTTTCGTCACTAATCCGTTTTCTTTTTTTAATCACCTTCCCGAACGACCTTGCTCAGCTGGTTTTCACATTGTGCAAGACTTGTCTGTTGGACCCTGGGAAGGCGGGGCAGGTCCTATGGTGGGGTTTGTTTTTGGAAGAACAGCAGGTTTTGGCCGAAGTGCTGGGGGCTTCAGCTGCACGCCCATTCGGGGCGCCACCATAGGCTTGAAAGTACTCATGGTGTCGCTGGAGGAGCTAGTGCTCCGGCGAATCTGCGGCTCCGAGCTCCTGAGGGCAACGTTGTGCAAAGGGCTGAGAGATTCCGTGGAGGTGGCTGGGGTGGGAGAGTTTTTCACTTGTTCTAAGGTATCCAGCACCACGTCGGGGGCGTGCTTAGCTGTACTCTGCCTCTCCAGCTCTCGGAGTTCATTCAAAGCAGTGTTCATCGTCTCTTCAATATCCTGTTGAAAAATAACGAGAGAGAGAGAAAGTAGACTGATAAATTCCAATGGACAGAAACCCATCCACCTCATCTCAAGGTGAACAGGTCAGCTAACGCATGAATGTTTTACCTTCATGGTCTGTGGACTGTATTAACACGATGCCTTCGCACAGTTATTTTGACTCTGAATGGTCAGGAGACCACGATGCAATGGCTCATGAAGTCATGTAGCAAACATTTGCCATTCTAAGGCACCAGGTAGCCTTCTGGTGGTTTCTACCTTACATGCTGACTTACATAGAATTCTATTTCAACTTATGGTAAAGATAGCTTACATTTAGATACTGCAACAATTTCTCAAGAAATAAATGTGAATAGGAATGAAAAATCAGGCTTCTTTCATTCATTCAACAAATAATTTTTGAGCACCTACCATGCAATAACTCCTAACTCCTAGCAGTTCTTCAAAATTAAGTTTAAACCTCCCCACTGGATGCTCCTGTCCAGTGGCCCTCAGTGGACGTGGCACTGCCCACAGAGGGCATTTTTGTAATATGGTGTTTGTGTGTATTTTGAAATGTCAAAATAACGGGGTGGTGTTACTGGCATTTGGTGGGCAGGGACCGTACATACTAGATGTCTTGCAAGTTTCCCGGACAGTTACATGCAATGAGTTGTCCTACATCATGTTCAACTTTTGAATGTCTTTCAGACATTTATGTAGGTGAAAATCCTGTTTATAATAACCTGAGCCTGAAACCTAACACTTTTTTATATAGAAACATAAAATATTTTTTTCACCCTGTTAGGTTTTCTAAGAATGCAACTAAGATGTAAATTATACTTTGTTTTGACTAGAACTGTATGACCAAAAGTCGTCCACCATTTTAGAAAAATTACATCACTCATGGGAACTCCTTTCATGGAATCTGAGTTAAGACCAATGAACTTAATATGCTTTGACATCAATGTGCATTTGTAATTGTTGTATTTATGGTAACTCTACATGTAGGTGAAGGCATTTTACTACTTCCTTTGTCTTCTAGTGTAGTCAAGCATTAGCTGAAACACATTTGTTTTAATATTTATTTCCCTTATTTTTTTCTTTATTATATTTAGAACTTTGTTTTTTCAAATTAGGTATGACATCTATCAATTTATTTCAGATGGTAAATGGGAAATTACAAAATATTTGTCTCAAAAAGGCAGAGTGTGCTCCATTGACAGATGAATGGATAAGCAAAATGTGGTATATGTATACGATGGAATATTATGCAGTCCTAAAAAAGAAGGAAATCTTGCCACATGCTACAACATGGATAAACTTGGAGGACATTACGATAAGTGAAATAATCCAGTCACAAAAAGACAAATACTGTATGATTCCATTTATATGAGATAGTCACACTCATAGAAGCAGAAAATAGAATGGTGGTTACTAAGGGCTGGGGAGAGGAGAAATGGGGAATTGTTGTTTAATGGGTATAGAGTTTCAGTTTTGCAAGATGAAAAAGTTCTGGAGATCTGTTTCACAACAATGTGAATATACTTTACTGAACTGTACACTTAAAAATGGTTAAGATGTTATGTTTTTTACCACACACACATACACACACACACACAAAAGTGGAGTATTGTGTGAGATAGGGTGGGTGGAGAAACACTGCTCTGGTCTGGTTGGAATGCCTCTTCTCTACATTCCCAGGGCTTCCACTCACCTGGAGCCTAACCCTTATGGCACCGCACAATGGTGACTGATCTCCATGTCCATCTCCCCCACCGAATTCTAAGCATCTTCAGGCAGAGGCTGGCTATCGATCTAACTTTGCGTCCATAAAGCCTAGCATGGGACCTGGCATACAATACAGTAAGTGCTCAATAAAGGTTTGCTAATTGAATAAACCAAGACGTGATCATCACATAAGGATATTGTAGTTTTTTTAAAAAGCTCCATCAGGGATTCCATTGATTTGTTTAATACAATAATTTGCATGTTTTTTGTATGAACACCATGATGGCAGGCTTACTTGTCCTCATGGGAAAATCTGAAGAGGAGAGATGGAAAGATAAATAAAGGACACAGCTGGGAGCCATTCTGAGGATGACATCACTTTTCAAGTGATTATCTTCATATGTGATTTCCATTTGATGCTAAACATATGGATTTGTTTTTGTTTTTTACAAGTTATTTGCCCCAGAGAGAATGTGCAGAGCCTGGTTTGTCTGTTGAGTTTTTGTTTCTATGATTTACAATGAAGAGATTTCCTGGTTCTAGAAGCAAAAGGGTTAAACAGACCTTATTATGCCTTCCCACTCCCAAACTCCTAATTCCCTGTCTCTCTAACCTAAATCCTGTTTCACCCGCTTATTGTAAGCAGTGATGTTATGCATTTCTCAAATCATTAAATTCAGCTATAGTCAAATATCGCTGGTTCTAAATAGGCCTCAAAGGGCCCTGCATAGTACTTCAAACAGAGAAAACCAAAAGGTCAGAAGTCTTTCTGATTTATGCTGAGAAATTGTTGTGCACTTAAAATTGGTTTAATTTTTTAAAAAATACATTAAACTCCTCACACAATCTAATATTCTATCCAAAATTCTTTTTCGTTAGGACATTGAAAATAGCTTGGAAATTTGTCATATCAATGCAGGTTTCCTTGGGCACTTTTTATTAAAAATAATCCATCTTTAATACTTCCCCATGTTTGTTTCATTCCTCATTCACTCTTTTTTGATTTACTTAGTTTTTAAGCTTCACGGATAGCTGGAAGATGCTTTAGACTACTCAAATGGCAAACCCTGAATCTATTCACCTCCTTTGTCCCTGGCTATATACATATTTTCTTTTTTTTTTGTGAGGAAGATCAGCTCTGAGCTAACATCTGATGCCAATCCTCCTCTTTTTTCTGAGGAAGACTGGCCCTGGGCTAACATCCGTGCCCATCTTCCTCCACTTTATATGGGACGCCGCCACAGCATGGCTTGACAAGCCGTGCGTTGGTGCGCGCCCGGGATCCGAACTGACGAACCCCGGGCCGCCGCAGTGGAGTGAGAGCACTTAAGCACTTGCGCCACCGGGCCGGCCCCTATATACATATTTTCTGACGGCCTATACCACAAAAACAAAGAGAAGGAAAAGTGGTAGAAGATGGGAAAATTTCATGAATACTGTTTTATTTTTACTTTGTCAATTTTAATTATTAGGAAAAAACAATTAGGAAAAAACAAAGCCCTTCTCTGCAGTAATTGTTGTGAAGACGCGTACCTTCAGGAGCAACATAGGATGCAGACTTGCAGTTCTTCAAACAGCTAACCATGATTTCTCATATTATTTATTGACTAATCCATCATTTCCTAAGTTGCAAGTATCCTCTCTATCATCCACTAAAATTTTTCTGTTTCTGGGCTCTCCATTCTGTTCCATCAATTCATCTGTTTTACTATCTTCAGCATGCATTTAGGATCTGGTAGCACTAGTCCTTCCTCATTATTCTTCTTTTTCAGAATTTTCCTGGCTATTTAGCAATGATGTGTTTGAATGCCCTGGGTCCTACATTTCGGTCATGTCTTTGTTTAATCAATATGAATCTAACACGCTTGGGTCCCTCCAGTATCAGATGGTTCTTCAAAAGAGACCCATAGTCAGGCCTTAAATTAAAGAATGGGCTGATTTCCTTTCTGCTTTCTTTAGTTGGTTCCATACAAAAAACATAGATACAAAAATTCAATCCTGCACACTTCCTTCATCACATCCCAGGTACTTAGCAGGCACTAGTCCATTGAAAGCATCCTACCTGAGCGATTGTCTCTGGGTCCAGTGGCTTGTGGTCATTGAAGCCTGTGTATTGCCCTGATGACGTGGACCTTCTAATGGGAGGGCTGTCAATCTTCTTAAGGGAGTCATGCCGGCTGATGTTGGTCAGGCTGCCGTGGCCCGGCCGGCGCCTCCTCTCAGGACTGTCATTGTTGAGGCCACGGCTCTGGAGCAGGCCCCGGGGGTGACTGGCCAGGCTTGGGGACCCCAGGTCAACTGAGGAGTTGGAAAGAGCATTCGGGGGGTGGAGAGGGCAATGGCCATCACTGGTCCTGCCAGGACGCCTTACTGGAGGGGGTGGCTCTCCTCTCTTTCTTTGTCTAGACATAGAGAGAGAGAGAGAGAGAAAAACAGGAGAGCTCATCACACTGGGTAATACTCAAGACTTCGAGGACTGTGGCTCCTCAAAGCTCCTGGAAAAGTGGAGGTTCAGGAGCCTGATTACCAGACTCCACCCACCTGGCTAAATAGCCATCAGGATGCCGGTCTGTTGGGGAGTTCATGTCCTTGGATGAAGACTTGTCTTCAGCGACTGGCCCACTGCTGGCCTCGCTGTCGGCTTTCTGGCTCAGGGTGTCTGAAAACGCATCATCCCTGAGACAACAAGAATCACGAGTGAGGGTCCGCTGGATGAACAGGGACCAAAAACAAGTGATGGCACTTACGCATGTATGTCTTTCTGTTATTAACATAACTTTTCTCTTTTCATTATAAAAATAATACAATTTCATTTCAGGTAAATTGGAATATTCAGATATACTGAAAAGAGCAAAGAAACAATCACCCCTAAAATGACATACCATCCAGAGACAACTACTGTTAGAATTTTAGAAAATATCCTTCCACACTTGTTTCTATGCTTGGGATACATACCTATGAGTATGTGCATATATGCGTGGTATTTATACTATAGAAACTTACATGTTACGTACTTTAGACATATGTGACTGCAGGTCTGTATATACACACACATAATATTTCTTGGATCCTGAGATACATAGATTTCTAAAATTAGGCTGAATCATTTAATCACTGTATACATTTTATGTGGTATATTTCTCTTTTTCTTGGAAAGATGCTCTTAAATTGGTGCTGCATTGTGAAATATTGTATTCACAAAACAGGGATTATACTGTACATATTATTTTGTAACCTGTTTCTTTCACTTAATATATTATGACCAAATTCGCATCTCTTTAAATATTTTTCAAATTAGAGCTTTCTCATCAGCAAAATTAGAAAAGGAAGAAGAAGCCTGGAGATGACTCTTTTTAGACTTTAGGTCAGTGTCTTCCTCTTTGGGAATCTGGAATTGAAATAGTAGTCAGACACCACTGTAGAGAATAGCACCACTGGTTTTGGAATTAGCATGTCACTTAGCTCTCAAAGCTCTTCTCTATATAGGGGATTTTTCTAAGGACCTGAAAGCTCCAAAAGGCGTCTCTCACGAGTCCTTGCCCCAAACCTCCCGGTAGAGTTTGGAAATGAAAACCCGCTGGCCCTGAAGTACTGTGAGCAAAGACTCATGAGTGAAGTAAAGACTGTGCTCAGTTGACAAGTGTTTGCTCTGTAACCCTCCTGCTCTTTTCTCACCAGACCTAGGTCAGTTAAAGACCAACGGCTGGGGTCTTCTCTGGGGAGCACCCTGGCGGTGGGCACCGGGACTACTCACAGATCCTGCACCACTATGTATTGGTGAGGCACCAGCCCGTCAACCCCGTTGTGCCTTCCTTCCCACCAGTCCTCGGACGCGCGGTGATACAGCAGCAGGGAGGCTCCCTTCTTGAAGGACAGTTCTCTGGCAGATCGCCCCACATAGTCAAACTTGGCGATTGCTTCTATTGGCTCACATTCTGCAGAGAACACACCAGTAAACAGCGAGGGACAGGGTTGTTAGGAAGGCATGATACACTATCTGAGAGGTCTAGCTGAGGCCTTAGAAATAAACAAGGCCATTTTAATGTCCAGACAGAACAGGGTAATAAACAAGTTAACAAGGCGGGAGAAAATGAGGCTGTTAAAAGACATCCAGGAAAACATTCTCTTGCTCTCATCAGCTTTTCAGGCAAAGAAAAATTGAATATTAGATATTAATTTCCACAGCCTCTTACCAGAGATATAATGACAGTTTAATAAAAAATATTTTAAACTTTGCAATATGATATATAGAATCTCTCCTTGGGTTGTAATATCCTCCACAATTGCTCCAATATCATTTTGACATTGATGGAGTGCCCTTGCAACATGTTAATACCATTTATAACACGGAAAAATCACTATCCCAGAACATGGGGAGGTTTGTGCTTTACTTGTTGATTTAAAAAAACATCAAGCTTACAAAAATCGCCACGTTTACATTATTTGAATATGTTGAATTCCTCATGTACTTTTTTGGCACCATCAAATCTTCAAACTACCACCAACAGGAAAGACAACTTTGTTTTCTCTAGTATCGGTAACAAATTTTGGATATTACCCATGAAACAAGCATACCTTAGCCTGCCCTGTATCCAAATAAAAAGACAGATGCAAAAATTATATTTTCTAGAGATCAAAAGAGATTCAAGGGAATATGGTGAATGAAAAAAGCCAATCTCAAAAGGTTATATACTATATGATTCCATTTATATAGCCTGCTTGAAATGACCGAATAGATACGGAGAATAGATTAGTGGTTGTGAGAGGTTGGGGTGGGGGAGGCGACAGAAGGCTATAAAAGGGCAGCATGAGGGATCCCTGAGATGGAACTGTCCTTTATGTTGACTATGGTTGTGGTCACACAAATCCATACATGTGATAAAACTGGATGGAACTAAGTGAACACACGACTGAGTGCGTGTAAAACTGGTGAGATGTGAACCTGGTGGATGGATGGTGTAATGTCAATTTCCTGGTTGTGATACTATACTACAGTCATGTAAGATATTACCATTGGGGAAACTGGGAGATGGGTGCGTGGCATCTCTCGTATTATTTCTTACAATTGAATGTGAATCGACAATGATCTCTAAATAAAAATTAAAAAAAAAAAGATATTGAACTCTGGGGCCTACAATTGGAATTTCGGCTGGATCCAATTCTGACCACAATTCTGAAAGCAAATAAGAGGACAAACTAAACAAAACTACAACAGGTTCTTTTTGTGACTCAGCTTATTGCAAAAACCCCTTCAATTTGGGGCCGTATGATCTTTCCTTCCCTCTCTCAGCATCACTCCATCCTCATCCCTGCTATCAACAATAGGTGAGTAAACTTCTCATCAATAACAAACAACTAAAAGGAGCCAAGACAGGTGGTTTATGCTTACAGAAATAGATCTACACAACAAACAATGCCTCATTTCCTAAAAACTGAGATTGTTAATATTAGTTTCCAAATGTTCTAGAATATGTGCACATATAATAGATTAAAACCTGCCTATCTGTCAAATGTTTTCTCAGCAAACTGTCTTCTATTTTCCTTGGCAACAAACCTTCCCATTTAAGAGAGTTTATTTTTTCCAAAGTTTATTGCAATATCTTCAGTATCTGTTGTACTTATATGGGATTAACTGCATAAGAAGTCCTCGGATAGCCAGCTAAACTTCTTTATCACTTGATAAATTCAAACATTCTCTGGGACATGTAAGGCAAAAGCATAAGAATCAACAAACATATTGAAAAAGCCTAGGTTTTACCTTCTATGAAGGGCCTGGATGAATTTAAGCTATACATTTAAAATAAAGACAAAAAAAGATGCCCCATCTTTTTGCTAGTGGATAATGTTTAAGGTGGATAATATTTCATCTTGCAGAACCACAACACTATAATCTGCATGTAGTACACGTCCCAGCAAAGTAGGTGTAAAAATAATTTTAAAACAACAGTCTAAGTCGTTTAACAATTGACTATAGCTTTTAGATCATATGTTAACACTCTGGTGTTCCTCCCTAAAATTATATTTTCTTTATTAAAGCAATATAAATAGCAGCTTTATTAAGTATCTGCAAGTCTGCTTCATAGAGGAGGGAATATAACTTTATATTCAAAGAGGCTGACTCTATAGTTGGTTCTAAACTTGCAGGTAAAGAATAAATTCTGGCTGATCTGTGATGACAGACACCAAATTTTTTACCCCAGTTCTCATTGGGGGACACAAATAAATATGTCCATGAAGTAGGGGACATAAATAAACATATCCATGGAGGAATGAAGATATGACATTTTATTAAAAAGAACTTCATGACATGTAATTTTCAAATTTCTATGTGAATACACCCACATGTTTAAATTTCGTTTTACTGAAAGAAATGGAAAGATACCAGCCAGTAACATAATGTATGATCTACGTACTTGTCAAAGGGAATTGAGGAGAGAACCATGAATGCTCTTTAGCACCATTCCATCATACACTGTCAGTGCTGGCCAACGGCTATTTAAGACTACTTAACAGGTCCATACATATTTTATCATAATTTCATAATCATGACCTCTGTGATTATCTCTTCTTTTTTATTTTTTGAAACAACTAGCAACAGGATTATCAGACTCTGCCTATTTAATTCAAATGAGGAGCGGTTATGAAAGAATGACCAAATGAATCAGAAGTACATTTTATTGGTAATCCTACTGCACCAACTAGCAATTCTGAGCAATTTCACTATTTTGACTTGTTCTACTCCCATGAGAGTCATTTCACAGTCAAGTGTCAATCAATAAGCTATTTATACCCATCTTAGTCTAGTCACTGCAGAGCAAATCACCCGCAGGGTGGGGCGACGCACCACACCCCTTTCACAGAGAGTCACAGGGTCCTTTAATGTCCTGCAGAGACCCCGTAGAATGCAGCTACTATCAAGAACAATACTAAGAGCATAACTGCATCATCCGCCCCCGCAGATGATGGTTTTGTTCTGTGACAGCCTCTCTTTTGGAAACAAAAGCTATTCCCTCATGTGATACCATGACAGAGAAAAGAAAACACAATACCTGGGCGATCAAAAAGATAATCAATGCTCTACTTAATTTAGTTACAGGACTTCAGAGGCTGGCTGTGGGCAAGCGTATCTGTCCTTTGTAAGCCATGCTTTTCTTTCCAGCAAAATCAGGTAAGCATGATCAAGATGTCACCTAAAACACAGAGCCCTCGGCGAAGCTTCTCTTCTGTAGTCAAGAGGTAAGAACAACTGACAGACGGCACGGAGGTGAGCCTGCTTTCCTGAGTTTGGGAAGAGAGATGGCTGGGGCTTTGTCTTGGCTTTTCCTGCCACTGGGGAAAGCAAGGAAACACTCAGAGAAGTCAGCAGTGAGGAAGGAATGAGCCATATAGAGAAACGAAGAAACTCAAGACAAAAGAACAAGCGGTGGCAGAGGCGGGGCTCAGACTTGCAAAAGGAACATCACAGCTCTCGCTTTAAAGAAGGTCTCCTCACTTAAGTTCTGAAAATGTCAATTCGTCTTACTTGTAAAAACGCAAAGAAACCTTTTTTCAGCAGAGGGTGGACACTAGACACCCTAATTACCCTCCTGCTGAAATCAACTGAAAATGCTGGATTGAAAAAACAATCTTTGTAATTGCATTAATAAGCTATCATGACAGTAAGGAATACTAAAGACCAAAAACTCAAAGAAAAGTGGAAACCCAGCGAGGTAAAGGACAACACTAAAAATGTGAGTCAGAGTTTGCCCCTTGAGGGCATTTCCCCTGCATGGTTAACTTAAGCTTTCATTTTGCACAAAAGACTAAGTCCAGAGCCTGCTCAGTGTGGAGAATCTAAGCCCCCACAATGGATCACACACACAGTGTCACAGTGAACTTCTTTTTTTTTTTTTTTTTGTGAGGAAGATCAGGCTTGAGCTAACATCCGATGCCAATCCTCCTCCTTTTTTGCCAAGGAAGACTGGCCCCGGGCTAACATCCGTCCCATCTTCCTCTACTTTATATAGGACGCCGCCACAGCATGGCTTGACAAGCAGCGCATCGGTGCGCGCCTGGGATCCGAACCTGCGAACCCCGGGCTGCCGCAGACGAGTGCATGCACTTAACTGCTACGCCCCCGGGCCAGCCCCAACAGTGAACTTCTAGTTCTAGAAATCTTCCTCCCTTCTAGCCCTCCATACTTCTCCACAGATTGTAACCACCCCCTACTCCCCAACCCTTCCAACCCCTGGACTTAAGGAAATAATCTATCTCAAACCTTGGAACCAATCATCTGTAAGAATCCCAACCACATTCCAGTCTTCAGGCAGGTTTGCCGTTTAAGTTCACACTACCTGGGTGGCCTGGAAAACCTCAAGCTAAAAATTCAACGTGGTCCCAAGCTGGTTGTGCCCCAGGCAGAAGAAAATGAAAACCCTCTCTGGAGGAATCTACCTTCAACCGAGCCTAAAGGAATTCCACAAAGTTCCAAGAACTATATAAAAAAATTACAGAACCCACTAGAAAATAAAACTCAGTGAGCAAGAGCCAATAAAAATCCAGGAAGACTTCAGATATTAGAACTCTCAGACACACAATCTGAAACCATGGAAAGGATTAATATTATGAGTAAAGAGCAAGAGACTATAAAAAATGACCAAGCAGCAGATACAAAAGTGAACCAAACAGACCTAGTAGAAAAAAAATTAAAAACAAAAATTCAATGGATGGGTTTAAAGCAGATTAGTTACAGCTGGAGAGAGAATAAAAGGATCATGCATACAGCTAAAGAGGTACTAAGAGAAAAGTGACAGCTTTATATGTTCATATTGAAAAAGTGTTGAAAAGTAATGTTAAGCATTAAATGTAAGAAGTTAGAAAAAGAAAAAATGATCTCTACAGAGAAAAGTATAAAAGTTTATTGGGAGACATTAAGTAACTAGAAATATGTTTGTGAAACGGAAGACTGAATATTATAAAAATATCAATTCTCTCCATATTAATATATATTGAATCAGTGCAACTGCAATCAAAACCTCAGGAGGTTTTTAGGCTTGTTTTAAGAACTTAAAAAAACTGAGTCTAAAATTTAAGTGCAATTGCAAAGGGACAGCAATTGTTAAGAAGAGCAAAGTCAGGGGTGTTGATTTGCCAAATATTAAGATTTATTAAAAGGTATCGAAATTAAGGCAGTGGTGTAGGAACAGATAAGTAGACCAGTGGAAAAAAACAGAGCCCAGAGACAGACTCATGCACAGAGGACACTTGATTTATAACAGAGGTGTGGAGCAGTGGAGAAAGGACAATTAATGCTGGGACAGTTGGGACAAGTGTGTATCCATATGGGGAAAAAAGGAACGAACCCCTCCCTCACACCATACCTTCCAACAAATTGCTAGTAGAATAAAGACCTATGTGTGAAAAACAAAACCTTAAAGGACTTAGAATAAGGGAGAATCATCTTTATTACTTTAGGGCACAGAAGGATTTCTTAAAGGAGACACAAAGTGAAATAACCATGAAGGAAAAGAGTAGTAAACTCAATTACTTTAAAATTAAGATCCTCTGTTTAGCGAAAAGATGTAATATGCACATAAAAGATAAGCTACAGAGCAGGAGAAGATATTTGCAAAACATATACTCAATAAAAGACCTGATCCAGACCCAAAAAGAACTGTTATAAATAAGAAAAAAAACAAAGTCAAACCAAACCAAACTAAACCAAATAAAAAAAGCCCCGAGAACCTAGTAGTAAAGAGGGCAGAAGACTTGATAGGAATTGCAAAAAATGAGAAATCTAAACATATAAAAATGAGTATATCTGTATTAACCTGTATCAAATGTCTGTGATATCTATATAAAAAATGAGTACCGCTGTATTAATGTTTTCTATTTTCTGTATTCTGACATTGAGGGTCTTGTTGACCCCAGAGGGACTGCCCATCCCAGGATTAGCCAATTACTAGAGATAGTAAACAACTTGCCTGCTTTTCAAACACAAACCAATCAATACAGAGCCCACACCCCAACCACCTCCTTTATCGGGCTCTCACCCTGCAGGCCACTATCCACCTGCCCTAATCACCAGGGCCAAGTGCCAGATATCTAGTGATGGCCCCTACGCCCCAGAGCCTGCTGAAATCATTCAAACTAGCCAACCCTAAACCTGCTCACCCTGCCTCTCCTGGTCCTTCCTGCGGAATCCACAATACAGGCTCTTGCCCAGCTGCTCCCTCTCCCTCTGCCTCCTGCCTGACCCTGGTGCTTCCCAGGGTGGCCCCCCAAGGCTCAGCATGTCCCCTCCTCTTGGGAACTCTAACAAAGTACCCTTCAATGCCAATCATATCCTGATCTGTTGGCCTTACTTTACCCCAAATTTTCTATTAATACACTATATTTTCAAACATCTTCATCAGTAATCAGAGAAATCCACATTAGAATCACAATAAGATACCACGACACACTGACAATGTTGGCAAAGATGACAATGTTTGATAAAATGAAGTGTGGATGAACACACACAACTGGAGGCTGATACACCGCTGGTGGGAGTGTATATCAGTACAACCATTTTCACAAACTGCAGTTTCAAGAAAAGCTGCAGACACGCTTACTCCTAGGTGTGTACGTCCTAGAGAAACTCCTGGACACTTGCAGCAGTTACAGCTTCAAAATATTCATCGCAGCACTGTTTTTAGTGGCAAAAAACAGAAAACGCCTCACATATTCATCAATAATGAAATAGACAAATACAAAGGGATATTACATAGCGGTAAAATAAACGATTATTAACTACATGCAATAATGTAAATAAATCTCAGGAACATAATGTTGAGTAAAACATCATGAAAAATATATACAGTATGATTCCATTTAGAGAAAATTCAAGAAAATAGAAAATGAAACAATAAGCCATTAAAAAAATACAAACATATAGTGGTTACCCTGAGGGGGTAAGGAAGGCAATGGAATCAGGGAAGTGCAAGGGATTGATGTCTTTTTTCTTAAAGTTGGTGGTGAATCCATGGGTGTTCATTGTAATATTATTCTTCATATTTTACACATATTTTATAAATATTCTTTTCTATCTACTGAATTTTTAACACAAGCACTTCTTAAAAAAGGATATAAAGACTGGTTTTATAATACCATGAGCACAAGGGCATACCGTCCTCACTGGTGTGGGGCTCTGTACCAGCGTCCTGATCCACTTCCTCCAATGTACCGTGCTCACTGTATGGGCTGTCGCTGTGGAGTGGAAGTAGAAATTCATATGAAGCCAAAGTGGAAATAATTTAAAAAATGAACAATTGCTAATGTAAGAAAAAATGTAAGACTTTGGAATGGCAAAGGAGTTACTGGATAGGCTTTCCATGGAACGCTGGAGCCTCCAAGGTTTATCTGGTCCTGTGGGAGTGTGTGTGCCTCCTGACTAGGCTATTGTGCAGCTCTGTAAAGAGAAGTTAACTTGTAGAAAACCAACAGCATTACAAATAATTCTTATCCACAGAAACGAAAATCTGTTGAATTCAGTGGAATATGATTGATTACTGCCCCATGGATACACTAGTGTTTGCAAATTCATTTCAACATTCCTCACTGCATGTAAATTGATGGTTTCTTGACTTCTGCTTTGAATTGGTTGTAGTATCTTTTTCTTTTCTTTATTGTGAAATTTTTGTTATACATTATTGATTGGTTGTAGTATCTTTTCCATCTTTTCTTGACACATGTTCACTTTATATCTGTATAAGAGTCATAATTTTATCCTTCTTACAAAACCTATCCTTCAACACCACTACCACCTCTCCTCAAATGTATGCTGATAATGGAATGTTCTGGTCCCAAATACAAACCTGATATTATCATAGAAGCCCATTTTATTGCTGGTGTGGGTGGGACAAGGATAACTGCTGTCATATGGACTTTCTGTTTAAAATGAGCAATACCCATAGAGAACACCGTGTATGGGAGAAGGACACAATCGAGCACATGTAACTGGATGCAAGACTCTTCATTACGGGGCTTTTACCCTGTTTGTAAAAAGTAGTGACCACAGAAAGTCCTACAATACAGCACATCAAATAACAGTGACCAGACATCCACACACCTGCTTTCAGAGCTTGCAGATATAGCCCCGAATATTTGGAAATACTAAACATGCCTTTGACACTGGCCTTGAAACAAATACAGCTATGGAAATAAAATTACATATCTCAACAGGGCTGAGTTTTATTCATTCATCTCTCCAGAGCCAAATTCAGTCAATAGATTGTACATAGTAAGTGCTCAAGTTTTTTTTTGTCGTAGTGAGAAAGATTGGCCCTGAGTTAACATCTGTTGCCAATCTTCCTCTTTGCTTGAAGAAGATTGTCCCTGAGCTAACATCTGTGCCCATCTTCCTCTATTTTGTACATGGGAAGCTGCCATAGCATAGCGTGATAAGCGGTGTGTAGGTCTGTGTCAGGATCCAAACCTGTGAACCCTGGGCCACTGAAGCAGAGCGCATGAACTTAACCACTACACCACCGGGCGAGCCCCTCGAGTACGTATTTTTGAATTTAATTTCATGTGTAAAATGGTTGGATGTACTACAGAACTGGAATCTACCAGGTTTTGTTGTAATTTAGAAAGCAGAACATCTGGAAATAGTCGAGTTTCAGTACTCTCATGGCATATGATCCTACTGTGGTTGAGGACCACACTGTGGTCTAAGTACAACATACACGTACTTTCAGTGAGTTACGACCTTTCAGCTACTTATTCCACTTCTACTCAATCCCCAGTGAGGAAACGGGAAACAAAGCGTTCCGAGGAGAGTCCAGAATGAAGGACTTAGACAAGTTTATTTCCAGCTGCTCAGGGCAGTTTCCGAGGTAGGTTGCAAAGGCAGCTGTGGAGTGGGGAGACTCAGACGGGCTTTGGCATTACAGACCTGGGCTGCCTCCAGGTACTGCTAGTCATTGGACAGGCTCCTCAGCCTCTCTTGACTTAGGCAGTAGAGTGGTCACGAGGAATAAAGAGAGCATACACACTGAGTAGCTGGTACTAGTAGGGGCTCAAGGAATTGAAGCTACTTTTTTTTTGTGAGGAAGATTGGCCCTGAGCTAACATCTGCCAATCCTCCTCTTTTTTTGCTGAAGAAGACTGGCCCTGGGCTAACATCCGTGCCCATCTTCCTCTACTTTATATGGGACGCCGCCACAGCATGGCTTGACAAGCGGTGAGTCGGTGTGCGCCCGGGATCAAAACTGGCGCACCCCAGGCCGCCGCAGCAGAGTGCGCGTGCTTAACCGCTTGCGCCACCGGATCGCCCCCGAAGCTACTTTTATTGTACTTGATTTCTCAGAAGCTGGAGCTCATATATTAAATAGTGAACATGAACATTTTAGGGTTCCCTACCTTTGGGATTATTCAATTGATTATGTCGCTTCCATTTTTATACTTCATTGGAAGGTCACTACACTGCCATGTTAAAAAATTTTTTTATCCTAACAATATATTAATATAATAAATATGCTCAAAATGACCTTTCATACTATAATTGGTTAGAATAATATTTATTAGTAAGAATGAAAATGAAAAAAGTAAGAATGAAAACATTTATTTGACAGAGCTCTCTTAAAATGAGAATTTTGAAATACTTTATATAGATAATCAAAACTATCTGTTTCAGGCTGAAAATGAAATCTGTCAGTTCAATCAGTTTTCTTTTCTTGATGTAACAGTCAAAATTAATACAGCCCTATATAACATCAAAACCTTTATTCCCTACAAAAGCCATAATAGGGTAGATATATCTAAAAGAGAAGTGATCTTAGAGAAAAGGGAGGGATGAATATAAGTTTCCAGAAGAAGAAGCCAGTGTTGTCGAGGGTCTTAGTGTTCCAACTTATCTCAAGTGCTCCTGCTGCTTCTTCCTTTTCCTTTTTAATTGGAAGCATTGGTGGCTTATGGTCAATTCTTTTTCCTAATGAAGCTGATATCTATTCCTCCATAATTTTTCCAGAGGGAGAAGAAATAAAATTCTTGGACTTACCAGTAGTCATCTCCAGCCATACATTTCTCATAAACAGGGCCATCCAGCTCTTTAGCATCTGGGAAAATAGTCTCATGGTGGATGATGATGGTTTTGACAATTTCATTCACATGAGCCTGGCAAGACACCTGATCCTGTATTTCTGGGACGGGCATCAATGTTGGGCCAAAGCAAATGGCCAGGTTATAAGGGTCCATCATGTTCTCATCACTGTACTGTGAAAGACTACGGAAGGAAGCAAGAAAGGAGTTATAAAAGAACAAGGGGGAAAAAGGAAAATCAATGTTTAATGAGATATTTCATAGTCTGAAAACAGCGATCTAAAACATTTGGTTTTTATTATTAGAATAAAATGATATTCCACCTTACTTTAAGTTGGCTCAGCAAACTCTAAAGAAAGTAAAGTGACTTATAACCTTTCAACTGGGTAGAAACTGAAAGGGGAATGCAAGTCCTATTTGCTTAGTTAAGTGGCATTTTTTCAAAGGGAGTTTCACAAGGGAGTTTAAGATAATCTCTGCTACAATGGAGACCAGGATCCAGTACATGAGTTTCATTTGGAAACACGGTCAGGCTCTAAATGCTGCTCCAGTAAATCTGGAAAGGGCAGTAGCCATCTCCATAAAGCCTTATGGATATCTTTAAAATTGTCCTCCCATCTCAAATTCCAGTTTCCTCCTATAAATTGTGAGGAAGGCCTAGAAGAAAACAAAACACTTTTCCTTTGTAACCACTGAAAGAAAGCAAACAACTCCAGGCTTGATAACTTGCTTTTGGGTAAGACTACCAACACCAGGTGACAACCAGTGTTACAAACGAGAAGGGGAAAAGAATCCTCAATTCTCTCATTCCATTTAAAGCTGGCGAACATTTGGGGAGAATTCGGTAGTCTAGTGCTAATTTCTAAGTTCAATCCAATGGATTTTTGTGAGATATTTTCCACAGGTGGCTCAAAATCAGCCAGCTCTTGATTGCTATGCCTCTAACACGGGCAAGGCGCTGTTCCGGGGGAATCTAGAGATGTTATCTTTCAGTGTCTAAAATGTCAGTCTTGAAAGGAAATTTAAAATCCAGGGAAGCAGATGACAAATGGAAGGAGAAAAAAAGAGACTCAACTACCTTTGTGAGAGGGTGACAGACACAAAGAAACTGAGATACGATGTGATATGATACTTGACTCTCTTTTAGAAATAAGATAGCCTAGAAAGTAGAAAACACAAAAGCATAATTTCCACAGCTAACATATGTCTTTCCCTTCTGCCACTTCTCCAACAGTCTTAAAAAAAACGTTCACAATAATAGCCAAAGATCATGTTACAGATCATCTTGAAAATGGATGCAGGAAGGAGAAGGGAGATTCAGAATAAGAATGGTCTAATTTTCAAAGGACACACTTAAGCTCAATGGGGAGAGTCACAGTTCGTCTTTCCAGGTCTTTAACATAGTACCAGCCTGAAGAGCAAAAACTTGATACAAAAATGTTATTTCCATGTTTCGATTTCACAATTAAAACAGATGCCCCAAGCATCCTATCCTGGAGAATGGGCCTTGTCTCTGCGTGAAGGCCTGCGCAGGGGGCCAGGGGCATCTTTAGGCAGAAACGCTGGAAGCAATGCTAGCCATCTGACTCATGGCACACTTTCCATTCTGTTGCGATACATGGCGAGTTACATTCAGGTTTTGAGAACTTTCTTGATTCACAGTCTGCTTTCCTAGTCCATTGCGGTTTATTGGTTCACAGTGGGTTTTGCTCAGGCGTGTCAGGAAAATTTGGTAGGGACAGCATGGAGAGGGCCAGCAGGAAAGCAAGGCACTTCATATTGGGGAAGGGACATGCCATTAAAGGTGAAGATGGCAAGCCTTCAGATTTTTACGTCCACCTGGGTGACTAAGCTTACAGGTAAAAAATTTATGGCATCTATTTAACCTCAACATAGTTTATACCCATCTCTCTAGACACTGCTTATTTCCAGTGGTGACTTCTGTACAAATGGGTTACTACTGTCATTTGTAGATGTTTTAGTTCCATCCTATATGGTTCCCTGCCAGCATTCCCCTATTGCATGATACTTGGTTTTGGGGGTCAATTTGACTGGGTATGATTTCAGGAATAGTCAGCAGAGTTGTAATAAGTCCTCATGGCTTTTGAGAACTGAAAACCTCCACTGAAATAGAGAAAATATCCCAATTTTAGGAAGGAAGAATTCAGGCCAGGAGAAGGCATCTCCCCAAGCTTACACCCCCTAACCCCTGATTTTCTTGTTTCCAATCACTTAACTGAAATGTTGAATAGCAAGAGGACTCTTAGATAAGACTTGGGGAAGATGTTCTTATAATGGAGCCCATGTATCAGGAAGTACCACAACTGAAAATCAAGTTGCCTAAATTAAGAGTCAAGTTCCTTTGAAAATAATTGTTTTAGAGAATGTTTTAGAAATATCTTCTTCGTGACAAGGTCTCATTACATTGAATTTGCAGGAATTCTTTTTCGGATCTGTGTTTAAGTCTCATGTACAATTCCCATCCTTTCCCTCCCACAACATTAAGAATCACAGAAATTTTCTGCAGCGAGCAGCTGAGGTGGTTTACACTATTGTGACCAAAACATTTATGACATTAGCTTTGGATAGAAGTTGGAAAAACACATATTTCCCTGAAAAGTGTTCTTTTTAGTAATATTTGTATATTTTTGCATTTATGGCCACAGTGTCCACATCTTTCATCTATCATGCAATGACTTTGATCTGCTGAGGAAGAAGGTAACCTTCAGTCTACATTCAATCATCTTCTCTTTGACTTTGCTGATAAAGGGAGCCCAATGTACATTTGACAGAATCCAAGAACCATGACAGAATTCGAAGTGGTGCAAATGGAATTAAGACAGGCACTCTGGCCGAGCATTAGGGTACTTACTGATTGAGGAAGGCAAAGAGGTACCTCATCACTATAAGGACCGACCTGGGCAAGGTCAGGAGGAGTTTGCGGATGTGAAGCGCCCTCTCATAGAGATGATCTATTCCTACAGACAGAAGACGACATGATCAGCATCCTTTCACTCGCCACATGTAAAGCAGAACGCTGTACCACCAAAGTTCACATCTGAACACAAGCAATACCTTGCCCTTGGGTGAGATGCCATCGAAACCAATATAGTGAAGAAGTGATCAGCTTGGGTGCACCACCATTTTTGAAGGCACCTCCTCTGACCCATCACTGCTTTCTGATTTCCATGGTCTTGGCCTTAAGCAACTTAGAGTCTTCTAGACTGAAAAGTAATTTTTCACTCGCTGCTACTTCTAAATTTTGCATCTGATATGATTTCAACTCCCTTTTGCTGCATGGTAACTAAAGAAGCTTTTGGGGACATTCTGCCTTCCTTCGCCCCATTATTCATTAATCCATCATATATTTATTTGTCTATTAATTACTATGATTCAAGCAATGTGCCAGGTCTCTCCTTCCTCAAAACTATCATAGTATTTTATTTATATGACTTTTTACCTCGTATTATATTATTTCATCAATTTTTTAAACAAATATTTTAAGCGAGCCTACTAGGTTTCAACCACTGAGTGAGGCATTAGGAATACATCAGTGATACAGTTCCCGCTCTCACAGAGCTTACAACCTGGTGTTTACTGTTATTATTTTCTTATCCTGTCTTCCCTGTGAGATGGTGAGCTCCCTGAAGAGAAGGGTACCTGGGACTTCCTAGTATTATGTTATCTCTTTACCAGGAGTACAAATTGTCCAAAGCTTCTCAATACTCAAGTGCCTGTGAGCAGCAGCAGAAAGGTTACTGCTAATAATCCATCATCTGCATAATGGTCCCTATTTTACAACACATTTCCACATCTGTTACCTAATTTAACGCAGATAACAGTACTGGGAGTGGGCAGGGCACGCGCTGCCATCCCCATTTCAGGAATCAGGAAAATGAGAACTGGGTAAGCAGCTCACCCGAGGTTGGCTGGCTAGAGTGGGGAGCTGGGACTGGAACCTGCTTTCTGTTTCCTAAGTCTGGTTGTCTTTCTTGGATTTCAAAGCACATTTATAAAGTACAACTTGGAAGACATCCAATAAGCATGCATTTGAGAAAAATATTTCAAAAACATTTTTGAAGCTCACTATAATCTCATATTACTACATTTATTCTTAATTGCTTTTGAGATATTCATATATCCTACTTGAAAATCTCAGGCCTTAGTTTCTGACAATACAGCCAATTGATCCTCCTCCCACTTCTCAGGTTTTCTGCACTTCTCCCACTCTTAGATGTATTTACCCCTCAAGATCTCTACTTGGTTCTCTTCAATGGCAAACTCATCCAGTCTCAAGGTTAGGACCACCATTTCCATGAAAATGATATCTTTGCTTCATTTTTCCTCCTTGTGTGGGACATAAGTCCTGTCGTTTCTACCCCCGGATATCTCACTGCTAATTTCCTAATTGGTCTGTATTATTTCTAACTTGGACTATCACAATACTCTCCTAACTCAGTTTCCCATTCCAAGTCCTCTTACACCAGTGGTTCTCAACCTTGACTTGGAATCACTTGGGGAGAGTTTTTAAAATGCTGATGCCTGAGATTCCTTCATGCAGCCAAGGTTGAGAAGCGCTGCCTTAACTACTCGTCCACGCTCATGTCCCTGGACTCTCAAGTGCTCACCCTAGCTGCTTCGCACTTACTATCAAACCACCAGGTTACCTACGCATTTTATTTTTTCTTTGCATGGCTGAAAAGGTGGGAAAAATGTATTAGGAATATTCTCACTTAACCACTGACGAGTTTGCAAAACAACAAATAATTTATCAGGATTCCTAGAAAAAATCACTTTCATTCCCATCTTTGAGTATGCCACACATAGCTGGAACTAAAGCCAGTCACCTTTTAGAAAATGGGATTTCAGGGGCCGGCCCCATGCTGTAGTGGTTAAGTGCGCGTGCTCCACTGCTAGCGGCCCAGGGTTTGGATCCCGGGCGTGCACCGATGCACTGCTTGTCAGGCCATGCTGTGGTGGCATCCCATATAAAGTGGAGGAAGAGGGGCATGGATGTTAGCCCAGGGCCAGTCTTCCTCAGCAAAAAGAGGAGGATTGGCATGGATGTTAGCTCAGGGCTGATCTTCCTCACAAAAAAAAAAAAAAAAAGGAAAAGAAAAAAAACCAAAATGGGATTTCAGAAACTCTAATCAGAAAGCAAGTAAAACACGATCATCCAATAAACATTCCTATAACACTTTTAATTTTTTAACATAAATCTATAGTTAATAATAGTGTGATTTTAGTAATATCGAAATAAATACATTTATATTCTGCCTAGTTTGTAAAGTATTTCAAGATGGTAAAAAATATAACACTCTGAACAAGGAAGGTTAGGGTCGCACCTATTGTTTACCACTTTGTTTAACATACTTTCCAGATAATGGTCTTGAGTGTTTTTCTGAAAAGAGGAAGTAAGAGGCTTTAAAAAAAATTTATTAAACAGTTATTACTCAGGCCACAAGAACTCAATAACTAAGTTATCAACATGTCCACCTAATTCAGTCCCAGTAAGATCAAAACATGTCCCAGAGTAATCTGTCTGCCTTTCCTGACAACTTCATGGGACACCTGGAGAACCCACATTGTACAGAGAGGGAAGACGAAATACCTACAGATGAAATAATTCGCAAGTCATTGAGAGTTTAATGGGGGGAATTTTGCATCTATGAATACTATATATTTAGACATAGCTGGATTATTGTTTCATATCTGAAATTAATGGTTAAAAGTTCCTGAAATAACTGATTTTTAAAAAAAGTATGACTTCTGTTGCTGCTTTAAGTTAAAGATAAAAAGATGATTTAGCATACCTGTATCTAGAAAGTCTATCTCAACAAACAAAATCTCTCAAAGATGAAATTATACATATTATGACCCATTCTTTTTTTTTTGCTAAGGAAGATTTGCCCTGAGCTAACATCCGCTGCAAATCTTCCTCTTTTTTTGTATGTGAGCTGCCGCCACAGCATGGCCACTGAAAGACGAGGGGTGTAGGTCTGAGCCTGGGAACCAAATGTGGGCCACCAAAGCAGAGCGAGCCGAACTTAACCACTGGGCCACCAGGGCTGGCCCTCATACATATTATGACCCATTCTTAAAGCGTAAATATTGAGATTTACTGGCATTTATTCCCTTGGTCATTAAAAAATTGTGTATGCATAAATGATTTTACATTCATGCCTCAAACTAGTCACAAAGTTTAATATATTTACATGATAATAAATTGTAAAGATGAACTGTCCCATTAATGGTCCCCTGATTCACAACACCCTCTGTTCTTTTCCAGCCACATATAGAACCACATAAGGGTTATGATAAAAAAACAATGAAAAACTTTTGCCATCTTTTCCTGAGGATCTGGGATGTTTCAAAGATTAAGTCGACTAATTCTTCAAGCTAATCTTCAGTGTAAGGTCAACTATCAGGGAGAGGGTTTTAGCAGCTTGAAGCTAGTTTTGGGGTCCTAGAGTTAAAGAAAAAAAGGAAATGAAAGAGTGCAAAAGGAAGCACTCTAATGTATTATTGATCTTTAATCTTTGTCAAATCCCATAGGAGGCAAGTCATTTTCAGGCTAGAAGATGACACAGGCATTACTTCCCAGAGACTTAATCTTAATTCAAGATCCTCTAGTTTCTCTCTCTCAGTTCGCAACTTAGTTTCCCTACCTCTTAAAGGCAATTTCAAAAGTTTACTTAAAAAGAATTAGAGAAACAGATATTTCGACACCAGTTTCACAGCAGCATTACTCACATGGACAAATGGACAAACACATGTGGTCTATACACACAATGAAACACTATTCAGCCTTAAAAAAGGAATGAAATTCTGATACATGCCACAACACGGGTGAACCGTGAAGACATTATGCTAAGTGAAATAAGCCAGACACAAGAAGATAAATATTATATGATTCCACTTATAAAAGATACCTAGAATAGTCAAATTCAAAGAGACAGAAAGTAGAATGGTGGTTTTTGGGGGCTGGGGGGAGGGAGGAATGGGTAGTTATTGCTTAACGGATACAGAGTTTCAGTTTGGGAAGATGAAAAAGTTCTGGAGATGGATGGTGGTGACGGCTGCCCAACAATGTGAATATAGTTAATGCCACCGAACTGTACACTTAAAAATGGTTAAAATGGTAAATTTTGTGTTATGTATATTTTACCACAACATAAAAAAAAGGAATGAGGGAGAAGTGTTGAGAGACACAAATGAAAGATTTCAGGAGAAAAGCAATGGGAATGTGAAAAAGTGACACCAAAAAGACTAGATAAAATCCTGTGAGGCAGTCATACATTCTCTGCAATGACAGTAAACGTAACCCAGAGCAAAACAGAATCGCTGGCATTCCTGAAGTAGTGACAAACCCGTCCGTCCCTAAGGCCTCAGACTGTGATGGCTGTGAGCAGGACTCAGAGGTTACCTGGCTGGTTGCTCAACAGGCTCGCAGCAGGCACCCTACCCGAGAATTGCTCTGGTACAAATGACTCATTCGCTCTCCTGAGTCCACTTAGCGGGTCAAAATTTATGGTTGCCATGGACACTCTGATTAATGTGCATTCCCAGCTGGCTCCGAGTGTGGCAATTCATGGTCTTGCACAATTTTATGCTGTAAGAAAGGATGGATCCTTTCTGCCCCTCAGAAAAGTTGTCAGTGAGGAAAATCAGTATTTCATCTGGATTTCTTTTACGCTGGGCTTTGTGGTCACAATTCAGGACCTCACGTAATTAGGTAAAAGTGGCCTTCAGCCAATCCTGGTCACGTGCTCAAGCTCTCCAGGCTGATTTACGTTCTTCTCCCAGCACTGCAAGGTTCCCACGTCAGCAACCCAATTTCACAGCATGGGGGTCTGACAGCTCCCTGTAAATGCGTGTGAAAAATTCACCACAAAACACAAGTTTCTTCAGAAAAAAGCAAAAAGTTCAAATGGCAATGACTCTGAAAATACCAGTTCTTCTGTGGCACTATTTGCAAAAGTACTTGTTTGTCAGCGAACAAATAATAAGTCACACGATGTGAATTTATCCTCAAGGATGAAGACAGGGAAGGAAATTAATGGCCACATTTAGAAATGGTTTCTTTAAGAGCAGGCACACAAATATTTCTGAGCTCCATAGCCCAACTGGCAACATTCAAGGTGAATTTACCAGTCCCAGGGCATTTTTAGGGTCATTGTTATGTTCTAACAATGTCAAGGTATTAATCAATGGTATGTGTGTAAGAGTATACGTGTGCAAATGACAGGGAAAGAGGAAAACCGAGAGATGTCCTGGCACATGCGGACGGATTTCAGTCTAGCCTTGAGATGAGTTACCAGCTGCTCTTCTAAGTAAGAAATAAAATGCTTGCAAATCTCTCTAATTAACCATTAACAGATTGACTTCTGAGAATTAAACCACTGTGTTCTTTCCTAGTTATATAGCAACAATGTAGAAATAAATACATAAATAATGTTTCTGCTTCTGCTGAATTATCATATTGAGGTTAGTAAAGAAACAGTCTCAGCCTATGAAGCTTTACCTATTCAGTTAAGATACTAAGCCTATTAAATATTTTTAAGGATAAAAGGAACCCCTAAGAAAGTTATTATAAGGCATCAAACAGAAATTTAGAGCTCAGAGAAAAAACTATCATGTATGTGATAAATCTGAAAGAATTTTTAGCAACAAAAAAATACACTGGAGCAGCAGGAAAAGAATTCAAAAGCTTTTTTTTCATGAAACAATTAGAAATGGGCAAATAGATCTATGTGCTAAGAGGCTCATCACAGTATTTTGTATAATTGCAAAATCACTAGAAACAATCTAATTTCTAAAAGTAGGGGAGTTGTTAAATAAAATAAAGCTATTATATGGCCACTAAAATCTATATTTTGAAAAATATTTGCTGATATGGAAAAACGTTAATAACATCACTAAATTTAAAAGGTGATTTATAAAGAGCAGATATGGTATGATACAACTTTTAATGACAGATTTATTAAGATCTAATTCATATATCATATAATTCACATATTTAAAGTGTACAATTCAATGGTTTTTAGTACATTCACAGTTGATCAACCATTACCTCAATCAATTTAGAACATTTTCATTACCTCAAAAAGAAATCTCACATCCAGGAGCAGTTACTCGTATGATACAATTTTTATTAAAAGTATATGGTTGTGGTATATCCATACAATGGACTATGATTTGGCAACAAAATAAAGAGCTGATACATGCTACAACATGGATGAACCTTGAAAACATGATGCTAAGTGAATGAAGCTCATTACAAAAAACCACATATTGTATAATTCCATTTATATAAAATGGCCAGAATAGGTAAATTTATGAGATACAAAGTAGGTTAGTGGTTTCCTAGTCCTGGGGGAGGGGTGGTGGTTATGAGTAGGTCATGAAAATGTTCTAAAATTGATTGTGGTGATGGTTGCATAATCATGTGAATTTACTAACAACGATTGAATTGTACACCTTAATAGATGAACTGTACGGTATGAGAATTAAGACCTTAATAAGCTGCTTTTAAAAGTACATAGGTATATGTATAGAAAAAATTAGGAAAAATACTAAAAAGGTTATCTCTACGTAGAGGAATTATAGATGATTTGTTCTTCTAGTTTATTTTCTAATTTGTCTACAGTGACCATATATTAATTGCATAATAAACAATTATTTTTAAAAACCACCAATTGGCTATTTGATGATTTTAAGGAATTACATTTTTTGTTTGAAGGTATGACAGCCCTGAGGCAGCGGGGAAAGACCATGAATTGCTCGAGCAGCTTTTCTACTGCAAGTCCCTTGGACTTATGCCTGAGGGCATCTCAGAGCCAGGGCACATGGACATTCTAGAAGCTGCCCAGACCGTGTGGGCATAATCTGGAGCATTCACAAAACCATTCACAAAGTGGATGGTTTTTAAAAAACAAAAAACCCTGGGGTGAGAAACCGAGATACTACCAAGTTTGTCACTTCAGATTTAAACTGCATTTGAGTTTACCAGGTCTACATCCAGATAAGTAATTTTTGAAAAGAAATTGGCAATTGGGGAATGAATAGTGCACATTAAAAAAGAGAGAATTCTAAGACCAATTCCCTTTACTACATATATTTGTAAGCTTCCAAAGAATGTGGTATTTAGGGGCATAAAAATGGCACAATAATAACTCACCATAAAAAAAAAACTTTCCCCAAACAATCCAAAAACAGGCAAGCAAAAAGTAGTAGGTGCTCCAGAGACTTCCTAAACTCTTAGAAAAGATGAAATGGGAAGATTTCTTTTATACAAAATAACTATCATGTGAAATTACCTTAATAGGGAAAATCAAATCCAATTATGGCGATGCTAGAAGATGATGTGGATAAAAACAATCCATCTCCATGAGGTTCTCTCTCCCCTAAAATTTCTAAATCTTTGTGCTTGTACCACATACTAACTTAGATCGCACTTATTTGTAAATACGTTATCTCCTCTACTAGATTTTAAGCCTCTTGAATGCAAAAATCAAGTCTTTGAATCCCCAGGAAGTTTTGGACATTGTCGGAAATTAATCGATGGTTCAAATCATCAAAAGTTTGTAATATCAATGAGAGGGTATAATGATCAATGACACATTATACTATTCTCAAAAAATTTACTGAAAATCCAGGAAAAATACAGATACATCATGGTCACATTGGTAAGAGAAAATGCTTGCCTAGAGATAAACCAATAATAGCCAGGAATCCCCCCTTTTTAAGAGATTAGATGTTGGAAGAAAAGGGGTTGTTATATATAGTGCCATAACATGTTCTTGACAAACATCCTATTCTGCAAAACCGTACACTAAAAATAACAGGACTTATGGGGAAAAGCGCTCAACATTTATGAAACTTGGCACCTAGAGCACTAATGAAAACATTAACAATACTACTTAAATCCTAGCACAGTTAAATCTCTCCCACTGTGTGCACCTCGTATCTTCAGCAGCCTTAAAGCCTGGGGCCCCTGCTTCTCTGAGATGTAGGTCCTGGGGGGAGACTATTTTCATAAAAATTAACCCAAAGATTATTAATCCATTGTTTTCATCCAGGAGGAAATGTCTCCGTGGCTTCTTCATTCGCACTTTCAGCATTTCGTGTGAGGCCCTGCTTCCGTGAAAGAAAGATATTTCTGTAGATTTTCCATTTTTTCCTTACGGTCTTCATATTTTGCTATGGCTGACCCTTTAATTGTGAGAAAGCTTGTCTTTGATTGTTACAAAACATTTAATGTGCTGGTAAAAATCATGCTGGAACCAACACAACTTCTGGGTTATACTAACATCATTTCTGAATGCATGTGAGGTGATTATGTCAAACAAACACATGTTTAGCAGAACAGACAGACTGGTAAGTGGCTAACCCAGGTACCGGCATACGTGACCTGAGTTTATAGAAGGAGTAGTTGTAATGATGACAGCTAGCAGTAGTTACTGAGGCTTACTATGTGGCAGGCATGATGCTAAACACTTTATATGGATTATCTCATTTATCCTTCACACTGACTCTATGAAGTAGATAAAGAAACAGATATTTAACAAGATTAAGTATTAATTTCTGCCCAAGGTTACTTGGTGTAGAGCTGTTAAATGGTGAAGCTAGGATTTGAACCCAGATCTTTCTGACTCTATGGCTTCAGCTTTTAATAACCACAATGAAATAATATTTTCATCCAATGAAAGTGTGATTTTACAATCGTAACTGCAATGTAGCCCAACACTCTTTATGCAACTATGTAAACAGAAATGCTGATAAGATGTATGGACCTAGAAAACCACTACACATTGTAGAGTGCTTGTTATTTTTCCAGACTTAAGCTTTCTGGCTAGGACGTGAGGGAAATCTTTGGACACAGCCAAAGGAGAATTCCAGCAGTGTGACACCTTCTTTTCAGTTCTTTCCAGCTGGGTCAGAGGCCTGCTGTGATGACTCAGGCTATGCAAGGGCCTTGGAAGGGACACAGAGGCGCACGCCGGAATTCCACACAAGGCATCTGACTCCACGGGGTGGGGGCGAAGGGAATAATGCTGGGGCATTCATACCCAACGAGAGCCAGGACTTCAGGCGTGGATGCCAGCAAAAGAATTTTGGTGGAATTCTGACTCTTTATTTCATCTAAATTCTATTTAACAACTATGAATTACGTACTATGTGCCTGGAATTAACCATGCCAAATGTTGGGGCTACAAAATGGAATAATCCATCAAGACTTCTCAGGCCTGGGGGGCTAACCGTAGGCATTTCATTGAACATACTGTTTGCCAGGCGCTCCTCCTGGCCCTTTACATGAATTAACTCATTTAATTCCCACAACTCTATGATATACGGTCTAATATTCTCCCTGTTTTATAGCTGATGAAACTGAAGTGCAGAGAGGTTAAGGAACTTGCCTAAGGTCACACAGCTGGTGAGCAATTTGGACCTACGCTGTTTTTGAGTCCAGAGCTTACATTCTTAACCTCTTCCCTGAACTCTCTCTCTAGTAGAGGGAGACAGAGGAGTTAAAAAAAACTGTAATGTGAGGCGATAAGAAAAATTATAGACATATGTACACAGCGGAACATGAGTAGAGGAAAGAGTGACGCATTCTGCTTGAGGTGGTGGGGAGGATGGCGCTCTGGGAGGAGGGGCAGTCCAGCAAAACCTTCCTAGCAGATGTCAAATGGCCATCAGGGACAGGAGACGAAGCAGCACGGACAAAGGCACGGAGGTGGGGAATGGCCGGCATGCTTGCGGTTTGCTGTTGCTGAAATAGAAAGTAAACAGGGGAGCGGTGGCAGGAGATGAGGGCACGGAAGTAGAAAGAGATCAGACAGAGGAAGAATTCAATTCTGTGAAGTGGCCATACCAGGGAGTCTGTTTTTAGGTAGGAAATACTGAAATAGGTTTTAAACGAGGTGGTGGGGGGTGATATAACCCAATTTGCCCTTTCCAATCTGGCTGCAGTGTGAAAGGTGGAATGATGGGGTGAGACAGAGGACAAAACCCAGCAGTAGGGGCTCCAGTGAGGAGACTGGAACAGCAGTCCCAGTGAGAAACCAAGGCACAGGCGATGGGAATGGGGATGGAGCGATGAGTAGAGAGATTTTCGAGATCAGTAGGACTTGTTGATTCAGGTGAGGGCTGGGGAGGTGGGAAGAGGAGGTTTCTCCATTAGAGTAAGGCTTGATTCTCAGAAAGACCTCACTATGTGATTCAGGCCAGCTCTAGACCCTCGTCCGGGAACTTGGACCTGGGGGGGTACCGCATTTTTAGATGTATGGAACTTGACTGTGCTTAACACCTAATTCCCGGTACCATTATTTTCACCTTCCTTCCTGTAGTGTCAGAAGCTCCCCCTGAAGAAAACAGTGATGCTTTACTCTGCTGATGATTATCGGCTTCATAATATGTCATACACAGCCACAGAGCCACTCTGCCTCTTAGCTGGGGATGCCCACTGACGGATAATTACCACCTGGTGTTCCTGTACTGTAATAACGATCATTTATCTCATTTTACCTTATTTCCTGAAGTAACATTCAAAGATGGATAAATGACCCCACTCCTAAGATTGGTGGAGAAAACCAAGAACCAAAAGCCAAAAAGAAGATACATTTCCATGCTTACAACTTCCTCCCCTCTCTTAGCGGGTCGGCACCTGCCTTTCTGCTGTATTCTGGCCACTAAGTGGGACGCTCTCAAGCTCTGTGGAGCTGAGGGTGTTGAGGAGCGGAGCCCACTCAGCTAAGGGCGAGGCCACAGCTGGGACGATGACTCACGCTGGATCCAAAAAGAAAACAAATGGTCTCAGGAATTTGGTGGTGATGGCGTAATGGTCGGGATGAGGAGATGTGGAGGGGGGCCACTGCTTTTCCAGGAAATTGGTTAGTGAAACAATTCTGGTGGGAAAAGACTAAAACAAAAAAAGTCCACTTACTGATACAAGAAATCAGATCATTAAATCTTTCCTTAGGAAAGAGGGGATTTTCCAGCCCACGGAAATAGAGCTTCAGAACGCCAGCAACTGAGTTAATATCATGGTTACTCTGGTCATCAGCCAAAGGGTTTTCACCTAAAAAAACAAGAATTAGTTGTAGGCATAGTGCTTCCCTTCTTTTTTCTGAACAAAAATATGTTTCTATACTCACACACACATTTCTATATATACATGCATCTTTTAATTACACTTTATGCAAGATTATATGGTACTAAAATTAAAATAATTGGTTTAGATATCCCACCCCATGATTAAACTAAAAATAGTTGGCTAAAATAAAGCTTTTTTTATCTTATGCTACCAAATAATCCCTTACAAGTTACCCAAATCTTAAAATAAAATATTGTGGGATTTATAATTTTACCTAACTTTCTTTTCTAAAGCTAAAATCTGTAATCTTAGTTTGACATGAATTCAAATACTACATTCTGTGTTTCTTATCCTTCTGGGAAAAAAAGACAATATAGGTCTGTCTGGCTATGCCATACGGATCAGCAAAATTTATCAGAAATATTATAGGATTTACCTGTGAATATCTACAATTAAATAAATAAGAGTTTCCCAAAATGGCATGGTGCTGTTCACAGCACATTTCAAAGCTGCCTTCAGCAACGGGAAATTTCGAAATCAGACAGAGGAATTTGAAAATGTATCCTTGATACTGGTTAGTATCAAGGAATTTGTACAAAAAGTGGACATTTTAAAAATATACCAAAAAAATGAAATTATATCATTCTTTATGGTAAGCAGTTTTAAAATACTAGGTAACTGGCCTGACTAGTCCACCTCCCTGAGAATTAAATTGAGATAAAATCCTCAACATAATATGCAGCCTTAAACAAATTCCATTTGTTATTGACAGGTCTGGTCTGCTCCTCTCTTTTAAAGTTCACAAAAATTGTACATTGCATTTTAACTTATTTTTTTTGGCCTCTTGGGCCACTTTAGTTTCAGGGATCTGGGGTTCCTTTTTCTCTGCTCCTAGGGTGGGAAATCATTGAACACGAATTCACCAAAATATTTTTTTTTGCCCACTGTGAGAAAGGCTCACCCAAAGAGATCACCAACAAATAACAAATACTAGGGGGATTTCCAAGGAAAATAATAAAACATTTGCCTGTGGTGGCTGGCACAGGAACCTGATACTTTACTACATTTCAGCTCATCCTGAATATGGTCACAGAGGCTTGGAACACTTCGCCGATGAGAGGGGAGGGAGGCTGCTCTGCTCTACACTTCGTATCAGCCAGAGAATTTGGAACGGGAAAAACAATATGGCTCCATTTACCTCTTCAACTAAGGTTTCAAACTTTCAAGGGCTCTGTGCCAAGTCTGGGCAAGGGAAATGGGACGGAGGGAGAGAGGAGGTGGTCCTGTCTCTGTGCCATGATGTCCCTCCCCCTCACTCTCGGCTTGACTTCCAAGCACAGGAAGGAAGGTATAGATGTATCCAGAAGCAGACACATTACAAAGCATTATAACTGGAGAGCATTAATAACTAAGAGCCACCACTAAAGAGTCAGACACTTTCCTGGATTATACCTATCTCATCAATCCTGGAATTTTGCAGATGAGGAAACCGAGGCCAAAATAAGAGATGAGTAACTTGACCCAAATCACATGATTAGTAAACAAGAGTCTGATTTGATTCTAGGTCTGCCTGACACTAAAGTGTATGGTTTTGCCAATCATAATGTGCTAATTGACAGTTTAGTAGGATTTATTTGACAGCCAATTGTGAACCAGAGTAAGACACCAACTAAGGCCACAGGGAAGGAGTCTGCGGAAGGTCATAAGAGGAAAGAAAGAGGTCCTGACAAAGGAAGTGGATGTGAAGCTGGGAGGTGTCGCCTCAAACACCTGCTGTCTAGGCCCAGGGCTGTTCTTGCCACTCTAGAAGCCTCTCATGGGCCACCCTGGATGCACGTGCTGAGGATTATCGATGCCAGTCCTAAACCAGGATACAAAGCTTCTATACTTGATAAGGTGTTGGCTTTAGGATTTTGGCTTCATTTCTCAGCTATTCTAAATAGATTCTTACCTCAACATCTAAAATGAAGTAAATGCAAAGAGAAAGGTTGTAAAGATATACAGAATGAATATGCCACTTCACTCCACTGAAAATGATGACATTTTAAAATGATTTGCTTATAGGGATGGACATGCACTTACCTCTCTCAAATGAATTTTTAATATCATTGACTTCCACCTGGGAACCAGACACTCTGAAAATCCCCTGATGCTGAAGACCTAAAGAGAATAGAGGAAAAAAGGATGAAAGATCCCATCACATCCTCTAGTCCCCCTTTTCCCAATAATTAAATGTTAAACGAGAAAGCACATTTACTGAAATACTGCTAGTGATTGTTTTTTCAAATGAGAATTCTCTATGGCTTACCATAGAGATTGATGAACCGAATACAGCTTTCCACAATGAGGGGGATAATCTGGCCTGAGTCCTGGGTAAAGAGATGGAAACCAGTTAACTGCAAAGGAGAGGCATAAATCACACATAATAATAAAGCTCGCAGTTTAACCCTACTTAAAAAGTGATTTTCACTCTTTTATATAATCATTTCCAAATACACCTCCTTTAAAATACACCACAAGGGCCAAAAATAAAATTATATTTAACCAAAGGTATATTTCAGTTCTGGAGCAAACCAAATTAAATACATTTAAGGCAACCCTGTTTCAACTCACTCTGCTGTGCCTGGAGATGTCAAAGCTAATTCATCTCTTTTACTTATATTTAGGCTCACATACCAACACGAATACATGAATCATTCATTTTTTTTAAAGGGTATTTATACAAGTAATTAATCTAATGGATCTAAAAAGAACTCTGTGTATGGGAACCATATCATCTTAGGACTGACTGGCTGTGCTAGTCACCAAACACAACCTTCCAGCCAGCTCAAGATCCTCTCTGTGACATCTCTGATCTAGACGGTGACAGTTACAAACAGGCTGACAGGTTTCCAGGTGCATGATATGAGAATTGCTTTATAGACACTTACAATGCATCATGTATTTATTTAGTTTGCATCAGAACTTACTCATCCTTATAGATTTTTTCATGTTTGAAGGGTTATTTTTTCATGTTTTAAGGGTTAAGAAAAAAATTGCACAAATGCACATCCCACAAGATTCCATTTTCTTAGCAAGGAACATGTTTTGGCCTTCTTTTCCACATCTTGTAATATAGTCAGTGTACTCTACTGAACAAATGTGAATTCTGGAAATGTTTTAAAACACGTGTAGGATGACAAATGAGATGAAGGAGCTGCTGAGGCCACAGTTAAGTATACCATGCACTCCACGTAGTTACAGAGGGTTACTGACTATGGAGTTATTTTCACGGGCTTTTAAGACTCTGCTCTTTCAGGAATTAGATCTTTAAAGGAAACATGGAGGTTCAAAATGATTAGCTGACATCAGGTCCTAATTCATGAGGAACTTTATTTTGAATAAACACAAGAGGAATCTGGTTGTCTTAATGTATTAGACCAGTTCAGAATCCACTAACCTTTCCAATTAAGCAACAGGGGAAGGATTGGGAAGAATGCAGTTCAGCAATTTAAATTCTTTACTATTCCTAGAATGGGTAATATACTTCTTGAGGAATAGTTTTATTTTAGGTTTTACAACAATCTAAGCAGTAAATATACCAGTTATTGGCTCAATTACCTCTGGAGTCTGTATTAAGTTTCTCTAATTAGTTAATTTGTTTTAGGAGCATAAACTTTATTAATTTCTTAAAGAAAATCCTTAAGAATAAAAACTCTTTTTAGTGTGGACTAGCTGGTTAAGAATAGCAATGGAATTACATCAAAATTTACTGAATATGTGAGGGGATTTTTCTTTAAGATACAAGTGTGTTTTAGGGGAAGTAGCCTTTATATGAACAATTCATGTAACACTGTAGTCTAAAAGAGCAACAAATATTTAAACGTAAGTGATAAAAGGAGAATATTAGTTTGCACCTTCGCTGAACTTAGTATTAAAACAAAAAGAAAAACAAAGAATAAAAGGTTATTAAAAGGAAAATGTTTGCGCTAACAAAGTTCTAAATAAAAATGTCTTAGGTTTTCGGGCTGCCCCCATGGCTTAGCGGTTAAGTGCGCGCGCTGCGCTGCTGGTGGCCTGGGTTCGGATCCCGGGCGCGCACCGACGCACTGCTTCTCCGGCCATGCTGAGGCCGTGTCCCACATACAGCAACTAGAAGGCTGTGCAACTATGACATACAACTATCTACTGGGGCTTTGGGGGAAAAAAATAAATAAAAAATTAAAAAAAAAAAGTCTTAGGTTTTCATATTATTTAAAAAATATTTTCGTCTCTACATTTACTCAGGTAATTGCTGATCTTTTAGCTATTATCGGTATTTCGTTCAGATATAATGAATTTTGGAGTCAAAAAGTAATGAGTGTGTGTGTTTTAATTTAATTCCATGGATGCCAGATGCTTTGGGAGAAAACATTTTACAAGTGAAACGGAGGGCTATGCTCCACGTACCACTCGAACAAATCCCTCTGTGTCTTGGTTTCCCCACGGGAAAAAGAGGAAAAATGACTTTGTTCTTGCTGTCTTACAGCGATATTGTGGGGACCTCAACGGATCGGCACTTTTCACAGGTGTAGAGAGATCTCTCTATCTGCTGTTTTACTTCTGTTACCAAAGTTTCTTTAGTATGCCATCTGGGATGCTGAAGAGCCCACATAAACGAATTTTCCATGATGACTGGTTTCTCCTTCTTTGGTACCTAAATTTGGTTTCCTTTAACTGTTCTTAATGAAAAATCTTTAAAAAATATAATATGTGCTTTCCCATCAACTTAAGCGGTCCTTCTCCTACTGTGTCATCAAATATCACCGAATCATACATCTGCTTCTTTGAGTTTTCTATATTCTTTCTCTGCCAGGCCATCGGCTGCACAACTCAGTGCTTTCATTTTATTGTTCCCTTCTGTCCATCTGATTTACCCCTGCTTATAAGCCCTGGGCTGGGAAACTGGATAATCAAACTTGACAATAATTTTATATTAAATTAGAGCCAATAAGGCTCTTTTGGGTTTAGGTTTACGGCAGTGGATTTGTGATTGCTATTTAGGTTATTCAGTGGCTTTTCACTTAATTCCAGGGTTAGGGCTCATTTTTAAGGCTTCCAGAGGTTTTTAATCTCTCTATACATGTATGTGTGATTCCACCTGTCAATCTGTCCATACACATGCCCCAGGCACACATACACATTTTTTAACCATTAGCGCACATATTCAATAAAAGATCCATCTTTTAAGAAAGTAAGACATCTGTAACATACTATTAAAGGAGATTAGCAATGATGTGGTTTCCTGCATAAATTTAGTCTTCAGAAACACTGCAGCTCATGCCATAAAATGTTAGCTGTGAAAGTTCTTCTCTTTTTTGTATAATTTACATGAGGGTCCAAAATCTAGTATTAAATGTGCATTTGGTATTAACATTGACTTTCCTTAATAAAAGCCATCGACTCACATTTGGTACATTTGCCAAATACACAATGTAAAAACTAAGAGTTTATCCAGTTTTACTAGAGAAGACTATTTCTCTTAAAATCAGTGTTTGATTTCTATAATTCCTTTCTAAGTAAAACCTATATATAAACTTGTCTAATTTCCAACTGCAAACATTTTTCTTTTAAAAACCTTAAAAAAATCTACAGCCAAGAATCACTATGATTTGAAAATGATACGAAGAGCGAAAGAGGCTGTGCCCTCACGGCCCTCTAGCACTATACCTGATGTCTCGCGTGCGAGTTCCTTCGTCCTCGGCTAGAAGCATTATCAGAAATACAGGATGAAAAAGAAGACAGAGTAAACACAGCAGAGATTCAAGATCCAGAACACAGGGTCTTACAATTTACCCAATATAATGAATTCCTCGAGTCAGGGGAAATCAAAACTCTTGCTGTGCTTCAGAGCTACCCTAATCATGGACTTGAAAAATGTATTTTGTGCCACCTCATTTGCACGAGTGAAAACAAAACATTTTATCGGGTAGCTCTTTTCCTTTTTGCACAAATTATGGCTTTTTTTTTAAATCAAGAAAGAAGGCTTTCTTTTTGCCAGCATAATAATACCCACATTTATTCCCTCTTCTGAAGGCACTCAAACCAAATATTCTTTCCTCTCTGACTTCAGGAAATATTATATTGATTTTCTGGGAAAGCAAAGAGCCCCAGGACAGACTTGGACATAATGACCTGCCTCCTTTTACGAGAGGCTGAGACCATTATAGTAAGAAGCGTGGAGATCAGCCACCCAGATGGCTGGTGCCAGTACCTTGACGAATGTTTCCAAATCCCCATTAAACAACTTAGCATTATACTGGGAGCGGGGTCTGGACTTCCTGTGTTTCTGGGGTTTAGGGGGAACATTTGGAGGCCTAAGGGAAGGGAATATAATTACTGAGCATGGCAGAAATCAAACAATAAATGAAACACCCATAGGTCACATCAAAATTACAAAACACAGGGATTCTTGTGTTCCTTCCCCACCCCCATCCATGGGGAAAACGGTCCTTCCCCTTTCCCATTTATTTACTTGTACTTATGTATCAGAAACCGTACAGGCTATTCATTCAGATTGCTCTTTGCCTGTAATTTGTAGTTGATATTGGTTTGCTACTTTGTTTAAAAATAGTAAGCATCACCAAATAGAATTGTGAGCTATTTGGCCAAGTGTTATAAACCAAGGTTTGTGTTATTTGCCTTACAGGTCACACAGAAGACACAACAGATCACAAAAATTAGGGCTCTGATAGATCCCAAAGGAATTAAATATAATACTTTTAGTTACAACATAATTCTTCAATGCAAATAACATCACATTTGTTCAATATCCCTCAAGTATTAGTGGGATTTTATTTTATGCAAAATTAACTATTAATAGATCACAAGTGAAAAAACAGAGTTTGATCTCAATGCTATTTCTGGGAGGCGGGGAGCCTACAGGCTCACACGAATTGTTATTTCTTTAAAACAAACTATCTCATCACCTAAATATTTGTAGAGCACTAGGAGGCACCCATTTATTCTGTTCTGAACTCTCTATCTCCAGTCTGTTTGCTTTGATGGCTAAGCCAGTGTCTCTGACACGTGCACATCTAGTGCACTGTGCACTATATTTAGAAACCCTGCATCATCTTGCTCTGTAATTGGAGACAAGGAGCCTCTTCTGTCCTCTCCCTTTAGAACAAAGAGGCCAGGATGACCTACCCGACTTCTACAACCATGCTGAATGGGGCACACGGAAGAAGAGTCCAAGACCTCTTTCTCTGGACATTCCTACTTCAACTCCTAAATCGGAAGGCTTATATGAGGATGTACCTCACACTTGGAAATTAGGTAAAGCCCTTCATTAAGCTGCAAACTCTCTAGGAAGAATTACCTTTTTGCTTCGTTAAAGTTGAGAAAGGCTAGTTTAGAGGCAGAATCTCAGGAATTTATGTGTGAACCTGACTAGCTTCATAAGCCATTACTGCAGCAGTCACGAGAGGCAGGGGAGCAAACGCGCCGATACAGCATCCCACAGCCCAATCCTCAGTCTCTCCCGGCAGGTGGGCTCGTATCACTAACAGGGGGCACAGCAGAGCACCTGCAGGCCCACGGTGCGGAGAGGCCAAGAGGAGCCTTTGAGAGCATCTAGCAGCAAATATGGAAACTTCTGCCAGGCACCAGTCATCATCTGCCACTGCTGAAATTTCTGGAATCTCTTTTATACACTGAATTCTGTGCCATTCACAGAGGAAAAGATCTGGTGAGTGTAAAAAAACAAAATAACTGCCCACCAGGGAATTTAACCATATGTGCTTTATCCACTCTTTTCATTATTTTAGAAGTGTTTTAAAACGTATTTTTATTCAGGTATGGTGAGGCCAACAGATCAGAAGACACTTGTCATTGAAAAGATAGTTTGTTACTCACAGCTCCCAAAAGGAAGGGGCAGGCCACTCCATGGGGGGGCCACATAGGGAAGCACCAGGGTGGGTCAGGAGGCAGAGGGAGTGAGGGGAAACGTGGGCAAGAGCCTTTGTTGTGGGTCCCGTGGGAAGGAACAGGCAAGGCAGGGTAAGCAGGTTTAGGATGGGCTAGTCTGAGTAATTCTGGTGGGCTCTGGAGCTGTCCCTAGTGGCCTAGTACCCGACTTTTGGGTGATTCGGGAAGGGCAACAGTGGCCCTGGGTGTGAAAGCCTGATAAAGGAGGTGGTGGTGGGTATGGGCTCTGGGTTGGTTGGTTTGTGTACAAAAGGCACACTGGCAAGCAAGTCCTCTCCTGTCTCTAGGAGTTGGCTAACCCTCAGAGGGGCAGTCTCTCCAGGGTCAGCAAGGCCCCAAGATATCAAAGCATCAAACATAGAAACTAGAAAATGTGGTTATTACAACAAAGTCAAACAGAGCTTCATATTGGATGGTAGCTATAAGGGGTAAAAACACAGGCTCATTTTGTTTGGTCACTGATTCGTGGGACAAGCACATCTTGCACTGGATACCTGTTCCTGCCTGACTGACAGATGCACAGGAACCCCTGGCTGGGACTAACGGAGGGACGTCTTTTGAGTCTTCTGTCAAAGGCTTGAAAATTGCCTCTCCTGATGGTTCTAAAGTAGGAGGCGAATGTGAAGATACTAAAGTTGTGAGAGGGACTTGAGATTAAACCAAACCGCCTGAGTGCTTATCAAAATCATTTGCATGGCAGAGGTGGCTCATCTGGCAGACTGGTGTGCGGACGGTTCTGGCTCTACTTTGTGTACATCAGGTGAACAGAGCCAGGGCCATTCAACAACGTCCTGCTTGTGGGCCCACCACAAAACTTCCTGATAATTTGGCTTCGTATGGAGGATGCCCACGTGTTATGAAAGGAAGCACCAGTCAGACTGATGTGAATATCTAGTCTGTTTGGCAATTACAGCTCTCACTGCAAATTAATATATTTGCATATCTTCCTTTTTAAAAAAATCTTGTTTTTGAAGTGCCTTACATTAATTATAATTTAGAAACAACAGGTAAAATGGTTGATAGTGCCAAGAGATACTATATGTGAAAAAAGCTCCATCAGCTGCTATTACTATGCAGAAGTAACAGTCCTCTTCATCACTGCCATAGGGAAGAAAATGCTCAGTATCTTTGTAAAGTTTAGACAAGTCAGTAGCTGTATCTTTCTAGGTGGTTCACGAAGAAGAGGGGCTTCCTTTTGAACAAATTGCCCAGCAGGAACATTATAGAACCTTGAAAATCAACTTGCCAATTACTTAACAGACATGTCACTGTTCTAAATGCCTTTTCTCTCAAAGAGAACTCAACTTCAAAAGTGCAAAGTCTTGCTATGTCAATTAGAATAATTTCTCACTGTTGCACAAATGTTGACATAAAAAAATAAAAGTTGCCACAAACTTTTCCCAACCCAAATCCGAATCTCCTCTAAAAAGGCTTTTCTTTACTCAGCAGTAGCTTCAAGATCCTTCCATGAATGAAAAGAAAAAAAAAAAAAAAAAGTGCAGTATGGTTGTAGGTGTTAAAAGTTAAATTTTTAAAGTGAACCAAACAGGGGTAGAGAGCTCAAATCCCAAGAGTATTCAATATAGGTCTAATTTTTACATGACATAAGGGAAGTAGGAGCAGTTAGTAACTAATCATACTTTCTAGTTGCTAACACAGTAGATATGCACATAACATTGCTTGTTAATTAAATTATTGAATCAAAAGTCTTGTCAGACTATTTCTAGAAACTTAAATGTTTTGGATTAGATAAACCAAACCCATTCAATTTAGGTCTTTTTTTTTTTACTGAGTCTGCTCATTAAAGAGCTTTACAGTTCCACTGGGAAACTCTCAGATCTGCCAGAGCAAATTTGGTTTTGTGAGAACCCCAAACATTTCATGTTACTGTGTTCTGTCAAGCCAAAACTGTCTTCCATGTTCATTAACAAAATATGTTTATTCTTGTAGCATTTAAATGGTTGCTTCTTGTCGAAGAGAAAGGAGAGTGAGACACAAGGTGAGTTATGATAAAATTTTTTCCTACCTTGTAGTCATATATTCAGCTCTATGACCTGCAGGAAAAAAAATGAAAATAAGTAAATTGAATGGAATCAGTGGAATGCATTTGGTAATCTTTTGTATCATCTGTCCCTTATTTTAAGATGTTGAGTTTATAATAACTCACATATTTTATGGTGGAAAACATGAGGATAGCATATAAAGATAGACAAATAATTCAAAGTAAATATTTCATAAAATCTATACATAAAATTTAATAAATTCTATAGATTGGAGAAACATGTTTCACTTGGCAATTTGAGGCAGGGAGTTTTACTTTTTTTAAACCAGACATAGATGCTTGATCTTAACTGTAAGTTTAAGGATGAAATACCAATAAAACATATCCAAGATTCGAATGTTAGTTATCCCTCTGTCTTGTGGGGGAGATGTAGGGGATCAAATAAGGTTGGGAGAACTCAATTCCCCTTAGATGAAATTGGTCTTCTTTTTATAACATGAAATCAGGGAGATAAGTTGCATTTTATAATCAGAAATGACATTTGCAGATATTAAAGTACAAGGACGTTAAATTATGCTATGTTCCACCAACTTGTAAGCTAAGAGCCTTTCACAGAGTTCTCTGTCATTTAAAACACCACATTCTTCTTACACATTCGAGCTTCTTGACTTGTTTTAAATAACAGCTCTGTATTTTTGTAGTGCTCCTACGATATGTGCTCATTTCAAGTTTGAATGTGTCTACCATTGCTTTTGCTCTTTCTTACATGTAGGGTAGAGCAGTGGGAAGGGGTGTGGAGAATGAACCACTCAACTGGGTTGTTTGCAAAATGATGCTATGGTTCTGAAAGAGCTTGAAAAGATAGCTGGCACAGATGGGTCATGTTGTGGCACGGACAGGCGAGCCCAGCCCATCATACCACAATGCAGTGATTCAGACTTATAGGGCAAGGCCAACAGAACTACCGCAGAGAAGGCTGGCTTGTGGTGAATGAACACTTCCAGGCTGCAAAAGAGTCTTTTACTCTATTATCTGCTTTTGAATAACAAGTAACAAAGTATTTGATTAATATCTATTTACTAAATGGGGCAACAGTTAATATCAGAAAATATCTTTCTTAACCCAGACCCAGGCCACTGTAAGTGTCGGTCTACCTATCATTTAAGTATAAATCTCTTCCTTTTGCTGGCCTTCTGCTACTTTGAGGGACATGAAAAAAGAGGTGACACAGAACTCCAGAACAATTTACAGCTATTCATAAGTGGGAGAGAAGATCTACCGGAAAGTGGAGACGGCAGGCGGTGAGCTGAATGTGGCATGTGGTGCCTTATGGGACATCCTTGAGCAGGAAGCTGGCTGTTCAGGGTTAAAGCACAGAGAGAGATAGGGCTGGAGACTTAGATTTAAGAGTTACTACCATTTAGGTTGTGTTGGGGCCTTGGGAGCTGGCTGAGACTCCCCAGGGTGAGTCAGTAGAATGAGTAAAGGGTTGAAGGCAGAGAAACTATGTGGCTTGTGCTGTATGTATTCTATCGTGCTGCATATTTCATTGTAACACAGAAGCATGACATAAAATACATTACTAACAACAATAAACAAAGCCATGATGTCTAACATTTATCAGACACTGTTCTGAGCACTTCCTATATTTTAACTCACAATTTTCACAATGACCTTATGAAGCAGGTACTATTATTATTCTTATTTTACAGAAGAGACTGAGCATACAGAAAGCAGTGACTTGCCTAACGTCATGCTGTTAGGGAGTGTTGGGTCTGGCATTAGGGTCCAGATTTGTTCTAATTCTAGACCTGAGCTCCCAAGTAATATATTGTAAAAATGTAAGTCTTTTTTCCCCCAGCAAATACTCTGAAAGATCCTAGAAGATCCTAGGTATTATGGCTTACACTTCTGTGTGCTCCATATGGCTAAAGCCAAATACAAAATACTGAAGATTTAATAAATATAATAAATTGTTAAATAAATCTAATAAATACCTATAAAATTAAATTGCATAACAGAGGTTGATCATTCAAGTGATCCAATAATTAAGACACTAATGATAATTCCTTAAAAATGAAATGCTTTTTAACTTTGAAATTTTGCTACGTTTGTTAAAATATCTCAACCAAATATTCTCTAGATTTAGAAAAAGATCATATATGAAATGGCTTAAAATCATTTTGCTCCATCCATTCATGGTTAATAGTATGAGATAAAAAATTAAAAACCTAAAAAGATACATTTTGATTAATGAACCAAGAGCAAGCTTTGCAAGAACTATCATTCATAGTATAACCACCATCACCACATCCATTGTTTTTGTCAGCTAATAGTACTGAGAGTGTCTCAACTGATGAATGAGGTTTTATTTTTTAATCAGTTTCATCATTAATAGATCAATAACACACAAGCTTAGAAGAATCTGCTTCCCGGAGAAATGCGAAAGCTTCCAGTGGTCTGAGGATTAGATTTCAATCCCTTTCTTTGGAAGCCTACTTAATTATTAAAAACAACAGACAACTGCCCACCCCCTCCGCCGCCCCCCATACAAGCCATTTGAAAGAAAAAAACGACCGAAGACCCAGGATTAGCTTGTTCTTGGTACAAACACCTACTTTGACTACTCTTACAATTTCACTTGAGAATTAGGAAGTGAACTATTTTTCACACCCAAATGTATTTTATCTCCACGGAGTAAAAGGGAAAACCAAAATATAATTTGGCGGCAATCTGAGCCCCCAAACTAGATAAAACATTTAAAATGTGCACAGCTCAAACTGAACGAAGCACCCCGGATTTGGTCCCTGATGAACGACTGGTAAGGACTCCTGGCGTTACTTTCCAGGCCTTTCTCTTCCTTAAGCCACCAACACCGCAGTGCTTTTCTGCTCACAATCAGCTTCTCTTTTGAAAGTATACTTGCGCTCCTACTCACATGCAGACAATGGATTGAGTGAGGACAACCTATTTAATTCCTGTGTCAGGAACCTCATGCCCAGGGCGTGAAACAATATAACACAGAACTCAGCTTGCAGCATGCAATTTTCTGTGTTTAGCAAAAATTGCACCGATATTTACACCCCTTAACTCCAAATGTGGCACACAAAGAAGCCAGTGTGAACGTTAAGGTTCGTTACCAAAAAAAATTTCCATGCTTCAGTTTTATGGGTGTATACAGCTCACTGACTGTGCTCGATTTAACTTTTCCAATTTAAAATCAAATGACATCACAAAAGGATATAATTGTGTTGCTGAAGGATGAAAAAGATGACGACTTTGGTCTTAACAACTCAGGGTGTGTTTCTCTCTCTTTCAATCGTTTTCAAAGATTTGGGATTCTGAATTTCGACAGTGCCACTTTAAGAGCCCAATCTAGTTGCTTTGCAGTGTTGTAAATCAAAGGACTTACTGGGCCACTGGTAGCCTGCCAAGAGCCAGCAGTAAGACAGGCCAAACACATGTCTGTAGTTACAGTGTCAGCTGGGTCCGATCCACCGCTAAACCCCTGGGTTAGGCTCTATTTGTTTTACTACGAAGGCAGCTTTTGCAGCAGTGAGTCTAGTATATTTCAGAGATGTGATTTCTATATAAAAAGTCAGGACTGCCTCCAAACACACCATTTAATCCTGTGCTACTAACCTTAATTAGCCAAACCCAGACTTGGATTCCTTCATAAGGGCTCACAGTTGGATTATCTCACTGTGGGACAGGCGTCATTAACTCTGCTAGTCCCCCTAGGTGTAAGCCTATTAATGCGAACAGGGCTTGCCTGGAAGGACAGCAGGCTCACAATGGTTGAGCTAAAAGGTGGGGCACGTCCTCCAAGCTTGCCTTTTCTCTGGGCAAAGCTGCCAGGCTCAAGCCCAGGCAGTAACCAACAACTGGTGTTCTGCCCAGTCCACACGTGGGGCAGGGCCAGGGAGCAGAGAGGTCCGAAGCCAGTGGGCAGAGGCTAGTGTGTCTGCTGCCACGGGATGAGAACCACCCAGTTTCTTACGCAGAATAAATTCAGTCCGGTGAAAGCTTGGTACACCTGAACACAGCTGTGTCACCAGGAACCAGAACCCACTGAAAGAAATCCCAAGATAAAGAAATCCTGGCTTAGAGTTCACAAGGTACAATATGGCTTTACACAGGTCAGCAGCTAAAGACGGAATCTGGCGTATGGATTCAGCAAATTGGCTAAAATAGAGCCCTATCCAATAATGGCATGTATAATAATATTAACCATTGGGGCCCTCTCTCCAGGAGACATAAGGGAATCTATGCTGAATGAGCACCATAAATGTTTCAGAATGTGACCCCAAGCGTATTAACACGTGTCTGCATGCAGTGCCAAGAATGAATTCACCCACTGCTTAATTCCCTCCAACTCACAGTTTCTGAAGTGCTGTCTCCAGTCCTGTAGGGAAGGACTCTGCCTGCAAGCATTCACCCCTACTTACGATAATTTATGCTTTGGCATAATGCTTTCTGCATAACGGCATTCATGCTTCTGGCAAATGACCTTGGGGGCACCATTGAAATATCAAGCATTTGCGAAAAATGGAAAAAAGAAAAAAAGACCTTACATGATTCTATGATGGAAAAAAGAGAAAAAAAAGGAAAAAGATTGCTGATATAAGAAAACTATTCAAAGAAAAAACGAGGTTTTTTTTTTTAAGTTCAAACCTCTGTTACAGAAGAGTTGAAAGACCAGCACAGCGAACATTCACATACCCTTCACCTAGATTTCCCAATTGTTAACACTTTGCCATAATGGCTTTATTTCCTTCTCTTTCCTTCTCTCTTTTTTCCTGAACCATTTGAAAGTAAGTCACAGACATTATGACACTCAGCAAGTGTTTCTTAAGAATGTTCTCCCTCATAACCATAATACCATTATCATAGCTAGAAAAATTAACATTAATTCAATGATATCATTCCATATATATTCTATATTTAAATTTCCCCAATTGTCTTTAAAATGCCTTTTATACTTTTTGCTTTTTTTTTTTTTTTTTGTGAGGAAGATCAGCCCCGAGCTAACATCCGTGCCAATCCTCCTCTTTTTGCTGAGGAAGACCGGCTCTAAGCTAACATCTATTGCCAATCCTCCTCCGCTTTTTCCCCAAAGCCCCAGTAGATAGTTGTGTGTCATAGCTGCGCATCCTTCTGGTTGCTGTATGTGGGACGCGGCCTCAGCATGGCCGGAGCAGCGGTGCGTCAGTGCACGTCCGGGATCCAAACCCGGGCCGCCAGGAGTGGGGTGCGCGCACTTAACCGCTAAGCCACCGGGCCAGCCCCGATACTTTTTGCTTTTTGATTCAGAATCTAATGAAAGTTCACACATTGTGTTTGGTTATTTTATTTTTTAAGACACTTTTTAGTAGTTTAAATGTTAACTTGTTTTTCTAAGTGAAACCGGCCTTTTATCTTAGAGCCTGGCATCCTAACTGTAATACATGGATTCTTAGGTCATGATGACCTTTCTCCATGTGGTCATTCCCTGAGAATAATGGATCCTGTGGAGGAAACCAGAAGATAAGGTGATAGAAACACTGATTTATGGGCAAGGAAGGTTCTAGAATGGTAGGAGGCAAGACTTTAGGTCAAGAGCAGCAATCTCTTTTTGGCCTGAGTCACTCACACAACTCAGTCCCTTCATTTCCCACTCCCACCTGTATTCCTTTTCACTTTTTATAACTTTCAGCAGGATCTAGTGTGAATAAAAGATAATTCAAGTTACAGACTATAAGGCACTTAGGACAAGGACTTTGCTTGTATTTATTTTTTTCCTTTTAAATTCATGAAGATGAAAAGAGAAACAGCAACATTTACACAATCCCCTTTGCTTATAATCCCTTTTTTCCCTCAGTTTTCTTGTCTGTAAAGATGGGGAAATTAATAGCGCCCAGTTAAATATACAGCTCCCAACAATGCCTCAGAACAGAGAAAGCCTTCTATCCGTGGCAGCCATTGTTGTTGTTATTACTAGATACAGCAATATACTTAATGTAATTAGATTATTTCTCAACTAAAACCAATGCCCATGGAAAGAAAAAAAAAAAAATCACCCAAACTGGTTTAACTGGTTTTAGACTCCAAAAAGGCATTAGATGGGACAACACATACTGGCCCATGAAAACAAAAGGCTGGGTCTGGGAGGGTGGAGAGTCCAAGAAGGGAAACAAGCCCCCGGGGATCAGCAGGTGGGGGCAGGTGCTGCTCCTCCGGACTCTTCTACTGCTGGGAGCACCGAGCTCTGAAGATTCTTCCTCAGCCCTCCCCACATGTCCCTGTTCTCCAAGGTTAGCACCAAGCTGATGAAGAAAATAGTTCCAGGGAGAATTTGATTGCTACAGATACAGATAAAACCACATCTAAACATACAGTGTTCTCTGTTTCTCAAAACACAAGTCCACGAGTCACACCCTTCGTGGAATATATATGACACAACATATAACCCACGCCATCTTCCCATCTATTTCAAATAACTGACCTTCTCCAAGGGTCCTCTGTAACAAGTCATGTTTGGCTTGAAGTTTTGTGATGAGATTACTACCTTCCAAATATTCTCGGAGTTTCTGCAAAAGGAAAGATTCATTTTTAACCTTTTTTTTTTTTTAATTCAGTGTCAAGGAACTTCCCACACAATATCTAAAATCCAGCCACTTTTATCTTCTAGATCCTAGAACCTTCTACTCAAAGTGTGGTCTGATGCAGACCAGCAGCATCAACCATCACGTGGGAGCCTATTAGTGGTGCAGACTCTCAGGTCCCTCCTTCCTCAGACCTACTGGAATCAAAACCTGCCTGGTGGAATCAGCTTCTCCTGGTGACGTGTTTGCACATTCAAGTTTAAGTGCACTCTGCTTAAGAGTGTTGTGTTTTAGAGGAGTCTGTCAATTTTCCTTGCTAAATTTGTCTGCCTATCTGAGTACCTGAGGAGCTTTTAAAAAAGTACTAATCCTAAATCCTCTCCCAGACCGACTGAATCAGGGGCTCTGAGGGTAGACAGCAGTCCATACTTAATAAAGAAGCCCAGGATTCTGCTGCAACTCCAGAAGCAGAGTCTGGGGCCCCCAGATGAGTGGCTGGGGAAGGAATGGGCGCACCATGAAGTAGAACTGCTCCGTCTCCTGCTGGTTTGCCCTTCTCTTGGCAATGCTGGGCTTGCTCAGGTAGGTTTCCGAGACAGTAGACTTCACAGACTCCGTGGAGCGACTGTGCTGGAAGCATTCAGACACATCGTAGTCCTCGATGGTGACCATGTCTTGTATTGTCTGCAAGGTGGCCTCCGTCGTTTTCTTAACCTGGGAACAGGAACACATTTTTCACGCTAGTATGTTATTTCGTGAATCCCACAAACACTCAGTGAGAATGCACTCTGCCAGGCAGAGACGAAGACACTCAGTCTATTAGACGCTCAGTCTATTAGGGGGGAGGGACAGGTAAACAACCGCCCCATGTCACCAAGACAAGAAGATTTCTTCAAAATTATCCTATGGAGGATATCATCTTATATTTGAGTCCTTATAAATCCCATGTATCACTGGGTACTCTCTCAATTACATTTTTTTGTTTTAAATAGCCTTTTTAACTGAACTAAAACTACACAAAGAAAAATGCACAGACCGTAAGAGTATAGCTTGATGAATTATCAGAAAGTGAGCACACTGACGTGACCACTGCTCAGATCACGAAATACAGCATGTGACGGGTACCCTGTGCTTCTCCCAATCACCACACACTCTGTTCTCCTCAAAGGTGGCCACGACCCTGATTTCTAATCATATATTAGTTTTGCCCCTTTTATACTTTATATAAACGGAATCCTACAGCACGTGTGATTTTTGTCCTGATTCTTTTCTCAACTTTATGTAGTAAGATTTATTCATTTCTTGTGAGTATAGTATTTCATTGCTGAATATTCATTGCAAGAATACATCATAATTCATCCATTTTACTGTTGACAGATGACTTATTTCTAGTTTCGGTCCATTATGAATTCTACTGCTATGAACATATTTTTGTTGGGCCACACATACATGAGTAGAATTGCTGCTTATAGGGTATGCCAGATTGTTTTGCAGAATTATTGTTCTAATTTGTATTCCCACCAGCACAGTAGAAGAATTCCTGTTACTCCACGTCCTCAAGAGTTGGTATTGTCAGCTTTTTAAATTTAAACCATTTTGTTGGATGTGTGGTGGTATCTCACTGTGCTTTTCATATGCATTTCTCTGATGACTGAGATTGGGCACATTATCATATGTTTAAGGCAATTTGGACTTCCTCTCTTGGAAACACTTTGCTTGAATTTCTTGCTCAATTTTCTATTGGATTATGAGTCTTTTTCTTACATAGTTGTAGATATGGATATGAGTCTTCTGTGAATTATATGTGTGCAAATATCTTTTCCCACTCTGTGCTCTGGTTTTTTACTCTTTCTGTAGTGTCTAGATGAACAGTCTCTAATTTTAATGTAATCAACTTACAATCTTTTCCTTTATGATTAGTGCTTTTTGTGTCTTATTTAGGAAATACTTTCCTATCTCATGGTCATAAAGATACTGTTCTATGTTATCTTCTAGGAGCTTTTAAATTTATCTTCCACAATTATCTTCCACATTTAGGTTGTACTCCACCTTCGCTTATCAAAGTCTAATGTAAATTGATAGCTTTACCCTTTCCTCAATGTACAGAGTATAGAACACCTTAACTCAATTTACTTCTGATTTATCTGCCATTTCTGTAACATATTTAAATATTTATTTTTGTTTAAATACAAGACATTAGTTGTTATATACAGTCAGTATTCATTTAACTTTATCCATATATTTATGACATTCTTTGATCTCTATTCCCTATATTTTTAAGAGCACCCTCCCTTGAGAAATTCCTTTTAGTGTCAGTCTGCTGGTGGTAAACTGTTTTTGTTGACTTGAAAATGTCTTTTATTTCACCTTCATTTAGGAAAGATATTTTTCCTGGTTGGTAGTTATTTTCTTTCAACACATTGAAGAAATCACTGTGCTTTCTTGCGGCTTCTTTGTTCCTGTTGTGTGAGAAGTTTGCTGTCAGTCTATCACTACTTTGAATGAACTCTCTTTCTCCAGCTGCTTTTAAAGTTTTCTTCAATTTCACCATGATGTGTGTAGGTAAGGATTCTTAAAAGATATTCTACCTGGAATTTTTTTGGACTTCTTGAATTGTGTGATGTTTATAAGCTCTGATAAATTTTCAGCTTTTAATTTTGCATTTATTTTTATAGACTAAAAATATCTTTACATAAATATCTTTACACTGTCTCTACTTTCTTTTCTATCATCTTTCTCTCTGGGAATTTCATTAGTATGTAAACATCATTGTGTTCTCTATATCTCTTACCCCTCTCTATATCTCTTTTTATTTTCTATCCTTTTGTTTTTCCATGTTGCATTTTGATTATTTTCTTCTGATTTGTCTTCCACTTTCATAATTCACTCTTCAGCTGTGTCTCATCTGATGTTAAAACCATCCACTGATTTATTAACTTAGGTTATTGTATTTTTCAGTTCTAGAATTTCTATGTGGTCCATTTTCAAAACTGTTATTTCACTGTTTATAGGTTATAGCTCCCTGCTGAAATCTAAGGTTGGCTTTCATCTCCTTGAGCACAGTAAGTAGCTCTTTACAGTTTGTTTCTGATAATCCGAATATCTGGAGTCCCTGTGAGCATGACTCTATTATTTGTAATTTCTTCTATCACTCATGCTTTCTCGTCTACTCACGTGCCTAGTTATCTTTGCTGGACATCCTTTGTAGAATTATTTGGGGTCTAGTGAGGTTATCACCCTCCAGAGAGAATGTTTATTTATTTTTCCATGCCATTAGGGGCACTAACAGCTCAGAATCACTGGCTTTTATTTGCATTCAGAACCTTTGATGCTCCTTCTTTTGAGAACACATGGTTCCCTGTGTCAGGGGCTTCAGGCGTGGCCATGCACCTTGTCCTGCACAGCGAAATCTGAAAGAATCAGCTCAATGATTTAGTCCACAATTACAGAAAGTAGAAATATTTTCAATTATCATTTTTTTTTAAAACAACAAAATACTATTTAGGGAGGAAACAATAGCAATCAGTGCTAGTTCAGATGCTTCAAGAGGTCATAGGTCATATGATGGAAAAAATACAAGAAGGAGGCAAAGAAATTTAACAGACTTAGTCATTATTCCTGGGGATATGCACAATGCAAAGGATAGATATTACTGGAAAAAAGCACATTAAAGATCATTAAAAAATCAATATTGTAAGTAGCTACTTTAAGGAAGTCATGATTATATATCTACAGGCTGAATGAAAAGACTCACCATCCTGGAGGTGACGTGGGCAAGGTGGCAAAATAGGAGGTCCCCTGCTCACAGCCCCCCACAGCAACAATGATTTGGCAGCCATCCATGGACAAAAGTGCATTCGTGGGAGCTTTGGTTTCCAGGTAGGAGCTTGCAAAACCTTGGTGGAGCCCAAGACCGAGGAGGATGGATTTAAGAAAGCAGGCTTGTGCCCAGGTGGCAGGCTTGCCAACCATGGTCCCGACTACAGGTGGAAACAGCCCTGTCCCCAAGGTCCTTTTTGGCCTTGGTCCTGCCCACTAGCACCATCCACCAAGGGACCCAGGAGTCATCACGCCCACCTCTGCCTCAGATAATAGGCCCACTGACCTTGGTCCCAGCTGTGGACCCTGGTGCAGCCCATGATGCAGTTCTGGTCCCTCTCAGCCCTGGTCCAGGAGTAGTCCTACCCATCAGGGACCTGCTGGAAGGTACACTTGGCCATGCTCCAGGAGGCAGACCTGCCGACCTTAGTCCATCTGCAGATCTTGAAGTGGTCTGTAACTCTGCTCTGGCCCCTCCCAGCCACAGTCCAGGAGTAGTCCTGCCTACCCAGGGACCCGATGAGAGACATGGCCATCCATGCTTCCAGAAGCAGGTCCGCCAACCTTGGTCTGACTGCAGATCTTGAAGTGGCCCTGTAATCTGGCTCCCGACGAGCCCAGCTAGAGTCTGGGAGCAGTTCTACTTGACAAGGGACCAGGCGGGGGACATGTCCATCTGTGCCCCTGGAGGCAGACCCCCCAATGTTGCTCCAACTTCAGATCTTGAAGCATCCCTGTAACCTGGCTCTGGTCCCTCTCAGCAGCAGTCCAGGAGTGGACCTGCCCGCCCAGAGACCTGGAGGGAGACATGCTCATCTGTGCCCCCTGGAGGCAGGCCTGCAGACCTTGGTCTTGGCTGTGGACCTGAAGGACCCGTGACGCACTTCCAGCTGTGCACAGCTGTGGTCCGAGGCCACTCCTGCCTGCCAGAGACCTGTCCAGTGACGTGGCAGGTGTCATACTCATTCAAGCACCTAGTAACAGATATGCCATCTGTGGACCAGCTGCAGACCCTGAAGTGGACCCTTGTCCCAGCACCAGACTTACTGACCGAGGCCTTGGAGGCAGTACCATCTGCCCAGGGACCAGACAGGATCCATGCTCACCGGAGACCTTGGTAACAGGCCCACAAACTGTGGACCCTACTGTGGACCCAGAGGCCGCCGTGTCATCGTCAACAACACTGTTTTTCTTCTTTTCTCAACTTCCATCTCAGAAGCAAGAGTGTCAGGGTTAAATCTGGAATTATCAGGAGGAATCAAGGATGTGACAGAAAACACCAGAAACGATGGCTGGGATGACATATTATCCCAGAGGATGTTCTCGAAGAAGAATAACACCAGCTTCTGACACACAGAAGCCATGTTAATAAGTCACAAGGGGAAATATAATGAGGCAAATATAAAACAGCTAATATGAAGCTTGTAATGACTCCCCATTAGCAGCAGGCTTGGTAGAAGGAGAGGCCAAAAACGTGACAAGGAATTACAAAAAACCGAAGACTGTACTGCCCTGGAGGAGAGCCCAGGTGGCCTGGACTCTAGATGTGGATCAAACGAATGATGGGGAGAGGAGACTTCTGGGGGCTTCTGCAGACTGGCTCTTTTGCCTTTTTTCTCCTAGGACATTACGATCGTTGGAGAAAGCAAGCAAGTCTTTGTGGATTCATTCTCCAAATTCACTGTGTTAGTTTTCTAGGGGTGCCATAGCAGATTACCACAGGCTGGGGGGCTTAAACAACAGAAGTTCTTGCCTCACAGTTCTGGTGGCTGGAAGGCTGAGATCAAGGTGTTGGCAGGGTTGCTTCCTTCTGAGAGCTGCGAGGGAAGGATCAGTTCCAGGTCTGTCTCCTTGGCTTGTAAATGGACGTCTTTTATGTCTCTTCACACTGTCTTCTCTCTATCTGTTTCGGTGTCCAAATTTCCCCTTTTATAAGGACGCCAGTCACACTGGATTAGGGCCCACTCTAATGACCTCACTCTAACTTGATTACCTCTGTGAAGACTCTATCTTCAAATAGGGCCATATTCTGAAGTACTGGGGGTTAAGACTTCAACATACGGATTTTGGGGGAACACAATTCAACCCCTAACACACACCACATTATTTTATGGCACCTTGCCCCTGGTGCAGGGCTATTCATCCTTTAAGACTTATCACTCCCTCTGTGAAGGTGACCCCCTCCCTGCATTCCCCTCCCCACCTGACTACTCCTTGACACCACTCACCTTGTACGCACTTCAATTACAGCACTGCATCAATTCAGATGTATTAAAAATTAGCAGAAGGAGACCATATACACTCGTACACACACATAGATTGGATTAATGCCATAGTTAATTAGCCAAGGGTACAGAAACTTACCGCCAGCACAGGCCCCAGAAGGCAGGAACCGCAGAGCATCTGGCTATGGTCTTCCCTTTCTCCTGGTGCCTTAACAGGGGGTACAGATGCCAGTGACCCTGTCTGTGCTGGGTAAGTGTTACCAAATCTGGAAAAATAGTCCAATTTTTGCTGCTCCCTCCAAGTTTTTGGGGAGGGGTCATATCACTTTTCCAGAGGAATTCACACGAATAATCTATACACCTACATTTAAGGGGACATTTACAAACATTAGGCTCTCCTGACTTTTTGAACAAAATTCATTCTCAGCAATGATACAACTTAACCCAAAGAAGAAAACATCATTATTGCCCAGGGCTTTCTGAACAACTTCTCTGCTTTGGCCGTGTCTCAGAAAGCCTGTTGTCCTGCAGTCAACACTGACTCTGATTTTATGACCCATCTGGGTGGACCTGATGCTAAGTGTGGTCTGAGGAGCATGATCCCAAATCCATTTCTCACAAGCACCTGCCACACTCTTCAGAGGGTGACGTTTTCCATCTCCAGTGGGAGCCACTTGAGGTCACAGCTTATTCACCTTCCATCTCCAGTCACTAGCACAGTGCCTTCCACACAGCAGATTATCGAGAAAGTTCACTGGATGAACGGTGGAAGCTGACGTCATGCTCCTTTTAAATCCACAGATGCCAAAGAAATGTTCAGCACACACCACCAACCTGGGGTTTCTTTGCTGACAGTCATCTTGAGCTCTACCATTTTCTTCGAGATGCCCTAGCCCATGACTCACTTTTAGACCCTTTCTGGAAACTCTCCTTATTCCCCTTGGTATTCTTCTGAACCAAGGCCCAGCGAGTTAAAGCTTATTGAAACAAAAAATATATACATACTACTTCTAAAAACACACGTTTTCAGCGAAAGATAGTTGACCTTGTTTTCAATTTTGGACAAGATGATGCTCTCAGTTAGGAAATAAGTGCCAGTTTTCTTTTACTTAGGCTTTTACTGTCAACCTCATCAGTAGAAGGTTGCAGGCAAGTAAGAAACAAATAAGTAAAAATGAAGTTAAAAGATCAGAAACAGCAGTTATGATTAAGTAGTAATCAAGCTTCACATTTTATACCTTAACTCTTAAAAGTCTTAAAAGAATTTGACAATTGTCCATAAGGGTTTGATCACTGATTTGCATGACTTAGGATTCAGCTGCAGTCACTGTACTATGAGAAATTTGGGGAGGAGGGAAATGTGATTTTTCTACCCCAGGATTTTTATAGCGAGGTATAACCAAAATCTCTCTTACTTTCCTCAATTACTCATCCCATGAAAATTCTCTTGAATGTTTGCCTAAAATCTTGTTCATTATGCTGAAAATGTCCTGTGTAAGGAATACATTTTTGGTATAGTCTGTGAAATACTCCCTAGTAAACCAATGGTGAAAGATTTTAAGTGGTGTTAGGAAAATTTATATGTTCATTAAACACTGTTGCCACTTAATTGAGAAATTAATTATAGGCTTCTCTCTTTTCCATTCAATTCAGGAGGATAAATCTACCGTAACTTAAGAGAGACCAGTTGTTTTATATGTGAGAAAATTTTACTCATAACACAGAAGTGATACGCTTATGAAAGCTCTACTTTCAGACCAAATATTGGACAAATGGTCTGAAAATGGGGCAAACTGCTTAAGAGTAAGGCTGTCCTTAACTCAAATACCTTTAAAGGCCAAGCAAGGAATGAAAATGAGACGAGTGGGCTGAGTGGGGAGCACGTCAAACAGAAAGCAGATACTCTGTGTCTAAGGGGAGCATCTATTGTTCAGCTCAAGCCAGTTACTGTCCTGCAGAAATGCAGGTCTAGTTTGATCAGACTTTCTAATTTTTTAGAAACTGGAAATCAATATTTTTATCTAAAACTTCCAATTTTTAAATGACAGCAACTAATTTTTAAAAATCAAGCACTGCAGAGCAAAGAAAATCTGCCATGGCCAGATATGGTCTGTGGGCTCTTAGCATGGACACTCCTTTCTAAAAAGGCTTCCTATAGTCTCAAACGGTACCCATTATTTGTAGTTGTTTAAGATTTGAAGAAAAGGTTCATGTTCTACTTAGCTGTACCGTCCACACTTTTGTAAACTTGGATGAAATTCTCTCTCAACTTTAATCTTTTCACTGGGCAGTCATAATTATTTTTAGTTAACTGAACTCTTTCCAGTAAATTTTGGACTTTATGAGTGTGTATATGTTTGTGCAGAGGCAGAGAATGACGCAGAATTATACATGTTTCTTTCCTTGTATATTTTGGTTTGATACCAATGTGTCAATTTTCTGTCCTTCATTCAGTGGAAGATCAGAGGCAAATTCTTTATTTATGGTAGAGAAAAGTGCTGCACAAGACTCCAAATTAGCAAAGATTGCTATGTTGTTCCCAAGTTACGTCTCTTATTTTTTTATGTTATATAAATGACTTGTTATGGTCTGGCTCTCTTGCTAGACAGGCGCTAACTGTGACTTATTCATCCCTGTACTCCCCACACCTGGCAAAATACGTGGAGTGTAGAAGCTGCTCAACAAAGATTTATTGTCCTGAAGAGAACTGGTCCATAGTATCTAAAACTCCTGAAGTTGGCTCTCAAGGCCTCTCGTATATGACTTGAACTTCCCCTTCGGCTCATCCCCAAGGAGAAGCTGGCTGATAGTCACACTGCCCTCTTCTCCAGGCTTGAAATGCAGTGAGACATCTTTTCCTCCTTCAGTACCTACGGAAATCTACTGACTGTCAAAAATCCAATTCAAATCTTTCTTTCATTGGGAATCCCAATCCCAAACAGTGAATTTGTTCCATATCCAACAAATCATAAACCACTAGTCATGCTCACAAGAAACATCAGGATAACCCAATTCATTTGTGTCTATGGTAAGTTTTTTAAAATTAACCCTCAGAAAGCATTGCCTGCCTTTGTCAGCTTATAAGGACACTGTGCTTCTTCACAGTATGCCCAAAGGGGCATCCATCAAGGGTCACAAACTCAAAGTCCCGCAGAGGCCAGACAGGTAACAGAAATGGACGAGTCCAATGTAAGAAAATCTGGAGCTGAACAACCATGGCAAAGAGGAAGTCAAATACCCCAGCTCTCGCCGTCATGGGGCAATGCATGGCCAGAGTCGCCAGACTCCCTGTCTTTAACAGGCCCAAACTGCAGGAGACAAGCAAAACACCTCTGTGGGTTGCCAGCTCTGACCTTGTATATAACACACTTTTTTCCTGGAGTTTAGAGAATGTTTCCAAATAAAACAGCAGGAGGATACGCGTGAAAAAAAATTGGAAGTCACTAGACATACAAACCGTACATCTACCAGAATCCGGTAAACTGCAAGTTTACCGGCAAGTATTTTGCCGGTATTGCAAGTTTTAGGCAAGTATTTTGCGATGCCTCGCCAAAATCCTAAGCTCTAAAACACGTCAAAGAGAGCAACAGCTTTCCTTTGGAAAGGCTCATTTGCGGGACTTCACACAGAGACTGAAGTCTTAATCATACTGGTTGCATCTTGAATACACATGTTTGAATAAGGGGTGGTTTAGCTCTTTTAGGAAGAATGGAAGCCAGAAAGCTACAATGGGTTTTGACCAAACTATAGTGGTCAAGAAGCATATCACTCTTTCTTAACAGAAATAAACACATATTCACATGGCTCAAAACATCTCAGTGGGATTAAAATAAAAGAGGGCACTAAAGTGAATTTTGATAATTTTACCAAGATGAATTATTGTGTTTTCTTCTGTCCCACATTCCTTTGTTTTGGGAATTGTTTGTCTGTAGAAATACACATTCCTGTTGGGGCTGTCAATCAAAGGGCTCCATGAGTGGGCACAATATCTAGGCAGACCATTGAGAGAACCCCATTTCCTGGCTGTATCAGCTGCTCCAGAAGTATGCATGACTTAAGTTAGGCCAATGAAGGATCCTATTTCAGAGATAAGGGCACTGGGATGAGGTGAGACCGGCAACCTGTAGGGACCACGTGGTCCTGACTCTCCCAGCACAGGGGACAAAAACTCCTACAAACACACATGAAGATATCACTTCAAAGTGACAAAAAGAGGGAGAGTCCTGATAATATCATCTGAACACAGAGCCAATCATGCCTGAGGCTATGGCAAACACTGACCAATAAGTAAACTTTCTAACTTGAATAAGTTTGATTTGGGTTCCTGTAAATTACAACTGAAAGCCTTGACTAATACAAGAAACATTTGTGGTTCATATTTTTATTTAAGGAGAACGTGGATCCAATTAAATTAATTTCAGAAACAGGCAGCTGAACTGTACAACTGCTTTCTGGCTCAACATATATTTATAATTTGCATTTTATGTTTTTTTCTTTTTGTGAGGAAGATCAGCCCTGAGCTAACATCCATGCCAATTCTCCTCTTTTTGCTGAGGAAGACCAGCTCTGAGCTAACATCTATTGCCAATCCTCTTCCTTTTTCTCCCCAAAGCCCCAGTAGATAGTTGTATGTCATAGTTACACTTCCTTCTAGTTGCTGTATGTGGGACGTGGCCTCAGCATGGTGGGAGAAACGGTGCGTCAGCGCGCCCAGGATCTGAACCTGGGCCACCAGTAGTGGAGTGCGCGCACTTAACTGCTAAGCCGTGGGGGCCGGCCCCTGCATTTTATGTTCTATCTATTTAAATCCACTAATGTCAGCAAATAAACAGTTTTCTCTTCTCATTCGAGTATTATTTTAAAATAGGATTTTTGTACTAATTATATCAGTGATGCCATGTTCAGGACCAAAAATCTAGAGAATACCAAAAAGCATAAAAAAAATACTAATGTCAAAAGTTAGGATTAAATCAACCTGTCAGTCAAAAGTTGCATTTACACATTATTGTATATTCTTAGATACATACGTTGACTTTGATAATGTATGGGAACTATTTTCAGCATGAATTACAAATTTAAGAATAAAAGGCGTGTTTACGTGCATATGCAGTGAATCCCTGATAAAGTACTCAACTATAGCAGAATACAGAATACCTGCGTTTATCCTCTACAAAGAGTATTTTAGGAACCCCGATTTAGCTGAAAAAGCACGATGAAGAGACTGCATTTAGAATGTCAAACATGCTGAGGTCACGTGACAACGTCTCCCGGTTTACACCAGAATTCGGCTTACTCGTGGGGCACAGAGCATGCTCACCTCCTCGTTCTCGATCTTGAGCGTGGCCAGTCGGGACTGCAGCTGCTGGTACCTGAGCATGAGCTCCGCCTGGACCGGTTGCTGAGCGCTGACCTGACACACCTGATGGGGAATCAGAACCCGCGGTCACACCAGGGCGCCAGCCAGCCAAGCACTGTGGTAAGTTACTAAACCTCAGTTTCCTTATCTGTAAAATAGGGCTAATGAGTTCCTACACCATAGGGCTGTTGTGGGGATGAAATGAGGTAATGTACATAAAGCACTTAGACCTCTGCCTGGCACATAGGAAAAACTCAGAAAATGAGAATAACTATTTTTAGCATCTTTCACCATGGCTTGCCTTGCCAATATTAGCCAAGTCCCCTGATTCACCATGAACTTGAAGAGGCCATTTCTCTTAGGCTTTGGTAGAAAGATATTTTGGCCATGATCTCAATTATGGACAAGATCAAAATTAGAGCCGTTTAATTATATTAAAATTGCACCAGAAACAAACAATTTCTTCTTATCTTCCTTGTTATAGAAATGCTCTTGGCAGATGGGTCGTTCTTTGTATGGAGTCTCCAAAACATCATAGAGATCATTGCTCCCTGGCAGAACTGGCCATATAAAAGGGCAACACACTCACTTTATTAAAATAATAATAATAATAAAAAACTTATTAATCCAATGAAGTCACTTGTCCGTGATATTTTATCATTCTATGTTTAATATATCTATTAACTGAAAAATTAAAACAAAACCCAGTTGGTTTTGAAAATATAACTCTGGGTGGTTTAAGCCACTTGCCTGTCAAATTCATGTGCTATTGGCATAAAAACTGCCTACCATTTCTAATCAAGTAATTCACTCTATCATATCAAGCAAAAATAAAATTGTTAGAAATACAGCAGGCACACACATATATATAAGTCTTAACACTAGGTATTTCAGAAAAAATTATGACATTAAAGAAATCTGCCATGGATATTATAATTACATCTATTTTTAAAAACATACTGTCACCACAATCAGCTAAAATTGAGTTTTTAATCTATGAGTATTGTTTTGCACAGCTAGGACACCAAGTGCTATATAGCATGCTTCATTAATTGGTTCTTCTTGTTTTTCCCTGTCCGCAGACAATAAAATATACGACTGTAACTCATAAACAGTTTAAATGGATTTTTTTTTCCTTGGGTAAAACAGGATAGAAACTAACTTCATATAAAGAACTCAAGATATAATATATCATTTCTGATGCTCATTTTACTAGTTTGGAGACAACTTGAGTCTTAAAATGTTTTGTATTTTTTTCCTCTCTCCCATTTTCCTAGCATTCACCATATTTTTCTTTATGGGGATCTTTAAATCAGGATTACAAGAAGTCTTCAGATTGATTCTATTGGGCCAGCAAAATGTTTTGTTTTAAATTTAAATCTGAATGTCTTGAGGGGGAGGGAGAACTCCCTATCTTGAGACAGTTGAGCGCTACACCCAACAGTTTTCACCTCTATCTGTTTGGCCTCTGTAGGCATCTGAGTGTTTGATCCTTGCTTTATAAGGTGGTAGTGGCTGATCTCAGCATAATACTACACTAAGATCCCATGGAAAGGCAGGAGAGAGAAAACAACTGGAATTCTTACAACTGTTGGGTTACAGCAGGTGAAGAGTAACATAAGTGAAGAGGTAATTCATTAGTTTTAAAATAATCAATTACTGACCTCATCACCCATGTGAGACTGAAACTCAAACTTCATTGGTGGACAGAACGCAGCTGGGTACATCTCCATGAATCTCTGCTTATCACTCCTGGGCTCCAAGTTGTCAACGGCGTTCTCAATGATGTCTAAGCCTTCGTGTCTGGAGGTTTCAAGGTTATACTCTGCAGACAGGTATGTTCTTAGGGCTCTGTTCAGACTTGCATGGTAGCCAAGATCACAGCACTTAAACAATAAAAGAACATCATATACAAAAATTAACTCAAAATGGATCAAAGACCTAAATGTGACAGCTATAAATTCTTAGAAAAAACATAGGTGTAAACCTTCATGACCTTGCATTAGGCACTGGTTTCTTGAACATGGCGTCAAAAACACAAGCAACAAAAGAAAAAATAAATTGGATTTTATCAAATTTGAAGACTTTTGTGCTTCAAAGGGCACTATCAAGTAAAAAGATAACCCACAGAATGGGAAAATTTTTTGCAAATCATATTACCAATAAGGAATTTGTATCTAGAATATATATAAAGAACTCTTACAATTCAATAATAAAAAGACAAATAGCCCAATTAAAAAGTGGGCAATGGGTCTGAAAAGACATTTCTCAAAAGAAGATACACAGGGGCCGGCCCCATGACATAGTGCTTAAAGTTCGGTGCTTTGACAGCCTGGGTTTGCAGGCTTAGATCCCACTGTACCACTTGTCAGCCATGCTGTGGCGGTGACCCACAGACAAAATAGAGACAGATTGGCACGGATGTTAGCTCAGGGCTAATCTTCCTCAAACAAAAAAAAGAGGAGGATTGGTAACAAATGTTAGCTCAGGGCCAGTCTTCCTCAGCAAAAAAAAAAAAAAGAAAAAGAAAAAGAAGATATACAAATGGTCCACAAGCATATGAAAAGATGCTCAACATCATTAGTCATCAGGGAAATGCAAATCAAAGTTGCAATGAGATACTACTTCTACTATGGCTAGGACGGTAGCACGGCTGGGATGGCTATAATCACACAGCCATAGATATAACACGTGTTGGGGAGGATGTGGAGAAACTGGAACCCTCACACACTGCTGATGGGAATGTAAAATGTTGCAATCACTTTGGAAAAGTCTGGCAATTTGTCAAAAGGCTAAACACAGACTTAATATATGACTTGGCAATTCCATTCCTGGGTATATATACAAGAGAAATAAAAACATATTTTCACACAAAGACTTGTATGTGAATGTTTATAGCAGCATTATTCCTAATAGCTGAAAAGAGGAAACAACCTAAATGTCCATTAACTAATGAACAGATAAACAAAATGAAATGTTATTCAGCCATAAAAAGGAATGAAGTATTGACACATGCTACAACATGGATCAACTGTAAAACATGCTAAGTCAAAGAAGCCAGTCACAAGAGACCAAACATTGTATGATTCCATTTATATGAAGTGTCCAGAATAGGCAAATCTATAGAGACAGAAGGTAGATTAGTGGTTGCCTAGGGCTGGGGGATGGAGGAATTGGGGAGTGATGGTTAAGGAGTGCAGGATTTCTTTTTGGAGTAATGAAAATGTTCTAAAATTGATTGTGGTGATGGATACACAACTCTGTGAATATTCTAAAAGCTAATTGTAGACTTTTAACGACTGAACTGTATGGTATGTAAATAATATCTAAATAAAGCTGTTAAAAAAATAAAAGCAAAATCAAATACTGAAAGAAAATAATGAAAAAATAGCATTCATGGGCCGGCCCAGTCCCATAGCGATTAAGTTTGCGCATTCCACTTTGGCGGCCTGGGGTTTGCCGGTTCAGATCCTGGGCGTGGACATACTCACGGCTCACCAAGCCATGCTGAGGCAGCATCCCACATAGAAGAGCTACAACTCTACAACTATGTACTGGGGCTTTGGAAGAAAAAGAAAAAGAGGAAGATTGGCAACAGACGATAGTGCAGGGTCAATCTTCCTCAAAGAAAAGAAAAAATAGCATTCAAGTTCGTTCATGCATACTGAGGTTGATATAACGACTTATTGAACTCCCTCTAGGATGCAATATTTTCTAATATTTCGGATTTGCATAATTTAGTGAAGACTCAATAATAACCTGTACTCTAACAGAAGTGAGAAGAAGAGGCTTGAATCTGCCAAAATAGTCCAGGAATGCCTTCTTTCTTATCGCTGGAATAAAATTCTTAAATAAGAAATGATTGCCAAAGTCCTTTTATTGCAGATAGAATTTTGTTTAGTATTCCTAGGACTAAAAGGACTTTGGGATTCTCGAATGTTCACTACCTTTAATTTGTATTTCTATTTATTTTTTCATGTTGCATTTTAAGAAAAAATATTTTAAAGTAGAATATAACTCTGGATATTGATCAGTTATAAATTATTGACAGAATTTTAAATTTGTACATAAAAGCAATATAAATCTCTTAAAGGAGAAACAAGAGGTTTTAAAGGTACCAAACCAGGTCATCTCTATACGACCTGATGAAGCTCAATCAATTCAGTTTGATTCAATTCAACTCACTAATTGGCCATCTAGTAGGTGCCTGGGAATTTGCTAGGCTCCAGGAATATGAAGACTGGAACACAGTAAAATATAATCTCCATTCTCAAGGAATTCAGATATAAACTGTTCATTAGTTTGCTACTAAGAGTAGTAGAGGGCACAAGGGATCCAACCTTTGTACAAAGATGCATCCACCGGGACGTGAACCATCAGATCTGCTTTTATGAAGGTAGAAATACAACCACTGCCCTGTCCTTAGACACGCCCGCTCTACTCTCTCTACTCTACTCTCACACTCCAATTTCAGAATTATTAAATTGGGGATTTTTACGAAAATATTCTAAAAACTTGCTGCTCAAAGTGTGGTCTGCGGGCCAGCAGCATGAGCATGACCTGGAGTTTGTTAGAAATGCAGAGTCTTGGTCCCCAGCCCTGACCTGCTGAGTTAGAATCTGAAGTTTAAAAAAATCCACAGGTGATTCATATGCACATGGAAGTTTGAGAAGCACTGCACCAAAAACAATCAAGTAAAAGCGTCCTGTGACCCTGTCCCCGGGGGTGCTATCTCCCCAAGCAGACAAGAGAATCAACTTGATTTAAAAAAGCAGACAGTAGCTGCTACATCACACTTAGAAATACAAGCAAAATACAATTGTGAAATGCTGCAACCAGTCTCATCATTAATACACTTCCAGTGGAATCAGCTGCACTCCAAGATAGGCATGATTTTCAGTTAATCAAAAACGTCTTGTCTCAGATGAGCAAAGTCCTCTTGTATTCCTCTAGCTCCATAAAGGTTCTGTGTAGCAGTTTTAGACACATCAGAGGGACTGAAAAATTATTCTATCTTTCAAAGCACCTAATCTTACCAAAACATGAATTTGTAGAGGAAATGGCGTCATTTCTTTGGGATGTACCAGTGCTTCAAAACATCCCACTATTCTGAAAGAAGGCGGATTTGACTTGATTATAATGAAGGAGATCACACAAGCTGCTTTATTTTATGAGTACGGATCTCAGTGGGACTTATAGACAATCGACATTGGGAGGAACAACCTGGAGAAAAGCCTCCCCCCGACTACGAAAACCAAGTCTCTTTTCAACTTAAAAGAGAAAGAAAGGGAAGGAAAAGGAAGGAAAAAGAGAAAGAAAAAGAAAGAAATCCAACCCCAAGTACCCCATTGAGTTAGAGCTCTGAAAAATATATACTAAGTTTTCATTATTCCCAGACTTAAGCAGTTCCCTCCTCAAATTTCTAAGTGGGGCTTCTCTGGGGAGTAAACATCAGATTACAAAGGCACCCATGCATGTTTCCCCACCCAGTGCAGCTGGGCAGATCTGGTAGGTCTGGACCCAGTAAGAGAGCTGATTTCACTGTGGCTTCCTAACAGGCTGGGAAGAAGCAGGCACGTGGCTTAGTAATGGATCCGGGGTCTCCCCAGGTGTCTTCTGGACTTTGAGTGCTACACTTAGGAGGTTTCTGATGAGCTTTGATGGAAAATTTCCTTCTTTGACCTTACAGTGCTTACCAGTCTGTAAGGTCACTTAATAGGCATGATTTTGTTACTTCTGACACGCAGCACTTTCTACGCTCTAGGTTTTTCAAGCATCCTGAACTTCAAAAGAAACAAGAATAAAATTCTTATTCAAGGTCTCCTGAGACAGCAAGGCCAGTCACAGAATGATCTTTTTTCTAAACTGAAAGCTAAAATGACACTGGATGTTAAGATTCAAGATACTTGGTTAAAAAGGCCTAAAGTAATTCTATGGAGCTTATGAATTATTAATGACGATATGAAAAGCCAGCTTCTGCACAAAGAGTTGAGTTATAACCCAAGTGCATTTAATGAGGAAAATACAGAAGAAACCAATAAAATATTTCATGAAAACAAAACAGTGTTGTTCTGATGGGTGAAAAACTCCAAATGGATACACAAAATTATAGATTAAAACTGGGGAAGTAAAGACTGTTGGAAGCAGGAGGGTGTATTTTTTTTTTTTTTTTTTTAATATCCTAAGAGCTGCCAAGATAGATTCCACTAGGTATTAGTCTAATCACCACAGTAGGCTAATTTCCTTAGGCAAAAGGGTTGCAAATAGTATCAAAAATGAAGGTGAAATTCAGGTACGTATTGAGGACTGTGACAAATACTTCATCTTGTCCCGAAAGCTGAGAGGTGGGCTTAAGTATACTTGGTGGGTATAATGTCAGTATAACTGGATCACAGCTGTCAGGGAGATAATATTTTGGCATAAACTCCATGACATAAGAGGCCCTAGTGGGGTAGAAATTTGGTCCTAGATGAAAGTTGCCATAATGGAACTCCATGGGAAATAAGTTCTACATACATGTTTCCAGAATAGTAACAGCCAACGTCATTTGCAGGGCAGCCCCAAGCTCCTATGTGACCCAGAATTAAGCAGTGTCATGAGAATGGAGAGAGAAGAAACTCTTCTGCAGAAGTATTCTACTGTAACTTCACCACTCCTGCCTCCATCTGAGAGGCCTCCATGATCTTGTGTCCTGGGTCCCATCTCTGGCTTTTAATGAGTTTGGCCTTGACCATTCCAGAGCCATGGATATTGTAAAGGCTCAGTCTGTCTCTTATTTTGAGTCTTTCTGCAAAATAGAGCAACCCAAGCGAACAAAATCGCAAAAACTGCTTTCACATGACCATGAATAGCTTTCAAAGGACCAGAAATAGATAAGTTCAGAGCTTTTACATTAGATGTCAAGTGAAGAAAGTTGTTTTCTTCTGAATAAACATCTTTGTCCTTCCCTATTTTCCGCTCTAGCTATTCAGTACCTCACCCTGAACCACAGACACATTTTGTGAGAGACAAGCATCTCATGGGACTGAACTGGATGTCCAAACTTCTACAGGCAACTTTTACACACCTGCCTTCATGTCTTAGTTCCTGATGGTCCATAAAGAGCTGATAATTTAATTCTTGCTGCTGCTTTAACAACTGTAGCCAAGCATTTAGCAAAACTTGTTTTGAGTTTCTCTTGAGCAAGGAAAAGGTCAAAAATGGTACATCTGTGTGATAGGAATGGCTACAAAGTAGGAACAGGAGGAGGAGAACTGGGGTTGCATTTGCCTGAGCCCCTGAGTAGGCTGAATAATCATTTGTTGCCTAACACAGCTCCCACCCACGTGGGCAATCATTTCCTTCAGAGGAGCTGCTACTAGACTCATTTTTCCCCAGGCCAAATCTCTGTAACCACCCAGAATCAAATCACAAGAGAGGAGAGAGAATAAAGCAAGCAAGCCCAAATAAATACAGGTCAGGTGGTAAATGCTGCCAAGCAAACAGAGGAAGAGGCAGTGCTGGGGAAAGGGTGTTGCTCTCTTATAAAGGGCAGCTGGGTGCAACACAAATGAAAAGGAGTCAGTCTTGCAAAGCTCTGGAAGAAAGAGTGTTCTAGACAAAAAGCAGAAAGGCCCCAGGCAAGAAAAAGCTTAGGGCGTCTGGGGAACAGAAAGGCCAATGTGCCTGAAGCATGGTGACTCAGAGGAAAGTGACTAAGGTAGGAGATGACACTGAGTGGCGGGTGGGCGCCAGGTCACAAAGGGTCTTGGTGGATACTTTGGATTTTATTCTAAGGACAATGGGAGGCCTTTGGAGAATTTTATTCTACTTTTTTTGTGTGTGTGTGAGGAAGATTAGCCCTGAGCTAACATCTGATGCCAATCCTCCTCTTTTTTTTGCTGAGGAAGATTGGCTCTGGGCTAACATCCGTGCCCATCTTCCTCTACTTTATATGGGACGCTGCCACAGCATGGCTTCACAAGCGGTGTGGCAGTGCACGCCTGGGATCCGAACCTGCAAATGCCAGGCTGCCTAAGTGGAGCGCACGCACTTAACCACTACGCCACCAGGCCGGCCCCTGGAGAATTTTAAATAGGGATTGACAGGTCTGATTTATCTTTTTAAATACGTTGGTTCCTTGGGAAGAGAATGGATTATTGATTGGAAGGTCTTAGTGAAGTTGGGAGACATCTTAGGAAGCTATTGCTATTGCTGCCAAAGTGCGGGCAAGAGATGAAGAGGCTTTGTCCAGGAGATTGAGAGTGCAGGTGGTGAGAAATAGCAAGGTTTGGGATATTTAGGAGGTAGAGATGATAGAATTTGCTGATGCCTTTACACGTGCAGAATGACAGAATTGGGTTTTTGGCTTGTGCTACTCGGTGGAAAGTGGTGCCATTTTCTGAGGTGTAAAAAATGGATAAGAAGAAGTTATGAGTGTGGAGGATGATGATGATGACAGGGGCAAATGGATATGAAAAGTTGTTTTGTGTGTTTGACATGCTCAAGATGCCTATTAGACATCTGGTTGTCCAGTAGGCAGCTGGATACACAAAGCGAAGCCCAGGAAGACATCAAGGCCGGTGATAAAAATCTAGGAGCCATCAGATAGTATTTAAGGCAAGGGACCAAGAGATAGAAAGCCAAAGACCATGCCTGAGGCAACTCTCAACATTCAGAGGTCCAGCCAAGAAGGAAAAGTGAGCACTGGAGACAGAAAGAGCAGCCTATGCTACAGATGGAAACCAGGTGGGTGTGGTTTCCTTTAACAAAGGCCCATGGCATCTCCACTGGAAGGAACTTTAAAAGCCATCTACTTCAGTCATCCAAATCATTTCAGTTTTTAAATACCCTTTACTATCACAAAGGGATAAAAACATGCATAAATCAGTTTACAACATAACTACACTATCCTAACCCATTTAACATGATCTCTCTATAATCTTCCTAATAAGAGTTTAGGCCTAATGGGGATGACAGTATTACAATTTGGCAGGTTTTCATGGATAAATTTTAATACCATTATGTATGGGGGAAGAGTCAAACTAATTAAGAAAAATCTGAACTCTGAATACATTGCTTTTTAATTAAACACATGTCTCTGGAGACAAAAGGATAAGGCTGAAAGCTTTAGGACAGCTGATTATTTAGAAATGATAAAATAAACATGGCATGCGACATATGATGTAATGTAATTTCAATCTCATTTTGTATAAATGGCTAATAAAACACATGATGGATGTCTCTACCAAGAAAATGAGCTGGAGTAGGGGATTATTCTATGGCTATATTCCACAATAGTAACAAAGATTTATCCTTCAAGCTCCAAAGTGACCTGCAAACTTTTATTGGGAGTAATTGGAGACCGTGAAACTGGAGTGTAAGCATGACAAATACTTCATTATCACTGGGCAGGTCTCTGGGACAAAGCACCAATAGAGTTTCACTGTTGAAGACTTTGTTTCTTGGAATGCCTTTTGAGGGTAGATTGGTGTGGAACTGGACTGAAAGAGGCTACATTACCAGTTCTGCAATCTTAAAACAAGTTGTTTTAAGAATTCCAGATATACCGAGTGGTGGATTTGATTATAGATCAGAGATGCCTAGCATTAAGACTTGTACTTTCCCCTAACTCTTTTCTCTGAGTAAATCATAATCATTTGAAAATTTCAGCAATCATTTACAAATATTTGTTGTCTGTATGATTTTTCTTCTGGTTGTAATACATCCTAATTTCTACAGAATAATTTGTTACAGTCTCTTTTGCACTTAATATTGAGGATATTAATGATCACAGATGTGAAATCTATTATTTGCAAAACTACTACCTATTTTCTCTTACAATTATGCTTTTATTCTCCCAAAGCAATTAAATTTCCTTTGGCCAATATCTGCAATATTTTTCTTACAATGCATATTTATTCTTTAAAATTACATAATAAAAATCCTCCTTGTGAAATTAACTCTGTTCCACTTCCCACCTGATTTGGAACTAAGAGATTGTTACTCTACAAATTAAAATTTACTTAGGACTTTCTTTAGAGACAGAAGGGAAGCCACCTTAATAGTCTTCTACTTGAGTGACACTCTGGATTAATTGATACTCAGTTCACTCTATAAAGCAGAGGCCAGCAAACTATGGTATGTGAGCCAAATCCAGGCCATGGCCTGACATGGTAAATAAAGTTTGATGGTAACACAACCACATCTATTTGCTTATTTATTATCTATGGCTGCTTTTGCACTAGAGTTGAGTAGGGACAGAGACCATATGGCTCACAAAACCTAAAATATTTACTATCTGGCCCTTTACAGAGAAAGTTTGTCAACCTCTGCTCTACAGCACCATGACCACTGCCAATGTACTGTGAACACACACAGCTAACAGGTCCTCTCTAACATTCCTGTACATTTCTGCTTAAACAATTAGTCTGTATGCTTTTAAGAGTTGACCGTACAATATTTATGCCACTTATATTATAATTTAATTAAATATTAAATGAACTGATAAAATAAGTGAGAAAGGAGTTGGAAAGACTTAATTTAAGAGTAAACAAAATTACTATCAAATTAGGCCAAGATATGCCAATTGTGCAAGCTTGTGAAAACATTGTAAATATCCAGAATATTTTTTCTTCTACATTAAAGAACTCAAAAGTAGAAATCATAGATAATACACAAACGGATGTGGTTTGTGCAAAGGAAGACTACTCAGAACTCTGTACAAAAAAGATAAATCATAATATAAAAGATTGGCAAGTGCAAGTACATTGTATTGGTATGCTTTAGATTAAAATATTTAAGGCATGCTTTTATCATCTTTTATAACTCTCTGCTTTTTCTTTTTTTAAATATAAAATATGCCATACTTACAGACAAATGCAAAACATATATGCTCCTTTTAAATAAATAAAATATTGCTGATATTTCTACCCCTTTCCTACTGCAACCACTTCCCTTTTCCCTAGAGATAACTCACAAATGTCTCAACCTTGTTTGGTATACTACATTCAAATATTTCTAACCAAAATAAAAGAGTAACACTTGTTTAACAATTGAGCCATAATTTTCTTCATATTTTTCTCAATATCAATAAACTTTAGAGGTCTGATAGCTAATATTTTTAATTTGGACTTTATCAAGTAGAATGTTTACAAACAAAAAGTGTTGTTTTCAATGGTATAGTTCATCATAAAATTAATTTATTGATCACAACAAGGCACAATGTAGAAAATTCCAATAGAGATCTAATTAAACCACTATTTAGAAATAGAATGTTTCTACACTGATAGCCATTTCTCAGAGAGAGAGAGAACCTTGCTAATTCAAACTAACTGATAGGTAAAGGTGAAGTTTATCTAAAATAGATAAAAATTGAAATTATTAAATATTTTTTAAAAAAACCATTAGATCATCTCCAAATATATAGGAAAGACTTGAACTAGTCTATCAAAGTTTTGAATTATTAAAGTTTTTAGACCTGTAGAAATTAGAAAAGAGAATCCCATTAAATAGAATGTCAATGATATATATGTAAATTGATTAGTCTGAAGTTCCTGAAAATATTTTCTTAAATTGTTATTCTCCTTTAATTTACATTATTAATTGGTACTCTAAGGAAGCATTTTGCTGACCAAAAGTAAATTATAGCTCAGATGTTGCTCAGTTCCAAATTAGATTTCCAACTTAATAAAATCCAAATTCAAGAGGTTTTAGAATATCCATAGTTTGTTGCAAGGGGGAAAAGCTTAACCATATGATGGGGGAATCAGAGTTACATCACCCTAAGCCAGTGATCAATTTTAGCATCACCACTGGTGGGTTAAACAGATGTTACATATCTACATAAGATGTAGCAACACCACCTATGATGTACTCTGTTGCAAAGTGCCTAACTTGAATTCCTAAAGCCTTTATATAATGTTTGCTTTGTAGGAAATATAGAGGATAGAGAAATGGGCTAAATGACACCACAACAAATTTATCAGACAAATCCAGAAGCTGAGATGTTCTGAGGAACTACTCAATAACTGTCTCTTCCACAAGGGACTTTGCTAGACAAAAAAAGACTAAAGGGACACATCACCCAGATGCAATGTGTGATCCTAAATTGAGTCTAGTCTAGACACACCAGCAGTGAAACATTTTTTGGGGTCACAAATGGGAATACTGTCTGGCTATTAGATGAGAGAAAAATTTTCTGAAATGGAAAGATGGAGATCAATGATAGAAAAAAGCCGGTTAAAAAGCTGTATGTAAAACATGATTTCGTACTCTCCTTCTGGTCTAAAAATATGTATGTGGACACAGAAAAAGTCTACATTTTAACAGTGGTGATCTCAGGTAATGCGAATGTGATCCTTTTATTTTTGCTTGTAGTATTTTCTAGTTTTCTACAATGTACGTGTACTGCTTCTGTAATAATAATAGATTAGTTTTAAAGTATAAATTCTAGGGCCAGCCCCGGTGGCCCAATGGTTAAGTTCAGTGTGCTCTGCTTCAGCAGCCTGGGTTCGGTTCCCAGGCACGGATCTATACCACTCGTCTGTCATTGGCTATGCTGTGGTGGTGGCTCACAAACAAAAAGAGGAATATTGTCAGTGGATGTTAGCTGGGCAAACCTTCCTCAGCAAAACAACAACAACAACAACAACAACAACAAAATATATATATATAAATTCTATGGGAAATTTATATGACTATTTTTTATACCAATAGATCCATTCATCATGGTCTATCACAGAAAATTTATAAGAAAAGAGACAGATAATGTCATGAGTAGAAGCCAAAGAAAACTGGAGGTTTATATAAAAAAGGTCTCAACTTGAATTCTTTGATTATTCATAATGCTTTGATGTAATCAAGATACATTTAGTATCTTCTATGTCATTTCACATACAAAATGCTGTGCATTAAAAATGTTGTCTTGAGGGGCCGGCCCCGTGGCTTAGCGGTTAAGTGCGCGCACTCGGCTGCTGGCGGCCCGGGTTCGGATCCCGGGCGCGCACCGACGCACCGCTTCTCCGGCCATGCTGAGGCCGCGTCCCACATACAGCAACTAGAAGGATGTGAAACTATGATGTACAACTACCTACTGGGGCTTTGGGGGAAAATAAATAAAAATTAAAAAAAAAAAAAATGTTGTCTTGACTTTTTCTCACTAGAGGTATAACAGCTCTTCTAATAATTATTAGATAGCTCAGTATAAAAGGTATTTTGCTAAATAAGCTCACACAGCATGAAGGATTTTTTTTTTTTAATAATTTTATTTATTTAGTTTTTTTCCCCCAAAGCCCCAGTAGATAGTTGTATGTCATAGCTGCACATGGTTCTAGTTGCTGTATGTGGGACGCGGCCTCAGCATGGCCGGAGAAGCGGTGCGTCGGTGCGCGCCCGGGATACGAACCTGGGCTGCCAGTAGCAGAGCGCGTGCACTTAACCGCTAAGCCACAGGGCCGGCCCCAGCATGAAGGATTTTAGATGCCTTTGCATAATAATCAATCTGGTTCTTTTTCACTAGGAAGGGTCAAGCTTAATGGTTTTTAGGATCACCACTATATATGCAAATTGGATTTCTACAAAAGAAGCAGCCATTTTAGAATGTACATATGCACACTCTGCCTTAAAAGTGAGTCAACGAATGTATAATTTTCACTGAGAGTATTCAATTTCAGTTGAATGTGACAACGAACCAATTTCCTATCATTTCTTATAAAATTCATACTTAAGTTGTATTGTTAGAGAATTGTTCACATTTTAGATTTAAGGCTGATCTTTTAAAAGTCTAACTTTTTTTAAAATTGAAAATTACTTGGATATTTAACGATCACTTATTTATATCAGAGTTAATTAGATCTGGAGGTTAAAATGTCTGAGTTTGAAGCCTACCACTTACTAGCTGTGTAACCTTTGGCAAGTTATCCAGTCTAGCTAAGCCTCTGGTCTTTTAATCTATAAAATGGAGAAACAGTATTTACCTCACAAGGTTATGATGATGGGATTTTGCTGAGAAACCCACCTGTCACCTAGTAAGAGCTCAATAAATATCCATGACAATGATGGTGACTCTCATATCCTGACCCGCTATTCCTGTCCTATTCATCCCAGTAAAATGAAGGATGCTCCTGCACACCTCCACACAGATGCCCAACAGGTATCTCAATCGTACCAGACGTAAGAGAACTACTGCTCCCTGCCCTTCACCTGGCTTCTCCCCAGGGTCCCATCTCAGTGAAAGGCACCATCATTACCCCAGCTACTCAGGACCCGCACCTGAGTCACTGTTACTCTCCTTTTCACCCACTGTATCAAACTCCTAATTAGCTCTATTTTCAATGTATTCTGAATCCAACCACTTCTCACAGGTCTTTTGCTACCATGCCAGTCCAAGCCAGCATCCTCTCTGCCTGGACAACTGCAGAAGACTCTAGAAATAGCTCGCTGTTTCCACTCTTGTTCACTCACCCACCTCAGTCTATGTTCTACCCAGACGCCAGAATGAGTCTTTAAAATGTAAACCAGGTGATGTCACCTCCTTTCTTAAAACCCTTCAATGGCTTCCCACCACACTCAGAACAAAATCCGAACCCCTTCCCTTGTCCAAAAGCCCCAAAATGAGTGGGCTTCCACCTCCCTTCTCTCCCAGCACTTTCCTCCTCCCTCACTCAGCTCCAGCCATACCTGCCTCCTTTGCTAGTCCTTCAGCATCTTGCCAAACACTCTTCTGCTCTACACCCTGAGCCTTGCCAGTCCTTCTGTATGAGGGATTTCCTTTCCCAGACAGCCACATGGCGCTCCAGCTCAATTCTCTGCTCAAATATCAGGCTTTTTTTTGACCACACCATCAAAAGAAGCACCCCCATAGCTCTGTTTTATTTTTCTTCATGGCATTGTTACTATTACAATAAGTAGTAACTTATTGTTAATACTTATATATATAATGAATAGATATATAAGATATAAATATACAATATATTACGTGTATACTGTGTGTGTAAATTCCTGTTTGGTCTGTCTCCTCAACTGGTACATAAACTCCATGAAGGTGAGGACTCTGTTTGCTCATTGTTGGATCCCCATTGTCAAGAATAGTGCTTGGTACATTGTAGGTATTAAAGAAATACTTTTCCAATATATGGGGACTTTTACTCCTGTTAAATTGGCTTGGGTTTAACTACGTACTCCAATCACTACTAACATAAGCCCTAAACAAAAAAAAAGCAAGCAGAGGAGTAACATTAGTTCTTCTATATTCCGTATACTTTGCAGAATTCTTACAGATCTAAGCTTAAAAATAGGGGTCAAAAATTATTTTTCTTCAGGAAGTCTAGCAGCAATCCAGCAGGAAAAAACCCTTCTATTTCATCAGAGTGCTAGAAGAAAATAAATATATTTTTAAAAAAGCTTCTGTATTTAAAACAATTAAGTGTTAGTCACTTGATTGCAATACTTGTAACGAAGGAAAAGAGAAAAAAGTTTCCCCGGTTTTATTGATTACTAAATGGTTCTGTAAAAAGACATCATGATCTTATGGGATAAAATTGTTTTTAGATTCAAATAAAAGGAAAAAGTCACAACAGAGTGTTAAGGAAGTAACAATTCTTCAGTAAAAGTCCCAAACTGTGGCTCTAAAATAATAGCTAAATACTTGAAATTTAAATTCACCATAAAAATAAGGTTGCTTTAACCTACTCTATGTCTAAATTAGGATAGATAACTATGAGCTACAGAAAATAATTTTCCAATATCCTAAAACTGTTGAATCCAATCCATACAAAACGGTATATGGGTAAAGTTCCAGCAGATAACTAACTCTCTGACCCTCTATCACTTTATCTGTGCTTTTCTTACAACATATCACTTTTTTCTTTTATTTGCAGATATTGGCATTTCTGGACATGCGATTTTGTCTGTTTCATTCTTGCAGTCTCCCAGTGTTAGCACAACGACTGGGCTACTCAGGACACATTTTCTGAATGACACAATGAATGATGCCGAAGGTCAAAGTTGGAGAACAATGACAGTAATGGCTGCATAAATATAACAGGGGATATACGCTTGGAGAGTTCTAAATGAGTCCAATTACTGCTTTTTATATCATACTCTATGAGAGAAAAGGATAGAGAAATTTATAAAAGTGGTTTATGGGCACTATATTATGCTTCACAGAATTTATCACAACTGTAATAAAGTCGTCATTTGTTTAACATCTGTCTTTTCCACTTTAAATTCCAGAGGGTAAGAACTCTATATGGCTTCTCATAGCCTCAGCATCTCACTATAGTAGGGGCCCAATAAATGTATTTTGTATCAATGAATGCAGTAAGGGCTGTGCCATTGCACAATTTAAAAATGACTGAGTCCCCTTCCTAGCTGGCTTTACCATGCACTCAGAGCTTCACAGAACCTAATAATGTGTTTTTCATTGGTTTTAGGATGCACACTTTCTCACATGCATCTGACGATTGATACAGTGTCTTAGTATCATGTAAAGTTTAACTGGCAGCATTTTCCCTTCTGAGTATTCCATAAAATAACATTGTTTTAATAAATGATGGTGTTTTAGAATCAACGAAATATAGTTTTACTAATTCCATCTTAATATGGGAAATATAAAAACTTAAGTACTTACATCAATTAAATCTGAAAGATCATGAATATAATACTTGAAAACTGAGGCATTGGTTGCTTCAAGGGTTAGGAGATATTCATTCCGTGCCTTAATTGACTTGAGCTTATTTTCCGAATACTTTGCTTGTCTCTGGAAATGAAGAAGATCCAGGCATTGGGAAAGACAACAAAGTCATTTTCAAATAAGACAGAGAAACATACATGAATTTCTATTATTCTAAACAATTTATTCTACATAGACAAATGATCTTTGAAGTCCTTTGAGAAAAGTACATTTTGAATCTGATTTAAATAACAAACTAAAATTACCCAGCTACGAGAATAACAAGAGTGTATTTGGGCTTCAGGCCCATTTGCAATGAAATCTCTTAGTTAATATTCAAGTTCTCTACATTGTGTATTGAATACTTGGCATTCACCACTAAATGATGTCCAGCTGTTATTACATGATTTTTGTGTTTCTTAAACATTTTTCATTCCCGTGGGAGGAAATGCATGCCATTTCACAATAATTTACAATGTGTGTCTATCAGCTATGCATCAGTGTTCTTAGTATTGTCACCTCCAGTGAGGACAGAAAGACTATGCAATGTTTTTACTTACCTTTTCTTTCATTTTTTCAATTTTCTTTACAGAGCTCCGCCGCTGATGTCTCTCTTCTAGTCTGATATGAAAGACTGGATCACCAGATCTTCCAATTTGCTTTTCTTCTTGTTTCTCAGCCTCTTTCAGCTTGCTTTCTGCACTGATGCTCTCTGCATGATACATATGGTACGTTTTCATCACCTGTGAAAACAGGACCCAAACTGTTCAAAGATGTCTGTCTGTAACTTGGAGAGTGAATGGAAACCATTATATGACGTATATGTTACAAATATCACCTTCCAACTGGCAGGGGAGAGCCAGATTGTTAGTAAAATAGATGAATTACAGACTATTGCTTCTAAATAAAGCAAACAAATATGCAAATTCACCTGCCAGGAAGAGGCACTTAGAGGACAGGCTTTGATGAAAAAATGATTTACAGAGTCTTCTGCATGTTTTCAGTGCACTTGAAAAGTTCCCTGAAGCTAAAAAGTGTTTCTCTAAAATCTCCTCTGCATTATTTTTTGCAAAATAAACCATTATTCATGGATAAATTTTGGCCCAACCTTGGAATTATAAAAAACTCCAAATTAGTACAGCCCTTACTAAAGGAATTTTATTGCATAAAATCTACTTGTCAAAATACAAAATGTAGGTATTAAGGCTCATACACAGTTTTAGTTTTAAAAAAACTGTTTTTCTGACCACAAAGTAATACTTTATGTCCAATGTAGAAAACCTATGATACAAAAAAGAAAATAAAGAAAATAAAAAGCAAGCAGAGATAAGCACTGTTAAGATTTTGGTATACAGCCATCCAGGCTTTTTCCTATGAAAACACACGCACAAAACACACACTCTCTCTCTCTCTCCTTCATTTTAAAATGACACATATCACTTCTTCTTTTAAAAAATGTGGATCACATTGTATTTATAATTTTTAATCTCTTATGTCCTTTTTTCACTTGATATATCAGAACATTTTTCTATATCACTAAATATTCTTCTACAACATAATTTTAAGGGCTGTGTAATATTTCTTTATACAACTATGCCATAACTTACTCAACTAATTCCCTATTGTTGAACATTTTAGGATATTTCAACTTTTTGCTTTATAAATAAAGCTGTACTGAAAACCTTGATGTCTATCCTATCTTATCTCTTCTCTTAGAAATGATACACATAATTTGCATTTTAATAGATTTAGGAATGTATAGAACATAAAATTTTGTAATGTCTGCTTTCCATGTATATTATAAACTTAATGAATCCTCAAATTAAAAATTTTTAAAAATTAAAAAAATTTTAAATCCTTAAAAATTCTGGTTATATTATTGTTACAGAAATGCTTGTGCACAAATTTGTGCCCTATTTCCAAAAGTAGAATTGCAAGATTGGAGAATCTGAACATTTTTGAAGCTTTTGACACATACTGCCCATTTAACACTCTGCTAATCTGAAAAAAACTTAATCTATATAGTTATTTCCCAAAGCACTTTAGATGACATAGATGTTTAAAAACATTTTCTCAAATAATAAATAAGTGTACTATTATTTACTTTTATAATATCTATCATATCTGTATCAAGTCTGTATTCTTAGATGCAGAAGAATAAGAGTCACAGATTTTCAGAGATTTTTACCTGAAAATCACAGTTTTCCAATATAATTTCAATCTGCTTTTATATGTGGAGTCAGACATCTGGACCAATTCTGAAACCTGTTTTTTTTTTAGCATAATTACACTCCTTAAAAGAAACAACACACCTAAGATGTGATGACTCCAATGCAACTAATGTATGAAGGAACATTCCAGAAGTTAGCACCCAAGGAGTCAGTGGTGGCACTTTCTCATAAATTACGTCAACTTCTCATCCACATAAGACAGATTTTATTTCATCTGTAAATAACCATAAGTTATTCAGAGCCAATTTTATAACTAAGGTGTAGTGAACAGAGATTAATGGAATGTTTTGAAGTTCAAGAACTTGATTTTTCTCATTTCAAAGGATGAGTTTTAAAATCGTTTGGGGACTAAAAGCATCACTGGAATGAATCTATGTATTTAGGTGGAACCATACGAAATTGCTGGTTTTGCAGGTTATATAAAAAACGTAGAAAATCAGCACCTTGTCACGGTTCAGCTTAATACACATTCTCAAGATGACTATTTTGAAGAGTAGAGCATGGGCTTCATGAAGAGTCTTTACTTATTTTCATAAAATCTGATGAGGCCTGTCCTTAAAAATGTGAGCTAGCGAATCCTGAACAAGACCCAAGCGAGGGCTCGACCACAGACCCGGGGCGGCTTTTTCTGGGCTGCGTGTAAGTGCAAAGTTGTCTGTTTTTAGTAATTATCAAACCAGTCCGGGGGAAGTTTGGTTGGCTCCTCCAGTTTCAAAGAAAAATAAAATAGCATTCGGAAGAAGCTGGGGAGTGAACAGGGAGTCACCCTGCAGCTGGGCAAGCAGAGAGGTCAATGGATCTACTACACACCTTGCATTTCTAGGCTTGGCTCTGTTGATATTCCCTGCCCAAAGCAAACTCACAGACCATTTGGGTCCTGGTTCCAGTTACATCTTTAAATGAGAGGGTGAAGAAAACCAATCTCTGTCTCTCTGTCTCTCTGTCTCTGTCTCTGTCTCTGTCTCTGTCTCTCTCACACACACACACACACACACACACACACACACACACACACACAGTTGCTCAGCTGTCTGTATGCTTCTTGCTAATAGACAGGAAGGAAGAAATGCAAACACGTGACTCTATCACAGTTGGATGAAAAGGCATCCCAGCCGGCCCTGCGTATCTGAGAAATCTTTCTTTTAAATATATCCTGAAGAAAAGACCTGAACCCCTGACTCCTGCTTTACGTTGATGCTGAGGGCTAAAGTAAGCAGGTAATTTGCACAAACGGAGCCTTAGGACACTGAGCTGGCTGCCAGCATGGCGTTGCTTATTAACTAGCCTGGGTTAAAAGGAAAACATTTGAGTCTGACCTACACTAGCAAGAAAAGGGTGTCAGTGTCTCATCATAAAGCGGTTCAACACAGAGTTGAGGATTCTCTACCCAGCTCAATGGTAATTTCCAGAAAATTTCTTTGTTCAGTTTCCCAATATGACTTAGGGTTTCCACTATTCTCTAAAACGTTAAGTTACAATGAATGAATTGTAAAAGTCAGGGAGAAAAACACTAAAAGCTTTTTGAGAACTCTAATTACAGATAATGAAGGCAAGCACAAACCGCATTATTTAAAATGTAAGCTGTTGACAGAAGTTAAATGTGTTTTGTATTTAAAATAAAATAACAGACAGTTCTCTCTTTTTCAGAGAAGTAGAAGAAAGCTTTTATTTTCTAAAGGTGCATTTTGAATACATGCTGCAAAGAAAATAACAGCTTCTCCATCAGCTTAATGCAAACACAAGCCTTTGCATGCCAAATGACATGCTAGGCATACATCCATTTAAATGTACTCCAATAGCATATTTTCCTATTTGAGTTCTTCTCTACTAAAACCTCATGCATAACTCTCCGTTGAACACACTCCATTTATCTTTCTGCTCCCTCTTTCCTTAACTGCAGGAAGAATATAGTCAAGTAGAAAGTGACCACATCATGGATTTCTTTGTGAGATTGTGACCTATATAAAAACTTTTGCACAGAAGTTGTTAATATTTTTTTCTTACAGACAGACCTATATAATGTATCTGACACTACTCTTGTACTTTAAATCAAAATAATTAAAATATCCATAGTAAATTTCAATATTCAGTGTCAAGAAAACACTATGTATCTGAAAACTATCCACGTGTTGGAGAAGTGGATTAAGGCTATAAATTCGACGTTTTGACTTCTGGCTTAGAAGTTGGAAGACATGGATGGTTCCAGGAATGGATCTGCCAGTGACTAGGTGCGGGGGAAGTTATTTAATACTTCTGCTCACCTTACAAGGTTGTTGCGGACCCCCAGTTGTGCATCCCTGTGTGTGTGTGTAATTTAAACTTGACTGACTACTTACTATATATGTGTGTATATAACCTATACCACTAATACATATGTGTACATATATGTAATATGTATATATTTAGCTAACCAAGCATTATATAATGCTTACTACATGACAGACATTGTTCTAAGCATTGTATAAAAATAGCTTATTTGGCCCCGTGGCTTAGTGGTTAAGTGCGGGAGCTCCGCTGCTGGCGGCCCGGGTTCGGATCCCGGGTGCGCACTGACACACCGCTTCTCCGGCCATGCTGAGGCCGCGTCCCACATACGGCAACTAGAAGGATGTGCAGCTATGACATACAACTATCTACTGGGGCTTTGGGGAAAAAATAAATAAATAAAAATTATAAAAAAAAAAAAAGCTTATTTAATCCTTCTAAAAACTCTTATGAGGTAGGTACCTTTATTCTCCTCATTATACAGATGAGAAAAGTGAGGCATAGAGAAGTTAAGTAACTTGCCCAAGGTCACACAGCTGGTAACTGGAAGAGCAACAGTTGGAACCCCAGCAGTCTGGCTCCCGCTTAGGTGTTCTGGACTGCTCTGCCATAACCTTTGGAAAGTCTAAAGCATCATACAGATGGAAGGTCTTTACTTGGGGGATATAGTCACTCTTGATTATATTTAGGAATGGAGGAAAAGAAGGAATGAAAGATAATTAGTTATTCACTTGACATTTGCTTGGTGCTTGCCACCTGTAAGGCACTGATAGGTGGAAAAATAAAGACTTGGCTTCCATCTTCTAAGAGTTTAAATTTTTGGAGATTCAAAACCAGGCCTTGGAGACTCTCATGGGCACCAATGAAGGGAGAAGGCATTCAGGCTGGAAGGATAGTATCAGCAAAGGTAGAGTGGGGAAGGGGGGCCTACATAGGTGAGGTGGGCATGAGGAGACAAGATGGCAGAGAAGGGCATCCAGGGAAGTGCTTGTAAAGTGGATGGTTGGGTAGTTGAGCTGAAGGATAAGACTGGAGAGGTTGACATGGGCCAGATCAGGAGAGCCTTGAAACCTCAACTAAGAAGGGTAGAATTCATTCAGTAGGGGTTTGTGAATCCACAGGGGTGTAAACAGTATGGGCAAAGCAGTATGTTAGCAGTGATCTGGGAAGATATGCAGGATGGTTTGGGGTGTGACGTGACCTCATTTAGCATAGAAGAAGAGGCAATGGAAAGTAAGAAAGAGAATCCAGGGCCTTTTCTCTGTTCTCACTCTCTGACCTTTCTTAAACTTGACAGGACTCCCTCCACCCTGGAATTCAACACCCTCATGGTCTGGTCCCAGCACCGGCCCACCAGCACTTTGTGTACTACTCTGAGTCAATCACTTAACTCTCCCTCAGAATTTGTACTTTCCTGCCTCTGTGGCCTTCTCCCAAGCCAACCCCATTGCCCACAATGCCCTCCCCATACACCCCTTCCTGTTACCAGTCTGACTCATCCTCCAAGGCAAGCTCAGATCTCACCTGGTTCCCTAGTCACAGTGACCTTGTTCATCCAACCGCCAGGACCTACTTACTGACAGCCCTTCAGATGCTCTGCCATGTGGTATGGACATCTGTGTTCCGTCCAGTACCATGGATGGTCCTGTAAGTGCTGCTGGGGCACCAACAGTATCTTAGGCAACTTCAGATCCTTAATGTTGCCTTATATACAGTAGGAGGAAAACAGGCATTTGGTGAGAAACAAATGAAGGACCATTTTATAGTCAGCTTGTCCATTCATTTAACAACTATTTACTCAATACCTAGAATGAGGCTGGCATTATTCTTCTCCGTCCCCAGCATCCAAAATAGCACCACCAATAAATACCTGGGATTGGACTAATGGGATGACAGTTTTAAATCATTTGTGAAATACAGTTAGTGTTAGAATTCACGGTCCCTGAAAAAAGAAAGGTGTGTTAATTGGTGTGGGGGAATGAAAAGCAATACATCAGCGACAATGTTTCCTAATTCCATACACAGCCTGTTGTTTTATGAAATTCATTAATCACTAAAAGCTCTTCTGAGAAACTACATTTTTTGGGTTTCCTCAATTGTCAGCAACCTAAGATAAAGATCTCTTTTCTTCTATCAATACATGCGAGGACTCTAATTGTAACTGAGTTTCTGCAAGTGCCAGACTAACACAACCATCAGGGCAGGGCCACGGCCTTGCAAGCCCGTTCCAGTGGTCTCCCAGGACGCTCTCAGGCTCATGGGGAAAGAAGGGCCCCCGGGCTGCCCTAGGCTGAGCACCAAGGGCTGTGCTGTAAGGAACCTGGGCCCGCAGAGCCTCAGTCCCTCTGTCCAGGTTGTGGCCTCTGCTCGGCCAAGCTGTGTTTCTGGGGGCTTGTTTTAGAGAGGGGTGGCAGGCAGGAATACCTGTAAGACAGCACTCAGAACGCTGCATGCGGGATCTTTCCCTCTCACTCTCGAGCCGTCTTGCTCTCTAGTCTACTGAGCCAACCAGGCGACGAATTTAGCCACCAGAGCCAGGCAGTCCTGGAGTTGAGTTCCGGTGCCACTGCTTACCAGCTGGGCAAGTTTCCTGAGCCCATTCCTCGGAGGTAAAATTGGGATTACACGATAGGATGCATGGAAGCACCTAACAGGGTGGGGGGTTCTCACTCGTGACGGTTTCTAAGGCTGGTACAGAAGTGAGCGTGTGGCTCTGGGGCCAGACAAGCTGGCTTCATATCCAGGCTCTGAGCAAAGAGGTGCAGGCCAGCGTCTCCCAGAGACAAAGCCATGGGGAGAACTGAGAGCAATAAGGGCAGACCAGACGGATGCCTTTCCCACTCTCACCCTGCAAGCCAGGCTAGCCAGAACCTCTTAAAAAGGAATATAACCTATCAGTTAGAGATGCCTACGAGCTGACTGCAGAGACACCCAGATGTTCACAAGACACACTACCAGAATTCACGCTCTGAAAAGACTTCTGGCCCATCTACAATGTGCATCTTGTCACTAGCACGCTTTTCGATGTATGCTGACAGTCACTGTAAAACTGAGTGGACATTAGCCCAGGTTTCAGGGAGCAATGTACATTGATCTGCATTTATTCATCCACTGAACAGCTACTGAGTATCCACAAGCCAGCACTGTGCTCACCCTTGAGGCTAGAGACGCAGACCCCCTCCCTTCCCACCGCGGAGGACACAAAGGCAGGCCTGCTTTTCCTGTAGGACAAACAGGAGGTGGGCAGGGGGCAGTCATGGACTTAGGTGGGCTGAATGGGAGTTCGGTGGAGAGGATTCCCTGGCTTCTTTTTAACCAGCTTATATTCACATCTGGGAGCTCACTTGGGGAGAAATGGGGGGGAGAGGATATATTTTATTTATATAAAGAACGTAACGACAGAGAAGCCAACCCTCATCATTGACGTTACTCGGCCAAAACCTACAATGGATCTCTCAGTCCCCACCCACCTGCCATCTCCCACTTCAGGACTGTGAGTGACACTTGGCAGTATTTTTTATTTTCATTCATGGCATCGGGGCTGGAAAAGTTGCTGATCCCTGAGGTAACGAGAGGCCAGCAGGATGTTAACGATGACGAACTTTCACAACCCACCTCCTCTCCCCAGGCCCACATGGCTCTCCATGAGTCAATGAAAGCAGAGTTTACAAAACTTATATTTGCAAAGTGGCATTTACAGGAGAACTCACTTTGAGAGGTAGTGTACTAGTGGTTAAGAGCTCCGACTCACAGGACAGACTGCTTGGGTTCAAATCCTGCCTCTGCACTTACTCGCAGTGTGATCTTGGGCAAGTAACTTAACCTTTCTGTGCCTCACTTTCCTCACCATAAAATCAGCATCACATTACTCACTGCATAGGGTAAAGGATTAAATGTATCAACATATGTAAAGAGCACAGAAAAAAGGGCTTGACATATAATAAGTGCACAGTGAATGTTAGCTACTGATATTTGAAAAAAAATTGCCAGAAAACAATTCTCTTTAATAAAGGTAATGATTTCTCCGTGATTGGAAAGATTATCATTTCTAACAGAAGTAAAAGGAAGGAAATCAGTGATACTTCCATTTATGTATATGTTAAGAATTTTAGGAAAGCTCTTTAGAATGAGCAAATAGATCAAGATGAACAATTAAATAGCATGAGATGCCATCTTTATAGCTTGTTTGTCAAAGGAAATTTGAGGTATGTTGTGGCTCCAGTGAAACGAAATCAGTATAACAGTCTGATGTTATCATCAAATTATATTTATAATCCAAACAGATGCTTAGAACAAAAGGCACTGTCTGGGACTCTGGACTCTGCTGGCTGGGGCCTGCCAACCAATCAGACGACAGGGCAACAGAGATGCAGAGAGTAAAGAAAACAAAGGGAAAAATAGAGCACACATATGCAAAGGGAGGAAACACAGTTAATGAAAATCACAAAAATAATTATATTCTGTTCGGTGTAGTGTTAAAGATTTTGTTTCAAGAGTAATTATACAGAGCAACATTTTAAGGCAAAGAGCTTAGGTCTATGAAATCCAATAAATCTGGACTTTGGTGGTACCTTTGCTGCAAAACAGCTTTGTAACCTCAGCCTTTCTGACCCTCAGCGTGAGCCTCATCTATTAGAGATGACAACATGAGGTCTCCCTACAGGACCAAAATTAGGGGGACAATCAAATCCAACTATACACCTCAAACATCTTGAAAAGTGTGGAATGAAAGAAAAAGTACAGACTAGAGGCCTGATCATAGAAGGAGAAACTGGTTGTGTAACTACAAGGATTCTGTCCAAGAGAATTTTCATATATCCTTCTAAAAGGAGACTAAGTGATGAAGCTCAGAGGAAACAATGTAGGATGGCATTTAGCAGTCTACATGAAAACAATCCACAGTGTCATTCATGTTTTTGTTTCTGCTGGAGATTTACTGTTTTCTTCTCCATCTTCAAGAGCCAGTGTTAGTAGAAGGACCACTCCTGTCCTAGGCATCCAAGGGTGTGAACCCTCCATCTGCCACCCCCCACTGTGTGACTTTGGGACCAGGCTTTATTTAACTCTGCAGGCCCACGGCTTTCTCATCTATCAAGGAGGCGGCTGGATCATGTGATCTCGAAGACCTTTTCCAACTCTGAAATTCTATGAGTCTATGATTTCAGATGTTAATCTAGCAACAACTAAATGCCATAATAATTTATTATTTGGGGAAATATAGACAGTCATGCATTGCTTAACAGTGGGGATACGTTCTGAGAAATGTGTCGTTAGGAGACTTCATCGTTGTGCAAACATCCTAGAGTGTACTTACACAAACTTAGATGGTATAACTACACACCTGGGCTCTATGGTACTAATCTGATGGGACCACCAAGGTATAGGTGGTCTGTTGTTGCCTGAAATGTTATGGGGTGCGTGACTGTATATGTATGTAATATACTTCTCAGTGGCTAAAGGGATTGATTTTTTCAGTGTCAGGTAGACGGCACATACATTTTAACCAAAAGGAAAAACCAGTGTAACAACAAAGTACGCTAATTATCTCCTGCTTCTGTTGACTTGCGACAGCAGGTAAGTACACCATGCAATGCTGAGGATATAAGATTCCTCCTAGAATTCTCCATGGGCTCTGAGGTCATAACTCATCTGCTTGGTTGCATAGAAAATATCTAGAAATGGCCAATGCTCATATAGTCTCTCTTCTTATACTGGGATATCTATCACTCTAGTGACTATAAGTAGCTTCCAAACTGATCACTGAGCAATCATCAAGTGCTCATTAAGGAGGAAAACCCAGGAACTATTTGGTGGGTGCAGGGTTGACCCACTTACAGATTTGCTACATGCTTTTATTTTTGACTGTTATATTTAAGGTGAAGCAAGGCATTAGTCATCTTTTTCAAAATGCTAAACTGAACAATAATTTTTAAATGGCAATATAAATTACAGTTTCACCAGATTTGCTACTTTAATAAAAATATTTAATGAAAACTGACTAATTTATCCTAAAGAGGATAAATTGCTTTATGCCTTATTAAAAGGAAAATGTTTCTATCTATAACAGGAGTACCCTGGATTTACTAATCTTAATCTGTGCTAGTTCTATTTCCAGCAGTCACTAGAGGCAGTTTCTAATTTAAGTCTGAGTCACCGGCAGGGGTCATTGGTTTTATTTATCTCTAACGAACTCTGGATGGACATTCATATTTAGCAAAAATTTCTTGAGCCCCCTACTATGTACCACAAATAGCCTTTGCTCTATTTGATTCCATTACATTCTGTTACTAGAAATCCAATTCTATTTTATTCTTTATTGATTGATCCTAGTTCATTAGTTCATAAGAGTAATTTTTCCTGAGAACAATTAACAATTTGGTGTAATATCTGCCCACTTCACAATTATCAGCGATTTCTAACATGAAAAAAGAGGTCATTTTATCCATGAAATTCTAATTTTGCAAAAGATGTTTTCCTTACCTCTCTCTCAAGTACTTCATTTGTACTTCACGGGTAAAGAGAGGGTGGTAAAGGCAGAGGATTTTAAGAAAGTCCAGCCTAACAGTCCCTTTATTTTTACATCAATGATTTGCAAATACTCTGGCAATATTCAAGTGCGTGGAGCTCCCCACACAGACAATGTGGCTTCATGCATCTGCACTTTCCCTCACCGCACACCCTTCCCACCCTTCCTTTATCATTAAAACCAGGTGTCAGCTTCTCCAGGAAGCCCCAGAGTGGCTCTGCCCTCACACAGAGCCGTGGAGACTCCATCTAGCCCAGCACCCACTGCCATACGTGGAAGTATCTACTAGTCTAGCTCACTGATGGCAGGGCTGGGTGTCTGTCACTGATGCATTTTCAGGACCCCTCTATTTGTTGAAAGGTCCCTCCCAGCCATGCGGTATGTGTTACTTGGATGCAAGAGATGATCCTATAACAATTTTAGACGGGAGGCAGCAATGCTTTTAGTGCCTTCCATTTAAGTGACTTAGAGACAGGGAATGGATTCCAAGATTTGGGACAATGCCGAATAAGTGCATTCCATAAATCCCAGAACCTTACGAATCACACCCCTCTCCACATACTTGCTGGGCAGCCACACACTGAAGAAGGAGAGCACTGTCTTAAAAGATAGTCCATTCCATTTCTAAACAGCTCTAGTGAATCAATGCAGGAATCAGACTGCCTCGGTGCAAATCCTTGTTTTGCCTTTTAGCATGTTCCCTAGTTTTCTCCCCTCTAAATGGGAACAGGAATAGTATCTATAAGGTTGTTGTGGGGATAAAATGAATGAATACATGCCAAGCAGTTGCAGTGGTAAGGGGCACACAGAGAATGCTTAATGGATGCTGTTACAATTAATAAACTACCCCACCCTTCCATCATATCTTTTAAACCCACAACAGCTTCAGCCCTACCAATGCTCACTTGTTTATTCTCACACACCTGAGAGGCTGTGAGCATAGGGACGGTCTTTGTTTTACGGATCAAAGACACTGAGCTGCGAAGAGACTTAATCCTTGCCCAGCAAGTCAACAGAGCAAGTCAGCGACAGAGAAGGTCACTCAGAAAGCCTTTGTTTCAAAAAGGGGCTTTCATAGGAAGTCTTCAGAGGCACTGAAATACAAGTTTAATCGGCTGAAAAAAATACTCAACAGTTGGTGCTTGGAATACACATTAACTAGGGCCACCCTGAACACAGTGGCAGCAGAAGTGGAAAGTTTCAAGTAGTTGGCAATGCTGAGGGGAAAGTCCATGTATAATGAAAGGCCAACCAATTTAGTAGAATTTCAAAGTCATTGGCCATTTTAAATATTTAATTCTTCTCAGGGAAATGTTTCACATGCCTTCCACATGATATGTGTATGAGACATTTCAGTTATACGGTTTAGTATATGCAATATTTAAGCTGAGGACACAAGACACGTGGAATATTAAAATCATAAAAGCCCTACAACCCTGAGAACTGCAGCATCAGATAGGATGGGAAGACTGATGAGGATCCTTTTCTTTCAATGAAAAACGGCTTGGAATTTGACACATATACTCTGTGCCCAAAATGCACTACTTCTCACTCCATTTATCAGAAAAAGAAGAAAGTTGAGAGGCCTTTGTTAATCTGTGCAAGAAAGCTTTTTGAGCTTTCAAACGGCTTGAACAGACGTCTAATCATTTTTTGCTGCCTAGGTTCCTCCTAATCTCATTTGGTACTCTCCTGAAATCTTTCAACTCCCGATTTCTCCTTTCTGTCTAAATATGGCTCCAGAGGGAAATGCTATGAGTCTGTCTTGTGCTCTTCCCATCTCTATGCCTCAGCTCACTCACACTGCTCCTTTCACCTCCAACGCTTCCCCACCTCTCCCTCCATCTCTCCTATTACTCAACTCCCGTCCACTTTCAGACCCTTTCCTCTCTGAATTTTTCTGAATCCTCAATGTGGACCTCTCTGGATCTCCAAAGCCTTCGGCCTGAACCTCTCTGTTAGTCCATAATGGTCTGCCTTATGTTGTAATCACCAATAAAAGGCTAAGAGCACAGACTCCGCCTGGTCTGGGACTTCGCAGCTGTCTGACCTTGGACAAGGTACTTCACCTCTCTGTGCCTCACCTACCCCACAGGGCTGCTGTGAGACTCTAGAGAGCTAATTACGCACAGTGCTTAGAACAGCACCTGACAAAAGTTAGCTGTTAGGATGCCCTAGCCAGACTGAAGCCTCCTGAGCCGGTACTGTCTCACCTGAGGCTCCCAGCACAGCAGCACACATGTCAAAGGAACGGATTCTGCTAATTTGAATTAAAATAAAACCTGGGTTTCAGTTCCAACCTGGGACTTCAATTAATCACTTAATCTGAGTCTCTGTGATAGTCTCCTTAAATGAGGAGGTTAATCTGATCATTTCTAAAGGTCCATGCAGTGCTAAAATCCTATCAGCTTATGAGAGGATTAAATTCAGATAATAATGTCAGTTAAGATATGTTGAAATGGCTCACCTGATACAATGGATTTCAATCATGATTTCCTCTGCATGATTTTTACATTTCTACTGGTCAACATTTCTGGTCCATTTTGAGAAAGTAAATCGAAGGAAAATGCCCATAATTTACTCTATGTATGTATATTCTCTCTATATATTCGGGTTTGATTGAATAATAGTAAACAAACCTAAGTACTTTAATTACCCAATACAAACAAAGCATTCTGATTAAGATATCTGTTATTAAAGCATTCTAATCCTTTAAAAGTTGTAATACTGTATTTCGGAATGTAATAGTTTGGATAAAATACTCTGAGAAATATTCTTGGTATGAAAGAGAAATTTTTGTTTTTAGTAAGTTACAATTTCTAACACTTTCTTTTTCATTTCTAAGCCAAATAAAATTTTTTTTTGGTTTCTATTACTCACTTCTTTTAAAAAAGCAGTCTTATTTGTAGTTTCTAAGCACCAACCATAACTAATTCTCAAAACTAAGAGAGAAAATGCAAATTCCAGGCAGGAGCTGGGGAGCAGTTGGCTTCATTAATTAGCAGGAGTCCTAAAAGACTGGCATAGAAAGTTCTTATCAAACCGCTGTCCTTGGAGATCCTTGTGATGGAAATTTTATTAATCCCCATCATTTTGGCAGGAAAATGAAGCCAGGTTACATTAGCTAACCCAGTCTCCAGAGTAGGACTGTGTCAGAGCCAAGATCAGAATCCTGCAGTTGGCTGGGAGTCACCACATCACAACACCTCTCCTTCTTTGCATCCAAGTGTCTGGTCATCAAGCCAGGGCAAGGAGAGATGGAAACACTTTGTCAGCCCGAGATCTCCAAACAGACTGCTTTTTAAAACAGTTTTCCAAGTGGCATCACAGAGAATGTGGTATTCCAAAGAGGTTTTCAATTAGAGAGCTTTTTACACCTTTTCTCTCTTTGTTTGCTGTTTTGTTCCGAGACCCAGATCTCTTTGTAGTCCATCTCAAGGGAATGAATTTTTATTTTCACTATAGAAATATCTATTTCAAATACTTAAAATGCCCTTCGGCTAAAATAAATACTTAACCAGGGGAAAAAAAAAATCAAAAACCTCTTTGAGACTCAGAGAGAAATCTCCCGATATGAGGATGCGAGGCGGCAGGCGTGTTGGGCTCCCTCAGAATGACTTTTTGACCTTGCCTTGGGCATGTTTCTTCGTGCAAGAAGCACGCATTAGCTGCTGGCTCGTGGGAGGCTCACAGAGCCAGCCAGAAAGCTTTCCTCAGCAGTCCTCTAGAGGCGAAGTTTTCAAGGAAGGGCTAGAAATAATAAACAGTGTCTTCCCTCCCATTCCCTCTAAAAATGATTAGCTTTTTATTTTAACGAAATAAGTGCTTTAAAGATATGTAAAGGCCAGGGTGGGTATCTGCATGGCTTCAGCAACCCTGTTTCCCAAATTACACCGTGCAGGCGCTCAGCAGCCTCTGGGTTTGTACCAGGAGGGATCCCATCCTCTGTTCACATTTGTTAGGCAATCGAGCTGGAGATCCAAGGAAGGAAACAAAGCGGTATCCAGTAATGGCTACTTAGCAGTAATCGCTGTGTATAAGCACACAGCTAAACAGGTGGTGTTGACACAAATAACACGAAAGTTAAATGAAAGGTTATGTTTTAAGGAGACACCCCAAATGAACACACTCCAACATTAAAGCTGAAAGTGCAAAGCCATTTGGGTTTGCCCATTTTGTAACCCACACCAACAGCCTGAAGAGCGCAATCGTTTTCACGAGTGTCAATCAGAGCATCAGGCTAGAGTTTCATCTCTTCTTCAGATCAAGTTCCACCCTTCCTCCTCCCACCTTCCCTGCACATCCTTCCCTAAGGCAGCTGTGAGTAGGGAAATGGTGGGCCTTGCGAACGGGAGGGACTGTGTTTAGATTTTGGAGCATTCTTTTACTGTCTGTGTGATCCTGAGCTAATTATTCTGAGCCCCAGCTCCCATCTGGAAAACTGGGATTAGGAATACCTGCCTCACAGGCTGCTGCGAGAAATCAACGGGATAATGTGCTTGCCCCACGGTGAGGGTTGGATAAATCTTCATTTTCTCAGTTCTTTCCTCTGGATTCAATGGAATTTGAGGATGGATTACCTCTTGACTCTGGGTAGCCATGTGTGTCACTGATGTACAGAGAGTGTGATAATCAACTACACATAATTAACAATCACTTTCATGTGGATTTATCATGACATCTGTTAATCTCTATTAAAATCTGTTTACTGAGGGTGGTAAGCTCTTTGCTTCTTAAAACGCTGAGTGTAATACTGCAAATCGTAGGCAAAGTAAAGAAATAAGAATAAAGGACAAATCTTTGTTTCTCTACTAAACTCCAGCATAACTATTTGAGAATTCGGTATCAGGGGACGGGCTTACACTTTAAACCACTGCTCTATGATCCGGCAAATTTTGTTCTGCTTGCTTCCTCCCACCTTCTCTGTCACTATCTTTCTCTTCTCGCCTTTTCACTTCCCCACTAACTGGATCGCAGCCCTGTTCACACTGACTGTTGATTTGATTTTCTTAGGGGAAGTTACCTTTTTCTTTTTGTACAAAAGTGACATATATTTATTGTAAGGAAAAACCACATATATAGGTAAAAACCATCTGTCATGACTGTTAATATCATCCCTGACCCCTACATTCACTCTGAGAGGCACACAAGGAGCTGTTCCCATCCCCACACCACTGACGGTGAAAACGATGACAATGACGACTGATACCTATGAAGCACTGATGTGTGCCAGGCACTGACTGAATGCTCCACCTGTGTGAACTGAGTTTCCTTTTTCCTCTTAGCATGCACACTTGTCACATGACACATGCATTTGTTTACTGTCTGTTTCTCCTCACTAGAATGTAAACGCCTTGACAGGAGGTACTTTTTATTCACAGCTATATCCCCAGAACATCTAACAGGGCCTGGCACAGTAGCAGGCATTCAGAAAAAGTCTGTTGAATAAATACCTGAGTCTTTGAAACAAAGAGTTGGGTATTATTATGATTTCCATTTTACAGACGAGAAAACTGAGATACAGAGTCACACGCAGCCAGGAACTGGTGGGGCTGTGACAAGCACTGACCCTTGCCCATGAGGCTCTGAGGCCTTGTCAGACGCTGTGATGATTAGTCTATATGTCATGAGGTGCCCGGATATCTGCTTAGACATTATTCTGCGTGTGTCTGTGAGGGTGTTTCTGGATGAGATCAGCATTTGAATCCGTGGACTGAGTAAAGAAGATTGCCCTCCTCAGTGTGGTGGGCCTCATCTAATCCGTTCAGGGCCTGAAAGAACAAAAAGGCTGAGTAAGAGAGAACTTGCTCTCTCTGCCTCTCTTTGAGGTAAGACACGGTCTTCTCCTGCTTTGGACTTGAACTCGGGCTGGAAGTTATGCCATCGGCTCTCCTTGTTCTCAGGCCTTTGGACTCGGACCGGAACTACGTCCTGGCTCTCCGGCCTGCTGACTGCAGATCCTGGGACTTCTCAGCCTCCATACTATCGGAGCCAATTCCTTATAACAAATCTCTAATACATGTGTGTGTATACATATCTCCTGTTGGTTCTGTTTCTCTGGAGAACGGAGACTATTACAGATGCCCAGAGTGGCTAAGTGAGCTTGGGATTCACATTCAAGTCAGCTGACTGCCAGCCCTTCTAGCACCCCACTCTCCCTGCTTTCTTCCCCCACCCCCAATGCTGCTGCTATCCTGTGGTCCTCTCTCAAAGGTTAAACCCAAAAGGAAGTTAATTAATGGACTAGACTCTTTGAAAGGGAGTCTGAGGGTCTTGGTTCCCTCTTTCACTGTTTAGCCCAATGAGTTCCATCTGTTAGATGGTTTAAATTAACATTTCTACGAAGTACAGGTTGTCACTGAGACACGTGTTCAATCCTTCACCTATGGTTTTGTTAAACAACATTAATGCCATTGATTCTAAATAATACAGACGAGCAGGTAATAAACTGCTTCAGTGCCTTGTGTGGTTGGGGAGGCATCAACATTTAGAGATCTTCCATAGAATGTGGTTCCCCAAAGCCATGGCAATAGAGATAAAACGACAGTAAAGGGAGGGCATCGGCTCTGGAGCTGGACCTGGACTCGGGACCCCACTCTACTACTTACTGGGCAAGCATCTCTGAGCCTTAGTGTCCTTCCCTGTAAAATGGGGATAATGACAGTGACTACCTCACAGAGATGCTGTGAGGATTACATGAGATGATGCGAGTGATGTGCTTAGCACAATAACCAGCACATACATAATTAGCATGCAATAACTGTTAGCTACTCTGGCAGGCATGGCTAGTTATGTACAAATACCTCCCCCCTCTCTCAAATTAAAAGAATCCTCCATTTTTAACTGGTTAGCAACAAGCTGGCCAGCTAAAAGACTTCCTTGTGGAACCATGTTCTAAGTTCTGGCTAATGAGATGTGTGTGCAAGTGTTATATGGGGCTTTCATTAAGTCTCCTTAAGAGACAGGGGGCCTGCCCTTCTTCCTTTTTTCCATTCTGCTGGAGTCTCCTTTCTCCATTTCAGGAATGCAGATATAATGGCTGGAGCTCTAGCAACTATCTTGAACTATAAGGACAAAAGTTACAATTGTGTTTCTCTGAAGAGTGGATTAGGAGGATCCTGATTCTTGGACAGCTTTGTGTAACCTCTATACCAGCCCTGGGCTGTTAACCTCTGGACTTCTTTAATAGGAGACAGATTATTTACTTTTATTTTGTTTATGCCATTATTTTGTGTACCTCTGTTATTCAAGGCCACACTAATCCTAACTGCTTTGGCAGGCCTCTGTGATGGTCTAAGAATCCAAATGGAGGCTCGAAACCATTTTCATGCCTTGTTTCTGCAAATAAAGGCAAGATTGAGGCAAAAACACAGAAAAGGAAACCAATGTCTTCAAAGCCTTTCCTCGCCTTCCAGAAGACACTCTGATGTCACCATCCTCTCTGCCCTGCACAGAAGTCCAGGCCTTCATGACTGATGCACACACCTGTACTCAAAGGATGTGATAAAACTCAGTTCACTCTGGGTATCAATGATCACAAGGCGTCTCCTTCTATTCTCCTTCCTGGGCGTTTGTATTTTATTTAGGACAAAGCCTTCTGATAGAATTTTTGGAATAATCAACAGGCCCGTGGGAGAAATATTTTTGGGTGAGGAATCCACACATAAGGCTGCCGCCCACCACTAAGGCTGGCTGTAATTTAATATAAAGCACTCCACCGGCATAAGGAAGTTAATGTACTCCTCAAAATGTTCACCTGCAAGTCCCAAGGAGTATCAAGGACTGAAAGAAAGAGAGGAGTGAATATCTGTCAGAAAAGGTAATTCCCTCAATTCCTCAATTTCCTGAGGCCACATATTTTATACCTGTTACTTCAGCAATCATTGTTACATCACCAGTTGTACAAAATTCTGTGCATGATGCAACTCAGAAGGCTATTTGTTCATGACAAGGCAGTGGGTGAATAAGAAACCTAAACAACACCCCCAACTCCTGGTCACTGTTCAAACACTCCTCACCTTTTCTCTTTCCAAATGTAAACTGAGTATGTATAATGGATAGATTTCATTGGAACAAGGCAGAATTTGTGTATCTGAATTTAAAGTGCAGGAGAGACCAAACATCATCTTCTTTTAGTCAAGTGTGTATGTGTGTGTGTAATCTGAAGGTCTTTCCCCACGGAACACAACCTCTGACCTCAGCCAAGCATGCTCTCAGGTTAAAGTAAATTTTTTCCCAAGAGCTCAAAGTGATCTATAGACTACCTAATTAAAACCTCATTGCTCACCTTCTCTATTCCTTAATTCTTCAACTGAGTCTGAGCAGTTAGATGACTTTGACAGGGTCATTCAATTCTGCTGGCCTTTTCTAGAACTCGACTCCCTCAGGCTTTCAGACTGATACTGATGAGAGTTTTAAGGGGGTGTCAGCTTACTTGATTCAACTATAGAGTCTGCTAAATGTCTAAGTCCACTTAGGCTGAATCCAGGAGAAATTTCACTATACACACCCCTCACTGAGAAAAAATTTTCATGACATTCTACTGACTTTTCTGGTATTTAGTGACCAGGTTTATCTTTGCCACGGTTGCTTTGACCACTACTACTAGTTCCAGCCCATAACCGACAGGCTCTCATCTATGATGCCATGACAACCAGCAGATTTATTTTTTAAAGTATTAGAGATTGACTTATGTTTTTAAGTAAAACAATGCCCAAGCAAAGGGAACCACAAGGAAAGTGCCACGAAGCCCTCATCTTAACATAGTTCAATGGAAGATGACATAGAATTTCTTCTTTAGAACTCTCAGAGGCACAATAATCACTTGACTTTTAAATTCTAAATCTAGGATTTCTAGAAATGGTTGATACTTCAGGTTATCAGAAATGAACAAATCACATAAAGCATGGGCTAATAAATGGCCTTTATCATCAAAAACCCAACTTCGTTCAGAGTTTTTTTATATGGCTATGACCTTATGAAGCTTAGGCATATAAAGTCAAATGTTTCTGAAGGAGGAACTAACACAGAGAAACTGTCCATTCAATTCATAAGTACACGTGCACTTGTGAAATACAGATTTATCACAAATGTACAAAAAAACTAGAAAGTAAATTTTATAAGAATATCACTCATTTCATAAAAGTTTAAAACTACAGGTTCTTTTAATTAGCAAGTATCAATGGAGCATTAAAAACAATTAAATCACAGACGCATTTACACATACGGCTTTTTTTTTGTTTTTTTTTGTGAGGAAGATCAGCCCTGAGCTAATATCCATGCTAATCCTCCTCTTTTTGCTGAGGAAGAGGGGCTCTGAGCTAACATCTATTGCCAATCCTCCTCCTTTTTTTCCCCAAAGCCCCAGTAGATAGTTGTATGTCATAGTTGCACATCCTTCTACTTGCTGTATGTGGGATGCGGTCTCAGCATGGCTGGAGAAGCGGTGCGACGGTGTGCGCCCGGGATGCGAACCCAGGCCGCCAGTAGCAGAGCGCGCGCACTTAACCACTAAGCCACAGGGCCAGCCCCTACACATACGGCTTTTTAGAAACAAATAGAATTTGTAAACCAAGAAACATATTTTAATAATAAGTTTCAGGTTTAATTTGTCTGTAAAGAAAAATTCAAATAAACTTGTGCAATGAAAATGCAAATATCTGTAGTTAGAACAAATTAATATTACTCATTTCTCACTATGTTATTCTCTCTTATAAAATAAAAACTCATCAACTTCCTCCAAAAGGAATTTGTATTTAATATGGTCATTAAGTGTCAAAAAAAAATTTACATAGGCATATGACTAATTCCAACTTGCAACCTCATTGGTTTTGTTTTTTTTAAATAGGATAGTTTTAAATTATTTAATTTTTTATGATTATACGCAGTAACCTGAATAAAATTTGAATTCAGAGAAGGAAATTATTGCCAAGAAGGAAAAACAGATACCCAGCCCCCAAATAATTTTAATATAGTAAGTCATTAACCAAACAATTTAACTGAAATGGAAAAAAAAAAAGAAATTAAAGTACCGCAATAAAGCAACTAAAAATTGCTCAAATCTCAGAATGGCTAATTTAAGAATCATAACAACTTAAAACAAAATATTCTGGAATTCAATATATGTACAGATCGCACATAATCTAACCAGTTAAAAACATGTCTTACTGGGCTACCTATACTCTACTTACTTAAAGTGTGCTAGCTCCATATACGTACATATTTACTTGAATCCAGTCTCCCCAAATTGGGAGGGAGTGGCTGAGGAATATAGCGGTGTGCATCTATCCACTTGGTTCCACATTTCAACCAGACAAGCATTCATCAACCCCCTCGCTTGGAGTGAGTTCTAATATGAGCAGTGTTCCTGCAAACCAGAATTCTAAACCAGAGATTCTTGCAAAAGAAGAAAGATTATGTGCTTACCGTATAAAGCTCATTAAGAACCTTCATTAAATCCTCATGAAGTTGGAATGCAATCTCTTTGCTCTGTAATTAAGAAGAAATTAAGAGAGAATATTTATAAATGTAATAGAAACTTGTTTCTAAATTATTTACATCATAAAAAGTCCACTGACTGAAAATAGAATGTACATAACACAACGGAAGGCCAGCATGGCTCTGATAAAATAAACATCTTCGACCAAATGGCCCTTTCTAAATCCTAGATGTGTGCACTAACGGTTACCACAGGCTGGACAGAGGCAAACAAGTAGACAGTCTGAATGGCTCTCCCATCCTCCAAATCAGACTTTACGAAGAAGACAGAGAAAAAGGAAGCAGGGTGAAGCATCGTGCTTGCTCAGAAGCTGAGCTGTAGAACTAAAGTCATTAAAAGATGAATTCCAGCATCCTGTCTTCCCATCTCGGCATTATCACAAAGGAATTTTGCACTGTGATTCTCAAAAGGCTAAGTCAGAAACCCAAAGGGAAATTAACTCTCTCTTTCCAAAATAACTATTCGACTGACTATAATATTAATTTTAAGAAAGCACTTTCAAAACAGTGAGATGGTAAGGCCACTTATGGTCCACAGACTTTTGCCTCTGCATTTATTATTAGTATTCTTATCATTAAGACAAAAAAGAGAGTTTCAGGCTTCCACCCAGTTTAAATACCAGCATTTGAAATATTCTTCCCTAGGCTAATTCTGAGAGTTTGATAGAGGAGTATTTGAATATTTTTTTCAGCAAAATCTGTAAGCTATTTTAAAGGAAATCATATATCCAAATTTCCTTTTCTTTTCTGTTTGGAGTTCATTATGTAGTCAGCTGCAGAGAATGCAGAAAAGTGTAAGGCGGTTTCATTTAGAGTTTGAGACAATAACAACAACATCCACTGGCTCATTTACGTGTCTCCCACTGAACTGTCAGTATTGGGTGTAGGGGCCATGTCTTTATCAGCTCTGTGCCCCCAGTGTCCTGCACGGTGCTTGGGCATAATAAGGCCAGGACCAGGGTGAGCAAGCGAGGCACCCAAGGTGCAGAATTTAAGGAGGCCCTCGTGCTCACCCTAGTCCAGGTCCTCCTGGGGCACATAGGAAGCTTCCAATAAACACTCGCTAACTGAATCTGTACACAAGCTGAAATCCTGTGTTTGTGTCCTAGCTGAAGTAGTTACCGCATTTGCTGAAGGCTGGCCACTGGTGAGAAGGCAGAAAAGAAAATCCCGCAGACCACCCTAAAGAAAATACTAGGACCTGGATGAAATGGAGTCCACCTGCAAACACAAGGTCTCTGGGTCAGGCCTCCCTCAAAAAAGGCCAAAAGTGATAAAGCAAAGATTCATGGAAGAGAAAATAGTGTGTGAAGATGATATGCGAGCAGTACCTGAACTTGGAGAAATTCAAATTCGTTAGCAGCATTTGTCACTGTGTTTTCTTGGCGTAATAAAGAGGGCTGCTGTTGATCAAGCTCTGATGGCTTCTAAAATCTCCAAATTGGAGTTTGAGATTTTATGCTTTGCTGTGTCCCTGCCATGTGAAGAAGGGGGTTAGGAATCACTCCCGGGTGAAAGGGAGTCACAAGTGAGCAAATGAAGCCAATTGAAACACATTTTATGTTTTCTAACTCTTGGTTATTCTGACCGAGTACATTACACTGCAATCTCCTATGACTTCAGCGTGGTGTTATTTTAATATCAGATTTCATTCAAGGATCCGGGCCACCAATTCAGAACTCTCTATTGGGATCAAAGGCCGCCAAGCCTTTCTCGCTACATTTCAGGTAGCGAGTCCAAAAAGAAAATATTTCTTGGCTAAGACTTTAGAATAATAACAAAAAAAATCCCTTAGGTCCAATTAGCCCCAAGCCAAGAATATTTAGGATCAGATTAAAGACTTAGGTTTGGGGTGACAAGGGTCCTCCAAGCTATCCTAGGTCAAATATCTTAGAACAAGCAAGAAGGTTCTTTGTATACTTAATATTTTACAAGATTTCAGGTAATGAAGTAGAGGAAATCTGGCACCACAGACAAACCGTGCTCTGCCAGGCATACTCTTAACATTTTTCTTTCACCTTTTCCCAGAGGCCCTGAACTAAAAAAGATCTGTCTGAGATGTAGAAGAGCATAAGGCTCAAAAGCAAGGACTCTGAAATCAGAAAGCCTGAGTCTGAAGTCTCCAAAACACTAGATTCTCTTGTGCCTCAGTTTCTAGATCTGTAAAATAAGTATAGTCATTGTACTCATCTCAGGGGGTTAATGAGACCACTAATCAGATGACACATACATAGCACCTAGAACAGCACCTAACACACAGTAAACATCACATAAGTGTTATAAGTCTTTAATTCTTTCCCGGACACTATTTGTAGTGACAATTCCCTTGAGTGAAAAGGCCACGTTGTATTTTTCTTTCTTTTGGTTTCTAAGGACACTTATTCCATTGACTTCCATGTAGGAAGTGCTTGGCAGATACTGGTTGATTTGATTTTGATGTCCCTCCCCATTGCCTGGCCTTTATCTCCCTCCAGGTGACCCCTGATTTGGGAGGGGCCAAGTACTGTGTTCCAGCCCCTGGGCTTTTCTGACATTCATACTCCCTTGTCATACATGGACACTAAACTTGCCTATGTTCCATTTTCATGGGGGTCCTACTCCTAGTAGTACTGGATGAATTAAACACCCACTAGGAAATGGACAATTCCTCAAGCCAACATGATAAGATATATATAACTCATGAAAGAGGGCCTTAGAAGCCAGGTTCCCATGGGAATTTTGGATTTTGTGAGAAGTTGGTGAGGAGTTCCTTTCATAGGTACCCCCAGCTATCCTTGTGACACATCACCAGGTTTCTGCCTATCTGCCACTTTGAATCACAGTCCAAACCCTCCATGGTCTAGTAAATAACCTTGAAATTAACCACTTTCTTCCCATCACCATTCCTTTAGTTTGCAAAGGTTGTTGAAGAACCAGACTGTGCTCTGAAGCACTAGTTCATGCAACTAATATGTGAAGCATGAATTTGCACACCCTTGTAATTCACAGACACTTGGGCCGGACCAAACATCAGGTCCTAGTCTGAGTGCTGGGGGCACGGGCCCTACGCTCACGGCATGGAGACAATGAAAGGATAGCCTCATGCTACCCTCCACCCCAACTTGAAACATGTCTCCAATTTATTTGAGCAACAGCGAAAAACAATCCTTTCTTCTAAATACTACTCTGGATCCCGAAAGAAGCAATCTTAAACCAAAACACACCTGCTGTGGCACACAGTTACTATGCTAGACTAATGAACTGAAACCCTTTAATTGGAAAATATCTGGATTATCAAAAGTGCATCAAAATTCAATAGGTTAAATATACCCCTGGATTCTGTTTCATTAAAAATTTGAAAACAGTGAGAACAGACCTTTGACCCTTGGACAAGAACTGCTAAGTAAGAAAAATGATACCAGTATTAAGGAAAGCAATCAATGTTTCCTTTGTACAAGAGAAAAAAATAACTTTAAAAAATGATATACGTTTGAAAGAAAGTATTTTCCACGTTATTTGAGATCGGCTGATTAAAATTACTTTTGCACAGAGAAGGAGCGTCCCCTCAACTGCTGCAGGTATGGAGTTGGAAAAGGAAAGATGTTTTTTTTCCTCATTAATATGAGCCTATATAAGTTCAAATGATGGTAAAACTTCTAATACATTGCAATAGGATTCTGGGACACTGACCCAAAAGGAAGAAAATGGTTAGAACTTCAATTCAGTTGACATTTATTGAATGTCTCCAATATGTAAACCCAGAAGTGGAATACCAAGCCTATTTTCTAATTGTTTATTATTTATTGTCACTTTGATGTTTCAGATACTTCAAACATAAGTCCAAAATTAATGGTCCCAAAGTTTTTACCTTTTTCCATTATAAAAACAAATTAAGTATACCGACTATTGGAAACATAGAAAACAGAAGGACAAAACCACCACCATTATAATTTGATGTATTTCCTTCAAGTTTGTTTATCTAAACATAAGTCTGAGCTGTAATCATTCCATAATAATAAAGTATCTTTTTCAATTCTGCTTTTTTTCAGTTACCATAAATTTTTCCATGTATTTATATAATTTTCAGAACCATCATTATTAATGGATTCATAATAAGTACCCAGTGAATGTATATTAACTATTCTCCTATTATGTTTTCCAAAGTTTCGACTATTTTCCACCAATCATTCAATCATTTATTTACTTACTCAATTTCTCTAATATGTTTTAAGCACTCTGAACTATTATCACAAATGCTGGTCTAAAGGCATATCTTGCATTTTATGTTGTTTTTTCTCTTTTTTTTTTTTTGTGAGGAAGATCAGCCCTGAGCTAACATCCATGCCAATCTTCCTCTTTTTTGCTGAGGAAGACCAGCTCTGAGCTAACATCTATTGCCAATCCTCCTCCTTTTTTTCCCCTTTTTCTCCCCAAAGCCCCAGTAGATAGTTGTATGTCATAGCTGCACATCCTTCTAGTTGCTGTATGTGGGACGCTGCCTCAGCATGGCCGAAGCAGTGCGTTGGTGCGTGCCTGGGATCCAAACCTGGGCCGCCAGTAGCGGAGCGCGCGCACTTAACTGCTGTGCCACGGGGCCGGCCCCTATGTTGTTTTCTTAAGATCAATTCCTAGACATAAAATTACTAGGATAAAAGTATTGACATTTTTAAGACCCTCTGATACCTATTGGAAGATTATTTTCTAAAAGGGTTCTAATGAATTTATATCGCTTCCAGGATAAAAGGGTCTCTCAAGTTGAATCTGGGGTTCATCCAAGACTTGCTTCTTTTTTTTGAAGGAGAAGTCACCAATCCTATCTATTCTGGCTGATCCAATTTTCTGTATGTCATTAGAATTTTTAAAAAAAAATAAAGATCTAATTATGTCCTTCCTCTGATTAAAACCCTTCAAAAGCTTGCTGTATTTTTTTAGGATAGAGTTCAAATTTCTTAGATCATCCATAACTTCCCCTGTCTGATTAGACTACTGCACCGTCCACAAATCTCAAACTACATCCCTCAGCCTGGTCATAAACCGCTAACTGGAGGTCCTGCCTTCACATCCCTGTGCTCTTCCCGTGCTGTCCCCTCTGCCTGGACTCTCCTTCCTTCTCTGCCTGATACAATCCTATACGCTACTCCGTGAAAACATTCTTGTAACTTCACCTTGTCCCCCAAAGAAAGAAATTAGATCCCGCCTTCTCTGTGATTTGATAACATGTTCACTTATCATCACTCCCAGGCTGTACAATTTAGTGGATAAGCGTTCAAACTCTAAAATCAAACTGCCTAGTTTCAAACTATCTTGTTACAACCTGTGCATAAAGTAATAACTGTGTGAGACCTCAGTTTTTGCAATGGCAAAATGGAGATGCCAGTAGTCTCTACATCACAGAGTTTTATTGGGATGGGCCTTATTAATAAACACTTCACACAAAACCTGGCACACAGTGAGTGGTAAGCTGATAATACTCATTATTATTACACTCATCGCATATCTTTCTTCACAAACAGTGTGTCCTTGAGAGCAGGGCCTACGTCCTAATCACCTCTGTGTTCCTAGGGCCTGCTTTGGGGCCTGGCTCACCGAAGGTGCTAGATCTATGTCTGTGGAATGGATGGGCCCAGAGCTGAGTAAGGCATGGCTTCTGTGCTCCGGAGCTCACAGTCCCATGGAGGAGCCAGAGGTGCCCAAACAGCTCTCCATCAGGACCGCTGGAACAAGCGCCACCCTGAGGGGGCCCTGGCCAGGATCTCTACCCCTGGAAGCCTGCAGGCTTCTCCCTGGAACCTCCCAGAAAGGAGCGAGAGAAAGGCAGAGCCAAGAATGTTATTAATATAACCACATGTGAGTACAGTGAGTAATCAATCAAGTGATCTATGTGGCTGGATTAAATCACCAATTCGGAGGGCTTCTGGCCTCTCATAGAGGCATTTTTTTTTTTAATTGATGTTTTAATAGTTTTTAACATTGTGAAATTTTGGGTTGTACATTTTTGTTTGTCCATCACCATATATATGACTCCCTTCACCCCGTGTGCCCACCCCCTACCCCCATGGCCCCTGGTAACCACAATACAGTTTTCTCACAGAGGCATTTTTGAAGTAAATCTATTGTGATGACCCGTCAAGGAATCCCGACCTTATGCTGAGCCAGAGTGGGAGGAAGAGAGAAAGAGGAAAACCAGATTAAATATTTAATGAGAAGGTTTCAAATGATTTTAGTGTCTTACGCTTGGTGAGTCTTAGATGTAAATTCTAGTTAAAGGGGTCAGTCAGGCCATACTTGCCCAGTGTGTGTGCATTTAAGCTTCCAAAGCTCATGTTCATGCGTCTTTATAATAATAGATTCCCTTAATTCACGCAAACTCTGAAGACAGAGGCAACAGCATCCTCTAAAATGCCTAATGGAGAAAGTTGAGTTGGGCTTAATGGCCTGAACCAAGCTTCTGGGTAATATTTATAGTGTTTCTTATACTTATCAAAATGCACAACTAAATATTAGTGCATGGAATTAGCCTCATGATCTACTTCATTCCCAAGGAGAAAAATAATCCATATTCTCTTAGACAAAACTCCATGCCACTAGAAAATGTAGGAAATTGGAAAGAATCATAGATGCAGAGGAACTAGAGGTTCATTATGAAACAAGACAAAATTAATCTTAAAGGAAACATCTGGGACATCTAGAATATTTACTAATGTAGTTGCTGAGCAAACGTGGCATTCGGCAGCCAGGTGAGCAAGGTCTGCTGTTGCTGTGTTCCACCCTGCGAGCAGACATTCGGAAAGGTGCAAAGTACACCAAAGTCACTCATAACTTCCAGGTCTACACAGCACTTGAATAGACAGATTAAGGAACTCAAGATTGAAATTTAAAATCCTATAGGGAATAAAGTAGATGAAACAACTATTTTCATTTTCAGCTTGCATTTCCTTAACTCTTCAAGAAACACAATTTTTCATACCAGCGTTATTTCTCTATTCAAAGCAAGGACAAATTGAAAATACCTTTTCAGTGTCACTAAATGAATAATCACTTAGGCATAAACACTCAGTGGTTGATGTAAACAAACCTACCCAATGAGAATCAAAATGTGTTATGAAACTCTGGATCAAACTGCAATATAATTAACTAAAAAATATCAAAAATATATTTCCAGACCATTTTTCAATATGCTGAACTTTATAAAAATTTAATAACTCAGCTTTATGAACAATTTCTTAATATGACCATAGTAATATGTTTTCTTTAGTACATGAACCTGAGTCTATGAATTTATCTCTAAAGCCAACTGACTTTCTCTCCTCCAACAGGCGGGACTGTGCAGAGATCCTAAGACACACTGCTCCCCAGCGTGACCCCAGAGCTTACATCTGTGGCATAGTTGGCTGGGATTGTGAGCACAGTCTGTGGTGAAGCAAACTAGACCACATTGTGTAGAAAACCCATGACCTTAGGCTTAATAGCACTGCGGTAAGAAAAATCCAGAGACTATTTACAAAAATAAATCAATAAGTAGGAGATTTGCTCATTTATTAGTCATCTACTGAATGAGTAAGTAAAAGGCAGAGATTCTTTGAGATACTGATAAAAGTTCATTCGTTCATACACTCACTCATGCATCCTTCTTTCATTCTAGCAGTTTTTATGCAGACCTTCCACGGGCTGAGGATAGAAAAGTGGCTTTACAGAACAAAACAGTTCCAACCCAGTCTGATTTATGCTTATTCAAATAATTTAAACCAAGTAAAATCTCTATATATAACTCTCGAACCAAACCTAAAATTTAATAAACTAATCAATCCTTAAGAATTTAACCTAAATCAGAAACTTCCTCTAAAGATCTATACTTAGCCTAACAGGAATAGCATCATTTCAGAACTACAACTGGTTGACTGGTCTATAGACTTAACAATGCGTTTAAGTAAAGGTCACCTAAGGAACAGAAAAAGAAACAAAACCCCGGGAGGTAAGTGTCCTTGTCACTAGGAACTTCGTTCCTTGAAAACAACCAGAGAAATTTAGAAAACTCTTGTGACTTGTGGGCAAATGCATATGGGATGACAGCCTCCTTGAAAGGGGAGGAAAAAAAGACCCCAAAACCTTCGAGATGGGTTACGGTCAGACTATTGAAATATCTTTTACTTCTCTGAGCTGTTTCCTCATCTGTAAAATGGAGAAGATTACAATATATACTCCCTAGGGTTCTCATGAGGATCAAATGAGATATCCATTGTTATATGCTAACAGAGGGCCTGGCACATTCTGAACACTCCATAAATGTAAATTCTAACTGTCATTACGATGGATTATCAGCTCAGCGTCATACTCTCATGTCATCTCATCAAGTCACTCTCCATTTTTCTAAATACTGATGCAACAGCCCATTCACATCAACTTTCAAATCAGTCTGTCTCAGATAGTCACTTCCAGATAATTCAAAACCTACTTTCTGGAATACTTAATTGTGTTTGAGGTCCTATACCAAGGAGGATAAAGTCCATTCCAGAGAATACTGCAAAGTGACAACAAAGCAGAACTCGCATTCTCAGCTAGCCCTTGCTGACTTCAGACTGCAGCAACTGTCAGGAGGTCTCCCTAAGGATACAGTGAAACCTGTCTCCACTTCAGTTCTACGAATTGGTCTGACCTCCTGTAGACTTACAGAGCTAGTTAATCTAAGCTACCTTCAAAGACAGCCATTGTGTCCTAGCGCAGGCTCATTTTCTCTGTGCTAAAGATTCCCTACATCTTCAACTATTCCTTATATGACACAGCTTAAAGAAATGAGAGGGAGTTCTTTTGCCTCCTAGATAACTGTTCATTGTCTTGCCCATGGTGATATTAAGGACACTTTCTTGATCCTTCAAGGACTAGAGGCTAAGATCTTGGGAAGATCAGGAGGCAACACACACCTCCCAGTGACGTGCAGTCACTTGCAATTGCCCTTTCTTGTGGAGCCAGTCCAGACCCATGTCTGCGTGGTTACTGTGAGCCCAGGAATCCTGGAATCATTGTTAAGATTCTTTTTCCGTTTCCGATAGACTAAAGAGCCATCAGCTAAAGGAGTAGAAGCCTTAAGAAAATCTGAGTAGGATGGACTGAATAGAATTTTCTGGTTTTAAATTGCTGACAGACGTTTTATAAAACAACAACAACAAAAAACCATTCGATTCATTCTTAATCTACACGGACGAGAACTTTTTGAAGCCAATATCATTTCAAGTATAGAACTACTCTGTGGCCATGATTCATGACAGAGCAAAAATTACCACCCAGATTACTAATGCAACAGCTTCCTCACATTCCAATTTACTCTTCACAATGCTTTCAAAAAACAAAGCTGATTATGTCATATCCCTGATTACAAATCTCCCTTGTCTTCCTTAGGTGCTTAGTTGACAACACACCAATTCCTCAAACTGAGAATCAAAATTCTTGCACTCCCGCCCCCACTTGCCCCTAATCAAACCTGCCTTTCTAGATCTCAGATAGCTGTTATCCTACTATGTACACTTCACCATACTACAGGCTACACTCCTAACCAGCCAGCTGTGTATCTGATGTGAGCTTGAGGTCCAGGCAAAAATGAGGTGGCCTAATGCATGTTTACAACTCACTATCGTAGAGTTGGGTAGATGGGGCCACCAAAAGCCCCATCTACCATCACCTTCCCCTAGCATCATTTCCTAGACATGTGCTAGGCTTGATCAGAACCCCAGGCCCTTGTCCTTTGCAGTTCTCTCTATATAGAAGAATGTACTTCCTCTGTTTCCTCTGGAAAACCTCACCAAGTTGAAGATGTTGATCAAATGCCACTTACACTGTGAAGCCTTTATAATCCATTTTCCTAGGCAATGTGCCTCACTCAATCCTTTCTGCTCTTGTGGTCTTGGGTCCTATCTCTGTAACAGTAGTTACTAATTTACAATGTAATTTTTATCTTTACACTTCCTTTCCTTACTGGATTGTAAACTTCTTTGGGGTACTAATTGAGGATTTGTGTCTTACTCACTTTTGTGACCTTGGAACCCACCACTGTGCCTGTCACATAATGATAATAAAGTTTGTTGAATGAATAATGAAACAGAATGTCTACTCTATTTCAGAAAAGAAAGCTGATTTCAGTAAAGTTTCAAAAAAAAATGAAAAGATAAGGAAAAGTAGAAGTTACAATGGATTTATTATGACTGTTCAGTTGAATTATAAGACCTTGCCAAATAATAAAAGAAAATTATTTTGGTAGACCCTTGCAATCTCCATCTTTAGAGTTTAAAGAGATGAAATTTTTATGAGCATGTTTATTCAAGCCAGCACATTAGCTAATTATGGTTCTGTGTTCACTTGAAACTATCAAAGTCTAAAAAGTAAAAATGGTGCATGTACTTATTTACTATCAATTATTGAACATTATTGATTTTTCTCAATCTTAGTAGTTCATATATCCAGTGTCAAAATTTTTTATTTTTATAAGTTTCTAGGTTGATCTGACAAAGCATTCAGCTGGTAAAATTTCTGCTTGTTTCTACTTAATTGCTTCTCTAACAAGGAGAAATTTTTTTCCCTTTCCTTGAGATTTAAAAGGTACTGAAATCATTGACAACCATATTCAGTATCTGTTGGCAATTGCATATTTTTTGGTTGCTATAATTCAAATATCACAGTGTTTCTTAATTCAAATATTTGCCATATGAGCAATATCCCCCAATATGGTATGTCTTGCAGCTGCTGGAAATCTTTTAGAATCCTACCATGTGGAATTAAACATAGTCTTCAAATGGTAAGAAACCTTGGCTGGCAACCAGAATACTGTTCTCAGGTTGCTTTAGACTTTGTTGATCTCAAATGCAGACACCTCGACATATGGTAGGAATGTTCTCTCCTCATCAGTTCTTTTCTTAAGGCTGCAATTTCCTTCTTGGATGAGGAGAATGAGTAAGGATTCAGTGCCTATGGCTCTTTGAAAATGAATTTTATTAAGTGTTAATCTTTTATAAATAACTGAACCTAAACAAATCTGGTACTGAACAATATTTTTTTTACTCCTCTTTATGGGAGGTGAGGACGGGGTATCTTTTGACCTACTCCACGTTTGTTAACTTAATCTAGAGTTGTAAACCCTGTGATTGAAAAACAAACCAAATTGGAGCATTTCTTTAAAGAAAATATCTGTTGGGGTGAATGGAGGACTCAATTTGGATCAATGGTTCTCAACCCGGGCCAATTCTCCCTACAGGGGACATTTGGTAATATCCGAAGACATTTTTGGTTGTCACAACCAGTACGGTGATACTGGCACTCAGTAGGTAGAGAAATTCATAGTCATCCAATTGTTTTTTTTCCCATAAGTAATATATCATTTTTCTCTGGCTGCTTTCAATGTTTTTTTCTTTGTCTTTAGTTTTCAGTTTGATTATGATATGTCTGAGTATAGACTTCTTTGGATTCATCTAATTTGGGTTTCTTAAATGTGTAACCTTATCCCATTTGCCAAATTTGGGAAGTTTTCTTTCAATTCTTTTTTTAAATATTTTTTCTGCAAGCACTTTCTCCTCTCCTTCAGGGATTCTGCTGTCACAAATGTCAGATCTTTTGGTATTGTCCAAAGGTCCCTGAGGCATTGATCATTTTTATTTTCTAATCTTTTTTCTCTCTGTTGTTCAGACTGGATGATTTCTATTAATCTGTCTTCAAGATTAACAGAAATTAAGCTGACTCTTCCCTCCGTTATCTCCATTCTGCTATTGAACCCATCCAGTGAGGGTTTTTTTTTTTTTTTTGGTTACTGTATTTTTCAGTTCTAAAATTTCCATTTGGTTATTTATAACTTCTATTTATTTGCAGAGACTTACTATCTTTCCATTCATTTCAAGAGTGTTTGCCTTTACTTCTTGGAATATTTTTATCATGGTTGCTTTAAAAAATGTTATTAGATAATTCCAACATTTGTGTCATTCAGAATTGACGTCTGTTAATTGTCTATTCCCATGTGAGTTGACGTTTTCCTGGTTCTTTCTATGCTGAGTAATTTTGGTCTGTATTCCGGATATTCTGAATATTATTTTTCTGAGACTCTGGGTCTTGTTTAAACTGTGTTTAGAATGTTGATGTTTCTGTTTTATCAGGAAATCAACCTGGCTAGACTCAGGATGCAAATTCTGACCAGCCTTCTATGGGTTGTGGTTTCAATGTCAGTTCTGTTTCCAACACTTTGTAGCACTATTTGGATCTGTCCTGCTATGCACCACCCAGTGGCCAGTCTGAAACCTAGGCAGTGGTCTATTCCTTAGTTCAGTTCTCAAAGTCTTTGGTAGGCACACTGCTTAAGATCAGACCCAAGCATGCGCAGCTCAGGGGTGAGCCCAGCAGTTTATAAAGAATGTTATGGGATCATTTATTTTTTTATTTTTTTGTGAGGAAGATTAGCCCTGAGCTAACATCTGTTGCCAATCCTCCTCTTTTTTGCTGAGGAAGACTGGCCCTGGGCTAACATCCGTGCCCATCTTCCTCTACTTTATATGTGCGATGCTGCCACAGCATGGCTTGACAAGTGGTGCATAGGTCTGCACCCGGGATCCGAACCTGTGAACCCCGGGCTGCTGAATTTGAGCGCACAAACTTAACCACTACTCCACTGGGCCGACCCCTGGGATTGCTTTTTTTTAATCTTCACCCTCTCTATAACCTCCCTAGTATTTTTTGGTTTCTTAGAACACCTCTTTTCAGTTCCCTGACCAGAAAGCTGGTACTTTAGTTATTCCACTCTGTCACAAACTTCCCATGACTGATTTCTCCCTCTTGGGAAGTAGATTGCACAAAATAGTGTTGCTTAAATCCAGCCTTGTTATTTCTGGCTCTTGCTGAAATGCATTGAAATTTCTGTTATGTGGATGACACTCATCTCTGGTTTCTAATATAGACGTAAGTATTATTTATTCATTCAATAAATATTTACTGAGCATCTGCTACATGCAGTCACTGTTTCTGTGAACAACACAAGGTTCCTTCCCTCAGGAACTTACATTTAAATTGAGGGGCGACCGTGGCTTAGTGGTTAAGTGCGTGCACTCTGCCGCTGGCGGCCCGGGTTCAGATCCGGGCGTGCACTGACACACTGCTTCTCCGGCCATGCTGAGGCCGCGTCCCACATACAGCAACTAGAAGGATGTGCAGCTGTGACATACAACAATCTACTGGGGCTTTGGGGGGAAAAAATAAATAAAAAAAAATAAATAAAATAAATAAATTGAGGGGCGACAGCAAGTGAAAACGTACTAAGTAAATATATAATATGTCAGAAAGGGATAAGTGCTACAGGGAAAAAGAAAGCTGGGGAAGGGAAGAGGGGATATACACTTTCATTCAGAGTGAGGTGGGAGCCAACAGAATGAGCACAGGGGTAATGGGATCTGCTTGAAGTTAAAAGGATTGTTCCAGTTTCTCCTCTTGATGTATGTGATCAGTCACTTCAAAGACAACTTGGGAGGTGAGGCAGTTGGAGTCCACGTGCAAGCTGCCATCTTGCTCAGAAGTTCCCTGATTCCATATCTTTTCATTTCAGTCATCCTAATACTGTATGATCATAGCATAGTTTTCAAGTATACCTGGTGACTAGGCTAATTTTCCATTAATATATAGCATTTGGGGCTGAATTAGTTACTGGATATAGTTCCCCACTTCTTTACTGTAAACACTGACTGGTCTACTCTGGGTCAAGTTTCTTTAAGGTTTTAGTTTACAATAAATAATTGCTTTCTTGTGTGTCTTATACAATAGGTTCATTGTACAAAAATCAGAAACTAGAGATAAGCAAAAAGAAGAAAATAAAAATAATTCAGAGAGACCCATTTAAAATAATTTTGGTATATACACTTCTAGATTTTTTTTAAATCATAAATAAGTTTCAAGTGCTTTTCAACAACTATTCTCATTGTAGTTATGGGTTCAACTACTAACAGGAGAGACAGGAGAGTGTCGGTACCACCATATCATGCTGTGTGACAAAATGTCTAACTTCGCTGATGTCAGGTTTTTTTAAATTACAGTCATACGTCGCTTAACAATGGGGATACGTTCTGGGAAATGTGTCATTAGGTGATTTCACTGTTGTGTGAACATAATAGAGTGTACTTACACAAACCGAGATGGTATAGACTACTACATACTTAAGCTATAGGGTACTAATCTATGGGGCCATTGTTGTGTACGTGGTCCATCTTTGACTGGCACGTCGTTATGTGGAACACAATCTTACATCACTTTCCCCAGGGAGACACACATATATCATCTGCTTAACGTCCTCTTTAAAAGTCTTTAACAAAGCTTCTGAACTGATGATGAATGCTCTTACCTAGTAACTTACCTGCTAAATTTATAGCCAGGTCAATCACACATGTCCTGTTGTCATTAAGTAATAAAGGCAACAGCATAAATGCAAGAACAGCAGCACCAACAACTGCCATTTATTAAGCACCTACTACGTGCCAGCCATCCTGATAAGCAATTTACACATACAAATTAAAAATATTTTCTAAAGTATTTCAGAAAATTACATCATTGTAAGAAATGACAGCTTGGTTTTGATTTATTTCTAGAAAAATGAGCTAGCTATAGGGTTGATAAAACTCAAGAGAACCAGTTAGTAGTGTTAGCCTGAACTATTCTCACTTATTTATCCAGGCCCCATCAATAATTAAGTGTCCCTGGAGGCCACCAGAATACCATTTAATTCTTCTGCTACACTGCACTAAAATGCTCTGAAAAAGTTCCACTTGTTATATTATTTATTACTATTGCATCAGCATACCAAATCACAGATGGTAGCTGTTTGCTAATAAAATAGTCAATTTATTTTTCAGGGGATAGATTACTCATTAGTAAATCACAGCCATGACCATCTTTACTCCAGAGAGGCAAAAGGTAAGAATTTCATCCAAAGCATGAAATTCTAATGCCACCCTTTGACCTAACAATTCTATTTCAAGGAATGTAGCATAAGAAAAAAATATCATAGATGTGTGAAAGATTTAAATGTCCAATAACAGGAAAATAACATGGCCACGCAGACAGTGAAACAGTATGCAGGCATGAAGTATCCTATTATAAAAGATTATTTCCTGACATGCAAAATGCTAACAATATTTTACATAAAAAGGGCAGGTTCCCAAGCTATATGTAATGAAATCTCAATTTTGTAAAGTACATATGTATGTACATTTGTATACTACACATATATGTTTATATATACGAATACTGAAAAGACATAGCCCAAAATATTAACAGTAAGTAGTGTTAATATGGATAACTTTTATTTCCATTTTTATCTTTTTTCAGTGTTTTCTAAATTTATACAATGAATATATATTTTAATATACAAAAAGAAATAGACTCTTTCATATATGTATCGGTTAATTTTCAGATTTTTTTAAACTTATGGACCTTTTCTTCAAAGTAAGGTTAGAGCCTTAGAGATCTGTAGTAGACTGCTATCTTTTATTAATTTATATTAAAACATCTGTTTGAATATATTAACTTATTTTAAATGGTCTCAATGAAAATAAAGGATTTTTTCCCCATGAAACGTCTTTGTTTTCTTTCATATTGGGGTATTTAAATAGATCATGATTGGCTTTGATCAAAATAAAAAATGACTATAAATTTCCAAATCTCACTAATAATCTCTCCTTCCTTTCGGAGTAGGCCACACAATCAATAATACCATAAGTGGCTTAATTTAATTCCCGTGAGTCTGAATCTGATAAGCTATGGCATTTATGCCAAAGGAGGGTAATTCTCAGTGGCTTGGGGCCAGTCTCTGCTGCTTTAAATTGCTGCCTATAACTTGGATGATTGATAGATTTTGCTGCCTCATCCAGAACTATCATCCTTCATGATTTTCATAAGAAATGAACAGAGCCAAGAACCATAGTGTCCCAATTCTCAGAAGTGTCTGACCTACGCATTGAGTAACATCTCCAGTTACCACCAAAAAACATCAACAGTCATATACTATCTAAGACATATGGGCAAAGACAAGAATATGTACCAGCGAGCCTGGCTCTGCAATTTGTTTCTTCATCCCTGAAATGTGGATGATAATACCTGTTCACGGGGCAGCTATGAGGATGTGTGAGCTAATGTGTGAAAAACACAGAGCACGATGCTTGGCGCACAGTTAGAATTCAGTTAAGTGGTGGTGTACAGATGTCATTATTATTGGTGAAGAAACAAAATAAATTATACTTGTACACATATTTATGCAAACCAAGGAAGGACAAAAACATTTTAATAACTTGAAAACAATCCACAGAGAAATGACAGACTTTGAGATACTTTAAAACACACAGAGATAATTTAACATATTCAAATGATACCATTTTATGGTGCTCCCTCTGAACTACATACTTCTATTAACTTTCCTAAATTGGTAAATAAGATCATGTGATAAGGGGCTCAAATACAGTGATTACTGCAAGCTGGCTGTGGTCCTCCCTGCGACTGTGGCTGCTGACATTGATTACATTTTATGTGGAGCATACGAACTGGACACTTGCTGGCTGCAGCACCAAACCAGATGCAGAACACTCTCTTTCAGCGTGAGTCATGGAAAGAAGGCAGCACAACCTCATCACTCCAGGAGACAGGGCTGGAGAAGAGGGCAAGAGGCACCTCACCACCCCTTGTTCTTTGGGAAAGAAGTGAGGGCTAATAATGAAACCAACCCATGTGTACAAGGAGTCTCTAATTTCTGACTTTCTCCTAAAATGGCAAAGCAGAACTTAAGAGAGTAAAAGCAGAGTCCTACTCTGTCCAAGCTTACATTCTCCATACCTAACAGAGGTCTGGAATAGAATAACTCTCACTGTCGAATGAATGAAGAAATCAAAGAAGCCTCCAAATTAAGACTCTCTCTGTGAAATGGCTGTGGGGGACCTGAAAGGCAGCGGCGGGGTTGACCAACACAAGTATTCACTGGGTTATTCCCTGATTTTTCACTAACTGTTGGAAAATGTGAGGACCAAAATTTTAATTGAGCTACCAGCAAGGATGTTGTGAGGGCATTTCTCAGAGTCCATTTACAAATATGGTTTGAAACTTCATAATAAGCGATACACAAACAACATGTGATGATTCGGATGTGTTTATCACAGTTGTGGCATGTATTCTCCTTAGAATGAGGGTACATTTAGTATACTCTCACCTTACATAATTACTGCAGGTGTATGGAATAAGTGTTTACAATATAGATCATAATAAAGATAACAGCCAAAAGTTAGGACTTATAAAGTCCAGATGCTGGGCTAAGTGGATTTCCATGTAAGAACCATGAATCCTCCACACAATTACCTGAAATAGCTTACTATATCTACTTTACAGATGCAGAAACTGAGGCTGAAGAGGTTTACAAATACTCCAAGTCCACATTGCTACCAACAGTGGCAAAGCCAAGATCCATACCCAAAATATCTGATTTCAGAGCCTAAAAGATGAATCACTATGTTATTCTGACCAACAGGCTTCATTTATAGCTCTAAAGGCATAAATATGAAATAATCAATATTTGAATAATTGTGTATTGTTGTTGTTTTTAAAAAGCTTCTCTTTTTCTGCCAGCTGAAAACCCTCTGTCAAGCACAGACAACTATTTCTATAACTGGTTCTGATGTGATTAAAATTTAAGTCCTGAAGCTGTTCCCTATACCTATGCATGGAATTAGGTATTCCTATAAATATCTTCCTGATTATTATATCCGTTTGGATACAAAAACATTCCTGGTATTACCTGCTCCAAACTCTTTGACGCAACAGTTTGGGTAAGAGGATTCTCTCCCACTGAGGAAACAGAAGACGATGCAGCTGTGTAAGAGGCTGACCCTGCCATGCACCCAGCATCTCTCATCTCCATACAGACGTGGGGATATTTTTGAAAAATGAGGAAGTCTTGAAACCCTCTCCCAAGATTATGCTCACTAAGGACTCCACAGCAGTTCTAGAGGTCACTTCAGACTGGGTCTGATGATTTCTTTCCATTCTGATAGTAAAGATGCTTCTGGAATCATAACAATGGAAGAAGAGCAGGAGAAGAGGATGGTGATGATAAAAAAAAGCAGAAGGACTAGTTTTACTTTTTAATCTAAAGGGACCTGAGGTTCTCGGGACTTGACAGATATGGGTCCTGACTTCCTGTTCTCTCAGATGACAAATGTGTCCTATGTGGGCTGATCTGGCTCCTCAGTAAGCTCCAGTCTCTCCCCTTTGCCCTCTGCCTCTCTTGTTCTTTCTTTTTCCAGCAATATATACATGGAAAGGCGGGGTGTACAGTCTGCTGGGTTTGCTTGAGGAAGGTTGAATTTGAAACCTGTGACTGTTAACTTTCCAGCTGGTCAGCTATGGTTAGGAGGGAGAAGGCTGCCCCACTAAATGCTGAAGTAACCAAGCGTCCGCTATCAATAGGCAGCTTCCAAGGATTAAAATTCTTTGAGTCCCAGAAAATCTGGATAAGAAGAGAATTTCTAGGTGGCAAACAAGCAGGCATAGTGTGTGTGTGTGTGTGTGTGTGTGTGTGTATTTACTGTACAATCTCCAGACCCTCTCTTCAAGAGTCAAGAACTTATTCCCCCAACTACTGGGAATATTGGCTGCTGGCTGTTGAAACTCACAGCTGATCCCTCTCTGGGAATCACCCTTGGGAATTACCCTCACCAAAGGGAGCTGCCTCACGCCAAGGTTACTGAGCCCCGCCCCAGGGTAGCTCAAATCCAGTGACTGCAAAGCAAAGGCGAGGGCTGCTTGCCTGGATATGAGAGCCATCCCAGCTCCAGGGCTCCTGTAGGTTCGGCTTGGCCCTCTGCCCAGTCCTGCCGTCCCCACTCCCTTAGAGAGTGGAGAGCACTCGCTTGAATCACCTCCCAAGATCACAAAGCTAGGAAACAGAAGAGTTTGGATTCAAATCCAAATCCATTTGACTCTCAGCCATAGGCCGTTGACTTTGAGTTACAAAATACATATCCTTACATCTTAGCAAGACATACAAAGTCCCTTTTTATATGACCTTCCTGGCCTCACATCCCACCACTCATTCCCATACAACTCCTGGTCCAGCCACATCAACTCTTTCCTTTCCCTGGACATGTCATGCTTTTGCTCTCCCTGGAATAGCTCATTGCCCTTGTCTGCTTGATGACCGCCTCCTTCTCCTACAGCTCTCACTTCAAGTGTCCCCTCCTCTGTGAAGAATTTCCTCACCCCTCAGTAGGGTTAAATCACTTTCACTCTCCCAAGGCAGGCTGTGCTCCCTGCAGCGTGGTAACTGCTAATTACTGTAATGAGTTCCTTGCAGGCAGGGACGTGTCTTCTAACTCTGCTTCCCAGCCAGGCATTTTAAAGATGTCTTGTTGAATGGATAAATAAACAAACTCAACTGAGGCGCTGGTCTCACATGTCCAGGCTGAATGGTTGCCAGCACCCCCATGACTGGGAAGCATCATATAGCGCTATCCAAATTTGGATAAACTGTGACCTTCTTGAGCACAAGAAGTTTTTCTTCATCTATGTAGCCTTTCCAAGACCTAACACCATCTCCTGCTCATAGAAGATGCTCAAAAAAACCCACCAAAACAAAGGAGGTCTTGGCTGAAAGGGCTCACGCATGAGAACATTACTTCCCTTTCATGGCTCAGTCTAAACTGTTTTTTAAAATCTCTACTTTTTAAGATACGTAGGATATTTCTCTACTTATTTTATTCTTAATTAATAGGCTCTTAGTTCCAAGTTTTTTAAATTGCTCCTTTGTTTGAAACATTTTTTTCTCCTATTTAATAGAGCAAAAGATGACTTAGAGTTTGCTAAATTCCATTTCAGGTCAGAAATCGAATCTAATGTGGATACATCAAACATAAGTAAGAAGTTTTCCAGCTGGCCTGCTTAACACCACATCTTTGTTTTTTAAGGGGTTTCTTTGAACCATAAATATGTCATTAATCTATAAGGTGATTTTTTTCCCCACTTTTTGAAACTAATAATTACGTAGAGGTACAGATATTGGTATAGGCACCAATCACCACTAGCACAAAGCTGAAGGGGGCGGGGGGAGAACCCTTGTCCTATAAACATAAAAACCGAAAGCCAGTCTTATTGGGCAAGTGGCTGCATTCTCTACACAGGAAATGGTCCAATTTTGTTATTATTCTCAACAAAAATGTCCAAACAACAGAAAAATTGCTGAGAGCTGGCTGAGACTAATAACAATGATAAGAAGCCTTAAAAGCCCAGTTCTTATTTTTTTAATGGATTTGGGAAGGAGGAAGCTCTCTGGCAACGTAAGGCACAGAATTTTCTGTGCCCTGTGGAATTTTTTTCATGTCACTCTCTCATACTCCACTGCTGGTCTGGTGGGAGTGAGAAAAAACCGTGATAACATTTTCCCAAGAGAGCAGCACATCTGGTTATCTTGTTCTTCACAAGTCTCTGATCATGGATGAGCCCCAAACACAGAATTTAAGGCTTTTCCTCTCTGGTCTGATTTTTCATAACTGCAGGCAGTCCCTTCCTAAGGACAGAAGTGCAATTTGCAGGTACATTTCATTTCAAAATTTTGCCCACATTGTTCAGGTCACAGATTGAGTGATTGACAACTCTGTAAGTAGGCCTGCTCAAGTTTAACTTTTTATTCTGCATCTTTAAAATATTCATTCATTTATTTTTTTACCTAATATTTATCGAGTACTGTTAAGTATTTAAGGCACTAGATCCTTCCCAGTTGTGGCTACAGGCACAGTGGTTAGGAAAGGCCACGGCGGCAGGATTTACGGAGTGTACCTTCTTAAACATCCTGGTGCAATCCTCGCTTATCTGCATGAACCGCATAATCACGTTGTTCAGATAGATGTCGCTCAAGGTAGCATGGTCTTTGCTTTCTCTCCTCACTTGGTTCAGGAGCAAATACCAGCAGTTCACTGGAGACAACAAGTTCTGGTCTTTCCTAAGGAGCGAAGACAGACAGATTACCGTCAACTTCAAAGGTGCCCCAATCAGCTGAGGGAAGTCACCCAGGCAAACCAGGAGTCAGAGCAGATGGGGGTTGTTGCTGTTCCTTCTCCCCTGGGCATTGCTCACACCAGGACACTCGACAGCCAGCAGAACAGCCTTCCAGGCTGTGACGGCACAAAGCCAGCAATCCCCTAGGCCTGGAGGATAAATCTTGGACCAAGAACACCAGTCAAAGCTCACACTCCCAACAAGGGCCATGGGAGCCTAACACATACAGTCCTTGGGCAGGCCATCAGCCTTAAACACCCATTGAAGAGAGTGGTTTAGGTTTACATAAAACCTCCTGACTACTGTCTCGCAGACAGACTGTGGCTTGCCACTGCACACAGAATCTGCTTTGAATGTTCAGTCTCTTGTTGGAAAAGAGACTTGGCTAGGTATGCTTTCCACGGAACATAAATGTGAGGGTTATTTACTAATCCCCTGAGACATAACCTCCAGCCTCCCAAAGTGTTCCCGGGAATAAGAAATTTATAGCATTGTCTCAGGGCTTGTGAATAGAACCAAGAAGTTTGCTGGCTTATGACTTGTCACACGTCCTATTTAGACCCATTAAACTATTTCAGATTTGTAACTACACCTTGTTTTATTCTAGATAACAAGGCTAAAAGCGAACATAAACCATAAAAGAAGACTTGTAAAAAATCTAAAAGAAAAACTCCAAACAAAAACAGTGACTAACGGGGATGTTACTGCCTCCAAAAAGGAAGGAAAAAAGAAAATCAAAGTACAATGTTTTTTGTTTTTTTTTACTTTCAAATCTAACTGTATATTGCAAAGTGGCACAGAATGTTTATCCTAACTCAAGGACATTAGTGCCATTTTATCAGATATGTTATCCTCCTGCTATTCGTGAATCATTTATGACTCTGAATATTAATTAAATTAGGAAAGAAGTCATTAAGTCAAGTCTTTCTGCCCTGAAGTCCCCCAGATTCAGGATTTAACACTGTGTTAAGTCAAAACCGTCTCGAGAAGAATGAGGAAGGAGAGGAGTGAAGCGGGGATGGGTGTAGGGAAGAAACCCCTGATCTAGGGTCCTCGCATTTGTTCCCGTGAGAGAAGCCCCTATTCTCCCAGTGGGCACAGTAAGAATTGCACCCCCACCTTCAGAACCTGCTTTGTGCTCAGAGCCCTCGGGCAGCCGCCAGGAGTTCTACTGCAGACAACCGGAGCCTGTCTACTGACATTCTCTACCCCCTAGGCCAAGAGGTACATGTTCCCTTACTATCTTAACTCTTGTGTATGTCCTTTATGCTGAAGTAGCCCATAAATTCTTTGAGAACATTCCATACCCTTTGTATCCTCAGTGCCCTGCCCATGGTAAGCATTAAATAAGTGTTATTTCACTCATTGAATAAACACTTTTTATTGCCTTAATAATAAGTGATAATAATATCAACAACAATAACTATGGCAACTATCATCATTCATGGAGCACCCACTGTAAGAAGCAGCACACAAGCCAAGAGCACCGAACACAGAGCTACACCGTCTGGGTTCAAATCCCAGAACTACCACTTACGAGCTGTGTGATCGTGGCCAGATTCTTTAAACCTCTCTGTGCCTCCATCACTGCACTGTAGAATGGTTAAGATTAACAGTACTTATCTCATAAGATTATTATGAGGATTATTTGAGTTAATATGTATATTTAATGCTTACTATAAAGCTTTAGGTCCACAGTAAGTGCTATATAAAGTCAGCTATTTTTATGTAGCAGCTGGTCTAAAGACTTTACACACATTAGTTCTACCTCATCCTTACCACTGCAGTTTAAGGCAGAGATTCTTTGTAGCCCACGATCAATGAGAGCAGTGAGACTTAGCAAGGCGCTGAGACTTAGCAAGGCGCTGAGTTGCTGAGGACCAAAGCTAGTATCTGATACTCTGAGTCCAGGGAGGCTGATCCAAGCCTTGGTCTTTCCACTATGCAGTGGCCACCTTAGGCCAAGGATTGTTCTACACAGTGAGCATCCCCAAATGGAGTTAGAGCTGGGCTCCATAGCTCAGCTTAAATGACCGGTAAATTTAGGGTGCTAAAGATTTAACGTTTGTTTGGTGAAGAGGAGAAGGAATAGTGAGTGCATACCCCACACCAGCTACCAATCACATGAAGGACTTTGTCACGTTTCTCATTTAATGGTCATAAAATCTCATTTTACAAATTACGAAACCAAGGCTCAAAGAGGTTAAGCAACTTAACCAAAGTCACACAGTAGAGCCAGTATTCAAACCAGGTCTGTCTGACTCTTTAATAAAACCTGTCTTTGACTTTTTTTTCCTAATCCTGGTTTGTCCTTTCTATAGATTTATTATCCATCTTATCTTCAGTCCCATATTCAATAATAAACTTACTCAAGTCAAAGGAAATTCCAAGCTGCTTATCTTTTGACAAAAACTAGTGAATAAACCAGGAGAAACAAAAAGTTGCAGCTGATCCACTAGGGGACCAACTAGGGAGCATGGCCAATGCATATTTTCAGTTCACAACCAATTATCAAGTGCAGAACACAGAAGACATGCAAAAATATTTACTGAATGGATGCGCGGGCTGTCCTCTTATTTGCAATGACTTTAAAAAGGGACAGTTACTATAAATGTGAATACAGTGCTGGCTCCAGGCTCCTCGTCCTAGCTCCAGTCTCTGTGAAGCACATTTGACATTCGTCCACCCTGGCAATCATCACTAAGATTTACCTCTATGCTGGACCAACACTGGAGGTTAAAGTCATCCAAAAAAAATAAAAGAAGATTCCCTGTCCAGAAGAGTTCCTTGTGCATTTGCTTCTATACAAGAGCCCCAGGGAGAGTTCTCACCCTACTTCTTACGTAGGATCCAAAGCCACGGAAAGGTGCAGAATGAAACTGCAAAGCCAACGGTGGAGGCAAAGAGGGGCTTCTCCACAGCCCCCTCCAATCTAGAGGCCAGGCTGGGCTGACAGGCCTCCTTGCCTCTCTGTGCAGGGGGGCAGGTGGTTCTCTGTGTCGCTGTTTCACTGACACAGTAGATGTCCTGGTCCTGATTTTAGGCCAGGATGCAGCGCAATAGGGTTGGCAGTGGGGAAGCCCTCAGTTCCAGCTCTTCACCCTGCACAGCCCTCAGCTTCTGTCTCCACGTGGGACCAACGCGTGGACACAAGCCCCACTTCGGTTTTCAGTTCCCTCTTCCTTTTTTGGCCCCTGGAAATTCCCATTACTTTCCTATGAATTCAGTGATACATTTAAAACAATGTCTATTATGCTCTAATCAGCATTTCTGGGAGTTTCGTGGCAGAAGTATCTTTCAGATTATCTAGTCCACTGTATTTCCAGAAAGGAAAGGCTGTACTGCCTTTTTTTTTTTTATCTCCAAAACACAACTATGTCTTTCTACCACCAGTGTTGCTAGTTTATGCCATTACTGCAAAAATCCCCTCCAAGTTCTCCTTCCAGTATCTTCTTCCAGTCCACAATCCTATCTGTGGTCTTCGTCACCATTTTAAAAGGTCATCCTTCTATTTCTCACGCCCTCAGGATAAAGTTCAAACCGCCTAGTATGGGGTACAGGCCTCCATGATCTCGCACAACGTACGCCTGAGCCCCACAGCTCACCACCTCGCTACTCGCTCCCACTGGACTACTTTCTGTTCTGCAAAGCTGCCCTGCACTCCTTCCCTTCTGACCCTTTATGCATGATGTTCCCCTTGCCTGGTCCCCTAGGGTCCCAGGTCCTTCAGGCCTTCACTCATCTATCATTTCTTGCAGGACCTTTCCTTTTTTTTTTTTTTTTTTGTGAGGAAGATCAGCCCTGAGCTAACATCCATGCCAATCCTCCTCTTTTTGCTGAGGAAGACCGGCTCTGAGCTAACATCCATTGCCAATACTCCTCTTTTTTTTTTTCCCCCAAAGCCCCAGTAGATAGTTGTATGTCATAGTTGCACATTCTTCTAGTTGCTGTATGTGGGAAGCGGCCTCAGCATGGCCAGAGAAGCGGTGCGTCAGTGCATGCCGGGGATCTGAACCCGGGCCGCCAGTAGCAGAGCGCGCGCACTTAACTGCTAAGCCACGGGGCCGGCCCTGCAGGACCTTTCCTTGACTTTGTTTCCTCACCTCCCTATAGAATGGATTTCTGTCCACTCTGTCCACGGCATTCCCCCTTGCTCCTGTTGTGACACCTGTGTCCTCTACTGGAGTTGCCTGCCTACTTGTCTTTTTCTCTCTCCAGCATTTAAATTATAAAGTAAATTTCATTATCAGAAAAACTTGAATGTATTTTTTAAACAAATGAAGTACAATTAATATAAAGTTTAGTTACACTCAATCATAAGCACTTTACCAAAGGCCCTTGTTTTAAGTCAGTCTCAATTGCAATGACCACAAACGCGATGGCAGGGTAAGGGGGACTAAACCCAAACAACGCTTGTTGCCTATTTTCATATAGAATTACTACAACTTCTCAGGTCTCTGCTTGAAGAAGCAGCTCTTTTAAATGTGCTCATTCAAATATCTACCTGTGGTAGATATTAACTCTCTGTTTTCTGTAATCACGAATTTTATGAACACACACTTTTTCTTCTTGTGTATAAAGTTATCCACAAATATGTATTTATTAGAATAAGAGAAACATGTCAAGAGAATACTATTAGTTTAAAATGTGATAAATTGATGCTCATAAATGATAAATGCAGAGGGTTGCTTTTATCTATGGGGATATGCCAATCAACAATTTATGAGACAAAAATGGAAAATTCTAAAATCAATAACAGGTAGGATGTCACCTTGGAAAGGTGGATTTGAGCAAGTCTCTCTTACTTGTACTGTTGATGATCCTTAGTGCTCCTTGTTTTGGCCATGAACCTTTCTGCTAACTTCTCTAGGTTCCGAGAATATTCCGTCTCAATTTCGGCTTTTTTCCGGAAGAAATCTTGCAGGTCCTGGAGCAGCTGAGCTCGCATCTCCGTTTGCTGCTCCAGGCATTTCTGCTGTTCTACCAGCTGAGCTCGGATTTCTGAGGAGAGAAGAGAAGCCATTTGATGATGTCACGAAAATCACTGAGGTGTGCTGGTACATACAGGATAAAAGCAATGCATCCTATTATACGCTTAGCTCTGTATTGGACCTTTGTGAGACTGCTGTGTCCAGGCTGGGTCTTTAAATAAGATATGTGCTGACTCTATAAAAGAGTGAGACAAGGCTCAGGAAAGAATGTAATAAATTAGAATAGAAACATGGGTTACATTTGCAATGCCGCAAACATGCATGGAGTCATCAGGGACAAAATTAAAACCTTTCAGATAACAATTCATAACATGTGACATCTTTGAGTAGCTGAGTACATTGTAATCTTTTTCGACAGCATTTTACCTCAACTATCCCTTTTGAGTTTGAAAGGCAAAGAAGTGAGCATCATTTCTTCCAGACTTCTGAACCACCACACATTGCCAGTTGGCACATACAGACACTGACATCTGGTAATTTTTATTTTGTGTCTAAATTTCTAGTTTGTCAAACACATAGCTTCAAGTTTTATAGAGATGCCGTGCATAAAAACAATTTCTTTCTATATCCAAATAATCCATTCATAACGGGGCAATGCTCAGATTCCACTTTAGTATTCTCTTCACAGCAAAGCCTCTTCACTTGGCCTTCACTTTTTATACATTGTTCAAACTCACAGCCTTATCGACACACATAATCCTGAAAAGAATCCTTTGACCATTTTAACACACTAGGAATGCGAAGGTTAGTCATTCAGTGATTTAACTAAAACACAAAAGCAAAAGTGTGTCACGCAAAACTATCTGTAAATGACAGTAACAACGAAACGTGCGTTTTGGAAAATGAGACACAGTAACTAATAACAACTGACTTGTTTTGGTTCTAAGACCCAGGGCTAACCCTCCAAAGACAAGCCTATTCATACTGGAAAACTTCTTTATTTCATCTTTCCCAGTGTCAGCGGATATTCCCTAAAAGTGAGGGCTGCATCTAATTCAGTGGAGTTAATGGAAATCAATGTCCAAATAACACCTCCTCAATTTCTTCCTATTGTTTTCAAGAGAGAGAGGCTGAGCTGGCGGTGGACACGCATGCACTTGACCACGTTCATCAAGCTCATTAACAGCAGGGTCGGCAAGTTCTGAACGGGGAGTCAGGGAACAGGCTCGATTGAATCACAGCTAATAACAGCGAATGCTTACTATTCTGCACCCTACCCACGCAGGCACTAGTGTTACCCCCACTTTACAAAGAAGAAACAGGTTTAAGGAGATTAAATACTTCAGGTAAGGACTGCCACTAATGTGTGGCACCCCTGGAGCCTCCAACCAGGTCCGTCTGTCAGATTAATCGAACACTTCTGCCCGCCTTCCAGCCACGCAGCGTGTTTTGAGCATCCACGGTGTGCCAGGCCTATATCCTGACAAAGAAGATACAATACCTATGAAACAAGGTCTCTGCCCTCAATAAGGTCACGTCCCAGGCAACACTGTCTTGGCGGAAACCCTGGGGGAACACGGGGAAGTATTTCTCCCGTGTCCTCTCTTGGTTTCTCCACTTCTAGATTGGGGAATCCTATTATTAATCTCATAGAAGTGTGGTGAACACCAGAGGGAAGACATTATTATAGGCTTTTAAGTACCAGGAACAGCATCCGGTTTTTAGTCAATCAAAGTTAAGTGTTTTTCAATACAGTATTATAATCAACATGTCTGCCAAACTCTTTCCCCCACAAATACAGAACTATTTTTGTTTCATAAAGAAAAAAAAAAAATCAAGGGTGGGTATGTCTCATTCCCGAATCGCAGTCAGTCTTTTGAGATGAAGTAATTTTAGCACATCTTGCTGTGCTAAGAAAAAATAAATCAATCGTTTTAGGCTGTCAACCAGTTCTTTCTGTTTTTAAGGTTTTTCTTTTAAAGTTGCCTTAGTGCCAAATAAGAAATAAAAGCGGCTGAGAGTATAAATCTCATCAGAAGTACACAAAAATTATTTGAGCTTCCTTCTTGGGTCTCATTCTTAGATGTTCTCTTGCTTGCTTCCTTCAGGGTTTAAAATCGAGAACTAGCGAGTTAAACAGCTAAGACTTCACCCCCATTTTGCAGGGAGTAACTGCTACTTAATGTTATCTGTAATTTTCCAATCAAAACAGGACACTGGCAGCGTTTTCAATAGTGAAAATATGGAGGGACAGACCTAGAGTATCATTGAGAGAAAATAAAATGTGCTTCAAAAACTGGAGAAGGAAAATCCCTTCCATTACCTCTTTAATTTAGAAAAGTTTAAGACAAATGAGGAAAAGATCACAAAAAAAAGAGCATAAGGAAAAAAGATCTTAAATATAAAAGTACTACCATGAGAAATGTCTTATTAGGAAGACAAAACCTTTGGATTCCTCATACCATATTAGAGCCATAAGGCAGCATAATACAGTAGGTCATCTCCCTGCACATATGGTGTGGCTTTATTAATATGACCTCACTAGATCTGGGCTAACCTAATATGGCATCGAAGAATTTAAAAGATCGTAAAATAAATGCTTAGTCACACAAATCTTGGTCCATTGCTCAGAACAGATCAAAGAAGCCTGTGGTGCACTGGTCCCCATGCTGTATGAATCCTGTGATGGGACCACAGGTGGCTACAGGGTATGGCACCACTGTCATCCCAGGTACCACAGAATCATTAGGGCTGGAAAAGGTGAAAGCATCACATCAAGGAGTGATTTCTAGAAAATGTGTGAGTCTTATTTCTGTAGAAAAGATTGCAGCTTCCATCCTACCTGCAGATTCTTGAAGGACACTCTTTCCAGGCCCTTTCTATTAGCTTTCTTGGATTAGTATTGACCTGGAACATGTTTTTTTCAGATCCAACCTTCATTTTAGTTTAGTTGACCAAGCCATTATTGAGCTCCCATTTTGTGTTAGACAGGGTTCCAGGCACTGGAGTCACAAAAGTTTATTAGACACAGCTCCTTTTGGTAGGGAAGACAAACCCTAAACTGATGATATCAATACACTGTGCTCAGTGCTACAATAAAGGAATGCACCAGGAAGCTAGGGAAAGAGGAGCCGATCCAGATCACGGAAGAGCTTGGAAGATGTCATACCCTAAAGGATAAGTAGGTTACAAGATAGACAGCTGTAGCCACCAAGAAAGTGAAAAGACAACCCATAAAATGGGAGAAAATATTTGCAAATCATATATCTACTAAGGAACTCGTATCTAGAATATATAAAGAACTCTTACAACTCAATAATAAAAACACAAATAACCTGATTTAAAAAAAGGGCAAAGAATCTCAATAGATATTTCTCCAAAGAAGATATACAAATGGTCAACAGCACATGAAAAGCAGCTCAACATCATTAGCCATCAGGAAGATGCAAATCAAAAGCACAATGAGATACCACTTCACACCCACTAGGATGGCTATTTTCAAAGAGACAGATAATAACAAGCGTTGGTGAGGATGTAGAGAAATTGGAACCCTTGTACACTGCCGGTGGGAATGTAAAATGGCACAGCCACTTTGGAAAACGATCTGGCAGTTCCTCAAATGCAGAGTTAATATAGACTCAGCAAATCCACTCCTAGGTATATATCCAAGAGAAATGAAAACATATTTCCACACAAAAACTTGTATACAGGTGTTTATAGCAGCATTGTTCACAATAACTGAAATGTGGAAACAACCTAAATGTCCACCAACTAATGAAGAGATAAAGAAAATGTGGTATAGCCATACAATGCAATATTATTCAGCCATAAAAAGAATGAAGTGTGATTCATGCTACAATACGGATGAACCTTGAAAATATAAGCACAGTGAAGGAAACTAGTCACAAAAGACCACTGTGGTTCCGTTAATGTGAAATGTCCAGAATAGACTAGTCCACAGAAGTAGAAAGTAGATTAGTTGACTAGTGTTGGAGGAGCTGGGTAAAATAGGGAGTGATTGCTAAGGGGTGCAGAGTCTCTTTTTGGAGTGATGAAAATGTTCCAAAAGTGATTGTAGCGATGGTTACTAAACAGTGAATATACTCAAAACCAATGAATTGTACATGTTATCCGGGTGAGTTGTGTGATATGTGAACAATATCTCAATATAGTTGTTATATAAAAAAAGATATAATGCCATATCACAATTCCACGACATTTTGGTTGTTGAGACATTTCTGAGAATGATGATAATAGTAATAACAACAAAATAACTCCTCATATTTCCATACCTAGTACCTTTTAGTAGTTTATCACATTAGACAACATAAATGGGCATGCACTTTAAAATGATGTCTTCTGGGGCCAGCCCGGTGGCGTATTGGTTAAGTGCGTGTGCTCCGCTGCTGGCGGCCCGGGGTTTGGATCCCGGGCGCGCACCGATGCACCGCTTGTCAGGCCATGCTGTGGCAGAGTCCCATATAAAGTGGAGGAAGATGGGCACAGATGTTAGCCCAGGACCAGTCTTCCTCAGCAAAAAGAGGAGGATTGGAATGGGTGTTAGCTCAGAGCTGATCTTTCTCACACACACACAAAAATAATAAATAAATAAATAAAATGATGTCTTCACAGAATGGCTCTTGTTTCAATATTTTCACTTCATCTTGAATTTATCTTTAAGCCCAAATAGTAAATTTACTGACTGGCTAGCATCATTTATATATTAATTGCTACAATTTCTCATGGCATAGAAAAGATGTACCTAAGAGAACATCAGGAGGGCTTATTATCATGAGTCCCTCACAACTAAATAAAGCAGCAGAATCTCTTTTACGCAGAAAAATGCCATCTCTGAGGAGGCTCTAAGCAGTCATTATTTAACCTAGGGCAGGACCTATTAAATAATAATAACGGCTGTTTTCACAGGGCTAAAATTTACTGTTTTATTTTAATGACTATTATTTCATTTCTATTCTACCAGATCATTACAGAATGAATCAACATTAATAATCTAACAAGAATAATACACAAAAAGAGTGTGCTTTCAATCTACTCATTTGTAAAAAAAATTTTTTTTTTTAAATAGTTCCTCTAAGCTATAAAAATTTGCTGACTAATACCAAATAAATGGAATTGCCTGGGAAAAGAGGAAACGGAGGCATTTCTTGCTATTGCTCTGAAAAACGGAAGTCCTAATTCTTAAAATAAGTTTGTGTGAGACCACGGACTGATGTGTATTCATGGAAAGACTGAGTCCAGACTGGGCTGTTTCTCTAATACGCTACTAAATGGCGAGGACATAAAATTGATGGATTGGGTGTGATACACATGATCATCCAGGAAATAAAAACACAATAACATTTCTAAATCATCACAGACCATCTCAATTATTTCACAGTCTTGTTTGGTGAGGTTTTCCTTATGATATCACAAAAGTGTACATTCTGTTTGGATTTATCAGTACCTTTATCCAAAGGATATAAGGCATTTTCCCAAACGACAGGTGAGAGCCACTGGAATGTCTTTAAGAGAAGAACCCAATGAGACTCTAACTGGTTCCATCAACTGTTCCGTGCTCATTGCTCAAGTGAATGTTTATACAACCTTGCAGCTTCCGATTAGCTAAACACCAGGTACAAACTTTGGTGAAATAGGCTTTTTAGGCTAGAAATTTGTAGCAAAAAAAAATCCATAAACGTGCACTTTGGTTTTTTTTAGCGAACAGACTGAATAAGCAAAGGCCATTTTTTTCATTTCACTAGAAATCTGAACCCAAGATTTATGCTTCTCTTACCCTCTGCACAGAAATTAGGTGATGTCACTATGAACCCAGGCTGGAGTTACAGCGTCTTCTATTACAATCCATGCGACATGGAGCAAGTCACTTAACTTCTCAAAGTCTCATCTTGTGAAACAATAGTTCCAGCTCACATGGTTGCGAGAATTAAATGAGATGATATACATAAAAAGCATGGTGCAATCTGTAAACCACTATGAAACAGGTGGAGATGTTATTATTACTAGTACCAGCAGGCTTTCATTAGAAAAATATTTATTGACTATTTCCTCGTGTCAGACTCCTTAGTAGTGGCTCTAATAACAGACTGAAAGTCCTGAGCCCCAGCCTCGGTGAGGAGACAGGCAATGCAAACAGAGAGGAGAGCTGGTGACCTCAGGGCCTTAATGCACGGATGCCAAGGAGCAGTGGGAGGTGCGGGGAGGAAGTCTCCACGGCTGGGCAGAGGCGAGCACTGAGGAGGCCATCGTGAGGCTGATTTAGCAGTTTGTGGGCAGACACAAGGGGGAAGGGCATTCCAGGCTGAAGGAGTAGCAGGTGCACACGCACAGGCAGGAGGTGAGGGAGAATCAGGAGAGCTAGACCAAGTGCTTCTCTGCTGCTCAAACCTAACCCTGCATGGGGAGAGGGTCTAGTCATGGCCTAGGGCAGAAAGGACCCCATATGGAAGGCTAAGGAGCAAGATTTTTTATTTTAGGCCAGTTTCCCAAACCAGTTTGATGATAAGAACCACATGGAGTGCTTATTATAAATACCCGTGTCCAGGCCCCTCAGCTGGATATTTTGATTTTGTTGGTCTGGTAGGACAAGGAACAGAGGATTTTTATTAAATACCCCCAAGAATCTTTCACTGGGCAACTTTGGGAAACAACAATGAGGAGGAATTGAACAACTCTGAACAAGGAAGATATATAATCGGATTTGTCTTCCAAAAAAAAATCACACAATAAATAAATAAATGAAATGCTAAGCGTCCTACATCTCATGAAATAACTTCCTTTGCAAGCTATATGGGCCCCCATTTGAGTTATGAATGACCGGGCAAAACCAACAATAACAATAAAAACCCTCATAAGAATGAATGGTATCCATCTTTCCCCTGCCTAAGCCTATTATTTTAACTAGCTATGAATCATTCACTTCTGGCAGCTGGTGTGGAACTAACGAGTATTTCCATCTAATCTGTTATCAGGGAGTAGAACCTGATTTTCAACCACATTGTGAAGAAACCTTTAGAACTGTGCTGCCCAATATGTAGCCATTGGTCATGCTGAGCACTTGACATGTGACTAGACCAAGCTGAGATGTGCTTCAAGTGTAAAATACACAGGATGTCAAAGTCTTAGTATGCAAAAAAAAGAATGTAAAAGTGTGTCATCAATAATTTTTATATTAATGTTAGAATTAATTTTAGATCTACTGGGTTATCTAGACGATACTATTAAAATTAATTTCACCTGTTTACCTGTTTCTTTTTTTAATGTGACTACTAAAAAAAATCTAAAATTAGAAATGTGGCCTACCTATAGGACAATGCTTCTCCAGGCTATGAGTGAATTAGCAACTAAGCTTCTCGTAAGTGGAATCTGGAACGTGGAGTTCCCATCAGAAAAGGTCTTTGAAGAGTTGGCAGGTGTACATGGAAGACAAGACTTACGCGTAAGGCAAACAGGAGATAGAACACAGAGCATCAGGGCACCAGCTCCAGTTAGAAGGGGTGTGGTTGTGGAGGAGTGACTATCTCAGTGGAATTTATGTTTCCTCAACTGCAAAATGGTCGCTCAACATAACTGCCATATTCTCTTTCCAAAGGCAATGGAAGGCTTCAATGAGATGAGATAGGAACAGACTTGCTCATCATGTAAAGCACTGCAGTGGCCAATTATCATAAAATGTGTAATGAAAAAAGAAAATCAGTTCTAGATTTGATGGTATTGACTACACAGGCCAAAGGACTTTCAGAAAAGGAAAGATCACAGGACAATTTGGGTCATCATCAGTGACAGCTGATGATGGGGGTTGGCCCTGTACTGCCTTTATAGGACATGTAGGATTTAGAAGGCTGTGCAAATGTGGGGAATGGAAACGTAGTTTCTTTTTTTTAAATTTTTTTAAATTTTATTTATTTTCCCCCCAAAGCCCCAGTAGATAGTTGTATGTCATAGTTGCACATCCTTCCAGCTGCTGTATGTGGGACGCGGCCTCAGCACGGCCGGAGAAGCAGTGTGTCGGTGCGTGCCCGGGATCTGAACCCGGGCCGCCAGCAGCGGAGCCCGCGCACTCAACCGACAAGCCACGGGGCCGGCCCGGAAAAGTAGTTTCTTAAATAAACTAAAAATGATATTTTTGACACCCTGCCCCAAAAGAGTTAGGTTCTGGGGCACATAATTTAGTAGCACTGTACCAAATGAAACCTTCTAGGTTACGGCCTCATGGAAAATATAACTCTCTCAAGTCTTCTTCTACTTTCAAATTAAGATATCACCAACATTTTAAGCAAACTAAATAGCACAGACATATGAAATCAGGTTGCTTCCATTCTAAGCTCAAAACCGTGCCCTCATCCTAGAACTCTAGAGATGATTAGCATATTTGGGGGGGAGCAGAGTTATGATAAAACTCTTTGGAATAAAATAAGAAGCTGTCATCTTAGCAGTTAATCCTCATTGTTTCAGATGTGAAAGTAATTTCACAACATTTCTGACACTAAAGAGAAGCTGTATCCATTTTTCTGTCTAAGTTTTTATTACTATACCTTCATCTGAAATGATGTTAACCTCAGTACTATTTCAGAATAAGAGCTTACTACAGAACCATCAGTTTTCATGGCTTTTGAAAGCCAAATATTCTATTCTGGCTTAGATAACATTTTCAGGCAAAGTACGGAAAACAAATTTGCACTTTTTTTTTTCCCAGATGAAAGCTAGCCAGGATAAAAGGCAATAAATTAAGGTGATCAATTATTGCAGTTTAACTACATTGTAGAAAAGACCAGTTTAAGGAAGTACAGATCTGAATGAGTCACTATAGTGCTTTTATTTAGAACACACAAGAGGCAGGATGTCATTAACTTCCCCATAATTAAGCAGGGACATTTAAGACCGTATTAGTAGATTGATTTTTACTACCAGAAAAAGACAGTGTGCAGAAATCATTGATCTGTAGAGAAGATACATTTTGCAATGGCTCTGATACTGACAAAGGTTCAAGGTACTTTCTAAACAGTGACTTTCTTTCCTGATATAATTCAAGACAAAGTCTCAAGGAGTAAACATAAAATCTTACATGTGTTGTTCTCTGAATAAGTTTTAAGAATGAAAAACTTTTAAATTAGTTTAAATCTTTTGTACTGAATTAATTGCAAACCGAGCCTTTCTCAAATCAAGGCTATTTCCTTTATTGCAGTAATTACAATTTTAAAGTGTCTACTAGACCACAGTTTAACTTTCCAAGCAATTTACCATTTCTATTGAACAGGAGAATATTTAGTGAGTTCCTAGTAGGTTCCAGATCCTGTGATAAGTACTTGATACACCTCAGCTCATTTGATTCTTACAGCAATCCTATCATGTAGTACCTCCATTAGAAGATGAGGAAATCAAAGCAGAGAGGTTAAGTATTTTCTGCAAAGTCATATGATTAATAAGTACTAGAGCTTGAATTCCCATTCAGGTTTGTCTGACTCCAAAGGCCATGATACAAAATTATAATGTTCACCAATACACATAAGTGTAATTACACAAAGCAAGCCAAAGCGCTCCAGGCCTGGCCTTCTAGATAATTTGTTAGAATGTAGATAGATGTTATATATAACTATTAACATATGAAATAAAAGTTGAAGTGCCAAGTGTCCAGCATCATTTAGAAAAGCAATGATTATATTTCTACCATTTAAAGTAAGAAAGCCAAAAGACGAGAAAAAAAAAGATTCAAATATTTGTTAAAACCCAGTTAAGTGGCTAATGCTAATTCCCTATTATTTCCTGAATGTCATGGCTTTATGGGAAACTATGTATTTAGGTCAACTGCTTTTGTTTTAAAATCATTACTGTACTATTACTATTGTGTTATAATTACTGTAACGTTTTGAACTATACAGAATATAAATCCCTTGAATATAAATATCATGTGTCTAAATTTCTGTATAGCATGTAATAGATATTCAATAACTATCTCTGATGAATGTTTGCTTCAGTAAAGATAAGAAGTTATCAAAATGCTTAGTTATGCACATATAGACTTAGGACCTAAACTTTGCTAATTCGTAAAATGATTTTACTTTCCCCTCTCTCTGCAACCCACTGCCCCATCACTACCTCTTCATTCTTTGCTCCATGTGGTCCTCTGGCATCCAGCCCTACAAGGCTTCTCCCATAAACAATGTCCTATTTGGTCAACGGTGGAAAAGAACTCCAGTTAAATCCATAGAATATCATAATGTTTAAAACATCTCTCGATTAAAAGTATATTTTATGTGTCTACTTCTACCAGAAGAGAATACCTTCATCTAGGAAGATGACACAGGAAACACTAATCATTTCACTCAATTTTCTTTAGACTTCTATTAGAGACTTTGATTGGACTGCTATTGGAAACTTTATATCTTATTGTGATTTAACTACAGCTCAATAAATGAGAGCTCCAATAACCTCTGGCTCCAAGTGAACTAGAACTCTGGCTCAGGAGCTGATACTGGAAACCAGAGAGTAGTCTAGGTACCCATGCCTCCTCAACATCCATTTCACAACTGAAAGCCACAATTTTGGATCAGAGAAAAAAGCCTTTCAAGTTTAGGCTGCAAAATCCTTAAAGAGATGGCAATTTTAAAAATCAGATATATATGTTACATATATATAAACACACATATATACATAATCAATTTATATATATTATCAATTTTTATATATCTACCTTTTAAGATTTTTCAGGCCTAAGCAAATACTGAGTATCAACCAGTTTTGTTTAAATGTCAGAAATATTAATTCTCTTCTTTAATATTTTATCTCTTCAAAGTACCAAAGAAAATGTCCAATTTGATAGACAACCTATGTATTAAAAATAACATTCTTCTATTTTATCCTCAGATATGAGCCAAATTCTATGATAAAAGTGTACTTCTAGTCCTGCACAAACATCCAACTTTTACCCACATAATCTGAAAAAACTGAATTGCACAATGTTCACTCAGCAATATCCACTCAACAAGCGAGGGCAGAAATGCTTACGCTACTCATCTGCCGAACATTTCCTGAGCATCCTCCAGGTGCTGGGCTCTGAAAGGACAAAGATAAACCCATTGCTTTTTGCCCTCAGGGCCTCCCCGGCTAGCTCCTGCTCTACAGACATGAAAGCAGGTAACTGCTATTTCTATAATAATCCTCATTTACAATGCCATGTAGTGAGTCCTCTAATGGAAGCATGAAGAAAGTACCACGAGCACACATAGAAAGGAACAACAAATTCTGCCCAGGTAAATCAGGGAGGTCTCTGAGGTGACACTGGAGCTAGCAGCTAAGTAGAAACGTGCCAAGTTGGGGTGGGTATGGCAAGGGTATTATGGGCAAAGGAGTAGCCTGTGCAAAGGCCCAGGGGTATGAGTGTCTGGCTAGTTCAGAGCATTACATGGATGGCAGTTTGTTCTGTACTGCAGGGTGATAAGGTAAGCAGGGACTGGGCCGATTATTAGGGGATTTAAAAGTAAATATTCTATAACGAGAAGGGATGCTATCTTTATTCAGCTCTCTAGTCACTTATAGGGAATGCTTCAATTTATTTAACAAGTTAAAAACAAATGTGTATTACTCCTATTTAGAAAAGATAGCGGTAGAACTGTTCTAACTGAGGAAATAATCAGGAAATGACACTTCCTGCCAAATCTTTGACAATAGATTTTTTAAAACTGTTTTATGCTAATTTAGATAAGAGAGGGCAGTGTCAGCTATATTCTATTCAATAGAATACTGAGGATACGGAATGGAAGGATGTGTAAGTACCATAAAGTGATGAGAATTGCCTTTTATTTCACTATAATTAGATTTAAATTTTGAATTAAAGTGGCTTAAAATTAAAAATTATTTGAAACACCTATCTACCTTTCTTATTTACTTTGTGGGCCATTTATCTTGCAATTTACTCTGAAAAGGTACACTCTTTAAAAGATATCGTATCATTTAATCTTTACAACGAAGCAGCAGTTCAGAAATACTAAGGTAAAAATGCTAGCATCTTCTAATCTTATACCTCTTTACAGGCTCTCAAATACAGTATTAGCTTGACTGCCTCTGCCACGCCCACTCTTTTACACAGCTGCTCTTCTCTGGAAGAGATTCATTTTCAAACATGATCAGATGCACGAATAGCTCTTAGCGCACTGTTGAGAAATACTGTCCTCCTCCCTCCAAATCCCCAGGACCCGCTCGCTAGCTTCTCCCCACCTCTCCCCCTAGGAGACACAATCTAAATGGGCACCTTTTAATTGAATCTTTCCTCCCCAGCTCTCTGTCCACACCGTGTGTCACCCTCTGTTAAATTTCTCTGTGTCCTGGGTAGAAGGCAGAAGTACTAAAAAGATGAAAACGGAAGACAGTGGACCGACAGAAGGAGGGAAAGGGGGGAGGGGGGAGAAGGAGAAGGATAAAAGGAAACAGCTTAATGAGAAAACAAAGGAGAAAAGAACCAAGGAGAGCAAGAGAAATAAGAGAGGGAAAGGGCGGGGTGTGTGAGGAGAAGCGGCAGGAGAAGGAAATGACACAACTGTAAAGTAAGTGACCAGGGTCTCCTCATGCTGTGGTCTCCTCATCCTTATGCAGGCTCTGAGCTTTCTTAAGAGTACATTTTGCTTTTAACAAATTCCAGGTATCAGACGTCAGTTTGGGGTTAGCAGGAGAATAAAATTACAAGGTCAAACATAAAGCATAATTTCTTCTTAGAACCAAAGTGTAGGTTGTTCAGAGTTATAAGATTTTCTCCCTTTTAAGCCTTTAGAAACCTAGGTGAAATCAACATGGGTCATGACAGTGTAACTTGTTTTAATGGAATCTGCCATAAGATTCATCCATGATGTTCCTTCGTATTACTCTAATTTTCACGTAGCTCTGAGACCGAACAGCAGAAATTTTTAGTATTCGTTCTATTTTCATGGTTAGAAGTTTTGCAGCTCCTGGAGCATTTTAATTATCTTGGCACCTCGGAGGTGGAGTGGAAAGGCCGTTAAAAACAGGTCGAGTTCCCCAGAATTCTTTACATCATCTTCCTTCTCCGTTAAAAGGAGCCCAATTCATTAAGACCAAAACCTTTCCACATCGACCCACGGTACAGTTTTCTTTTTCCTTTGAAGTTTGGATGTTTCTGGCGAGAACCTACACTACACACAGGCACAGCTGATGTTCTCTTGGCTGCCGGCATTCAGAAAGTTGTCTGAATGGATGGCAGGGAGCCTGCTGCCACTCCACTGGGTCCTTCCCCAGCACAGGCGCCAAGTAACCCTGAGCTTAGGCAAGCAGCAGTCTCCAGGGCACTTCAGGCCCCATCTCCCGGACTAGCGCTCTCCTGAAAGCCAGCAGCACAGCACAGGATCAACACATTTTTTCTTCTTCACTCTGGTTACAGGGTTGGCTGGCTGGGATCGTCCCAAAGGCAGAACATCCTGCCCGGATCCAAGGGAACACTTTATATTGTTTAGCAGGCCTCTCCGGAGGTTGCAATAATAGCTACATATAGTCTTAAGACCTGCACGTGAGCATTACATACAGGGCAACCGTCACCAACTCAGGTGCCCTCAGAGGCCAGACAAGTCCCAGAAATGAGTGAAGAGGGCAGGGAATACAGTAACGAGGAACCGTAATCGCTGTGCCTGAGAGGGAGCACGGGCCTGATCTAGCCACCAACTCCAGAGAGCGGTTGCTATGTAGGAAGCCTGATGCAGTTAGGCCAAATCTGATTCTTTTTTTTTTGTTTTTTTTAGAAAAGCCAGAAATCTGGATTTTTGGGTAAAGTCTCCAAATTTTAAAATATCAACTAATTAAATTAAAACAAAACACGGTACAGGCCAAACAAAACCCACTCGGCCTCCCATTTGCAAACCCTAATAAGCAACGGCCAGCAAACTGAATGCCCATCTCCGCTGTCCACAAACGGTATTTTGAAAACGAGATCCTCCGGACTCTACTTCACCTTATTAAACACTCAGTGAAGTTGCTCATAAAGTCAAGTCATTCAACAAGGACGATCAATCATAGTTAATGGTCACTCTGAAACCCAGACTACAATGCTTAACAGACAATTGCGTAATTAGGAGCAAGCGTGGGACGCGGCCTTCTGCGGAGGAGGGCTAATTCCTAAGTCTTCTGGGGAGTGAGAGGGGAGTGATGGGTGAGCCGAGGCATCACTAGGACAGCTGAGTGTGTGGCACAGAGGGAGGGCCACACTGAGGACAGGGCAGGCGTAACTTTCTGGGGCTCTTCACAGTTTCTGAGAAGGAATCCAAGGGCCACAGTAACACCACCGGGTGCCAGGGAGTTTTCCTGAAGCTGCCACTCACGCTACTCCCAAGCAAGCATGTCCTGAACCATTTTAGTAAGATTTGGGGAAAACTCGGTCCCCGTGTTGTCCAGGCATAAATCTGGAGCCAGAAAAGAAGGCAGGCTCTAGAGACATAACACTAGGTGCTCCGAGACTGCTCTGCATTCCCCCAAGACAGCGCCCTCATTGCTGAGGGGAGCAGCTTCCGGGGGCACCACCCGCTCTGTCCCTCCTGGGGGTTCACGCCAGCCACTGGGTTTATCATCATCCAAGACTCCCATCCAAGTGCCCACTGAGTAACAGAGAATGGAGATGTACTTCCAACCAAGAAACCATTTCTGGAGAGTTTTTACATCACATGTCTCATTCAAGATTAGTTCACGCATAAGAAAAAAAAAGGAAACCTTCCAAGAGGAAAATTGAGGAGAGGAAAAAGAACACATTAAGAAGCCAGCAGACGAGTAACCAAGACAAGCAGACAGGTCCGCAGGCCCGTGCATTCACCGCACACACCCACGTGCTCACTCTCAGTTCCCATGTGGGTTTCTTTCTCAATATGAAACTGGAGGCGGGGTGAAGGCAGACACGAGCACACAACTGCTCTGTTTCTACAAAAGTTCCCACAAACACCAAGGATCCTAGAACACGGGAGACAGGAGAGTGGAGTTAAAGGTGGGCCCCGCCAGTGTGGCATGGCCCTGACTCTGGCCTTCTTGCCACCTTCACCCCAGGCTCAGGCACTTCTCGCCATTCCATCACAGGCACAGTTACCGGCTCTCGTCCAGCTCTGGGCATCTTCTTCTGTCCACTGTGGTCTCCTGCCTGAGGCCTGAACCTGAGCAACAGACTGACACACTTGAGTTTGCCAAGGAGGAAGAAGCCCAGAAAAGTCATCAGCACCCATGGCCTGATGTCCAGCTCCTCAACTGGACCGGCTGGGGCAATGGTGAGGACCGTGGCCTATGGTTCCAACAGGGTAGAAGCCGGTGGTTCATAATCCTCAGTGATGATGTGACCCGGCAAAATATGGTGCCTTTAGAGGTTCACAGCAGCATTATTCATAATAACCAAAAAGTGGAAACAACCCAAATGTCCCCCAACTGATGAACAGATAATAAAATGTTGTGTATCCATACAATGACATACTATTCAGAAATAAAAAGGAATGAAGTACTGTACATACTACAACACAGATGAATTTCGAAAACATCATGCTAAGAGAACAAAGCCATTCACAAAAGGACAAATATTATATGATACCATTTATACGAAATGTCCAGGATAGGCAAATCTATCAAGACAGAAAGTAGATTAGTGGTTGCTTAGGGCTGGGGGGAGGGGAGAGAGGATGCAGAGTGACAGCTAATGAGTATAGGGTTTCTTTTCGGGATGATGAAAATGTTTGAAAATTGATTGTGGCGATGGTTGCACAACCCCAAATAGACTAAAAACCAAAGAATCATACAAATGTAAATGGTGAAGTGTATAGTATGTAAATTATATCTCAGGAAAGCTGTTAAAAAAAATTGTGCCTTGTTTATTGATCCTCAAAAAGCAGGCTTACACCCTACCAATTAAGGGAGTCTGCCCATAACTTGGGGCTAGATGGTGGGAGCTCCCTTACATTTTTGTTCTATCAGGAAACAAAATTTTTTGAAGATTTTAGTTTTTAGAGCAGTTTTAGGTTCCCAGCAAAATCGAGCAGAACGAACAGAGATTTCCTATATCCCCCTCCCCCCACACACGCATAGCCTCCCCAATTATCAACATCACTCATCAGAGCGGGACATTTGTAATAATTGATGAACCTACACTGACATATCATAATCATCCAAAGCCCATCGTTTACAGGAGGGTTCACTTGGTGGTGTACATTCTATGGATTTGGACAAATGTATAATGACATGTATCCACCATTCTAGTATCATACAGAGTGTTTCCACCACCCTAAAAATCCTCTGCACTCTGCCTATTCATCCCACCCCCAGCCCTGGCAACCACTGATCTTTTTACTGCCTCCATAGTTTTGCCTTTTCCAGAATGTCACATAGTTGGAATCATAGTCTTTTCAGATTGGCTTCTTCACTTAGAAATATGCATTTAAGGTTACTCCATGTCTTTCTATGGCTTGATAGCTCATTTCTTTTTAGTGCTGAATAATGTTCCATTGTCTGGATGTACCACAGTTTATCCATCCACTCACCTACTGAAGGACATCTTGGTTGATTCCAAGTTTTGGCAATTATGAATAAGGCTGCTATAAACATCATTTTAATTATTTGTAAAATAATTTTCCTGTTTCTCTCTCAGTATATCTCTTGCTTCTCTCCTGTCATGCACCATGTTTCTCTCCTGTCAAGTACCTGACCATCTTGAGCTATCCTCTTTTTCTTTTAAATGAGTTCATGACAGTGGGAACTGGTTTTTTCATACCTTGGTTTGTACTGACACTGATGACTCCTTGAACAATTTATGCACCTGCATCTCTGAAAATCTGATGGAAGTTCTATCTGCATTGTGGACCAAATTTTTAATGACACTTTATACTGCGAAAAGCGTCTTAATATTTTGGTCCATGAAGATCTACAAATGTCACACTAGAGTAGATCCTTATTTGTCAACAAGATCTTCCCAACTTGAATGTCTCTGTCATCCTCCCATTAACCTTCATTGGGATCTCTACAAGGGCCCATACTAAAGTCATTGTGGGTTGAAATTAATGTGCCTGTGTCTCCTCTCCTGAACTCTGAGCCTCATAAAGACAGAAATTAATCTCAATCATCCACATATCTCCCATATCAAGCACTGTGCCTGACACAAAGCAATCACTCAGCAAATGCTTGTTAAATCGACATGGCTGTGCTGCTGCTGTTCGTGAATGATGGACACCCTACTTAAAAAACACAAGTTTTTAAAAAAACTTTAAAAAATAAGCTCTTTTAATCCACAAATAAATAGTGGCATCTTGACTGACTAACCCTAATCAACAAAGATCTTCAATTTTATTTCAATTTTTCTGCACTTTATTTTTAGAAGGGGTAGTAAATCTGAATTTCAAAAACTCAGAAAAATTTACCTCAAAAACTCAGGTAAATTTTAGTTAAAAGAAAAAACCTCCCAGGAAGTCCTGTAACACTGTCCTAATATGCCCTTTACTCAGGGCTCTTTCTCTCCAGCCCTCCATCCTCATTCCCTGCACTGCGGCATGCCAGGCATGCTCGGACCTCAGGGCCTTTTACAGGCTGTTCCCTCGCCTGGAAGGCTCTTCCCTTAGATGTCCTGAAGGCTTGCCTCCTCACCTCCTTGACATCTCAGCTCACACTTTACCTTCCCAGTGAGGTCTTTACTGGCATCATATCTAAAAAGGCACCAGCACTCTTGCCCGCCAGAACTCCCTCCCTATTCCCTTCTCTCCCGCTTCATTTTTCTCCATAGGACTCATCACCATCTGAAACACCATATAATTCACTTATCTATCTGTTTATCGTCTATCTTTCCCCCCGAGGGCAGGAATATGTGTCTATTTTGTTCAATGCTCTCCCCCCAGAGCCTAGAATGCTGCCTCCACATAGTAGGCACTCAATAAATATTTGCTGAATACATTAGTTGAATAATACATTTTATAAACAATTTCAACAACTGAAGTTTTCTGGTATTCAAGAGAGATCTCTGGTTCATCTCCTGGTCTATAATTAAACATTATTATCAAAACTTTCAAAGTATATTACATGTTTGCGAAATATCACAGCATTCTTAGCGGTTCCCATTTCTTACAAATCCAGGTTGCCTAAGAGTCTGAGTCACTCCTCTGTCATGCAGATGGGGCTAGCAGACATCAGTAACTTGTCAAAGTCCTGTTACACAATCCTCGGCTCAGTCATAACAAACTCCGAAGCACATGTTCACTTTTGGATGGGGTCTTTTTAAAGAGGCCCACTGTCTTAGCTGGTCCTCTGCCTTCTTTAGATGGAGAGTAACAAGTTCTTTTAGGGCAGAGATTTATAATCAGAATGTCACATCTTCAAATGACTGTAAATAAATGGGTCCAGGCAAACTAACAGTCACCAAAAGAAATCAATATGCTGATATTCTAAGGTTTTTTTTCTTACCCCAAACTCAAACGTCCATGAGCAGCTCATTATTTTAAATCAAAGACAACTCAGTTTCAGGTACCTCTTCAAAAAAAAAAAAAAAAAAAGCTTTGAAAAGAATGAGAAAATTGAGCACTTCATATTATTCAACACAGTTCCTGAAGAGCAGATTGCCTGTGAAGAAAACCAACACGCAGGACTGTCACTCTTTCTACCAGCTGGTCTTACACATCTTAGTGGAGTTTCTCTTAAAGTTACATTTAACTTATCCAATTAAGTAGGTATTTATCAAACCCCTTATAAAGAGCTGGACAGGGGTGTTAAGTCTAACTAAATTAAGTATTTAGAAAGAAGGGAAAGGAGGAAAAAGTACTGGCATTTGTTGACACTGGGGTCCATCAGCTCACTCTTTAAAACAACCGTGAAGGTAGTTACTATACCCATTTTACAGACGAAAAAACCAAGGCTCCAAGAGAATATAACTTGCTTGAGGTCCCACAAATCACATAGCAGTAGAGCTGGGGTTCAAATCTACATCTGTGCAGCTCAAAACTCTATTATACCAAATTGTCTCTACTGACACTGATATTGCTCTTTTCTTTTTAATGAGAAAGATGAGGGGGAAATTACATCAAAATAGAGCAAAGACTAAAATAAAAGTAGTCTAAAATTTTCTAGGCCAGGAAAAGTTTTTCAGGAAAAGCAATTAAGTAAACAAAAATGCTAAAATGTTAAATTTCCTGTGATACCAATATGTTGACCCTTTAAGACATCTTCCTAATAGAAGCGTATAGAACTACCTCCTTCTTTCCTAGGCAGACAAGGGAAAGCTATTTAATATGAGGCCGCTCTCAAACCACAGCTTGTTGAACAAAAGAGGAAAAAATATTTTTGCAAAATTTTATAGAACATTCAGACTGATACATGTCAGAGGACATGTGTGCAATATATTAAAAAGAATTAGTGAAGGGGCTGGCCCCGTAGCTTAGCGGTTAAGTGCACGCGCTCCGCTACTCATGGCCCGGGTTCAGACCCCGGGCGCGTACTGATGCACCGCTTGTTCAGGCCATGCTGTGGCGGCGTCCCATATAAAGTGGAGGAAGATGGGCATGGATGTTAGCCGAGGGCCAGTCTTCCTCGGCAAAAAAGAGGAAGATTGGCATAGATGTTAGCTCAGGGCTGATCTTTCTCACAAAAAAAAAAAAGAATTAGTGAAATGTCATATAACAAAAAAACGTTGACAATGAAAAAAATATTATTTTTTCACATATTCATACATGGGGAAGATTGGTCAGTGGTAGTTTAGGGCTTGGAAATAAGCCAATAAAGTCCCTAAATGCATTCACGCTGTTAATAGCAGTACCATTGCTGGAAGTGCCGACACAAAGCCAAGTTCGTACTCTTTTTAATAAATGCTGGGATGGCAGCATTTATTAAAAAGGACAAAGTCTAGGAGGGACAGGTTCTCTTTAACTTTATAGTTTATCCCCTTCCAGTGTTGGAACCATGGATTTTAAATCAATCAAGAAACTTAAATGAAGACCTATGCAAGAGAAAATAAGGCAAAGACCTCGCAAAGTGATAAGGCAGCTCTTCCTCCTCTATGAAGATGGAGAGGTGGGTTTAAAGAGATGATGTACAATGTCCAAGTCTCCACGTGTGGCTCGCGCTGTCTCCCTGACCCCTGTGGCAGATGTCACTGATTGACAGAGGCATCCTCTCTTTCCACTTCCCGATTTGGTCTCACCACTCTGCACACAGCCACTAAGGATAAACCTTGGCATCTGGTACAATGGAAGGAGTACTGGCCTTACAGCCTCAGAGATCTAGGCTTGAATTCCACCTCTGCCAATAACTAATTGTGTGACTTGAGGCAAATTACTCATCCTCTTGGTGTCTGGCTTTTTCTTCTGTAAATGGGAACAATACCTGCCATCAAGGTTGTTTTTAAATGAGATGACATATGCAAAGTGTTTAAAAAATGTTAGCACCTTTATCTCTTTTTCCTCCCACTCCCACCCCCTAATAAACACTGAGTTTAGCTTTATTCAATACCCCAATCCCCCATGTTGTGCTCTTGGTAAAGGTTTAATCAATACATTTTCCATCCCCAAAGTCACGTGACACAAGTTGCATTTACAATCCATTAAGTTGATCACTCGGGGCTAACTTCCATCTGGTGTCCCAAATGCAGTATGCCTCTTTTTCTCATTCAGAAGTCAGACGGCAGGCTCAGCAGTGTGGGTTTTATTTGTTCACCAGGGCTATACAAAGCAGAACTGTGTGTCTGTGTGTATGTAAGAGCAAAGAGTATGTGTGTGTTTAAAGTCAAGAGGACACAGGACCCAAGGTTGTCACGTGTCCTAGATGATAAAGATGCTACAACTGAGGCCAACCAGGTCATTTTCTGCATTAACTCTAGGTTAGCAGCTGCCCCCTCACTACTCCCAGTTGCATATAGAGAAGCTGGCTAAATCACACATAACCTACAAAAAAAAAAATCTGGATCCACTGAATAAAGGTATATTCTCTTTCTAAGAGATAAAATGTTTTGATAATTATCAGTTACTAAGCCCAAAAAACAATTTTTTCCCCCACAGCAAGAGCCTTTAAATGAGAAAATTGGGAGTATGCCTGAGGAACTAAAGTGTCTGTAATGTTAAGAAAGTTCATCTTCATACCATCAACGTCAACATTCTGAAAGTCAGCCTAAAAGATAAATAAAAATTCTGATAAAATGAAGAGCCATGGTGGCAGAAGCTTTCTTCTGTTTTTGTAAATAAGATGTACAACACTCTTAAAAATATGTGTCAAAATTGGGGCAAGAATACTATACAAATTTTCAGATCAGGTTCATTGCTGTGGCTGCTGGAACGTACTGTTCACCCAGTCTACAAGGGGAGGGCAGTGGTTAAACTAGTTCTAAATGGTACGGACTGGTCTATTCACAAACATGAATGAAGTACCTACTACGTACCAGGTACTCGGATAAGACACCTAAGATAAAACGAGAATGGGAATGGGTCCTTCTCTGACCTCCAGGAGTTCACCTAATTAAACAACATCAATCAGACAACTGTCATGAAGAGGGTAAGTGCCATGAAGGCAACAAGCAGGGAAGGGTAAGACAACATAGATATGGGCACCTAACGCAGAATGGAGGTACTGGGGGTGCAGCATAGACCGTTAAGTCATTCTAGAGGAGATGACACTGCCTGGAACATTCAGGAATGGTTCACTGTTTGAAATGACAAATCCCAGGCAAGGCTTCTTAACATATCTCATGTTTCTGTCACATTGATAGAATGTCAAAAACTCTACGGAATGTGAAAGTTTGCACAGCTTTCATGACCACCTCACTTAAAAACTCAACAACTTTGGTTAAGATGGTGAGCCCTGGGGTGAAGGGGCGGCGTGGAGGAATTCAGAGAGGAGTGAACCTTTCTTGAGACTAAAAGGATGCTGCCCCAAAGTACCACTGGGGGGGGAGAGCACACGCCTCTCATGAGCTGGTGATATGGGGCCACCTGAGGAAGCATGTTCTGTACATTAAAGCTACTGTCATGTGAGGAAACAGAGATGGAACCTAATGGAAGTCAAAGAGAAACAGCTGAGTTCCACAAAGCACAAAGGCTTGCAGCATTTGCACAATTCCTTAAAGAGGGAGAAGGCAGAAAGCAAACCACACTCTTGATGCACGGATTTATTTCCATGCATTTACCTTTTATTCTTTCACAAAGAATAAATCTCTCAGGATGAGGATTACAAGAGAGCAATAACTGAGTTCTTTTCTCTAGTTCTTTTCTGAGTTTCTGAGAATCTAAAAACATCTCTGATACTTGAAGATGCTGTCAAAAAAGGTAAGTCGAGGCTGGGGGCAGGCAGGCAGAAAGGAGGGAGGTTAGTAGGTTGAGGGCTTTATTCCTCTCCTCCTTTGAGAAGATATGTCTCTCTTTCAATAGAAGTTTATTCACATTCTAGCCAGCTGCAAAACAGGGTTGGGAGCCAAGTTCCTATTGCCAAAGTTCACTCTCCAAACCGGCAGCCTGAGGTCTGATAACCAGTTAAAATGCTCAACACAATCATGCCTTTTGGTGAAAACACAGGCTCCATTGTTTAGAGATACATTTTCAAGTTGAAGTCTTCTAGAATTATGAAATTCAAAACAAGAGCTATTAGGTTCAATCAGTTTCAGGGTGAAGGGAATTTTCTTGTGTGTTAGTTTGGATTCCTTTCTTCTTTTTTCCCCAAAGAATAATTGGATTACTCTGGTAATGGTCAGAAAAATAAATTTCAGTAATTATGAGTACTTTACAAACTGAAAAACTGCTTCAAAGTTATAAAATTCCATGTATGTAATCCATCACGTTTCTAGACTATGCTACATGCTTTAAAACAAAAACATCTGATTCAAGACTCTAGGTTTTCTAAAAACCAATGGCAAAAATAGCACTTGACCCACCAGCTATCACAGAATTAAGGAGCACTTATAAAAGTGGAGGTGAGAAAATATTCTCTCTGTGTACCAAAGATATATTCTCTTATTTGGTATTAAACATGTATATGTGGAAATCGTGTAAGTTATGTCCATCTATTCACTCATAAACACATGTAAAGTGCCGGCCATGCGCAGGCACTACATCAGGGAGGTGCTGCGTGTATAAAAACTAAATACAACATAGCTGCCTACAATCTTGCGTGAAATATGAAATATAAACAGATGTAGAAAAAAGTAAAACAAAATGTGACAAGTGTCCTAAGGTGCAAGAACACAGATATGGGAAATGACCACATTTAGATGGATCAAGAAGAATGGCAGGAACGTGCTGTCCCCAGAGAGAGACGGATTGTGGAGACAGTGACCTCCCTCCTGGGCAGACGAGCCTTCTACTGAGGGTAAGGAGGAGCCGGCCATGGCTTCTGTTACGAGAACCACTAACACCGTGACCAAAGGCGTTCTTTAGGAGGGAGAGTGAGAGACTAGGCGGCAAGAGCAGTTAGGAAACTAGTTAACTCATCCAAATTAGAGGTGATTAATGCCAAAATTAGGAGGGTGACAATGGTAACTAAAGGAGAAAACAGGGGCCGGCCCCGTGGCTTAGCGGTTGAGTGCGCGCGCTCTGCTGCAGGCGGCCCGGGTTCGGATCCCGGGCGCGCACCGACGCACCGCTTCTCCGGCCATGCTGAGGCCGCGTCCCACATACAGCAGCTAGAAGGATGTGCAGCTATGACATACAACTATCTACTGGGGCTTTGGGGGAATAAATAAATAAATAAATAAATAAATAAATAAATAAATAAATAAATAAATAAATAAAAAAGGAGAAAACAGAATCTAGGTCTCTCCATGGTGTTAGTTATTCATTGTTTTACATCATGAAGACCTCCACTTCATTATGCAGTTTAGGGCAAAAGAAACCAGGTGGTATTTTCAGCTGAAATAACTCCTTATATTACTAAATTTATGTCTGCAGAATAAAACAGAAAAACCATACGATCATGTTGACAGATGTAGAAAAAAATCATTTGACAAAACTCAAATCCATTCGTGATAAAAACTCTCAGCAAACTAGCCATAGAAGGAAACTTGCTCATCCTAATGAAGGGCATCTATGAACAATTTATAGCTAAAACGATACTTAATGGTAAAAGACTGCACGCTTATTCCCCGAGATTAGCACCTCCTGCTGCTCTCACTGCTTCCATTCAACACTGAACTGGAGGTTCCAGCCAGTGCAATTCCAGCCAGCTGATTCTAAAACTAATGTGGAAACACAAAGGGTCTAGAATAGCCAAAACAATTTTGAAAAAAAAAATAAAGTTGAAGGACTTCTACTACTTGATTTCAAGACTTATTATAAAGTTACAGTAACCTGAAGTGTGGTATCAGCATATAGAGATACAGATCAATGGAATAGAGTTCAGAAATAGACCTGCACATATATAGTCAATTGATTTTTTTATAGAGGTTTAATGGATAAAGGAAAAATGTTTTCAAGGAACATTGCTGGAACAACAAGTATCCACATATAAAAAAAATTAAACCCTAACCTAACACCATAAACCAAATTAACTCAAAATGGGCCATAGACCTAAATGTAAGAGCTAAAAATATACAGCTTTTAAAAGAAAACATAAGAGAAAAATTTTAGTGATCTCAGAGCTAAGGAAATGCAAATTAAAACCACAATGAGATATCACCACAGACTTACCAGATTGGCTAAAATTTAAAAGACCCAGAGGGCCGGCCCTGTGGCTTAGTGGTTAAGTGCGCGTGCCCCGTTGCTGGCGGCCCTGGGTTCGAATCCCGGGCGCGCACCAAAGCACCGCTTCTATGGCCATGCTGAGGCCACAGCCCACATGCAGCAACTAGAAGGATGTGCAGCTATGACATACAACTATCTACTGGGGCTTTGGGGGAAAAAAAAATAAATAAATAAATTTAAAAGACCTATAATGCCAGGTGTTGGTGAAGATGTGGAGCAAGTGTAACTCTCGTATTGCTGGCGAGATTGTAAAATGGTACTACCACTTTGGAAAACAGTTTGGCAATTTCTTGTAAAGTTAAACATAGACCTACCATGTGATCCAGCCATTCCACTCCTAAGTACCCAACAGAAGTGAAAGTGGATGTCCATAATGACTTGTACAGAAACGTTCATAGCACCTTTATTTGTAGTAGTCAAAGTGGAAACAATTCAAATCTCCATCAATTAGGTCAACGGAAAAACAACTTGTGACATATCCATACAATGGAACACTACTCAACAATAAAAGAAGCGAACTGCTGATATACAAAACAACATGGATGAATCTCAAAATAATTATGCCAAGTGAAAGAAGCCAGACCTCCCCCAACTAAAAAAAGACTACATGATTCCATTTACATAAAACTCTAGAAAATACAAACTAACCTACTGACAGAAAGCAGATCCATGGTTGCCTGGAGTGGGTGGGGCTGGCGGAGACTGAAGGAAGAATTACAAAGGAGCATGACAAAATTCGGGGTGGCGGTGACAGAAACGGTCATCATCTTAATGGTTTCCACAGGCATATGCATATGTCAGACGTCATCAAATTGTACATTTTAAATATGTGCAGTTGATTGTATGTCAGTTATATCTCAATAAAACTGTAAAAAATTTTTAAAAGATGGGGGAAAAAAGAAATCATTCCATGAATCCAAATAGAAGTAATTAAGACCAAAATTGGGATGGTGACAATGGTTGTATAAAGGAGAAAATGGAAACCAGATCTTCCCCATTATTATGTTGGCTTGTTTTTATTGTTCATAACAGAGACCTCCAGTTCACAATGCAGTTTAGGGCAAAAGAAGATAGGAGATATTTTTAGCTGAAAAGGCTCCTTAGATTGCCAAGATGAACTCTGCAAAAGAGACGTCAGAGCCTGAAGAGATCAGGGTGTGGTGGCTGGACAGAAAGGCTATTGCAGAGGATGCTGTGACGTTGCCCAGATCCCTGCTCCGGGACTGAAGTGTTACTCCTCCAGCTGCCAGGAGCGCTGGCCTTGCACAGCTGAGCCCCTCCCCAGGCACTGTCTTTGGCTAAAGGGAGCCACCTCGCCCAGAAGTCTGCGCCCACCTTAGCGCCATCCCAGCTCCAGAGCTCCCTGTGGGATGAGCGCAAGCTCCTGAAGGGTGCTCTTCCAAAGCACCCCCCAACAAACCACCTGCACACAAATCTCCAGCTGTTCCCAGGGAGCCAGAACCCAGACGGCTCCCCAAAGCAGCTAACAGAGAGAGCAGAAATGTGGACGTGGGCTTAGGGCAGGGTTCAAGATCGAAAGGAAGAATTTGTAAATTGGTCAGAGAAAAGGAAAAGCATTCCAGAAAGCTCCATCTTCAACAGAGAAAATAAACAATCATTTATCATAATTGACAATAACAACAAAGCCCACAAAACTAAGCACGTGCATATGACACAGTGACAGTGTCCTACCCCATTTGGACACCTTTAGAGTAATCATGAGGACAGTAACACTTGGGAGCTGTTGGGTCCACAAGCAGAGTCAGTTGAGATGGGGAGCAGTAACAGCACTGGGGGGAAGACGCTATTAGGGACTTAGCTGAACACCAGAAATGACTAAGGGGGAAGGGAGAGCGAGAAGCCCTTGGCCCCCCAGAAGAATCACCATTAACATTAATGGCAGCAAAGAGTTAAAAGTAAAAGTGCTGAATCCCACTTTCTGCCATCTGTCTTGGGTGGAGGGTGGGCAGAAAGAGGATGTCAGAATAGGGGAATAGGAAGAGCTCTGTTTGTTTTGTTTCCTGGGGCTGGGGGGCCCTTCCTGAGGGCTCTGCCAGGAAGTCATCGTTTCTGCCTGAATAACTGAGAAGGGGATCGGTGGCCCGGCCACGTCACGGCACAGTCAGGGAGGCGAGAGGCAGCCCACCTAGGAAGCGGTCCTTGCTGCCCGGGGAGAGGGACAGCAGCTGGGGGGCAGGTGCGGGAGCTGGGGGTTCTTTGTTGCTCACTCACCCAGCATGCACCTGGGTTCCTGTCCTGCTCAAACTTTGGGTTCTTTTATGAGTGGTGGGGTGCTGGTAACACCAGTCCCCAAAATCTTGTCAGGTTGGGCTACTTCTTCCATGCTCTATCAAAGGCAAGGAGGGGCCTCCCGCTGTATGTCTGGCTGCATGTTTGTGAGGAGAGCCAAATTTGCTTCCCTGGCGAGGCTTTCACCCCCACCGCTGTTCCTGGGGCCCAGCTCTGCAGCAAGGGCAGACACACGGGGCAGTCACAGAGCCTTGGCTTTAAACCCTTGCTCTGCAAACCCTAACCGTGCAACCTTGGCACGTTACTCAATATCTGGTTTCTTGAACTGTAAACTGGATAATCGTACCTTCCTGGAGAAAGCTGTGAGCCTGAGGTTGTACGTGCCCCAGCACACAGCTGGCTGTAACCAAAGGAGAAAAATGCCTACCACCCATTCCTCCTCCTTATTAACTACGCTCAATCCCAGCACCTGACATGTATATACACGTCCAACTGCCAGAGGGCTACATATCTTTATCTACACTACAGGAACGCCCAGTCGTGGTATCTTTACTGAACTATCATTTAATGTATGTTCTTGAACCTTTTTGCTGACAGTAGATTTTTAAAATGTATCCATCTCATACATCTCATAGACTTTCTCCTTACGGGTTCATTTACCAACCATGTGCTGTTGGCACCTAAAAGTCACCTAAACGTTGGCCCAGATCTCTCTGCCCAGCTGCAGATCTGTACACCCCATGGCCCAAGGGCACCTCCATTTTGATATTTTCAGGCAACTAGAATTCAACATATTCCAAACCAATCATCTCTACCTACCTCCAGCCCCGACAAATCTGCTCCTTTTCCTTTTCTTACACCGCTAGAGAAGTAATACAGAATAGTTGTTAGAAGTGTGGGCTTGGGTGCCAGTGAGCCTTACTTGGGTTCAAATCCTCGCTCTTACCACTTACAGGCTACTGAATCTTGGGCAAATTATTTAACCTCCCTTTGCCTCAGTGTCTTCAACTGTAAAATGGAGAAATGACAGTACAAATAGGATGTTATAAGAATTAACATGCTAATACATGTATACACTTAGATAGGGGCCTGACACATAGCTAACAACTCAATGAATGCTAATTTTTATTACTGTTAACTCACTCCATGGGATATAATAAAAGAAAGACTTTTCTTTGAAGGTAGAGACAATGTATTTCTTACTCACCTTTATATGACCAGTTCCTGGCACAGTGCCTTACACATATTAGATGCTCAATATATTTTTTTCTTAACTGAGAAAAAAATTTCTGCAGCTTATTATAAAATTACTACGAGATTGTCAATTATTTTGTTGAATGAACAACCATATATACAGAAATAAATGCTAAGAAAAAAAATTGTTTCTCCTGGTACACTGGCATGCCTCCTTTCGCCAGACAATGACTGATGCACAACTTATTGTGCTTCCCTATCTGAAACCTTCAAGAATCTGAGTTAAATTTGAGACTCATTTGTTGTAACTAGACTTAGCCTAGATTTTCTGGTACCTATAATTCCCCCAGTTATTTATTTTGTGAGGAGAACTAGCCCTGAACTAACATCCGATGCCAATCCTCCTCTTTTTTGCTGAGGAAGACTGGCCCTGGGCTGACATCCGTGCCCATCTTCCTCCACTTTATATGGGACGCCGCCACAGCATGGCTTGACAAGTAGTGTGGTGGTTTGTGCCTGGGATCCGAACCTGCAAACCCCTTGCCACTGAAGTGGAGCGTGCGCACTTAACGTCTTCGCCACGGGGCCAGCCCCTCCCCGAGTTATTTTGAAAGGCTCCTTTTCTTTTTTCTCATTTTAATGCCTTTATTGGAAGCCGGCTAAAATAATTTTTGGATGTACCCATTCATCAAAAAAATCTATCTAATGAGCATTTTTATATGTCAGGCTTTGTGCAAAGAAAAATAACGAATGGATGAACAATGGAAAGAGTGCATGCTGGGAGATGGCATCAAAAGAAGAAATGATGGAAGGCAGTGTGGAGCAGTGCAGAGACTGGAAAGAGGACAGGCTCAGAAGAGAAGAAAAAAGCAAAAGCAAAGTGCACTGATAATGCTCAGTGGCAAGTTTCAGTGATAGTAATAATGATTCATTAAGATGTTTGCTCAGGGAGCTAGTGAGTAACGATGACACTCATCGCAAAGCGGGGAAAACTCTTCTGAAGATCCAGCCCAGTTGAGCTAACCAGCAAAATCACCATGGCTGCACTAGGATTGAAAAAGTACAAGAGTAACTGACCAGAAATCTCAAGCAATGAACAAGAAGAGGAATGTCATTTTACCTAACAAACTACTATCAAGTCTTCCAAATAATTTCTGATGGCTTGCAATAAAAGGCAATAAAATTTTAATTCACAATAATATACTTTATTTAGACATATATGTCATTACTTTAATTGCTTGGAAAGTCCACATAGAGGTCATATTGTGTACAGTTATTCTCAAGTATGTCCTTTCTATTTAATTAAAGAACTACAATAAGGTGTTTTTCTTGTAGTGTAAATGACAGCCCTGAGGCATGCTAGAATTATCTGGTCATTATACTGAGGCCCATAGTCTTTTCAACAAGGCTACCTTCAATCTTTTCTTACTTAAGTGCAAGTAAAGGGACTTGAGTGGGGAGAGATTTGTAGAATTGATGGAGTGGTTACAAATGCACAGAATTTCAGGTTTTTTATTCACAGGAGTTCCCCTTGGGTCAGTATTAACATGCACTTACTCTTATTTTACAAAGAATGCTAATACACTCAGAAATCTGATTCACAAACCTGAAATGGAGGCAATAAGTGAAACGTGGAAAGGGTCAAGTGCCAACAAGGAAAAATAACAGAATAATACATTTCCTATGAAAAGCAGCCAGAAAAGCTCAGAAATCACAGCCAGGTGGGGTCATTCCATTCACCGGAATCCAGGCTCACTGGCATCACTACGCTAGAGAATGGTTAAATTATTTTCAGCAAAACTTAAGACATTAGGCAAGAAAATGGCTAATACGCTAGACAGAGCTTTCCACTTAAAGGAGTCACTTCTTTTTCTTTTTTTTAAACTAGTGTGTTGGGAGGAGGGGCTGCAATTTCTCTATGAAAAAGCTGGATCACATTGAGGATTCTGTGAAGACTGTTCACACATTTTACTGTTATGGAACAGATCTGATGAAATCTAGGTAAAATGCTGAAATAAAATCCCAATTATAACTTTAGAGAAAACTAGGAGCTTCAACCCGGACGTATTTAGCTTATTGTGTTAGCCACAGATCAGCACGGACATTCTCAAGATTCGTCACTAGCTGAGCCAACAGGCAAATCCAATGGACCCGACCGGTTCTCTTTAACCACAAAGCCCTATCAGCCAGGTCTCCGGCTTAAAGAGAATAATTACTTCATTTTTTTGGCATGGTGACAAGAGCCATTCCTTTTTTTATTCAAACAGAAGGACAAGGGATTACAGTTAATCTCGGCAGATGTCCCAAACTGCAAAAGTGCAAACGGTAGGAGAAAAGGTGTTTTTTAAAAAGGTGTACTTTACTGTGTATTTATCAGGTATTAACTCTACCTCAAATATCTTATTTAGCACAATAAACTTATCTTTCATCGACCGGCAACACTAAATGATACCAAAGCATCTCTACCATTCAGAAGCCCTCAAGCTTCTGTATCTCTAGGGAGCACCTAAAAGAAACCATCCCAGACCCTATCCAGTGGAAAACTGCCTTTACCCAGGTCATGGGGAGGGAAGGTACAACTACTGCAATAATAACAGTCCAGTTGCCTCCTTAGGCAGCCTCCATCCTCCATATGTTGACTGTGCATAATTCATAGGGACGCTACATGCCCTCAACAGCAGGTGCCCTATGAGCCTTTATGGTGACACTTGGAGGCACGTTGCCTCCAACTATGAAAACACTGGAATGAAAGAAACAAACGGAGGCACAAACAATTTCCCTAAACACAGTTTTTAAGCTGATGCTGTAGTTAGTGGTCTGCTGAACACAGAAGAACACAATTAAGAACAATTAGCCCTTCAGTAGCACTAGCAGAGACAGTTCTCCCTGTGGCCTATATTTTAAACAAAAAGCCAAGCTTCCATGCTGAATACTCAACCATCCTGCAAGTGAAGGAAGTATAACAACTGCGTCCTGTTTCCTGGCCGACCTCAATTCCAGACAGCCCCTCCCCCGACGGCCACCCCCTTCCTCCCGGGACACCCAACACTCCTCGGTCATAGCTCTCCAACTGTGAGAGAAGAGGAGGCTGGGCAACAGCACAAGGAGGGCTGCAGAGGAGGATGGGAGGAGAGTGTAAGTTCAGTAGGAAGAAATGGGAGAGAGAAAGAAAAAGAATGTTTCACTTTCTAGAAGAAAAAATGATGAGGCGTGAAGAGCACACTCACTGGACTTGAGGGCTGCAGGGACTTCACACATCTGTTGGTTCAATCTCTCCATTTCACAGAAGGGAAGTAAAAGTTCAGAGCCATTAAGCTACCTTCCCAGGGTCATAATGCCAGGCAGTCAACATAATTAGAGCTCCTCCAACTATGAACACCCTCTGGAGCAAATGCTATCTTAACACTATGAATAATTGTTCTCCTCCTAAGAAACAACATGTTTTTCACTTCACGGTTGCTGTGACGTGTTTAACAGACCAGGTTTCCCTTTTCACTGGAGGAAACAAACCTTCCTGGGATGCCTGGGGACCCCTCACTAACCAAGCCTTCCAGGCAGCAGGGGGTGCATTTTTCTTAACCTCATTCCTAGCTCCCTTTTATACCTTCTCCTTTCTTTTTTTCCTCCTTCCTTCCAGGTCTTCCATTTAATATCTTTGTTCCCCCGTATTTTACGGATCCTTGGAAACTCCCTTTTTGTTCCTTTCTGGAACAAAAAAAGTATATTACAAATACCTTATATAACACTTGCCCTTCCAAGGAACTTGGCGTGTTTCACAGACGTGTGCTCATGTCTTCTCACTGGAATCCTAGAGGAGGGGGGTCGAGTATTGCTGTCCCACTCCTGATGGTCACGTCAGGAGCCTGAGTCAGCCTTGGGATTGGCACGCTCATACTTATTCCTTTAGAATATATTCCCTTCAGAGTAAGAACTGTTGGTATACTAATTGAAAACTCAGCCCAGATTTTTATATCAAAAAAAAGTATATCGTATTTTGCTCAGATTAAATGGAGAAGTACGTTAGCAAACCTTATGCCTTTAAGGCACAATTCATTCAAATTAAAGACATTTCAAGTTGAAACAAAAATTAAATACATTTCTAAAGGAATTTCACAAACAGTAGCAGAAAGTGCCAATGTGGAGAAAATTATTTTGCTCTATTTCCATACATTCACAAATAGCATAATAATTTACACCACCTTCCAGCTGTTCAACTGCCCAAGGCATCATTTTATTTGGACAATATTATCTAGATAGTAAAAGAAAAAGAGGAATAGAGAAAGCAATCAAGTACAGTCATGCGCCGATTAACACTTCAGTCAACGATGGACCACATCTATGACATGGTAAGATTAGTAGCATATAGCCTAGGAGTATAGTAGAGTGTACTCTCTAGGTCTGTGTGAGTACTATAGGGGAGGAAGAAATTTTTCTCTACTCTTCTAGGTTCTTCTGGCTGGTCTAAGAACTAAATTGACATGAGACACATTAACAGGAGAAAAACAAATAAAAGTTTAACAACAAGTCTACATGGAGAAACCCAGGAAAACCAAGTAACTCACCAAAATGGCAGAAGTCCTCACCTTAAATACCATCCACAGCTAAAGACAAAAGAAGATCCTGGGGGTGAGGAGAGTCAGGGACTTCAAAGGGAAGGAAGGCAACTCACAGGTAGGTGAAAAGGAGTGAACGTTTGGAAAACAAGTGTTTAGCCACACAGAAACAGAAGGACACAGAGGGGAGCCCAACAAACAGGCTCTTCTGTCTACACCTAGTTCATGTGATGCTAGGTGATAGCTCGCTTCCTGAGTCAGGTTTTTAAATCTGAATTCTTTTAGGCAGTTAAAGGAGAGGTAACAAGAAAAACTTTCTGACTCTTTTGTTTTTTTAAAAAATAATCAGCCTGAAATAATCCTCATGTTAAAGAGACACATTTTGGGCTGGCAAATTTTGTTCCCCTTCAGTGCACTCTATGATGTTCACACAATGATGAAATCACCTAACAACGCATTTCTCGGAACGTACCCCCGTTGTAAAGCGACGCGTGATTGTATTCTCTTCTACTCAATTTCTCGTGGGGATGAGGCTGCGGTTGGGTTTGAGTCTTTCTCAAGCTTTGGAACACAAGCAACCAGGAAGTAAGGACACACTATTGCTTGGCAATACCTGGTGACAGGTGAGCACAAGCAGACACCTTTTCAGGCCTGGAAGATTCCACTCAAAACCAGGGTAGCACTTGTTCTTCCACATCAGCAAGGGCACTTAAAGGTCCCTACGCAATTTACGTGGCTGGAAGAGAAGTGAAATGTGAACTGACTCAAAAGTAAGCATTTAAATTTAGAAGCAGAGAAGGCACCAAGCTGGGCTCAGGCATGCAAACATTTATTAAACAACAGGCCTTCCACGAGGCCCTGCAGCTCCCACCTCCAATCTCCTGTGCATCTCCACTGTTCTGGTTCCTTGAAAAGGCGTTCTTGGGCCACACGGCCAGCTTTGGGTCCTCCTGGTGCACTCATCTCGGTAGAAAGCCCCCAGTATCCCTTGTTGGAGACAATTACACATCCCTTAGTCCACGTGTGTGGTGTGCTAATGTGCAAAACACTCCACTCGCTTTCTGGCTGACCTGGTAATCCAGGGCTGCCTGCTGCTGTGTGGGGAGATCACTGGAGATTCCCAGCTAACCCTGCCAAGGGATGCTTCTAGAACCAGTGTGCTGTTTCCACACTCGATAGACGGGGACTTCACACCAGGAAAAACAAAGGCTGCTGACATGGTGATAAGAATACAGAAAAAGAAAGCTCTGTGGTTTTCCACTTAGAGTGCATTCATCTTATTAGTTATTAGTGAAGGAGAGCAACTTCAGACAAGCTCCCAGGTGTTAATATAACACACTACACATCTCATTAAGAAGCTACAAAAGGCTGTTTATTGTTCTCATGGTAAAGGTCCCTGTACACAAAGAAATCAAAATGTCAAGATTTTCCTGTCTTAGTCCTACGGGAGATCAGTCTTTGAACAGGATGCCAAACTATCCAAATTCAGCATCCCTGCTTTAATTCATCTACCAGATGGGGCCCAGATGTCATAGACAAGTTTGATTTGAACTAAGTAATCATAAAATAATAATAAATTTCTTTTGCGGTATGGATAACGCTAAATTATCCATATCTAAAAAGCAACATTCCTCATGGTTTCTGGATTTCCTTTATTTCAAGTTCTATGGTAGATGATATATAAAATTATATGTAATAATTTAGAAATTGTCACCAAGATCAAAGGAACTTTAAAGATCCTCCTCTCTTTTTTTGTTCTATATAATTCTGGGACATTGTCATCAGCATCACACACTATTGAAAAATGAACTCGTTAGCCCAGAATTCTTAGGTCTCCACAATCTAGTCCCAACTTAACTTTCTGACCAAGTAATCACTACCCACCAACACACAACACCCACTCAAGCCCATATGAGACTCATAGGCCAAAGACTGAACATGTTGTCACTCCTTACTTGGTGTCTATCCCCCTCCTCCTCTGCTTTGGATCCCTGGCTCCTAGAACATTGCCTGGCAGAGAGCAGGCATTCAATCTGGAACTGATGGATTACAAGCTCACGTTCTTCCACTCACATGAAGCTCTCCATTTGAAAGAGCAGAAAGAAGGGAGAAAGATTTAAAATTAATAAACTTGGATTCGAGCCCTTAAGCAAGCTATATCCTCTTAAGTTAGTTTCATCATCAGTATATGGTAATAATTATGGTTAATTTTATGTGTCCACTTGGCTGGGCCATGGTGCCCAAGTATTTGGTCAAATGTTTTTGTGGATGTTTTTGTGAAGGTGTTTTTTGGATGAGATTAACATTTAAACTGGTGGACTCTGAGTAAAGCAGATTACCCTCCATAGTGTGGGTGGGCCTTGTACAATCAGTGGAAGGCCTTAATAAAACAAAGACTGACCTCCACCAGCAACAAGGAATTCTACCAGCAGACTGCCTTTGGACTCAGAATGCAACTTTTCCCCAGCCTCCAGGCTGCCGGCTGACCCTGAAGATGTTGGATTCAGCAAGCCTCCATAATCACGTAAGCCAATTCCTTTAAATGAATCCCTCCCTCTCTCTCCTGCCCCCTCTCTCTCTTTACATATACATACATGCATATGCACACATACACACATCCTGTTGGTTCTGTTTGCCTGGAGAACCCTGACTAATATGTTGTCTTATCCACTTTGGAGTTGTGGTTCAGATTAAAGTCAATTTGGGATATGAAAAGGTTAGCAAATTGTAGAATTATTCTATCAGTGAGGATGCTTTCAGCCCAATTCAAACTGGCTTTAAATAAGAAAATTAGTTCAATTATATACCTATAAGTAGAGAAGAAGAAACTAGTGTGCCCAAGGCACAGCGCTTGAATAATGGTATTGATGACCCTACTTCCTTCTACCTCTACGTTCCACTGTCCCGAGTCTGGTTCCTCCCGTGGTTACAGGAGGTTCCTCTCACACAGCGGTCCAGGTGTCATATCAGACCAGATAAAGTCCAGGCAACAAAGGATCACTTCTTTCAGCGTCTGAGAAATTTTCCCAGAAGCACCTGAGCACACTTCTCATCACCATCTCATTGGCCAAAACTAGGTCATATGCCCAACCTTAAACCAATCCCTGACAACTGGAAAGGAATTATCATAACTGAACAAAATTGGGACTCTTCCAACAAAGAAAGGGAGAATGTGTACCAAGGAGGCAATGAGTCTGATCTGATGCAAAAGTAACATAAGTTCAAGATATCATCATTGTGACGGTGCTAGCTACTCTTCAAGACCCAGCTCAGATCCCCATTCTTCTGTGTCTCCTCACGACTCAGCCCAAGAGAGTCCACCTCCTCTGGATTCCTTTCATCCATACCTCTCATTTGGTACTCACTGCACACTGGTGGGCAGTTTCTTTTGTAAATAATTTTTAAAAATTGTATCAGTGATTTTTATGTTCACATAAGAAAATTCAGAAACATACAAATAAAAATCACCCCTAGTCTCATCATGAGAGATGACCATTATTAATATTTCAGAATATTAGCTTCCACCCCGTTTCCTTTTGTCCTTTGTGTTTATATATGAGAGAAATGTCTTTTTTTTTTTTTTTTGGTATAAATGTTCCTGGCTTTCCCAACTAAAATTTAAACTCACTGGGATTTTCAGTGCTTCTTTCCATCCCCCATACAGTTACAGAATCTCAGAGACACTCACTGATTCACATTCTCCAGATCCCACAAAGAAAGTTTAAATAAGCTGTGCTTTTTCTTTGGGGGATTAAGAAGGAATATTTAATAAAACAACATTCCAAAACATGTCCACTAATTTTTCAGATGCTCTTTTTCTACCAAGACTTATGAGAAAGCTTATTAAACTTTCTGGCAATAAGATATACTGTTTTCTGTGAGTAAATGTTGTTTTTAGACCAGAAAGTATTGTGTAATTTCCCTGATGTTTAGCAATTTCCTTTATACTTAAAAAAGCCATTCCTTCATTTAAAGATATGACAGCAAACTAGGTAGGATAAATTTAACTTCAGGAAGCGTGATTCTCAGATAATTCACTTCATAAGAGACAAGCTCACTAAGACTTTTATGTAAAGCAACATTTCTATATGCTTAAATCACATTTTTGAAATACTGAAGCAAGTGGCTATTTGAAGGAAATATAGAATAAATATAAAAAACAAATAATCTACTAATTTATCTGCTTTTTGGTCTCTGATTTTTGCCAACAAGGTTTTCCTAAATTAAGGCACTATTTTATGTGACATAAGACCCATTAGATAAACTTCCATCGCTCGGACCCTCCATAGGAGCTCATGGGCTTGTCTTTATTTAACACGTATTTATTTACCGAACACTGGTGATTGACTGGTGTGCAAAAACGAAGGCACACCCTGCTCTCAGGGAGTTCACAGGATGGTGGAGACCCAAGGCCACCACTGAGAGGGTTTAGAGGAAACTGAAGACTTGTTGTCCCATTAACAATTCCCAACGACAAAGCATCTGGTCTCACCATCTTTTTGCCTTTCTGTTCTCCATCTTCACTAATTAAACAAGAGCAAACAAGTCTGGACTGAAACACAAGGAATTTAGATTAAAATAGTTACTGGGAACAAGTAGGAGGGAGGTGGATAAGTTAAAAACGCTGGGGGGTATGGTAGGGCCTCCTCGGGAAATGCACGAAAATATGCAGAACCACCTGAAAGTCCAGGAGGAAAGGGACGTGCGGTGGCTGAGATGACCCCTCGAATCCCCTTTTGCCCCTGTTAGTCAACTTACTGCAGTCAGTATCCTCCAGCTATCTGCGGAATCCGTCAGCCTACAGGTATCTACCGAGCACATGAAGGTGTCTGTGCTCAGATCTTGGAAAAATCACCGATTATAGAGCACTAAAGGGCACGTAAGCTTGAAATAATGCACGGGAATAGACAGGCACATAAGAATTGTTACAAGGTGGGTCATGAACATAGCAAACAAAAAAAAAGGAGCAATGAAGAGTTCTCTGAGCGAGAGGAAGGAAGGCCTCCAGTGGGCCAGTGCATAATCCAAGGACGTAAGGAAAGTGGTGGCATGGCTGCGGAGTTTCTTAGGGTGGGCGGAACGGAAGCAGGCAGAGAGCCGGGGAAGCCACGCCTAGCAGGTGGAACGGCCTTGAGAGGCTAGCCCAATGGAACTGATTCAAAAGCAGCTGGCGAGATGGGAGTAGGGCTCAGGAGGCCAGGCCCGGGTTTACTGACGGACTCAAGAGCCCTGGGCAGAGAGATGACCGCTGGAGCAGCACCACGGATGGGCTCTCTCAGCGTTTCCACCCTTGCGAAGCACAGAGCTTCCATAGGGGCAATAATTAACTGATGGAAGAAGACAGAATCTCTTCCCTATCTTCTCCGGTTAAAATTTCTGCCCTCATGAGGGTTATGTCTCAGGGCAAAAAAGACAGTATTTCTAAGGGCTTTGGACACAATTTCTCTACCTTAAGCTTTACTTTTGCATAAAGGTTATTTAAAGTGGCAGTGATGGCTTTTTCCTCGGGTGCCTTCCCATATATGCCAAAATTACTTATATTTACAGTAGGTGGCTTGTCCTTTTTGCTAAAACTGCTGTGACACCACTGATTTCCATTTTATCCTAAGTAACACTAAGAACATCTATGAATTACCATTGGTTCACTTAAAACTGCAGACTGCCTCGATAAACTCGAGAGTAGTTATTAAAGTTTCATGAGCTCCATGAGTTCCCTCACTTAGATTCAAGCTCTAACTACTCAAAGTTTTTCTTCTAAATGTCTTACTCTTAGTGTACTTGTGCTTTTTCAACAAGGCATGGAAGAAAAAGACGGCTCTTTTCACACAGTCCTTTCATAGTCCCAATGCGTGTCTTCTCTTCTAAATAGCACTGACTACGTAGGATATGCTCGGTACTAGTTAACTAGCTTTCCGAGGTTTTTTTGTTTGTTTTCATATGCTTCTAATCCCAGTTAGGGATCTGAGTTCATAGACATTGATATGTCCCCGATTTACTGAATGGAAAGTGGTTTTCTCTTCCCCACTCCTTTCTCTTCTTTAACACTTATAGTCTAGGTATGTACCTGTACCTGTATTATCCCTCTACTCGTGCATTCTTGGGGTGCCAGTGAATGAACCGCTCTTGTAAAATACAGTCCCACAAGAATAGCAAAACTACCATTCTGTCTACAAGTAAGTCAGCTTTTTTCTAGCAATAACACTGGCACAGGTGATTATCCACCTGAACCAGGCTCATATCAGGATGGAGGAGGAAATGCAGAAGGACACAGGGAAGTGTCAGGGGCAAAGAACACACGCTCTTTTCCCTTGTATACCCACAAAAGCAGAGCACAAGTGCAATCTTACACACCAATAGTAAAATCAAGTTGCTTGGGTCTTCTGCTGACTAGTACACCACTAAAATTCATCAGTGTGTTAGGTCTCTGTGAGTATATTTCAAGGACTTTGGAACACAATCCAAAAGATTTATTAAAATAATTTTATTTATCTATGTTTTATTAAAAGAATTCATGATAAATATTTCTTGGTATGATCACCATATATACCAGCAAAACATTGAAATTTAATTTCAATTTGTATAAGGTCTGCTGGAAAATATTCATATCTGCATATGTTATTCTTTCTATGGGCTTTCTGCAAATCTAAAATAAGTTTAGAGGATCTAAAGACAAATCTCAAAACTGTATACGGTTAAAATAGATCATGTGTCTGATTTGACACAGTCAACTGTTTTCAAAGTCAGAACCTAATAAGAACTTTTCTTACCATTTGCTAGTACCTGTCCCAGTGTCTTCAGTTAAATCTCACATGGACAGGTGGACATTTATATACACTCTTTGGACTGATGACATTCAAGGCATTCAACAGTCTGGCCTTCTAGTACTTTCAGACCTAACCCTATAATGTTCCATGTATACTCTAAACCCCAGCCAAACTAGACCTCCCGATCAGGGCACTGCTTTCCAGCCCTCACTTATTTGCTTACACTGTTCCTTCCTCCTAGAATGAACTCTCCATGTGCACCTGTTAAAAAAGTCTTATCCACCTTATTCTAAGGCACAACTCAAATGTCTTCTACTCTGTAAAATATTCCTTGATCTTGAGCCTTCCCCAATAAAGTATGATGTCATTTCTCTGAATGCTCATAGCATTCTGGCCTTATTCATCTTGATAAGACCTGCAGTGCCCAGCATCATGTCTTGTCTATGGTGGGCACAATAATATCTGCTGAATAAATAAATGAATAACGCTGTAACGCTGGTGATCCAAGCAGAAAGCCTTCGTCCATATGTAGTAGAGGGCATTCAATAAGTAGATGCTAAAGGAAGGAGGAAAGGCAGAAAACAAATTCAACTAATTTATCTTTTAACTGCAGAATGAAAATGCAATCAAACAGGAGAAGTGTCAATAGTTAATTGGAGGAGAAAAAAATTTTAAGTGAACTGGTTTCACCAATTGATCAATGGAACTTTGTCTATTAGCTTCTTTTGCTCAAAATTAAAGCGATTTTAATCCATTTTAAAGACACAGAAACCAAGGCCCAGGGTGGTTATGAGACGAGAAAAGCAGGGAAGGACCACTGGTCTTATTTCAAGTGTATCACTCTACTGGATTCCATCACTTCTTGCCCAATGATGATGGATTTTTGAGTCAACCCAGACATGGTGAAAATGTGAATCATCTGCCAAAAACTACAAAAATAAGAACTACCAACATTACTTCATTATTGATGAAGAAACAGACTGCAATAATTATAAGTGATTTCCTCCACATGACTGGGTTCTTTCTCACTTAAAAACAAAAGGTGGGGGAGGGGAGGGTGGAGCTATACGGGCTACACAAATGCATTGGGATTAAGTTAGAATCATAAACCAGTTCATTAGCAACTGATTATCTATAAGACGCATGCAGGTATAAATGAAAATGGCTTTATAAAGAGAAACACTAGACACTGATGCAAAAACTCATCTGGCTACATTTATCTTCAAATATAAAAATAGCATTACAGTCATACCTGGAAGTGCTTGTCCATTAGTCTAGTGCCATATGTGGCTTCTTCACTGGGGACACTCTCGACACTTCGTGCATTTTTTCCTTCTTACGCCAATGAATATGATCATCTTTTCCATGAATGCAATCCCGAACAATTCAGTCACTCCCAACAAAAGCGAGGTACTTTGATTTCTTCTTCAGAGACACTAAAAAGTTGATGTAACCTATTTCCTCACATTAATCAGACTCTAGTTTTCCCTGCACTGCCTGCATTCACAACTAAAGCAAGAGAAGCGACACCTAACATTTATAGAACTCTGAATAGAAAGGCTGAGAGCCTCACAATTTGCATTTTGGGTGTTTCAAAGTTTCTATGCTTTATCATCTCCACTTAGCAGTGCTTTTTCCCTGCAAGCACTTTAGATATTTAATATTTTACTCTGAAAAAGAAAAAATGATTTGAATAAAAAGAGGTGGTCTCAGGGCTCCCTCTTGAATGTCAGGATTTTCCGTTATTTCTCTGTGGAGATACAATGAAGCGAACATCAATAATTCTTATGGAATTTCATTGTTAAATTGATCTTTTTCGTTTTCTCTGGAAAGGCTTCCAATGCTTTTGGAAATGAAGCAAATAGAGTCCACCTGTTACACACTACCATAATTGTTGGAAATTGAGAATATCATTATGATACCACATAGCATTACTCACCAAAATACAGTTTTTTAAAAAACGAATGTATTGCTGTGGTTTTCAACCTTAGCTACATATTAGAATCAATTGGGGAGCTTAAAAAACAAAAAACAACAATGCCCAGACCCCACCCCAGCCCAATAATATCAGAATCCCTGGGAATGGAGCTCAGGTATTGTTATTTTTAGAAATTTTCCCAGGTGACTCTCATGTGCAGCTAAGGATGAGAAGCTCAGGGGTACTGTTATGAAGGTCAGAGTGTTTTATTTTTAAAATTTCATTTAACAAGAATTTAAAGAGCACTAACAATCAATTGAACTGATTTGATTCTTGTAACAACCTTATAAGGTAGATACTAATTTCTGTCACATTTAACAGATGAGGAAATAAAGCAGACAATTCAGAGAGGCAGTTTACCAAAGGTCCCAGAGACAGTGAGTGATAGAACCAGGATGTGCATCCAGGACTTCTGGCTCCAAACCCCAGGGTCTTAACTGTGCTGGCCTGATTCTCCCACAGATAATTCATCTACAGTGAAATGCACAGACCTTAGGTGTTCAGTTCAATGAGTTTTGACAACTATATACACCCATGTAACTAACACCCTCAACAAGATTTGTGGCACTTTTGTGGTTTTAAGATTCATCCATGTTCTTGCACAGATGAGTAGTTTCTCTTTTTCCCAGCAGGCCATGGTGGTATGGATACACCAAAATTTGTTTATCCAGTCATCTGTGGATAAACATTTTATACTCACTGTTTCCATTTCTGGCTATTATGAATAAGGCTGCTATGAATATTCTTGTTCAAGTCTTTTTGAGGATACATGTTTTCTTGTGGTTAAATGCGTAAGAGTGGAATTGCTGGATCATATGGTAGGTATACATTTAACCTTATAAGAAACTGTCAAACTATTTTCCAAAGTGGTTGTACCATTTTACACTCCCATCAGCAATGTGTATTCCAGAGTGCCTTTTAGGAAGAGCATGCTGCAATTTTCATAGTGCATGCATCCAGAAAAAGGTTAAGTTTGGAATTTGATAATGATTCACTATTTGACACTCCCTACCCCCTCCCCCCCTAAAAAAGGAAAAGGAAAAGGCAACCTAAACACCACCACCACTACCACCACCACCACAGGTATTTGTCCTACAGCAGCACCCTGGGGGCACTTGAAAACACTGGTTCTGCTAGATGTTAAGGCAAACAAAACAAAGGAAAAAACCCCACTAGAGATACCGCACAGCCCTCACTTGAAGATTCACAACTCATCCCAGCATAGGAAATGCACATCAGCTCTGAGGAGTCCTGTAACAAAGAAAGAGTAAGGATCTCAGGAAACTGATGTCATGTTTAACCCAAAGGTTCTCAAGCGCCCCCAAATACAAAGCAGATTATGGTGTTCCCAATGTTATAGTGCTTGGGGGCCACAGATGAGAACAATCGCCTCTGTCTGAGGAGACTGGGCGTGAGTTCACGAAGGTGATAATATTTTATATGGGTCTTGCTGGACAGTAAAGTTTCAGACTTGTAGAAATGAATGAAGAGAGCAGAAAGGCTCTCATTCAGGACTTACGATAGAGTGTGAACTAAAGAAGAAAATGGAAAGTGTGAAGGGCAAAATGAAAATTCTGCCAAAAGGATTGGGTCGCTGTGGCTGAGTTAAGGGAGAGTGCGGTCAGACATGGCAATCTGCAGTTTCCCAGGTAAACACGAGGATGCTATTACCATATGTTGACCGGCTGGCCTGCTGCTCACCAACAGTCTAAGAGCGGCAGTAGGTCAGTCAACAAATACTTTATCCAGTACCTGGGCCAGCTGGGGACGGCATCAGACATTGGGGTAAAGCGATAATCTGTCAGACACGGGGTCTGCTCTTGTGGATCTTGCAGTGCAGTAGGGGTGTGCAACTGCCCACAAGGAGCAAGTTCTAGAACTCTAGAATAGGAATGGATGGCCATCCAAAGTCCCCTGAGCCATAGGCGCAGAATCCATTCAATTCAAGAATTCCAGAAGAAAAATACTAACAGACATATAAAAATGAATTACTCTGCATATAGTCCCTGACGCCTCATTACTATATAATATATTTGGGGTGGGGAGAGTGAGGTGTGTTGAGATGAGGAGTTGAGGTATTGGAAGAATATCTAGGTGGAGATGCTTGGGAAATAGAATGAAGTTTTGGATGAGAGGTTTGGGTTCATTAATACATAATATGACAAATAGAATAATTTCAATATTATCGAAAACTCTTATGTTTAAATCATATGAAAACCATGATGTTAGACTCTGCAAACAGAAAAAGCCTTACCCAGAAAGAAGGCAGAACTGAGACTCAGGAGGTGGACAAAGTGGGTCCGAATCCCAGCTGGATCACTTGCAACCTGGGTGACCTTGGCCAAGGAACTTAACCTCTCTGAGCCTCAGCCTCTTCATGTGGAAAACTGGGATGATAACCGTATTCACATCTCCCACAGGGATGTTATGAAGACTGACTGAAATCGAATAGCACAGTGCACAACACATAGTACCAGCTCAGCAACTCCGAGCTATGATTATTATTTATATCAAAAAACTCCACATCTGCTTGCTGTTAAGATATTAAATTAGAAGAATTTTGGAACATCAAAAAAGTGCATAATTGATGATGTGAGGAAGAGAGAATCATAGTCCTTAAGCCACTGGTACAATATCAAAGTACAATAAATATACTTCATCCAATAATTTTTATAACGTGAAATAAAATCGGATTTGGAAGAAAGAACGGAAGGGAAATCCTCTTGAAACTTCAGCCAAGCTGTGGTCCTCCTTGGTCCATACTGATTTTTCATTTGCCACAGGGACTATCTTATTAGTGCATCCAGTATTTCATACAAAAATTATTATTATTATTTTTTTTTCTGAGGAAGACTGGCTCTGAACTAACATCCAATGCCAATCCTTCCCTTTTTGCTGAGGAAGATTAGCCCTGAGCTAACATCTGTGCCCATCTTCCTCTATTTTGTATACGGGATGCTGCCACAGCATGGGTTGATGAGTGGTACATAGGTCCACGCCCGGGATCTGAACCTGCCAACCCCGGGCCACCGAAGCAGAGCACATGAACTTAACCTAACCACTACGCCACCGGGCCAGGCCCCCAAAATTATTTTTACTCCTTTCCTCCCCGTAACTTTCTTTCATTCTCTTTTCTTCCTCATTGGGATTTTCTACTTTTGATACTAACATGTTGGTGACTGTGAAAATTAAGTAACATAAATTCTCAGTAAATATGAGCACGTTCCTCAATTTTCCTTTGCTGTAACACTTTCCCATAAAATTTGAATTCTAGGACACTGAGAGTGATACGATGATTTCACTTATAAATTGTAATTTCCACACTGCAGGTATATCCTCCTAATTGGCATAATTTTAATAATGAGCTTTCTAATGTATGCAAATATTAGCAATTTTTGTTCCTCTAATTTAACTTAAAACTCATCCAAATTAAGATGCTATACATCTCATTTGTTTTTCCAAATGACCATGAAATAAAAATGTAAAAGCCTAGCCTTCAACTCCCTTGATGAGAGACTAAGTCGTTGATGTTGGAAGCAAATAGTTGACAATAAAGAAAGAGAGTGACATCAGCCATAGACTCACCTTGAAGATGAATGCTAGTATGATATGCAGCTAAAGCAGCCTATCTTTGATCCGAGGCTAGAGAAGGTGGCCACTTATTCTGCAAGAGCTTCTGCTGCTAAATCAAGATCCAGGCAACAAGTCACACCTACTTTAAATAATCTGTTCTTTTAAGTATTATGGATACACAGGATAACATCAGGTGCAGTGACAGTGACCCCTCCTGTCCCATCCCAGAATGATACCACTTCAAAGCTATAAATAGCCCTCAACCAGATGGCACCGCTTGGCTCAAATTGTGATCTCATTTTTTTAAACGGAAGTTTTAAAATAATTCATTCTTACTTCAATCATTCATTTGGCAAATATTTATCACCTCAATACCATGTGCCAGGCACTGGAAAGACAGTGTCTACAGGTGAGAAGTCTCTTACAGACATTTACACATTTTATAAGTTTTACATCCTCAAACCAACTGGTTCCCAAGGAGCAAGCCACAAAGCGACCAAACAACCCCCAAGAGGATGATCCCTTTGGGAGTTCCCCAAACTGCTCCCTCCTCAATCCTCAATAAGAGGTGGACTGGACAAAAGAATACAGTCAAGGAAGCCCCCACCCATTTTAGCAACACAGCTCATTAAGGGATGAATTTGCTCAGTCCTGTACTTTTGTTATCAGAATGACTAAAAATATTCTTTTTGAAAATCATACAGTAAATCAGTTATTGGCATTTTAAAAAATCCTGACACTTCTTGAAAAAAACTGTTCATGTAATGCCTAAATTAGAGAATCTACTAAAATATAGAATCAGGGAACATAGCATAACCATGAAAAATTAATAGAGAATTCATTTGTGATCTGCTTAACTCTCGATCAAATGCAGCACTAGGTTGTGGTGGGGAGTATCTTACAGAAACTCAATTCATCTACAACTCAGACCAAAAGAAGGATGATGCCCACTTTCTCTGAGGCTTAATCAGAAGAATCCAATAAATTGAAGAACCTCAGAAGTAAAATTAACATGGCAATAAAAATCTGAAGACAACGGTTTAGCAGAGCTCACACCTTTTTTTGTCACATATCAAACTGTATAAATGTCTTATGTGGTTAGAGTGTTCAAGTTACCAATTAATTAGTTTAATTCCTTAAGAGCCTATGGTACAGACTGTAGCCTTTTCTCAAATGACTGCCTCCTGAGATTAACAAATTTTGACAGCCATCTTGTATACTTCTTGTATAAAACTAAGAAACTCAAAGGAGACTGTTATCTGTCTTACTTTATCTAATAAGGGAGGAAATTATCTTGATTATATTATGCAACAGAGGAATTTTAAAATGGGGATTTGGAGGTAGATAATTCTGATTAGAGAGACAGAATGAGGCTAAGTATTAAATACCATCTTAATTATGTACCCAAGAGCTATAATCTCAAATTTGTCTTTCTTTTATATAAAAGCATGTGAAATTTCTTTGATAAGACTGGTTAAAAATATTAAGAGAGAACTATGCCTTATCCTAGTCACCTATTAAATTAAAAAGTTAAGATTAAGATACAAAAGTATGAACAAAATATTTAGAAGCCTTTACAAAATGATGTTGTATATATAGAAAAATACATAGTAACATGGATAAGATATATATATATATAGACACGGATAAATATAATTAGATATAAATCAAAATCTATAACTATATATCCATCTATATATATATAGATGGATATATAGAAAAAAATGTTACCAAAAAAAGCGGCACAGTTTCATCCCATTTTAGGAAAAGAATACATATAAGGACAGATCAAAGACTGGTAGGGTATTATAAAATATTAACAGCATTTACCTCTAAGTGATAGGATTAGATTTTAGTTTATGGATTGGTCAATATACGATTTCAGACTCAAGCAGGTGACTCTTACACAGCAAAGGTGACAAAGCTCTTTTCCTTTGTGCCACTAGTGGGTCCTCAGGAAAGGTAGCAGCAAGTGCAGTGTAGATGCCGTCAGCTGTCCTGCTGCTAGCCAGTGACCCTGAGGTTACCCTGGTTGATGAGGAACTCACTGAAGTCTAGTCCCACAGCCCAGAGCAAGGGTTAACCTCAATGACATGAACGAGAGGAGTAGATACAGACAGACTAGAACACAGAGGAAGTTCTTGATTGTCACATAGTCTTCAGTGATATGGATCAAGTGGGAAGTTTGGGGTGTATGCCCCCTTTTAGTAATCAAATAAACCTACTCCTATGGGCGACTACAAGGTCGTTCATTCATTCAGCAAGCACTGGACTGAGGCCCTACTTTGTGCTACGCTCTCTACTACTGGGGCTGAGTATAAAAAAAGAAATGACATTGTTTCTTCCCTCAAAGAGCTCACAGTTCATTGGGAGAGACCAAGAGATACCTACCATGCAACGTATGCCCAGAGCATTCCAGGAGCCCAGAGGAGGGACATTGACCTAACTTGGGACAACGGCAAACAGTTGATGTTGCTGGGATGTGAAGGATAACTTGAGCAGTGGTGAGAGCTGATGCTGGGAAAGTAGGCTGGGGTAGGATCTTGGTGGCCTAGTCTCCCTTGATAAAGAACTAAGACTTTAATTGTGTGGATAATGGAGAATATTTGAAAGATTTTCCTGGTGAGGCAACATGCTGTGTAAAGGGAAACTTCATGCAACCTAGGGCATCCCTAACACAAGAACACTTTGTAACTTACAAATGCTACTGACATGCTCATTATTTACTACCATCCTCCTTTACATCTGGGCACTTGCTGTGGATTGATGAACAGAATATTCTCAGTCGAGTTAAAGTTTGTGTCCACAAATTCCTGAGACTAGATTAGAAATCAACTTCCTTAGATTAGCAATAATCAAAACTTGATTTCATCTGCAGTAAACAGTAAACGCAGAATTGTGACTGTTAAGGAAGTCTAAAATAGGACCAGCCTAGTTTCAAGCAAGTTTGAAAGAGTCTATCATAATCAAAAAAGTATTTCTCTTAGAAAGGCCTATAAAATCAATTCCGATATTGAGCAAGGCTTGCCCCTCCCCTCTCATTGATTCACTCAACAAACGTTCATTAAAGGTTTCTCTGTCCCAGGCCCTGTGCTAGACCTTGAAGACACACTAGGGTCCAATATGGAGTCTTATGGGCCTCACAAAGCTCACAGTCTCGGGAAAGAGGGAGATATTCATAGCTATGCAAATATAGAAATATATACTCTGATAAGTGCTATGAAGGGAAAGCATGAAATTATATTCTTTAAGAATATATAACAGGGAAACCTAGACTAGTTGTAGCAGGTAGGGGAGGGGGGGAGTGCATGTGGCTTCTCCAAAAAGTATCGTTTGAGCTAAAATCTGAAGGATGATACTATGCAGGGTGGGAAGAGGTAATATTCCAGGAACAGTCTCTGCAAAGGCCCAGGAAAGGAAACGGACAGGTGCCTTCAAGGAACTAAGAGACGCCCAGAGATGGGGGAACAGCTAGAGACGAGACTAGAGATAGGAGCAGGGCTTGCTCATCCATGGCCTTTGGTCATACTCTAGATTTATCCCAAAAGCAAAAAAAAAAAAAAGCCTTTAAAGGGTTTTGAACTTGTGAGTTTAAAGTGAGCTGGCTGGGCCGGCCCCGTGGCTTAGTGGTTAAGTGCGCGCGCTCTGCTACTAGCGGCCTGGGTTCGATCCCGGGCGCGCACTGACCCACCACTTGTCCAGCCATGCTGAGGCCGCGTCCCACATACAGCAACTAGAACGATGTGCAGCTATGACATACAACTATCTACTGGGGCTTTGGGGGGGAAAAAAAATAAATAAAATTATAAAAAAAAAAATAAATAAATAAAGTGAGCTGGCTGTAGAGCGAACAATGGATTGGAAGAGGACCAGAACAAACGCAAGTTAGGAGCCTATGGCAGCCCTTAGGGTGAAAACTGATGGTAGCTGGGACTAGGGTGGCTGTGGTGGAGATGGAGAGAACTGAACAGATTCCAGAGATTTTTCAGAGGTAAAACTGGCAGGCCATGGAGATGGAGTGGTAATGGTGATAAGCCAGAGAGAGATGTCAAAGATGACTCCCAAATTTCTGGCTTGTCCAACCAGATGGATGGGCATCACCCACTGAGACAGGGAGGAGGTCCAAGTGTGGGATGAAAGAGCACCTGTTCAGTTGTGTCTACATTTAATTGGAGATACCTCTCAGATATCAACAGATGACACATCAAGTAGGTAGCTACATCTATAACAAATACATATTCTCCACATTAAAAAATCTCTTTTATTTTCTCCCTAGTGCTGCTCTTCTCTCCAATGTCTTTCCCTTCTCAGTCAATGGACTTATGTTCTCTGCTATTCACTCAAACTAAGATATCATCTTCTCTTGTCTTCACACCTCCATCCAAACCATCAATAGGTCTTGCCATCCCTACCTTCAAAATACGTCCTACCACTTTATCCACTAACACTCTGGTGGAAGCCAGAACCATCTCATACTTTAACTTCCGCACGGCCCCAACTCAACTCTATGCTCCTGTCTCATCATCTCCTGGAGTCTATTCACACAGAAGCCAAAGGGATCTTTCAAAAGTGTTAGTCAAATCCTGTTCCTCCCCTTCTAAGAGCCCTCCCATGTCTTCTCACAACTCTTAGAAGAAAGTCTAAAGTACAGTGTTTACCATGGGCTCCCAGGCCCTAGGAGACCTAGCCCCTGCCTTCCTTCCTGACCTCATCTCCCCTAGCTCACTTCTCTCTCATCACAATCACTCTCTTGCTGCTCCTTGGACACCTCAAGATAGTCTCTACCTCTGAAACACTGCCTTGGAATGTTCCACCACCACAGTTTTGCATGCCTTGCTCCTTCACTTCATTCAGGTAAAAATCACCTCCTCAGAAGCTCCATCTCAGTAGTTATTGGGGAAATGCCAATGAAGACCACAATAAAATATTATCTCATACCCAACTAGACTGGCAAAAATTAAGACGTCTCATCATACCAAGTGGATCAACTGGAACTCTTAATCACTTCTGGGTGGGAATGTAAACTGGTACCATCCTTTGGAAAACAACTTGGTATCACAATGTGAAGTTGAACATTGACCAGCAATTCCACTCCCGGGAATGTCATGAAGAAACTCCTGAACATGAGCATCAAGAGGCTCACACAGGAATGTTCAGCAGCACTGTTCAAAGAGCAAAAGGCTGGAAACAATCCAAATACCCATCAACAGGGCAACGAATCGATTGGTTTTTGCACATTCACCCAACAGACCGCAATTCAGCTGTTAAAATGAATGAACTACAGATATATGCAACAATGTGGAACAATGATACTATTTTTATAATGCAAAACAAACAAGCAAAACAAAACAATACAGTACTTATGGATATATCCATAAGCGATAAATGCTACCTTTTTAATAAAAGGCAAGAGAAAAATTCACAAAAAATTTAGGAAGTGGTTGCTTCAGAAGATAGGCAGGTAGATGGGATAGGACAGCGAACAGGATGACGAAACGGAACTGGTAATGCTTAGTTCTCAGATCAGGTGGAAGGTTCACAGGTAATATATTGTTATACTTCATAACTTACAAACACGTTAGCATGTATATATTAAGTGTTAGGTAATAAAAATTAAAATACAAAGTAATGACTGAACCAAGATAAGGGAAAAAGTTACCATTTTAGGTAATCTTTTAGTTACTTGTTTAGTTTCTTTTCTCTGACTATATAAAATAGCCACTGTGTCTCTTATCTGGACTCTATTTTTCTTCATAGCACACAGCACCCCTGAAATTATATATGTGTATATACATACATAACATATTCATTGTCTCGTTTAAGTCTCTCCCACTAGAATGTCAACTCCGTGACTGTGGAGTCTCTGACATTCTAGTCCCCCACAGTATCTCCAGGGGCTGGAAGAGTTCCTGGCATAAACAATAAATGTTTCTGGAATAAACGAATAAATGGATGAACGAATGGCCTGGATATATCACACAAGTAAAGCAATAGAGCATAAAAGGTTCGTGCACGGACTCTGGAGTCAGAGACCTCTGGGTTCAAATCCAGGCTCTAATCAGTCTTCCTAGCTGCATGACCTTGAGCGAGTTAGTTTCTTCACTGGGTATCAGTTTCCTCATCTATAAAACAGGATAATGAGGTGGTTGTGATGACTAGAGAAAGAATTTAGCACTTTATCCAGCACCAAATGATTGTTATTATGCAATAACAACATAATTTTCCCACGAAAGATGTCCACATGGCTGTAAGCAATGTGAATTCTTTAGGCAGTTTTTCTATGACCAATTTCTTCCACACCCAATGTTAAAACATGGACCGATTTGGAATCCTGCAGTTATTTCTGCAGTTTGGTCAGACTAAAGAGATGTGCTAGGGAAATCTAGTAACCACCAAACTTCCCGTGAGGACAGCACAATATAATCTTGCATCTGCCCTAGCCACAGCTCCAGAGATCAGCCAGACGAGAAGAATAAAAATAGCACCTGCGTTTATTGAGGGCTTTCTCTCTGCTAAACAATTTAGACACATCACCTCGCTAACTCTTCACAACCAGCTTGAGAAGTCAGTGTGGACAAGAATTCCAGAAAGCAGGCTTACTGTAAACTGTTTTCAACTGGGGTCTGAGCAGGTTCTGGAGTGGAGACCGTATCCAAATACCAGTAATTAGCAATTCTTGAGAGCAGATTTGCACTACCAGCTGTAGTACATCCTTTTAAAACAAAACAAAACCAAAATACAAAAAGCAAAATCTGTCTTTCACATCCTAAATAATGCCTTACTTTAACTAGTAAACTCAGGGTCTTTATTGCTGTGAAACCTATGTAATCCTTTCTAAAAATTATTATAGCAACACCCCTACCTTAAAAGCTCTAAACTCTGCAGTGCTATTGGCTCCCAGCGCTCCCAGCATACTCGCAATAAAGATGAATCTTTCAGTGAACTGACCCACGTTTTCCATCTGGGCTATGGCCAAGGACCCAGGGCATCCCTTCCCAGACAGAACTGCTCCCTTAGAGAGCTCCAGGTCCTTCCCAGAGATCTGCTCCAGCTCTGTTCAGGCTACAGATCTAGAGGACACTCCAGGGCATCCAATAACTTGGGAGAATCCCAGAGTAATAATAATAATGACTCATAACATTAATAGCAACCCTTCATACAAGGGTTTACGGTGTATCAAGCAGCATTTAAGTGTTTTTACATATATTGCTCACTTAATCTGCATATCTATTCCATGGGGTAGGTATAAAGCTTACAATATGACGTAATCCTGTAAGGATACCCCTGAAAGTGAACACATGATACTTATATGCAGACTGACCCTGAAGACCAAAGTGAGACCAGAGCAGAAATCCCAAAGGGTCCCCAGTAGTAAGAGAGTCAGCGACTCCCAATGGCCTGGTCTCTTGACTTCCATCAAGTGGGGCACCTCCCTCTCCAATCCAAACTGTTACTTTTTCAAAATTAACCAAACGGAAATAAATAGGGGTAGGGGGAGTGGAGGGAGCAGAGGAAGGGGTAATTTTTATCACATCCCACACCCTGACTACATCTCATCAAGTCTACTGGCCTGCATGCAATTCCCAGACCTGCCTTATAGCTGGTGACTTTTAAATCATCCAGGGCACCTTATCCCCCTTTTTGGCTTTCAACACAGCCAAAACTTCCTCTTGGAATTTCTTCCCAACTCACATGTCTCCCTTCATCTCGCTCGAGTCCCTCTATGCTCATAACACTGTGCATGTTTCCTATACCATGTAATTACTGGTTTCATTTTTATTTTATTTTGTCCCTCTCCCCTTTAAACTTTTAGCATCTTGAGACCACGGGTGACATTTGTTTTCCCAGTGTCTGATACAGAGCTGGCTGGGCTGCTGTAGACAAGCAATAAATGTTTACTGACTGAACCAACTAAGGAAACCATTGCTCCTGGTGAACAGCACATCATCTCTCATCATCCACCTACGATGCCCTTGCAGGACCAGCGGGACGGAAGGATTAGCAGGGGAGGCGTCTCCCCACTGGTGGGGCTGCTGCCTCGTTAGTAATGACAAGAGAACCCTGCCTGGGAGCTTTGCTTCCAGCCCTAGAATTTAAACTTGCATCTTTTTCAATGAAACAATAACCATCACTACCACTCTACGACCAAGGCTTGCATTTACTCCTCAGGGCTTCTCACTTCATTAATATCCAAGTTTCTGAATAGCTTTTGAAGTTCAGTGAAAGCCTGCTCACAATGTTTTGAGCAGAGTTTCTGTTCTGAGAGTTACTTTTTCTCTTCAAGGCAAATCACATTTGGTTTTCCTTTATCCTTCTAATAACTGCTGTTTAAAAGGCTGGAGGCATTGAAGGTAAAGAGAGAAAGATACATCTAGAAGTTGTTAATCAATATGGAGTTTCTCCGGCGCCTGTGTGACCTCAGCGTTTTCTACATTTCCACAGGTCTCCTTGGAGATGGTTGCTATGATCACTCAGTGTCTCCTGCTAGAAATCTTCAAAATGTAGATCGCTGCTTTTCTTCTCTCTCGTCTCCTCTTTATTAGCTGTTTTTCTCTCACACGCGGTTTATTTCTCCATGAATGCAATCTGCTCATAATTTTTTATCGCATAATCTTCCATACAAACAGAACACCCCCATTTTTTTGGTTCCTCTGGAAATGCTTTTATTTGGATTACAATATGTGGCAGTCCATTAGGAATACCATTTATATTTTTATGTTCTCTGGTTCCCTGAAAGTAAATTATTCATATGGCAGTCTACCCTGCCTATCTCCTCTTTTTCAAAGATACTGGAAGAAACTGAACATTGATAATAAAAACACTCCACCTGTTGATGCTTCTTATGTTGCTTACTTCACAAGCTTGTGGCTTAGAATATCTCAAGATTAATTTTAAAATGTATGCAACTTTTCTATTTCCCCTTTTGGCTAAAGTTACTGTAAATATGCTTTTATTTGATTCTACATACATTATTCACATTTCAAATAGCTAAATTATTTTATAATGGCTGTTTCTTACAAATATAGGAAAGGAAAAAGAACTTGAAATGCTGAGAAACTAAAACACAATCTAAGTCATGACTGCTCAATAACTGGGGAACGCTAAAATGCAACACCCCAAAACAATCTTAGCACACTCCAGGCAAGGTTAGCAGCTTTGGTGAAATCTAGAATTCAAATGTAAATTACAAAACAGATCTTTCAGGGAGTTCTCAAAGTCCTAATTAGGTAAATCTGCAGAATAGGGAACCCATCTAGAAGAAAAAAATATATACGGTAAATGGATCATAGGGAATGGTTTTTAGACAGAAACTAGTAGGGTTTTCCTTTAGCTACTACATTTATGAAAAGAGGAACAACTCAGAGACAAAGACCAAAATTCAAATCTTCAAAAGAGGGAACGCCTGTGCTGCAGGATCACAATCACGTGAATCAATGGCTACATGATACAAAGGCCTTTTATTAGCACAAGTAATAAATAAAAGAATGCAAATCTCATTTTGTTCATGTGGAAAAAAAAAGTGCTACCTAAATTTAGGCTAATAATTTTTATTTTTAACAATATTAAATTGTACTAGTCGATTTTATACATAAACATCAGAAATTAATTCTTCTGGACCTGTTTTAAACATTTCCTTAACACACAGGGTTAAATCATCAGGAATCTGTGGAGCCTGTGAGTGAATGAATCAAGTGAGGTCACTAACAAAAAGGGAGATAAAAAGCTAGAATTCATTCATTTGTTCATTCCATCAACACCACCCATGGAACACTCGTTTTGTACCAGGCACTATGGTTGGCATTTGGGATGCAAAGTGGTTAGGACCTGGTCTTAATCATCCTCAGGGATTTAGTGGAAAAGACAGAACCATAAACAGACAATTACAGTATGACATTAAGCACAAAGATTGAGGCATAAAACAGAGTGTAATTCAGTCTTCAAAAAGGGACAAGTGTGTGATAGGAGAGTTGCAGTTTCATTGTTCTGGACGCCAAATTCATTACTATTGACACAAAAATACTGTTCCTACAAAGATGAACCTTGTTGTAAGAAAACGACAACCAGTTGTTAAAACTATCGTGGTGAAGGACCAGTCTTTTAAAAATTTGAATCCATCACAGACTGCTGCTTTTGTTAAAAAGAAAAAAAAAAAAACAACTAGAAAAATGAAATAATAATTCTAAATGCTTGCCTTCAATTTTCATCCTTATTTCATGGGGGAACAGGAGCACATTTCAGCCCATGGACAAGCACTGCAATAAAGTACTACAGGTGCTAACATGCAAGTATATAAGCTGCTGTCACACAGGAGGAAGTGACCGGTTTATGGGGAGAGGGACAGAGTTAATCTAAGGAAAAGTTTTATAGAAGATGTGACCCTTGAACTGTGTCTGATAAAAATGGAGTAGAATTTGCCAGTAAAATGCAGTGAGGAGTAGAAAGAATAGCATTCCAGGGAGAAGGAGTAACACACAGAGGCAGGAAAAGCAGGCATTTCTACATGACTGGGTAATGAGGGAGGGGAAAGGCCAGTCACGGAGTCTTACAAGCTGAATACGAGCGTTACAAGCTGAATAGCCCCCCATTTGGTAAAATTTCATAAAGAAGACTGAGGAAAGAATCCAGTTGACTCTCTTACCAGGTATTTAAAATACTGTTACAAAAACAACTCCTCTAGTGGCAGTCACAAGGGAATTCAATCCCTCTGGGTGGGGCTCATTAAATACCACCTTACATTTATATGATTTCCTCTTTCTTTAGAGCCAGCGTAGCAGATGATGAACCCTCGTCATAGCGTCTACAATGCTGGAGAAAAATCCCATCATGCCAGACCTAGAGAGTTTTCAGGTGTGGAGGGGTGGGGTTTATATTCCTCCTACTGTGTTTTTGCTTTATTTTTTGTTTTATTTGCTGTCTCTCCTTGCAGACGGGTAAAGCAGTGGAGCGTGGGCTCTTTTCTAGCGCTTTTACATGCTCCATGACCTTGGACCATGGACTTCCCTTCCAGTTTCCTCAACTCTGAACGAGGGAAGGTGACAGCCCTACGTCACAGGGCTACTGTACTGTGAGGATTAAATGAGTTACTGCAAGTAAAGCCCACTCATATGGGTGCTGACAAATTGTAGGCGATCAATAAGTGCCACTGACTTATTAATATGATTAAAATAAAAGGAAATGGAAATGGACAGATGGATAATATCCCTCTTCTCCCCAACCCCACAGTGTCATTCCTATAAGTATCCAAAAGTAGGACCAAGGAGGCTCCCTTACCCTAACCTGTCCGTCATCCACTATTTCTCCAACCTCACTGCAAACCTAAACATGTATTACAGGTGGAGAAAATAGAGCTAATTACAGGCCTCTGGAGTCAAATGACTAAGGAAAATCAATAGAGAAGAGCTTATTTTCCGTTTCGATCCTACCTTAGTTGTCCCTAAAATTAGAAGCCAGTAGTTTTGGGTTATGGAAAGACACTTCCCTCTGTGAGAGGAAACGGAATGAGACAAGATGGTTTCGGCAGGCTGTATTTAAAACATTTCGCACCTCTCAGAAATGTAAAGTAATCAAGGCAATGCTTAAATATTTTCAAGTCTGAGATGGTCGTGGAGAGTTCAGCGAGTTTGACAACAACTGGGGACTACCGAATGAGCACTGCGGTGCCGCTTCACACGGACTTAGCAAGGGGATGTAGTGATTCTGGGTCAGGAATGTAAGAGTTGATCTTAATTTAACAGCTGTAGAGCCGGCAGCAGCCAAATCTAGTGAAGGCTTTTCAGGGAGATCAGCTCAGGGCACAGCCGTCTAGACAAACCACCACCACGCGGAGCGGCACAGAGCATCCCCAACACCAGCACGAGTTCCAGAGACAGAACCAAGGCTGCCTTAGATGTTGCTGGCACATCAGTAGAAACATGAAGAAATCCAGAGGCCCAAGTGTTCTGAGGGCCACCTCAAGGCTTCTAAGGGCACTTTGCAAAGGCATTTAGTAGGCTTTTGGTATCCTGGATAAAGTTATAAGCTTTTTTCCTCATACTTCAAACTTATTGTCAAGCGTATTGTTTCTGAGACCTGTTCCTTTCTCCTCTGTTCTCCAAACACTTCCACATCTTCACCCTATCATTGTCCTGACCATTGGAAGATCTCTTCAACCCCAGAGGAGGCCCTTTAAGACCAGGACGGGCTAACCTCTCCACTGCTCCCACCTGCCAGAAGGCTGAGCTACAGGAAATTGGTACAAGCACTGTCCCTTAAAAGCAAGCCATTATATTGGTTCTACCGTTACTTGCAGAGAGAATAGAAAAGCACAAGAGAAAATACTATCATGGTCTACAACCACGACCAATAAGCTCTCCACCCCACATTTGCTGTCATTATGTTTTTGTTTTTTTTGTGTGTGTGTGTATGAGGAAGATCAGCCCTGAGCTAACATCCATGCCAATCCTCCTCTTTTTGCTGAGGAAGACTGGCCCTGGGCTAACATCCGTGCCCATCTTCCTCTACTTTATATGGGACGCCGCCACAGCATGGCCTGACAAGCAGTGCGTCGATGCGCAGCCGGGATCCAAACCTGGGTCACCAGCAGCGGAGCGCGCGCACTTAACCACTACACCATGGGGGCCGGCCCCTGTTGTTACGTTTTTAACCTCTTCATTCTGCTTTGCTACCATGTCTTATGGATATTACTACAACAGTACTGTCGGGTTCCCTGTATTTTTTTTCTAACAACGTACCATGACTTCAATGTGTTTCAAAATACCCACTATTACTGTACCTGTAGAGAAAGGAATATAGGCAGTGGCATCTCATCTCATTTTGCAAATTCAAAATGGGGCAGAAGACGGTGGGAAAGGAATTGTGCTGCATTGTGTTACTCTTGAATGCTACATTTATTTAATAGTCAGGTAGAGTTAGAAAGATAGTCAACTAAAGAAAATAAAACAATAGTTTATATAGTGACCTTGAGGTAGGAATGAACCCAGAACACAAGGCACAGATTTAGTTACAATAATTGGGCTGCCAAAGATTGAGGAAAACAATTTCCTACTAATAATATCTGACAATACAAAACACCTGCTAAATAAAGAGCAGTAATCTTGCCAAAATTATAACTCTCAAGTCTTTGAGTTGGATTTTGGATTCAACCTTATTCATGGCATCCAATCATCCAATCAAGCATTTATAAAACATCTATCAATTATTAGCATTACATTTGATTCCCTGTAGAAAATAAAAGATAACAGAAGACGCAAACCATTTCCTACAGAAACTTACACTCTGATGGTTAGTTTTACGTGTCAACTTCGATAGGTTATAGTACCCTATAATTTCACCAAACACTGATCTAGGTGTTGCTGTGAAGGTCTTTCATAGATGTGGTTAACACCTACAATCACTTGACTTTAAGTAAAGGAGATGACCCTCCATAATGTGGGTGGGCCTCAATCACTTGAAAGGCCTTATATGCAAAAACTAAGGTTTCCCAGAGAGAAGAAGGAATTCTGCCTCAAGCCTGCAGCATCAACTCCTGCCTGCATTTCCAGCCCGTTGGCCTGCTCTACAGATTTGGAGTTCACAAAATATATCCTGTTGGTTCTGTTTCTCTGGAGAACCCTGGCTGATACACACTTTTATCAGCAATTATAGGCAAATAGTAAATGAGAAGAACAAATTGGTTCAAAGACACCTTACAAATGCCCATGTCCAAGAGTGCACAGACACTCAGATAATTTTGATATAATAGCATAACTTCTATAGTGGAGCCAAGTACAAAAGACAGTAGGAACACAGGAGGAGTGCCTACGTTTGCCTGGGGCAGTCATGAAGAGTCAAAAATATCTGCAATTTGAAAGAAGGATACATAGGAAATTTGTTACAGGAAAAGGAAAACACACACACAATTGAAAAGAGATGTTTGAATGCAGAGTATACCTGTCCGAGTATAAAGTAACAAGACAGGATGAAGGTCATCGATGGAGCGAGTGATGTGGTAGGAGATCCAGTGGGTTGCAAATGGAGGGCCACGTCTGCATGTGAGAAAGATAACCGTGGGGGACAAGGCTCAAATCAACTTATGCTCTCATAATTTCCATAGCTGTTCAATTTTTGTTGATTTTATAAACACATAAATGAATGCTATTAAATTAATTAAATTAATGCTATTAAATTACTTTAGATTATTATAATAAAGATATGTAGTTAATTAAAAAGAAAAGTAGAACAAGTTCAGCAATGTGGCAGGATACAAGATCAATTTTATTTCTATATGCTAACAATGAACGATCTGAAAACAAAATTAAGAAAATAATCCCATTTACAAAACCGTTGCTCTCAGACACCAAGATTTTTTTCAGTGACATAGTGTTCACTATGCATTTAAGCAAACCATATAAATAAAGAGATATAAATATTGTTACATCTTATACTTTAAAAGGAGGGTAAGCCCAGTCACTAGGATACTGCTCATAAATCTTACAGACCAAAATAATGTTTCTTAAATTTGACCCTTTTAATACTAAAGAGTCCTAGAAAATAATAAAAACCTCAAATTGAGAAATCCTGTGTCATACATAATTTTAGCTTTGTGATGGTTATTGGTACCAATTTGATTGTAAACACAAAAGTAAACGTGACTGGAAACAATCCAATGCCCATCAAAGAGTGACTGGATAGACAAAAGCTCCATACAGTGGAATGCTACTCGGCCCTGAAAAGGAATGAACTACTGACACATGCCACAAGGTGATGAACTTCAAAAACATTATGCTAAGTGAAGGAAGCCAGATACAAAATACTACATATTGTTTGATTCCATTTGTTTGAAATGTCTAGAAAAGGCAAATTTAGAGAGACAGACAACAGATCAGTGGTTGGCTGGGGGTGGGATCAGGGATTAACTGCACAAAAATATGAGGGACAGCTTTTGGGGGTAATGGAAATGTTTTAAACTTAGGCTGCAGTGATGGCTGCACAACTCTATAAATTTACTAAAATCATTGAAACATACACTCGGGTGAGTTTTATTGTATATAAATAAAGCTGTTAAAAAAAAGTAAATGTGTGAGGTAACAATCTGTCAGGAGGTCATCATCATATAATTCAAAATGTGCCTTTTTAAGATCATGGAGAAGACTTTTAAAGTATTTAAATTAAAATTTCCATAGAATTCAGGGACCTCTGACTCTACATAGTTATTGAGAAAAACTACCCCAAGGCTATAAGGTAGTCTTGGCACAGTTTACCAGGGACCTAAATATTTTTATCCTTTTTACATGTATACAAAAAGACAAACAAAAAATCAGAAATGTCTCATACTCATTTTGATGACAATCTTTCTAGAATGCCTTATACAAAGTCCTATGTTTTTTCTGTTATATTTTCATTTATTCTTATGCATCTATTATAAAAAATACTGCAAAAATACATGTTATTAAAAGTAACCTATAGTTCTACACTTTTTTTTCAGCTGCATGAACTCTTCCCTCTCCCTTCTAGTAAAAACTCTGGACCCCTCTCTAGGTTATAATATTAATCCATTGCCTGTTATAAATAGTAAAACTAGTTTTCCCAGTTTGTGGTTCTCCTTCTTGTTTCATTTTGCTTTTTCTTTTCTGCATGTAGAGGTTATTAATTTTAACATAGCTCAATCGGTCAGTCTTCCCAGTTGTTTATCCTATAGCTTCAAGGCTGCGAGTTACCATTCCTCCTCTGAGTGATTCCAGCCTTTTAAAACAATGCCGGGAGCAACTCTCGATGACTCAGGCTCATCTCCATAAACACTAAGGACTGCGTTTACTGTGTGTGCTCCAACACAGCACACGGGCTTAGTGAGGTATGTGGGAGTGCCTGTCCCTCCATTAGATGGCCCCGGGCTGCTGTGGCTTAAGTCCTTCCTGTGTTGTCATCCTGTCTGCTGGGATTTCTCACTTCCATCCGAGGGTCTGCTCACAGCAAGCACCCTTTTCCTCGCCCCATGCACTGACCTCACTGTTCTTTGAATTAGGAAGCAGACGTATTAACCTCGCTAGTTTAGAGCTGCGTATAAATCAAAGCAGGGGTGTGAGGTTTGAGTAGAGGTTTTAGGCTCCCCAGTATGTAAACGGCAGGACCTTTGGTGCATGCACTTGGCGTCTTCAAAAAACGCTGGTGCTTTTACCAAGACAGTAGGACCGCCCAGTATTACTGTGCTGGGGCTCCTCTCTGCCCAGCTCTCATCAGCTCAAGTCTTAAGGAACTCAAAGAGAATGACAGCTTAACCTGGCCACATGTGGCTACTATCCCCTCCTCTACCCAGACTTCAACAAATGATCATAACATTTTGTTTTATAATTGAACATAGCACGCTTGAGAATTGTTTTTGACAACGCTTTAGTAAGACAGTAACGATATCAGAATTGTCACTTAAGGTCAAACCCACAACCATGGCCAAAAGCAGGGGTCTCAGATACCTCTTGCTTAGGAACTGTCACTATTTCCTAATGTTTATAATCTAATTAATTATATTTAAAATACACAATGCTACATACATTTCCCTGGAAGGATGTAAAAGAAATTGGTGCTACTGCTTGCTTTGGGGGGAGGGTAGCAGGCAGCGGGAGTGAAAGGGAAACTTTTCACCCTACACCTTGATGCCTTTTGGATTTTGAACACATGACTGTACTACTTTGTCGAAAATAAGTAAAGTCTTTTTAAAATTGCATAATATAAGTGAAACTCACCAGGGCATATTCGAAGCCAAAGGAATAGGGAAGTGCCATGCACACCTACTCTGGGCTAGGAAGAACAAAAACCTACTTCTTCAATCTTTTTGCTTTCTATCCTTAACAGCTAGCTTCTGTCTCTAAGACGCTGCTTCAGTTCCTGCCATCACATACCAACCAACAGAAAGGGGAGAGAGAGGAGAGCACAACCCTTCTAAGGACACAACACAGAAGTTGCACAAATCACTTGTTCACATGATAGTGGTCAGACACATATGTAACTGGAAGGGGACATGTGAAATAGTCTTTAGAAGGCATGTGTCCAGCTAAAACTTGGTGAGTTGCACTACTAAAGGAGAAAGGAGCATAAATGTTGGTGCACAAATAATTGTGGAAATTTCAGCTTGCAGAAATGATTAACACAAAATTCAGGATAGGCGTTATCTCTGGTGGGACGGAAATGAACGCATTCCAAGGGCTGTGGGAGTATTAATAACATTTATTCCTTAAGCCTGGTGATTACAACATGCGGTTTAATTTTTCATTGTTATTCCTTTAAATGTATGTATGTAGTATACGTATATTATTCATTATGTATATTTCACAGTTTAAAAAACAGCAGAGTTGCTGAAGCTGGGTATGAGTGCAAGGAGATTTATTATACTATTGTCTCCACTTTTAAGTACGTTTGAACAATACTAGAATAAAAAGCTCACACCCACTTTATATACATATACTTTCATCTTAATACTGTCTCAGACACACAATACTTATTAAAAACCTACTTTTAAAAAGTACTGTCCTAAATGTTGTGTTACATCCATACACGTTATATGTATAGGAGAAATAAAGGAATATGCTACCCTTCAATGTTTATAACCTAATTGGGAGGTCAAGACTGAAGTAACACAGTATATGATGGAGGGACCATATGACAAGTAAAGACAGAATCCAGGGAAAAGAGAGATCAGTTTGGTTTAGGAAGAATGATCCCTGGATGCGAGCAAATATTACAAAACTAGTAAGTGGTTCATAAAATAATAATAAACACGCAAACTAACTTTAAGCAATTAGATTTGTGAAAGTCTCTTCATGCGGCTGTCACTTTGTTTCAAAGTTCAGAATCAAGTTAAATGCAATCTAAGGATAGAGAAAAATAAACTGCTGTTCCACTTTCATACATTAAAATCAACTTTGTTACTTTATAACAAAATCTAGGGAATTTTAGGGAAGACTTTTGAGCAGGTGCCCTCAGTCCCTCTGAAGAGGCAGGAATGAATAATGACTATGGGACCTGCATCAGCCTGCTTAGGTCTGGATCTCCAGTCCACCACGCGCAAGCTGTGGGACCGTGGAACAGGTGCTCAACCTCCTTGTGCCTCAGTTTCTTCATCTGTAAAATAAGGATAATAACAGTATCTACTTACTGGAGACACTGTGAGGTTGCTACTGTTGCGGGAACGGTGCCTGGCTAATGGGAAAGAACACATGGCTGCTGCTGCTGTTGTTGCTGTCTGCCTTTTCCATAACTCTATGAAAATGAGCTCATTTATTTCCTCTCCCCTAGAGTTCACCGGAGTCGGGGAGGTTATTTCAGACAAGCTGGAGACCTAAATTTAAGATTGCCTGATTTTCCAAACACCATGAAGGTCAAACAAGGCACCTTTGCAAGCGAAATCCAGTGAGCCACCAATCCCCAATTTAATTTTTATCAAGAACGATGTTAGGGAACTTACTGCATTAAGGTGATGTCAAATTAAATTTTGGCAAGTTACGGGGTTTAAATAATTCTAACTCACAGTCTTAACTTAGAGTTGATTATTCCTCACATGGGTTATATTCCTTGAGGATAACCCAGTTAATTTTTATTCTCAGACTCCTTTTCGCCAGCTCTCAGATGCTCAAGTCCAGCTTTCTTCCTAAAGCAGCTGGGAATCCAAGGCATCGTTAGGAACAGCTCCCAGCAAAGCTCAGGCAATCAAGTTGGGGAGGTGTGCCTAAAAACCCACTGCGCAAACCAAGATGTGATTAAGTGCTAAACTGGGTGATGCCCAGTATGGCAAGTCCAGGATTATGGAGAGCTCAGTGTGGGTAGGAACAACTGAAAGAAACGGCATTGTGCATGGACCAAGTAAGATATTGATGGGCCTTAAAACACAAGTACAATTCAGATAGTCAGAGGGGGAAAGAAGAAGCTGTAGTAAAGGCAGAAAGACAGGGGTGAGACCAGACAGGATAACTCAAGAATAACAATAACAGAATAACAAAAAGAGTAGACATTTTGGAGAAGTGGGGAAAATAAACTTGCATAGCTAAACATGGGGCCAGACTATGAATGACTCATTTTTCCTTTAAGGATTTACCGATTATTGGAATTATTTGTCCTAAGGTTTCTCATCTCTTAGAGTGGAGAAGAACACACCACATTAGGAAGAGTGCTTTGAAGAACAACTATGAGATTTCTCCAAGACAAGGACCTTAACTGCATTCATCTATGAATTCGTAGCACCTAGGACAGTAACTAGCACATTGTAAGCGTCCTAAAAATGCCTAGCAAATCAATGACTGAACAACAGCCATAGAGCAATAGCCCAAACCAGCAGACCATGACTGTTTCTAACAAAAAAATGGGTGCATAAGTCTGATTGAGAGTTCACAATCCATAAACATTATCAAAATAGATGTGTTTCATCATCTCTACCACTCACTCCTATTATCTTTAAGTTTCCTCTTTATTAGTATGCATTTCTTTTTTTTTTTTGCATGACTTCTTTTTCAAGCTTGATAGTTAAAACTCTAAACAGCAACTTCTTCTTTGTAATTTATTTATTTATTTTATAATTTTATTTATTTATTTATTTTCCCCCCAAAGCCCCACTAGATAGTTGTATGTCATAGCTGCACATCCTTCCAGTTGCTGTACATGGGACGCGGCCTCAGCATGGTCGGATAAGAGATGTGTCAGTGCGCGCCCGGGATCCGAACCCGGGCCGCCCGCAGCGGAGCGCGCGCACTTAACCGCTAAGCCACGGGGCCGGCCCTTGTAATTTATTTTTAATTAGAAAAAAAACCAAAGGCAAATGGAGACATGACGTATTGCTTAGTTCATAACTACAGATGCAGAGCTGTTCTCATCAGTATCATTTATTTACCAAACGAGGGAGAATGGCCCACTGGAGGTAACGGGAAGCCTGCTGGTGTATCTGGTATATCACCACTATTTACTACATATCTTTTTTCTCAACCTGCCTCCCAACACCCAAAATAAAATAAACAAGCCCTCTTAAGAGCTCTATTGAGATTTTTAAAAAGTCTTTTCACATAACACTCCTTTGGCACTGAGTTCAGTGCTTCACATTTATTAATGAGTTATTTCTAAAGTCTCACATACTGGAACAAAGTTTAAATTTATTATATAAGGAGACACTTCATAGCTACCTATTGAGATTCTTAGGTAGAGAAGAACATACAGAATACAGAGATTAATAAAAATCATGTGTACACACCAATAGAAATACAACTTATAATATTTCTATTATGTAGCAAACCTGGTCCTATTTTTGAGAAAGTAAACTTCATTCTTGAGGAAATTTTAAGGTATAGCATATACTTTAGTAATTTTAATGTAATCTGTAACAGCTAGTTCTAAATAAGTTGGCAAAAATAATAGGAAACTTAACCAGCGACATCTGGTCAATGGGGAAAGAAATTAAATACATATATCAAGACTCTTCCAACTAAACTGATTCAATTTCAAACCAAAGAGTCAAGTAGAGGAGGTTTCCTTAGCCAAAAGGTATATCGAATTCAAACGTACTTACATTTTCCTCCTTTAAAAAAAAAAACATTTAAACAATATCTAACAATGGTAAATATGAAGAGTCCAAAAAGATTAACTAAAATAATATCAATATACATTTATTAGCTCATAACTGTTGCTTTGAGTCTTGATTTTTACTATTATTTCAAATGATTCTGATTGATGATTTTTGGTGTCTACTTCAGTTCTATAATATTTATGTAATGCAAATCTTTTAGAAGTCTTAGCAACACATCCAGTTTAAAACTTGGCATGATTTAAATTTTAATTTGAGGGAATTTCCTATATTGGAACAGAGACTCAAGCGCCGAATGAAGAGTCCATTTTATCTGTCAGAATGACACTTTAAAATTATCAAAAAGGAATACATGAAATGTGTAAGGAAAATGTTCCCATTCAAGATAACATTATGACCGTTTAGAATGAATACAGAATGCATAATTTTCTTATAAATTAGAGATGGGATGTACTGAGCTGATTGTATTGTATTAGATTAGATTCCGTAACTGCGAAACCAAGCTCTTAACAGCCATACTGGTCTCCACATTTCTGAATGAATTAAAAGGCTTGCAACAGGCTTCCTTTCCAGCTCAGGAAATCCTGTCGGAGTGCCCCTGCAAGTATGCGTCATGCTCACAGCTTTCATTCTGCAACCCTTTAATGGCCAACACCAGCTGTATTTCACAGGAAGTTCTTCCTTTATCCCCCCAGTAGCTTGGAGCATAAACTTTGGTTGGAAACCAGGTCAGCATAAATTGAGCTCTGCTTTCTTATCACAGTGAAGCAGCGTGCGGGGTGAGACACCACCACCCCGCGTACCCAAACCTTTCCTTTTCTCAGTGTTTGAAATATATTCAGCCTCAGGGGAGTGGACCTTCTGTGCCTTCTTGTTCTCTGATTTCTCTATTAATATCTAGAAATACCCTTGAAAAACATCAAGGAAAAAAATCTACTTCCCTCCCCCAAATCCAAATGCTAACCAAAATGAAATCCCCAGAAAGATGTATATTAGTTAACTGTGTTCCCAAATTGAATTTGAGGCTTAGAATAAAGACACGTGAAAATGCAATTAAAATGAAATCTAATGCAGAAACATTTTACTAAGTGGAGAGCACCATAATTTCAATAGGACTGTGGGAAATCATGCTATTTTAAGACACATCTGAAATAGCAGGCAAGGTAAATTGAGGTTGTTACAAAGAAATTCTTGAGAGCATGTTCAAGAGTTACTGCCTAAATAGAAAGTTCACTGAATTCCTTTTAGAGGAATTTTTTTTCACCTCCTCCCATGGACTGCGCACAGATTTCATTGATGAGGGTGAGAATATCCCTTTGTTCCAAATAACCAAGCCATTAAAAAAAGGCAGCAGTAGGAAAGCTGACAGCACAGTTGGCATGTCTGAACATTATTCTCCTAAGTATTTGCTCTAGGAGCCTGGGTTCTTAGACTATTTTCTCCCCTATATCTGGCTGCACAGATTGTTATAGAGCACATTAGCCTAATTCCCAAACAAAAGTAATCTCAATATTTATTCCCATAAAAACCACATCAAAATAGCACACATGTTCTAGTTATAAGCTTTAGGGTGATCTGATCTTTTATTTAAGAACAGAAGATCTGACCCTATCAAAATGGATAATTCAAGGATGCTATTACATTACAAAAGAGTTAGTAATTTAAGATTATGATTTTTTCCTCAGTATTAACTAAGATTCAATGTACATCTATTATAAAAAGAGAGGTTCATCAGACCAGTCCACTCTTCGCAGCATTCTCCAGAATACTGTGCCCACACTGTGTGGTAACACGCAGAGGTTCATACGTGTTCTTTGGGAACAGGGTTCTCTGATCAAGCAAGTTTGAGGAATCAAATCTAGTGTGATGTATTCTCTAAACATATTTGGTCACACAACCAAGGTTCCCCAAAGTTATGTGACTACAGAACCTTCTTTTCAACTAATTCCAAATTAATAACTCACAGACTTAGCATTCTGGGGAGGATACTGGGAAACGTTGCTTTTAAAAAAAGATCATAGGGGGCCGGCCGGGTGGCGCAAGCGGTTAAGCGCGCGCGCTCTGCTGCGGCGGCCCGGGGTTCGCCGGTTCGGATCCCAGGCGTGCACCAATGCACTGCTTGGCAAGCCATGCTGTGGTGGCGTCCCATATAAAGTGAAGGAAGATGGGCACGGATGTTAGCCCAGGGCCAGTCTTCCTCAGCAAAAAAAGAGGAGGATTGGCAGATGTTAGCGCAGGGCTGATCTCCTCACAAAAAAAATAATAAAAAATAAAAAAGATCATAAAATAGTGGCCCACAGGTCAGTTCCTACCCATGGACATATTCTATCTAGTATGTAGAGAGTTTTAAATAAAACTTAAGCCAATACTTGAGATTTGGAGGTTTTACATAAACAACTAGATTTACTAATTCTCCACTCCCGCATGGTAAAAACCAGCTGAAGTTCAGCAGCAGATTGAGACTTAGACAGGGTACACACATGTTCTCCAGTTTGACGCTCTCCTTTTCATTCTCTGCAGTCTTTTACCCACAGTCTGCTTTACACATGATTATCACCTCCCCGCTTCTCCTAGGCTTTTACTTGCCTTCGAGACTCTGTGCAGAGGAAAGAACATGGAGAAAGAACCAGAAGCCTGTTCCCCTGAGTTGATCAACTATAGGTATAGTGACAAAGCCCATCTCTTGTAAACCTCAAAACTTTTGATGTCACACCTTCTCTCCTTCGGCACTCAAGATCTGCACCTAGACTTTGTACTCCTACCAGATAATTCAACTAGAATGTTTGCAACGTGTTTTCTGCAGTAGATTCTCAATAGGTCATCATCCTATTATTAACAACCACAACAATTTATTGAGCACTTACTAAGGTCTAGGACTAGGCTAAGTACGTGGGTACTCCATTATTTAACCCCCACAGCAACTCTATGGCATATGTCCTTTTATTATGCCCCCATTTACTGATGAGAAAACAAGGTTACACAATGACTTGCCAAGGTCACACTGAGTATGTGGCAGAGCTGGCAGAGCAGGCCAACTGTGTCCAGACCTCACGGTCTTAAAGCATAACACTACAGAGCCTTATTAAAAACTGGACGAAGGAAGAACAGACCTGAGAAAGAAGTCTGGCAGAAGGCAACGTCTTATCTCATGATATACCAAAGAATAAAGGCACACAGCCACCTGCTGTTGCAGGGTCAGAACTCACCCACCGAGCAGATGAATCTGAGACCACACATACTCTGAATTCCCCAAGAAGCAAGCCAAGAGGCAAAGATCTTCAAGTGCAAATATTTTCCAGTAGTAACTAAGTCAACAACCCCAACTTCTACCTTTATGTGAGCATGTTGGGTATAACACGAAGCATTTCACAGACATTGCAGGATATGGAGCCTCATTTTACACATAAACGAAACCCGAGCTCTGTCTAGGGTGAACGACCTGTCTGACAGGGTGAATGTGGAGTTCAAATGCAGGTCTTTGGATTGCAGACCTAGACTCATCATAAAGGACTCTGGCACAGAAAGGGATAGAACAGCGCTGTCCAGTAGACCTTTCTACAACGATAGGAATGTTCCATATCTGTGCCATCCAATACACATCCAAATGTGATTGCGTGACTGAGGAACTGAATTTTTAAGTATACTTATTTTAAAATAATTTTTGTTTCAATTTAAATAGTCAACTATCTATCTAGAGATAGCATCAGATCCCACAGATTATAGGCTCAGTCGTACAAGACTGCCTCCACTTCAGATGCCAACTGCAAATCCAGGTTGTCACCCGGGCTTCTGACCAACCGGCTGTAAATCTGAGGTTCCCATGACCCCAACCCCTATGACATTTAACTTTAAATAGTGACCAGTTGTTACTCGTCATATTGTGATTTATAATAAGAAATATATATTTTGGTCTTTGCCCATGGTTCCTGGCACATGCTCCTAAAACCCCTGGAATTTTCTAAGTGATAAGAGCAATAAAGGTGGAAGGAGTGTCTCTTGCTCATCACAAGCCCCTTTCAACCACACCTGACTGTATGCCAATGAGGTGACTTTTGGAAACCCCCTAAGGATGGGGTTCTGGTTACCAGAGGAACCAACCCTAGGATAAGAGGGTTGGAACTTTCAACCCCACCCCCCACCTGGTCCAGGGAGGGGAGAGGGGCTGGAGGTTGAATTAATCACCACTGACCAATGATTTAATCAATCATGACTATGTAATGAAGCCTCCATAAAAACCAAAAGGAAGGGATTCGGAGCTTCCAGGTTGGTGAACGCATGGAGGTGCTGTGAGAGTGACGTACCTGGAGAGTGTATGGAAGCTCCATGCCTCTTCCCCATACTTTGCCCTATGCGTTTCTTCTATCTGGCTGTTCCTGAGTTGTATCCTTTTATAATAAACCTGTGACCTAGGAAGTACTCTGTTTTCTTTAGTTCTGTAAGCCATTCTAGCAAATGATTGAACCTGAGGACAGGGTTCAATGGAACCTCCAACTTACAAGCGGTTGATCAGAAGCCCAGGACTTGGAATCGGCATCTGAAGTAGGGGCAGTCTTGTAGGACTGAGCCCTTAGCCTGTGGGATCTGACGCTATCTCCAGATTAATTAATTAAATTATTAATTAAATCATAGAACACCTAGCTAGTGCCTAAGAATTGTACGGTGTGGGAAAAATCTCCACACATTTGGTGACCAGAAGAATTGAGAGTTGAGTGCAGAGTAGAGGAGAAAAAAAGAATTTCCCCTTTTACTACTGTACTGGAGGGCACAGGGCTAAAAGTTCCATAAACCTTTTCAACCACACCTACTGTGTGTGTACCAAGAAATATATTTTCTCTGGAGGCTTGATAACTCCCATATGGGACAAGTGAATGATCAGAAGGAGCCAAAGAAAGGCTCTAGTCTCGGTTTGAACACTAATGTTTATATTAAGCAAGAAGCCATATCTTAAAAGGCAACAGAGAATGGGGCCGGCCCCGTGGCTTAGCGGTTGGGTGCGCACGCTCCGCTACTGGTGGCCCGGGTTTGGATCCCGGGCACTCACCGACACACCGCTTCTCTGCCATGCTGGGGCCGCATCCCACATACAGCAACCAGAAGGATGTGCAACTATGACATACAACTATCTACTGGGGCTTTGGGGGGAAAAAAAAAAGGAGAAGGATTGGCAATAGATGTTAGCTCAGAGCCAGTTTTCCTCAGCACAAAGAGGAGGATTAGCATGGATGTTAGCTCAGGGCTGATCTTCCTCACACACACACACAAAAAAAAGCAACAGAGTGCCTTGAACACAGTAAGTGCTCAATAAATGTTTTTTTCAGTAAACAAATGAAGGCTTTTGTTTCCTAATGCACAAGAGAACTCTATAATCATGGCAGATGTAACTACAGTAACAAAGTTCTAATGAATTTTACAATGCAGTGAAATGCTCAGAACTAATAAAAGTAAAATGTAGCAGACTTACTTATGTGGGTATTTGTCCAAGGCCACTTATCGAGGGACTTTAGTCAAGTCACTTGGCTTCTCCAGTTTCAGTCTTCTCTGTGGAATGAGGGGGTTGGCCCCTTGATTGCCAGTCATCTTCAGCTGTCAAATTCCAGCTGTCAGGTATGTCATGAGCATTCAGTAAACCTTTTCTGTTTAATAACTGTAGCTGAGTGCAGCTTAAAATGATAAAATCAGATCTAGAACCTTATTCCCTTCACTGAAACCCTCTGCCACCTTGCAGTTATTAATACAGAAAGTACATCATTAGGTCTCTTCTTAGCTAGTGATGGCCCCCTGCCGCCTATCACACAATGACTAGTAAGCCCTACATTTGCAGAGCCTGGTTTGCATATAAAAATGGACCCAGTGCTGTTCTCAGAACTTCAATTTCCTTATTCATTCACTTCAGCTTGAAATAAAAGCCTCCTCCATTTAAGCCTAGAAATGACACCCTGTTTTTAGCTGACATATACAACATTCATTTCCCAATAAACTAAACGCCTGATTGGGGAGCGGGCAGGGAGAGCCGCATAATCGCCGTCAAAATAACCACAGCAGTGAAAGCCTGGATTCACTTAGCAAGAGCTTGGGTGTGAGGACTGAGTTCTGAGGATCCTAATTCTGTACTTGGGGTTACTGTTTTGCTCTCCTTCTAAATGCCTACAGAACTGAGCAGCCCAGCTCCATCTCAGATGGCACGCAATCAAGGAAAATAATGGGCCAGAGCAAACAGCTTCAAAGGCTCGGCACCACTTAGGTTAATAATATATAATTGCTACAATTTCTCTTAGTACAGTACTTTTAATTAAATGCGCTAAAGGCTCTACCTACCAACTTATTTTCAAACCACAAGCAGCCATTTTGCACCCTGCAATGAGGCATCTAGACTGTGCCTTTTTCCAAAAAGTATGCGTCTCCTCAATAACATTTCCTGTAACAAGGGCTTAGAGTAGAGACGTGGCCTCTTTCTCAGCCCACCTGCAGAGACAGGATTCAAAGACAGAGTAAGCTGCGGCTTTAAGGAACCACACCAAGTGCTGATCATGGTTTTGTAAACGTGGTGCTACAGTATAACCTTCCGTACTCTATCCCCCTGCAATGACAAAAACGAACGGCCACAAGAGGCAAAAGAACGTGGGAAAGAAAAGGGCTGGGGAAACAGCACTTTTATTCTGATTATTAAAATGTTCAAAAACAACATGCAAAAAAGAATCAAAAACATTCCCATTCCTAGCACTAAGAAGTCAAGAGAAAAACATGAGGTCAACCTTTTGATTCAATAACATCATGACTCCAAGGCATTGGTCTAGAACCTATTTCAATAATTTTCATAATGAAACGGGTAACAATGATTCAGTTACATATTTTACAACTCATTATTTTTAGGGAATGTTTTTCACTAGTCCTATTTGAGATTAAACCATAGTATTTAGAAATACGGCAGTAACCACCAGATACATGAAAAATTGAACATTTAAAAATGGTTGACCCTCTAGTTCAAGACTGGAGGTGGGGAGGGGATGGTCGCTTTTCATTATAAGCTTGTTTGTTCTATTTTATTTTTAATCATGTGCGTATATTACTTTGATTAAAAAACCTATTAAGTTACAAGACTGAATTTGAGAAACGAGTCTCTATGGCAGAATTTCTGGAATGATTTTTTTTCCTACAATCTTCATACCTACACCATACTTTTTTTTAGGGGAGGGGCACACGTTTATCTCCTTTGCCAATTTTTTCCCCTGAATATACTAATATGCTTCAAATGTTAACAACCCATCACCAGCTTCAATCAATTCAACACAGCATTCTCTCCACGTCAGCTCTATGTGAGGAGATTTACCAGGTGCTAGGGAGTCGAGGATCGTCAGAACGTGAGCAATCCCACCAGCTGTAGGCCAACAGGCGCTGAGTAAGAGAAACACGGGCCAGACCCAGAAGGGGTTCAGAGGAGGGAGTGGTCAGCTTTGATGGGGGTCAAAAGTAACCTCCAGAGAAGTGGAGGAACTGAAGAGCATGTGGTGTGGAGATGATGGGGAAGGGCAGTGGGGAGTTGAGTGACTGGGCAGGTCCATCTCTTACAGATGGGAGTGCTGGGGGCAAGCGAGAACACTGGAAGGACAGGCAGTGACAGCGAGAGAGCAGGTGTTTGTCATCAGAGGAGTTTCCTCTGATAACGACTCTGGTGTGGAGGTGAAGGCCACTGGACTTGGGCAGTGAGGACGTCTACAAGAGAGGTGTCCAAGCCTCGTGAGTGTGGAGGAGTGATCCAGAACCAAGTGCACGAGAGTGGCAAGGACAAGAGAGTGTGGGGTCTGGCAGGAGGCCTGACCCCGAGGACGGGGGAGGGCTTTCGTACAAGGAATGAAAGCAGGTGTCTGGAGTCGGCAACGTGGAGCTGAGCGGGGCCTTCCCTACGTCCCAGCCTGGGGCAGTGGAGAGGATCCTCTAGAGAAGGCCCTAGAGGATGTGCTATCTTTGGGGACAAAACAAGTAGGTGGAGACAGAAAGTTCTGGAGGAAGAGGGTCAAAAGGCTGGGGCATTTACTTACAAAGGAACCCGTTTCCCACAGGGCCCAGGAGAAGAGGACGGGAAAGGCAGAGAGCAGAGAGGACGGCATCCTGCCTTCGGGCTGAGGATGAAACTGAGCAGCACGTGGACCTGCTGCGACCCAGGGGAAGAGCTTCTGTCCTGCAGGGATGGGGCTGGGGCAGGCGTGTCCTGCAGGAACTCAGGTGGTGTTCCTGAGGCCGCATCCTAGAAGCACGGTAGAGGTGGGAAGTGAGTGAGCGGGTGGCGGGGGCAGAGGCCACACTCCCAGCTTAACCGTATACTGCTCACACCACATTCCTCTCAACAGTTCCAATTTCAAAGGTCAGTCCCTTTTCTAGCTTCCCACAATCAAAAACTACAACCTTTTGCATTAACATGGACTCTTTTTTCTACTGTGCAACCAAAACCCAAACTTTTGCTAGTGGCCACTGCAGCTGGTGGCATGAAGGAGGGGAAAATGCACACACACCTCAGAAACATCCACTCACCTGCATCCTCCCGACAGCTTTCTCTCCCCTGCCCTTTGGCCTCTCTTTGTCAACATTTGTTTCTAAAGCATAAGCAGGGCTGTTAAAGACAAACCATTCTAACTGCTTTCTTGTCAAACCAGCACTGGCTTCACGGGGTTGGGTAGGAGAGGGGTGAGCTACATGAACACTGTCATTCATCCCCTCCTCTGGGGTGGGCATCAGAGCCTGAGTGCTCCAGACGTACCTGAGAAGTCGAGAGACGTAATAAATGTGAACCTGCGGCCATTTTTTTTTATTGCGGTCACATTGGTTTATAACATTGTATAAGTTTCAGGCATACATCATTATACTTCTGTTTCTGCATGGATTACGTCATGTTCACCAGCCAAATACTAATTACAACCCATCACCACACACATGTGCCTAATCATCTCTTTCACCCTCCTCCCTCCCTCCTTCCCCTCTGGTAACCACCAATCCAATCTCTGTCTCTATGTGTTTGTTTGTTGTTGTTTTTATCTTCTACTTATGAGTGAGACCATATGGTATTTGACCTTCTCCCTGTGACTTATTTCACTTAGCATAATACCCTCAATGTCCATCCATGTTGTCACAAATGGCTGGATTTCATCGTTTCTTATGGCTGAGTAGTATTCCATTGTGTACATATACCTCATCGTCTTCATCTATTCATCCCTTGATGGCACTTAGGTTGCTTCCAAGTCTTGGCTATTGTGAATAACGCTGCCATGAACACAGGGGTGCACGTGTATTTAAGCATTGGTGTTTTCATGTTCTTTGGATAAATACCCAGCAGTGAAATAGCTGGATCATATGGTAATACTATCCTTAATTTTTTGAGGAATCTCTATACTGTTTTCCATAGTGGCTGCACCAGTTTGCACTCCCACCAGCAATGTATGAGAGTTCCCTTCTCTCCACATCCTCTCCAACACTTGTTGTTTCCTGTCTTGTTAATTATAGCCATTCTGACGGGCGTGAGGTGATATCTCATTGTAGTTTTGATTTGCATTTCCCTGACAGTTAATGATGTTGAACATCTTTTCACGTGCCTGTTGGCCATCTGTATATCTTCTTTGGAGAAATGTCTGTTCAGGTCTTTTGCCCACTTTTTAATTGGGTTGTTAGTTTTTCTATTGTTGAGCTGTATGAGTTCTTTATATGTATTAACCCCTTATCAGATGTATGGTTTGCAAATATCTTCTCCCAGTTGTTAGGTTATCTTTTCGTTTTATTGATGGTTTCCTTTGCTGTGCAGAAGCTTTTTAGTTTGATGTAGTCCCATTTGTTTATTTTTTCTATTGTTTCTCTTGCCTAGTCAGACACGGTGCCTGAAAATATGTTGCTAAGACTGATGTCGAAGAACATACTTCCTATGTTTTCTTCTAGAAGTTTCATGGTTTCAGGTCTTACATTCAAGTCTTTAATCCAATTTCAGTTAATTTTTGTGTATGGTGTAAGATAATGGTCTACTTTCATTTTTTTGCATGTGGCTGTCCAGTGTTCCCAACACCATTTGTTGAAGAGACTTTCCTTTCTCCATTGTATGTTCTTGGCTCCTTTGTCGAAAATTAGCTGTCCATAGATGTGAGGGTTTATTTCTGGGCTCTTGACTCTATTCCATTGGTCTGTGTCTGTTTTTGGGCCAGTACCATGCTGTTTTGGTTCCTATAGCTTTGAACCTGCAGCCATTTGTAGAAGAGATGGAAGGAAGGGAAGCTACAGGCCAGTTAGGAAGAACTACCATATCATGGAAAAACCAAATATAGCAAATGAATGATTTGCTCATGGTAAATACGCGATAACCATCAGAAATTCTTGTACTTTTTACGTCAGCCACCTTCCCTAAAAAGTCTACAGTATTTACCATATTTGTTCATTTAACAAATATGTATTCTGTGCCTACTATGTGCCAGGCACAAGTCAGATGCTGGACAGAGACACAACCATTTGGTATGACACTGACATGACGCACTAGGTTTCAGGTTCTTTACAGGGAAAGGTCAGTCTGTTAGCCATGCTCTCCCCCACCCACCACTCACTCCCAAATAACAAAGACCTGAAAAAAAAAAAAGCTCTCTGAGGCTCTTGCTATTCTCTTTATAGCATAAGATCTATTGCACTGCATTCCATTGTTTCCGCAGAGCAAATCTCTCAAAGTTGTATGGCATTACATTTTTTAACAGTAGCAGCAGCTGCCGCTGTGTCTCATTACTTGACTGGGCAGTCCACTCAACATCTGCTGCTTTACAACCTACTTGAGTGGAGGGCTGGGGAAGGGACAGGAACCCAGGTCAGAACTGCCACCACCTCCCAGGTCGAATTCTGAAAGGAGTTGAAAACTCTCCTGAAGGAACTGTCGGCTGAGTCAGCAGGGCATTCTGTGTGAATCTTCAGGGATGGGTAATGTGGTTCTGTGCCTCTGTCAACATTCTCTCACTCACTCCTTCCTTCCTTCCGCAGACATGCGCAGAGCACTGAGCACCCACTCTGCCCTTGGCCCTGCCTTGGCCATTGAGGTCACAGGGGTGAGGTTACAGGATGGAAGTCGTTCCCATGCACATAGAGAGGGAAGGGCTTTTGAGGCAGAAGGAACAGCATGAGCAGAGAATGGGGGGAGGCCTCTAGGGCCAGAGAAAGCGAGGTTTAAGAAAAGAAAAGAAGGAGCCATGCGCAGGGTTGAGGTGTGTTTTTCCTGGACCAGTCCTGCACCCCACTGATCCTCTTCACTCAAGGTCCATCCCAGCTGCCAGGTGCAAGCTCGGTCCTGAGCGGAACTGTACCCAGTACTCACCAGGGTTAGTGGTGGCCCAGCTGGCCATGAGGACCCCAGGGGGCTCTGTGGCAGCTTGGGATACTACGAAGGGGCTGTGCCCTGCCGCGAGCTGTGCTTCTGACCAAAATGTGAGATGCTGCACTGCTTTATAGCAGAATTACCTAACAATGTTGGACCATCTCGGCCTCCCTGGACATCAGTGGAAGATAGTGACATGTGCCTGGATAGTTGGTGTGTTGCCAAGTCTCTTAGTTTTAGGCAGAATTTTACAGTCAGTGAAAAAAAAGCCTTTCTCTAAAGAGACACAAGAAACATGCCATTAAGAGCTCAGCACTAGTTCTAGTCAAATGTAGAGCTCTCGTCCATTTTAGTCTGTGGTGGAAGAAGATGAAAGCCCAGAAGTGCCCGAGGCCACGGACACCTTAACCCTGCGATTTGATCCATCTTCTGCTTTATTGCAAACCAACTTAGAAAAGAAAAATCTCCATGTTCAGAACAAGATGAGCGGATGTCTGATCTGCAAGAAAGGGCCAGTCTCTATAAATAGAAAATAAATCCATAAAGACACAAGTGGAAAGAGCTACAATAAACTCGACACTGTTAAGGGCAACAGAAAACCTCAGGATCTCTACACAGAGCTCTAGTCTGTGGAAAGTCAGACTAAGGCCAGAGTGATGTGTGTGAAAGGTTGCAGACATGGCAGCCACCTTGGAGAAGAGAAGACAGGTGATAACTTGGATTCAGGAGGTGGAGACCATGCTAACAACCAGGTAAGAGCAGCTGGGAGGAATCTGACCGATGCTGCAAAGGTAATGTGCATTTCAAAGCCCAGAACAGAGAGCGAAATCAATTCGACACCAACAATTCTGAAGGAGAGGACACAAAGCAGACCTGATGGATCATCATAGTAAAAGTCTTCAGACTGTGTGAGCCTCAACTGAAGGAGCAGTTTGAAATCTTCAGGAGAGGGAAAATGACTTGACTAAACTTTGTCAAGAAGAAACAGAGCTTCAAGGCTACTACCCTATAGACAGATCATGACTTGGAGCAGGAGGAAAGCTCTGGAGCAGAGGCCAAGATGAGCCATGAGGATAGAGATCTGGAAACCCCAAAAAAGCCACTCAAAGACCTTGAAGAAAGGCTGGAAAGAATCATTTCTTCTTCTCAAAGCAGACTCTCTTCCTTAAACTAAAAGCTCATGAGGGGCCAGCCCCGTGGCCTAGTGGTTAAGTTTGGTGTGCTCTGCTTCAGCGGCCCGGGTTCGGATCCCGGGCGTGGACCTACACCCCTCATCTGCAGCCATGCTGTGGCACCAACCCACATACAAAATGGAGGAGGACTGGCAACAGACGTTTGCTCAGGGCCACTCTCCCTCAGCAAAAAAATACCCAAAGAGCTCACGATCCCTGGGTGAGGGCCTGAGAGGCTGAATGAAACCTTCTCAGCTCAACACAGGAGGCTGCAGACCTGAGACGACGCAACAGCAACTAAACTCGAGCTTCTGAAGCGGGTCCTCAGGCATCTGATGAGCCAGGTGGCACACCTGCTCCCATCCCTGGGCATTCATTGGCTGCTATTTCCTTTGAGACAGGAGGGTCTCACACCCTTCCCCTCAGATTCCCTCCTTGGCCGCTAAGCCTTTTTCTTCCTCCTCCATTGCTAAATCTCATCTCTCCAGTGGATCCAAATGGGGCGTTTATGGCAACAGGATTTCCTCTTCCTCTCCCTCCTCCAGGAAGCATGGATAACCCCCATCCACAACCCCCCACCAGCCTGCTTTCCATCAAGGGGCTCCTGTCCTTCTCCTCCCTCGTGGGCTGGGTTTGGCCCTGGATACCCCTATGCAGAAAACAGAAGTGAGCTACCTTCTAGGGATCACTGCCCCTCCACAGGACCCCACTGGTCAAAACTCTGACACACAGAGAGGGCTTAAGGCATTCTGCATTTTACTTTTCCTTGTGAAGTATTTGAATTATTTATACTTAGTTAAACAACAACAACAAACCTCTTTTACATAAGTGTTTTTACTTTTGCTCAAATTGTAACTTGATATTAGTTTTAGAAAAAAGGGATAGTTTAAATTATTGTCATTATATCATATATTCTAGAAAATATAAGCAGCAAATTTGAATCTGATAAGCCAGACTACTATTCCCTCAACAATATATTCTCCACAAGCAGTTCAGCTACCACAGACGTTTGAGGTAGCAAAATGCTTTTCTTCTTGCCAATGGCTCTACATAGCACAGTAGTAGGAAAAAGATGCAAGTTCCCTTTGGGCTTCTGTAAACTTTAGTTGACTTAAAAAATCTACTCCAATAATGTGGGGATCAAAAGTAACAGTGATCTACAACTATTACTATTTTTACTATTTTGCAAAAATCTCAGTGACTAATGCTCTCCATATTCTTACTGTATGCATTCAAAAGAATTTCCCTTTACAGGAAATATCAAAATAGATGTATATCTTGTCGAATGATGAGCAAGTCCTGGGTAGGGCTGTCAGCATTGAAGACATATTCTGGCACTAGAGGCATTTTCACATGTTCAACAATTTCGTATATGCAAAATGTCATCTACTTTTAGAATAGTTTTTAAAAAAAAAACTTGACGAAGATGTTTGGTCATAAGAACAAGAGCATTTGCAATGGGATATATGTCAGAGTCTACTATATGGAACACTTCAAAAAAAATGGTTTCCTTTTAACTTTGGGTTAAAAGACTTACCTTGGTAGTTTACCTTTGCTACAATAAAATTGTATTCTGTTTCAAGAGGAGCTTTGGAAATAGCCTGAGATGGACAAAGGGCACACCCCTCTGTCACCAAGAAACAGTCCTACAGTTTAATAAACCGATGGGGTTCAATCACACCACCATTTGCCCTTCTGAGTCTTTCATTCTGCTTTGAAAATTTCATGAAAATGAAGACATTCAAGGTAAAATGAGAAAGGTCCCTGTTGGCTTGACCCTAAATGGGAATAGTAATGGCCTCGGCAGGTAGGCCCGCAGGCCCCGCCAGGCAGATGTTGGTTTGGCAGGCTGTCACCTTGACTGTGAAGGGAAACTGCAATTGCATGATGAAGCAGACCTGCACTTTCCCTGAGCTGTAACTGGATATCTCCCCACACGCTTCAGGAACCAGCGATGATCTCTGGGGATCCCCTCAACGGATCACAGAAGAGGCTTCTGCTGTTGACTTCCCACTAGCCTTGAAAAGTTCTTTTATGAAATGCCACGGACTGAGAGTTTCCAGAGAATTGTTCTTGGTCCTGTGTAGCTATCTAATTAACATTTGGGTGTCTAAACGTAACACCAAGAGACTCTGTGTGTTCTTAGCCATCTAGGAAGTTAGTTAATTTACAAACCAGTTGACTTGATTTTAATAAACATTTTTAATAAATTTGCTAGCTATAACAAAAGACTGACTTAGATTCAATATGGTGGTTTTTTTTCGGTGAGGAAGATTGTCCCTGAGCTAACATCTGTCACCAATCTTCCTCTCTTTTTTGCTTGAGGAAGATTGTCCCTGAGCTAACATCTGTGCCAATCTTCTTCTACTTTGTATGTGGGACGTAGCCACAGCATAGCTTGATGAGCAGCGTGTAGGTCCACGCCCAGGATCGGAACCTGGGGCCGCCGAAGTAGAACGTTCGAACTTAACTACTCTGCCACCGGGCCGGCCCCTCAATATGATTTTTTAATGTCTATAATTTTGAGCAATCAGAGTGAATAAGAGATGTTTCGTCTTTTAAAATTTTAAATTATAAAAACCTTAGAGTAACATTATAACATTGGAAAGCAGAGGGGAAAAAAGCCATCCTTAATCCCAACACTATAATATAACTATTACTTATCTATTCATCTTAAAATGCATAATTTACTTAATTATAAATTCATGCTGTATATACAATTCTATATTCAATTTTTCATTTATTTTCTACATTGCTAGTTTTCATAATATTTTCTAATACTGCATTCCACTGAATTAGTAGAACTTTGTTCAATATGTTCTGCTTATTATTTTTGCTAGAGTTTTAGTAATTTATTTTAATAAACTGTAAATCACCTCTTAATGTTAAATGTTTAAAAGTTAAAAATAACTTTTATTTCAAGAAGGATTCCAGAAGAATAAATTATATAAAATAGTTAAGAAGGGCAGAAATATGTTAAATTAGCACTGTACATATAAGTAGTTTTCAAATACAACTGCTTTGGGTGTGCTGAAGGCTGTCATTTCTTTTCAAAACTGTTATGACACCAACAAATAATCTACACTAAGAAGCAATAATAAGTGCTAAAGAGATACTGGCACACTAAGTGCTTTACATGAATGGTCACATTTAATCTTCACAATAATCTACGCCTCCCTACTATTATTACCCCTATTTTACAGATAAGGAAAGTGAGGCTCAAAGAGGTTAAGTAACTTGAATGAGGTCATAGAGCTGGGATGGGAATCCAAACATCCTGATCCAAAGCCAGCATTTACTCAATATGCTATTAACTTGACCGGTCCCCAAACAAAACATAACCATTATTTTAGGCTATCAATTTATTTTTGCTAAGTTCTTTTTCCTTGAAAATACTTATTACCATGCAAATAAAATTCTGATACCCTTTCCTATCCCCATCATCCAGTGATATTATTCTGTATATGTATCATAAAACATCCATAGATGGTTCACTGTAATGCATCAATGATCCATAATATCCCATGCAAGCACTCTGATACATTCCAGCCCAGTCATATGTTCACACACCATTGTGTCTACTCCAGAAAACTACTATCTGTAATCTCAAGAGCTCAATGCCATTGAATTTCAACTAAGGTAATGTGTGGCGCTGACAGTTTCCAGAAAGTCAATGTGACAGTTTTGAAGGTGGTAGCACTGCTGTTGGCTGCTTTCCTACAATGCTATTACACAACTGGCACCAAAAAATGAGGGATGAGAAAAACACTCAACTTCCCAAAATACACAGTACGCGTTCTTTTGGATTATGGGCATTGAAAACGTGTTGACAGCAGTGTGTTGTTCTGGAGTGACCCCATTCTCCTCCCTCGCCCCTCCCAATCTGGTTATATTTTTGAGAAGGATCCTAGCAAAGTGAAGAGCGTGCAGATAAAGGACGTCAGGCTGGTGAGAGGCCTGGACAGCATCATCCACTCATTCATTCACACATTAATACATTCTTAAGGTGCAGCCAGGGTGTGCCAGGAGCACTCATTCAGTCACACACTAATACATTCTTAAGCTGCACCCAGGAGGTGCCAGGAGCCGCAGGGCCAAAAAGACAATAAAATAGTCTCTATTCTTGTAAAGCCCACAGTGTTGTGGAGAGTCAGAGAAAATAATGGCAATAGAATGCAATACATGGTTTAATAGCTGTGATGGGAGGTGCTGTCAGATCACAGAGGATGGAGGGGAAACTGAGGACCTGAGAGTCTACACCCACGCTCTGTGCTGGAGCCACTGGGACCCCCCTGCAGATGGGGATGCTCCATCCAGGGTTATCTCAGTCTGGAGCAAACCATCAAGGCCTATTCCTTTAGGAGAATCTCCACTTACCTTAAGCCAAACCATCTTGCATTGGTGGTGGAGGGGGGTTGGGTTGAACACGGATTTTGGTAGGTAAATACATAACTTTCATTTGCAGCTGGTGACTACTTTTTAAGAAGAAGGGACAACTCGCTGTCTATTTAGGGACTAACTCTATTCAAGAACGACTGATCCGGGTATGTTCAAAGAATTCCCAGGAACTGGCTTCCCCCTAAACCAGTGCTCCCGAAAGTGTGGCCTGGGGACCAGCAGCAGTTGACCAATCATTTACTCCCAGTCCCCAAAGAAATAAGCAGGGAAATGAGAGTAAGCACTTAGAAACTTGATATGTTTGTTGGATCTCGTAAAGAAAAAAAAACTGGGGCTTTGTATGTGTTCTATTTGTCTTTGTTTATTTCATTTTTGTAATAAACTCATTTCATTAAATTTTATAAAAGCATCGGTCCATGACAGATTAGAAAAAGAACAGTCTTTCAGCACGGACAGTTTGAGAGATACAGCTCAAAATAATTTTGAGTGCGCAAGAACACAGAAGTATATTTTCCCCTTAAAAAAGAACAAAGACTGTAAAACTACAGTTTTTTTAAAAAGCTTGTCGCCTTCAGGATAAGATTCTCACCTAAGTTTTTAGGAAGTACCGTTTATTGGTTTACCTTTTGCAGGCACTGAGGCCCATACTTGAAGTGCATGGGCTCTTTCAGTCCTCACAGGAACCATCAAGGTAAGAATCATCACTATGTTACTGATGAGAAACAGAGCCCTGACAGAGCCACAACACAGGCCAATGACTTGCGGCTAGCAGCGGGCAGAGCCACAAGGTGAGCCTATCCAATGGCAAAGCCAGAATCTGATACTGTCTAACTGAGCTCAAAACCTACTCAATTGCAAATAAAAAGCTGTAATGTGTAAACTCTCAGGCAATCAAGGCATTCCCCATTACCCACCCTGTTCCTAGAAATGTGAGAGAACTAACTAGAAAAGTCAATTGTCATACAGCTTCAGCAATCAAAAGTTGACAGCTTATCCTTTTAGGATAAAATATATATATATTTATAAAAGAATGGAAAATTATAATGTTGGTTCAGATTTGGATAAACTAAATAATGAACAACTACATGTTTGAAGGCAAGAATTGATCTCTGATTTTAAAAAGGAAATACCCATCTCAATCATCTGCAGTGGTTGCACACTACAGTCCACGGGCCAGAGAGCTAGCTCACTGCCTGTTTTTATAAATACAGCTTTGCTGGAACACAGCCATGCCCATTAATTTACATATTGTCTACAGCTGGTCTTGGCAGAAATGGTAGAGTAGTTGTGACAGAGATCATAAGACCTCTAAAGCCTAAAATGTTTCCTTCCTGGCTTTTTACAGAAAAATTTTGTCAACTCCTCCTCTATACCAATAAGGCAGGCAACAGCACAGATCATGAATCAATAAAGTAAGCCCCCATCTCATTTTAGGCATTAGGATCGAGCATCTGATTTATCAAAACTTCTCTAACATTGTTATTAGACAAAGAGAGTTGACTTGCATTCTGGGTTTTTCCTTTGCCAAATTTTTGAAGGAGACTGTACCAACTAGTCAATTCTCCCAAATGTGGATGGTGGAAAGGTGAAGGGTTTTGAGCAACCCCAGCATAAAGGGGCTCTATCATAATTGTGTAACAGCAGTATCAGAACCATCACTAACTCCAGGCATCCATTCCTAGCACTGTCCATATAGTTGTGAGGATCTCAGGTAATCTTCCCAGGGACCCCAGCGAGATTCAGTAACTCTGATTAGAGTGATGGTGACTAACCTAAGTGAGTGCAGGATCTAGAATTTGATCTTAACTCTGACTCCGAAGCTCACTCTCCTAATCACCTCTCTAGTGTCGACAAAGGACAGCAAATTAACCTAATTAAACTAACCTCAAAGTGTAAAGTAATCAGATATACCCAAATTTTATAAAATGAGAATTTGTTAACATTTTAGACAATCAAAATGAAGTAACCAGATAGTTGTAACATTACTATAACCTTTGAAAACAAATGTTTCACCCATCGACAATTTTATTTACTTAAAGGAGTCCATGTTTCTGTTTTAACAAAAGACAGAAAGAAAACATGACTGAGACACATCTTAATTACAGGCTTTTTTTGTTCTAATATGAACAGTATTTTCCTATTAGATTATACTTTCCAGAAGAACAATGCGCATTTAAATCCTTCTAAAGGGAAAAATACCCTTTAGTGGGTTTATGTTTGCAAAGCAGTAGGAAAGCATTGGCAGACACTCAAGCTTTCCCAAGATACATACACACACACCAAAGAAGTACAGATTACCAAACCAGAGAGGCATGTCCATCCATTATTTTCATTTTCAATATTGCTGCTACTTTAGGAGGAGCGGTTCAATTCCAAGGCCTCGTCCATATAAAAAAGGGTTCACTAATAATTTCCAAGCAGATAAGGATGCAGTCAACCAAAATGATATAAACTACAGTGAGAAAATAGTTAAAGGAAATTGTACTTGATACTAAAGAGTTAAAATACTCTAGTTATCTATTTTTGCATAAAAAACAAATTCATTGAATCACATGTTTGTCTTCAAAGTCCATTTTGACATACATTCTGTTTGTCACAGAATTTTAGAAATAGTGTCCCACAGGATACAGACTACTGCTAAATGGTAGAAACATCTTGAATTTTGTAGTATTTAAACATAATTCTTCTCCATCAAAGGGTTGTATGCTTTTTGGAATTTGAGTTCCATAAACACTGTAATTTCACTGTTAAACATATTTACAGGGTCATAAATATTCAAATTATGTAATAAAGACAGTGCAAGCGGCTGATAAAATGTGATTACCATTCATTTACAGGAGCTTAGCAGGCTTTGCCAAATGCTGCGTCCCATGACAGGCTATGAGGTTCTGATCGCATTAAGCTTCCTGATTATTCTTTTCTATCCTATGGTATTTCAACACTATTTCTGAGATTCCAAAAATCATTATCAAGTACATTTCACGGTCTTTTGAAGTTCACAAGGTCGATGGTTCATGAGATTAAACTTTCCCCAAGTACCTGTTTTCTGAGTTCCTATTTCTGAATTTCTGGTATATCCAAAAAACAATAGTTACTTTCTAATTCTGCAATCTTTCCAGTTTAACTCTATAAAACTGAGACCTATCATAAAGGTTCTTCAAACTTTTTATGTTGGTTTCATGTAAATAAAGGCACATTTTTAAAAAAGCACATTACTCTCAACTTCTTCTGGTGCATTTAAGATATAGTCTGTCTCAGAGCGATACAATAAACATGATTATTATGTTTTAAACAATTAACACTGCTGTCAGCACATTAGTTTCATTAAGTGAATTTTATCCTTGGGTTTCATAAACAGCAGCTGGTAATTCTTGCTGAGCATTACTTCCTCATAGCGATCAGTAAGCCTTGGGAAGCGACTATTTACAATTAAGAAATTTTGTATATTACAGAGACCTCTAAACCTGTAATCAACTACAGATTCAAATCCTGTCTTTTTAAAGAATCATGGATCTTTGCATAACCAAATATACTCCTATTGTCCCACCAAAAAACCTTCCAGGCTATTAAAAATGTGCCTATTCTTGCTTAAACTTGTAACCTTAGGATGAGTCTAGAAGGATGTCTGAGGTAGCTTTGTTATAATCTTATTTGAGTTCTTCATGTTCTAAAATTTGAAAACTATAAATTTTGAAAAAATTTTAAAGAAATCTCAGTGCAAATTTATACATAAAATATGCCAATAAACACACTTCTGGTTCAACAACATACTATTTGGCACAGTGCAATTTCCTCATTTACATACATTTCAATGCTCACAAGAACACAAAAATTCTCAGTTGGGAACAGCTAACATTTTAACAGCTTTCTCCCTGGTGACCTTCCTGCTAGGAAACTGAAATAAGAGAAAACATAAAACTCTGATCTTTGAGGATCCAAACAATTATTTATTGAAGACGTACTATATGCCAGGTACCATGCTATGTGCTGGAGGCAGGGTTTATAAGACAGATAATGGAGCACAGTACAGGGAAGACAGATATTAAACAAGTGGTTACACAAATAATTAATTACAATTAGACTGAGGTTAAAAAATATTTTTCTGGGCCGGCCCTGTGGCTTAGCGGTTAAGTGCGCGCACTTCGCTGCTGGCGGCCCGGGGTTCGGATCCCGGGCGTGCACCGACGCACCTCTTCTCCGGCCATGCTGAGGCCGCGTCCCACATACAGCAACTAGAATGATGTGCAACTGTGACATACAACTATCTACTGGGGCTTTGGGGGAAAAATAAATAAATAAAATCTTTAAAAAAAAAAAAAATATTTTTCTTGGGGCCGGCCTAGTGGCATAGTAGTTAAGTTCACGTGCTCTGCTCTGGTGGCCCGGGGTTCATGGGTTTGGACCAGGCACGGACCTACACACTGCTCATCAAGCCATGCTGTGGCGGCATCCCACATATAAAGTGGAGCAAGATTGGCACAGATGTTAGCTCAGCAACAATCTTCCTCAGGCAAAAAAAAGAGGAAGATTGGCAGCAGATGTTAGTTCAGGGCCAATCTTCCTCACCAAAAAAAAAAATTTTTTTTTCTTATTATAAACATAAACATCATAGCAACAGTGAAAGCTCATATGTGAGAGCTCACCATGGGGCCAGGCATCATTCTAGTGATATACATGTACTCATTCATTTAATCATCAATGTAATACATACTTGTTATAGAAAATTTGGAAAATACAGAAACATACAAAGAAGATTTTTAAGTTGCCCATCCCATTTACTCAGAAATAACAATTGTCATATTCTGATGTATATCATATTTTATTCATTGTAGATTTTTCCCTCCCTTAATGGTATGTCTTGAATAGTTTCTCTTGTCTTTAAATACTTTTTGGAGTCATAATTTTAGTGGTTCCATAATATTCCAGCTCTTGTGCATGCCATAACTGATTTGACTACTTCTTGACTCTTGGATATTTATGTGGCTTATTAACTTCATTTATTTTTTTAAGAAAACTATGATGAGCACTCTTATGCATAAATCCTCATCTCTGATTATTTCCTTTGGATCGACTTCTAAAAGTGAGATTACAGGATCCAATTACACTCCAGAAAAAGTCTATCAACTCATGCTCCCTAGTGAGGAATTATCACACCACATCCTTAACTGCATCCAATATTATCCTAAAAAAAAATACATTTTCCAACTGAATAGTAAAATCACGTCTCCTTGTGTGTGGTCAACCGTTCCTCAGCTATGCTGATACGTAACAGATTTTCTTAAAGAAGACAATCTAATAGCATTAAATAGCATTAATACTTAGAAAACCTCAAGTAACAAACATTAGACATATTTCTCTAGAACTTAAGGAAAAGTCAGTTAAACCAGAGTTCCCTAATGTAAATACTTCCTGCCAGAAGTCAAGACAAGTCAAGATTTTTTTCTCGGATCACATTCACGTTGAGGCATCTAAATGCCAAAATGGTAGGAAAAAAGGAAAGACCTGGGATTGAGGATACAGAATAAACTGATTTAGAAATAGTGACTAGGGCCGCCCGGTGGCTTAGCGGTTAAGTGAGCGCGCTCCGCTGCTGGCGGCCTGGGTTTGGATCCTGGGCGCGCACCGACACACCGTTTCTCTGGCCATGCTGAGGCCGCGTGGCACCATTCCCAAATGATTCGTTACAACTTCTGGAAAAAAGTCAAAATCATAACCAGAGCTACCCTCACCCACACCGTGTCTGGCCTTGAATTCTTCTCTGCTCAACATCCCTCAAGAGCCCAGGAAGTTGCTAGAAAATGGATACAACAAATAAGAGACTCCCTGCACAGCTGAACTTACTGGGGAAAAAATTAAAAACAAGAGATGGGGAAAGAGGTCCTCTTTGCAGAAATATGCTATGGGACTAAATTTGAAGAGGAGACACAAAAAGAGCTTTGAAAATAAAAAAGAAAGAAAGAAACACAGAACTGTTCATTGTTGGCCAAAAGTAGACCGCAGAACTGGAATTCTGGACATGAGACATCTCATACGTACCCTGGACTGAGCAAGTTCAGTCAGGGCCGGTCACCACAGTGTTAGGGAACAACTGAGAATATGCATTTCTCCAGAGGAAAAAGTCTAGGGCGGTCCAAAGAACAATTAACATCGATAACAAGGTATTTTCAACATTTCCACTGTCTCCATACGGAGAAAGGCACTCAGTATAATTCCATATATTTGTGAAAAAAAATCATTTCTTTTTCTTAATTTATATATTTTATCTGAAGTGTATATTTCTGAACTAAAAGATACAGCAGTAAACTCCCAAGATGTATTAACAAATATGCATTCACTAAATTTCAACAGATACAGCAGTAAGTAACATTTCATTTGCTCAGGAGAGAGCTATGAAGTCTCTGTAAGTGCCAGGCACCATGCTTTGCGCCAGTCACACAGTGAAAAATTCTTCCTGGATCCCAGTCGCCAGAAAGCCCACAGTTTGGCGGCTAAAAATATACACTTACACTGTAAAAAGCTAGCAGCTGTCAAAGGGCTTTCACATCTGTCAAGATTTAAAGCCCCTGAAAGTGGCAGATTTCTCAGAATGAAAATAAAAATCATATTTTTTCCCTTCAGACAGAACATGAGTAGAATGAAGGGATAAAGAAAGTCCAATGGAACTAACTGATCCTTCCTCTTCAAATACTTAATTCCAAAGACATATATAGGCATTTATCACATGATTCCCTGAAGGAAAAATTCCAAATTAAAAAGAAAACCTAGCCTCATTCCTTCCCATTTAGTACCATATGGCTACAATGCATTCAGGTCAACCTTTTGATGTCATATAAAATTAAATGTTTTTAAAAGAGTCAATGCAGGTTTAACTTTTTTCTCAAAATGGAAATAGCTTAAATTTCTTTCAGATAACACATCTTTTCATGACTTCTGAAATAATAAAATAGACTTATTTTTAAAAATCAAGATAACATTAATGATTATTATGAGACAACTAAAAAGACAAATGACAGGATTAAGTTGCAAAGTAACTTCCATTAGTTCCTCAAAAATTAATAATAGAACTACCACATGATCCATTAATTCCACTTCTGGGTATTTACCCAAAGGAAATGAAATCACTATCTCGAAGAGGTATCTGTGCCCCCATGTTCACTGTGGCGTTATTCACAATAACCAACACACAGAAACAACCTAAGTTCCACTGATGGACAAATGGATAGAGACAATATGACATATATATATATATACACACACACACACACACATGCATACATACATACACTGGAATATTATTCAGCCATAAAAAAGAAGAAAATTCTGCCATTTGTAACAACATAGATGGACTCTGAGGGCATTAAGCTAAATGAAATAAGTCAGAGAAAGACAAATATTGTATGATCTCACTTACATGTAGAATCTTAAAAAAAAAAAGTCAAACTCATAGAAATAAAGAATAGAATGGTGGTTATCAGGAGCTGGGGGATGGAGAAGAGGAGAGATATTTGTCAAAGGGTAAAAGCTTACATTTATAAGATGAATAAGTTCCGGGGATCTAATGTTTAGCAGGGAGACTATAGTTAACAATACTGTATTATATACTTGAAAGTTGCTCAGAGAGTAATGTTAAATGTTTTCACCACTCACAAAAAAATTGTAACTATGTGAGGTGATGGATGCGTGATTGTGGTAATCACTCCACAATATATACGTATATCAAATTGTCAAATTGTACACCTTAAATGTACACAATGTTATATGTCAACTTGTCTCAAGAAAGCTGAAGAAAAAAACAGAAACAGTAAGCTCCATTAGCTGATATACTGGAACTAAACCCCTAATATAAAATTTAACAAAGATAAACATTATGCTGTATATAGATTTTAAAAACCTTGCTTGAAACAGATAGGAAAGGGAAGTAAATTCACATTTGTTGCACACCTAACTCTAAGCCAAGCTCTCATAACAGCTCTACAAGAGTTATTTAATTTAATCTTCCCAACAGTGCTCTGAGACGGAGAGCATTTGCCCTATTTTATAGGCAAGGAACCTGAGGCTCAGAAGGGCAACATAACCCACCCGAGGTCTTGTTACTAGAAAGTGGTGGAAGCAGGACTGAAACGCAGGTCGGAGGGCTCCTAGTACTTCACGGGCTCCTACACAGAACATGCACATCAGGCACGACAAATGTCTATGGAGAAAAGAACTAGGATGCCCTTCCTCGGGCCTATCCATAATCTCAACGGCCTCATTGCTCTAATCAGAACACACACCTGCCCTCTCCACAGAAGCGCTGTGGGCATCAAGGGTGACTGTGCACGCGTGTGTGCTTGGTAAACCGTCAAGCCCTCTGTCCAGTGTCACTCTGTGACTATTTTAAGGGAAGGAAAAGGAGCAAGGTGTAGAAGCTGCAGATGGGGAAGCAAACCGCCCCTTGCAGAAGGAAGAATTCTACCCCTTACATCCGGCCCAACTTCCTTGTGAAGGATGGAGCGGCCTGCCTCTCAAAGAGGTCAAGCCAAAGCCCAGTGACCACTGGTCTGAGATTCTGGATGGGTGGGAAGAAGCCGGATTAGAGGACCTCAACGTCTACTCCTCTTCTAACATTCTCCAATGCCATCAACAGCTGACAACGGAATCTTTCCTATAGAAAAGGAATAACTTTCCCCCTTTAGCACCTTGATCCAGATTATTGGGGATTATTCTGAAACACAAAAGACAAATGGCTCGAAGAAAGAGAAAGAACTTAAAATGCTCAAAGTAAAAGTACACATAGTCATCTTTTCCCCTCACCTGTCCAGTCCTTCCTGCCCCAGTGGCTTACTCACCTCTGGATGGTGAAACATCTCTTGGACACATTTGGATCAGTTGCCCCAAACTTTTTTGATGGTACACCCCATAAAGAAAAAATGAGCATAATCTCAATGTGCTTCCATTTCTATATTTATAAATTAGGTACATGTACTACTGTGCCAATATATTTTGGATATTATATACATAAAAAACACAAGGTTTAAAAGGAGACAAAAAATACATGACATTTTGTTTCAGCACATCACTGTGTATCCTGTTCCTCCCTTTGTAAACCTGATCCTTCACTTCTCTCTCCCACGGCTCATCACGTCCTCGATTCCCCCTCTCCTATCTCCTTCATATCTCTCAACGTTTCCACCCCCAAAGACAAAGTACACAACTGAGGCCTTCAATATGCCACTGTAGAGTACAAGAAGACTTTTAAACTGGCCTTCCTACACTCAGGGTTTTCCTCCCTCGAATCTGATCATATCACCCTCAGCAGTTCCCCACTATCCACAGAGTCTAAACTGCTTGACTGCCATATAAGAACATAAAACATCACAGCCGCCATCTCGCTAACTAGGTCATCTCTGGTAAAAGAAACTTTCCTCAATTTTCTAATCTGGAAAATGGAATTAGCAGTGTCTACCTCTTGTTTCTTGTGAGATTCAAAATAATGCGTGCAAAGTGCAGTTACACTGCCAGGCACATAACATACGCCCACTAGCTATTAGCTATTATCAGCATTACCTTTCTATTCTTATCTTGTTACTCTGCTGAAAGCATTTAAGACATGAAGCTAATGATTCCTAAAAAGGAAAAATACAGTCAGTGGAGGAGACTTTCCTTTACCTGGAATGCCCTTCCTTCCTGGAGAACTCCTACTCATCCATCAAGGCTGGCTCACATGTCTGTCCCATGAGTCTGTATTGTGCTCTCCTAGGCAGAACTAATTTCTTCCTGCACAATGTTCCCATAGATTTAAAACACCTCTGACATACTATATAGCCAATCTTTGTTTACTTTTCCATCTCTAAAGCTAGGACATGAGCCATACAAAGACACGGGCTGTGTTTCATTAGTTATTAATTCAATGAACACTGCCTGAGCAACTACTAAAAGACAAAGCAGGTGCCTTGATAAAAAACATCCACCCTTGGGGAGTCTACGGTTTGATAAAGGAGGTATTCAGTAGCTGTTTGTTGAATGAACGAATGAATGATATTTAATTCCAGCATGACTGTAAAAGAATTTAAACCAGTGACCCCAAATCAAATGTTTCTTTTTTATTTTTTTTTTGATGAGGAAGATCAGCCCTGAGCTAACACCCGATGCCAATCCTCCTCTTTTTTGCCGACAAGATCGTCCCTGGGCTAACATCCGTGCCCATCTTCCTCTACTTTATATGGGACGCCGCCACAGCACGGCTTGACAAGTGGTGCGTCGGTGCGCCCCAGGGATCCGAACCTGCCAACCCTTGGGCGGCCGCACTTGACCGCTACGCCACCAGGCCGGCCCCCAAATGTTTCTTAACAATATAATGGAGTCACATTATAAGCACTCTAAGCATTATAAGTTTAATTTACTGGACTTTAACTACATGTCCATATTTACTTGGAAGGGACTGAGGGAGGGAGAGAAATATCTTATTTTCCCCAACATCCTTTCGCTCTTGGCCACGTGGAAGTGTGAGCCCGCAGCCTATAAGCAAAGAGACGAGTAATTTTTGGCTTCTGAGGTTTCGTGGGTGCAGCTCTTGGTAACGGGGTGACTTGGGGATTTTCAAGATCAACTTTGTTTAATTTTTCTCCTTATTATTTGACTTCTGATCCTAACACTCACATAAATTGTAATTCCCATTAACTACTGCAATAGTAATTTCATGAATTGTCAGTGGACCTAGGATTAAAAAAAATCAAATAAAAGCTCTCATGAAACATAATGAAGTTTCCCATTCATAGAGAAACTCACATCCGTCTACTAACTTGAATTAACTACAACCCACAAAACAAAGTCCCCTTCAGTTGTTCCACAGTGAGGTGTGCAGTCTCCTGACTGTCCTGAGTCAGCAGTGACAGAAAACGGAACTGTGCTACAGGACGTGCTAAAAAGCGCACCTTGCCTGGCGTTCTTTCTCTTTAGTTCAAAAGCACATGCAGATTGGCAGAGAAATTGAAGCTTTATTCCTCAAGGACTCATCATGTTCCCACTTTAGTTTTCAATTTACCCAGGTGTGATGTGAAAAGGCTCTTTACAATTTTGAGAAACTAACAAATTATGAAGATGGGGGGAAGCAAAGCAAGAAGCAAGGGCTGCATGCATTTTCCACAATCTTCCTTTAAATTGCCATGATTTAATGTCCATTTACAGGAATTGAGAGCCATTGTCAGAAGGTAAAGATCTTAGGAAAATGAGCATCTAAATGGGCTAACTTAAGGAAGTTACAAAATTGCTTTGATTTTTACAGCAGTGGTTTCCAAAGTGTGGTCTCCAACCCACAACTTCAGCCTCACCTGGGAACTTGTTAGAAATGCAAATTCCAGGGCTTAGGGTGGGGCCCTGAAGCAGGCCTTCTAGGTGATTCTGATACACGCTAAGTGGTTCCAGCAGAAGTCCTAATGCTCAGAGGAACAAGAGCAACAAAAGCGAAATCGTAGGTAAATCCAGAGAACTAGCAAAGAGATACAACTTCTTTCCCAGGAGAAATCAGGACAGGGAGGGGCCTCTTCACTTGGGAGCCAACAAGGCCTTTGGGTGGGAGTGACAAAGGAGAGCAGACAGCAATTCTTTTGTGTGAGGAAGATCAGCCCTGAGCTAACATCCATGCCAATCCTCCTCTTTTTGCTGAGGAAGATGGGCCCTGAGCTAACATCTGTTGCCAACCCTCCTCCTTTTTTTCCCTTCTTCTCCCCAAAGCCCCAGTAGATAGTTGTATGTCATAGCTGCACATCCTTCTAGTTGCTGTATGTGGGACATGGCCTCAGAATGGCCGGAGAAGCGGTGCGGAGGCGTGCGCCCGGGATCCGAACCCGGGCCGCCAGTAGCGGAGCGCGCGCACTCAACCGCTAAGCCGCGGGGCCGGCCCCGCAGGCAGCAATTCTTATTATCCTCAGGAACAGGGCACTAAATTTAGCAAGAATATTCCAGTTTAGGACTTTTTAAATATTTCTCCCCCAAAATGCCTTTTCTATTTGACGCAAAGAGGCAGCTCTACCACGAGCTTCCTCATCAAGTAATTCATTGAGATAAGGCAACAATTTAATGCTAGTACATAATCACTGAACAACCAAAACACAGACTTTTATCTGAATTGAAACAAATTCTGTTTATTAAGACGAAGATGGCAATCATTCTTCCTAGCTTTCTGGAAGTTTAAAAAGACTGAATGACATGAAATCTAAGCATTTAACCTTTGATAAGGCATTGTCCTCACGTAGCTCTGCAGGATGGCTGAAGCACAGGTTTGAACCCCGATGACAACACTTAGTAGCTGTGTGATCTTGGGGAAACTACTTCAAGTGTCTAAGTTTTGAGTTTTAATTTCCCCATCTGTAAGGTGACACCAATAAGACCTTCCTCAAAAGGAACACACTGTAAGGGTCGGCTGCTGGTACCATAGGCAGGAACAGTAATCACGGCAGGCAACACGGATAGGGTCACCAGGCATTTTGCAGCAGGTCCCAAGAATAAGTCTGGACCCAATCTTCTTTCTAATTCATTATTAGAGGAGACTAGATCTTAGCTCAAAAGAATCAAAAGACAAAGACTTTAATGGCACAGTGAATATCTGTAGGTGAACTCAGGAGAAATCAGAGTGAAGTTATGGAAGGCTTGTAAGCACTGACCAAGGACATTCAATGAGCGTCTGTCTTGGGTGTGCTTTAGGAAGGGTGCTGCCCGGCTCAAAGGGAGGAAAGAAACAGACACATACAGTTACTATACAGATATATCGTACCTGAAGCAAATGAGAGGACTATGCCTTTGACAGCGGCTGGAATAACTATGGTTCTCTTCATTTGTTTAGATGATTTATTTTTGGCAACCCTTAATGAACAACCAGCGCAGGTTAATGGTAGGGCAATCTTCATCTACAGCTGCAGTTGTACACACAGAGAAAGAAAACTCATTAGCCCGCAACGTCCTCTAACCATGATGATGCAAGGAATGGGAACAAAGTGCCTCTCCGTAGCTAAATGTCATAGGAGCCTACCAACACAATTCTTCTAAGATTGGGCCCAGTATAGCTTCTGGTGATTGGCTAAAAGTCTTCCATTGCTTTTCTAAAGAACCGTTAAAATCCACATTTTTCAGGGCCTGCCCGGTGGCGCAAGCGGTTAAGTGCCTTCGCTCTGCTGCCGTGGCCTGGGGTTCTCAGGCCAGATCCCGGGAGCGCACTGACACACCTCGTGTCACACCATGCTGTGGAGGGGTCCCATATAAAGTAGAGGAAGATGGGCACGGATGTTAGCCCAGGGCTAGTCTTCCTTGGCAAAAAAGAGGAGGATCAGCATCTGATGTTAGCTCAGGGCTGATCTTCCTCACACACACACACACAAAATCCACATTTTTAGTGTTTGCTTTGTAAGATTTAAGTCTGTGAAGTAATCTTAATCTCTCTGGAGGTGACTGAGTTTTAAATTATTTAAGAAAACAATTTGTCACTAATTAAGACAATAGCTTCAGGTAGTAATAAATAATTATTATTATAGCAGCTCACTTTTATTGAGCCTTCAATACTTACCCAGAGCCATGCTAAACTCTTTATAGGTATAACTCATTTAATCCTCACAACAAGGTTGTAAAACAGATGCAATCATCATACCCATTTTCAAATTAGAAAACTGAGGTTCCAGAGGAACCATAATTTGAATTGGGTCTGTCTAAGATATTAACTTCTACACCGTGCTGCCTCTCAAAAGGAACCCCAATCAATGAAACATTAAAGTACAGAGGTGACCAATCTTGTCTCTAAATCAACAGAGAACAAGTAATAGTAACAGCTATTAAAGACATAAGGCGGATCTCTATATATTTCTATGGAATGGTGCAGAGCAGCACTACTCAAATGAAAGTCAGTGAACAGTTCACTGCAGATGCACGAGACCAAGAGCTTGTGCCAGAACCTAAATCATCACATCACTAAGCACTCTTTGGTTTGGCTGACATTTGTTTGTAGCAAGACTATCTGGATAAAGGAAGCAGTGCCATGCTTTACCTTATCTCCTCATGGACTGCTAACAGTTTGCTGACCAGCACCAGTCTGCAGAGCAACTCTGAGTAGCACCGGTATACATGATACACTGCTGAGCAGAAACAAGGTCTATAGGGACTATTCTGCAAACGATCACATATATTTAGTAAATGAACAGATACATAAATATTATAAATACAAATACAGATGATGCCGCTGTAAGGATATACTCCAATCCATCAAGAATTTCCACTATTTGCCTTACTAATTCTGTACTTTAGCCAACAAGTTTTTCATAACCATAAAATTTATACGAGTGGGATTTTTTGAAACAAAGAATGTTTTATTTTCCTACTCTTACTAAGTATTTTTTTAAATTAACTAAAGCCCACACTTTATTCAGATTTCCTTAGTTTTTACTTACTGTCCTTTTCCTCTTCCAGGAGCCCATGCAGGATACCATGTTACCTTTAGTCCTCATGTCTCCTTAGGCTCCTCTTAGCTATTAAGTCTTTTGTAACCTCAAGTTTATTATTATTGCTTCCAGAGCCGGAGTTCACAGAAGTGGTAATACACTAACATTTTTTGAGCACTTACTGTGTGCCAGACAGTTTGCTCGACATTCTACTTGTCTCAACAATGCTCTGAGGTAAGGACTATTATCAGGTCCATTGTACGGGCAAGGAAGGTGAGGCAGGATGACAGTAAGTAAACTGCCCACAGTTAAAGAGCTGAAGAGTGGCTGAGCCAGGACTCAGCCCCCAGCAGTGCGTTTCTGAGGCCATGCCATGACCCACTATACTACACGAAACCTATATAAATCTATGCAAGCATGCCTATTTCAGAGCGTTATGTGGTATCTGAATATGGGACATGGCATTATGAGAATGTCAGAAAGATCTAAAAGATGACTGACCACAAAGACGATAAAAGTCATTTTTATTGTGTTTCACAGTGCACAATGCTTTCTGTGCATTATTTCACCATTTAATTCCAAGACCGCTGGAGGAAATGAGATGCCTGTCAGAAAAGAGACTAAAAGCTAATCTAACTGCAGGAAGTAGAGTTCCCTGCTCCAAACAAGAGACATTTATTTGTAGATTAGGTATTTGGAGAATGTAGAAAAATGTGTATAATTAAAACTCTGAACTCTAGAAAAATACAGCCTGGAAATCTTTCAAACATAGACTTTTGGTGACACATTTGAGAGTTCCCATAAACATTTTTAACACAATTGCAATAGAAGTTCAAATAAAAATGGAGCGGCCATTTGAAAAGCATTCACTAATTTCTTTTTGTAGCAGTGTACTTAGAAAACTCTCTTTTCTGAGGGACACAAAATCTAACAAATTCTCTTTTCTAAAGTCTCAAAATTTACCAGCTTTCTGTGCCATATTATTACTAAGGAATGCATCTATTGTCTGTAGTGAAGAGAAAGGTGGAAACTGGGCACAGAAGAAATGAGAGCAAATTCATGCAACCCAGGCGTCAGTCCTCCACTTCCCGGTGCTGCGGAACCTGTGCCTTCTGAAAAGGTGCTCTTTTACCTACCTCTCCTCACCCCTCCTCTAAGGATGGGGAGCAGGCAGCGCTCCCTCCTGCAGCAATGATCACCCCTCTGCCTCTGAGTTCCCGCTTCCCTCCTGCTGCTTGGGGATTATAATTTGATCTGACTGAACTGTAGAGAATCAATACGAGGCATGAGGAAAAGCCATCACTGATCCTCACAAGAGAACTTCTGTGAGCAGCGTTGACAAGTCATCAGAATATGCCACACAGCCACGCCATATGTAAAAACGAGACGAGCAGACTGACTTCTGCCTACCTCCTTGCCTTGGTAACTAACATTTGGAGGCTTAATTCCATTTTTCAAACACGGTAATTTCACAGCCAGACTAAAATCTTGACTTCCTCAGAAGTGAAAATTGTCTGACTTAAATAAGATAAGCAGACACCTATTGTTCTATCTTAATTGCTGGAGGTCAGAGGGAAGGAGCTGTTTTTGTAAGCCCCGCCTTCAGAATAATAAAAGCGAAGGGCAAAAGTCCAGAGGTCTTCCATAGACCAACTGAGAAGGGAGTTAGAAAAGACAGCCCAGAAATTGGGGCATCAAGCACTTTGACAACTGCTGCAAGCTTCATAAATGCTCCTGCCACGCCAGGTCGGCTATTCTGCCGTGATGCCAAGAAGGCTGGAGGGTGCTACCTCTTCCCCGGGGCCCTAATCTACAATAGGTCTCTGCAGCCAGCTCTGGAGTAGAACTCCAAGGGATAAAAACGGTAGAAGCAGCTCCACAAAGAAAGCTGTCACCTGCAAGCTGCAAGAATAAAAGACCAGAGTCTGGATGATTAGCAACAGCAAGACCCCGGGTTTCCCAACAGCATCTCAGATTATTCGGAAAAGTATGGGTGTTCCCATGCTCTGCCCCTAGCAGAGCCCTTCACTGACGCTCACTACACATTTTCATCCCTAAAATCCATATATCCTGGGTTTTTCCATGTGCAGACACAAACCTACGTATGAAAACCTTAAAAGTGTTCACGTAACACTATTTGCTCTCTTGTATGTGTACCCCCCTCAGTGCATGGATCTTGGATGATAAACATCATTCGAGATGGCAAGGACCAGAACCCTGTAATTCTCTTTAGGAAAAAACATCTATTCTTCCATAGTAACCTGAATTATATACACTGTAGGGTTCTCTTGCTAAAATAGAACTCGGTATTGGATAAATTAAAAATAACCGTATGAAAGTTGCTAAGAGAGTAGATCTTAAAAGTTCTCATCACAAGAAAAAAATTATTAACTATGTGTGTGAGGATGGATGTTAACTAGACTTATTGTGGTGATCATTTTGCAGTATTTACAAATATCAAATTATTATGTTGTATACCTGAAACTAACATAACGTTCAATGTCAATTATATCTCAACAAAAAAATTGTAATATATTGATGGGCTCAAAAAAACAAACCCACTGAGTACTAGACTTCTATTTCCTACACTATAGTACATTTAGATAGATACTCCTGCATGACCCTTTTGGTTGAAATTAAAATGCTCCATAAAATATCTTTAAAATATGATTTTAATCACATCACCAGCTTTCACAAAAGCAAAGAATTTAAAAAGCCCCAAAACAAGATCAAGCCAGTATAAAATAGATCAAATGATAATAAGTGCTATGGAGAGATACAAAGCAGAGGAAGGGAGATACAGAGGGCAGGAGAGGTTGAGGTTTACAATCTTAAATAGCATGGTCACAGAAAACCATGTCAAGAAAAAAAATTTCAAAAGATCAGTATAATCAGACCATATATGCTATGACAACAAATTAATTAGAAATCAGTAACAAAAAGATAACTAAAATAACTCTGTATATCTGGAAAATTTAAAACACACTTTTAAACAGATCACGAGTCACAGAAAGAAAACCATAATGGAAAGTAGAAAATACACAGGACTGAAAGATAACAAAACATTACACACAAAAATTTGTACCATAAACATTGGGGCCGGCCAGGTGGCATAGCGGTTAAGTGCTCGAGCTCCAATTCGATTCACAGGTTTGGATCCTGGGCGCGCACAGACACAATGCTTGGCAAGCCGTGCTGTGGCAGCGTCCCATATGAAGTAGAGGAAGATGGGCACAAATGTTAGCCCAGGGCCAATCTTCCTCAGCAAAAAAGGGGAGGATTGACATCAGATGTTAGCTCAGGGCTAATCTTTCTCACACACACACACAAAAAATTTGTAGAATGCAGGTAAAGCCGTACTTACAGGAAGTTTTATTACTTTACAGATTTACATTAGACGAGAAGAAAAATAAGAACTTGGAAAATAAATAATGACTTAAAAAAGGATGAGCAAAATAATACTCACAAAAAAATAAGAGGAAGGGGCCGGCCCCGTGGCTTAGCGGTTAAGTGCGCGCGCTCCGCTACTGGCGGCCAGGGGTTTGGATCCCGGGCGCGCACCGAGGCACCGCTTCTCCGGCCATGCTGAGGCCGTGTCCCTCATACAGCAACTAGAAGGATGTGCAACTATGACATACAACTATCTACTGGGGCTTTGGGGGCGGGGGGAAGGAGGAGGATTGGCAGTGGATGTTAGCTCAGAGCCGGTCTTCCTCAGCAAAAAAAAGAGGAAGATTAGCAGGGATGTTAGCTCAGGGCTGACCTTCCTCACAAAAAATAAATAAATAAATAAATAAAAATAAATAAAAGGAAGGGAATAATAGGGAGGAAAAACTAATGAAAGCGAAAACAAATATACAACACAGTGAATCAAGGAAGCAAACAACTAGTTCTTTGAAAACACTGATAAACATACTCTGGCAAGGTCAATCAAGGGAAAAAAGGGAGTCGGCAAGCACACAGACCACTGCTATTAACAGAAAAGAGACACAACCGCAGAGGCTGCGGAGATTAAAAGATATGAGAATACTATGAACAATTTTACTTTAGTAAATCAGAAAATTTGTAAATTTGGAAGCAATGATAGATAACGCTAGGCCTAGAAGACTTTACAGGTGAGTTCTACTACACTTAAGAATCAGATAAGTCCAATCTTACATGAACTCCTCCAGAGAAAGGCAAAAGAGGAGACAACCCCCAACTAATTTCAAACGCTATTACTCTCAGATCACAACGTAATCATATTTTGAAAAAAAGATAAATATCCCCACATATTTTTTTTAATGTAAAGGCATATTCCTACATACCTCATGGGTCAAAGAAGAAACCATTATGAAAAATTAAAAATACTCAGAACTTAATTCTAATAAATTTTATATATCAAACTTGTGAGATGCAGCAAAGGTGGTACTTTAAGGAGAATTATCATAAATATTTATTAGGGAAGAAGAAAAGATGTCTTTGTTAGGAATAATGCTTATATAAGAAATAACATTCATATTAGAAAAGAAATTCATTGCCTTATAGCAGCAAAGGATATAAATGAATGAGCTATGTACCTAAATTAAGAAAACAGATAAAGAACAGATAAACCCAAAGAAAATTAGAAAGATAATAGTAAAGATAGGAGCAGAAATCAAACAAAATAGAAAAGAAAAACCAACAAAAATAGACAAACCCCTTTTAAGATTCAGCAAGAAAGAGGTAAGGCAAAAATAAATATTTTAAAATAATATTTAAAATTCAATACAGATCAGCCTATATTTTATAATTTTATTTATTTATTTTTCCCCCCAAAGCCCCAGTAGATAGTTGTATGTCATAGCTGCACATCCTTCTAGCTGCCGTACGTGGGACGTGGCCTCAGCGTGGCCAGAGAAGCGGTGTGTCGGTGCGCACCCGGGATCCGAACCTGGGCTGCCAGCTGCGGAGCACACGCACTTAACCGCTAAGCCACGGGGCCGGCCCCAGCCTATATTTTAAAAATAAGAGTACACTATCATCAACCTTATGTCAATATATTTGGAAACTTATACAAAATGGACAAATTTCTAGAAAAACATATCTTATTAAAACTGACTCCAGAAGAAATAGAAAGAGTAAATAATCCTATAACTAATAAAGAAAATTGTTAACTGCTGATTAGCAGTTAAAAAGTTCTTCACGCTAAGAAAATAAATAGTTTTATAGTAGACTCCAATAAATAGTTCCACTGAACTTTCAAGGAAAGGGATGTTCCAAAATTTCAAACTTTTTCACAACATAGAAAGAGAAGCAATACTCTCTAATGCATTCTGTGAGGCTAGTATAACTCAGATATGAACCCAGACAAGGACATTCTCAGAAAGGAAAACCACAGGCCTGCTTCTTTCAAGAATTTAGAGAGAAAAAAACTAAACTAAATATTGGCAAACTGAATCCAATACATATATATACGAACACACACACAACGATGAAGATAGATTTAATTCCGGAATGCCAAGATGGTTTAATATTAGGAAATCTATAAATACTATGCATCAGATTAACAGATTAAAGAAGAAAAAAATAATATCAACAGATGCAAAAAGAAAAAAAAGTAACAACCACCTATTAATGATTAAAACCTCAAGTAAACAAGGAACAGAAGAGATTTTACTTAACCTGATAAAGAGTATTTATAATAAACCAAAAACAAGCATCATCTTTCAAGGGAAGAGGGGCTTGAATGCATTCCCTTTAAATCCAGAAGAAAAGAATGCCAATGTCACCATTTTTATTAACTTTGTACTCAAAATTCTGCCAAGGGCAAAAATACCAGAAAACTAAATTAAAGCCATAAGATTTGCAAAGGAGGAAGTAAAGTTTTCTTTATTTGCAAATAAGATTTTTTTTGCAAAAGTCTGAATACATTATTAGAAATAATAATAGACTAACAAAATGGTTGGATATAAGACCAATATGCAAAAGTAAACTGCATTTCTGTACACCAGAAACAATCAGAAAACAATTTTACAAGAGAGCTCATGACCATTAGTAACAAAAATTGTAATATATCATGAAATAAATCTACCAAAAACATAGACAATATAAAACTTTACAGTAAGATACTTAAAAACAACTAAATAAATGGAGAAATATTCATATTCCTAGGTAGGAAGAACTAATATCATATAGATGACAATTCTAACTGATTTCATGCACTTTCAATCAAAATGCCAATGGGTTTCCCATGGAAGGCAAACTGATTCTAAAATGTATTTGGAAGAGAAAGGACCAAGATCATCAAGATAATTCTGAAAGAGAATAAGGAAGAAAGATTTGGCCTACCAGATATGAAGACCTATTTAAAGCTGTAGTAATTAAGATAGTATGGTATTGGTGCAAGAATCTATAAATTAACCAATGAAACACAATAGAGTGTCCAGAGAGAGACTCATGTATATATGAAACTTTGATCAAGACAGAAATAGTTAGTAGAGCACGTTTTAAAAGAAGGGACTATGGGGGCCAGCCCCGTGGCTTAGGTTAAGTGCATGCACTCCGCTACTGGCGGCCCAGTTCGGATCCCTGGCGCGCACCCACGCACTGCTTGTCCAGCCATGCTGAGGCCCCCGTCCCACATACAGCAACTAGACGGATGTGCAACTACGACATACAACTATCTACTGGGGCTTTGGGGAGAAAAAGGGAAAAAAAGAAGGGACTATGTAGCAAAAGTTACTAAAAAAGAAATCCCTTGAAGTCACTCTTTTTCAGAATTCTCTTTATTATAATAGTTTATCCTTTACCTTAACTAACATGTTGGTCCATATTAAGTGTTTTTCAGGATGTGGAACTCTCATCCACTGCTGGTCAGAGTATATATACCAAGCACTTTGAGAAAAGGTTGACATTCCAATGTCAACCAAAAGGTTGACATTGACCGTGCACATTCCCTATGATCTAGCAGGTATACCTCAAGCAACTCATGTACACCAGAAGACACCTATAGCGTTTTATATATTATTATTATTATTATTCATGATAGCAAAAAACTACAAATAACCCAAATGTCATGAATAAATAGCTTGTAGTATTTTCATGCACTGGAATAAATACACCAATGAAAATAAACTGACTACAGCTACACACATTCATGTGGATTAATCTTAATATCATAATATCTAGTGAAAAATGGAAGTCATAAGACATTTTTTATTAGGGAAAATTTTCAACATACACAAAAGTAAAGAGAACAATATAATAAACCCATGTGCCCAGTGATAATCAACTCATGGCTAACCTTATTTTATCTGTATTCCTACCTACTTACTCCTTCCCCCAGATGATTTTGAAGCAAATCCTAGACATCATAATTTCACCCATAAATACTTCAGCATGTATATTTAAAAGATAAAGATTTGTTATACATGCCAAAATACTATTATTTCAGTTTTTAACATTAACATCAATTCCTCAATATCATAAAAAAATCCAGTAAGTGTTCAAATGGCTCTGTATTCTTGATACATGAATACAACATACATCAAAACTATAAAGAAAACTCTAAAACTGTCAAAAAATTTTAAAGAAAACAAGGGGATGATTAACACTAAATTCATAATTGTTGTTGAGAAGCAACGGGATGAAGGGAGGCTTGTCGGGAAAGGGGCCACACAGGGGTTTTGAAGACACTGGTCACGTTCTACTTCTTCACCTGGATGGCTAGTAACCCAGTATTCATTTTACTTTTATTTTTTAAATTGTAAATAATCATTTTCTGTACCCATCTGTATGTAAATTTCACCACCAAAAAAAAAAAGAGAGAGAGAGGTTGCTCTCCCAAACACACACACACACACACACACACACACACACACACACACACACACAGGCATACCCACCTGTTAGCTGAACTCAAATCAAGGAAAAACCACGGTATATCCCCAATTCAGAAGCAAACAAGTAGTCTGAAATTGTTCCGTGGACAAATCTGATGAGCAGAGTTTCAATCCACAGACAATGTTTTGCTTGGACTTACCTTGCGCCACCCCCATCCTGAAAAACTGTGGAGCTCAAAGTGAGATTCCTGCATTAAGCCAGGAAACTTACCAACGGGCAGGTAAACCATGGTTCAAAAATACAGGAAGTACAACCTACACGAAGCAGGAAAAATAACCGGCAGTTCCCTCCTGCCATAATTATGTACACGTAAGGCTGAGTCCACTCGCACAGAGCAGCCACGACAGTGACTGGCACGCCGCTGAGTCTCAGTAACTGTCGGCTGCTGTTATGACTATTTTTAATTATTATTACTATGCCATCCGTTTTTCCCAATTTTATAAAATATTTCTCCATACCATAAAGTGTTCTTCAAAAACCACTGTTAATGACTACATAACATTCCATGTACACAAGTTAGTTAACCATTCCCCAGTGGAATTTAGTTAACCATTCCGTACTGTTGGACATGTAGATTGTTTCCAGCTTTGTGACTTTCTAAAGAAGTTACACAGTATTTGAATTCAATTTAATTTTCTGTTGATACTTGATTGGACACCCTAGATACTTTTAAATGATCACTATGTTCATTTACACTCTAAAGGAATGATAATCCAAAACAATTACTCTATTCATTCGATAAATGTTTAATGAAGCCCTGTACTAGAAGTGTGGGAGATAGACAATAATTTTTAATATCAAATGCTTTCTGTCATATGTCAATTATATCTCAATAAAGCTGGAAAAAAATCAGAGTGCTTTCTCATGAACCAGAAGCAAATTCGCAGTTATAAGTGAATTTTTCATTTCTATACTGATTTTGAAAGAAAATAGTTTTCTCAAGACCATGAAATTACGTCAGTGACTTGATCTGATGGCATAAGAATCCTTTTCACCACAGGTAAATAAAATCCATTGACCAGACTACAGTTTTCATTTTTCATACAGCATCACTGAACAAAGGTAGAGAAAACTGAAAACAAAACTTGTAATCCAACACATGGCAGCCCAGGCCCAGGAAATGTGCTTTTAGGCTCTGTTACTTGTACTTGGATAAGAAATAATGACACAAAATAAAATCCACCTTATAAGGAGCTGGGAATCTCTCCGGTTCTCCTCATATTTCCCTTTTTAATTCCACCATGAAACTCACTCCCTTAAAAGGAGAAAGCAGTTTATCAGGATGATTCAAGATTTGCCCACTTTGGGACCTATTCAGGTAGCAGATTGGTGGTTATGTATTTGAATTTCAAAAAGCTTATCAAAGTCAGAACATAACAAGAAGCAGTTGAGATGTAAAGAAAACCAAAATTAAACAGATAATAAGGACTAATTTTTGTTGACTGTTTATTATATGCCAAGCCTGTGATAAAAGCTTTCCACAGGTCACCTTGCTGAAGCCTCACAAAGACAAGGAGGTAAGTACTATCATTATCCCCATTTTACAGATGCAGAAGTTGACTCTTAGAGGTCACACATGTAATTAGGTGTGGATGCAGAGCTGGATGGCCAACACCAAAGTTTCTGCTCTTAAACAATGTGTTCTATCTCCTCTCATCCTGAGACATCAACAGGAGAGCATGTACATGCTGTCAATAAACTAGAAAGTAACTCAGGACCAACAAATAAAAACAGCTTCAAATAACTAAAAATATCTTCAAATAACTGTCTCTAATCCCAACTTCTACCTTCAAACAACTAAAACAAAAATAGACAAGCGTGATAACACATACAGCTTACTCCCTCTTCTTTATCTTAATTCTTGGTTGTCTGAATTGAAGTGAAAATAGGTAGCCCGGATGAATTAAGAAAAGGATCTGGTCAACCCACAAAGTGGACTCTCAAACCAGATCCGGAGTTGAGGACAAACTGGTGAACACAGCACAGTGTGAGCAAACCAATCCAGATTGTTAGAGCTGAGATGTACCATCCTGCAGCATACTCCAACACTTACTGTATTTCAGAAGGACACGCTTTGCTCGAAAATTTCTTCAAACCTATTCCTTAATATATTTTGAAGTTCATGAAACTAATCAGGGTTTCTGGGCAACATAAGAGGGCTTATTGCAGTAGCTGCAATTAGTTTGACCAAAATTTCAAGCAAGTTACACTTGCACACATTCACCATACTTTTTTCCTTGATCTTAAGGCCACCATGTGAAGCCACTGCTGGGGCGTCGTGGTTTCTTGAAACGATCTTGGTGAAAAAAACAACTCAGTTACAGTTCATCAATTTAATTAACTACTCGTGTTAACAGACCAGTGTTGCTGTTCTCTCTTAGGTTCAACTATGATTCCCTCTATGAATGTAAAGTCTAAGTAGGTAAGTGTTCTACCTCCTCCTCTACTTTGTGAGGCATCTAAAACTAAACCCCGATACTGAAAAGCAGGTGACCTGGGGTCTAGTGCCAGGTGTGTTATAGTTAATTGCGTAAGTCCATCATTATGCCTCCTGGCATCATGTAAATGAATGTGTTGGACAGGAAATGTTTAAAGTTCCTCCCAGCTATAAAGTTTTAATTCATAATTTAAATTGTTGCTGTTTTCTTTTTTAAAGATTTTATTTATTTATTTATTTTCCCCCTAAAGCCCCAGTAGATAGTTGTATGTCATAGCTGCACATCCTTCTAGTTGCTATATGTGGGACGTGGCCTCAGCATGGCCGGAGAAGTGGTGCGTCGGTGCGCGCCCAGGATCCGAACCCGGGCCGCCAGCAGCGGAGCGTGTGCACTTAACCGCTAAGCCACGGGGCGGCCCAAATTGTTGCCGTTTTCTATTCCAGGTTAGATGGAAGAACATTAGATGTAGACACAGGTTCCGTATTAGTGAAGCAGCACTTTTAATTTCCCTATTGAAACCTATCGCATGACATGGGGTCATATCAAATTGAATTGGCATTTCCTCATGTTCCATCTGCTACCAAAATGTACTATTTGTAGTTCAGGCAGCAGAGTGGTCGAAGAACAGCAGATTTTCTTGGCACTTCCTGTACATATGGCATGTAGATGAGTATGAGATTATCCCTAGGAAAACACTGCAAATAATAGCTGTCAATTCGTAGCAACTAACAACGCATTATTAAAAACAAACACAACCCCTCATCCACGAGTTCTACCTCACAAACTGTGCCTTTTGATTCTTTTAGCTCCCATATGTGAAGCAATATTTTTTGTATGTGCTCCACCACATTTTTGCTGCCGAATTCAAAAATTACATAGATCACTAAAATCCACAGATAATCCCCAAACCTTCTGTTAGCCACTTGTTTCGATCATTTCCACTACTAAGCTTTTTGCCAGAGATGCTCACAAATAGCATAGTCCACTGGTTTGCATTTCATACACTTTTCCAGACAAGCTTGCTTTTTAAGGGTTTACACAAATAAGAGATTAATTTCTCTGTGTTCTAAATCTTTGGGGAGTTGACCAACATGCATGAAATCATCCATGTTTCTCCTCCTGGCTAACACATTCCTTTTAAATTATTGTTTGGGGGCCTTTTGTCCTCAGTTTACACCTATCTATTCTTTAACTATTTGCATAATTCCCAATTCTCCTCCTCTTACAATTCTGTGCTATACTTTTCTGAACATGGTTTTCTTATTTTTTTGTATTCTCTAGTGCATTTTAATTCCCTGAGAACTTGAATGATACATAGTGTTTGTGAATTATGAAAACAGCAAAAGCAAAGATGATCCCCCCCAAAACAGGGCGGCCGAGAAAATGTGAAAAGTTTGAAAATTTTACTAAATGATTAATATGAACTGACATGACATCTCCGATTAGACTCAAAGACCCTTAGGAGAGAGAAACCAAACTCTGTATCTTTTAGGTAAGAAAACCAAAGCCCAGGGGTAAGCTAAGTGACTTGCCCAACATAATACATCTAAGTAGATACATTTATGGTCTTACTCATAAAATTATCCCCTAGGATGGTTCTTTTCACAGCTGAGAACAGCTCCATGAAATCTGTTCCCAAAACATGTGCAGGCTTCCATAGTGGCAAAATCTCACATCTGGAGTCATTCCTTTAGATCAAACCATTATCTCAGAAATTCTGAAGTAAATGCAATGGATATTAGGGAAATGAGAGAGAATAAGACAGGACAATACTCCAGAGTATTGGGTTCTAAGTGGGAAGCTAAAAAACCACACATAATCAGAAATGACTCTTGAAATCACTCATACACCTGAGTCACCCAGAGAGTGCAATACATGTGGCTTTATTCACTGGGAACAGACCTGTATCTTCTCTTAATGAGTCCAACACAGCCATGTTTTCCTCCAGCAACAGAATGGCCACAATTCTTTTGTTTATCATCAGATGAAATAGCTGGCTAGAACTAAAAGACTTGGTTGTTCCAAAACCACCTATCCTTACACAGTGGAGTAGGACTCTGCCAGAGTAAGATGCTTACCCTTCAAGAGGGACTTAGAAATGAAAGAGTTAGAAAACCAGAATCCTGCCTGTCATGCTACCCTTCCTAAGGAACCCACTCTCACTGCAGAGGACAGCTGGCCTCAGGCACCATTTAACTGTCATTTCGCTCCCACTCTCTTCTTGATTTTGCCTAGAACTACAGGTGAATTTGTGCCATTAAAGGTCTGTATGATCCGACTCCACTGTATTACCCTATTCCCATATCTGCATAAGGAAATAATGATCTGGGTTAGACACAGGATGTGTAAGTACAGCAGGACAATCAGATAAAGTGTGGACACAGGCCCCGATGAGAAGGGCAGGTCAGGTGTAGTAAAGACTCATAGAGCAGCCTAAGGACTCTTGGGTGTCTGTAAGCAAGGAGAGCTGAAGGGAATAGACAGATCACTCTTTATGGGACGGAATTTGTTCCAAAAACAACCTTCACCATATTCATGATGTTTTCTTGGATTGGATTTGATAGACACATTTTAAAAATTGCAACATATCCCATTTTATTGACTGTTAATCATGTTGAGGGCCTATACTCTCAGGCATATAAGTAACCATATAATTATAGAATTCATAGTCTGAAAGAAATTAATGATGAGAATATCTTTTCTATAAGGACTTGATCATGGACAAATGACCTCAGACCAGAAATGTAACTAACCAATCCTTGGAAGTGCATTCTGCCAGTCAGTGCTCCAGGCAGCAGGAAAGCCGGACTGCCACCCCTCGAAGACCTGCCACAAAGAGCCATGTGGAAAAACTGCACGGAGCAACAGTCACCATGAACAAGAGTTCTATCTAAGAATGAAAGGCTTTACACTGTGTTGGACTCATTAAGAAAAGAAAGGTTACGCTCATTAGCAAGTTTACCCGTCTCTAAGGAAATAATGACTTCTCTGCTAATATTAACTTCCATGTCAATGTAACCAGTTTTTATAAGTATAAATTATTTTAATTAAAAGCAGATAAAAAATCTGTGTTTCCTGAACAATGTTTAGCTTAGCTTCATTATAGGAGTCAGCCTAAAGGACACATCAGCCCCTGGTCTTGCACATGGTGTTTGTCAGTTGCCATAATGAGTTGGTCCAGATTCACACTCAGGTGACAGAGGGTTCCCCCACCAGGCCCTGTCACAGGACTCCAGGCATTTTCACAACTTAACCACACAAAAGAAGACCCAGGCAGCTCCTGCCTTCCCGGAGGCAAGTACAGGAATGCCTTTCCCAGTGGCCCTTTCATAAGATTGTATCTGTACAAACACAGGTGTCTACACAGCAATGTTTGTGAACTTTGCATTGAATATTCCAGAGAACAGCAGCGATCTCAACACTCCATCCATTGTCTCACTAGGGAAAGCTACCAGTGGGAGACCACGAAAGAGGAGAAAAAAACAACAAACCCATATGTTTATTAAATACTTCAACAGCAACACCAAATACTGGTACTGGAGAGAAAATATATTTTTTAAACCACAAGGCACATTGAGTAAAAATGCTTCATCAACCTTAATTAGGTTCCTTCATTATTTGACAATGTAAATGGATTGAAACTACTACTTAAATATTCAAACCTTCATTTTACAGGCAAGTGGCTTCCAGCAAATGATAAAGCAATATTGCCGTGTGAGCGTGGAAGATGGCACTGAATTCTGGCCTTTTATAAAGGAGGAGTCGGATTCCACTAGTCCCTGCTTGGTTTAACTGTCAGGCTCTTAGAGAGCTGTCTTATAAAAAGAGGACTCGCCCTAATAAATTAACGGTGAACAGTGTGAATGTCCAAAATTGCCTGCGCTCAATGAAGCTCTAGACCACTTGGTGTCCAGACTTCAGAAAAATGACTCCTTAAAAAAGATAATATTGTGACAATGGTATCATTTAAAAATAATAATAAGGAGGAGGATGATAACTGGGCAGGGCCACTGCTGCTGCCTGCCTCCCAAGTTGTCCAGCTGAATGTGGTTAAGTTAAAGCCAGTTCTCTCCCTGTTGGAGGTGCGCGCTGGCAGCCGGAGAGAGCCACCCGGGTTCCAGCTCCCCGTGGGCTGGACGGGACTAGGATTGGGACTGAGCTCGGCGTGTCTGAAGCCCCGGGAGGCTCAGCCAGGCGCTCTAGCTATCCCTCACCACCTTCCTCCAACGCAGACACCAAGTTAGAAATGCAACTCCTCGAACACAATGACGAGAAGGCACACAAAAGGAGCGAGGCGGCCGCTCCCATCCTTACCTTTGACTTGACTTTCATACTCGGCTATGATCTCTTTGTCCTTTTTGAATCTGCTCGGAGTGGACATTATCCAGCTGTTCCGGGTTTGCTTTCAATGGGCAAGTTCTGTTGGGTGGTCACAAACCAGTCTCCTTGGAGAAGCAGAGAGTTGTACTCCCACACGCCGGGAACCCGGAGGCAGCACCCACAGGAGGGAGGCGAGGGAGAGGAGGAAAACAGGAGCGAGCCGAGGGCTAGATTAACCCGGGCGCTGGCACCATACTCTCCGGATCGAGCTGCCGTCGGTGATCGGTGGAGCCCGGGGCTCGGGGCCGGAGAGGCCCAGCGCGCAGGCAAACTCCAGCGAGCGAGGGCCGGGGGCGTCTCCCTGCCCACCCCACCCAGAGCCCGGCCACTTCCTCTACGGCCGCTGGGCGGGCGCGGGGCTCGCGCCGGCGCTCCGCACCATTGTTAGGAACCCGCACCGGGCGCTCGGGGGCAGGGCCCGCCGTGGAGGGCGGGCGCCGCGACCCTCCCTTCCTGCTCCGGCCGCCGGCTCCGGCACTCAGGGGTCCCGCCCGGGCTGGGGATGCTGCTGCCGCGGCCACCGGTCCCCTGCGGGCTAAGGCTGCTGCGGCCCCCGGGCAGGCGACAGGAATCGCGGTGGAAGGCGAGCGAGGGAGGCTGCTGCGCCGGTCGATCGCGTCCTGGGCGCAGCCCGGCGGAGTTGAGGTCTCCGGAGCCGGCGCCGCCAGGGGCCTCGCCTCCTTGGCCACGGTGCACCCAGGCTCCCTCTGTCTCCTCGTCCCCCTGTCCACTGCTGCCCCCCGCAGGCCGCCGGCGACATGCACATTCGCACACGCACCCGGAGGAGCCGCGCCCCCCCGCGGCCGCAAAGTTCCCGGCGCGCCCTCGGCGCAGGCTCCCGGCGCCCAGCGAGCGCGCTGCGGGCGGGCCGGCACGCGGGGCTCGGCCAGGCGGGGCGGGGCTCGCGGGAGGGGAAGGCGCTGTCGCCCGGGCCCTTCTCCACCCCTCTCCCGCCCTGCTCCCGGAGATGGAGGCCTCCTGTGGCCCACCGCGGCCCCGCCCCGCGCGCCCAGCCCCGCGCCCTGGGTGACGCTCCGCGCGCCTCCATCCGCTGCCCAGCGCCGCGACCGGACAACGCCTTCCCGACCTGGGGGACTGTGGTTGGGCGAGGGTGGGAGTTCTGGAGGGGCTCTTTTCCTTATCCATTGGAGACATCCAAAGTTGGATGTCTCCATGATGGAAAGGGATGTGAGTCCAAGATGTTGGACTCCAGTAGGAAAATCAGAGGCTGAATTGTGAACGACTTGGCTGTTAAAGATCAAAGGAGGGCAAACCTCTTCCATCGAAGGGGAGAAAAATACCGTCTTGAACACAATATTCTCTCCATCCAAGAAGTAGCTCGGGGAGCTAGGATGGTGGGAAGGGCATGGTGTGCGAACAGGTCACACTTAGGAAGTCGCTAGCTTTTTGACGGACACATTTACCTCTTGGGACATTTCCTGGCTCTTTTCAAATCCCTCCTCAAGTATTATGGGCCTAATTTATCAAAGTGATGTGTCCAAAGTCATGTCCAGTATAAAAATGTTTTCCCTGCAAGATCTAAGGAGAGTAGGGACTTTTAGACTTTGATCATTCATTCATGTATTCAGTGATAAACTTTCAAGTTCTTACTGCGGGCCAAACACCAAGCTAAGAGCTAGGGATTCGGAGATCAGGCGCCTGCCCTAGAGGATCTCATGGTCTATTGTTGTATAAATAAATAATTACAGGCAATACAATTACACTGTAAGAGAGAGAAATACTCCCCTCTTTGGGAGCCCTAAGCAAGGGAAAATGGCCCGTGTAAGAGGTTTGGGGAGTAAGGCTTTCCAGGGAAGTGCTATTTGAATTGTGTTTAGGGATGGATAGTAAGTAGTTTGCCACCTCAGAGAGAGAAAGGGTTGCACTCCAGGAGAAAAAAGGAGCGTCATACTCCAGGGCAAATGCGAATAAGGTTGTCCTCCACTAAAACACCAGATTGCTGGTAGGAGGTGAAAAATATTTAAATATATATGCACGTTGTTTTTAATTGTAAAGCTTTTTAAAATTTTTTTTAGCATATTTTTTACTTTATAACAACAGAATAGAATGTAAGGAAAAAAATTTTTTTAATGTTTTTTTTTCCCTTTTGCCACAGGGGAGGTTAACTGTGGAACCCCTGACTGCCCTGACTTCCTGCAGAACTGTCTTATGGAAGAGTGTGGGGTGAAGAGCCAGAAGATCCAAGGCAGAGGCTGGGAAGGAAGGTCCGGCCAACTGGGAGAGGACTCCTGTGCTGAGCTCCTGGACAGAGTTCTGCAGACAGCAGGGAGCCTTTGAAGCACAGAAGTGTGGTGATCACATATATGCTTCATGAAGACAACTGTTGGCAGTGTGGCAGGATAGGTTGGCCACGGGGAGAGACCAGGGGCAAGCAGCTCGCTTTGGTGATTACAGAAGTCACATCTAACTGCCATTCATATCATCCCTCCATGGAGCTGTGGGGTTTATTTTATATTTGCACCTGGGAAGGACAACTTGGCAGCAGGGAATGCAGCCCCTGGAAATGAATTGTTGGCTGAGTCTAGACCTGAGCCGCTGTGGTAGGTACAAGCCGCGAAGTCATGGTGTCCAGAGGTGAATCCAGGTGAATCCTAGCTCTGCTACTTCCTGAGCGAGCTGATAAAACTTCCTGCACCTCTCCAGGCCTCAGGTTCCTGATCTGTACAATGGATTTGTGCCTAGCTCCTGGGGATGTAATAAGCACTTACTGAGACAATCCTTTAAAAGTGCTTATAGCAACCCCAGACCATGTACATACCCAGTAATTGTTAATTATCTTTGTTATTATTATCTCAGTTTTAATCTTCTTTGAAAGAAAGCTATTTAAAAATCAGAGCCAGTATTTTAATTATCTTTGATTTCATCGTGGTGTGCAATAAACCATCAATAAATTTTTTTGTCTTAATATTAGTAAGCCATTGTGTTATTGTTGTTGAAGATTGGATCTTGTCCACTACACAAAGCATTTTGTGTGCATTCTTACAAGAACCCTGCAACATGGACACCATTGTCAGCATTTTACAGATGAGAATCTGGGAAGTTCAACAAACGTGTAAAGGCCTGGCTGGGCCAGAATTCCAGGCCATATCATCTTGCCTCCACAGTGGGTTTTCTCGGTTTTCCATTTTGCTTCCTGTGAACTTAGGGTTCCTTTAAACTTTTGGAGCGGGTTCACATACAGTGAAATGTGTGTGTTGTGGTTTTCCTTTGGTGAATGTCTTCTGATCCAGCCATTCAGTATGATTTACAAGTCAACTGTTCTTTTCAGAGTTTCTCCTTTTCATGTTCTCCTTATCTTTCCCATATTTAAGAGCCCACTTTGACTCACAAAGCTGTATATGGAGAATGCCTGTGACTTTAATTCCAGAAAGGCAGAGTGAGCCCAGTTTGGGAAACAGGCAGCTGTGATTCTAATTCTGTGCTGTCGCTCCTCCTTGTGGAAGCTGTTTGCTTCGCCGTAGAACAGGGGTGGCTGTTTGCACTTTGCCCCCTAGAGCTTCTCCCTCCTCTGCCACACTCCCCCTCTTTAGGGGCATGTTGCGAGAAATTGGACTGTGGGATCCCTACTACATATTTATCTACACTGTTGTCTAGTATTTTCCTTTCAGGACCACTCCAAATTTCCAGAAGTAGAAGTTAATATACCATCTGACCATATACCCTGAGACTATGTAGGAATACATACAGGGGTCCTTACACCTTCCTACAGTATCACTTTGGCCCAGTGGTAAATAATTTAAATCATTTTTTTAATGTTAATTTTTTTTATTGTGGTTAATGATATCGGCAATGTCTATTTTTTTTGTGTGAAGAAGACCAGCCCTGAGCTAACATCTGATGCCAATCCTCCTCTTTTTTTTCTTTTTGTTTTTTGCTGAGGAAGACTGGCCCTGGGCTAACATCCGTGCCCATTTTCCTCTACTTTATATGGGACGCCGCCACAGCATGGCTTGACAAGCAGTGCGTCAGTGGTGCGCACCCGGGATCCGAACCAGCGAACATCCAGGCCGCCACAGCAGAGTGCACGCACTTAACCGCAGGCGCCACGGGGCTGGCCTCCAAATCATTTTTAAAAGTTAAATACAAATACATTAAGGCATTAATGCCAAATTCACACTATTGTTTTTAGCTATAGTTTCAGCAAAAGAATCTCACGGCTGAGGTAGGCCATTCTGCTGCTCCTCTTCATGTAAGGGATACAGGGATGGGTTCTCCTCTGCACGTTGGGATGGAAAAGTGGGTGAAAGACTGCCAGTATCCTAGGTTTTATTTTTGGACCCAGGCAGAGCATCAGAACAGCAACTGTGGTGCCACGTGTCTTATATTGTCTTGACTCTTGGCTTCTCAAGTTGCTTACAGTAGTGCTGTCAGTGGATTGCATTTCGGTATCATGTCCTGGGCAGCGTTATATCAAGTATGATTTTACCATTGATCACCTACGTCAGAATCACCCTGGGAGTTGGTTTAGAATCAGACACCTGGGACCTCCTCTACACTGAAAGCCACACTTCTCAACTTCACCATGCATATAACTCACCTGGGAATCTTGTTAGAATAAGGTTCTGATACCTTCTGGAGTGAGGCTTGAGATCCTGCATTTCTAATAAGCTCCTAAGCCATGCCACATAAAGGCCACACTTGGAGGAGCAAGGACCCATGGGGTCCAAAATTGGGGTGAGGGAAAGTCCCCATGTGATTCTATTTTTTTTTTTTTTTTTGAGGAAGATCAGCCCTGAGCTAACATCCATGCTAATCCTCCTCTTTTTGCTGAGGAAGACCTACCCTGAGCTAACATCTATTGCCAATCCTCCTCCTTTTTTTCCCCCTTTTTCTCCCCAAAGCCCCAGTAGATAGTTGTATGTCATAGTTGCACATCCTTCTAGTTGCTGTATGTGGGACGCCGCCTCAGCATGGCTGGACAAGCAGTGTGTTGGTGCACACCCGGATCCGAACCTGGGCCGCCAATAGCGGAGCGCGTGCACTTAACTGCTAAGCCATGGGGCCGGGCCCCCCGCCATGTGATTCTTATGCATGAGAATCTTTGCCCAAAGCCAAGGGATAGTAAAAGAATATCCTTACCAAAGATTTGTTACATTTACTCAAGTAATGTTGAGGACGTTGTCAAGATGTTTTTCAATTGAATGTATCTCTAAGAAACTGAACTGTTTTCTCCTCCAAGATAATAAAAATTTTGTTTCAACTTTTTCATCTGTAAAATGGGGATAATTATTACCCTAATAGGTTTGTGGTAGGGATTAAATGCAGGGTGTATATAAAGCACTTAGCACCCAGCCGGGCATGTAAATGCTAAATAAATGTTGGTTGTTCTTGTCATTGTCCTTGCTGTTATTTTGGTGCAGAAAGTTAACTTCAAATTTACAGCAAAACCATTGCAGCTGTGGAGGACCTTATAGTGGGTTATCTGTGGCTTATTCTCCTCCTTGTTTAAACCTCATTTCTTAACTGAGAATTTCTTTGGTCTTAATGGGTTTGTTTTGTAATTTATTAGTTTACTGTGTGTCTGCATTTCCTGTACACTACCTCCAATCTTTTTTTTTCCTTAGGAAGATTTGCCCTGAGCTAATATCTGTGCCAATCTTCCTCTATTTTGTATGTGGGATGCTGCCACATCCCACATACATGGCTGACGAGTGGTGTAGGTCTGTGCCCGGGATCTGAACCCATGAATCTGGGCGCCACAGCAGAGTGTGCTGAACCTAACCACTATGCCATGGGGCCAGCCCCTACCTCCACTCTTTTGTAGAATGAGGTCTGTAATCTATTCAATTCCTTTTTTTTTGAGGAAGGTTGGGTGTGAGCTAACATCTGTTGACAATCTTCCTCCTTTTTTTTTTTTCTCCCCAAAGCCCCAGTAGGTAGTTGTATGTCATAGTTGTACATCCTTCTTGTTGCTCTATGTGGGATGCCACCTCATGAGCCCCGCATAGGTCCACGCCCAGGATCCGAACTGGCGAGCCCCGGGCCACCGAAGCAGAGCACGCAAACTTAACTGCTACACCACCAGGCTGTCCCCAATCTATTCAATTCTAATCAACAAATGTTTACTGAGTATCTGTTAAGTTGAACCATACATATGATATCACTGATGTTTGACCATTAATGACATAAAAGATGGCAATGTCACATGATTAAACACAGTACTATGAGCCCCACACTCTGCAATTGGCGTAGACAAAATTCAACAATAAATGCCCACTTCTGCATATCCGAGCAGAGGCTCATTTGAACCCTGCCCAAATCTAGGGAAACCCACTCACTCCTGGGTTGGATTATCCAGTGCAGTTTGCCAGGTAGTCAATCAAGAAATATTAATCATTGTTTTAAAAGAAACTTGGCCCATAATCTCACAGCAGCTTGTGGAAATGGACCGTACAAATAGCCATTTTCCCTTTTCTGGCAACGGAATAGTAAAGACAAGCTGTCAGAAGATGTTGCCAATTTCGTTCCGATGCGCTATCCCTGGGAGGGACGAGGGTGGAGGGTGCCAGTACAGGTGAGCGTAGATGAGGCCCTGGAAGGGTCGATGCAGAGACGCTAACGAGAGACAGCAGCAGAGAGAGGACAGAGAAGAAAGAAGTGAAGGAACTAAGAGAAAAAAGCAAAGGAGAACAGTAAGATGAATGATTCTTCTAAAATGTTCACTTGTATAATCTAGCTCCCCTCCCCCCTAAAAACTCATCTCTGATTTTCAAGAAAACTCTGTAAAGCGAAAATAAACCAGGGCTTTTAAATATCTTTCATTTTCTCTGAATAAAACTGGTTTATAATATTTTTAACCATCTGCTCAAAATCACCTGCTTCTGTTTTGCACAAATCGTTATTAAAATAGAATTTGCTGTGTTTAGTCTCATATTCATAACTTCCAAACACCCACACATCACAGTCTTCTCATCAGAACTACTGTTTTCTGCTTTGAAATCCTACTACTTTCCATGTGGCTGCTGTACAATACAAGCAGAATATGAATATTCAATGAACCCATCCTGATGAAAGTATTAAATCCCATCATTTATACAAAAAAAAAAAAAAGATGGTATTATTACTCAGAGGAAAACAGCCAAAGTTAGGCAAGAAATGGCAGCTGCAATTCAGTTGTTAGAATCAGAGATGGATTAGTATGTAGAGCAAACTCTGACAAAAAGATTTATCATACCAAGAAATGCATGTATCTCTAACGCTTATATTTCAGGAAACGAATGACAGACTCATCCCTTTCTTGTCATTGTACTTTGGCAGCATACGTTTTAAGGCTGCCTAATTTTGTCACTTCTACAGAGAAACAAGTCTGTACACAGTTACCCCTCTTTTTACTTGTAGACATGCTCCTGGTGAGTGCACCAAGGGAGCTGAAAATTAGTAAAAAGAATCTTATTTAAATCTAATGGAGACATTGCTATTTAAAAGAATCTCATGGTATAGCCTTTTATAAAGCAAAGAACATTTTTGGAAAACGATTATCATCTGCTCTAATTTTTTGGTATAAATTTGAATTTTTATGTACTGGGTCTTTCTTTAAAGCAGTAGTTCTCAAATCAATCAGAAACAATGTTGCCTTTAAAACTTTTTTAATTTATTTGTTTATGTTTCGAGCAGTTTTAAGTTGACAGAGGGCAGAAAGCATAGAGACCTCCCATATACTCCCTCACCCCTGCCATTTTTCCCATTATTAACATTTTGCATTTGTTACAATTGGTAAGCCAATATTGATATACTATTATTAGCTAGAGCCCATAGTTTACATTAGGGTTCACTCTTTGTTTTGTATATTCCATGAGTTTTGACAAATGTGTAATGACATGCATTCACTAACACAGTATCATACAGAATAATTTCACTACCTTAATTGGCTCTCTTTTATAGTAGATATTTTGTAACACCTCATTTAACATCCTAAAAGAAAATTTATAGAAAATAAAATTTCCCTGCTCTCATATTTTTCTTTATAAAATCAATTTAATATCCTAACTGTGAAATGACGAAGAAATATTTTTATTTTTTTATTTTTATTTTATTTTTTATTTATTTTATTTTTGTGTGTGTGTGTGTGTGAGGAAGATCAGCCCTGAGCTAACATCCATGCCAATCTTCCTCTTTTTGCTGAGGAAGACTGGCCCTGGGCTAACATCCGTGCCCATCTTCCTCTACTTTACATGAGACGCTGCCACAGCATGGCTTGACAAGCGGTGCACCCGGGCCGCCAGCAGTGGAGCGCGCACACTTAACCGATACGCCACGGGGCCGGCCCCACGAAGAAATAAAAACAAAGTAAATCTTGATAAAATGATACATATTTCAATATGTTAATACTTGGACCCCACTACACTGGAAGACTTGAAGTAGCCAGAGGCTTGCACCTACTTGTACTGAATAACTTTATTTTTTTTTAAAATTTTCTGTTTATTGCAGTAACATTGGTTTAAAACATTGTATAAATTTCAGGTGTACATCATTATACTTCTATTTCTGCCTAGATTACATCATGTTCACCACCCAAATACTAATTACAACCCATCACCACACACATGTACCGAATTATCCATTTCACCCTCCTCCCTCCCCCCTTCCTTCTGGTAACCACCAATCCAATCTCTGTCTCTATGTGTTTGTTTATTGTTGTTATTATCTACTACCTAACGAAGGAAATCATACGGTATTTGACCTTGTCCCTCCGACTTATTTCACTTTGCATAATACCTTCACTGTCCATCCATGTTGTCACAAATGGCTGGATTTCATCGTTTCTTATGGCTGAGTAGTATTCCATTGTGTATATATACCACATCTTCTTTATCCATTCGTCCCTTGACGGGCACTTAGGTTGCTTCCAAGTCTTAGCTATTGTGAATAATGCTGCAATGAACACAGGGGTGCATGTATCTTTACGCATTCCTGTTTTCAAGTTCTTTGGATGAATACCCAGCAGTGGAATAGCTGGATCATATGGTAGTTCTATCCTTGATTTTTTGAGGAATCCCCATGCTGTTTTCCAGAGTGGCTGCACCAGTTTGCACTCCCACCAGCAGTGTATGAGAGTTCCCTTCTCTCCACATCCTCTCCAACTCATGTTGTTTCCTGTCTTGTTAATTATAACCATTCTGATGGGTGTGAGGTGATATCTCATTGTAATTTTGATTTGCATTTCCCTGATAGTTAATGATCTTGAACATCTTTTCATGTGTCTGTTGGTTATCTGTATATCTTCTTTGGAGAAATGTCTGTTCAGGTCTTTTGCCCATTTTTTAATTGGGTTGATAGTTTTTTTGTTGTTGGGATTCATGAATTCTTTATATATTTTGGAGATTAAGCCCTTATCAGATATATGGTTTGCAAATATCTTCTCCCAATTGTTAGGTTGTCTTTTCATTTTGTTGATGGTTTCCTTTGCTGTGCAGAAGCTTTTTAGTTTGATGTAGTCCCATTTGTTTATTTTTTCTATTGTTTCTCTTGCCTGGTCAGACATAGTGCTTGAAAATATGTTGCTGGGCTGGCCCTGTGGCTTAGGGGTTAAGTGCTCGTGCTCCGCTACTGGCTGCCCAGGTTCGGATCCCGGGCGCACACCGAGGCACCGTTTCTCCGGCCATGCTGAGGCCACGTCCCACATACAGCAACTAGAAGGACGTGCAACTATGACGTACAACTATCTACTGGGGCTTTGTGGGGGGGGGGGGGAGGAGGAGGATTGGCAATAGATGTTAGCTCAGAGCCGGTCTTCCTCAGCAAAAAGAGGAGGATTAGCATGGATGTTAGCTCAGGGCTGATCTTCCTCACAAAAAAAAAAAAAAGAAAGAAAAAAAAAGAAAATATTTTGCTAAGACCGATGTCGAAGAGCGTACTGCCTATGTTTTCTTCTAGAAGTTTCATAGTTTCAGGTCTTACATTCAAGTCTTTAATCCATTTGGAGTTAATTTTTGTGTATGGTGTAAGGTAAGGGTCTACCTTCATTTTTTTGCATGTGGCTGTCCAGTTTTCCCAACAACATTTGTTGAAGAGACTTTCTTTTCTCCATTGTATGTTCTTGGCTCCTTTGTCAAGGATTAGCTGTTCATAGATGTGTGGGTTTATTTCTGGGCTTTTGATTCTATTCCATTGATCTGTGTGTCTGTTTTTGTGCCAGTACCATGCTGTTTTGGTTACTATAGCTTTGTAGTATATTTTGAAATCAGGGAGTGTGATACCTCCAGCTTTGTTCTTTTTTGTACTGAATAACTTTAGACATAAGAGAAGTAATAAGACCCGAAGATACCTCATACAAGATGTACAAGGCAATGAATGAAAGGCAAAGATATGCATGAATGTTGGAATAAAGACTAGTATACTCAATTTACATCAAACATTGCAAAAAATATGTTATGTTTAACCTGTAAAATGGAGTAAGGCTAAAGGCTCAGATAATTTAAACCAATATTTCACACATATGAATGCCTGGTGGGGCAACTCTTCATTGGTATGAGACTGGCCTGGGCATTGGAGGATCTCCTGCCTACTTAATGCTAATACCCCCCTCCTTGAATATTGGGACAAGCCAAAGTACCCCTCACTTGTTCAAAAGACCCCAAAGAATCAATTAAGCTTCTGCTGAAAACCACTCTTTTACAAGTCTAGTGCAACCAGAGGGACTGGTGTCACTGTTGCCTCCTTGGGACTTTTTTCTGGACAGTTTTTCCTGGGCCATCTTCTGAATTTTCCTTAAAAGACCTCAGAATTAGATGTATGTCTTATTTCATATGCTGTAGGCAGACACTCTTCATAATGACGAATGTTCACCCCAAGGGGTGTAAGATGATCTGCTGTTGGGGTTTGGAAAGGCAACATTACAATGTTTATATTCTTTTTAAGTTTCTATTTTTGTGTGTGTTGTATTTTGTAAACAAAGCCTTACTACAGCAGTACATGTGTATAATTTATAAAAAATACATATACAGATATTGAGGTTGCACGCACAAAATTTTTTATTGATGGGGTTATGATAAAAAGAAGTTTGCAGACCCCTAAGTACAGTCAGCTGCAGAGTAGCAGACTGAACTTGTCTTTGACTTTGGCCATATGTGACAGCCTTGCAGAATCCTGAGGTGCTAGCACTGACTCTTGCTTGTCATTTGACTGAGGTACATTTGTGACAAATGCAAGCCTCCTTCATGATTGAGCTTCATAATGATACATCTTCATCTCTTGCCTCAGCCCCTCCCTTCCCCTGCTTCAGCCCCACTCCACCTCTTCCTGCTCCTCAGATCCCACGTACCTTCACCCTTCTGCCAGTGCTGTTTCTCTGCTTGGAACTGCTGGAGAGGAAAACTTTTCCTCTACCCTCTTAGGTTCATTTCTGGAAGTCTGTGAATTAAACTGACAAAGGGTAGATTAACAGGAGAAAAAAGGTTTATTTGCATGCATATAGAAGCTAACAAAAGAAGCAGTTAGCTTAACAATTGTTCAAGTTGGAGTCTTAGATACCTAACTTAGTAGGGAAAATAGAATATATAGGGGAAAGTTTCTTCTATGGGGAGAATATATAGGTTTCTTTAGGAGAAAAATGGGTTTTTAGGAGGACATACGGAAGACTAGAAAGTTTGTGATAAGGCAAGTTTGAGTGATTTTCTTCTATCTTCTTCAAGGCCATAAAACTCCCTCCCCTAAGAAAGATTTATGGTAGCCTCATTTCCCAGAAGTCACTGCTTTTAGTCAGATAAATGAAGCTCCAAGAAGATTTCTTCCTGCTTCTGTTGAATCTCAGATATCTTCAGCTTAAAATAATCTTCATATCAACTCTAGAGTTCCAAGTGGGTCCCTACAGAACACACACACACACACACACGTGCACACACACACTGTACCCACCTCTCCCCATCCTTTGTCTGCCTAACATCTCAACCTTTATAACTCAGCTATAGCATCATCCTGGAAAAACTTTCTCTCAAGACCCTCCCCCAGTCCCAGTAAGTCCCCTTCTCACGGCCCCCAGCAGCTCGTGCTTCCTCTGGTCAGAGCACTCGCTACACTATTCTTCTATTGTCTATTTGTCTGATCCCACTTCTGATCTGTAAGCTGATGGAGAGTGCTGGAATACTGTTCCTAGAATAGAGTAAATGCTCAATGAATGTCTGTTGAAAAACACGAATAGTGATGACATCATTTTGGAAAGCTGCAGAATTTGAAAATTGTATTGCTTTTCAGAGGCAATTCCTTATTTTTGAGAATCTTGCTTGATTAATTTTGATCAGGTTAAATTATCAAAATGAAGAATGATTAACGAAAGCAAAAGACAGGAGATATGACACTTAGAATGAAAGCAGGATGGATTACGTTTTAGCTGGGACCGCTTGAGCCAAAGTCTCTGGAGTAAGATCTGTTAAGTTGAGGCAGCTGAGGTGGAGTTGAAACAACCCTGAGTTTAGGGCCAAAGACCTGGGCTTGGCTTCCAGCTCTGTCACTTTACCTCTTTATCCTTTGTTTTCTCTCCTATGAAATGGAGGAAAGAGTATGTAATTTGTTAGCGGGGGCATCTCCTGTGAGGGTACGTGGTGGGACGTCAGACCCTTCAGCAGTCCACGTAGGCTGGGTATGCACTTTTCAAATTTAAACTGGAATAGAGCTGGCCTGTGGCTTAGCGGATAAGTGCGTGGGCTCCGCTGCTGGCTTGTCTGGCTTCTCTGGCCATGCTGAGGCGGCGTCCCACATACAGCAACTAGAAGGATGTGCAGCTATGACAGACAACTATCTACTGGGGCTTTGGGGGGAAAAAAAAGGAGGAGGATTGGCAATAGATGTTAGCTCAGAGCCGGTCTTCCTCAGCAAAAAGAGGAGGATTAGCATGGATGTTAGCTCAGGGCTGATCTTCCTCACAAAAAGAAAAAAAAATTAAACTGGAATCATTGGTTTGCTGGAAGTTCCAGCTGAGTTGCATCAACTCAGGGCAGGCTCTCTGGGTGAAACTGGGGTTTCCAGATCCATTGGTTTACCCAGTATGAGCACTCAGCTGTGGATTAGTGCTGGAGATCACTGTGAGTGATGAGGGGCCAGAGCAAGTAACTGCCCTAGTGGTATGACTCCGGGGCCCCTGAGAAGCTCTTTGGCCAAAACGGCTCCGCTATTGGCCTTTCCCCAGTGCTTGCATTTCCTACATCCCTCCATCTCTTTAATGGGCTCAGGGACAGCTCCTCTCATCTGCCCCTAAAGACCCCTGTGAATGGAGCCAGTCCTGAGCCCTGGACCACTTGGATCACCGAAGACACAGGGCGGGAGAGGAGCAGGTAACACCCAGGATACTTGGTGCTCTTGTTTCAAGAAATAAACGGAGGCTGAAAACTTTTGGCTAGTCTCTCCCCTTTTGTGTCCTTTAATTTCTATCTAATTATGATTGAAAAAATCAAAGTAGAGGCTGGCTCTGAGCAGGAAGGCACCCCTAAGTTTGGCAGATTCTGAAATACTTGGTCCCTGTGTCAGTCAGGGTTCTGCAGAAAAACAGACCAATAGGACATATATAGAAAGAGATTTATTGTGAGAGATTGGCTCATGCATTGTGGAGGCTAAGACGTCCCACCATCTGCTGTCTCCAAGCTGGAGACTAGGAAAGCTGGTGGTGTAGCTCCAGCCCAAACCCAATTGCCTTTGAGAACCAGGACCGCCGATGTCTAAGGACAGAAGACGGATGTCCCAGTTCAAGCAGAGAGAGCAAACTCACCCTTCCACGCCAGGACAGACCTGGGGCGCAGCCCTCTGCCTGGGGGAACAGCTGTGACAGACTCTTGGCTTAGTGGGTGCTGGGGGTTGACAGCAACACAGGACCTCTGCGGAGAAGGTGTGTACTCAGGACCCGGGGAGGCTGCTCCCTCAAGGGCCTAGGTGGGTGTGCCTAGAAGTCACCAGTCCAAAATTAATCGAATTAAATGAGATACTGTACATGAACTCTGTAAATTTAAGTTATCGTTGTTATCAACATTAAATAAGGCTTATGATATATAGATACCTACCAACAGAAAAGGGAGGTTCGGGGATACATAGAAACACAATTGGAAATTAGATTTAGACAGACTTAAAATTTTATTCTCTCACCCTCTTGAATGTAATTTTTTAGAAGGTGGGCTTAGAATGACAGCGCACACTTGAGAAACTTATGTAAGGAGACAAAGAGGCTCTTATCCTAACAAGATTTCAGGAAAACGTACACAGGGGAGCAGTCAGAGAAAAACCATTTGTCCACTCGGCGTTTTCCCTGAGAGGCACATCGTTCATCGTGAGTTTCATCTAGGGCCTTTGGCTTGTTGTCTGTCTTGCTGTCTTGTACCAGAGGATTTGATGACAATTTATCTTAGTTATTGTAGGAGAGGAAAAAAAAGTCTTTTCTTTCTACCCTTTTAGGTTCTCTGCTGGGGCTCTGTAGCAAAAGACAGATTAACAAGAGGAAAGCATACAATTTTATTTAATATGTTTTGTGTGACCTGGGAGCCTTCATAAGGAAATTAAGACTCAAAGAAGCCATTCAACCTGAGCATTTTTATGAGCCTTTGATGAGGAGTGGAAAGTCATGGGAAAATGTGACAGGATGAAAGTGTCTGAGCTGAGAGCAGTAAACTGGGGGAAATTGAGCAAGGCCCGTTTATTCATTCAAATTCTTCTCTGTGTCTCCCCATCTTTGGGGATAAGGATGCTCTTTTCAGCTGGGTATAAGGAGGGCGCCTCTCACGTGAGGGTCTTATGACCTGCTTCAGGGGAAGTCAGAGAGCCCAACAGCACCCGCCATTTTTCAAATGCCTTCAGCTTAAATATCTAATATACCAAGGCGCCGTATTTACGGGTACCATGTCCCAAACTCCATCACTGTTGATCGCATGTGCAGTCCCCCATAGGCAATGTTTTTTTTGCCAACTTGGAGCTGGAGATGGGGGAAAATCAAAGAGGCATTTTCTTCTTTCATTTGCAACATTGCCAAATTTACCCGTCTTCTTAGAACCGAATCTATTACAGAGGGAGTAAAGAAAAGGAAAGGATTTTTAAGAGGAAGAAAGGGAATTTAAAAAAGGAGGAGTTGGGGAAATTTGAAAAGTGTTCTAGAATTCTTTTCAACTGGTCAGGATGGAAATGAAGCATAAAAGCCTGAAAAACATTTTTACTCATGGAAACACCTGTCACCTCCTGCTCTAAACCACCAATCACTGGATTAACAATGACGTCTGTCACAGTCTGAAGAAAGTTCATTCATCCATTCATTTATTTAATAGATATTTATAAGGCTCTTATTACATATCAGGAACTATATGAAATGCTGGGGCATATGTAACAGAATAAAATAGATACAGTCCCTGCCTTCAAGGAGCTTACAATCTAGTGCAGGAGACAGGCAATATATGTGCAAAGAAACAAATACATATACCTAACTCTAGTAAGCTCTAGAGGGTTCTGTGATGGAGAATCAGGAAACCTCAGGTAGGATGGTTGTGGAAGGCCTTTGTGAAGAAATGACATTGGAGCTCAGACCAGAAGCCTGGGGTGATGAGCGATGGTCCCTGGGTGGAGGGGGCATCCCACCCAGAGGGAATGGTGTAAACAAAGCTCAGGGCTGATGAATAGATGAAGGTCTACAATTGACAGCGGTCTTGCCTTTGGCGTTGACCAAGGAGCAGGGCTCCGGGAACACTGAAGACTTGGCAAAAAGAAATGTTTTCCTACTCCAAGGAAATTCAGCTAATCATTAGCAAATTCAAGTGACCAATTAGCAAAGAAAATGGATTTCTGGAGAGAGTGTAAATTGGTACAATCATCTCCTAAAATAACTCGGCTTTATCTTGTAGAGACTAACTCTTCAACGCCTTGAGACCCAGCAATTCTACCCCAGGACAGTGGTCCTCAGATGTTTGCTCCTGTGATCATTAATTTTGTAAAACTCTCTACCCCTCTACCTCTCTACCCCTTTAATGTTTTTGAACTGATATCTAAAATTTTTTATCTTATGTGTAAACAGTTCAAAAGATAAATTCTATCCTATTGTGAGTATTGATATATTAAAATAAAACTGTTATTTCGCATTTTAAAATATATCCCGTGGAATCTAACTACCACAGTGATTTGGTAAAAATCTTTGGTAAAAATCATCTTTGCAAAAAAATTCTTGGATGAGCTTGTTTTTAACAGACAGGAATTTGACGTTGCTTTTTTATCTCTTTGAGTCCATATTTCCATTCCATTCCATTCCCCACAGAATTTTATCTTAACGTAATATATATACCTTATGCTTCAAAATGTTGTCCTGTCATAAATCTTTGTGATAAAAATATATATAAAATAAGTTTAATTTATTTTAAACAAATAACAATGTATTTTATTTGTTACAAATAAAATGTATTTTATACATTTTATTTGTAACAAATAAACAAAACAATTTTTTTTATTTGTAACAAATAAAAAAAAATGTATTTTATTTGTTATGACCACAGGGTTCTAAGCATTAAAAAAATATTCTGTTTTAAATTATCACTAAAAGTATTAGTGCTAAACCATCAATCAAGTAATATGTAATGAGCTTTGCCAAGTGAGTATTAAACATAAAAGGTAAAATTTTATTGGAGAAGCATCTGTTGGTGAAATGGATGGAGCTTTTATTTCCCAATTAGTTCATATTTCTTTGGATGATTTTTACTTATTTCTAAAATAAGATAGGATTTACCATGGATTCTCTTTCCATTTTTCTTTTGTGTCTGATAAACGTAAGGGCTGAGAACTCTTTTTCACGTAAATAAGTATATGGGAACGGGATGGGTTTTTTAGTTCTTTGAAGTCTATGTGAACTGTGTGACAATTTTGTGATCATCAGAAAGCTTAATAATCTGTCAGCTGCTCCCCAGTCGGAGTCTCTACTTCCTCCGCCCTGGCCCCTGTGCTTCCAGGGGCCCCCTCTTTGATCAGAGGTTATTACACTGGTGGCCAGTGCAGCAGAGGAAGCTTCTGGAGGGAGAGCTGTGCACCTTTGGCTGGCGGGCAACTGTGAGAAGATAAGTGGTGAAAGTGAAACTGAACCTCCAGCACAGATGTGTCCTTCAGGCAAATGACAGTAGGAAAGAATGCAGGTGGAAACTGAGGATCTGAAGATTGATGTCTTGAAACCCTCTGTGATGATAACCACAGAGGTACCAGAGGGAGACCACTGTCCACAGAAACTCCTGACATGAGCATCATGTCCAAGAATGTTCACAGATCCCTGTTTGCACTAGCCTCAAACGAGGAAGAAGCCAAATACCCCTGGACAGGAGAGAGCGGAAATAAATTTTCATCTCTTCACATGATGGAATATAATACAGCAGTGAAAACCAGGCGAACTATAGTTGTACTTAACAAGATAGACGCTCTTAGAAACACACTGAGTAAAAACAACAGTAGAAACAAGTCCTATGAGGCCGCATACAAAATGAAACCACTTTTAGAAACCTCAAAATCATGTACAATCAATGACATGTGTTTAGGCATGCATATACAAACTTTTTTTTAAAAAAAAGACAACAAGGGGCCGGCCTGGTGGTGCAGCGGTTAGGTGCACGTGCTCCACTTCGGCTGCCCGGGGTTCGCAGGTTTGGATCCTGGGCGCGCACTGATGCACTGCTTGTCAGGCCATGCTGTGGCGGCGTCCCATATAAAGTGGAGGAAGATGGACATGGATGTTAGCCCAGGGCCAATCTTCCTCAGCGAAAAAGAGGAGGATTGGCATTGGATGTTAGCTCAGGGCTAGTCTTCCTTACACACAAAAATAAATAAATCAACAAAAAAAAGACAACAAAATGATAAATAAAATTCAGGGTAGTGGTTACATCTGAAAGGAGGAAACAGGCATCAGACAGGGAAGCATATCGCCCGATGCCACTTACTCACAGGGTGATGAGTTTACGGATGATAATTACAGTGTCATGCATCATAGGTATGTATGGTACAGATATACTTACGTGTATGCAACATATTTATCTTTATTTATTGATTGTTTTAAGATTTTATTTATTTATTTTTCCCCCCCATAACCCCCGTAGATAGTTGTATGTCATAGCTGCACATCCCTCTAGTTGCTGTATGTGGGACGAGGCCCCAGCATGGCCGGAGAAGCAGTGTGTCGGTGCGCGCCCGGGATCCGAACCTGGGCTGCCAGCAGCGGAGCGCGTGCACTTAACTGCTAAGCCACGGGGCTGGCCCCCATATTTATCTTTAAATACACATGAAAATAATAAAAGAAAGGGAGGGTAGATGAAGGTTAATTCATTTAGCATTATTGAGGTTTATTTTTAATTCACTAAAGGTCTATTGAGCTAATTCCACGTGCAGACAGTGTTGTTAATGCCAGAGATCCAGTGATGAGAGGAGACGGACAAGGTTCCTGGAGATTATATTTTAGTGAAAAGAGAGAAGAAGACTTTTTCTTGTGCTGGATTCAGTGGTTTGAGGTCTAAGGTTTGCCTCCACCGGGAGCGCCACTGTGAGGAGGAAGCTCAGAAACACCAGTGTGGAACTGAGAGATGCGGCCATACCTGGTGCCACGGCTTGAGACTCTAGATCCATCTGTACCTGACTTCACCCGAATGGCTGGACTTCCGTTCCTGGGAGCCAACTAATGCCCCTGTGCCGTTGTTCTTGAAGCAGGTTTGAGATGGATTTTCTAGTAATTGCAGCACAACAAGTGCTGATGGACACAGCCCTGCAGAGTGAAATATTGAGCCCAGTGCCAGGGGCGGCAGCAGCAGCTCAGGGACGTGTTTACCAGTTTACTTTCTAATGTGGCAGCTAGTTTAAACATTTCCATAGGGCTTTCATATGCGTTGCCACTTTTGTCTCTTAGAACTACCTCATACCAGAAAAGCGAGAGGTGAGGGACTTGTACACGGCTGTATAGCTGGGAAGGGTCCCTGCAACTCCAACACAGACCTCTGGACTCTAAGTCCTGTGTGTTTTCTGTTAGACCATAGGGAGTAAAGGAGTCAAGTTCACTGATAGAAAATTTCCCCAGGACTGGTCAATTCACACCCAGTAGGGCATCCTACTCAGGCGGTGTAAGGGGATTCCGTGAAATCATTTTATTTTAGCTGATGAATATTTCAAGTATACAGTAAGCACAGAGAATAACAAAATAAATAGCCATGTTTGCATCACCATCCTTTATCAAATCTAATCTTGCTACATTTGCTTTAGATCACTCTATTTTTCAAAAGAAATAAACATTGCTATATAATTAAAGCACCTGTACATTCCTCTGACAATCTGTCCCTCTCTTGAGGCATTTTTATCCTGAAATTTGTGTTTGTCATTCACATACATGTTTTTATACTTTGAACACATGCGTATGTGCCCATAAACAATACATAACGGTAGTATTGTTTTAAAGTGATATGTGGTGGTAAAGTAATATATAGTCTTGTTATTGTTTTAAAACTTTATGTGAATGGCATCATATAACACACATTAGTCTTTAATTTGCTGTCTTTTATTCATATTTTGGTTTTAAGATTCATTGTAGGGAGAAAAATCCCCGCTCCCCTCCTGCCCCAAAATGTCTACATCCTAATCCCTGGAATCTGTGAATATTTACCTTACCTGGCAAAGGGGAATTAGGGTTGCAGATGGAGTTCAGGTTACTAATCAACTGACCTTAAAATAGGGAGATTATCCTGGATTATCTGGGTGGACCCAATGTAATCACAAGGGTCCTTATAAATTAAAGAGCGGTAGAAGAGGGAGAACCAGAGAGATGGTGGAGAAAGATTCAGCCTGATGTTGCTGGCTTTGAAAATGGAGGAAGGGGCCATAAGCCAAGGAGGGCCAGAGGCTTCTAGAAGCTGGAAAAGACAAGCATATGGCTTCTGCTATATAGCTTCAGAAAGGAACACAGTCCTGCTGACACCTTGGTTTTAGCCTCATGAGCTCCATTTTGGATTTCTGATCTCCCGAAATGTAAGATAATAAATTTGTGTTGTTTTTAAGCCATGAAATTTTTGGTAATTTTTTAATAGCAGCCATAGAAAATGAATACAGGATTTATATATAGGCTTGATTCATTCATTTTAACTGCGATGTACATGTAGTTTGCACAGTTTCGTTAGTTTTCTATTGAGTGATTATACTACATTTTATTTCACTATTCTCCTGTTGATGGACATTTATGTTGTTTCCAATTTTTTGCTGTTATAAACAATGTTGCTGTGAATATTTCTGAATTTGTTTCCTTATGCATGTGTGCAAGAGTTTCTCACGGGCTGGTTGGTTGATAATGCACTGGGATGAGTCTAATGTGCAGCCAGGTTTCCAACTTAAGGGGAGTGGAATTGCCGGATTGTGGGGTACATGCATCATTAATTTTATTATATATGCTAAATTGCTCTCCAATGCGGTTGTACCACTTTAAACTCCTCCAGCAGTGCATGGAGGTGCCCATTTTCCTACAAACTCAAATTTTTTTTTTAATCTTTTTTTAAAATTTTATTTATTTATTTTTTCCCCCAAAGCCCCAGTAGATAGTTGTACATCATAGCTGCATATCTTTCTAGTTGCTGTATGTGGGACGCGGCCTCAGCGTGGCCGGAGAAGCGGTGCGTTGGTGCGCGCCCGGGATCCGAACCCCGGGCCGCCAGCATCGGAGCGCACGCACTTAACCGCTAAGCCATGGCACCAGCCCGACAAACTCAAATTTTACTTTGAAATTTTTGTCAATATGATGAGTCTAAAATGGTATCTCCTTTCTATTTCAATTTGCATTTCCTGATTACTAGCAAGGATGAGCGTGTTTACATATGTTTACTGGGCAATTGCCTTTCCCCTTCCTTGAATTGTCTGGATACCAGGAAACAATATGGGAGACAGACCCCACTTGCATAGGACATGCCACATGTGATTGGACGCCCCCAATTACAATGTAATTGGACTCCCACAGGCCGTGATGGGCATTTAAGTAGGATTTATTCAATTTCAGTAACTTGAAGTGAAATTTATGTGAGGAACTAATGAATGTATTACATCTAATAAAATATAAGTAATCACTTTTGTCTTTTCATATTATGAGGAATTAAATACTATTGAAATTCTGAGAAATTTGAACACTGCTCTTTTGACAAAAATTTCCTACTTTTTTATGTTTCTGACTGTGCAATCAGGCTTCAGTAACACAAACTCATTTTTCCTTAAACAATGGACGACGAACACGTTCTGGATTCTAACCAGTTCGTTTGGATAACAATAAGAATAATCGTCTTGATTCTTAGGTTGTAAAGGACAGGACTTGACAGAATTTGTGCCTGGGCGGGGTGGCTGGATGTTCTGTCCAACGGCTCTGAAGCCATGGTGTGGGAGACAATCGCTCAGCAAGACCTTTCTGTGCAAATGTCAACAGCCTTCCTCTCCCCAGTCACAACTCTCCTCTGGCTCCTTGGTTGAGAAATACCAGAAACAAAAACCTCAGGAAACCAAGACTCTATTTGTGGTTTCACAACTCCCTCTTCCGGACAAAGGCTGCACTTGCACCGTGAGTCATTCAACTTTCTACTGCATGAACTTACCAAAATATATATAATATGTAAAGATTCAAAATGAATATATTTTATCTGTCATCTATCTATCTATCTATGTATCTATCTCTCTCTCTATCTATCTATATAATCTATCATCTAATCTATCCGTCACAGGTGGACACATACAGGCAGGTAGGTGATAGACAGCTTGGCTTGTTTTCCTTCTCTCTTTTCTCCTAAGTCTTTGTAACATAGAAATACACTCAATAAAGCATTTAAAAATGTTCTTATCAATTGGTAATTTACCCTTGACTTGATGTCTTTCCTCATGTTCTATCTATTCTGTACCTTTCAATCCTGACACTTATCTACTTCTCCAATGTGATTTCTCCCCCCCACAAGTGAAGCTGACTCAGCACAAATCACAAGCTATCATACCAGCGCACGTTTCTTTCCTTTCCTTTCCATTCCCCCCCCTTCATCCCTTTCCCCCTTTCTTCCCTCCTTTTTCCCCCATCTTTCATAACTGTTTAAATGAATTTTACTACAATGCAAGGAATATTGGAGAACCAGATATGAGAAGATGATGGTCATACATAGCACATTCAGAGGGTTTCTCTACTGCTTCTGTTACTCATTAAGTTGAGCCAAGGTTTTGCCGGTTTTACTTTTAATTAATTAATTTGCTTGTTTATTTATTTATTTGGAAATACATGCATAGGATGCAAAATTCATGCAGTACCAAAATGTATACAGTGAAGAAAGGTCTTTCACTCATCATCTTCCCTTCTGGGGGGCAATCTCTACTGTCAATTCCTTAACATATGTATTTTAAAAGCTAACTCCTCTGTACACAGGTAACAACATGGAGTGGAATTTCAGGGTGACGACATATTGTGTTTCTCATTAAATGGAGAGATAAAACCATATGCCCTCAAATACTCTTCTGGCATTTTCTACTAATCCTTTCTACACACACTTTGAGTGGTTCTCTGAGTGGGTAGGTCCCTAGCATCAGCATCTCCTGGGAACCTGCTGGAAATGCAAATTCTCAGCCCTGCGGAAGACCCACTGAGTCAGAATCTCAGCGGGTGGGCCCGACAATCTGTGTTTTCACAAGCTCTTCAGGTGATTCTGATGTTTGCTAAAGTTGAGGAAGCATGGCATTAGAAAACCAGTGCCTGAGCCTCACCCCAGACTGATGAACCGAATCTCAGAGGTGGGTGGTTTAAATATTTCGTCAGTTGATCCTAACGGGCAGCTGGCATTAAGAACCGGGCTGGTCTCACTGAAATACACCCCTGGTTTCACCCCCACCCCAAGCTTTTCTGATTCTCTGCCTGTTTGTGCTGTTTCATCTGCCTTGGGTTCCCAACCTTCACTCCCATTTTACAGATAAGAAAGTTGAGATTCAAAGAGATTGAGTTACTAGTTCCAGAAAGGTAACCGCATATTGGCAGAACTGGGTCTCTAAACCAACGTCCTTGGGGACCCTTGGGTTCAGTGTGTTTTCCGTTTTGCCACACTGTCACCCCTAGTTACATGTGCCCATGTTTTCTAAGAGGCTCTAGGCATTTAAGTGATTTATAAACATCAGTTAGTGGAGGAGGTCTAAATGTAAGGTGAATGACCGAGTGCAGGAGTACAGGCCCTCCGCTGCTTCCCGTGGGTAAGAATTCACCGTTGATCACAGATGCAAAAGCTGCGACAGCGACATGCTGATCATACTGTAAGTCAATCACTGAGCAAGTAATAGTGGAAAACCAGGGCTACCGAGCATCCAGAAAAGATGGTGCTCACGGTCTTAAGATGTCACTACAGCATCCGGTGTTGAGCACTTTGATGAATGGACTCTAATCTCTAACACTCCGGTCATCCTAAGAGACTCCCTCATGATTAACTGTTGGTGGTGTTAATTTTAATCAAGTGTGCCCATGCTGGGGCTCGCTGCCAATAGCTTCCATTTTTTTATCTATAAAAGAGAACAATTGGTCCTGTTTCTATCCGCCTCAAAGACATGGATTTGGGATGAAGGAAAACTCCTCCGAATACGTGTTCGGATGCTCCAGCAGAGGCGGGCACAGCAGCTCTGAGGAGGTTGTCTTTTTGCTCTGAAGCAAGCATCTGACATAAAAATTACCCTTTTTACTCCATAAATATAGCAAACATTTAGCTTAGAGTTTTCTTTCTAGTCCAGTCCAAAATCTGCTCCTTTTTTGAAATTTGCATCACTTATTTCACTTAAGTAAAAAATAATTAGACTTCAACATCATCGATTTGTGGGACCCCGAGGGGGATCGTGGTCGAGAGTGAGCTCTGGAGCCCAGCTCCCTGGGGTCGAATCCAGGCTCTTCCAGGTAACAGCGGTGAACTCTTGGGCGGGATACGCGGGTCTGTCGAGCATGCAGCACCTGATTACTGATGAGATTTATGGGCCATTGATCGTTTTCTTGGGCTACTGCCGTTTCTTTCTTCTGCCCGTTTTTCTACCAGGTTATTTTGAATCACAGATATTCATAGATTCTAAATTCCAATCCTTTGTCAGTCATACCCACTACATGCATCCTCTGTTTGCAGATGATCTTTCTCTGTCTCCTTCTTGTGCCTTTTGATAATGTCAAATTTATCAGCTTCTCCTTATGGCTTCTGCTTATTGTATCTTTTTAAAGAAATCCTTTCCAGGGCTGGCCCCGTGGCTTAGCGGTTAAGTGCGCGCGCTCCGCTGCTGGCGGCCTGGGTTCGGATCCTGGGCGTGCACTGACGCACCGCTTCTCTGGCCATGCTGAGGCCGTGTCCCACATACAGCAACTAGAAGGATGTGCAACTATGACATACAACTATCTACTGGGGCTTTGGGGAAAAAATAAATAAATAAAATTAAAAAAAAAAAAAAAGAAATCCTTTCCTATCCCTAAGTTATAAAGTTAGTTCTCCTATATTTTCTTCTACAGAGTTCATAGTTTATAATTTTGCTGTTCATACTTTTATAATCCACCTGAAATTTATTTGTGTGTATGCTGTGAGGTATGGTTTCATTTCCTTTTTTCCCATGTAGATAGTCATGCCAGAACCACTTATCGAAAAATACATTGTTTCCGATGATCTGCACTGTCCCTGTGTCACACAAGTTTCCATACCTTCTATTTCTTACTCATTTGTGTCTTGGCTACTCATGACCCTTGGCTGTTTTGAAGAATGTCCCTCAATTTGGTTCTTTCTTGTGTTTCTTCAGGGTTACATTCAGGGCATCCATTTTTACCAGGAATACCAAGAAGTGATGTGTTCTTCTTAATGCATCCTTTCAGGAGGCACATGATACTTACTCATCCCATTACTGATAATGTAAATTTGATCCCTTGGTTAAGTTGGTGTCTATCAGGTTTCTAACTGTAAACTTACTATTTTTTTCCTTTAGAGTTAATAAGTATTTTATGAGGCGATACTTTGAGACTATGTAAATGTCCTGTTTTTAATCAGATTTTCACTCACTAGTTTTAGAACCACTGATCTAACATCTGTGGTAAGAGTGATTATATTTAATAGAAATGCACATGCCAGACTCTAAGAAGGGGAACCATCCCTGAAAGCTAGATGCACGAGTCACAATAGGCTTGATTATACCGCCACAAGGAACCTCACATCTCAGTGGCTTAACTAAGAAAAGTTTACCTGTCTCATTCCCCATGTTCACCGTGGGTTCTCAGGGGTTTCTGCTCGCTTGGGGCATGGGCTGACTGAGGTTCATCTTGACACAGGCTTTCATACTGATGAGGCAGAAAAAGGGAATGAGGTCAATTGTGCGCTGTCTCTGATGGCTTCTGCCTGGAAGTGAAGCCTCCCCTCGACCACATTCCATCCAGCAGAGTAAACTGCATAGCTACACCTACCTTCAGATGGGGGCGGTGAGTGCAGTCCTATAATGTGCTCAGAGAGCAGAATAGATGGTTGTGAATAGGCCCCGGGACTCCAGCACCATGCACCCCAGAGTCCAGGTTTTAGCCAAATGGAGTGTGGTAAATGGGGCGGTTCTCCCCGACACGCTCTCTCTTTCAGAAGACAGAGGATACTCCCCACCCCTGACTTCAGGTTTGGCCCTGTCACTGCTTTGATGAATAGAACATGAGCAAAGTGACAGGATCCCAGTTCTGGGTGGAAGCTTGACGATCCGGGGCGCAATCCATCACAGTGTATGTCAGTAATCCTCTTTGCTGTGGACTCAATGTTTGTGTCCCCCTCAAATTCACATGTTGAAGCCCTAACCCCCAATGTGATGGTATTTGGAGGTGAAGCCTTTGGGAGGCAATTAGGGTTAGATGAGGTCATGAGGGTGGGCCCCATGATGGGATTGGTGTCCTTATAAGAAGGAGAAGAGACTGGAGCTTGCCATCTCTCTGCCATGTGAGGACAGAGGGAGATGGCAGCCATCTGCAAGCCAGGAAGAGAGCTCTCACCAGACCTGACCATGATGGCACCCCGATCTTGGACATCCAGCCTCCAGAACTGAAAGAGAGAAATTTCTGTTGTTTAAGCCACCCGGTCTATGGTATTTTGTTATGGCTGCACAAGCCGACTAACACGCCCTTCCTCTTTTCATCCTCCCCCATGAGAATAGAATATCCTAGAGAGAGTCTATTCCATCCAGCATTCTGATGACTGTGGAGCTGAGTTGAGCAGAGCTCAGCTGAGGCGACCAGAGTTGCAACTGACCTGTAACCCCAGTGAGATGTGAAGGAGAAATGAACATGTGTTCTTGTAAGCCACTACAATACTGAGGTCGGCTGTTATCAGGGCAGGACTAGGGTGATGGGAGTGACAGGCCCTCTCCTTGGGTGAAAAACTCGTAGGGGTTTCAAACAACTCAGTAATCAAGATGAGTAATATTTTCATGCAATATTTTAAAAAATGTCGAAGTGCAAAAGAATCCATGATGAACAAACTGTCAAAAGTTTGAATAAAGACAAGACAAGCAGTGTAACCCAGCAAACGCTCAGTAAAGAAGAGTTTTGATCAACTAAAACAAAACCCAGCCGGAGTTTTAGCAAAAGGTAAGGAACACAAAGCTGGTAGGAGATAAAGAAGAAAACGTCAACATCGGTTAGAAACCTGCTTCTGAGTTAATGATCCATTATCACATTTCCCGCTTTTTTTTTTTTTGTGAGGAAGATCAGCCCTGAGCTAACATCCATGCTAATCCTCCTCTTTTTGCTGAGGAAGACCAGCTCTGAGCTAATGTCTATTGCCAATCCTCCTTTTTTTTCCCCCCAAAGCCCCAGTAGATAGTTGTATGTCATAGCTGCACATCCTTCTAGTTGCTGTATGTGGGACGCGGCCTCAGCATGGCCGGAGAAGCGGTGCGTTGGTGCGCGCACGGGATCCGAACCCGGGCCACCAGCAGCGGAGCGCGCACACTTAACCGCTAAGCCACAGGGCCGGCCCCCTTCCACTTTGTTTTTAGTGGGTTTTAAAAGCTTTAAACAAATCAAGCATTTCAAACAACAGATTGCAAAAGAAGAGCAAATCAAAAAGATAAAAAACAAATACGGGACACTTTAGAAATCGAGGCCCAAAGTGTACCTTCCTGGAAAGGATTAGGGGCCAGTCTGGAGGGGATGGTGGTTTAAGGGGGCCCCTCCAGCCTGGCAGGGGGATTCCTCTTATGTTATGTGGTTTTCAAGAACAAGGCTTCACTGTGGGCGTGCCTAGGGAGGTAAGCAGCAGCAATTGTTTTCCATTTTCATTTCAGAAAAGTAAATAAGATAATATATTTAAAGCAATCCGGACCTACTTTTAAGCAAGACAGACTGTCGAAATCATGTTTGAATCTAGGATAAGTTTAAATTCCAGGTAGATTTAGCCATCTGGGTATTTGGATCGATGGACAAACTGTAGCTTGTTTGACTAACTTCTCTCAGTAAACAGTCTGGGAATCTATTGTGGGTACTGGGATTCACAGAACCTGTAATCACTGTTATCATTATGAGAGAGACAAGTGTGACTCTAGAAAACAAATAAAGCATCTGAGAATATTTCCAAGTGCTTAATTTGTGACTTTTCCTTTTTTTTAGCACTGCAGACTCTGCAAAATTTAAAGGCCGACAGCGAGATTAATTCATAGACTCTGGGGGCCACTGCCTGGCAGCACAGCAGGTGTTCAAGGGCTATCTGTCGGATGAGTGTTTTAGTTTTCCCACACTCAGTCACACATCAGACTGTAAAACACATACTATACCTATGCACTTGCATAATTTACTCCTTTTTTGTGAAGGTTATTTAACAGTGAAAGAGGACACATAAGAACCATTGCAATAAAACGATTTCAACAAAAATACATCCTGACGGTTGAACAGCCCAGACCATATTTCCCCCGTGGTAGCTGCCGTGGCGGCAGCTTCACTCCCAGCATAAATGTAGGACTCCCAGGGACTGAGATCGCAAGTTAAAAAGAAAGAACACAGTTTCCTTTCAATTGGTAACTTAAAAATATCCGAATTTCTGTTACAGAAAACTACCCAACTAGAATGTATAAAACCCAAAGATACATTTTTGTCTAATTGGTTTACTTAAAGAAAATAACTATAGCCCTTAATATAGTATTTTAATTACTGTTTTCTTGGTAACTCATATAATTAATGACTAAATGTCAATAATTGGTGATGTTTGTGAAAACGAATTCTCATGAGACACTTAAGTCATTCCATATTTGTGGAGGACTTATATTGGATATTGTTATTTTTTTGTTGAGGTATAATTGACATGTAACATTACATTAGTTTCAGGCGTACAACATAATGATTTGATATTTGTATATACTGTGAAATGATCACCACAATAAGTCTAGTAAACATCCGTCCCCATATATAGTTACAAATTTTTTTCTTGTGATGAGGACTGCATTAGAAATTATTGATACCATATTAAACTTTATATTTCAGAAGTTCTACTTGCCAGATACAGCTTTCAACCTCTAATTATTTTATAGATCAAATAATATATCTCATAGGTAAGATTTTCTACATGGTAATTCATAGTTTCTTAAATTTGAAATTAATCTCAGTAACATCATATTATTTATGCAGTAGAAATTTGCTACCTGCTAAAAGATTATTTAATTTTAAAAATTTGCTTAAGCAAACAAATTTGAAGAGCAGTAGAAGTACACAACTCGGTGATTAACTGGAGAGATAGGGAGGAAGAAATAGGAATTTACAGATTCTAGCTTGAGAAACAGCATGGTTAGCGACACCATTTACTGAGATTAAGAAGGTTTGAGAAGAAACAGGTTTGTGTATGTGTGTGTGTTTTGGAAGAAGAAGTCATTTTAGGACCAGTGACACATAGAAGACCCTGTCATATGCCAGACAACTCACAGCAAGGGGACCTCTAATTCCGTCTGAGAATACTCAAGAACTACTCCTCCCATGAACCAGTCTTCAGTGATCCCCTCTGATGAACTCACCATGATGGATGGAGACGACCGAGCCCATTTGCCTGCACAGATCAGCAGTTCTGTAGACTGAGATGCAGTTGACTTGAGGAGCCTGTAACCATCCCAGGAACCTCAGTCTCCTGAACCAACGCACCCGGAAGTTCTCAGTCTCAGCTGATCTTAGAAGAGAAAGAAAAAGCTGCCCAATGTCCCTTTGCTGGTACTGAAAGATGCCACCAAATCTATTTATCCTTTAAATTCCACTCAAGACAAGCCTGGAAGCTTTACCCCTGGACAGACAGGTCTTCCTCCGAATTCCTAGAGCTCTTTGTAAATATGTCTACTGAAATTCTTAGCACGAATATTTTGTAACTATTTATGTAATTCTCTCTCTCTTGCCAGGCTATGAGCCCCTGGGGACAGAACTAGCTTTTTTATTCCTAACATTAGGTAATTCCTGGTACCTAGTGTATGTTACAAAATATTTAAGGTATGAATGCGTTCTGGTGCCTGGTTACTTCCTGAGGTGGAAAATTCTCTGGTATCAACAGAAAAGTAACCTGAACTAGTGGAGTCCCATCCCAGCATTGGCCTCAGACTGTATTTCTGGTTTGGCGAAGCTTTGAATTCACACCTTGATAGATTCTGGAGCTTCAAACTTTATAGACTCCAACTTTGTAATGGAAACCACCAGAACTACGCAGGCAGATTTCCAACTAATTCTAGAGGCAACTGATAGCTTAGAGTTGGCCTCTTAGTAGGTTACCCACAAACTCCATGTGGTAAGAAAGTATGTTGGAGGACACTGGAAAGTTTCTTTTGATATGATTCACTTGTCTCCTGGCCCCATGGTCTTGACATTCCTAAGGCTTTGCTGGAAACAAATACGTCAAGCCAGAAAACAGTCTTTGAAAGGATTATGGGCAACAGCAAGTTCCACATAAAGAGAAAGTCCAGTCTCTTTGGTAAAAGATAGCACAGAGACTTCCCTAACCTAGTCAGAGGGGAATCACGTTACAACCCGGGACCTGGCGCGCGCTCCTCTTCAAGGGAGAGGCAAGATGGGAATTCTGAAGATGGAGCATATGCTCATTGTTTTGGGTTGGTTCATTTGGTTTGGAAGTCAGCTCAAGTAACCAGGGACAAGGAAGGATGAGGGTTGAAGAAAGGAAATGTTTCTGAGGACACACAATCGGGAAATAAAAAAGCAACCCCAAAATTCATGGGAGCTGAAGCTGGGAACCCACCACGGACCATGACAACAGCTCTAGGGATAGACTTCTCTCTCCTTGAGCTTGTTCTCAGCATCCTTGCTCCTCTCACAGCCCCAGTGCTAGCTTACAGCTCCCGTTCCATTGCGTCCTTGCAGTTTCTGCTTCTGCAGTTGACTCCCAGGTTCTATTTCCTAGTTCAAAAAGGCCTTGAACTAGCTGTTCACTTCACTTATTATTATTATTTTTTGGCACCAAAGTCCAGGGTCATCAGGAAGCCTATCAACAGCGTGCCCTTGAATAAAGTGCCTATAGCTGTCACCTGAAGCAAGGGACAAAAGAGGAGAGACACATGGTATAAAATGGCTCCCTGAGTGCAGTGCCTTTAGCAGGGGCTGCAGGTGGGGCAGTTTCCTTAAAACTGGATATGGTTGCGGCTGGCACCATGCCTCTCCAATACTATGCAAAGGTAAGGTCCTTCATATCCAGGCTGCCAGACCTGATGATGATGCAAACACTCCTGTAGGAGCTCCACAGGTGAGCTATACTTGGTGAATATCTCTGGCCATTCATATAAAGAGGAGACAAAAAGCTCCTGGAAGGGAACAATGATGTTAATCCCCTGGTTTCACAGGAGTTAAGCCACAGGATCCCTGAGAAAACAAAAAGCCAGGCAAAGCAACAGAGTGAGCCCAAGTTCCCCTGCATTCTTTCAGGAACCCAAGGACCTGCAAATACAAGACCGTTCGCTCAGGCCTTACTCAGAGCCACTGCTCTCCAGGGGTGTCAGCCAGCCTTTGCGCGAAGCGCTCTCCTCTGAGCTGGCCAGTCTGACTCTGTACTTCAATGACAACTTCTGTCAAGTTTAGGCATCAATTTTATGGCTCTGACTGCCCCCAGTCCGTGTTTTGTATGAATTATGACCAAATTCTGCATCCAGGCACCTACATCAACATGATCCCACAACACCTGAGTAACTAACTCTGTAAGTCTAAAAGTCTAACTCTGTAAGATCTGTCCACATACATTCTCAACATGGCATGTGATTACTCCCAAATTATGTAAATGAGCATTGTTAAAATATTTAAATTTAACTCTATCATTAACCAGTAAGAAATAAAAAATGAATTAGAAATGACCATTTATTTAGAGTTCACTACATATATCGGGTACTTTACATACTATTTCATTTCATATTTACAACTTATCCTGAGGTACCATTACCTCCATTTGCACTGAAAGCGACCAAGGCTCAGAACAATGGGGAGCCTTGCTCAGGGTCCCCAGGCAGGGGCGCAGAGGCAGGGCTGGAGCCCAGGCTTTGTCTGACCCCAAAGCCCACTCTTCCCACTCACAACGCTGCCTCCATAGAGAGGTTTACATGGGTGAGAAGAGCTGACAAACGTGGACTCATTCAACTGTGTACAACTGAGTTTGAGCAACATTTTAACTTCATTTTCAGGAGTGGCCCAATAAGGGAGTGCTTGGTCAACGTTACAGACAGAATCAAGAGCCTTCTTAAATGTTCTTAAAGAACATTTATAAATACACACACACACACACACACTCAGCATTAGAAATGATTTGAAAAATCAGATCTTAGCTCAAAAAGATAATTAACAATCAACTTTTATTGTTCATTAAAAATGAACTTTCTAAAATATTAGTAAATCTCATTTTTAGCTCTGTTTTGAAGTGTTGATACCAGTGAAGTAACATTTTCCTTCTCTGAATCTTTTCTTGTAAAATTATAGTTTTCTCTTTTTCTAAAATAGCGGGAAGCTCCTTCCAGTTCTTAATAAAGATGAAGGGGGCGTCCATGGACTTGAGGAGCTGCAGAGGGGCGTTATGGTGAACAGATGTGTTTCCACAGCTGCCAGCTGTCATCACATCCTCCACCACAGGAACGGAGCCATAGGAGCAAGCCTCGTATATTCTGTAACATTCCGTGTTTACTCCTGCAGGGCACAGTGTGAGATCACTCTGAAGCAGAGCATCTTGATAATTTTTAAGGCTTTCATTTGTTTCCTGAGGCTGCCACCTAGGAAACCAGAAAAACAACTGTGGTTTTCACTTTACTAAGCACATCTTTTGTGAAAGAAAAGATTTTCTCTTTTAATGTCGGTTACAGGAAATGGTGAACACATGATAGAGATGACAGGCAGAGGAGATAAGGAAAATCTTGCCCAAGCAGATTTCTTGAAAATATTTAAGACTTTGAAAAGTTTACTGCTACACATTGTTAAAATCCAGTGGTCACCATAAAATTTCTGAATGAACGTTAATTCAGCCAATGCTTTCTGTGCACCAGGTCTCCCTTCTCTGCCTCACCCCCTAATTCCCTGCCCTCATGGAGCTTATATTCCAGTCCCAGTGGGGAGGAGAGCCAGCAGGACAAATCAGTAGATTAGTTAGGTGTTAAGTGCTGTGAGGACAGATAATGCGAGGAGTGAGGAGGGAGTTTCTGAGGGGGTACTGCTGCAATTTTACACAGGTCACAGGTACTGTCTCATTGCAGGGGCGTCTGAGCCTGGGGCTGGAGTGGAGGGAGCAGAGCACGCAGAGACGGGGGAACAGAGTGCAGAGCGACACAGAGGCCCCGGGCAGTGTGGGCCTGGCTGCCTGGCGTGCTCAAGGAACAGCAAGGATGCCGGGGGCGAAGCAGAGTGACTGAGGGGCACAGGTGTAGAAGAAAAAGTCAGAGCATCTCACCATGCAAGGTGTTGATCAGAGGGGTGGCTGACCTGACCTAGGTTTTATCAGAATTGATCTGGCCACGGTGCTGCAAATCGACTGTACAGGGGCAAAGGCGGAAGCTGAGAGACCAGTTAGAGAGCCGGACGTGCACTCCGGACTGGTCCTATGTCCTCAGTGAAATAAACAAAAGGGTCATGAGGTAAGAGCAGTTGGGAGGAGAGAAGAAGGTGTGAACAGTCTTCTAGGAGAGTGGGAGAATACCTGGACAAGGACCTGTATGACTGCTGGGCACTTGAGGGTCAAGGCCATCCATTTAGAGCACGATCGAGGGGCATCTTTCTCTAAGTGTGTTTGGCCACATGGGTGCAGGTATGGAACAGGTAAGAGAACTGGACTCAACCAGTTAGGGTTTGCTAGACTAGGGACCTAAGGAGCTGGATGCTATGTAGTCATGATTGACGGTGAAATTTAATGGGGTAAAGAAGAAAGTAGAGAGCAGGTGAGCGAAGGACAATGACAAGGTGGTGGGATTAACGGAGTGCAGCTCCCAGCTACTGTGGGAGTCAGATTATTACAGGGAATGAGCTGGAATGACAGGAGATGGTTACAGAGAGAGATGCTGGAACTTGCGATCATGGAGAAGATGCAGCATGTGTAACGTCAAGTTCTGGGGAATGACCACAGCAGTGAATGGCTGAGGTCAAGCGGGGCCCAGATCACTGGAGGGGAGGAGGTAAAGGCACTGCAAGACCAAGGTGATGGAAGGACTCTCTATGTAGATTGGGAATCACCAAGAATTAGGCCGGAGTAACGTTGGAGAAAGTAGGTGTGTCAGGAACGAAGCTCTTCAAAGAATTAAGGGGATAAACCCAAGAGTCAGTAAATGACTTCGAAGAGGGTGTGCTGGCATGAGATTCAAAATGGGAGGTTTTAGGGAGGGAAAGGGAGAATAGTCTGGAAGCAGCAATGAGAAGAAAGGAGGACACCTACCTGGCTCAATGGTATGAGAGGAATTACAAGAATAATTCTATGCCCACAACAAGCGTTGCTATTTTATGCCCTCCCTCAGTCCACTCCAGGCCCACTGTCACCTGCCCCTCCATCATGGTAAACATGCTCCTGCCTCAGGCCCTTTACGTTGCTCCCCTCTCCCTAGACCACTCTTCTCCCAAACAGACACAGCTCACCCCTGTACCTTCTTCAGGCCTGTGCGTAAAGGTAACCTTCCTACTAGCGCTTTCCTTGGCCACTCCAAAACAGCAAATGCTCCACTTCCGATCCCTCATCCTCTCGACATCCCTCCTCTGCTCAACTTTTTTACACAGCATTTATCATCTTCTGACACACAACATATTTTATGGGTCTGTCTCCTCCAACAAGCACTGAAGTTCTAAGAGGGCGTGGACCTCTGACCGTTCTGTTCACTGCTGTATCCCTCATGGCTCAAACAGTTTCCAGCGTATAGCAGTTGCTTGACAAATATTTGTTGACTGAATGGATATAATATGGTTACACTAACAATAGAGTTGGGAGTTATGCTTTTTAGAAGAGAGTGTCTGCTACAATTAATACATTTCTAGATATAGAATGACATTTTTTAGGCACTACTTTTCTGATGACTCTGCTTTATACACATGAAACTCCATTTATGTAAAAACAAAATGAGTGATTCCAAAATTTCTTCCTTCACTCCATGAACACGTTTCATGATTACCAAGTAAAAGATGGAAGAAAGTTAACCCTATTAAATCCATCCATCCATCCACCCATCCATCCATCCATCCATCCATCCATCCATCCATCCATCCATCCATCTATCCACTCCCCACTTATCTTAGGCCTACTTTGTGCAAGGTCCCATGTTACATCTGGGGATTCAAAGAGGAAGATGTGGCTCCTGCCCTCAGGGTGGTGTCAGGTTCCTGAAGGTGTGGGGAGTACTGCACGCCAGTCTTGGAACACTGACCTGGTCTGCTGAACATCTCACGGATGAACCTCAGACCTTATTAACATTCATACTTTCCTTGTGACAAGTCTGCCTAGCAAATATTATCGAGAAAACCTGAACAATTGACATTTGCATATGGCAGCACTAGTGTTCCTCTTCAAGATGGACTCTAGCTATAGGAGATTCTATTTTTTTTTAATTAACCATTTTATTTTATTATTTTTTAAATTATTATTATTTTTTTTGGTGAGGAAGATTGGCCCTGAGCTAACATCTGTGCCAATCTTCCTCTACTTTGTGTGTGGGATGCCGCCACAGCATGGCTTGATGAGCGCTGTGTAGGTCTGCGCCCAGGAGCTGCACCCGTGAACCCCAGGCCACCGAAGTGGAGAGCATGAACTTAACCATTACGCCACTGGGCCAGCCCTCCCTATTTTAAATGTCTACGATCCAGTTTCTTCACAGCTTTAATTAAAAATATATCTCCTGGGGAAAGACTGGTATTAACAGAGTTAACAATGTCTCTTTGGAAACCTGTACTGCTACATAAAGCAACTCTGATTGGAGAATAAAATGGATGAATCAGGTAAACATGGAACTTACTGTTCTCTTGCTGAAACCCAACAAAGCTTATCATTCCCATCCTGTGTCAAAATGTTCATTAGCGCTTGTCTGGATGAATTTTCATAAATGGTTCCTAAGAAATTACATAAGTAGGGCCTTTCATTATGCAGCATTGACCAACTTGCCTCCACCGCAGGAAAGTTTCTATAGCTATAAAAATAAGGACGTGTGAGTTAACAAGGATGACAACAGGACTAGCAATTTCCATAACCCAGCATCTTAGATAGCATGATGACATTGGGAGAAGTAATTTAAAATATGACTTTCTAAACCCTAAATTGGAATTTTCCCTGCTTACTTTGGAAAAAGTCCCTGAATCTACTGACTTATAAAAAAAGATTCTCAAGAAGGAAGGGAATCTCTCCCATTTTTTCCTGCTTCTATGTGCCAGGCACTGCTTGAAGCTCTTTACGAGCATAAGCTCCATGAGGGAATGACGTGACATCTTGTTCATGGCCAAGTCCCCTAGAATGGTGTCGCACCTATAGTAGATACTCGATAAATATTTGTTGACCGACAAAAAAAACCCCCAAAAGATTCTCACATTGATATCTTCTATAAAATTGCTATTGAGACTATGTGCCTAAAGCGCTTTGCTTTTTTTGGTAAGGAAGATTGGCCCCGAGTTAACATCTGTGCCAATCTTCCTCTCTTTTGTATATGGGGACGCCACCACAGCATGGCTTGATGAGTGGTGTGTAGGTCTGCGCTCGGGATCCAAACCCATGAACCCCAGGCCATCGAAGCGGAGTGTGCAAACTTAATCACTATGCCACAGGGCCGGCCCCTGCTTTGCTTTTTATATTCTTCAATTTCCATCACACACTTGTTGTAAGGCAGGTTGTATTCAAGACCTTCAAAGTATAAGTAATCCTGTACATTCACAATGATCATGATTTAATGAATGTTTTAGCCAGGTGATGGAAAGATTACAGAATACATATTGCTACAGCAAAGAGCTCCAACTCCAAAGACTTTTCCAGTAGATTTTCAAAAAAGATACTTGAGAGCCATACAGGACAGGCCTGTTATAACTGGCCCATTCTTATGGGCATTTGGAAATCACAAGGATCAAATTGTGTGCCTGAAATACAACCATCAGAGCAAAGCTCTACGTAACAGTTAGTCCAAAACAGGTTTTCTCAACCTCGGCATTACTGCCCTTTTGGGCCAGATAATTGTTTGTTGTGGAGGCTCTACATCCTCTACATTGTAGGATACTGAACAGCGTCCCTGGCCTCTGTCCACTAGATGCCAGTATCACCCCCTCCTTCCACTTTTAACAACCAAAAATCTCTCCAGACATTGCTACACGTCTCTTGGGGGGCAAAACTGCCCTGGTTGAGAACCACTGATCTATAAGAAAGATATTGGCCTGCTCCAACAATACCAGAACGACAGTGTCTATCCAATCCTGTAGGAATAGGTTATGTACTGTGACTGTGAAAAAGTAATTCTTTTGTTTCAAAACATTTTACAAATTTGGCTCCACTCTAGAGAGAGGTTTTTCAGAGTGTCTTAAACCTGGATATACCTAATATAAATGTTTTTGTCTGGCCCTATCCCAAACCTACTGAGTCAGAACGTTGTAGTGGTAGCCGGGGAATATGTCTTATTAATGTGCTTCTCTGTGATATCTGTGCAGCAACTGGGCAGCAGTCGGAGGCCACATCTCGTAACCAGCCATAATATAATGAACAATGAATATCCGATTCAAACATGCTGTTAGCGATATTTTTCATAATCCATCCATTTGACAGGTATTTACTGAGTGCCTACTCCGAGCAGGCTGTTTGAGGCTGTGCAGATCAGTGGTGAATGAAAGAGACAAGCATCCCTGTTTACATGCTGATGGCAGCTTGTTTTAGTCAAGTCACTCTTAACCAAAAATCTTCTATTAACAGAAAGATAAATAAGTTTTCCATTTTAAAGAAAGACTTTATAGATGTGACATATTGAGAAACCTTGCTAATATTTAATTAACCCCTAATTTTATAGAAGAGATTTGTGCGCATTCAACCAACCTCAGTGGCAGATCTGAGCACAGTATCGTGCTCCTAAACCCAAGGGTACAGTGTGCTCCTGACAGAACACTGCCTGGAAAGGAAGGAGTTTTTGTTTGTTTGACTATAAATTACATCAATTCTATAATTGTTTTAAGAAGGTCTGTCTGTCTGGTATTCTCTGCTAATCATCTCTTTAGGGCACTCCTGATAAAACTGAAAATTCATCCTATGCTTGGCGCTTTAAAATGCAAAAAAGTAACTCATTTGCTTTCCTCATAAGAGGGTACGATACTCTAAACACATCATTACTGTTACTGAAGCATGAGACCAAACCATATTTTTGCTCATAGAAAAGATTGTACCTAGCCTCCGTGATCCCAGAAGAGCTATGTTTATTACAAACTTAAAACACAATCTTCTTGATTCAGAAATTCAGGTCGTAGAGTTTAGAAATGTGTAATAATATTTTGTACTTACGTTGCTACTCCTAAAGGCCATTGAAAAACATCCACGTCATTAATCCAGGGGCTGTCATATATTATGAAGAGCAGCTCCACAAAGCCTCCATTTCTTTTGAGGAACTGGTTTATCCATTCATTATTACAATGTTCATTTCCAAGCAACACAACAGCAAGATGCTGGAGTTTCTGAGTTTGTATTAAATTTTGTGCATAAAGTAACCACTGAGTGGCATAAAAGATCTTTGCTTTTTCTCTTCCATTTAAAATGAGTACCACATTATTCACATCAACAGAGAAGTACCCTGGGACTACAGCTGGACCAGTGATGAAGCTGTTAAAAACAAAACAACAAAACAAGAACAAGAGATAAGCAAACAAAAACAGAACGAAAGTATTAGGTACCAGAAGTTTTCAGTCATTTTATATAAAATCTACAACAAGATTTAATCTATATTCTTTCTGGAAACATAATTTCTATAATACAAGTTGTTTTTGAACAAGTTTGGATGATGGGGCATGGCTGTAGATTAACGGGGAGCTTTGGCTGTAGACAGCTCGACTTGCGTATGATAATCAGGAATGTGGGAGCTTTTTTTTTTAAATTTTTAACCACATTCAAAATAAGTGCTGGCTAGAATTTGAGCTGTTGAGCAAAGAAATACAAGTGAACAGTGTGAAACTCTGTGTAGTTCATAATGGAAAGGTGTTTAAGTCAGTAGTTCCCCCCTCTTTTATGTTCTTCATCTGAAGGAAGTCTCTGAATCAACGGATGAGAAAGTGTTGATGAACTGGGAAATGGAGGATGGCATTCTAAACATTCATGAAGGTTAAGTCTCAAAAATATAATGTTGAGGAAAAAAGCAAGCTGCAGAACACTCACAAAATATGATAATTATTTGTAAACTTGAAAGTATATACAAAAAATTATTTACGCTTATATACCTAGTATAAGTATAAACATAAAAATTAGAATGGGAGGATACACGCCAAATTCATCACAGTGATTGTCCTGAGGAGGAAAGAAGAGGAAAGAGACTGGAAACAGTACAAAGAGAGCTTCGCTTTTACTGGAAATATTTAATGCTTTTAAGAGGAGGGTTAAATATCTAAAGCGAATGTGACAGAGAGCTAGAATCTGTTAGTTCTGGATGTTGGGTAAACCGGAATCTGCTGTATTATTCTGTTCTTTACTGTATTTAAAAACATTGTCATAAAAGGAATAGTTTCATAACTCACATTTTCATATTATGTGCTGCTTAGAACAACCAATACCACTGAAATATTTTAAACTAGTACGTATTAAATATTAAAAAATACCACTTAACCTATCTTAAAATTAGTCACAGTGGTCCTGGATTCTTTACAACCTCCTCAACCATTTCTTTATAACCTGCTAGAATCTTTTAATCTTTAGTACAAATATGCTGTAATCCTGCTTTTATTGCTTATTATTGTTGGGGATAAAAACTAACATTTGTTGAATGCCTTTTATATACACGACACACAGGCATTTTCCACGGGTCTCTATTCAGCCCCACAACAACCCTGCAGAGCACATCAGCCCCATTTTGCACTTGGGAACTCAGGCTTACGTTGCACAACCTGTAAAGGCAACGCTAAGATGTGCATCAAGATCTGTCGAACTTCAGGGCCTGGGCTGTTCCCACGACATGTGGTTAACAAAGACTAGAGTTAGTAGATACTAGTTAAAACAAAAAACCTAAATATATATTTTGTTTGTGTATATGTACTGTGTGAATTCTGTGACATTCTGTGACAATGATAATAACCTACAGGGGTCAGAACTGTGTTTGAGCTTGCCCTGAACGGACCCAGCAATGGAGGCAGCCAATGGCACAGTGATTATTTAGCAATTTAAGAGAATCTGCAGAATCTGAGGGGCTAGAAAACACGTGAAGGATGATGATGACGGTTCTTATAGGTTCACAACATTTGTTATGGTAGTATATGAGCACTTGGTCTCGCCTTTAGAATTACAGGCAGGTATAACCCTTAGAGCAGGAGAAGGCTGCCAGTCCTCCTTTCCCACCCCCGGTCAATTTTATGACGGAAGAACAGGAAACCTCGGGAGAGGTTACATGACTTGCATAAGCTGGTAGACACCAGACAGGCAGTGGTAGAGATGGGACTCAAACTTAGTTATTTGACATTAAGCCCATAGATATCATGTGCCCAAACTATTTTAGAGTGCTACACAAACTTTTATGTTAATTTTTTTAAAGACAAAATTAAGGATAACATTGGCAATTATCTAATAATATTTAATTTCGATTTCTAAGTAGATAAGATAGGAATGTGCCTAAAAACATTTTTATCAGGACAATTTATAATAAGAGCATCTAATAATACCATGAGTCTTTAACTATGCCCTGAGAGACATGTCTTATCTGTTATTGCTTATCTTTGATATAAGTGTTTTAAAGACTAGTCTGTGAACTCCCTGAGAACAGGCAAAAGTATTTTACTCACTTTGAAATCCTCAGAGCCTAGTACGAACTAACGTGCAGGCACTCAGTAAATGTTGAATGAGTAAGCAGTAATCCTCTTTAAGGGAGTTATTTGCTCTACCAACTTATTTAAGTTCTCCTACCACATTTAAAATATGAATCAAGTTACAAAAGTTCAATTTAATAATAACTTTCCAGCTATACATTTATTCTATAAAGTAGGGCTTATGTATGAGATATTACAGTATACTTATGCATGATGAAAGGTGTATTTTAGTTTCCTAAAGTTATTAGTCAAGCACCAATCATAAAATTCCATTAACAGAAGAATAAACATATTTAAGGAGCTCATATACAGAATTTTAAAAAGTGATTTTCTCTTCTAGGTTTCTTAGCATAAATTTAATAGTCAGCAGCCCCTAATTTCCAATGTTTAGTCTTTTTCTGCTTGGCTCAGTTAAACATTTTTCTCCTAATAAGCACTTTTAATACTCAGAAAATCCAAAGAAATCATTCAAATATTGAATTCTAAACTGATCGTGAACAGAACATATTTTTTAGACTCCAATATAATTACTGTTTCTTTTTTTTTCTAAATTCAACAAGTACTACTGAACAAACACTATATATACATCATTGTTATATTGTGTGAGTTATAGATAAGATTACTAATTTTCCAGCTAAGATTCTGGCAAATGCTTTGATAAAGAATAAGCGTGAAAGCCTAACAGTCTACACGCCTGTCAGCCATTGAATTCTATGTCATGTTTTTTGTTAATAAACAGTTTTAGAACATTCAGTTTTATAAAATAGGTATCCCGAACTTACGAGTGGCCCTTTCATTTGAATAGCCGCTGCAATTCGCCCTGCTTGTGCGGTCAGCATCACTGCCATGACCCACACCTTCCTGATTCGGTGCTTATGATGGAAAACTCCCACTCTCACACAGGCTTGCCCAGAGTGGGAGAAGGGGCACTATGAAAAATTAACTATATAGTCTTTGTTTACCAATGACTATGTGAGACCTGCACTGATCTATGGGCCAGCATTTGACTTAAATGTAGTATCAGTCACCACTAATATTAGCTATAACAGCTCTCACTCACCGTGATGAGGAGTGAGCTCACTAACTTCTTATAATGGTCATGTCTGGAAATTCTAAAAATAGGATCAGACATTTTTTCTCTCCTGATCTTTAGAAATAAGTTCAACTTTTTTGTAAGTAGCAGATGCTCATTGAAAATATCATAACTGAACTTTGATAACAATGAATTAAGTAATTTAGCATCTAGCTTTTGTTTTCTCAAATGTCTAGACATTTATATATCTTATGACAATGCCTGCACATGGACATCACAGGATTCTGAAGGCCGTCTTTTGGGGATGAGCAAAGGCCATGAGGAGCAGAAGTAAGATTCCTCCTAAGAAATTAAAAATAAAGTTGCCCTATGAAATCAAACTATAAATTGACATATGATGGATATAAGTACAGATAGACAAAGTTCCTTCAAGAGACAGAAGGGGTCCCATGCTAGCTTGTAACCTAACTGAACACATTAATATAAAGAACGTATCAATAGGTATTTGTGGGGAGATACACGATGGAGAGATAATAGACAGTAATGGAAACAGAAAAAGAAGAACTGAAAGGTAGGGCAATGTCGCAGTATCTATTTAAGTAATAGTAAAAATAATAAAACTATAACAACAAGACTTCTATAGTGATTACCATGTGCCAGATACTGTTCTAAGCACTGTACACCTATTAATGCATTTAATCTTCAAAACAATCCTGTGAATTAGAAACTATTATTTGCTTTATTTTAAACTGAAGGAAATCCAGGCACAGAGAGGTTAAGAAACTTGCCCAAGGTCAGACAGCTAATAAGAAGTAAAGCTGGAACGTGAACTGAGATATTCTTGCTCGAGTGTGTGCTCTTAGCAACTCACTCACACTGCTACACTGCCCAGAGGCGACAGGGCTTCACCAGGCTGACTCAGAAGTTCAGTGTGCCCCGTATGTATTCATATTCCGAGCACAGACTGTATGTTACTGATTCAGTGGTGAACAAGCAGTCATCTTCCCTTCTGAAACACACAGATTTGAAAGTACTACATACAGTTAAATCCCATATTTTGAGTCCATATTTAATCAAACAACCTTCAAATATTTGGGTATCATTTGTAGCCTGCCTACATGTGCTGGTCAAGCCAAACAAGCACGTGGACTGACTGACAGTTCTAGTTCCACTGCGAGTGATTTACTTGATATTCGGGATTACAGTCTTTGGACCTATCAGGTGATAAGAATCAGCATTCACGAGCCTGATCAACCTGGAACACTGATGATACTCTTTCTACTTCCGCCTCAAAATTGTTGTGAGGCTGAAATTAAATGATATAAGCTCTTTGTAAACTTAAAGGTTTATTTAAATAGAATATATTTATGCATATTTACAAGTACCTGATAGTACTTAGAAACGCTTTCAGTATCTTCAAGATGAGCCATTTCTTCTGGTTCGCTTTTGGTCAAATAAGGATGAACGTGTTGAGACATTTAAATGTTAGTACCCATGTAGCCTGATTCAACCCAAAACTTGCAATTCCATAGGGTTTATTAATTTTGGATAAATAAATTATGTACACTACTTTTCATGAGCCTAAAACTTTAATTTGTTGTTGTTGTTGTCAGTGCTGTGGAGTGGATTCCGACTCTTAGAGACCCTGTGTACAGCAGAGTGGAACCCTGCCTGGTCTTTTTGCGCCATCCTCTGACCTTCTGCTGCTCTATCAGACAATGCTGCGCTGCTATTCATAGGGTATTCATGGCTAACTTTTTCGGAAGTGGGAGGCCAGGTCCTTCTTTCTAGTCTGTCTTAGTCTGGAAGCTCCGCTGAAACCTGTCCACCGTGGGTGACCCTGCTGGTATTTGAAATACCAACGGCAGAGCTTTCAGCATCACAGCAACATGTAGCCACCACAGAATGACAACTGACAGACAGATGGGTGGTGCAGTCCCCTGACCTGGAAAGGAACCCGGGCCTCGGTGGTGAGAGGGCTGAATCTTAACCACTAGACCACCAGGGCTGGCTAAAACTTTCATAAGCTGTTTAAAAAAATCTGCTCCAATAGTGAACTTCCTTGCATACACAGTTCTCTTAAATCCTAAGAGGAAATAGCATTTCTATTTGATCATAATATAAAATCTCAGGTAAAAATTTCAGAAGGGAACAGTAAATTAGTTTTTCTTTTGGGGGTTAATGCTGTTTGCTCAAATCCTTTGCTATCATTATAGTAACACTGTATGCTAACTTCTCTATGAACTTTTAAGAATTTTTCTGAAAATTCTATATATTGTGGGTAGAACTGTTAGACTAATACCCATAACACATGTTTACTTTCCACATAGCAAAATATTAGATTTATAAGCATAATGCACATTTACTTTCAAATGCCCAAATCCAACTATTGTAAGTTTAGCACTATGTATAAACTCTGAACTGGGATTAGATTAACAGAAGCCTGGAGATGAAAGGAAAAATAATCATTACCAAAGACAATTTAAAAACCTGTGTACTTTTCAAGAATGATTACTTTGAAAAGATACATGCAATGAAATTGCTTTCCAAGTGTGTATAAAGTAAATAAAGATTTAAAGGAGCAGTAAAAATTCAAATAAAATTGAAATGAACCATAGCTGTTTCTCTTGATTTCTGTGGGAAATAAATAGAATCCTAATAGAAACCAGAATCTTTGATTCACATTTTTTCCCCTAATAATACAATTGTTACATGAAATAAGCATTTAAAAATAATTATTTTTATTTCAATAAAAAAGCAAAATCTAATAAAAAATAGCATTCTTCCATATGATAAAATTATCATAATTTTTCTAAATAAAATGATCTTAATTCTATTTAAAAATCTTCAGAAAATATGCAGTCATAGATAAAAGTTTTATAAAAATAACAGCACAAAAGTCTTAACAATATATTGGTTTTATTGAATCTAAAAAAGAGATTTCTGAGTACTGCAGTAAAATGGTAAGCTATGCTATCAAATTGTGATAGAACTCATATATGAAATATGTTTTAATAAAAATTTTGAAACTCATAGCAATAGCTTTGCTACCACTTGAATATTATGAAAATATGTGAACCTATTATATGAAAGAGAAAAATAAAAATACTTTTAAGTTCACATATTCTTCTTCCAAGATATGGAATGTTAAATGCTTATCAACAATCAAATGTTACAAAATGTGGAGCATGAACTTTTCCATATAATCAGAAATGTTTTGATAAAAAGGAAACAGACATGATTCCAAAAATGTGGTATTTTGTAACATCCAATTTCATAAGAGAATGTTCAAAGTAAGCTTTAACTATGAATATATATTCATGAGATTTATTTCTTCAGTCTTCACAACAAGTTGAGGTGGAAATATGTTCTATAAATATATTTTTCTCTCATTTTTCTCCTAGTGTTTATATAAACACTGCACAGCACGCAGCAAAGGTTAACGCTGCACAGCTACTACCTGTAACGTGTTCTTCCTACAACGGCATTCCCTTCTCTCCACGGAGCGGTCCCATCAGGGGGATCAAGTAAGCCTTCAAAAATATGCTCCCAGAGGTACAAACCTGGTAATTAAAAAAACAAAAACAAAAATGTTTACCGTCTGGTTTACTCTGGTGCGTGAGACGAGTTTTGTCCTGCTCTTTTCTACCATTTGACTAGGAAACCAGATTTGACTCCTCTTGATCCAAGAGGAGTCAGGCAGTGCTACCAAGCAACAGCTCAAAATCATCAGTGTGGCAGCTAATGCATGAGAAACTCAGAGGTCATCAGTGTAAAATGTGGCACAATGTGGGTCATATTAAACACGATAATCTCTCTTACTCTAAATTTGAGGAACTCCTAGTTATCACTGGCCCTTTACTGTATTTTATCCTGAAATCTGTTATATTACAAATGTAAGTTAATATATGATTACAACTGTTCCTATATTATACCTGGGGAGATTCACCATTTTGTGCCAAACACAACCAGAGGAGCTCATGTATACACACATACATTCATGATGTCAAGGAGATATCACCTCCTCCTCACTTCAATACACATCCCTCCCTGCAGGACGCCCTCTGCAGACAAACGCCACTGCATCTTTTCTCGTTAGGGCAGCCCCCAATGTTTTATCATGATTTCACCTGAATGAAAGCTCTGAGAGTAGAGGAGAGTGTGTCACACAATGAGGTAATTTGGGAGCCCTATTTTAGTTACATTGAAAGATGTGTTTGTTTCCATTCTCATTACACCCTGGTACTAAAGGACACACAAGAAAACCATGTTTAGAGACTTGGCCAATCAGATAAAGCTCTCCAAACACGGTAGGCCAAATAATGCCTCCCCCTACCTAAGATGTCCAAAGATGTAATCTCTAGAACCTGTGAATATATTACCTTACATGGCAAAAGAGACTTTCTACTTGTGATTAAGTTAAGGACGCTGAGGTAGGGAGACTATCCTGGATTATCTGGGGGGGCCCTATCCAATCACAAGGGTCCTCACAAGAGGGAGGCAGAGTGAGGAAAGGATGTACGAGGATGGAAGCAGAGGTCAGAATGACACGGAGCCATGAGTCAAGAAATGTGGGCTGCCTCTAGAAGCTATAAAAGGCAAGGAAACAGATTCTCTTCTAGAGCCCTCAAAAGGAACAGAGCCCTGTGGACACATTTTGGACTTCTGCCTTCAGATACGTAAGATAATTAATTTGTGGTGACTACAGTTAATAATACTGTATTGTATATTTGAAAGTCACTAAGAGAGATCTTAAAAATCCTCACCTCAAGAAAAAAAATTGTAACTATGTGTGGTGACGGATTTAACTAGACTTATTGTATTGATCATTTCCCAATATATACAAATATCAGATCATTATGTTGTATACCTGAAACTAATATAAGTCAATTTCATCTCAATTAAAAAAAGATAATAAATTTGTGTTGTTTTAGGCCACCAAATTTTTCGTTATTGTTTATGGTAGCCATAGGAAACTAAGGATTATGTAGTTATAGATTATGGTACCCGGAAATGGCGTTCTGCTGTAATAAATACTTAAAAATTTGGAAGTGGCTTTGCAATTGGATAATGGGGAGAGGCTGGAAGAATTCTGAGGAGCCTCAGATAAAAAAAGCCTAGATTAGATTGCCTTGAACAGATTATAGGTAGAAATATGGATGTTAATGACTCAGCTAGGGACAACTCAGAAGAACGTAAGGAGCACAATAGAAAAAAACCTATATCATTCTAGAGAATACCTAAATCACCATAAGCAGACTGTTGGTAGAAGCAAGCACGTTAAAAGCACTGCTGGGAGAGTACAAAGGAAACAAGGAACTTGTTAGAGACTGGAGAAAAGGGGATCCTGGTTATATAATAGCAGCAGAGAGCTTAGCTGAATTGTGTCCTACAGTTATGTGGAAGGTAGAATTTGTAAATGATAAACTTAGATATTTAGCAGAAGAGATTTTCAAGCAAATTGTTGAAGCTGTGACCTGGTTTCTTCTTGCTGATTATAATAAAATGCTAGAGGAAAGAGATTGAGAGAAGGACCGGTAAACAAAAAGGAACCAGGACTTGATGATCTGAGAAATTCGCAGCCTATTCAGATTGCAAAAGAGGTGAAAAATCAGGAGATTCACTGTCAGGAAAGCATGCTCTGGAGAGAGGCCAAGGATGTAGCTGAACATCCTTTTGCTAGTGCTTCAGAAGGATAAAAAGGTCAGAATGTTCAGTCACATAGAAGGCTCTTTGAGGATATTAGGTGCATAATTTATGAACCTCCTCAGCCACCGCAGCAGTAGCCAGAACTATAGATGGGATTATCCAGGAAAGACCTGTAGAGGAGCTCTTGTCTAATGGAGTGAATCCTCATGACATACACAGGAGACCCACAAGGTTCTTGAGAATGTTATATCAGCAGAAACTCTGCCAGCTTGGACTAAAGGGGATAGAGAAATGTTGAAATGAAAGAAGGCTGTTGGACTCCCAAAATCCTACCAGCAAGAAACAGGCTGCTAAAACTATGGAGGTGCAAATACATGCTACTCTTCATGCAAAAGGAAGGATGACTCCAAGCGTAGAGCCGAAAGGCCAGAAGCAAAGCTTTGAGCCACAGATTATTCCCAGGCTTGAAACCGAATGGAATTTGCCTGGTTGGATTTCAAAATTGCTTGGACCAGTGACTCCATTTTCCTTCCATTTTCTCCCTTTTTGAATGGGAATGTCTATAACTGGTATCCTATGACTGTGCCTGAGGAACAGGTTGATGAAAGTGGTGTTTGATAAAACTCATCTGGCCACTGTATGCTTACTTGATTGAAAAGAGAAAAGTCTGGAAACACAAAAACCTATTAAGAGGTAGATCTAATTAAAAACTAGAATGGGGAAGTGGAAATTTAAAGAAAGAAATTAATACTAGAGATTTTATAAAGAAAAAAATTGCTAGAACTTGATGACTGGAGGCCTGGATCTGGGTACCTGAAATTTAGAGGTCATTAGTAATCTTCAAGAATGTATATTTGCATACAAATGTGAATGAATTTATGAAACACCATGGGCCAGGCATTATTCTCAGTTTACTTTCCTCTCATCTGGTACTTTCTATCCATATCCCTTACTGTATATAAATCTAACTCATTTTTAAAGGCAAAAAAAAACCCCTTTTAATTCGCTAAATTCTTTCTGACTCTTCTAACCCTCATTGAGGGTCCCATTCTCTAACTGAACAGTTGGAACACTAGACTCTCATGACACTCAGAGCAAAAATGCTTTTGTGGGCAATCAAGTTCTATCAACTACATACTATATCCCCTTCTTGGACATTCACAAGGAACACTGGCATATTAAAGGCTCCAAGAAAGACCTGCAATAAAGAACCCTGTTTAACTTTGTTCAGTTCAATGTTTCCCAAACTTGTTTGGCCATCAAGGGCAGAGGGCCACATCTTATACTTGTGTATCAAGTGTCCAATAAATATATATCTTCATGAAAATTCAGCTGACATAGGCATTTCAATATAATGATGCTTACACAACCCACTTTTTGTATCCACAAATAAAGCTCTGCTCTGCTCAAGACCAACAATAGAATACATTTCTGCCTGTGTGTGTATTTACACAGATGTTGTCTAACAAAAAGGAGAAAAGAAATATTGAGAAAAAAAGTGAAAAAATGCATCATGATGCCTTAATTAGCACATGATGAAATAAACTATAACTGTATTAACATGAACTGAATATTAGTAAACTGCATTTTACAATGCTTTTTACATGTCTTAGCTCTACACATTAACTTACCAATGGCAGCTTTGCCCCAGATTTGTACATGCAAGTCTGTTTTCCCTTTTGTGGATTTATTTAATATTTGAAGGCTAGTTTTAAATCTGTGTTCTTGCTCATTTCTTTCATCTATTTCCCAAGGATTCCATTCTTCACTTCCCAAAGTAGACTGTTCTGTGTTTTAAAAAGAGTGACAGTGTTTATCAGTAAGGTAGAGCTGCAGTTGTAGATAAATTCAAGCCATTTAAATTGGATGTTAAGGAGTTCTAATTTCATCCTAACTTCAATTTTTCAAAGAGGTAAAACAACTGAATTTCAACTGGTTAAACACACACAATTAAAAAAAATCAGAATTTAATTTTTATTAAATCTTTACTGTGAAAGATCTTCGAAATAAAACGTGAACACAAGACACAAAGTTCTCTCTCCCGAACAAAGCTTCTAAAATAAGTAGATAATACGTATCAAATTACAAGTTTAACCTTTGCAAGTCTCTATCGATTGTGTATACGTAACCTATACATAAAAATTTGACTTCAGAATGTCAAGTGTCCAACAGTTTTAGATACTATTGTGCAAAATTCTGAAAGAAGGGAGAGAGAAGCCTGAGTCCGAGCCTGACATAAGTCAAAACACAGGACAGGGGAGCAGCACTAGGAGGCGAGGCGCCCCGGCCTTCCGAAGCCCCTGCAGGGTTGGAGACGGCTCCGTGTGAACGCGGAAACACACGTCCCGAGCCCAGCGGCACTCCCGCGAATCTCCGGCCTGTGGTGACGTCCCGGCTATTAGGACGCATTTTAAAGGCGCGCGCCCCCATTTGGGGGTGGGGGGTGGGGGGTGGGGAGGCGTGGAGATCCGGGCGGGGGCAACGGGACACGCTGCGACCCCGAGCCCACGGCCGGCGACCGGGAGTGCGGGAGGAAGCGCGCCCGGGGGGGCCATCCGGACCCCAGAGCGGGGCCCAGGCGCGCGGCTCGGCTCCGCCCGGCCCCCGCCGCCCCTCGGCCCCGCGCCCGGGCGAGGCCGGGAGGGAGGCCGCCGCCCGCGTCCTACCTCGGCCGCGCCTCTCCCGCGCCGGGGCTGCCCCCTTCCTGAGGGCCCGCGAAGACGCGGCCGGCGCGCGTCGGCCGCGCCCCAGGAAGACGTGGTAGGCGGCGTAGAGGGAGAAGAGGCAGTACAGGGCGAGGAGAAACGAGCAGAGCGGCTTCCGCGGCAGCCGCATCCCACGCCGCCTTCCGGTCAGGCACCGCCGCCAACCGGCGCGGCCGGAGGAGAGGCCGCCGCTCACCGCCGCGGCCCTGGCGGCGTCCGGAGCGGGCCCAGGCCCGGCGAGGGAGTCACCAGCGCCGGCCCCGCCCCCGGCTCTCCGCTCCGCCCCGGCCCCGCCCTCCTCCCTGCCGCTCTCAGCTCAGGCCCCGCCCACGCCTCTTCCATGGCCCCTCCTGCCCGCTCCGCTCCCGCTCAGGCTCCGCCCCTGCCCCACCCTCTCTGCTCAGGCTCCGCCCCAGCCCGGCCCCCTCTGCTCAGGCCCCGCCCCCACCCCCTCAGGCCACGGCCCCTCATCTCGGCCCCCGCCCTCAGCTCCACCCATCTAAGCTCAGGCCCCGCCCACACCTCTTCCACAGCTCCTCCGGCCTGCCTCCGCCCCCACTCAGGCCTCACCCTGCTCCCCGCCCCTCTCAGCTCAGGTCCCCGGCCCTAGCTGCATCTCCTTCACCAGGCCCCGCCAAAGCCTGGTTTTAATGCGTATCGCCCTGGTTAACAGTGTGGTTAAGTACCTTTTAATATATTTATTGTTTTTTTTATTTTCCTCTTCTGTAAATTGTCCATATGTTTTGTGCAGTTTTCTCTTTATTGTTTATCTTTAGTTTTGGTTGTAGGACTTCTTTATTTACTTTACGTAGCAATCGTGTGTGTTTTTTTGTGTGTGTGAGGAAGATCGGCCCTGAGCTAACATCTGCCAATCCTCCTCTTTTTTGCTGAGGAAGACTGGCCCTGGGCTAGTCCATGCCCATCTTCCTCCACTTCACATGGGACTCTGCCACAGCATGGCTTGCCAAGCGGTGCCTTGCTTTGCCCGGGGATCTGAACCAGGCAACCCCGGCCGCCGCAGCAGAGCATATGCGCTTAACCACTTGCGCCACCGGGCGGCCCCTGCAATTGTGTGTTTTTTATATACATTGCAAATGTGTTCTTCCAATTTTTGGCTGGTCTGTTAATTTTATTTATATTAACTTTTACTGTAAAGACATTCTAAATTTCAATATAGCTGAATTTATCAATCTTTTCATTTATACTTTGGTGTGTGTGTGTGCGCGCATGTGTCTGTTCTTTAAGAAAAACTTCCCTGGATAATCCCTGAATCTTAATTAAAATTGTATTGAGTTTCTAGAGTAATTTGGGTAGAACTGACATGTTACAATATTGAGTCTTCCCACCTATACGTATTACAAGTTATCCCAGTAGCAATTATTGATAGACCATCCTTTAATAACTGATCTGCAGTGCCTCCTTGACCAACATCAGGTTTTCTTGTTTGCTTTGTGGATCTAGTTCTGATTTCTCTGCCTTTCCTGTGTCATTTACTATACCTGTAATTGTCTCAGTTACTATAGCTTTGTAATAAGTCTTCATATTTGGAAGGGCAAGTTTCTCTAACTCCTTCTTTTCTTTTTTTTTCTTAAAACTGTCTTGAGCTAGCCCTGATGGTCTAGTGGTTAAAGTTTTGCACTCTCTGCCTCTGTGGCCCGGGTTCATTTGCCCCTGGCAGAACCACAGCACCCATCTGTCAGTTGCCATACTGTGGCAGTGGCTCACAAAGAAGAACTGGAAGGACTTACAACTAGGATATACAACCATGCTCTGGGGCTTTGGGGAGAAGGAAAAAAAAAAAAAAGACTAAGATTGGCAACAAATGTTAGCTTAGGGCAATGCTTTCCTGCGAAAAAACAAAAAAGAAAACTGTCTTGCTATTCTTGGCCCTTTGCTTTTGCCTGTACATTTTAGAATTAGCTTGTAAATTTCACTAAAAAATCCTCTTGAATTGTAATTGTAATTTATTGCATTTATAGAATAATTTGGGGATAATTGACTTTTTTTTTTTTGTGAGGAGATCAGCCCTGTGCTAACATCTGCCAATCCTCCTCTTTTTTTTGCTGAGGAAGACTGGCCCTGGGCTAACATCTGTGCCCATCTGTCTGCACTTTATATGGGATGCCACCACAGCATGGCCTGACAAGCGGTGCGTCGGTGCGCGCCTGGGATCCAAACTGGCGAGCTCAGGGCCACGGCAGCGGAGCGTGCACGCACTTAACCACTTGCGCCACCAGGCTGGCCCTGGGGTAACTGGCTTTTTATACACTATTGAATATTTTAATCTATTTATGGGCCTTCAAGTTGTGCTCAATTTGATTCTATACAAGCATTGCTGCAGGCAACACCCTTGTGTTTGTCTTCTTATGGTCAGGTGTGATATCCTCGGGGGCTCAGCTCCTGATATACACATGATCAATGGAAAAATATAAGAAACGTAATATTGAGTGACAAAAATGAAGCACAGAAGGAAATGGATAGTAAGATACCATTTAAATCCAACTTAATGTCTTTCAATAAAGCTTTCTAATTTTATCCATAAAGTTTGCATTTCTTTTATTGGATTTTCTGTAATAGGTTTGGCTACATATAGCAGAGACTCAAAATAACAGTGACTTAAAAGAGAAATTTATTTTACACTCAATTAAAATTTTGAATGAAGCAAATTCTTCACTTGTCTTCATAACCCTGAAGAGGAAGAAAAAATGACAATTGACAAAAGTTTCTATTACAAGAATAATCTGTACTTTAATCAAAGACTTTCTGAATAAGAGGAATATCAACATGACAGAACTGAAAATGATCAGTAACTGAATTAGTGTCTTAATCTCTTTATGATAAACTAAGGGGGACAAAGGTAAGCTAGAAAAGCTTTCTTTGAAACAAGCTAAAGCTCATTATCTATAAAAAAGTAGTCCTTGAATCTTTTTAAATTTAAATTTTATTTTATTTTTGTTTTGCTTTATTTTTATTTAATGGTTAGGGTATTATTTTTCAAAACGTATTTTCATTTATATGATTTGTTAATAATTTATATCTGAATAATAATATATTTTTAACATGTATTGTTAATTTGCATTTTTACTTACTATGTTTATAAATTTTTTGTATTTGAAAATATAGATGTACATCATTTTTTGTACTTGAAAATATCATTTTGTGTTTGAAAGTATACTTGTATTTTAAAATATATATGTATTTTTAATTTGAAAATATTTTGTATTTGTATATATCGTATTTGATATTTGAAATCATATTTGAAATTTGATTGATATTTCAATCATATTTGAAAATATCATTTTGTATTTGATAATATAAATATACGTCATTGGAAAAACATACTTTCCTGTCCCTGCGCTAATCAATTCTGGGCCAAATCATACTTTCCCGTTTTTGACTACCCAATACTGGACCAGGCAAATCTAGCTTAGCTACTAGCTCCAGGAAGTACCTGCTCCTGGAGGTTTAGATTGTAAACCAACTCAAATAGCTTATTTATCAAGAACTTGCTTCAAAATCCTAGTTTCACTGTGTTCATCTATCCAAAGCTATTATGTCATAAATTCTACCCAATTCCAACCAGTTCCCTACCCTCCAAGACTCACCTTAAAATCACCCCGCCCAGGCTCTGAAATGCTATATGTATCCTGTCTTGATTTTCCTCTTCTGAGACTTCCATCACGTTTGTGTCCTTCCTACAGTGGTAAACCTAGGAAGCTTAGTTTTCATTGACCAACAGGTTTTTCTGGTATTCTTTTTGGGAACTGAAATCTTATGTTTACAAAATACTCTTATCAATACCATTGTTGGTATTTGTCAAATTTGAATGTTTGTCATTTTTTCCTTGTGAGTTCATCAGGTAGAGGTTGTTTATTTTTTCCTGAGGGAGTTTCGTTTGCCCTGGGTAAATAACAAGCAAAAATTGCCCTGAGTTGTGAAAATGTCTTTAGAGAGCGGATTTTGTTTTTAATTGAGTTTCAATAGATCAGGACCCATTTTCCTTTTCTTTTAATGAAGCTTAACATATAATAGACATTTTTATTGAAGTATAAAATGTAATATCTGTACAGAGAAGGACAATATCATAAATATACAGCTTAATATATTTTCACAAGGTGAACACCGTTCTGTAACTTGCTCCCAGATCAAGAAACAATGTTACCGGCACCCCGGAAGCCAGGCTTGGGCCCCCTTTCAGTCAATACTACCCTCATCCTGCACCAGAGTAATCGCCACCCTGCCTTTCAACATCATCAGTTAGGACTGTTTGTATTTAAACTTTATATAGTTTTCTGAACGGCTTCTTTCATTCAACAACATATTTGTAAGGTTCATCCATATTTTGTGTCTGCTGTTGTTGATCATTCATTCTTATTGCTGTATCGTATTTCAGTGTGGGAAGATATCAAAATTTATTTACCCGAACTAGTTTTAATATTATCTTAGCTTTTGGTTTTTGTTCTAAGTGCGTCTCGTACATTCAGATGCCACACATGTGATGTAGCAGGCTTGGAATATTAATTTTTCTGAGAGACTTTGTTTTTCTTCCAAGTTTCTGAGCAGCCAATTAACTAATTCTCAGCTTCCTAGTACCATGGGCAGAATTTCTTTCCTTTTTTTTTTTGGTGAGGAAGTTTGGCCCTGAGCTAACATCTGTGGCTGCCTTCCTCTATTTTGCATGTGGGATGCTGCCACAGCATGGCTTGAGGAGTGGTATATGTCTGCACCCAGGATCCCAACCTCCGAAACTGGGCTGCCGATGTGGAGCACACTGAACTTTACCACTACGCCACCAGGCTGGCCTCAGAATTTCCTGTTTTTTAATGGATGGGATGGACTGAAATTCTGGACTTTACTCAAGAGGTTCAGTTCTACTCCCTTGCTTCACACGTCCCTGAAGTTGTATCTTCTGTTCTGTGGGCACATATATATCAGTTAATAACTACTCTCTCTCCATTGTGAATTGCTGTTTTTATCACTATTAAATTATCCTCTTCATTATATTTAATTCTTTTTTGATTTAAATTCTACTTTACTTGAGCTGTTATTTCCCTATCAGCTTTCTTTTTGTTTTTGTTTATAATTTAAATCATCCATTCCTTTATTTTTACCTTTTTTTGTTTTATTTTACTTTAGGTTTGTCTCTCAAGTAGCACATAGTTGGTTTTTACTTTTTAACCCATATTTACCTTTCATTATAGACTTAAACGTTTTGCATACATGGTGATACTTGCTATATGTAGTCTTCTGCTAGCTTTTGTTAGGCTTTATATTTTTTGTGCATCTTTACTCTTTCTTTTGGTTTGTATCTTTGCTACATGCATTTTCTTTAATTTGCTTTTATCTTCGCCAGTGATTAGAAGAATTCTGTAACTTTTAATTTCATAATAATTTTTGTAAGTTTTGTTTTTAGTGAAGAGAACTTTTGGCCTATATTTCTCCAATTGTCAAAGTAAAATTAAAACGGTATATTTTGATCATTTTCTTCCTGGTCTTTGTGAGGATAACCTGGGTTTAGACCCAGATACCATTAAATGACTGATTTGACATTCTACTTTTATTTTTCAGTACACGGCGGTGGGAGAACGCATTACTGTTTACCAGTATTTGCATCCCCTCCTCACGGGAGAAATATACATTCTTGGCCTGTTGACTGATTTCAGGTGTGACCATATCTCGCTTGCTTTGGCTAAGGAAATTTTGAGCAGGCGCATCAGGTGGCACTTCCAGGCAGAGGCTTTAGGAGCCAGCATGTGCTCTGCCCTTCTCTCTTTTCTCTCTGTCACTGTGACTGCCACGTTCTGCATGGTTTCTACTCCCTCAGCCTGGATGCTGCTGGACTGAGGGCGACTGTTATGTGCAGAGCCCCGCCATTGACCAGCTGTGGACATATGCTGTGAGCGAGAAAACCTCATCTCAGGTTTTGGGATTATTGTTACCTCACCATTACTTAGTTTGCCCTGACTGATACAATGATGTTTGGAGAAGAGTCCAACAAGAGCTTGGGAAGGTTTGCCCTGAGAAAATTAAATTAATGGTAAAATCTATCCACAATGTGTTGATTTGTCTATTTTGTAGTCAAGCAAGAGATTGTTTGTAAATGTGTTTCTGAATGTTCACTAACTGTCCTGGGGCAAAGCACTTCTACTTCACAGGAGAGAAATTAGCGGTTTTCTCAAGAGATACAGTTAGAGAGGCCCTTGAGTGCCGAGTGCTCAATAATGAAGAGTTTTGTGCTTATCTTGAAGGCAGCAGGAATCTGGTGGATGGTCTTAAGCACTCATTTATTCATTCAACAAATAAGTATTGAACAATGACTCTGTGCTCAACACTATTTTTAGGGACGGCACCAGCTGTGAGCAAGATAGAGTTCCTGCTCAAATGGACCTTCCTTGTGGCAAGCTATGTCCCTGACACTGTGTGATACCAGCGCAGTCAATAGTCTCTGACAGGACTATCCTTACTTATTGCCTTAAAAGTCACTCTGAGAAAATTTTGATTGACACTTGGTGGTGCAATTCGTTCCACAAATACGTATGGAGCTGTGTGCAAGACGTGTAAACTGTCAGCCTGGAAAAACAACATCCGAATGATACTGGCCAATTTTCTAGTTTAAACTAAAAGTACTATAGGCTCGAGAGCTATCTTATGATTAAAATAAAGGTTGAGGGTTTTGATGAGAGGAATTTATATAACCTTTGTAATAGATTTTGTGCTCTTTGCTCTGACATTGTAGCTGCTTAAGTTAGCAGAAAGAAAAATGTTAGTGAATAGAAATGGAGTTATCCAAAGAAAATCCCCTGAAAATTGGAATAAAATAATATAGTCAAGATAAATTATTCTAACAGGCAGAAGGGAAACTGCATTTAAAGAAAGTGGACAGATGAGGGAGCTGCAGATAGAATTTTAGGTATATGAATACAACTGTTTTTATATTACAGATTTCTGATATATGCTAATATAAATGATCACATTCATTTAAAGAATCGTATTACACATGAAAATTGTATGTTTCTATATTTGTGAATTGTCAATATTTGCTTGGGGGAAAAGAATGTCTCAAGGCTAATTCTAGATTTGTCATTAAAGATATCTGTGTTCAGAAATGAGGTAACTCTTGTGGGAGATCAAAATTTGGCCACTCCAAAATATATCTCTTTACCTTGATTATTTTCTCTGATGAATATTTGACCTCCCCCACTAATGGCCTAAAGGAATTTAACTCTGGGTGTGGAGAGACTGACAGGGTCATCGCTAAGCCCATTTTTTTTTTTTTTTTTGTGAGGAAGATCAGCCCTGAGCTAACATCCATGCCAATTCTCCTCTTTTTCTGAGGAAGACTGGCCCTGGGCTAACATCTGTGCCCATCTTCCTCTGCTTTATATGGGAGCCACCACAGCATGGCCTGACAAGCGGTGCGTTGGTGCGCGCCCGGGATCCAAACCCGTGAACCCAGCGCCACCAGCACCAGAGCGCGCACACTTAACTGCTACGCCACGGGGCAGGCCCAACTAAGCCCATTCTTAACAAAGTTCTGTTTACCAAACATTTACATTTGTAAAGGTATCTCCCTCTGTACACTGGGAAGGGGGGGGATGACCTTATCTCTGGAAACTCTTATCAGGACAGAAGGAGAGGACTTAAATCTACATACCCTTAATTGCTGTGCTTTCTGGTAATCTCCCATAACTGACTCCCGCCACCCCCAAAATCCTCCTTTGTCTTTAGCTGAAGATTATTTCAGATGAGAATCTCTGCCATTTTGTTGAGAAACTCAGTTTCCCTGGTTTCTCCCATGTATACATGTTATTAAACTTGGTATTATTTTCTCCTGCTAACCTGTCTTTTAATTATTTGGCCAGCCATAAGAACCTTGAGGGAAAGGGCGGAGGGGGATTCTCCCTCTTCCCCAACACTCTTTTATAAGTAAACCATGTTTCCCAGGTTATTCCAATCTGGGGGGGCAAATAGAATTATAATAACAATTAAAAAGAAGAAAAATTTCTCTGGCTCTGCCACCATCCCCCGATGGACACTTATCACCTTGATATTCCTGCTAAAAGTGTCTTACATGTGACCCCCTGTGACGTTAGGTATTTGCCTCCTCTTTCACTGTGGTTTGCTGGTGAAGTATGCTGTGTGCAGCCCCTAGGTAAGGCCCAGTGAGGTGCAGTCACCACTGGCTCTGGGAGATGTCCTCACTGACACTGCCCTGCCATATTGGTATAGGTGGTACTGATACCTGTGCCAAGGGTCTCGTCACTGCCAATACTGCTGGGTGGTATCCATTGATTTTACAAAATATTGTCACCAATGCCACTTATATATGGCTTATTTATCCTCTACTCATTTTTCATCCTAAATAGGTCTCTTTAGTCTTATTTCTATCAGGCCTAAAAATATGTTCAGTCTTGCTTATATTCTAGAATAAAGGCAGTTTAGAATCAAGCTTGGATCTCAAAAACTTTTGGGACAATTGTATTGCTATTCTTTGCGAAAGTCAGAGATGGAAGGGGGAACCCTATTGCTGAGTGTATCTGAGATAATATAATCTAGTCTGAACTTGCTCATAGAGGTGAGGATGAAAATATTTCCAGCAATCATTCCTCAAATAACTTGTTATCTATAAATTTTCTTGTCATTCAAATACACAAACAAAGCTGTGTTACATTGCTCTCTGGTCTCACACCCATTCTATTCTATGTATATGAATGCATTTAATTTAGGCAATATTTATGTCTAGAGGTAATTTGTTCCCTTTGGAATGTATATAAAAATCTTTCAGATGCTGAGCTCAATCCCTCATTCCCTTCCTCCTTCCTTTCCTTCCCTTCCTTCCTTCCTTCCTTCCTTCCTTCCTTCCTTCCTTCCTTCCTTCCTTCCTCTCTTTCTCTTTTATAAGACAATTCTCCATGGGTCTCTCATGTTACTGCATGTCTTGTGAGCAAATGCATTGGCATCTTTGTTCTGTACCATCTTTTCAAGGATGTTTATATAGCAAACAGCCTTGGAAGAGGGAGATAGTGTCTTCTTCTTGAGCAAAAAGCAGTGGTGTTTTCTGTCCGGTATCATAAAGATAATGATTTCATTTGGGGCAAAGAGTTGAGGCAGGCTTTCTGCCCATTATCAAAGACTTGAGTTCCCTAAGTTCAAGGTTTCTATGCTTGACAAAAACACATTGCATGTGCAGCATCCACGCGGACCCCTCCGCAGTGCCCCTGTGAGACTAATGGGACAAGGGCAACTGGCACAGACATGATCTTCGGGCTCCCTGCTGTGCCTTTGTCTCTGACTCAGGGGTCTTGCATCTTCTGACAGCAACCATGAAACTAGGCTAATTGATTAGCTTCCAATTAAGTAAAATATCAAACTTGCCACAGTTCCTGGCTCTTAAAGAAAGATGTAAACTTCCTAGTGTCAAACTTTCTTTAAAATAAAACCAAGGACAGAGGAAGGGGCTTTGAACTAGACATATACCAATAGAGTTCTCAAAACCCAAAAAGCAAAGAGAATAAAGATGGAAAAGAACAGAACAGAATATCCAAGGACTGTGGGACAACTACAAAAGATGTAACATATGTGTAATGGGACTATCCAAAAGAGAAGACAGAAAGGAGCAGAAGAAATATTTGAATCAATAATGAGTCAGAATTTCCCCAAATTAATGTCAGACACCAAACCACAGATCTAGGTAGCAAAGAGAACATGTTTCTAAAAGCTTAGAAATATGTAGGCTATTTAGTTTGGCTGATTTCTGATGGAAAAAACTATGATAATATGTTCACAGATTTTTTCTTAGAGTGTTCCAGTTTGCAACAAATTGATTTTTAAACATAGGAGGTAGTTGAAATTCTAATTTTCTCATTATTTACCTATTATATTAAACTGCTTTCAGATTTTATCTATATAAAATAAATACAGACATGCATCACTTAACGATGGAGATATGTTCTGAGAAATACGTCATTAGGTGATTTTGTCATTGTGCGAACATCATAGAGTGTACTTACACAAACCTGGATGGTATAGCCTACTACACACCTAGGCTATATGGTACTAATCTTATGGGACCACTGTTGTATATGTAGTTCGTGGTTGACCGAAACATCGCTATGCAGCACATGTCTGTATATGACTCCTAAAGTTACTCATGGTATTTCAAATTTTTGAAGTCAGCTCTCATAGTCCATCTTGTCTCCTTGAGTCTTCTTCTATTTGAGCTAAAATTTCTCCAATTTGTTTAAATACTCCTCATATGAAATGGTTTTGAGTCTAATCACCATGCTATACTTTCCTCCGAAAAAGTTCCACTATAAAATGTGGCACCCAGTGTTCCTATATACAAGCAATGTTCAATTGTAAACTGAAAAAAACCGCATAAAATTTACAATAGTTCTAAAAAAAAGGAAATAATTTAGGTATAACTCTAACTAAAAGCATGTACAGGATAGGTATGCTAAAAACTAAAAAACACTCAAGAACAAAATGAAAAGAAAGACCAGGCTGGCCCAGTGGCATAATGGTTAAGTTCACGCACTCTGCTTCTGTGGCCTGGGGTTCGCAGGTTCGGATCCTGGGCACGGACGTATGCACCACTCATCAAGCCATGCTGTGGTGGCATCCCACATACAAAATAGAGGAAGATGGGTACAGATGTTAGCACAGGGCTAATCTTCCTCAGCAAAAACCAGAAGATTGGCAACTGATGTTAGCTCAGAGGCCAATCTTCCTCACCAAAATAAATAAATAAATAAATAAATAAATAAATAAATAAATAAAATAAAAAAATGAAAAATAAATAAAAAGAAAGACCTATATAAGTGAAGAGATACCATGTTCGTGGATTAGAAGACCTAATATAATTAAGATATCCCCAAACTGATATATAGATTTAAATAAACTCAAATAAAAATCCAATAAGGATATTTGTAGATACAGATAAACTGATTCTAAAGTTACATGGAAAAACAAAGAAACTATAATAGCAAGAACAATTTTGAAAAAAAAATAATGAAGTTAGAGGAACCGTAATAGTTGATTTTGACTTATAATAAAGCCACAGTAGTAAGGATAGTGTGGTGTTGGTGAAATGATAGACTCATAAATCAACGGAACAGAATAGAGAGTCTGAAAGTAGATGTACAAATATATGGTCAATTGATTCTTAACAAAGGTGCAAAGGCAATTCAATGAAGAAAGGGTACTTTTTTCAACAAATGGTGTTGGAAAATAATTGGACATCCATGCAAAAACATCCTCATTTTCACGCTTTAGACAAAAGTTAACTCAAAATGGCTTGTAGATATAAATATAAAATTATAAAGATTTTAGAGGAATATATAGAAGAAAATCTGCATGACCTTGGGTTTGGCAAAGAGTTTTCAGATATAATAGCAAAAGCACAATCTCTATTAAAAAAAAAAAGGATAAATTGGACTTTATCAAAGTTAAAAACATTTGCTCTGCAAAAGACACCATTAAGAGAATGATAAAACAAATTATAGACTGGGAGAAAACATTTACAAATCATATATCTGACAAAAAACGTATTCAGAATATATAAAGAACTCTCAGAACTTGACAACAAGAAAACAAACACTTGGGGAAAAAATGGGCAAAAGGTTTGAACAGCAACTTCACCAAATAAGATATACAGATGGCAAATCAGTACGTGAAAAGATGTTGAACATCATTAGCCATTAGGGAAATGTATATTAAAACCACTACACACTGATTAGAATGACTCATAAAACCAAACCAAACAAAAACAAAAGGCCCCTGAACACGACCAAGTGCTAGTAAGAGTGCGGAGCGGCCGGGACTCGCGTACGTTGCTGTTGGGAGTGTAAAACGTCCCAGTCATTCTGGAAAACAGTTAGACAGTTTCTTATAAATGTAAACATACATTTACTATGTGACCCAGCAATTCCTTTCCCATGTATTTACCCTAGAGCAATGAAAACTTATGTTCATGCAAAAAACTGTACAAAAAGGCTTATGGCAGTTTTATTCCTAATCGCCAAGAACTTGACACAACCCAAGTGTCTTTCAATGGGTGAAGGCATAAACTATGGTACATCTATATAATAGAATACTACTTAAGAATAAAAAGGAATGAACTAATGATGCACATGACATGAATGAATCTCAAAGGTGTTATGCTGAGGGAAATAGGCCAGTCTCAGAAAGTTACATACAATATGATTGAATTTAAATGACATTCTGGACAAAGCAAAACTATAGGGACAGAGAATAGATCAGTGGTTGCCGGGGGCTGGGGTCTAGGAAGGGCTTGACTACAAAGGGGTAGCACAAGGGAATTTTTAGGGTAATGGAATTATTCAGTATCTAGATTGTGGAGATGGTTACATAAGTCTATACTGGTCTTAAAACTCAAAGAACTTTAGGCCAAAAATACTCTCTCCTAAATCTACACACACACACACAGGCACAAAGTACATATGTATGCCTATATATATATGTACACATACATACATATATATTGTGATTATGCTAGTGGATTATGCTTGGGTGTATGCATTTGTAAAAACTCACCAACACTTAAAATAGGTGCATTTAATTGTATGTGAATCATACTTGAATAAAATTGATTTAAAAAATGTGGCACCCAGAACAGAACAGAGCGGAACTGAACATAATGCTTCAAATAATGACAAATTAGCATTAGTAGAACCAGATTGTTCTCTACTTTGTTATACGCTCTATTGAGTTCCACGAATTTTATTAATGAAGCATGCAAAAATATTTATTGGGGAACCTCAGTGTGCAGAGTACTAGCCTATGGGTGATGTAAGAAGTAGAGATGACTTCTGCCTTTTGAAATATCCTCAAATAACCATAATAGAAATAGTAGGAATATGTCATATGGAAGTAGAACCAACAACATATAGTCCAGGCATTGTACATTTCTGCCTCACCTATGAAGTTATAAACTGTCTGAATATCAGTAGCAATTATTGGGAAATGCAAACTACTTTTAAGAGATTGACTGTAGTAGTTCAACCAAACAAAAGCAATTGCATTTAGGTAGCTTGAAATTAAAGCAAGGAACAGAAAATGTAAGCCTGTAAGATTATCTGGTTTGTAAGAGCTTTTGAACTATGAATCCCTTTCAGGAAAAAACAATCTGAGATTCTGCTAATATGTCCACTTTTAACGACATACAACAAACATTATTCACATTATGTGGGTTTTCGGTCCGCAAGTAACAGCTGACAGTACTTCTTGTACCAAAACATGTATTTACGTATGTTTTGCTAAAAATACGTTTTGTGCAATCGCTTGCACTGGAAAATAGATGCATGAACTGGAGCAAAGGGAACTTGCTGTGACGGTAAGAGGAAGAGTGATTAGTGTCAGAATTCATCACAGGAGAAAAGGGATGGGTAAAATCATCTGCAGGATTTATTCTGCTTATGTTGCCTTCTTAGGAAGAAATTTTGATACCCATCTGTTTTGCATTAGGATATGTATGAATCTTGAGATGTTGAACTTTTTTATAACAAATTCTATTTTGTTTCTTGAGGAGCAGATTCAGAAACCTGTAAACTTCTCTTTTGTCGGCAGTGAGATGACTTGAACGAGGAACAAAATTTGGTGATTTTTCTAGGAAGAAATGAAAAATACTTCATAAGTATTTTAAAAAATTGAGATATAATTGACATATAACATTGTATTAGTTTTAAGTGTACAATACAATGATTTGATATATGTATGTATTGCAAAATGATTACCAGCCTAAGTTTAGTTAACATCCATCGACACACAGTTACATATTTTTTTTTCTTGTGATGAGAACTTTTAAGATCTACTCTCTCAGCAACTTCCAAAGGTACAACACAGCACTGTTAACTCTAGTCACCATGCTGTATATTACATTCCCAGGACTTATTTATTTTATAACTGGAAGTTTGTACTTTTTGACCCCCTTCACCCATTTTACCCATTCTCCTACCCCCCCGCCTCTGGCGACCACCAATCTGTTCTCTATCTATATGAGTTTGCCTTTTTTTTAGATTCCACATATAAGTGAGATCATACTTTGTCTTTTGCTATCTGACTTATTTTACTTAGCATAATGCCCTTAAGGTCCATCTATGCTGTAGCAAATGGCAAAATTTCCTTTTTTTTATGACTGAATAATATTCCACTGTGTATATATACCACATTTTCTTTATCCAGTCATCCATCGACAGACACTTAGGTTGTTTCCATGTCCCATCTCAAATTTGCATCAGATTTGTATTATCACCTTGTGCAAGTACAAAAGCCTCTGAGTTGTGGTCTCTTCATTTTCACCATCATTTACGTTTCATTTGTGGGAATGGTGGGAGGGTTATTGCATTTTCAAAGACGTAGTTTATTCTTTCAATCTCTGTTGTGTTTTTGAAAACATAACTATTTAGCTACATTAATGTTGTGCCCTGGGATCGAGTAACATATAGTTTGATGTTGTAAACTATTGCTGGGTGACCAGAGCCAACTATTTAAGGCACATGAAATGAGTTTAAATAGAATTTGAAGGTTAAACTTTATTTATTCTAACCAAGTAGACGTCACTTTCTTTGTGAAGCCTTCTCTATTATCCTAGAGATTTAATTTCTCCGTTCGGTGTGTTGTGATCCGCATCAGGTCCTAATGTGGGTCTCTCTCTCTGTAGAGAATAAGAGACTATGTGAAGAGAGAGAGGTTATGTGGAGTAGAAACAATGGACCCAAGTTGACAACTAGCATCAAAGCCCCAAATGGATGAGTGAGGTCATCTTGGATCCTCCAGACCTAGTTGAGCATCTCAGCTGACACCATGTGCAGTAGAAAAGAGCCACTCCTTGGGGCCGGTCCGGTGGCGCAGCGGTTAAGTGTGCGCTCTACTGCGGCTGCCCGGGGTTCGCAGGCTTGGATCCCGAGTGCGCATGGATGCACCGCTTGTCAAGCCATGCTGCGAAGGCGTCCCACGTAAGGTGGAGGAAGATGGGCACGGATGTTAGCTCAGGGCTGATCTTACTCACACACACACAAACACACAAAAATTATAGAGAAGAGCCACCCCAGCTGATCCCTGCTTGAATTTCTGACCTACAGAATCATGAGCAGTAAAATTGTTGTTTTAAGCCCCTAAATTTTTGTATGGTTTATTATGCAGCAATAGGTCACTGTAAGAACATTCTGCTTTCACTTTGTCCTTGTTCATTTCTTGCTTCTACCACCCCAGACTTGGCTTGGATTCACCTTTTGACTTTGAGGAGGACCTGAAATTGAGTTTCCATCCCCCTGCCCCATCCCACTATAGCTCGTTAGCCCCAAATTCCTTGTTGTCTGCATCAATCTACGTGACCAACATCTCCAGATGTTTCACGTCCAAGCCCTTCCGTGTTATAACAAGGACAGAATACGGTCATTGGATTTTTGATTTGGAGCTCATTTGTAAATGTTAAGAGATCAGTTTCATGACAGATATGTAAACAAGAGCCAGGTTGTGGGGCTAAGGAGTGGTGAGAACGTAACAGCAGCCCATGTAAACTTCACAAAGTTTGAGAACAAAAGGAAGGTGAAAGAGAGGCAGATAGCTTAAGGGGATAGGAGTAGGGCTAGAAGAGAAAAAAAACAGAAACTAATGTAAATGATATAAATAAAAATATATACGTGTGCATATGTGTATATCTATATCTATGTCTATGTCTATATCTATATCTGTATCTATATATCTGTATCTGTATCTATATCTCTATCTGTATCTATATCTATATCTATGTCTATATCTATATCTGTATCTGTAGCTATAGCTTTATCTGTATCTGTATCTATATCTATATCTGTATCTATATTTATATCTGTATCTGTATCTGTATCTGTATCTGTATCTATATCTATATCTGTATCTATATCTCTTTCCAGGATGTAGCTATTTGAAGACTTGAAGTGGTTGAGAGTATTTAAGAAATGTGACTCCAAGATGTTAAAAAAGCCATGAAATTACCAAGAATGATGATTGAGGAAAGGGTGGAGAACAAAATTGAGTCAAATATAAGCTCCTTTTGGAAAATGACTGAAACTAATCCTCCATATAGTGTCATATTTCACTAGAAAAATTAGGTTAAGAAAATCACATCAAATGTAGTGGAAAATAATTGTGATTTGGCAGCTTCTCTATCTTCAAATAAGTTTATGCCAAAGTAAGAAAATCAAGGAAGGAGAAAAAAGGTTGAAGTTCCACAAGAGACTGTGTGGCAAAGCTGCTATAGGAGGTGGTTGTGATCTTGTATTTACTCACGTTACTGTTCTAGCAAGCTCCTTAGTTGGATATTCCCAAACATCACCATCTAGCAGAAATCAAAAGTAAATATCCCCAAATTTACCAGCACATACTCTGAAAGAGAAGGGATTTAAAGACACAATTACATATTCAGTATCTTCAAATTGATGGAAACATCTGCCACACTGAGTTGCTTCTAGAATATTGTACAAAAATGGATTTTTTTTGGTGAACATTAAAAATGCTTTCATGGGATGGAAAATTATTATATATTCACTTTCAGTCTCAATGACAGATTGGTTCCTAAATAATACACTGTACTATCACCATTCTGCGTATACTAATAAAATGATAGTACATCAAGAGACAAAAAATCAAGTTGCTATAAAATGATAATTTCAGGACAGAAAGTTAACATATGTGATGATTTTACCAAATATTTTGTCATTACATAATATGGGTTGCCATTTTTCTGTTTCCTATCACAGTTTCCTCATCCCCTCCTCCAAACATAGTTTAACTTTTTGTTCCATCTACATCCCGTTTCTAGGTACCGCTTCCTGTATTAGTCAGTTTCGGCTATGGTAATGCTGCATAACAAACAACATATATGTATTCATCATTCATATTACAATTTGGTCAATTCAGTGGCTCCAGGCTGCCAGTAGACTGAGGATTGATCCTATGTGTCTTCTTACTTTGGGACTTGGTTTGAAAAAAACCTATCTGCTGAATCAAGACGTCACACTTAAAGCTTCTGCTCAGAACTGGCATGCTGCTACTTCTGCCCCATCCTGTAGGCCAAAGGACGTCATTATATCACATGGCCATCCCCAAATCAATGAGGTGGGGAGGTTTCCTTCCATATGCTACACCTCACATGACAGTGGGTGGGAAGTAATAGTCTATTACAAGGTGGGAGCAAGGAGCTGGAAACAACTATCCAATCTACCACAAATATCTTTGTCATTTCAAAATATTTCCTTAGTACAGAGTGACTTGCAATCATTCATTCATGAATTCAACAAATACTTATTGAGCAGCAAATATATACACATTGTTCTAAGTGCTTGGGTCTCAGCCTTTTCTCATGAGGCTTACACTGTAGTTAATATTTTAAAAAGAGAACACTGGAATCTATATTCAGGGTTATTTGTTATTGCCCATCCAGAAGTCAGGTTGGGGGCAATTTTCTCCTCATTACTGGACTGTTCTTTTCTTCATTTTAAAATGACTCCCCCTCTGGCTCAGCAATGTTGTTTACAAACGTTAGGAAACTGAAAGCTATGCCAGGGGTCGGCCCGGTGGCACAAGCGGTTAAGTGTGCGCACGTGCTCCGCTGCGGTGGCCCAGGGTTCGCTGGTTTGGATCCCGGGCACGCACTGATGCACCCCTTGGCAAGCCATGCTGTGGCGGCGTCCCATATAAAGTGGAAGAAGATGGGCTTGGATGTTAGCCCAGGGCCAGTCTTCCTCAGCAAAAAGAGGAGGGTTGGCAGATGGTAGCTCAGGGCCGATCTTCCTCACACACACAAAAAAAGAAAGCTATGCCAGATTGTAAATATACGGGTTTACTTGTGTAAGTTCTCTAAGATGTTGTCAGTATGATGTTATGTAAAAATGTTAAGTATAAATTGGGACCTAAAATAATGCCCACCCAGAGAAAACATTTGTTTTTCACACACACACACACACACACACACACACAAAGAGAAGAAAGAAAGGAAAGGAATAAGGAAAGAAAGAGAGAAAAGTCACCATCTGTAAAAGCAGGGACCCAGGACATAGAGAAGATAGGGATCTATAGATATTTTACACGCCCCTTTCTGTTATACATTCATTCATTATTCAATCATTTATCCAACAATTACTTATGCAGCTTCTAATATATGCCACATTCTGTTGTAGAGGCTGGGAATACAGCAGTACACAAAAGAGACAAATATTCTCGACTTCATGAAGCCTACGTTGTAGAAGAGAGAAATAATAAACAAATAAGTAAAATGTATAGAATGTCAGATGATGTAGCAGTTAGGAAAGTAAATACTGTCACAGTCTAAATGGGCAACATGAGAAGAGTTTAGTAAAGGTCAATAATTAACTTAATATTGTTAATAGATAATTGACTTAATGAAGATTAGTAATTAACTTCATAAAGCAGGGTTAAAAGAACAAGGAATCCGCTGTGCCCTGGAGCTGGCAACAGTGGGGAGCTCCTAACACCCCGAGGCCTGACAGGTAAGCAGATGGAGAAGTCATCAGAATGCGGAGAGGGAAGCCTAATGGAGAAGGAGATGTAGTCCTCAGTAAAGGGAGGCAGCCGACCCACAGGGACTCGGCAGGAATGGAGCTGGGAAAATAAATCCCAACCTCTTTCTCTTCCTCCCTCAAGCCTCCTTCTGCTGCCTTCCATTGGTCACACCCAACAGGAAGCCAGAGGACAGGGGAGCTTGTCGGGAGAGTCCATCCGGTCAGCGTCCTGTGACAAAGCAGGGCTGAGAAGTTTGGATGTGGAGCGTGGCATATCTGGGGCAGACGGTGGTAAGTGCTATGGAGAGAAGTAAAGCAGGGAAGGGATGAGGAGCGAGCAGGGGAGGGGATTGAAAGTTTTAAACAGGGTGCTTAGAAGAGGCCTCAACAAGAACATGACATTTAAGCAAAGACTTTGGGGAGTTGAGGGAGTGAGGTCTGTGGGAATCTGCTCCAGGCCGAGGGAAAGCGGATGCAAAGTCTCTGAGGCAAAGCCTTCCCACGAGGCTGAGTGGAGTCTGACTGCAGCCACCTAAGCGGATGGAGGGGGTACGTGACTGCCCCATGGTAGAGCAGCTTCCCCAACCCCTCCATTTTGGAACCTGAGAGGACGCCCCACTTACCTGCTCTGCTCCCTGTGAGGGCCTGGGGGGCCAGTAACGGTGTGTGTGAGGCGTTTGGTGGTGCTGGTGGTGGGGTTCTTTTTCACACCATGACCCTGAAGTAAAGATCCTTTTTCCTTTCCCTTTCTCTATCTTTTAAATGTTTCTTGATAAATAGAGGCAGATGAAGGAAAAAGCAATCTTTTAGAACAGCAGTGTTTCTGAATTTTGTTCTCAATTCCTAATCAATCTTGGAGCCATCTACCTATTTTAAAAGGAACTGCTGAGAACCTTAACTTAGAGTTTTGGCATTTAAACCCAACAGCAATCCCCCTGAAGACGTATGTGAGGAAAGGAGGGAGCTGTAGTAGGAAGTTTCGTCCTCTTTGCTGCTCCGTGGTGCGTACGCCACACCTTTCAGAAACTCAAGGGGGAAGTGGGCTGAGAGATACGGCAATGTAATTTTTGAATTAACTTTTCCATGGGGATACTAAAGACAATATGATAAAATTGCAAGAGGCAAATGTAATTCTGAACTACCGACTCCTTCTTTAGAGAAAATGAATTCATTTCATTCATCCACTTTATCTGCTTAAATCATATGGATCAGATAAAATTTTAGATACAAAAGGTGAAAATGCTGTCAGAAGCCTTCATAAGAATGAATATCTATTAAATAGAAAGTGACAACTCTCTTGTGACTGTGTCTACATTTTTAAGAGGATTTTGGGTTATTACTCAAGTCTCTAGTGGGCCTACACAGACTTTGTTATTAATCCTTCTCCAGTAAACAAAATCAGTAGATGTGTAAATGTACAGAGAAATTACCTTTTATGAATTATGAAGAATATTCTGATAAATAACATGTTAGGATATAATCTGCTAAAAGAAAAGCTACAAAGTTAGATTTTCTTGGAGTGATTTCCCTAAGACAATTATTAACCTGCTTTTTAAATGTTTTGAATTTCCAACTTCCATTCTTCTAGAATCCAGTGGAAATAACAGAATATTAATTTATCCTCTCATATTAATTCATCCTCTCTCAAAAATGCAAAGTCAGTCTGTAAATTTGGTTTTCTTTTGAAGTAAAGTATAATGAAAGGTACGTTACCACTTTGGTCTCTGTTCAAGAAAGAAATATGTTCTGTGTTAGAAAGAGAAATTGGAGCAGGCTGCCAGAGAATATATTTGATCTGCGACTTTTTTTTCAGATTTTGTGACAATGGAGATGAATATTTCACTGCCAGTTAAAAGAAAAAGCTTTCAAAGTTGCACTTGCTGTTATCCAACAATATCTTTCCTAGAGGAGTATAGACTAATGCAAAATCTCTTGGTGTCATGTAAAGTGAAATATTATTATTGAAATGTCTGAGTTATCTGAATGCCAATGCATATTAAAAGCTATCATTATGGGGGCTGGCCTGGTGGCGTAATGGTTAAGTTCACACACTCCGCTTCGGTGGCCTGGGGTTCTCGGGTTTGGATCCCAGGTGCAGACCTACACACTGCTCACCAGGCCATGCTGTGGCAGTGTCCCACACAGAAAAAAAACAGAGGAAGATTGGCACAGATGTTAGCTCAGGGCCAATCTTCCTCACACACACACACACACACACACACACACACGCACACGCACACGCACAAGCTATCATTATGGAATCTGTATAGTAAATAATTAATAGAGCACCTAACTGTCCAGAAGTTTCCCAATTATTTTTTCTCATCCAGAACAATTAAATAATGACTAATAAGCAGAGGCACACTCCTTATCACTGAACTTGCATGTGGGTAAGGAAGGCTGGGCAAGATGCTCTGTCTAAAATAAATATGTAGAGTACATTATTGTCTTGCAAACTGACACAAGCCTTTTTGGCATTTATAATTCTCAGTTTTATTTTTTGGTAGAGGTAGATAGTATCCAATATTTGAAGGTAGATGGGGATTTTAGGTATCCTCTCCACCCCATCCCCTCTACCAGGTAATATGTTACAACGAAAGCACATGTTGCCACACTAACAGATATTTATTAGCAGACTGGCACAAAAGTCTTGTAACCTGTTCTGTAAGTTAGACGAAGTCCTAGCTCTCTGTTTCTTTGACTATTGCAGAGCACCATGCAAGAAAGTTTCACTCAAGGCAACCAACAGTGACAATATTCTAGTGGAAGCATTCAGCTGTCCTAGTTTGAGTGAGGTGACAGAAATCATCCAGTGTGAAGAATAAATAAACTGTTATTGCGTTTGGCCATTAGATTTTGGGTCTACTTGGTGTACTTCTAGTGTACCCAGACTAATACATCACTTTTTATAAATAAGGTCGGCATTGGTCATACTTTATTCTTTTATTAGAGTGGGAAGTGAATCATTAAAGCTTCAAGAACTGCATACATAAAGAAATTGGCCAAGTATGAAGGGATGTGTGTATAAATGTATCATAAATATTACTATGTGTCACTCAAATCATATACATATTTATTTTTCATTAGGAGTAGCGTGGTTCATAGATGACACTGATGAAAGTGTTCCAGAAGATATATGTGACATCTGTAGTCAGTTTCAGAATTATCTAGGAGAAAGACTGCATTGAAAAGGCTGAGTCCTAAAAGACTCTGAGTCTCTGATGTTCTTTTTGCTATGTAATCTTCACCTTTTCCTTGAGTGGCAGGAAAGTATTTTTAACTAAATGTAAACAAACATTTTACTACTCAAAATATTTTGCTTCTCCTATACATCCTGTTAAACAACCTTTACTTATTTTCATTAAAGTTGAAAGATTAAAATTGATAAGTGGGAAGAATTGAAAAACAGTACAAAAATAATGAAAAAACCTAAGGCTTCAACTGACTTAGTGCTATCATATCTCTGAAATCCTTTCATTAATGTTTTAGTTCAAGAAGATGTTTAAGCTATATCCTGATTCTTCTTAGTAATGCAATGAATTTATCCAAATCCTTTAATAGGATGTTGGAGTAGTTAACAAGACATAATCAGAGACAAATATGTTTGAAGTACTGGGGAACTGAGATTAAACTAAAATTTCACTTTGTTCTTTAGTGTATTTAAACATTTTGTATGTGACTTTTGATTGTATTTAGAGCTTGGACTGTACTTCATGAGCCTTATCCATTTCTGTTGGTGATGTGGGAAGCAGCTTCTAACATGGGTCCCAATGTTCCTGCCTCCTGGTACTCATGCCCTTGTGTATCCTCTTCCCTTGAGTGTGGACTGGATCTAGTGACTTATTTCTAATAGAATATGGAAACAGTGATGGACGGTCACCTCCGAGATTAGATCACGAAAATACTGACTTCCATCTTTCTCACCCTCTCGCTCTCTCACTTGTTCGCTCTGATGGAAGCCAGATGTTACGTTGTGAGTGGCCCCATGGAGAGACTCTATGGAGAAGCATAGAACTGAGGGAGACCTCCAATGATAGTTCACAAGGGATTTAATCCTGCCAATAGCCACTTGAGTGAGCTTGGAGTAGGTCCATCCCCAGTCGAGCCTTTAGATGAGAGTCAACACCTTGATTACAGCCTTATGAGAGACCATGAGTCCTAAGAGCAGCTAAGCTGCTCTTAGATTCCTGACCCACAGAAACTGTGAGTTACTAAATGTTTGTTGATTTTAGCTGCTATATATTGGGGGTAATTTGTTAAATAGCAACAGATAGTGAATGCAGTGGATAAAAATATTGACAGAAAGATGAAGATTATAAGGCCAATAAAACCACACATAGGTAAAACAAGGCTGGGATATTAAACGTCAATGAAAAATCCCTTTCTTTACATTGTTTTCATAGATTAGTGATACTTTAAAGAGTATGTGGTGACTATTGGGAGCATGGCTAAAGAGTGTATAACTTGATGGTCCTGAAGTCAGGAAGAAGTCTAGGCCGGGAAACAAGAAGACACAACTCACATTTATATTGTCCATTTGTTTTGTAATTCTTTGGGTCTAAGTGATATTTTCTAGGCCAAGTCATAACCTCTTAAATTCATCCATCTTTCCTGTCTATGAAGATAAATTCTAAGAACAAATATTATTGACCATATGACTAAAATAAATGAGATAAAAAGAATGATTTTAGGTTTCATCATCTTTTCTTATAAAAGTAATACATGGGAGGACTGATATTTCACTTAAACATTAATCTATTGCTTTTGACAGCAACAACAAAGGACCTGAAGAGAATGACTCAGATGTACGGATGTTGTCTCATTTCAGCAAATAGTAGACACCAGATTTAAAGAACCCCGTTTCATTCCCCAGAGGTCTAATACCTATCATGGAGTAAGTCTGATGGTTACTAACTTCAGACAGCACCTACTGTGCTACTTTGCTTACTTTATTCGATCCATTAAACTACTCAACCCTATTCACAAAATTTGAGCAATGATTGATTACCACATTCAATTGTACACTCAGTATAACACAAGTAATTGAAAAGTTTGTGGCAATAAATAATTGATTTTAGGAACCTGCAAATAATATGCAGGACAAGGCAGGTAATATGACTAGTATCGCGACGACTATATTGTTGGCCATTAAAGGCATTCTATGACCAAGAAACAGGGCTACATCTGACTGGAATCAATGTAAAACTGCTCCAGGGGAAAAAGTGAGAAGATGCTGTTAGACTTTAATTAATCATCTAGAAGAGACTGCCATTGGTGGGCCTTGGCAAGATGTAGATACCATTCCGTCAAGTTCTCTGGGGAAACCCCAGGCCCCTGGCCCCATAAGATGACCCATGGAAATGTGGCTGTCAGGACCGAAGGACACCCGGACTCTCCTTCAGGTCCCTTTACTTAGGTTCTGCAGAAGCTTCCTGTGGTTTCTCTCTGGATTTGAGCTGAAAGATCAGAAGTTAGCATTTCACTTTTGGTTAACCAGGTGATTTTTGCCAACAGGACTCTTGTATTCCCACAACTTGCAAGATATTACAGCTTGTATTGTATTTCAGCCAGAGGGAAGAGAAAATAAAGTTGCATAACGTTGGCAGCATGCAACTCTCTTGGTGCTGCTGAGGCCCCTTCTCATCTACATGCCAGGGCAAAATACAGCATTTTCTGAGGAGATGCACCTACTTCGGGTTCTCACTGGTATTATCCCTGGAGATGTGGACTACATCTTGCTCCAAACGAACTTATCATAAAGCCTGTGCCTCATGTGACTGACAAACCGTGAGCTTCTCTGCCTGTTTCTGAGCGTAAAGAGTTTGATGCGCTTATTAGGACAATGCTATTAACATGTGTGGGAAATGAGAGTAGATAGGCCCACATACACAGCTTTGGTCACGGTATCCACTTGCTTGGAATCCTACGCTTCCTAAACTTAAACTTTAAGGCAAGTAGCGTCTTGTGGAAATGGCATAGAACTGGGAGTCAGATAGATGAAGTTCAAGTCTAGGATTTGTCAGTTACTAGCTACATGTCCTTTGGTAAATTACCAAATGTCCATAGGTCTTAGTTTTCTGATTTGTAAAAGGGGATTATTATACATACCTCTTAGGATTGTCATTAAGATGCACATTTTACATCTAGTACGATGCTTGGTGTATATTAGGCATGCAACGAATGTCAGCTCTTATACAGAACGGCTCACCTCATGACACTGCTGACCATGCGTAGCTCATAGTGATTGTTAGTAACTAATATCTGTGTAGTGCTTTGTAGGTTACAAAATGCTTTTAATTCTGCTTTCGTATTTCCTACAGCAGGAGGGAAAGGTCAGAGTCACAGAGAAATGTGCCTATCACTTAAAGAGTGGCAGAGTTGGGGCTCAGAAGCACGTTGTCTGGTTCCAAATTCTGTATTTTTATCACAATAAAGCACTGCCTCTCAAAAATATATTCCTCCTCCGAACTCCTACAGAATGTTTTTATTATTCATTTGGCAGTCATTACCCATAGCCTGATACAATAATTCCTTTTTATGGATCTGTGTTCTGTTTCCCCAGTGAGTTAGGAATAAGCACTGTGCTTTATGAATCTCTGCAGCCCCCACAATGTCCTAGCTTAGTGCCTGCTTGGAGAAAACATTCAATAAAACTGGACTGATGTATCGGTGGGCGATCTTTGGTTGTAAACAGCAGAGATAGATGATTCTGCCTAACTTCAGCAAGAAGGAATCTCTTGAAAGGTTTGCATGGGCTCATATACTTTATGGGAAGCTGGGAAACTGAGCTGGATACAGGTTCATCCAAAGGAGGTGGGAGCATCACATCGGGTTTATTACAGGAAAAATGTGATCAGGACCCTGCAACTGGGGAAAAATCAAATGTTAACCAATTCTAATTTCTTTGTCTTCCTATTCAAGAATCGTATTTCAGGGAGAGAGTATTTGAATTGGCCCACCTTGGGACATGGGTCTGTCTCTTGTCTTGGGGAAGCTAGGGTATCTTATTACAGTCCCACCAGACCATATCCAATGGGGTAGAGCTAATCCCACCAAATGAAATTTGGGTGCTGTTAGAAAGAAGAAATAGGTGCTACGAAGCCAATTCCTCAGCCCTCAAAAACATACAAACAGTCCATCACAGTTGATTAGTTGAATTTTTTTTGTGTATGTGAGGAAGATTGGCCCTGAGCTAACATCTGTGCCCATCATCCTCTATTTTGCATGTGAGATGCTGCCACAGCATGGCTTGATAAGCCATGTGCAAGTCCATGCCCGGGATCTGAACCCGTGAACCCTGGTCTGCCGAAGTGGAGCACGTGAACTGAATCACTACGCCACTGGGCCGGCCCGATTAGTTGAATTATTTTAAAAAGCCTTATTAATTGTTTTCAATTTTACATGGATCTAGGAAAATAGAATATGGATAGCGAATGATCTGGATTTATAAAGCTTAACTTACAATATTCAGGGATGTGAGGTCCTAGATCTTTAGTCTTCGTTTCCCCGTATCTTAAACTATACACACACGTTTGGAGAATGCTAAAAGCACCATTATATTTAATTTGGGTGAACCTGTACTGTCATGTCAGATAATGGAGATAATTTTGCATCTTAATCCCATCATTTATCATATTGGCTTTCTCTATCAATAATCAAAATAACTACAATTTGTTAAGCAAATACTATATTCCAGGCACTGCGCTAGGTCTCTTACGTTTGTTACCTTACGTAATCCCTTAGCAGTAGATGCTGTCAGTTTCATTTTACAAATAAGAAAACAGAGGCAAACAAGATTAAGGAATTTGCTTTAGGCCACTCAGAAGTTAAGCAATTCAGTTCAGATTGAAATCCAGGCTAGGAATTTCAGACTTTTTTCACTAAATCATTTTGTGTCTTAATGTCAGGGACTTTTATATTACATTACATTATAACTTAATTATGAATTGAAAAAACATGATATGGTGTGTTCAAAGTACATCTCACCACCTTGCTTCAGTTACACAATACATTTCACAGCCGATTAGGAAACGAAACAGAAAAAAATAGTACTCAATAGTATTCGGTAATTTGTTTACCTGGAAGAAATGAAAGGATAATCCTATTATAGATTTAATCTCAAATAATATGCCATTTGAGTAACTTAAGTGCTATATACTTTTGATGCTGCCGAAGGAAAAAAGAACTTTTCTCAGTATTTTAAAATTGCCTCAGAGAAACCATAAAGTTGATATATAGATTTACGTGTTTATCATTCATAATAATATGACAGATTTTTCCATCCATGGTGTCTAGGCAAAAGAATTGTATTTGCATAAATAAATTTTATGTTTTTAACACAACTTTCAATATAGGTAATTAACAATGTCAACATCCACTAGAAGGAATCTTTGCATTTGAGACTGCAGCTTTACGAGAGTTAATTTTCCTAGGGTTTTGAATAGGAAAAGAAAAACATTCATCTCAAATTTCTAATGCAAAGAGAGCAAGTGACTTCCACTTGATGGGGATGTAATTTCCTCAGGGACCAGGATGCTGGTTAATACCCTGAGCATAGTAAAAACGACGACGACACCAATGAGCATCTGTTGGATGTTCAGCTACACACCCTGATAAGCACTGCAAATAAATCATTGCGTTCGATACTCATGAAAACTGCATTGGTTCTGAATTTTAAACCAAACTTCAGTTAAAGTGCCTTTTTGTTTCTACCATGAAAGATAATTCTGTACAAAGACCATTGAGAGTGCTCAGAACAAAGGCAGAGACTCTGAGCTTCCTTACAAGATTCTTCATTGTATTCTTCTGTACATTTCGAGATGAACAGACGGAGAGAGGAGAGAAAAGGAAGAGGAAGTTTAGGCAACTCTTCACTGGCTCTTGAATGAGTTAGTGATGCCAAAGGGGAAAAAGGCAAGCCCTAGAACTTAAGAATGTGTATTCATGAAGCTGCTCTATTTTGGGGCTGATTTGCTCAATGTTTATTTGTGTCTGTCAAGTAGAGTGATAGCCGGAAGGCTGCGCTCTGGGTCCCGGTCGCTGAGCCCTCCACCATGAGTGGAGGTTTTATCCTCCTCATCTATCTAGGGGACCTCCCCACCCATTTGCTCTGCACTCTGGGCCTTCTGCCTTGACAGATAGTTCTTATTTAGTATCGCCTACACTTATTTTTCTCTAGGCACGCTCTGCTTCGGCGGCCTGGGATTCGCAGGTTTGGATCCCGGGGGCAGACTGATGCACAGCTTATCAAGCCATGCTGTGCCAGGCATCCCACATATAAAGTAGAGGAAACGGGCACGATGTTAGCCAGGGCCAATCTTCCTCAGCAAAAAGAGGAGGATTGGCAACAGATGTTAGCTCAGGGCTAATCATCCTCACACACACAAGAAAAAAAAATGTAGTGAAAGCCTATCTCACTTTTATAGTTCAAACATAGAATAGATGCCTCAATTAAAACAGAGATGTTATTAAGGTGTTTTCAGCCAGCTTGTCATCTGAGTACTTGTGTGTGTTGCCCAGGGAAATAATGACTAGGCACAAATGGGCATTTGTTTAGGAAGACTCCTTCAGACCTCTTCTGGGATGGTTCCGGGAACTCTTACCAAGACACAGTTTTGTACTAATGAAGATATTTCATCTAACTTTGTATACTATTCCCTTTTTCCCTACAGCTGTGTAGAAACAAACTAAAACGGGGTCACTTATGTCAAGGGCAAAATGGAGACGGTCAATGTAGGTGCATAAAGGAAAGTTTCCCTAACCTTGCTGGAATTTACAGCTCTTCTGAGAAATCAGCAGAGGACACCAGCCAATCCCCAAACACAGAGTTCTTGCAACATCTTTAGTCTTCCTTGTTTCCCTGACCCAGTCACCCTGATCCAAATGTGAAAGAAGACCACTAGGCAACCAATCAGCTGAAAAACCATACAACTTCCGCATTTATCCCATAAACATCCCTTAGCCTGGGAGCAACTCGGAACTCATTGTTTCTGTAGCCTTGAGTTTCCCGGCTTGCAGGTCAAAAGCCTTGGGATAAACTCATCTTTCTGCTTTGTTTTATTCAGTGTGCAGAGTTTGTTTTTTGACAGCTGTTTCCTTCTATATTCTGTTCTTTAAAAAAAATGTTTTTATACTTAAGGAATTTTTTTTTTTTGATGAGGAAGATCAGCCCTGAGCTAACATCCATGCCAATCCTCCTCTTTTTGCTGAGGAAGATTGGCCCTGGGCTAACATCTGTGCCCATCTTCCTCCACTTTATATGGGATGCCGCCACAGCATGGCCTGACAAGTGGTGCATCGGTGCGCGCCGGGGATCCGAACCCCGGGCTGCCAGCAGCGGAGTGCGTGCACTTAACCGGTACATCACGGGGCTGGCCCCAATACTTAAGGAATTTTTATATACTATTTTTTACTTTTCTCCTCAATATTGTGTTGTAAACATTTTTCATATTGGTTTATAGTCTTTTAAAAAATAATTTATTGAGCTGTAATTCACATACTACAAAACGTACCATTTTAAAGGGTACAAATTCAGTGATTTTTAGTATATTTACAAGGTAGTACAATCATCACCACTATCTAATTCCAGAAGTTTCATCCCCCCAAATAAACCTCAGATCTATTAGCAGTAATTCCCCATTTCCCTCTCTCCCCAGCCCCTGGCAACCACTGATCTATTGTCTCTATGGATTTGCCTATTCTTGATGTTTCATGTAGGTGGAATCATATAATGTATGGTCTTTTGTGTCTGCCTCCTTTCATTTAGCATAATGTTTTCAAGGTTCATTCATTTTGTAGTATAAATCTGTACTTCATCCCTTTTTATGGCTTAATACTATTCCACTTTATGGCATTGTGATATTGTGATTCATAAGAAATGTATATATACCTGGTCATTAAGATGACCAAAATATATTTTTCATGTATATTTGGTCTTCATCCACAGTTCCTGGCTCACAGCTCCCAAAACCATTGGAATTTTCTGAGCGATTAGAGCAATAGGAGTATCTTTTGTTATAATATTTGGTCTCTTATCCTCAGTTCCTGAAAATACTTCAGAGCCATATAGGTGAAATGGATGTCTTGTTGTTCGTAACAAGCCCTTTCCACCACAGCTGGGTGTACGTTAGTGAAGGTGACTTTTGGAAAGCACCTAAGGATGGGGGCTTGTTGCCAAGGGAACCAATCCTAAATAAAGAGTTGGCTTCAGTCCCACCCTCTGATTTCTGAGGAGGGGAAAGGAGCTGGAGGTTGAATCAATCACCCATGGCCAGTGAGTTAATCAATCATGCCTCTGTAATGAAGCCTCTATAAAAACCCAAAAAACAAGAGGGTTTGGAGAGCTTCCAGGTTGGGGAACCAGAACACTTCCACATGCCACTGTGTCAGTTAACTGCCCAAGCTCCGTGAGGACAGATGCTCCTTTCTTTGGCACCTCACCCTATGTATCTTTTCATCTGGCTGTTGATTCATATCCTTTAATGTCCTTTTTTTGTTTTTGTTTTTCTTTCTTTTTTATATTGTGAAATTTTTGTTGTACATTATTGTTTGTCAGTCACTGTATAAATGCATCCCTCTACCCCTTGTGCCCACCCCCCACCCCCCTAGCCCCTGGTAACCACCAAACAGTTCTATCTGTCTGTGTGTTGGTTTATCTTCCACATATAAGTGAAATCATGCACTGTTTGTCTTTCTCTTTCTGGCTTATTTAACTTAACATAATACCCTCCAGGTCCCTCCATGTTGTTGCAAATGGGATGATTTTGTCTTTTTTTATGGCTGAGTAGTATTCATGGTATATATATACCACCTATTCTTTATCCAATCATCAGTTGAGGGTCACTTGGGTTCTCTTTCCTCCTCCATCTGGAGCATTTCTGCATGGCTGTCCTCAATATTGCTAATTCTTTCCCCCATATTGTCAGCCGATGCTTAAGGCCTCTGGATTTGTCTTTATCTCCTCTATTATGTTTTTCATCTCTAAGATTTCTGATTTTTTTTATAGTTTTAATCTCTTTTGTGAAGAAACTCCTGATTTCATCGAATTGTCTGTCTGTGTTTTCTTGTATTTCATTAAGCTTTTTTATAATGGCTATTTTGAATTCTCTGTCATTAAGGTTATACATTTCTGTGCTTTTCAGGTTGACTTCTGGGTGCTTGTCATTTTCCTTTTGCTCTGGAGATTTAATATACTTTTGCATAGTGCCTGTTGGTGTTGGCTTACTCTTCCTCATAGTGAAAATACATGGTTGCAGTTTCCTCTTGCCACTGCGGGGTGGGGGTCAAGGGCTGTGTATTCTGGCCCGCCTCAATCCGTGGGTACTCTGGTCAGCCCCTGGCTGATCTGAGGCATGGCTGAGTGGAGGCTGCTGGGGGTGAAACATGGGAACAGCTGGAGCTGGAGCGTGGGAACAGCTGGGACTGGAGCGCAGCTAGGCCGAAGCAGCTGGGGCTTGGGTGCAGGTGGATTGAAGCAGCTGCAGCTGAAGCACTGCTGGGCTGAAGAAGCAGGAGCTGGAGCGCTGCTGGGCCGAAGAAGCTGGAACTGGAGTGCGATGGGCTGAAGTTGCCGGTGCCAAGTCAGCTGGAGCCTGGGCACAGGCCAAGCTGAAGCAGCTGGATCCGGGGGAAAGGGGGGCGGTCAAGCAGAAAGAGCTGGGGGCAGGGCATGGTCGAGCTGATGCAGCTGGGGCTGGGGCACAGTCGAGCCAAAGGGGCTGGTGCCGTGGCATGGTGGAGCCAGGGCAACTGGGCCCGTGGCTTAGTCCAGTGCAAGCAGCTGGGGCTGTGGCAGGGTAGGGCCTGAGTTGCCACTGCCTCTAGTGCAGGGGTGCAGGCTTGCACCGCTGCTGGTGGAGCCCAGGCGCCTGGGGGCCACTGCCTCTGGGGGTGAGGCTGAGATGAAGCGCCACTGTGCTGAAGTGCTAGTCCGAGTGGGGTGAGTGGGTGAGCTGAGTGGGGGAGGGGCATTTACTTTTGCCTCCCTGATCTCAGAGGTTTCTCCCCTCGCTGTCGCCCTCTGCTCTCCTGAGGGGCTAGCTTGTTGAAAGTACCCTCGCAACAGTTCTGCTCCCTCCATAGGGGGATCCCCACGGGCTGTGAGGGATCTTGGAGAACACCGGTTTTCATGTGGTGAGCGGCCCCTCTCTCTCCCCTGAGAGCCAAGTGGTCTCAGTCTCTGGGTCACAGTCCTTGGGGAGGGAAGGGAGCTCCTCTTACCTCCTTCCACTTACTCTGGGGATTCCAGCACCTCAGTCCTCGGGTGTACGGCTGCCTGGGTGCCTCAGACGTCCCCTGAGTTGTGTGAATAGCTTCTGTTGGAATATGAATGTCCTTTTTGTTGTGCCTTGAGGGGGAGAGTTCAATGGGGGAAGCTCACTCTGTCATGATGTCAATGTCCTGATTATTTTTTAAGAAACAGCGGACACAGGTAAAGCTCTGACAACTGAGTAGAAATTACCCTTTTGTCTTAATGTCCTTTTTAATAAACAATAATCTGGTAAGCAACTGGTTTCCTGAGTTCTGTGAGCCACTCTAGCAAATTAATTGAACCCAAGGAAGGGGTCGTGGGAACCTCTGATTTATAGCCAGTTGGTCAGAAGTACAGCTAACAACCTGGACTTGCGACTGGCATCCTGAATTGGAGGGGGTTGTTGGAAGCTCTAGTTTGTAGCCAGTAGGTCAGAAGCACAGGTAACAACCTGGGCTTCTGATTGGCATCTGAAATGGAGTGTGGTCTTGTGGGACTGAGCCCTTTACCTGTGGAATCTGAGTCTATTTCCATGTAGATAGTGTCAGAATTGAGTTCAATTGAGTTGAATTCTTGGATATCAGCAGGGTGTCTAAGAATTACTTGTTGGTGTGGGGAAGTTTCCACAAACACATGTTGGAATTGGGTCCAGAAAACTAAAAGGGGCATAGTCTTCTTAAATATTATTTTTAGTGACTGCATAAAATTGGAAAGGTGGATATACCATTGTCAATTTTTAAATTTTCTTCCTTTTGTTTTTCTATTACAGTTAATGCTGGGAAGAACTGCTTGTGTGTATATTTTCCCCTCAGATTTAGAATTATTTTTTTAGAATATGTTCCACAAAATGGAAATCCTGGGTAGAATATTAAAATCTAATATCAAATTGCTTCTAAATGAGTTTTGTAAACTTATGTTCCCACTGAAAAAATATGAGCACACTTATTGCACCCTATACTTGTAGATATTGCCTACTATAATTTGATAGATCAAAATGACACCGGCTCAAGACAAGGTTGACATAAGGGAAGCCATATTGTGGAAAAGAAGCCCTATTGTAACTTTGAATGACCTCTGACTAACTGAACCAGTTGGATATGCACCATCCAGGAGATCTAACTGCTCTGTAGATTTTACAACCCCTGCTTGTGCATGTACCTCCCCGCTGAGATAAGATGATAATTTTATACTTTGAGTTCCTTAGGAATGTGGTGACCCACAAACAGAGTGTCTATGCTGATAACCATCATCAATGAAAATTGAAAGTTCTAGTTTGGCAACTCCCAGTCTGCAACACCAGAAGGTCAACATTCCTAACCCCCTCTCCTATAACCCACTGGCCTATATAACTGCTGTAAGATTTTGTGCCCCCTTAAGATGGTTCTTTGAGATGTTAGTCAGCCATCTTTCTCCTTGCTAGCAAGCTGTAGTAAACTGTGCTTTCTTTTCCACCATCTTGCCTCTTGAGGATTGGTGTTTGTCTCGTGGCAAGCAGATCGTGCCCTTTGTGCGGTAATGGAAACTTCTTTTATTGATGAGATTGAATATTTTTACATGTTTTTAAAATTTACTCTTCTATGAATTGCCTTTTTCTATAGGAAAGCTTCTGTGGGTTTGGTTTTTATAATTTGCATAAATTCTTTAGATTATTAAAAACCAACCCTCAGTTATATTAATTGCATGTATTTTGCTTATCATACAGTTATTTTATAATTCAGAAGTTTTTATTTGATTATAGCAAAATCTTTCCATATTTTCCTTTTTGGACATTTATATTCTGTATTAGCTCAGGAAGTTCCTTTTTCCTCAGAGGTCTGTTAAATTTATACTTTAAGTATTTTTGGAGTTGATTTTTATGAATTATATGAAGAATTAAATTGATTGTTTTTAAAATTCTTGATAAATTGTCTACAAACCATTTATTAAATAAACTTCAACCTTATTGATTTGTGATGTTCCTTCATCATTTGTTAAGTTCTGGTACAATTTGTTAAGTTCTGGAACTATCTTTTCTGTTCTATGTGTCCATTCTTGGGCCAAAACTATTATTATAATTATTGCAACCTTTAATTTCTTTAATATTTAGTAGTATTAGTATCTTATCCTTTTTTGTTGTTGTTGTTGTTGAGGAAGATTCACCCTGAGCTAACATCCATTGGCAATCCTTCTCTTTCTTTTGCTGAGGAAGATTAGCCCTGAGCTAATATCCCTGCCAATCTTCCTCTACTTTGCATGTGGGATGCCTCCACAGCATGGCTGATGAGTGGAGTAGGTCCACACCTGGGATCTGAACCCACAAACCCAGGCAGCCAAAGCAGAGCACGTGGAACTTTAACCACTCGGCCATGGGCTGGCCCTATCTTTTTTAAAAATAAAATTTACTTTGGTACGTGTGTGGTGATGGGTTGTAATTAGTATTTTGGTGGTGAACATGATGTAATCTATGCAGAAATAGAAGTACAATGTTGCACACCTGAAATTTTTACAATGTTATAAACCAATGTTACTGCAATAAACAAAAAAATTAAAAAAAAAATTTACTATCCTTCCATTCTTTACTATCCTTATATTAGTCTTTCAAATGAATTTTGGAATAATTTTGTCAAATTCCCAAATTCTCATTTGAATAGATAGAATTTCATTAAATCTGCTATTTATTTTGGAAGAACAGATAGCTGGGAAATGTTTAATTTTTCTAACCAGACATATGGTATTCTTTTTTATTAATTCAATTAAAAATAAATTATTGGGAATTTATAGTTTTCCTTAACTTCAATCTTCCTCCTATTTCTAATCCTAGGTCTTAGTTCAGTGTTAGGCCTGAAAACATTTAAGGGTGAAAGGAAATCGGAGACACGTTATCTTTCTTCTCTTTTCTTACCCCAAGCATACCGGTAGGCAAGATTAAAGAACAAAAATTCTTTACTCGGCAAACATGATAGGTATTAGTGGTATTTGTATATATTCTTTCAGAAATGTTAAATTCAATAAACGTTTATTGAACATCTATTTTGTGGGTAGCACTGTGGTAAGCTATGTGGAGGAAATACTGGAGATGTCTACCCTCAAGGAGCTTACACCATGGATGGGAGATGGGACTTACATACATGGAAAACTCAATAATGGATAGACAGCACTAGAAAGGTCACATGACAGTAAATAATTAATGACAGAGAGATAGTGACAAAGAGTGACTGAGAGATATCTATAGACAGATGTGGCCCTGCCTGGAAGACTTTTTGGAGGACAGTGATTTGGTTTGAGGCCTAAAAGAGAGTAAAATAATAATAGGAAGAATGCAGTAAGGAGGACATTCTTCAGAGAAAAAATTTACAAAAAGTCATGGAAGTAGATGGAGTAAATCTAGCATCTTCTGCAAAGGAGCAGTAGAAGATATGAACATGAGGTCAAATTGTGGAAGGGCTAGTAGGCAGGCTAAGGAGTATGAACTTTATTCTAAATGGAATTGGAAGCCACTGAAGATTTTTGAGAAAGGCAGAACATGGTAGAAGTAATATTTTAAGAAAATTAACTGATATAGAAAGCAGGGAGAGACATTAGGAGGCTTTAGTAATAATCTTGGAATAAAAGTGGGCCTATATCAAGAAGGTAACACTAGAAATAGAAAATAAGAATCATTTTAAAGAGATGTTTACAGGACTTTATTGACTAAGAATGATACATACAATAAAAAAATAAAGACAAAATTTTTGAGTTCAAGACTAGAGACAGTGAATGTTTCATTATTGACGGAATTGTTAAAGGCAGGAGAGCCACACAGTTTTTGGGAGATGACAAGTTCAGATTTGGGACACGTTTGGTTGAGGTAGTAGTAGAATATACACGTTTTCCTAAGACGTTACATGTTACTTTTGTATATCTAATGAATATTTGCATTTGTTGAGAGAATTTACTCTTTTAAGGAATCTTTGGTGAACACTTTTTAAAAAAGAAGACATTTTTATGTAAATCACACATCCCTTATTTCGCAAATTTTGGTTTTCCTTTGTCGGATTTTTGAAAGCGGCATACACTTGTAACATTAACTGACTGCCATCTGTGAGAGCTAAGGAGGAACATCCCTGTGCGTCCTTCCTTTGTTTCCACCACGGCCCACAGTCACTTACACTACGGCACTGGTTCTTAAACTTGGCTCTAACAGAACCACCTGAGGAGTTTAAAAAAATACTGGTGCCTGGGGCTTCATTCCCAGGAGTTGTGCTTTAATTGGTCTGGGCTGTGGAATTTTTGAAAGCTCCCCAGGTGATGCCATCATGCAGCAAAATTTGAGAACCACTAATTCACAGCTAACCACCATGGAAAATAAAAGACTTTTCTGTGAGCTAAAGTATAAAAGTAATCAAGATGAACTTAATGAGTATTAGAAGAAAGTTCAAGATAAATGATCTTTGTCTTCATTTTATTCCCTGTGCTCATTTTTCTTTTTTTTTTTTTTACAAGGAGATGGGAGTTAAGATTTTATTTATTTATTTTTTCCCCCAAAGCCCCAGTAGATAGTCGTATGTCATAGCTGCACATCCTTCCAGTTGCTGTATGTGGGACTCAGCCTCAGGATGGAAGGAGAAGTGGTGCCTCGTTGCGCGCCCGGGATCCGAACCCGGGCCGCCAGCATCGGAGCGCGTGCACTTAACCACCAAGCCACGGGGCCGGCCCCCTGTGCTCATTTTTCAAAGTTTCTCAATCAGGGAAGAACACAGCACGGCAAGGCAGCCTGTTTTTTGAAGAATTCGAGAGAGGGAGACTGCAAATTCCCCAGATTCCTGGCCACTTGGGGATGAGATGGAGATAAGGAGTGATGAATACCATCACTGGGGCATCCATCCTTGGGAGTCTGTCCTCTGTGGCCTGTTAACCCCCTCCTCTGCTCCAAATGTTCAGGAGCTTGAACTTAACACTCAACCATGATGTATCCATAATTCTACTACTCAGGCACTCAAGAGCTTTCTGCGCTGCGTTCCTGCCCCTTTACCTGTTGGAAACAAAAATAATTGTAAACCTGTGGCCTAAATATGCATTGCTGTATTTTATAATTTATCTAGTTTTCCGTGCTTGCTAGATAAATGAGATACCAGATAATTTGCCATAATATCAAAATCCCTGTTGACCTCTGGCTGCTAAATAGAGCAGAGAGGAATGGCACTGGTGGAAAACAATTATTAATGACCACTGACCTAATAGACTAAATTAGTTGCCCTGATAGTCATCTATAACTTTATGAACAAAATAGTTAGAATTTAAAATGCAGAACTGTTTAATCTGAAGGCTAAGTCTAATGAAAAAAAAAAAAGCTTTCAAAACCTACCCAAGTGCCTTACATATGTACATCAAAGCATAATCAGCAGGTCCTAAAATTTAACTGAGACATCTGCTTAATTAAGGAGAGATAATAAGTTATTTAAATGTAATTATTTTAGGTTCAGTTCTGGCTAAGTTTCCAAGATGATAGATGCTACATTCCAACAAGAATTGTAAGGTCATTGCATACGACTTGCAAAAGAGATGGACAAAACTCATGGTGATGCTGACATTGTTCTTCCAGATAAGATTACAAATGGGTTAGGAGGTTGGAGACTAGAGGAGGATGTTGGGAGAGCTGTTTTGTCCTGGGTGGGTCTAGAATCGTCTTCTCAAAAGGCAGAAGTGTCTTTGCATGTGCGCTTTCCTCCAGCTTGTTGAATTACATTTATCCTTGCCAAGGGTGCTACCCAGAGGGATGTGAGAACTGAGGAAATGGAAAGGTGAGATATATGCCAGATCCCAGGGGCTAAGGGAAAAATTGTAAGTGACCACTCGGAGGAATTGCTTTCATTCTCAGAAAAAGAAGGCAGGTGAGAGATCACCTGTGATTGGCCTCCAAAAGGACCCATGGAAGATGCTCAATGAGAAAATAAATGCTATCAGCCAAGTAAGATCTTTCCTATCTTCTATTTCTCCTTTAAACTACATGCCTCCAAAGCTCAGAAACTTGATTAACAGTGTGCCTGAAGAGCAGAAGGACCTGATCATGTCCCCTCTCTCTTTCCTAAAAGGTCCAAACTTAGGGAGAGGAAGCTAACCTTTAGGGTTTGAAGTTTTTGACTACTTCACTGGATTGGACATATCGGTTACCAAACTGAGACTATGTTTTTGGCTAGAAATGAATAAAAACTTTTTGTTATTTAAAAGTGACCAGCAAAGGCATGGAACTTGCTCTAAAATTTGCCAATGTCAGGGAAAAACTAGTCCCACTGAAAAGCAGTGGGGAGAATGAAGTTGACTTTTGATTAGGTGCCATGAGTTCTGCTTACCCAATTTGAGGGCTCTCCAAGTCTGTTATAGAGCAGGAGAGTTGCTGGTTCCAAAAGATGAACCTCACAAAAGGAAACTGCTAAGTAGGGGAGATTCCTTCCTGGAGACTCACTCGAAGGAAGACCAGCAGCATTTAAACTCTCCTCCCTGTCCATTCTCCACTGGCTCCAGAGAACATAAAGAAGATACCCACCACACATTCATCTCCCTGGTGGCTTCAGGGACCTCTGAGGACCACTGACCTGACTTGGACGAGCTTAATATGCCATCCAAAAGTTGGCTTTAGGTAATACTGGCTGTTCTAGAAAGGGCGGTATTCCTTCCCCTTTTTCTTAGAATATAAGTCAGAATGTTCATTTAAAAGAATCTCCTCATAAACAATAAGCAAGTTTAGGAAACCATCAGACATGAGGAAATGATTTTGACCATCTAATAAATATGGTGTCTAGTCTCCAATGACTCTAATTTTGAGAATTTCAAGCCAGGTAGGAGTGGACAGTCATTCCATGCCAGAACAGTGGGGAAGATGTGTTTTGGCCTCCTATCATATTTCATACTCTCTACTGCTATATAAACACAGTTTTGGAGGTGGGATAGCAAAATAGAGGGACTATTCGACATAGGAGAGTTGAATTCAAATTTTGGAAAGTAAACATTATAGTTATTTTTTTAATTTAAGAGATGAGACATTTCTGAGAACACTCTGGATTCTTTTAAACCTCATCCGCTTGACTCAAAGTTGGGTTTTGTCCCTCAATACCCTTGCCTTTCTATTCTACAGGTCCACTTCTCGGAAAAGGCTATTGCACTTTTAAAGGGCTCAGCTGATGTTCTCAATACCATTTTCTTTTAAAAATTGTTTTCACTAGCTTAGGACTTATAATTCCAAAGATAAATCATTCTACAGCTTCAGTTTTGTCTACTGTTTTATTACTCCCGTATCTTGTTTGAAAGCAGTATCTTCATTGAAAATACCAATGAACTCAGATGTAGAAAGTCTGAACATATCTTTTTTTTAAACACATCTTTTTCTGATTGCCCAGTAAATCTGGGATTAACTCCGGGCCTAGTGTAACCTAAAGCTTATTATTGAAATTCCTAATTACCATTTCAGTTTTATGACTGTGAACAATCTATAAATCATTTATTTATTAAATTGTACTGTAAATGCCATTCTATTTCTTCTGTGCAAGATCATTTATTAAAGATTTTTGACGTCAGAGGTTTGATCTACTTTAGGAAACTTTCATATCATACTTTTTTTTCACAGTACCTTTCTTCAAAACTCTTATCAAAAAAATTTTGGATAGTTTGTACTGATCTTTGACATAAACAGAGCATTAGTTGGCACCATGATAAATTACGACCAAGTATTTTTGAGCCTTGACCCACTTAATAACCTTGATATCAAGCAAAGTATAATAAATTTTCCCTTGACTACAGTGTATATTTTTATATGACACTTTATAGCTAATAATTATTATTATTTTTATTTAGGTTTTCTCACTTATTTAAATGTAGTGTTCATATTTCTTTTTGTGGAAACAATGAATATAATAAATTTGTATGTTGTAATGTAACATTTCCTATTTTTTTGTGTGTGCCCTTTGGCCCTCCCCATTCCCTCTGGTAACCACCAATCTAATCTCTGTGTCAATGTATTTGTTGTTTTTTATCTTCCACATATGAATGAAATTATATAGTATTTGGTTTTCTCCATCTGACTTATATCGCTTAGTGTAGTGCTATAGCATATAGTTAATTATTATTATACTGGATTTATGTCAATTTTCAGGAATGTATTTCCTTACTAATAAGATATCCATTAAAAAGCTTTATATGTCATTGATGAAATTAAAGGAGAAATCAAAAAATATATGGAAACAAACAAAAATGAAAATATGCCATACCAAATCATATGGGATGCAGCAAAAGCAGTCCTGAGAGGGAAAGTCATAGCGATACAAGCCCACCTTAATAAACAAGAAAAAGCCCAAATAAGCAACCTTAAATTACACCTAACAGAACTAGAGAAAGAAGAACAAAGGCCAAAGTCAGCAGAAGGAGAGAAATAATAAAAATCAGAGCAGAAATAAATGACATTGAGACAAAAAAAAACAGTAGAAAGGATTAATGAAACAAAGAGTTGGTTCTTTGAGAAGATATACAAAATTGACAAACCCTTAGCTAGACTTACTAAGAAAAAAAGAGAAAAGGCTCAAATAAATAAAATTAGGAATGAAAGAGGAGAAATTACAATGGATACCATGGAAATACAAAGGATTATAAGAGAATACTATGAGAAATTATATGCCAACAAATTGGACAATCTAGAAGAAATGGATAAATTCTTAGACTCATACAACCTCTCAAAACTGAACCAAAAAAAAAATGGAGAATCTGAATAGATCAATCACAAATAAAGAGATTGAAATAGTAATCAAAAACCTCCCAAAAAATAAAAGTCCATGACCGGATGGCTTCTCCGGTGAATTTTACCAAACATTCAAAGAAGATTTAATACCCATCCTTCTCAAACTATTCCCAAAGATAGAGGAAGATGGAACACTTCCTAAATCATTCTACGAGGCCAACATCACCCTGATACCAAAGCCAGACAAAGACAATACAAAGTAGGAAAATTACAGGCCAATATCGCTGGATGAACATAGATGCAAAACTCCTCAACAAAATATTGGCAAACCAAATACAGCAATACATTAAAAAGATTAAACACCATGATCACGTGGGATTTATACCAGGGACCCAGGGATGGTTCAACATCTGCAAATCAATCAACGTGATACACCACATCAACAAAACAAAGAATAAAAACCACATGGTCATCTCAATAGATGCAGAGGAGGCATTTGACAAGGTACAACATCCATTTATGATAAAAACTCTTAGCAAAATGGGTATAGAAGGAAAGTACCTCAACATAATAAAGCCTATCTATGACAAACCCACAGCCAACGTCATACTCAACGGGGAAAGGCTGAAAGCCATTCCTCTGAGAACAGGAACGGACAAGGCTGCCCACTCTTGCCACTCTTAGTCAACATAGTACTGGAGGTTTTGGCCAGAGCAATCAGGAAAGAAAAAGGAATAAAAGGAATCTAAACAGGCAAAGAAGAAATGAAACTCTCAGTATTTGCAGATGACATGATTTTATATATAGAAAACCCTAAAGAATCCATCAGAAAACTATTAGAAATAATCAACAATTACAGGAAAGTCACAGGGTACAAAATCAATCTACAAAAATCAGTTGCATTTCTGTATGCTAATAACGAACTAACAGAAAGAGAGTTCAAAAAGATAATACCATTTACAATTGCATCAAAAAGAATAAAATATCTAGGAATAAATCTTACCAAGGAGGTGAAAGACCTATACAATGAAAGCTACAAGACATTATTGAAAGAAATTGATGATGACATAAAGAAATGGAAAGACATCCCATGCACATGGATTGGAAGAATAAACGTAGTTAAAATGTCTATACCACCTAAAGCAATCTATAGATTCCACGCAATCCCAATCAGAATCCCAATGACATCCTTCATGGAAACAGAAAAAAGAATACTAAAATTCATATGGGGCAACAAAAGACCCCGAATAGCTAAAGCAATCCTAAGAAAAAAGAACAAAGCTGGAGGCATCACAATCCCTGACTTCAAAACATACTATAGGGCCGGCCCCGTGGCTTGGCAGTTGGGTGCACACACTCCGCTGCTGGCGGCCCCGGTTCGGATCCCGGGCGCTCACCAACGTGCTGCTTCTCTGGCCATGCTGGGGCCGCGTCCCACGTGCAGCAGCTGGAAGGCTGTGCAACTGTGACATGCAACTGTCTGCTGGGGCTTTGGGGGAAAAAATAAATGAATAAAATTAAAAACAACAACAACAACAACAACAACAAAAACATACTACAAAGCAATAGTAATCAAAACAGCATGGTGCTGGTACAAAAACAGACACACAGATCAATGGAACAGAACTGAAAGCCCAGAAATAAAACCACATGTATACAGACAGCTAATTTTCGACAAAGGAGCTAAAAACATACAATGGAGAAAGGAAAGTCTCTTCAATAAATGGTGTTGGGAAAACTAGACAGCCACATGCAAAAGAATGAAAGTGGATCATCAGCTATCGCCATTCACAAAAATTAACTCAAAATGGATCAAAGACCTGAAGGTGAGACTTGAAACTATAAAACTCATACAAGAAAATATAGGCAACACACTATTTGACATTGTTCATAAAGGAATCTTTTCGGATGACACGCCTACCCAGACTAGGGAAACTAAGGAAAAAATAAGCAAGTGGGACTTTATCGGATTGAAGAGCTTCTACAAGACAAATGAAACCAGAATCAAAATGAACAGACAACTCACCAGCTGGGAGAAAATATTTGCCAAACATATATCTGACAAGGGGTTGATCTCCATAATATATAAAGAACTCACACAACTGAACAACAAAAAACAAACAACCCGGTCAAAAAATGGGCAGAGGAAATGAACAGACACTTCTCCAAAGGAAATATACAGATGGCCAATAGGCACATGAAAAGATGCTCAACATCACTAATCATCAGGCAAATACACATCAAAACAACACTAAGATATCACCTCACACCCGTTAGAATGGCTATAATCACCAAGACAAAAAACAACAAATGTTGGAGAGGATGTGGAGAAACAGGAACCCTCATACACAGCTGGTGGGAATGCAAACTGGTGCAGCCTCTATGGAAAACGGTATGGAGATTCCTCAAAGAATTAAAAATAGAGATGCCCTATGATCCAGCCATCCCACTACTGGGAATCTATCCAACGAACCTGAAATCAACAATCCAAAGAGGCTTATGCGCCCCTATGTTCATTGCAGCATTATTCACCATAGCCAAGAAGTGGAAGCAACCTAAGTGTCCCTCGACTGACGATTGGATTAAGAAAATGTGGTATATATATACAATGGAATACTACTCAGCCATAAAAAAAAGACAAAATCGTCCCATTTGCAACAACATGGATGGGCCTGGAGCGTATTATGTTAAGTGAAATAAGCCAGAAAGAGAAAGACAAACACTGTGTGATCTCACTCATATGTGGAATATAAACCAACACATGGACAGAGAAAACTGGACTGTGGTTACCAGGGGCAGTGGGGGTGGGGGGTGGGCACAAGGGGTGAAGGGAGTCATATATATGGTGATGGAGAAACAAAAACGTACAACCCAAAATTCCACAATGTTAGAAACCATTAAAACATCAGTAAAAAAGCCTTATGTGCTTTAAAAAGTTCCCTGCATTCATATAATTTCACTTAAATATATAAATATGATCATTTCATAGATTTTTTAAAGCCAATATTCTTTTCCCTTTCTTTTCTGTTTGGGCTTAAATTTCCCTGCCATTCTTCCCTCTGCACCCCTGTATCAGCCCCTCCGCCTGCCTCCAGCAGAACCCGTGTTAATCACGTAGTAGGCATCCCGTCAGTGAATACCACGAACCAATCTCCAGTTCCGCTTGCACTCATATAACGCCACACTGACGCGCACATGTTCAGGATTTCCAAACAACAGCATTTCTCTCTCTCCCTCCTAAAGTATGATTTCACGTACAGTTTTCTGCTTTCGGCTTTCTCACTCAATAATATCCCTTGGAAATCTCTCTAAATCATCTGACACAGCTCTTCGTTATTTAAATGGCTACGTAATATTCTGTCATGTGGTGTATTGCTCAGCCACTCTTCCACGGTCGGGCACTCATTTTGTTTCCATGCTTAAGCTCTTCTGATAAATGTTGCAATAATCATTTCTGTAAGATGCTCTCACAAACTGGCTTTTATGTCTATGGGATAGATTCTCTAGAGTACAATTGCTGTGTTAAAGGGTATATGTGGTTTTAATTTTAATAGATCACCAGATTGCTTTCTCTAGAGGCTGAAATACTTCAAACTTCTAGCATGGCAGTACACTTTTCCCCACATTTCCACCAGTAGTAAGTTCTATAGCTCTACTTAATTTTTTTCCCCTGGGCACATGGGTGAAATACAGCATCTCACTGTCACTTTAATTTACTTTTCCCTAATGACTAGCATGTTTGAGCATTTTGTTATACATCTGTTGTCCATTTGGATTTATTCTCTGTCAATTGTTTGTTCATATATTTTGCCCATTTTTCCCCTGTTGGAGGGTGTGTGTTTGTGTGTGTGTATGTGTTCATAGCGTGTGTATAAATTGTAAAAGTTCTTTATATACTATAGATGTCAGCCTTGTGTTTTACTGATTTTATTTTGTTCCTTGACTTTGGCTATTGTATTTTTGCTCCATAATTTTTTTATGCAGTCAAATTTGGTAAATGTGCAAAATGACAAAAAAGACAGTAAAAATGATCTATAATCTCAGTGTCTTTTTTCCCGCTTTTTTTGAGGTCTATAGTGTAAAAAATGAGAGTCTCTCCCTTTGACCTCCCAGATTCTATGCTCCAGAAATAACCACAATCAATATTTTGGTATGTCGCCTTTCAGTTTTAATTTGTGCATATAGTAATAGGTCTAAGTCTTTATTGTGAAGAAGCGATATTATGAAGTGTTGGAATGGTTGTTTTGGTCCCTTCAATTACTTAATTTACTCAATTACTCCCTCATCCTAAAGGTACACAAGTTCCTAATAGGAATAACAAGTTGTAAAAATACTTATTCAATTATTCTTTCTCCTTTGACATAGGAGGAGAGATAATTACTTTTTCTGGCCTGAGATTTATTTATTTATTAATTATTTTATTTATTTTTATTAAGGTAACATTGGTTTATAACATTATATAAATTTCAGGTGTACATCATTATATTTCGATTTCTGTGTAGACTACATCATGTTCACCACCCAAAGACTAATTACCATCCATCACCACATGCATGTGCCCAGCCACCCCTTTCACCCTCCTCCCTCCCCCCTTCCCCTGTGGTAACCACCAATCCAATCTCTGTCTCTATGTGATTGTTTGTTGTTGTTTTTACCTTCTATTTATGAGTGAGATCATATGGTATTTGATTTTCTCCCTCTGACTTATTTTGCTTAGCATAATACCCTCAGGGTCCATCTATCTTGTCACAAATGGCCAGATTTCATCCTTTTTTATGGCTGAGTAGTATTCCATTGTGTATATATGCCATGTCTTCTTTATCCTTTCACCCCTTGATGGGCACTTAAGTTGTTTCCATGGCCTGAGATTTAAACAAAAAGAATCAGAGAGGAAGCAAGATGGTTAGGCTTGACTGTGGGTCTTTGAGAAGTTGGCCTTGAACTCTGGCTCCTCCTCTTTAGGTCAAAAACTCCTTGTGAGTGGATAAAGCCATCAGGCATGTTTGGTGGTCTGAGCACAAGGCACCAGCACCACCAGCGGAGGTGGTGGTACCAGGCACAAGTGGCAGCAATAGCAAGGCTGTCACCTCTCACATAAACAGCCTGGTGGCACCCACTGGAAGGGGCAGTGGTCACTTAGGGGTGAAGAAGCTTCCCTGGATTGAGGGGAGTCCCACAGCAGTGCTACTGCTTAGCAGGAGGAAGCTCTTTTGTGGACACCAGAGTTGCTGGCAAAGGCCCTCCACGCAGTTTCTCAGGCAGTAGAGACCTGGGCTGCAGATATCTCTGAAGGCAGTCAGGTCAGGGGAGAGAAGAAAATGGCAGACGTCAGAAGGCAGTAGCAGGCTTGTGTTCCTTCTCCTGTGAGACATCCCCGGGAGCCATTTAAAGGACTGTGGTCCCACAACAGCAAACAAACACGTGAACTAATAATATGGCTTCTATTTAAAATCTCCAGGCTAGTGTGGCATGAGAAAAGAAAAAATAGAGAGAAAACTATTGAACTTCCCTAGCATTCAAAGAAATTCCAATTTAAACAACAACGAAATACACCACTCTTCAAATTGGCAGACACTGAGGAAAGATCATAGTCAAGGCTTTCAAGAGTAGGCCATTCTTTTATATTGCTGCTATGAGTATACATTGGCATAACATTTCTGGAGGCAATTTGACAATATATAGAAAGATCCTCATGTAATAATTTTATTACTTGGAATCCAAGAAATTAATCAATGAAGAAACACAAAGACTTACCTCCCCAGATATTCATCTCAACATTATTTATCAGAGCAAAAATTAGAAATAACCTAAATGGACCTAATGATATATTTTCTCTTTAAAATTTTCCCATAGTTTCTAAATTTTCTTTAATGAGCACGTATTACTTTTATAGAGGGAAAAATAACAATTAAAAAATAAAAAATCATCAGGTTGTTAATATAAAAGTGCAATCCAATATGGGTTACTTCTGAATCATGGCTGAGACCTGAATGACTAGTGTACGTCCACTCCGAAGACAAGACTAAAATGCTGTTCTTCAGGGCATTGTAGTGGTTACTTAGAAGGACATGTCATATGATAAATTTAATTTCAGTAATCACAACAAAATTAGAGAAATTTTCCACCCATCCAATTTTCCAGTCACAAAATTGTCCCATTTTAACTGTCTATAACATTCATATGTAACCAAAGAATGTTGTTTCTTTTCTCAAGTAGATTCAGAAAATCTATTTGGATCTCACACAAACTTCCTATATTTAAAAGAGAGAAAACATAAGTTAGACTCTTATGAAAAAAGAGGAAGGGGACTGAGAGAAGGGGAACCTAATCCAATACTTAAAGGAAACATAAAGAAGAGAGGGATTTGCAAGGAATAGAGCTATTTTAATACCTTTATTTTTAGTTTTTAAAAATCATGACAAGTTCTGATTCTAAAAGGACATACAATTATTTCTCTTTTATACGAATGATGCCTTATTAAGGTCTCTGACTAAAGCTACTTTTAATGTTGTTGAGCTTGTTAAGAAAGTATTTGCAAATCTCCGTCATCCTCTAAACAGAATCCATATCTAATTGGTCACAAAGATTTGTATATTTCATTCTTAAATGTTTCTCAAATCCTTTTTCTTTTTTCTGTTTTTTTCCCACCACTGCCACCGGTCCAAGCTACCATTTTCTTATTTGATCAGCTACACTAGCCCCCTAAGTGGTCTCTGTGCATCCACTGGACGCTGTCATCAATCTATTCTTTGAAATGGGTACAGACTGATGCTTTCAACCAGCAAATCCCTTCAACTCAGCTTCCTGCTCAAAACTCTTAAGGGGTTCACCTTACTCTGAAGGTAAAAGCGGCATTAATCAAAGTGGCCTGCCTGGCCCGATATTTCCCCATTCTCCATCTTGTTTTCTCTCCCCTTCAGCCATAAGGACTTGTTTAAATTTCCTCACACTCACCAGGCTCCCTCCTATTAATAGACCTTGGCATGTGCTGTTTCCTCTGCCTAGGACCCTCTTGCATTCATCTTTCAGATTTCACGTCAAATGTTACTTCCCCCTTGCCTCCTTCATAAACTTTCATAGCCCACGTCCTTCTAGTTTATTGTGCTCCTTATAGGTGCAACCTTACTTTTGTGTGTAATTAATGTCTGTCTTTACAAACTGTAAGTTCTGTGAGGGCAAAGATTGTGTTATTCTTACTTATTATTGTACTTATTTTGTATTGGTCAAATCTCACCTCTATAGCCCACTAATTTGTGGCCATGGACAAGTTACTTGGTGTCAGAAAAAGGCTCTTTCTGTTTCATCTGCCTTGTGAGCAGGAGGTCTTGTTTCCCAGCCTCCTTGTAATTAGATGTGACCATGTGACTGAGTTCTGGTAATGGAACATGAGTGGAAATGATGTGATCCATAGATTCTGAGGCTCTGGGGTATGTTCATCTTACAAGATGGAAAGAGCCAGAATCTCTGCATGACCATGTGGAACACTGCTCAACCAATAACCTTGCATTGGACTGTGATGTGAGATAGAAATAAACTTATATTGTGTTAAGTTATAGGGATTTTGTGTTTGTTCATCAGAGCGGATCATATTACTTACTCTAACTAAAACAGTTACTATATAGGAGTTGACATTTCCTTTAGAAAAATGGAGACAAATAATGTTTATCTCATAGGGCTTTAGTGGGAATTAAAATAATGTGAGCACATGCATTGCATGTGGTAGTTATTCAATAGATATTATCATCGTCATCGTTATCATTTTATTGTACCTCTTCTTTCATGCTCCCTGGAAAGATGCATTTCTCTGTCTCCTTTGTTATTTCTTAGTTTCCTAGTGACATTTTTCCAAAAATTGTTGTACCTCCACTTTGTTCATTAGAGCTGTTACAGTATTCGTAAGGTTTTTAAGGGATTTTAAGTAACTTCTCTATTGACAGAGCCTATGAAGGGGGTTTCAGTGATGGCTACAGCGGTTTGATTCTTCAAATGATGCTCCATCCTGTGAAGAAGTTTTCTTTCTTTATAGAATTTCTAAGTGAGTTCTGGTATGGAATTAAAGGTCACAAAAGGATGAGTTAATTCTCCTTGGAAACATAACACACTGACTCCATTTGTGGTAGTATTAAAGTCAGAGAACAGCTACAGAGAAAGGCCACTTTTTACAACATTTAATAACTATTATTTGGGGGCACACTGGGCTTGTGCCTTTTTTCTTTTTCTGCCTAGAGATTCAAGTTTTTTTTTTTTTTTGGTGAGGAAGATTAGCCCTGAGCTAACATCCATCGCCAATCCTCCTCTTTTTGCTGAGGAAGATTGGCCCTGAGCTAACATCCGTGCCCATCTTCCTCTATTTTGTATATGGGACCCCTGCCACAGCATGGCTTGATAAGCAGTGCGTGGGTCCATGCCTGGGATTCGAACTCACTAACCTCAGGCGGCTGAAGTGGAGCATGTGAACTCCACCGCTATGCCACTGGGCCGGCCTCTCAACTTTTTACATTGTTTTATTAGACGAATTCCTGAAACCTCACTGGGGTTATTGAACTTTATGTTTATTTTACTTTATCTCTCAAGCAAACCTGAGTTGTCAGGATTTATCTACCATATATATATTTTTTTCTCTCCCAGAAACTGATCAACAGTCGAGAACGTGAGCAGAGTCCAAATAGGGGAAACAAAACCCAAACTGCTGAATCTCATTTGCAGATTGTTCTCACTCTCTGCACCTTGGAAACGCATCCTTCCAAAGCCTGTTTGGGAGGCTGCTCAGCATTGACTGTCCCCCGTGGGGAAGGCATGCCTGTTGGTACAGCCGTTGATGCTGTTTGCCCAAGAATTATTTCTGGTTATGGAAATTAGTTGCTTTTGCTGATTTGTGACTTAAAAAAATCTCCTATATAGACAATCCTTATTAAAATACTTTGGCTCTAAGTCATTTAATTTAAGTCTTGAATTCAGGGAGAACGACGTTAGATAATGGGTGTTTTCATTTTTTTCTTCTTTTCGGATCCTCAGGCTGCTAGGTTTTAATTAAGCTGCCTTTCATTCTAAGGATTAGTTGAAGACGACTTGCCTCTGGTATCATTTCCAAACTCATTCGGAAATTCTGTGGTGATTTCAGTCTCACAAATTTTTATGATCCTGTAATTGTAAGAGTAGTCATGACGATGATAATCATAACTAGAGTGTTGTGATGCCTTTCTACGTGTCAGTGCTTTGCAGAGGGCTTTGACTGCATTATTTTGTTTAAAGTAAAATGGCCTACACAAATTGCAGCCATTCAATCCAATCAAATTCCTTGTAATGCAGCATTTATTGAGCCTTTCCCAATGGCCATGTACTAGTCACCAAAGGAGAAACAGAACGTTACAACACGCTTCCTGTACAAATTGGTTCCAAAGCTAATGACCCTTTCTGATTTTATCCTTTCTTTGCTTATATTTTAGATGAAAAAATCAAATTGAGAGTGATCAAGCAGCTGCCTCAAGATCACACAACTTTTAAGGGCTGGAGGTGGGAGACAGAGTCATTTTAGCACATACCTTTTCAAACATTTTGACTTCTACATATGATAAAAGATAGCATCCTAGTGTGCATTCTATTTTGTCATTTCAATCAACACTATTTCACATATCTTTTCATGTCAGTAAATACGCTTTGCACACACAAAACCCTCTCAAGTAATTCACACACTAGAAACTCTCAAGTCAAACACAATTTTTAAAACATTTTTATCAACAAAACGTTATGTTTTCAGTTAAATCTTTTTTTTTTGTGTGTGTGTGTGTGTGAGGAAGATCAGCTCTGAGCTAACATCTATTGCCAATCCTCCTCCTTTTTTTTTTTTTCCCCCCAAAGCCCCAGTAGATATTGTATGTCATAGTTGCGCATCCTTCTAGTTGCTGTATGTGGGACGCAGCCTCAGCATGGCCGGAGAAGCGGTGCGTCGGTGTGCGCCCGGGATCCGAACCCGGGCCGCTAGTAGCGGAGCACGCGCACTTAACCGCTAAGCCACGGGGCTGGCCCCAGTTAAATCTTTTAAAAATTGTTTGTTTGGAAGGTACCTTTCCAAACAGACCAATGTGCTTGAGACCCTGAGCCCTCTGAACAAAGTGTCTTGTTCGGTAAGCATGTCACATGCCTGTGTGAATCACAGCACCCCAAGGACCTTCTGGAAGGAATAAATGCTTTACTCCGTAAAAATACAACATCATTTAACAACATGCAAGAATTGCTTACAGTTATGTACGTGTAAATGTCTGTTTCTACACAATGTCTCCTGCTATAAAGGGTTATTTACTTTGAACACAAACAATTCTCTGCCCTCTGGCCTTTAGCAAGGCAGGTTTACTTTGAGGGAAAAGGTACTCCTCTTTGGTCTATTTCCAGTTACTGAAGTTAAGGTTTGGTTTGTGGAGGAGTTACTTTCAGTAAAATAGACTTCCCCTGGGAGGGAGTCTTGATTCCTCTTGTGAGAATGACAACTCCGTCATAGAAGAGAACTTCCTTTAAAAGGTACTCTGGGTGTTTTATAGGATATGTCTTCCTGAGGATTCAGAGAGTCCTAGGGAAGAGTCCCTCGCACCCCAGAGATGGTTGGCTTGTGTGCTTGGCAAAAGAGTGTTGTTACATGACTTAGTGGCAGAAGAAGAGGAGGGACCTAACGGGGCAGCATTTTACATGGAGGAAGCCTCTGGGAAGATCTTGGGAGAAATCTGGAGTTATTTCAGTAACTCGAGTTCTACAAATATTTCTTTCCTCGGACCAGTTCTGCATTGTGTCTGGCAGTCCTACACTCGCCAGAATTATCCCACTCCAAATGCCAATAGCACTTCATTGAAAAATCTTGAAAGATCTTAGGTTCTATAAGGACAACTAAAAATTAAAAACAAGAAGCTTAATTCTCCCTGTTGAAAATAAGGGAAGAGATTTCCCTCCCCTCCTTTTTCTTAGAGCTTTTACTTTGGAAAACTCTAATTCTAAGTACTTTCTCCTTTCTTTGAAATCTATATAAATCTCTTTGAAGACTAGGTAGGCCTTTTGTCAGCCTGATACCCCAGGAATGTATTTCTCAATGACCTGGGAGCCATCCCTTTGAAATGTAACATCAAGAGAGATAGCACCCCCCTCTCATAGTTTCTGTGGGAGGGCAGGAGCTTAATTTTGGGTGCCTTGCTCCAAGTTGCAAAAATACCTCCTGTCCTAAATAAGAGGGAAGTAGTTTCTCCTCTGGATAAACCCAGTTAGCTAACACAGATGGTCATTCCAATTACCAGGCAAACTTAGGATGAACTATGTGTGAAAAATAGTACTGTGAAGTCCTCTTACTTGAGGGCTAGTTATTGTTTATTTTGAAAACATGTATGTAATGGGTTCTAGCTGCTTGGCTATATAAGAGGGTGAGGTTTCTTTCTGTCTTTGCAATCTCTTAATGGGATTGCTTGTGATGGGTATCACATTCTGGTTTAGTGCTTATTCAGTTATAAAAGTGTTTTCTTTCTCTAGTACTTTTGTGGGGAGAATTTTCTGGGAGAAGATTTAGTTTTTAATTTATTTTCCCAGTAGCTCCTATGGCAGTGGGGAAACCAGAGTGCTCTATCATTCCGGTTATGGGTCTTGGGGAGTAACGTATGGGGTTGCTGAGGTTCATTTGGTCACTCATTTTCCCAATGGCCTAGTTGTTTTTACAGGACTATCATTTTCCAGGTTTAGCTACAGCATAAAGGGACTGGGTCTTGCGATTCCTTTAATGTTTGAGTGTTTGGTCTCTTACTTTTGGAGGATTTTTGCCATCTTTAGAGTTAGAAGGAGAAATGCATTTGCTGCCTGTAAGAGTCTAAAATCCAACGGGAACCACAGATTTCTGAGTGTAGACAAAAGAATCAGAAAGTGCTTATATAACTTTGAATCCAAGAATATGGGCCTGAGACCCATAAAGCCAACCTCTTTCTTTGTTTGTCCTCTCAAGTGTTGATGTCTCTGATGTCAGTTACAACATAGAGCTTAGTGAATTCCAACAAGGTCACCGATAATGATCTCATCAGTGTCTTGGTCTAAATCCCTTGTTCTTGGTAGTTTCAAGCATGCTGAGAAGGTAACTCTGAAGTACCTGGGATGATCTCATAGTTTCCTTTGTTGACGATGAGAAGAATTGCTTTGTATGTCTGCACCTCCTGTTTTCTTCCTAAAATCTCTTGTAATACATAACTTTAATTAACTAGACGAAAATTGTCTTCATTAATGGGTATGTTCCTCTAGCTGAGGAAAGATTTAACATTAAGTATGGAAGAGTTAAAACAATCAAAACTGTAATATTAATATTTGTGTTGAAAAGAGATTTGTATATGTTTGTGATAGTCTTGGGTACAGTGTTCGACACATAACAAGTGTTGTAAAAGTGTTTGCTGTTACCATCATTACCTGTCATATGTAAGAACTTGGCCAAACGCAGTGACAACCTTATAACTCCAATTTTGAAGTTTCCAATTAATTAGTTGATTGAAGCTCATGATCTTAAGTTGAAATCTGACTCAATATATGCCAAAAATAAATAATAGAAATTTAGGTTCAACTTATTAAAAGCTTAATTTATTAGCTGTATTAGTACTATTTAGTACTTCTGGAGGTTTTAGTTGATGAGCAAAGTACTTAAAAGGGAAATTAAATGAATTAAAGTAGTTCAAAACGTTGCAATGTTTTTAATTGAGTTTGCAAATAGGACCAAACGTTATTCAAAGACTCTTTGAAAGTTATTGTAAAAATTTGTTAATGGTTTTACCCACAGAATAACTTAAGTTAAACAGGAACCTTCAGGCTCTCACCTCCTTGTGGCAGCTTCATTCTAGAAGGGAGAGGGCATTCCTGTTGGCATCTGCACAGACTCCGTGAAAGCACAGAGGTGATATTGGAGATTCTTTCAAATAAACTTATGGCTTATGATACAGACTGGGAAAGTTTTGAGGAACTGACTTCCTCTGTTCTTCTCTCTCAAGTGTCTTTTGCTGTGATGATGAGCATTAATAGACCGCCAGGCATGTGTAGCCCATGTATACACATGTATCCATGTGTGACTTGAGTAGCCACAGAGGGCGGATGAAGAAACCACATCAAATGTCCTCAAACTACTAGACTTGAAGAGCTACTAGACGTGACATAGCCTACCAGTTAGAGAAATAAAGGAGATCTCAACAAATGAGAGATCCCTTAGGTTTCATTGGACAAACACTATGGTCTTTTTCAATAGTGTATTACCAGCACCTCTTGAAATGGATTTTCAATATTTGCTCACTTATGACTACTCCTTTCCCCCCCTGAGTATCTTGATATTTCCCCCTTAGTAAGATGAACCCTCCTCCACTGCATAAGTGTGATGAGACCCACCTCTCCAGTGAGGACCAACCACAAGGCAATTTTTTCTGAGGGGTTTTATCTTGTACCTGTGTATAAAAGAAAACCAGCAATTTTGAGGTTTGAAGGCATTGGATATGCAGCTACTGGTTGGTGAGTGCCTTCTCCATTTCCTTCATGCAATACCATTCTTAATAAATGAGAGAGGCTTATTTTAGATTCTGAGTCTGTGATGTCTTTTCCACAACAGTAGATGATAACATGAAAGTTTTGTCTACTCATAGAGCTCTTTGTGGTAGGGAGAATAAAGAACAATTATATAATTTTTCTTCTTCTGTTGAGGAAGATTCACCCTGAGCTAACACCTGTGCCAGTCTTCCTCTATTTTGTATGTGGGTCGCCGCCACAGCACGGCCACCCCTGAGTGGTGTAGTTCTGTGCCTGAGAACTGAACCTGGAAAGTGGAGCATGCCAAACTTAACCACTAGGCCATGGGGACAATCCCTATACCAATTTTTAAAAGCATGTATATTTTAATTTTCATCATAAATATTTTTGTTTTATTTTTCTCTTTCAATAGCAAAGTTTTGCTGATTTTGCTGCTATACATTTCTCACCATTTAGTGTACAAAGTGTTACGGACTTTTATTTTGAAATTACTTGATTTCAGATTTATTGGTGACTTTATTTCTAGGTTGCCGTGTTTTACTAATTATTAACCAAGCATAAAATCTGATGTCAGATACATTTCTGCCTCTCTCATCTTTGAATTACTAAAATTTAAATAAAGCTCAGCCTATTAAAACATAAGTGTTTTTTGTGAAATCCTTGACTTATTACATATTCAAATATACTTAAAATTCCAATGTAGCAATCACTGAATTATAGTTGGCCAAATTATGGTATAATTCAAACAACTATTTGACAGCTTCTCAAAACAAATGGAGAATAGTTCATTGCTGAATGGTAATTAAACAAGCAATTGAAATCTGCAACTTGATAAATGTTTTGAAGTTTAATTCAAAGCCTCCATATGCTCTGCAGTTATTAGCAGATTCTCTTGTCAGTAGTGTGGTATTTTTATTTTTATATTGGCAAACTGGGATTCAAGAATATAAACTTTTTCCAGGCTCACTCAATCAGTAGAAAAGCTGACAAGAAGTCCTTGCATCTTTTGATTTCTAGTTTTGTTTCATAGATTTTTCTTTTTGTAGTTTCTTTTTCAATCACTAAACTAAAAAAAACACAAACGAGTATTTCTTGAGAGTTTATGTTGAGGCCTTATAAGAAGTAGTGACTATTAAAATTGCTTTTCAAATAATGAGTGGCAGTTTGGAGTGTGGACGGGAATTGGGAAAAACTGATGAAGGAAAATCTGACAATAGGCCATTACAACAGTTCTACCAGACATTCTGAAGGCTTGAAATAAGGTGGTGGCTATAAAGATAGAGAGAGAGATTAGATGTGCGAATCAGTGATAAAATTGACTTGATTTGGTGCCTTGTGAGACAAAAATATTAAGGCTGAGGGGCAGGCCCCATGGCGTAGTGGTTAGGTTTGGTGAACTCTGCTTCAGTGGCCTGGGTTCATGGGTTCAGATCCTGGGCACAGACCTACACCGCTCCTCAGCCACGCTGTGGGGATGACCCACATATAAAGTGGAGGAAGATTGGCACAGATATTAGCTCAGGGCTAATCTTCCCCAAGCAAAAAAAAAAAAATATATATATATAAATGCTGAAATAAAAGTTGAAGATAATATTAACATGTCTCGTATGTGTGGCTAAGTGAATGGTGATGCCTTTTACCATAGGAACAATTTTATAAGGTGCAATGGGTGGGTTCATGAAAAAAGATGAATTCCATGAAAAAATATTTATTTTTAATAAATAGTCCATAATTTTGGAAAAAATTTAAAAAGCATAGAAGAATACACGTGAAAAGTAAGATTCAATTCCATACTTGGCCTCCAGTTTCTTAATTTCCCTTTCCAGAGTCAACCACTACTACTACCTTTTGTTATCCCTGTTGGTTACTTATCACATACCAATTCTCTCTTTCTTCTTTAGCAATGAAATCTCTATTTTTTTTGGAGGGCTCAGTAAACATTATATTTTCCAGCCTTCCTTACAAATAGAAGTGGCTATGCTACTAAATTCTGATCAACGATACTAAACAGAAGCTATTAGATTGGACTTATGGGAGAGTTCCTTGAAAGAGATCAGATAGCTTTTGCCCTTCTTCCCTTTCTCCTTCCTTTCTCTTTGGCCTGGAATGTGGATGTGATGACTAGAGGCCTAGTAGCCATCTTGGGCAAAGAGAAAAACCACGAGGATGGAAACCATTCACTGATGATATTAGACCAGAAAGATGAAGAGAGGCCAGGTGTCTGATGACTATGGAACCCCACCATATCAGTCCTGGACTACTTACTTCCTGATGTCTTTAACGTGAAAGAAATATAAACCTGCATCTTCTTTAGGGTTTTCTCTGCAGCCAAACGTAATCTTAATTGATATAGGATTCTTTCATGAATTTCATTTTGAACAAGTTAAATATGAGGACATCCGGATAAAATTTCAGGTGGATAGTTGACACATGCATTGTAATGTCTTCAAGTGCCTGAGACACAGTGGATGCTCAAAAAATATTCATTTAATGAGCTCAAGAGGTCTGGAGGTGAAAGATTTTTGAATTAATGGCAAATGAGTGGTGGTTATAGAATAACTCCACTTGAGGGAGATTATGCAGAGTAAAAGGACAACCAAAGACAGAACAATTGAGACACAAACATTGAAGAGGCATTGAGTTTTCTTGTTCTTCAACATTATCCATCTCCGCATTTATTCAGGCATTCTTTAACGCCCTCAATAAAGTTTATAATTTTATCTATACTGGTATCATAAATTTATTGTTAGGTTTATTTCTAGGTACGTTGTACTTTTTATTACTATTGTGAGTTCAATTTTTGAAAAATTACATTCTCTATTTAGATACTGTGTTTTGAAAGCTTCTTTGAAAGTTATAGATGCTTCTATGTTGATCTTGTGTCTAACCACTTGCTAAACTGTTTATAATTCTAAGATTTCTTAGTTGATTCTCTAAATTGATGAACATACCACTGCAAATAATGATAATTTCATCTCTTCTTTTCCATTCTCATTTCTTTTCTCTTCTTATTTCATGGACTAGCATCTCTAATACAAGGCTGGATTCTAGTGGAGAGAGCAGCCAAACTTGTCTTATTTACTCCTTTAATTGAAATGCTTCTGACATCTCATCATTAAACACGACTTTTGTTAAGGTTTTTCGAGAAGATATGCTTTATGAAGTTAGAAAATCACTTTGGTTTGTTGCCAATAAACAACACTTCCAGCCCAGATCCTAGATCAGCTTCTGATTGCCATCACTTCTAGTTGTACAGCAACTTTAGAGTAGCTCCCATCTCCTAAAAATGTACTTAATTGTGTGCATCTGGACTGCAATTTATCTCTTTAATATGACCTGTATGCTTCAAGTATTTCGCTAATCTCTCACATCCATTTTCTGTTCTGCTGAGAGTTCTTCTCGCTTTAGAGCATGGCTACGTATTTATCATTTTATTACTGTATCTTTTACATTTCTGGGAATGTGATGTAGAAAGAGAAGGGTGAAGCTTGCATTAATTTATCAGTGTTGACAACTGACAGTTTGCATGAACGTAGTGAATGTTTATAAGAATTTAATGGAGTTCTGAGGATTTATTTAAACTTTTATAAATTGAAGTTTAAAATTTTTAAAGATTAGTTGTTAAATATTTGCCTCCTTTGTGAACTTTATGTAATATATCAAATGTTTTAAGAACAGTTGCTTGCATTTTTTAGCAGTTATTGACATAAAAATTCAATGTGTGTTTTTTCTTAATCAAACTTTGAAGTTTTAAAAAGTATATACATTTCTTAATTATGTCATTCTTTTCAAAAGAGTATTATCTTTCAAATGGCTGATTTCTCTTTTTTTCACACTATGGTGAATGACTACAGGCTGTATATTCTATTTGTTGGAAATTGTTGAGTAATTTGTTGGAAATTGTGAGATTTCATTTGTGGCCCAGTATTTTGTCAATTGTTGTAAATGTTTTTTCCATTAGTGTTCAAAAAGAATGTGTGTTAAATCAAGCTTGTTGATTGCTAATAATTCTCTCTATAGTAATTATGGTTTTGTCTGCTTGATATTTTGAGAAGTTAAGCTCTGCTCTACTGACAGTAGATTCCTCAAATTCTCCTTATAGTTCTATCAATTTTGTTGTGCTTATGATGAAGCCATGTTATTAGGTGTAAAAATATTCATGATATATATTAATCTTAGGTTTGAAAAATTTTATTACTGAAAATTTCCAGTATTGTTTTCTTTGAATTGTCTTATTTGATTTTAAAACATTTTGCCAATCTTCTTTATATTAACATTTTCATGTTATATCTTTTCCTGTTCCTTTATTTTTTAACTTTTCTATATCAGTTTGGATTGGTTTTATGTAAACAGCACTTGCCTTGATTTTTAAAAATTCAGTCTAATAGGCAGTGTTAGAACAAGAAAATTTATCCATTTATATTTATTTTGATTGCTGCTATGTTTGTAGCCGTTTAAACCATCTTACTTTATGTTTTACACTCAGTTTATGCTTTTCTTATTTTTATATCCTGACTTCAATTGGAATAATCAAATTTTCTTTGTTCTCCTTTTTCCTCTACTGGATATGTATAGTATACAAAACACATATTTTTCTAAAAATATTCAGAATAAAATCCCTCTCATCACAAGATGAAAATTTAACCTGTTTTACTTCCTTTTGTATTTCTCATCTACTTTCGTTCTTTCAAACTTACATTTTGATATAACCTGGACATTTAGATATAGATTTTTAAAAAAGATCAATGAATTTTGATACTTAATCGTGTTTTACTCATTTCTTTCTCATCATTATTTGTTGCATTCTATTATTTTCTTAGATTCATTTTTCCTCTTGCTAGAAAACCATTCTTAGTAACTTTTCTGAAGACAAATTATGAGTATTCAATAGTACTTGAACGTTTGAAAATGTCTGTATTTTATTTTGAATGATAGTTTGGTTAAGTATAGAGCTCTGAGTTTATAGATATGGTAGATTTCAAAAATGGCCCTAATTCTTTACTCTTCCCTGTTTCTACTCTTTGATTCTGGGCTTGGGTCACATGACTTGCTTTGGCAAACAGAATGTTAGCAAACACAACACAAACAGAGTATTGAAAAGCACTTGTCTTATTGCTCTTGTCTTTAGCCATTGCCCTGAGAACATGCCTTGGCCAATTTATCCCCATAATCTCATAGAAAGTCATCCTAGATTAGCCAATAGCCAGCTGACTCCCGTACATGAGGGTGAGCCCAGCTGAGACCAGAAAAACCACAGAGCTGAGCTCAGCCTAACTTGCCAATTTGCAGACTGGTGAGCTAAATAAATCCTTATTGTTTCAAGGCTCTGTTTTTGGAGCGGCATTTTGGTGGTAGTAGATGACTGACTGACACAATTGGTATTTTTCTTTGCTGCTTGGAAGATATTGCTCTTATCATCTTGCATACGGTGTTACTGTTGAGAAGTGCAATAGAAATGTGATTATGTTTCTTTTATAGATAAACCGTCTATAGATAAAAACATCCAGGACTTTCTCTTTGCCTTGATATTCAAAAGTTTTGCTACAATATATATGATACTAATATATTTTCAGTGGATGCATTTATAGGTATGTTAATACAAAGAAAAATATGTGCAAGAATACTGGGATGCAGCTTGGGAAAAGGGGAGTGTCATTTTCAACTCACTGCTTCAGACTTGTACTGAGTTAGAAATCAAGATGGAATTGGGTGAGCTGAGGGTTAGGGCGATGGCAGAATACTGAAGCCTACTGCTATCATACAAAAATTTCTAGACCGGCATGGAGATCCAAGCTCCATAGTATTATATGCTTATGGGCTTTGGATATCTGCCTGTAGGATTGTCATTTGGAGCTGATAAGCCCTAGAAACCAAAGACCTGGATTTTTTAGCCTCTATGCAGAGTCCCCAAATCAATAACAATGAGAAGTTGCTAATGTTAAGAGGAATTCTCACCAGTGCCTTTCTCAGAAGTGATCTTCAAGAACAATGAATAAGGATGGTCTTCCCAGAGAGCAAAACTACGGACGTTATATTGGTTGGCAGTTCTTATTTGTAGCTGCTTCCTCTCTGCTAAGTCAATTACTAGTTTTGTATCTACTTTCTGTCTTCAAAATTTTTTGACATCTCAAAATCATTCAAAGAACCAGTTACTAGAATTACTAAAGTAAGTGTTGTTCCATCAAAAGAAAAAGTGAATCTAAGAGGATTTAAAAATTAAACAGCAAAAAAAGCAAAACAATATCTCATTTTCTGCCTTTTATTAAAAAGTTGAAGTCATGGAACTTTCCTTGCCCTTTCTTTTTTATACTTCGTTTTTTTATTGGTTTTATATATACATCTGTTCTATTGAAGTTCTATAAGTAAGGAAAAGTGGTTGTAGCACACTACTAATGCCAACAACATTCTCAGCTGATAATAATGTCAGCACCAACTATGATAGCATTGGGATGGGGGGGAAAGGGGAATGAAGTGAAGGAGATCCTATCAAAGGGTCAAAAAAATAATGACAAAAAAAATCAAGAAGTGGCAGCATACACATATTTAGGAACACAGAGGAAATAAAAAACAAACAGCCCAAGAGTTGAAAATGGTTGCCCCTGGGGAGCATGTGGGGCAACTAGGAGTGGCATGTGGGGAGGAGCAGTATTCTTTTTGGATACATCTTTTGGTAGTGTTTGATTTTTTTTTTTTTTTTGGTAAGGAAGATTAGCCCTGAGCCAACATCCATTGCCAATCCTCTTTTTGCTGAGGAAGATTGGCCCTGAGCTAACATCTGTGCCCATCCTCCTGTCTGCCACAGCATGGCTTGATAAGCGGTGTGTAGGTCTGCACCTGGGATCCGAACCTGTGAACCCTGGGCCGCCGAAGTGGGGCGCATGAACTCAACCACTATATCACTGGGCCAGCCCCTTGCATTTGATTTTTTAAAACCATGTGCAACGATTAAAATGATTGCAACTATTTTTGAAAATAAAAAAGGTATCTTTGACATTATTCTATTGTCTATATAATGGAAAGCTATTTTCAAAGATATAACAGAGAGGAATATAAAGAAACTATAAGAATAAGTCTCTGAGATAGTAAAAAAAAAGAGTATTAAAGGACTTCCTGTTAACTTCGTTTTATAAAGGGACATAAAGATGAAGGAAAAAAGCAAATGATTATAAACCTCAAAACAGATGGAAGATATAAGATTAAAATGAAGATGGCTTTTCACTTTTAAGTTTAAAACATAAATCCCACTCTAAGCATCCTATCACTGACCTAGAATTAACACTCCAAAGATTTTATTTCAGCAAAACTATTTTGTAGAAAAGCTGCGATTCTATATTCTTCAGGTTAGTAGATTACATTTTGACTTTGAGGAAAATAGAATTCAAGAGATTAGGAAAAAGGACACAGAGCAAAGCTATAAGAAGCTCATCAAAATATTGCTGATAAAATTAATATGAGATATGAAATCGAATAAAGAATCATTATTCGGAAAAGGAATCATCGCCAAAGATCTCTAGAATGAAAAGTTCAGAAAATAGAAGAATAAATAATAACGTGCAATGAATCTAAAGACTGAAAAGAAAAAAAATGGTGCAATGAATGGTTTAGAAACTCTACTGCACCTCAGAAAAAAAGGCCCATTGATAAGTGGGGTGGACCCAAAGAAGGAACTTTTTAATGAAAATCTTTTGTATATTATTGATATGTTTGGGTTTAAAATCATGTATTTTTGTGCTTTCCTTAATGTACCATCCTCTTCTAGTTTCTTTTTGTCTCCTTTCTTGCCCCCTTCTAGATTCATTACTTTTTGTCATTTCATTGTTCCCCCTTAAAGGATCTAGACTATTCTTTGTTTATGGTGAGCATTCTATATGAACTTCTATGAACTAATCTAAATAATTTGAAATAAACTATATTACATGTTACAATGATAATTTGGATGTGGAATGGTTTAATTTCTTAAAGGTTCCACTAACTTCAACTTCATTAAAGAAGTCTATGAACTAAAAATCATATGCCTTGAAAGCATTCTTAAAAATCTCATTTGATCTAGTCCTATGCCTCTAGACAGATGCCGTTATTCCCATTTGTTTCTGGAGGAACTGAGGCCTAGAGTAGTTAAATTGCTTGCTTAAGCTCTCATAGCTAATAAGTGACAGGGAAAAGGGAGAAGTGAGAGTCTCACAGTCTTCCAGGAAAATCTACTGATCCTCTTTCTGGTGTAGTTTAGGTAAGAAATCAGAGTGAAAAGCAAACAGTCCTAGGTAAGCATTTAGGTATCTGTTTTCCCACGTCTTCAAAGTCAGTGTACCATAGTTCATTTCTGTCCCTTCCCCAAATCAAAGGGAAAAGAGAGACATACATTCTTTAGTGGAAATGATTTTATTCAAAGTGTGCATTTCGTAGTTTTCAATCTCTTCCTGACATTTACTGATTTGGTAGCTAGAGGAGAAGAATAAGACCAGGATGGGCTCTATTTTCAGATGTCTTGATGCAATTCCTGTGAGTTCTCCTTCAATCTCTTGAGTGGGACTTTCATAGTTAAATCCAACCATGTGCAGTTTGATACTTCAACACATTCTAATGTACATGCATTTTTTAAATTGAGGTCACATTGGTTTATAACATTACATAAATTTCAGGTGTACATCATTATATCTCGACTTCTGTATAGACTGCTTCGTGTTCACCACCAAAAGTCTAGTTGCCATCCGTCACTGTACACATGTGCCTGTTACCCCTTGTGCCCTCTCCCACTCCCTTTCCACTCTGGTAACCACCAATTGGTTCTCTGTATCAATGTATTTCTTTGTTGTTTTATCTTCCGTATATGAGTGAAATCATACGGTAATTGTCTTTCTCTGTCTGTACATGTGTTTTTAGTAGGTGCTTGATTTATTTATTTATTTTTTTTGTGAGGAAGATCAGCCCTGAGCTAACATCCATGCTAACCCTCCTCTTTTTGCTGAGGAAGACCGGCTCTGAGCTAACATTTATTACCAATCCTTCTCCTTTTTATTCCCCAAAGCCCCAGTAGATAGTTGTATGTCATAGCTGCACATCCTTCTAGTTGCTATATGTGGGACATGGCCTCAGCATGGCCAGAGTAGTGGTGCGTCGGTGCGAGCCCGGGATCCGAACCCCGGGCCTCCAGTAGCAGAGCGCGCACATTTAACCGCTAAGCCGCGGGGCCGGCCCAGATGCTTGATTTAATAGATCCTATTTGCTTTATGCTCTGAAGGACAAGTTAATTTTCTTCTTAATCTCACCATATGCATTTGCAACTCCATTGGTAAATAGTTACCCAATTTTAATATATCATTTCATTTTGGTTTTCTTCTCTAACATAAAAATTCAATTCAACAAGAAAAAGACAATGCAGTTAAAGATGTGGGGCTGAGTAATACTCAGTTTCACTAATGCTATTTACAAATGAAGAAACTGACTTGGATTTCAGTTCCAGAATGCATTATGCTACCCTTGGGAAATTTGCTTTAAAATTCCTGCTCCATTAGGCACTATTTTTCAGTGGCCTGCAAACTTATATGTGCCAATAGTTTTGGTATTTGTTTTCGTCTGGAATGGACAGAGCCCGAAGAGAGCTATTAATATTTTTGTGAAATACTTTTTGCAAATGTTAAAGATTAACAGACTTGTGTCGTGGATGATTTCATATCTCCATGGTGAATCAGCATTTATTCTAAATATCTCCATCCCAATGCTGTTGGCACTCATAGCCATTCCCACAAAGTCTATTTCAAGTATTCTTCACATTTTGGCTCTGGCTAGGCTGAAAGAGTGTCACTTATGGATGTAATGAAATATTACAAGATTAGCTCTTTCCTGGCATGGCCTAGAATGGTATTTTTCAAGCTAGAATCCCAGACCACTGTGATCCATAGGTATATACTCTACAAGAATTTTTAAATTTTGTATTTTCTTTCAATGAAAATCTTAAAAAATATATATAAATATATTTCAGGTTGTCTGCGTGGCTACCTTATAACTAAATGCGGCAATTTCAGTTCTCACGTTTGGTTTTGTGTTGGGCATGGAGTCATTTTAAGTGATGTTTAAATTTTTGTGGGGGAATAGACTCTGCTGATCCCTGGGATCACAGAATGAATTCTCAAGGTCAAAGAATTTTTAAGTTTGAGATGTACTGGTCTGGCCCATTAGAAATGAGGACAAAGCTATTGCCTTCTACACAGACCAGTACTTGGTTGGAGAGAAGTCTGTGAATTGATAAACATTTAGTCACACATTTGTTGGGGTATTATCTTTTCTAATAATTTTCTCAAACACAGATTTTTATTGGGCCATGTAAAACTGCCTTGATTAAAAGTGTGGATATCCACATGCAAAGAATGAAATTGGACACTTATCATACATCATACATAAAAATCAACTCAAAATGGATTAAAGACTGAAACTGTAAAAACCCGGAAAGAAAACACAGGGGAAAATCTTCATGACACTGGTGTTGGCAACGATTACATAGATATGATAACAAAAGCACAAGCAACAAAAGCAAAAATCAACAAGTGGGACTACATCAAACTAAAGAGCTTCTGCACAGCAAAGGAAACAATCAACAGAGTGAAAAGGCAACCTATGGAATAGGAGAAAATATTTGCAAACCATGTATTTGATAAAGGGTTAATCTCCAAGATATATAAGGAACTCCTACAACTCAATAGAAAAAAAACGCTTCATGACCTGATTTAAAAATGGGCTAAGGACTTGAATAGACATTTCTTCAAAGAAGACACACACATGGTTGATATATGAATAAGATCCTCACTGTCGCTAATCATCAGGGAAATTAAAATCAAAACCACAATGAGATATCACCTCATATCTGTCAGGATGGCTATTATCAAAAAAACAAGAGACAACAGGTGTTGGTAAGGACATGTAGCAAAGAGAACCCTTGCACACTGTTGGCAGGAATGCAAATGGTACAGCCATTATGGAAAGCAGTATGGAGGTTCCTCAAAAAATTAAAAATAGGACTACCATATGATCCAGCAATCCCACTTCTGGGTATTTATTCAAAAGAATTGAAATCAGGATCTTGAAGAGATATTAGCATTCCCACGTTCATTGTAGCACTATTCACAATAGCCAAGATTTGGAAACAACCTAAATATCCATTGACAGACGAATGGATAAAGAAAATGTGGTATATACACACAATGGAATACTATTCAGCCTTTAAAAAGAAGACAGTTCCGCAATACGCAACAACATGGATGAACCTTTAGGACATTATGCTAATTAAGTGAAACAAGCCAGTCATAGAGAGACAAATATTGTATGATTCAACTTATATGGGGCATCTAAAATAGTCCAGTTCACAGAATCAAAGAGTGAAATGGTGGTCCCATGGGCTGTGGAGAGGAAAATGGGGAGTTGCTAACCAATGGGCATAAGTTTTTGTTAAGCAAGATGAACAAGCTTTAGAGATCTGCTGTACGATATTGTATCTGTAGCCAACAATAATGTATTGTGGCCTTGAACATTTGTTAAGATGGCAGATTTCATGTTAAGTATTCTTACCACAACAAAATAAAATTAAAAAAAAATTTAAAAAATCCAGAACCCAAAAAACTGTGAGTCTCTGTTCTCAGCTTACACTATTCCTCTCAACTGTGTGTGTCCTCTTCCCTCAAAAACTTACCCATGATTAAAGACTACCTTTTGCTCTTAACTTTTCTAAAGGACTCTGAGTAAAAGTGAATCATGTGCACATAACATATCAAACTGAATGGCAGAGCATCCTACTCTTTGCTGGATGCCTGAACTACCCATTTTCCCCTCTCTGTTTGTTAACGAAACTCTTGTGCTCAGCTAAATCAAAATAGTATTAGCTAAGGGATGGATTTAATGAGTGTTAATTAAGATGAGCCATACGTTTTCAAATGCTAAGTCATTGGCCCAGATTAATGAATTCGGAATAAACAAAATTTAAAGTTTTCTCCTTAAAAAATTGGAAGCAGCTCAAAGGAAACCTGCAAACTGATGGCAATAGCAAAGCACGCAAAGGAAGAGAACTCAGACGACCCCTGGCCCTCCAAAGTGGGACCTGGCTTAGGTGCCCTGAAGGGGCACCACTGCCTACAGGACAACGTTACTCTCCCAAGTCTCTTCTTTGCTCCGGAAATGCTCTTTCAAAGGATGGGTTTCTCAGTAATTCTTCATATTACTTTGGAAATTATGCTGCAACCTAACTCTGATCTAAATTTGAGCAATCTAAAAGTTAATGAATAATGGCAGCAGAAGTGAAAGTACTATAAAAAGCTGTTCCTCTTACATCCTTCTCCCTATAATCTAGAAAAACTTTATTAAAGGACATCAATGTATACCCGAATGTGGAACCACAATGAATTTACGTTTCTGGATGGGAAGACTCACTACTGTAAATGTCAAGTCTTCTCAAAATTATATTCAATGCAACCACAATAACAACTTTAGGATTTTAAAATGGAATTTAAAAAGCCAATGCTAAGGGTCATCTTTAAGAGTAAATGTCCAAGAATTGTCAAGAAAATTTTGAAAAATGAAAAAGATTGAGAAAGAACTGGCCCTATTAGATGTTAGACTGTACCACAAACCTAGAAATTTGTCTATGTATAGACAATAGACGAATGGGGAAAAAAATGAGTGTACAGAAACACACCTATGCGTATGAAGATTAGGTATATGATAAAGTTGGCATATAGTGGTGAACTATTTTGCAAATGGCATTAAAACATTTACCTATAGATCTGAAAAGAAAGTGCAAAAATAGATCACTAACATACCATACAAAGGCAAATTCTAGACACTGTATAAATAACAAAACTGAAAAAAAAACATAATGAAAGAAAATAGAAAAACATCTAGAAAATTTTGGGTTGGAAAGAGATCCCGACTAAGCAATACACAAATCCCTGAAACAATAAAGGGAGTAACCTAAAGCTCTGCTTATTTAAAAATTTTTTGGGCCAGCCCCGTGCCTTAGCGGTTGGCTGCGCGAGCTCCGCTACTGGCGGCCCGGGTTCAGATCCTGGGCGTGCACCGGCGCACCGCTTCTCCGGCCATGCTGAGTCCGCGTCCCACATACAGCAACTAGAAGGATGTGCAACTATGACATACAACTATCTACTGGGGCTTTGGTGGAAAAAAAAAAGGAGGAGGATTGGCAATAGATGTTAGCTCAGAGCCCGTCTTCCTCAGCAAAAAGAGGAGAATTAGCGGATGTTAGCTCAGGGCTGATCTTCCTCACAAAAAAATAAATAAATAAAAAATAAATAAATAAAAATTTTTTGAGGGGCTGGCCCAGTGGCATAGTGGTTAAGTTTGGCGTGCTCCACTTCAGCGGCCTGGGGTTTGGGGGTTCAGATCCCAGGCATGGACCTACAGCACTTGCCAGCCATGCTGTGGTGGTGTCCCACATACAAAATAGAGGAAGACTGCCACAGAAGTTAACTCAAGGCCAATCTTCCTCACCAAAAAAAATTTTTTTTTGGAAAATTTATGTCAAAAGACTTAATAAACAAAGTTAAAGGCAAACAACAAGCAACATATTTATAACATTTCTAAGAAAAGATGAATATCCATAAAATATAAAGTACTTCTAAAAATGAATAAGAAAACCCACAACTCATCAGCAAAAGCTAATAAATAATAAGGATCTAAAACATATATGTGTATTGATGGGAATCATCCATCAATGAGATGAGAGAGAGAGAGAGAAAGACTGATAATGCATGAGAGAGCAGGAAGAGTGACCCAAGGTTTAGCATTCTTAAAAAGGATACAGGTGATGGGTTCTACACAATACAAGGACCAATCCTTGTTAGATGTAATAGGCAGAAAAACAGAGTAGATGAGCTCAGTTGCGGGTTAAGCTCGCAGAGTGGGTGGTGGCAGGATGAAGGAGTTGCCCTCTTATGGCCTTAGTCTCTGTAACGGAGTAGACTAAAGGCAAAGTTATCGGCTGAGGAGAGGAAGAGGGGAGGAGAGCTTAGTGGTGTGAGGAGTGTTAGAGAGCAAACTACTTTAGAAATATAGCAGGATTGCTGGACAGATTCGAGAAGTCAAATGAGATTTAGGGTGACTAATATGAAGTGAAAACAATTTACCCAGATATATGTTTTTTCCAACTGTTTTCAGATGCTCAAGTGTAAATAATAGCGAAGACAGAGGGTTCACAGACAACTAAAGAGCGTGTTCAAATTGTCCTTGTTGGGGGCTTATCAGCTGACAAATAGTTACCTGCTGTCTATTCCATGTAGAACACTGTGCCAGGCATTAAGGAAAATAGAAAGTAGAAGAGAGGACTTTCCCTTAAAGACGGTAGAGTCTCTGTGAGAGAGAAGGCCTGTCCTGGAGAAAGGTCAACAACAGAGCAGCAGTGCAGGACACCATGTTCAAGGATGACTTGAACTCCTGTGTGGGTGACAGGCACAGCGAATCTGGGGGTTCACTGCACAGTCCGGATAATACTTACTGGGAATCCTTCCTGACTGACGTAGGGAGTTAACGGCATCGGGATCTTTAAGTGAGAGCACACACTTGAATCTCAAGGAGAAGAAAAAAATTTTAAATGGTTTCCTTATCTTCTAGAACTAGTTTACTGCTTACATTTGTATACTGGTCACTTTGTTTGGGTCAAGATTATCTTCTTACTGTTATCTTTGAATAGTGTCATGTACTGGTTAAGCGCACAGATTTTGGCAAGCCTAGTTTCAATTCAAATTCAATACAAGTTTCACTACTTATTATACACAAGCAAACTTGTGTCAAAAACTGTGTAGAGTTTAAGATTTTGTACCACTTTCAAGGTAACAATTTAGCCTGCCTCATTTTTTTTTTTTTTTTTTTGGTGAGGAAGATCAGCCCTGAGCTAACACCTGTTGCCAATCCTCCTCTTTTTGCTGAGGAAGATTGGCCCTGGGCTAACATCTGTGCCCATCTTCCTCTACTTTATATGGGACGCCGCCACAGCATGGCTTGATGAGCGGTGCATAGGTCGGCGCCTGGGATCTGAACCTGCGAATCCCGGGCTGCCGAAGCGGAGCTTGCAAACTGAACCACTACGCCGCCATAGCCTGCCTCAATTTTTATGGAAAGTGGCACACGACATGAGATTCCTGGATCACAGACAGAGAAATTTGTTACTTACAGCACAGCAGACAGCGTAAGCTTCGTGTTACTGTAGTTCTCCTTCTCCCAAGAACTGGAGGGCAATGAAGAGCAACCACAGTGGGTTTGTGTCACAGCTGAGGAATCCTTAGCTTAAGAAACCCAAATCTTTTATAATGGGGCTGCCAGAAAACCCGTCCAACTTTTGCCCCAGAGAAAGATATTACTTTTATTATCCTGGAGAGCAAGCAAATCTACCATCTGCCCCAGAGGGAGATGCTATGTCTAACTTCCAAGGCTTTTTGCTGGACAAATATCCTCAAAAAGATAGTCTGGAACAAATGTCAATGCCTCTGATTCAGAAGACATGATGTGAGAAACACATGGAATATTTTCTCCCAGCACCTTTGGAAAACAACTTGACCTCTCAAAATGAGAAGGATAAAACCCTCCAATTACAGAATTTACAGAACATTGAGACCTCAAACAGAGAATACTCAGGGGGATACATGAAGCTAGAGGCCTTCATACATAGATGGAAAATTTATTACCTTGGTTCTCTGACCTGTAAAAATGGAGATAATAACTATCTGCAGTATTATTTAATCAGCTAATGTTAAATCATTAAACCAGCTAAAGTATGAAACTGTCCCACGCTTATTCTATACCCCAAAATATTAGAGTCCCTTCTCTCCAACAAGAAATAGGGCCCATTCTTGAGAGACTAAAATAGCTACGCATGTTTTTTGAATTTTCATCCTCCTCTTACATTTCTCTCATATTTATCTTCACTTCCTTTGAAAATTCTTATATGTTTGACCCTTGGAGGATTTTGTATTCTCTGAGTTTTAAGTCATTTTCACCCAGAGCCTGAATAGTATACAGGACTGGAAAGAAAACTTAGATGTAATTTTGTCCTACCTCACTATTTTATAGGGATATGACTATTAACTTAGATTCAATATGCTAAAATGAATTTTAAAAATTCTTTTGTTTAAAATAGTCATAATTTCTTAATATCTATGCCCAATATATTTGACAATATAAAATACCAGGAGGACTAACTCAAAACTAAGATAGATTAAAACACGCATACATGGGTTGCCAAAAAGTAGAAACGTCATGAGACACAGTTTATCTGCTCACTCAAATAAAATAAACTGTGATTGAGTTCAATTTTCTCAGCTAAAAACAAGGAAAGTAATAAAACTTGCCTTAGAGCAATGGTGGTAGAATTGAATGAAATAAAAAGGACTTTGTTAACTGTAGTTTTATAAGATATTATTCTTCTGTGTTTTTAGAAATAAAATGCTTGTGAAAAACAAGAAATCTGGCATTAAATGAGACAATGAATGAGAAAGCATCTTTAAAATTGTAAATTATTATGCAAATCTAAGTTATTATATATGGAGGCATTTACAGAAACACTGAATTCCTCCACTTTAAATAATTGGTAGCTTAAATTAGACCAGAGAAGTTCATTTTTTGTTTGCTTTTTAAAAATTATGAGGGGCTAGCCCAGTGGCGTAGCAGTTAAGTTCGCGTGTTCCACCTCGGTGGCCCGAGGTTCACCGGTTTGGATCCTGGGTGCGGACATATGCACTGCTCATCAAGCTATGCTGAAGTGGCATCCCACATAGAGCAACTAGAAGGATGTACAACTATGACATACCACTATCTACTGGGTCTTTGGGGAGAAAAAAGGGGAAAAAAAAGGAGGAAGATTGGCAACAGATGTTAGCTCAGGGCCAATCTTCCTAAAAAAAAAATTGTGAGATATAACATTATATAAGTCAAGGTTTGGTCAGAAAAACAGAAACATCTTCAGGTGTTTCAAGCCGGAGTGGATTTGAAATAGGGAATTACACCACATGGGAAAGGCTGGGCAACAAAAGTCAAAGAAAGCTGTTGTTAGTTTTTGGGAAATCAGAAAGTGGCAGAGATAATTGGAAACTGTTGTCAGTGATCTCAGTTGCCAATAGCATCAAAGCAAATGATTCACAGAACCCTTGCGGGCAGCTGCAGAGCCTCACGTTGCCTGTCTTCTGAAGCCCAAGCACAGGCCCGCTGCTGAGTGGGAGCAACAATAGCTTTTGCCTATTTTTTGCCTTCCACATCTTGTGGGTGTCTCTTTTTGTTTCTTTTTTTTTTTTTAAATTGAGGTAATATTGGTTTATAACATTATGTAAGTTTCAGGTGTACAACGTTATAATTTCATATCTGTATATACTATAGTGCGCTCACCACCAAAAGTATAGTTTCCATCTGTCGCCATAGAATTGACCCCCTTTATCCATTTTTCCCTCCCCACAACACGCTTCCCCTCTGGTAACCAGCAATCTGTTGACTGTATCTAGGAGTTTGTTTTTGTTTTGTTTTGTTTGTTTGACTTTTTGTTTTGTTTTTTTAATATTCCACTTGTGAGTGAAATCATGGTATTTGTCTTTCTCTATCTGACTTATTTTACTTAGCATAATATCCTTAAGGTCCATCCATATTGTCAGAAATGGCAAGAGTTCATCTTTTTTATGGCTGGGTAGTATTCCATTGTATATATTAATTGTGGGTGTTTCTTATTGGCAGAATCTAAAAGGAATCCTGCTGGAAAGGGATTCTGGGAAAGGTAAATGGTAGGTGTTCAGTGCCTGAAATGCAAAGGAGAGTATAGATGAAATGAGGATAAATACTGGTAGAAAAAAACAAATAACCCAACAAACAAAAAACACAGTAATATCGTCAAAACATTGACATAGAAAAGTCCATATAACCTTCATGTACACTCTTATTATAAAATGAAGAACATCCAACAACTACCCCATTGAAGAAACAGAACTTTGCCGGAATCCTGGAAGCTGTCTTCCTGATCATAGCTCATTGTACCATTTCCATATTAAGAACATTATGCAATCATTATATTAGGTAGTATAAACAAATATATAACAATTAGACAAAGCACTATAACTACTTCCACTTGAAAAAAGATAAATAAGAATATAGCGAGTACAAAATGATGTTTGGTGAGAAGAGCACAAAATATATGCATATAAGAAAAATGATACTGAAAAAGGTTTGTTAACATCTGAATTTTTTTGAACATATTAGTTCCAAAGTCCACTCATTATAAAAAACACACTTGAAATTTCTCATGAGAAAGTTGATTGTCAATTTCCTGTATGTTTTTGGCTTTAGTCACAAGTATGGCATAAGGGACTATTTCAGAACTCCATTTAAAACAAACAGGCAAATTCATAGATAATTAAGAACCACTAAACAGGAATTCTTGATTTTTTTTCAAACTATAAATACAGTCTATCCAGTTTTAGTTCAAGTCTTGGAGAAAACCTACACATATTTTTTGTGTGTTATGTAAGTTCAGATCCTGGTGGACACTTGGGATGTTTATTTTTCCCAAATTTATAAACAAAGGTCAGCTGCCCTGAATTTTGTGGACCATAGGTCACTAACTTTCCCAGTAGTGTTTGCTAACATCTTACAGCTTTTCTAACCCCGCTCTGAATGGTGGGTGACACTTGTCAAGAGCATGCTCTCTGGAACTGATTTCAAACATTGGCTCAGACACTTACTGACTGGGCAGTCTAAGGCTGGCTCCTTAAACTTGCTGGTCCTTAGTTTCATCTTTTATAAAGTGGGCATGATAATGTATTTATTTCATTAGGTTGTCATGTGAATTAAAAGAGAAAACTATAGGAAATACCTGGTATACTGAGTGCCATGTAAGAAACATTTAATAAATGTTGCTTTTATTTGTTTCCTTTATGAACTAGATGGGCATGGTTCTGGCTGATTGGATCCAGACCTATCCCATTGTTAAAAGAGTAGAAAGGAAGAGTGACAATAGAACACAATAATTAGGAATTTCTGCCAGATATAGAACAGATGAGAAATATACTATCCCACCCAAGTGAAAGGAAAGAAAATATGAATCTTCCCAGATGAATTCCAGAATTCCTCCAACTCCAGTTGAGTGTGTATAAAGCCCTGGGCCATGGGGAGTCAGCATTTTAATTGAAGAATGGGGGAACAGTTGTGTTCACCCCCATCTTCAGGTCAAAACCTACTAGTAAAGTTCTCTAAAGTGGGAGTTTTGATGCCACAGATTCCCAGACAGAGTGCTTAAGCCACAGTGTTCAATTTAAATGTCTATCTACAAATACACAAATGTGACGAGGTATTTCAAAAAAGCAGTGATTTAAGGAAAGTCAATAATGTGAAAGAGAGGCTCAGACTCAATAAATAGAACACAAAAATGCCCAGAGGAAACAGAGCTAATGCAGGGAAAAAAGAAAACCCCAAGATAAACAAAATAAGCATCTTTAGAGATTTGAAGCATATTTTGTCCATCATAAAGAGAAGGCTTTTATGAGAAAGAAACAACTTTCAAAACTTTTTGATAAAAAAAGAGAAAGGAATAGACCAGCTAAAGAGTGAACACCACTGAAGACTGAGTTACTGAGCTGGATGATGGTACAGAGGGCTCCATTCAGAGCTGAATTCAAAAAGCCAAAGCAAAGACATGTGAGGGCATAGTCGTGTCATGGAGGATAGACATAGAGGACCTCATGCATATGAGGAGATGATGAGAAAAAACAGTGTGGAGAAAATGAACAAATAACTGAAGACATAGAATAATGACTCTGGTCTTCAGATTGAAGGGAGAAATACTGGGTAGAAAGAATAGGGAGTGGGGGTGGTGGGGGGAAATAACACATCCCTGCCTAGACACAGCAAGGTGAAATGTCTGGGAGCCAAAGATAAAGAGAAAATCCGAAGAGCTTCATGGAAGAAAAAGCAACTTACCTACTTAAAAAAATCATACTGGATCACACTGCTTATTAGCAGTGCATGAAGATATGGTAGTGATATCCTCAAAATTTGAAACAGTACTTTTAACCAAAGTTAAAACCAAGTTTTAACCAATACCTTTATACAAAAAACTGGTATTCAAGTGCAAAAGTAAAATACATTTCAGATCTGTGAGAACCTCAGAAAGTTTGCCACCTAAATACCTTCTGAGAGAATTTCTTGAGGCAGTAATCCAGAAAAATCCAGGAAAAGTAAAAATGAATAAAAAAAAGAAACTCATGATGCAGGAAACAGTGGTGAGCAAAAAAACCCAATAAAATATATCTAGGTGTAAACATTTACTCTTGAAGATGTTAAGTTTAAAGAAATTAAGAAAATTTCTAAAAAGCAAAACAGTGTTAAAGAGAAAGAGAATATTTGGGACAAAAATAGGCAGATTATTGCAGCAAAACATGAAATACCAGTGTGTACAGAGGAAAGTAAAAGCCTGCTTGACCCTTTCCTTTCCTAGATTGGTGTTGCAGATACTGATTAATTCTTGCACTGATAATTATTTATTCTTGAACTGATGATTCTTATATTATAGGTGGAACAGTTTTGTATAAATCCCAGGGTGAGAACAGCCCAGGGAGAGCATGTGTACGTCTGATGGATAGTGGATCTGCGTGGAGCCCCTAGAGCAAGGGTCTTTGCCTGGTTTTTATTGAGAAGCAGTATTTGTTTAGTGGTTGTGAAGACGTGGTGAGGAGAAGACTGGGAGAAAGAAGAGAAAACACCAACTATTCTTTCTCAAAATCTGCTTATTGCTTATTATTCTCTTTAGGTAAAGATAAAAAGTAAAAAGAAAAAAGAGAGAGAAAGATGAAAGAAAGAGAAAGAAAAAGCAATCACCAGAAATAGGATGAGTAACTAGAGAAAGGAAAAAATCAACAAATGGTCCTCTGACCCCCCACCCCTCACAAAGTCCTTGATTAATCCAATGTTAAATTAAAAGGAGAAAAAAGCATAAACAATCAAAACAGAAAACAAAATGGCAGGATAAAGATAAAACATCAGATATCGCAATGGACAACAATTATTATATCACAGAAATTGTCAAACTGGGCAAAATAAATTTAAAAAACCCAAAATAAAAAAGATGATAAAAAGAAAGAAATAGAGATAATAAAGGAAATAAAAAGAGATAGGTAAAGAAAAAGCAGCACAATGATAATAAGAAGAAAGTTGCAGCAATATTAAAGTTAGACAAAACATTTGAGGTGAAAAGGATTACATGGCATGGTGCCATTACAGTAATTATAATACAATATGAGCTTTTTGCATCTTCTAGCACAGCTTCAAAATTATAGAGCAAAAGAGTTAGACATATAAGGAGATATGGGCCGCCCCCGTGGCTTAGTGGTTAAGTGCGTGCGCTCCGCTACTGGCAGCCCGGGTTCGGATCCCAGGCGCGCATGGACACACCGCTTCTCTGGCCTTGCTGAGGCTGGTCCCACATACAGCAATTAGGAGGATGTGCAACTATGACGTACAACTATCTACTGGTGCTTTGGGGGGAAAAAAGAAATATAAGGAGATAAAAAAACACTCTTGTATTAGTTTTCTGTGGCTGCTGTAACAAATTACCAAAAACTTAATGGCTTACAACTACACAAATTCATTATCATAATGGTTCTCCAGTGTAGAAGTCTAAATTATGTCTTGTTGGGCTAAGATCAAGGTGTTAGAAGGGCTGCATTCCTTTCTGGAGGTTCTAGGGCAGAATCCATTTCTTTGCCTTTCCCAGCTGCTAGAGTCTCTCATATTTCTTGGCTCATGGCGCACTTCCTCCATCCTCCACTGATAAGGGCCCCTGTGATTACTCTGGGCCCACCAGGATAATTTAGAAGTCTTCCTACTTTAAGGTCAGCCGATTAGCAACCTGAGTTCCGAGTGTAATTGAATTCTCCTCTGCCGCATAAGAACATATTCACGGGTTTCAGGGATTGGGATGTGGACATCCTTGGGGAACCATTATTCTGCCTGCCAGAACTTGATTCTCAGAAATAATCAAACCAAGAACATTAAACCAATAAGCATAGGGGATTTAAATAACAAATTTTAAGAAGTTTTATTTAATACATAATAAAGAACTTTGTCTTGAACAGAGAACGAACATTGTTTGCAAACACTCGTGGACCATTTGCCATATTTGACCACATATTGGTTCATAAAGAAAATATCAATAAAAGTAATAAATGCCCACATTCTCTGAACACATAACAATGTAAACAGAAATTAATAACAGAAGGGTGGAATAAAATCTATGCAAGTTGGAAAAAAATCAAAACACCTTTCTAAAAGAATTGTGGTTTAAAGAGGATATCCAAGTTGATATTATAGACCACAGAAAACATGACAAAAGTAAGAGTTCAAATTAAAATATATTCAGGGAAATGTCAATAACTTCATATGCAATTACTAGAAAATAAGGAAAATGGAGAATAAAATAGCTAAGCATTTAATTAAGTTGACAAAAGAAATTATATTATGATATGAGAAGGAAAGAGTTAACTATAAAAGAGAAATTAATAAAATAGAAAATAAACACAGAAATACAACCAAGGCTGACTCTTTGTAAACACTAATAATTAAGACAAACTTTGGAACACACAAGATACATGCACCCCTGTGTTCATTGCAGCATTATTCACAATAGCCAAGACTTGGAAGCAACCTAAGTGCTTGGAAGCAACCTAAGGGACGAATGGATAAAGAAGCTGTGGTATATATACACAATGGAATACTACTCAGCCATAAGAAACGATGAAATCCAGCCATTTGTGACAACATGGATGGACATTGATGGTATTATGTAAAGTGAAATAAGTCAGAGGGAGAAGGTCAAATACCGTATGATTTCCTTCATTAAGTAGTAGATAATAACAACAATAAACAAACACATAGAGACAGAGATTGGACTGGTGGTTACCAGAGGGGAAGGGGGGAGGGAGGAGGGCGAAAGGGATAATTGGGCACATGTGTGTGGTGATGGGTTGTAATTAGTACTTGGGTGGTGAACATGATGTAATCTATGCAGAAATACAAGTATAACGATGTACACCTGAAATTTATACAATGTTATAAACCAATGTTACTGCAATAAACAAAAAATTAAAAAAAAAAAAGACAAACTTTGGAAGACACTTTAAGGAATAGGAAATGAACCGTATATGGAGCAGGATATAAAGCACACAAAGGGTGCCTTACGTGGAATCCTTTTCCACGGAGGACTAGGTTAGTTGGCCAAACTTTCCTGCTTTAAACAATTAAAAATGCTGAATGAAATATATATATATAAATATATATATAATATAACCATATTCTTAAAAAGTACTGAAAATCTGACAAGATAGTAAAAAGACCTCAGACCAAGGTTGAAGGGGAATTGGGAAGTCGGAGAGACAAGGGGAGAGTAGCTGCCACTTTGTCCTGAGGGCTTTTGCTCGTTCTTGTCAATTTGAATGCTGGCTTCCACAGCTTCCCGGGTAAAGTGGATGCAAATTAAAGCCCAGTGATTGCTCAAAGTAGGAGGTTAATAAACGACTCTCCCCACATGAAGTTGGGAGCCCAAAGAGCTATAACTACAGAGTAGAAGGGAACTACAGTATACCAGCACTCCAGAAGCTTTGCAGCCCCCAAATTACATCACCTGGGAGGTCCAAAACAAGTCAAGCCACAAACACCAAGTGGTACTAGACTAATGTGACCCAAAGAGACTACAAGATCTCCTCTGGAGAAATACACTTTTAAAAAATGTTTTATTCAAGTATAGTTGACATACAATATTATATTAGTTTCAAGTGTACAACACAGTGACTTGACATTTATATACACTACGATGCTCACCACAAGTCTAGTAACTGTCACCATACAGTTATTACTTTATTATTGACTATATTCCCCATGCTGTACATTACATCCCCGTGACTCGTTTATTCTATAATTGGAATTTTGTACCTCTTGATCCTCTTCACCTATTTCGCCCATCCTCCCATCCCCTTCCCCTCTGGCAACCACCAGTTTCGTTCTTTTTATCTATGAGTTTGTTTCTGTTTTGTTTGTTTGTTTTGTTTTTTAGATTCCACATAGAAGTGAAATCATACAGAATTTGCCTTTCTCCGTCAGACTTATTTCACTTAGCATAATGCCCTCTAGGTCCGTCAATGTTGTCGCAAAGAGAAATACATTTCATTCTAGGCTTCAAATTATTCCTACAAATAATACTCTTCAGGGACAATGTGCAGCACACAGTCAAAGGAAACAAGGAACACAAAGAAACAAAGCCTTATAGATGAGAACCAGCAGATACTGCAATCAAAAGAAGAAAACCTGTGAATCTATAAATATGAGAACTATTAGCTACAGTATATAAAAACAACACTATTTGTTTAAATAAATAAAAGACAAAAATGAAAATGTATTTAGGAGACAGAAACCTATAAAATGTGATCTAGCAGATTTGAAAATGAACCAAATAGATCAACAAGTTAAAACTGGAGAGAATTTGTGTACAGAAAGATAAGTCAGAAAAAAATTATCCAGAATGAATTAGATAATCAAAAAGATGAGGAGAAGATGGGTGAAAAACCATGCTAGATAGGGTAACAAGGACTCACAGGAACTTAATCAGAGTTTCAGAAAGAGCAAGGGAGAAAATAGGTAGGAGGATATTTTGAGAAATAATAAAAGCCACAAAACAACAGACTTAAGAAGCCTCCAAAAACACCCTGAGCAGGATAAATACAGAAAGAAAAAAATATAATTTAGCCAGAGAACAAAGATTATCTTCAGTGGATTAAGAGTTAGACTGACAATCAGCTTCTCAACAGCACAGTGGACGCTGGAAGACAGGAGATTGTTACCTTCGGTGTGCTGAGACGCAAATAACTGCCAACTCTGAATTCTATACTTAGTGAAAATATTTTTCAAAAGTGAAGGTAAAACAAAACATTTTTAGATAAAAATATGTAGTCTCTTACTAGAGAAATTCATAAAGATCTACATAGGTGAGAGGAAAGAGACGATGCTACAGGGCATTAAGCATTTGTATAGATTGTTTACCTAGAGCTGTGCTGTCCAATCTAACAGCCAATAGCCACACGTGGCTATTTAAGCTAATTAAAATTAAATAAAACCAGAAACTCAGTTTCTCAGTCATACTAACTACACGTCAAGTGCTCAATAGCCACATGTGGCTAGTGGCTGCCATAGTGAACAGCACAGATATAGGATATTTCTAGAAAATCCTTTTTAATAGTGCTGATTAGAGGAAAATCTGATTATTATTATTATTTTTTAAATTTATTTATTTATTTATTTTTGGTGAGGAAGATTGACCCTGAAAAAGAGGAAGATTGGCTCTGAGCTAGCATCTATGCCCATCTTCCTCCATTTCGTATGTGGGACGCTGCCACAGCATGGCTTGATGAGTGGTGCATTGGTCCGCACCCTGGATTCGAAACTGCGAACCCCAGGATGCCAATGTGGAGCATGTGAACTTGACCACTATGCCACCAGGCCATCCCCTATTATTATTATTTTTAAAAAAGCATTGTTAACTACGTTTTTTTGTTCTTTTAATCCCTGGGGGACAGAACTACAAAATCTATTTTTAAGAAATACATTAATGAACTTACTATTGTGTTTATAATAATGTGAACTGCATGAGTTCTATCTATCTGATTACTAGCTGGTCAGTGGTTACCAGCTAGTTAACATGAAAAGGTCATGTTGACTGATTTGAGTCAAAATTAACTTTCTATCAAAATTAGAATCAACAGAGATGGTTATCAGCAACACAACTGACTAGAAAATTAATGGATCGGAGACCTCTGATTTATGATAATAAGGAAATTAGGTTGAGGTATTTAAGAAAGAAGGCAGGTATCATGTCATGTAATCTTTCTATCTCCAAGGGTGAGTACACACAAGAATTGTTTGAGAAATGTTTACTGAAATTGAAATTCAGTACAAATAATTAAAGGATCTTCAGGATCCTAATACTAACTGTAATTGGATGACATGATCATGTTAAAGAATATTTATGCTTCTTCACTATCCGTTCTCTCCCTTTTCTTCTTATTGTACACCTTTCAAATTTCAGCTGGGCACATGGCCACCCGATTAAAGATCATACTTACTAGCCTCCCTCGCAGCTAGTCGTGGCCATCTGAATTTTGCCAATAAGATGTGAGCAGGAGTGATGTGTGCAACTGGCTTTTTCTTCTCCTTTCCTGCCGGGTCCACCACGTGGGTGAAGATGACCCTCATGTACTGGCAGAGCGACCAGAAAGAAGGAGCCTGGGGCTTTGACGTATTATTCCTCAATTGCTTATGCTCTGATACCTACATAAAAGATAATAAAATTCTATCTTATTTAAGTCACTATGATTTTGAGTTTTCTTTTAGTAGCTAATACAACAGAACTAATACAATGATCACTAGAACAAACACAATACAATAGAACTAAAACAGTGTTCAATACAGTACTGGAGTAGAGGCAGGAGAATATGGTGGAAAAATTTTCAGATTTAAAAAATGTATGTACCCTCATTGTTCCTTGTGGATTTTGGTACCCAGTTTATGTAAAAATCCATTTCATCGTGTGTGGTTTCCAATGCAAATGTCTATTTCCTCTTCTATCAAGACAAATAGATTCTATTTATGATAATATTTACAGACATAGTATTTTTACAATTTGAAAAGTCACTTTTACATCTGTTATTTTAGTTAGTCTTTGTACCAGTTCTATGAGATCCTATCATTTCCTTCATTTTACAGATGAAGAAACTGAGACTCAGAGAGTCTCAGGTGTACTTGTCAATGTGACAAGGTAGTCACTGCCAGGAAGTGGTGGGGCTGAGACCCAGTCTCCGAGACGAAACCCACTGTGACTCCAACTAACATATAATTACATGTGTGCTGTCAATAGGCAAATTTATGATTGTGAATGAAAGCTGTTACTTGATTGGTGGAAAAAGTGGAATCTTTCTAAGGTGGAGATGATGGCTTCCATCCCATAGTTAGTGTTCCTGAAAGGCTACTTGGAGCTCTAGTGACTATCTTAAAAGTGAGTCTTTGTTAACTGTTTAGAGAATGCTACAAACTCTTCCTCTCCTGAAGATTCACAATTCACATTTGTATATTAAGGGCCCTGAGAAATCCCATTGTAAAGAGGCCTTTTAAACTCAGCTCTGACTTGATCAAACTCATTCACTCTAGCATTCCCTTTTTGTGTATACATTAAGGCACAACCCTCCCTAGGAATTCTTGCCTTACCACTAGACAGTTCAGTTTCTGCTAATGGTGGTCTAAGACTTGAAGGCATTTTAGAAATGATAATTTAATGAGTTTCTTAACCCGCAAAATCATATAACCACAAAGATGCTAGGGGATTTGAGGTATGTGGGAAGTAGACAACTTATTCATTCTTGAACTTTTATGGACCCCAATTCTTGGGATGTTCTTTTTATGGAATTGGCAATACCAGTTAATCCTCAGGGGGGTTATGTCTGACATACATCCCGTTCTGAATTACTAATCTTTTTAGACTTCTCTGACTCAGGACAAGGCAAGTATGTTTAAGGTTACTGGCTGAGAAAGTCTTACAGTTACACCTACGCTACATAAGACTATGAGATGGGATACTACAGATTAGGGGAAATTAAAAAAATATTGTAAAAAAATCTACCAGTTTTGTATGTATAAAGAAAATAAAAGGACACCATCAGTTCCTCTCAAAATTTCCAAAACTGAGAAATGTTTATCAACTTTACTTTAGATTTTTAGCTACTTGATACATATTATTTACACATTAGATTCTTTGTCACCAAAGAAGCATGAATTTTCTGCACGTTAATGTTAGATATAGGATATTGAAGCCAACCTGGATATTAAACTGAAATAAAGATAAAACCAAGTTATTATTATTTTTTATTATTTTCATTAGTTTTAATGAGAAGTACGTGGCAATAGCCATGTTTATCACGGCTGGAGACGGAACTGTGAAATATCCCCTGGGAAGTTTCAATTTAGGCTTGTGGATTAATAAAAATAGTTGCAAACTGGAGTAAGATGATTTAAGGTTTACCACTGGCAAGGATGCCTGCAAAAGCAACTATCTTAAAAATGTAATTATCTGCAAAGTAACTTATATGTTTCAAATAATTCTAATACAAATCTCAACAGACTTTTCTTTTGAGGTTTGAAAATCATTCCTAAAATGGTCTGGAAGAATAAATGGATAAAAATGTCCAGGAGCATTTCGAGAAAGAAGAATTTTGTGGGGGAACATTCACTACCAAATGTTAAAACATATTATAAAACTTCAGTAATTAATGTGCCACATTAGTGAAAAGAGAATAAGTTACAGATGTAGACTAGAAAGGCAAGAAATAGACTCTAATATATATATAGGGATTTATACTAAGATAAAGGTGGCATTTCAAATTAGTGTGAGGAACAAGATCATGTACTGAACAAACCAGCAGATACAGTATCATCATTTGAACAGAAAAAAATTTCCTCTTATACCTTTATTAAGATGAACTCCTGAGGGTTTAAAGAGTTCAAAGTAAAATTAAAAAGCTATAAATATAAAAGTATAAAAGATTTTCCAGGCCTAAAAACAAAAGTGAAATATTAATAGATTTTACTACACGAAAAATTTCAAAATTAAAAGGCAAACAAACTTGGAAAATATTTGCAACATGTGACTGACAAAGTATCCTTAACATTACAAAAATTCTTACAAATTATTAAGTAAGAGATTCACTCATTAATAGAAAAATGGGCAAAGGAATGAAGAGAACTTTTAAAAAAGAAGAGAAACAAACAGCCAAAGTTCATATAAATTTATGTATAAATCAGTAGTCATAAAATAAATGAAAAATAAGATAATAATACGGTATAATAGAAAAATACTAAAGATTTTTCAAAAAATGATTTTTGGTGAAGGTTAATGGGGAATTCTTTTCATTGCTGATGGGCAAGTCAATTGGTATAGTCTTTCTGATGGTCAATTTGGCAATATAATATATCAAGAATCTCATGCATGCTCAGATCCTCAGATGTGTTAGTTCTACTTCAAGCAATTTATCCTAGGAAAATATTCTAAAATATGCATAAAATTTATGTACAGAGGTTTTTATTGTTAAAATTTGAATATTCCCTAAAAGTTGAATTATTATCCCAGAGAATATTGTACTTAAAACCATTAGCCTTGGAGGACACAAACCTGGTTTTAACCCCGGTTCTTAATAAGCATTGTGTCCTTGAGCAAATTACTTAGCTTCTCTGAGACTGTTGCCTGATCTGAAAGAGAGATGCAAAAATGGCTGCCTTATGAGGCTGTTCTAAGGATTAATTGACAATATATGTAAAGAGCTTTGTACAATACCTAGAATTCCCCAACAGCAGAGCTCAATAAATGGTAGTTACTATTATTCATAGATGAAAGCATGTTTTTGGAGAATACTAATGCCATTGAGACACACCTATGCTAAAATACTAAGTGGAAAAATCCAGACACAACACCGTGATTTGCACACACACACAAACTAGGAGGAAATATAATAGGTGTGGTAGAATTTTAGATGACTTTATCTTCTCATCTATATTTTTCTATATTCTTGTTTTTTAAAAATGTACCTATAGTAATTTTATAATTTGAAAAAAATGCTTTTAAATAACTTTTAGGGAGTGTGTCCATATTGTACTAAATGGAATATGTTGAGATAGACTGTAGAAAATTGCATCTAAGAGTTCCAGAAGAAAAGGTAAAATCTATGCTTCTTTGTTTTAGTTACATTCATTTTCACAGAATTTTATTCGACCTATTCAAAAGTTATAATTTACCTATTTTCTTGTTGACTCTTTAGAAAAGGATTTAATGAATATTTTTGCCACTTTGTAGAGCAATGTAGGAGGCTCTATGAAAATTTAAATGTGGGTATGAGAAAAATGTACCCCATATGAGTATGCATGCAGGTAGGTACACAGATAACTCTTTTATATGTAGTCAACTAACCTCTGATTACCCATGGGCATGTTAGTCATATTGTATGGTTTTTGTAGTCTTTTAAACAAAAAAATTAATTACCTCCAATGATATCAAGTATACTATAACTGAAATGATTTTTGAAATAAAAAAAGTATTTTCATAGGCTGCTTCTTTTCATTGGTTTAAGAACAATGTGCACACTTGTTCACATGTGTGTCAAGATGGGTACCTTCTTCTATATTTATCATCTTTGAGATTGTCCAATATCAACACAGAAGAAACAAAGGAAGAAAATAGGGACTCCCCATCCTCACATTCTTTCAATTAGTTATTGTACAAAAACCGAATACTTAATTAAAGAGCTCTTTCACATATCCACATCAGTTAGAATAAATCATGCTATGCAGTGGTAACAAACATCCTCTGATATCTCCATGACTTAACACCATAGAAGTTCACTTATTCTGCCCTTGCTGCATGTCCAAGGAGGATCAGCAGAAGTGACCTCCTCATTAGTCATTCAGATCCCCAGACTGCTGGGGGCTTCTGCTCCTCCAATGCAAAAGAAGAAATGAAGTGGAGCACAGAGCACCAGCTATTAAAGACTTCCACATATAATGACATACATCACTTTGTCCAAATTCATTAGCCAAAGCAAGTCATGTGGCCATGGCAGCAGGGGAGTATAATTCTCTTGTGTGACCAAAGAAGAGAGGAACCCCGTGTTGTTGAAAAGTTAGTAATGTCTACCACACATGTCCAATAATATTACAACATTCATCTTAAAGTCAATTCTAATCCCCAAAGTCACTTGGGGAGAAAGAGGTTATTGGAAAGAAGCAATAGATTGCTTTTAATGGAGGTGTTAACTAACTTTATCCCGGTAATCATTTCACAATATACATGTATATCAAATCATCACATTGTATACTTTAAACTTACACAATGTTATATGTTAATTATATCTCACTAAAGCTGGAAAAACCCCAGACTTGAAGATGAAGCATTATTTTGTGATGTGCCTAATCAAATGTAACTATCATGCATCTCCAAGTTAAAAAAAGTTATTAATTTTTATAAATTGTAGAAATACATGTTATCCATTCTACAGGAAAGGATTTCTCTAATACTAAATCTAAGCAGCAAGAGAAAAAGGAATAAACTTGCAGGACAGAAAGGGCAGCAATTTTTCTTTCCCCTTTTTACATTTCCTTTTGGTGAGTTTCACGCTATCTTCTTGAAACCAGGAGATGGAGCCAGGCAGCCGAGGACCTTCTAGCACCCAGAGTCTCTGGGTGTTTCTGAGCAAACTCTTCTCACTATTCAAGAAGTAGCGTTTAATTAGCAAACTTGCAAGGAGAAAAAAGGTTTATGCCAATGTCGCATTCTCTTTACAAATAGATTAATTTACAATAGATATAAAAGAAATATAGCTGGGCCATTATGTTCAGGAATTATCTTGTAAGAATAGTTTATCACAAATACTTCTGTATTCCTAGCCACGTGATTTTTACATCTATTTCATGCTTATTTTCTTCTGTTTGGTTCCATAGAAAGTGTGCATTAGTCTGTATTAAGCAGAAAGATCCTTATGTCTGAATCATAACAAAACCCGATATTTGAATCAAGCCTTAAAGCAAGGGTGAGTATCTTATACGCCAGCAAAAGCCAGGCATGTACAGCGATGACTGACGTGGACTGGGTAGGAATTGTCGTAGAGTACATGGGCACGTGCGGTGGTGGCTGTTACTTGTGTCTCACCGATTGTGTCTACAGAGAAACGCAAAACCTGTGCTGCCAGACATTCTTATCTTTAAAGAGAAACCAAAATGCTAGATTTTATGTGAATATCCAGATTTTCATAATTTTAAGCTATTTCAAAAATTTTACAAAACTCTCCAAGCTAAACAAACACCTTGGGTCTACTAGTTTATGACCTTGCCTTAAATAGTTTAGAGACAATTTTACATTTATTATCTCACTGAATCCTAATAAGAATGCTATGAAGTGCTTTTTATTATTGCTGTTTCCTAATTATGGATAATGAGACTGAGCATAATCAAGTAATGTGCCCAAAGTCACACTACTGGTATGTAGATCTTCTGATTCCGATTTTATCTAGTGTTATTTCATTTTTTAAGCTTTTTTAGATGTTTTCTGAATTTTGAAATGGAGATGGGATCAGACATCTGGTTATCTCTATTCTGGTCCTAATTTCTGCTGTTTCCATGTGACTTTGAATTTGACCTTGCTTATTTCAATTTATCTTCTGTCAGACAGGGGGCACTACTAGACCTTGTGGCTTCTCTGGCCACTCCTAATTCTGAAACTCCATCGTTTCCAGTCAATAACCTCATCACCTCATATAGGTATAACCGCACGATAACCTCATGTAACCTTATGAGAGGCTCAGGTCACCAGATTACGTGGTGGCCACGAGAGTCTGGTTTATAACAATCAGTCAGCAGATACAGGGTACCCTTCTTCTCATGCTATTTACATTTTTGTCATTCTCTCTCTTGTCTCCACACAATCTAAAAAGATGCCAGATCTGAGACTCTGAGTGAGTTAATCTGGTCCCTACTTTTAAACTAAGAATTACGAAATTGATCTTTTACTTCATCCTAGATATATACATTTTTATAATGTTTAGCTCTAAATTTCAATGGCTAGAGCAGAGATAAAGGGGCAAAAAGGCAATTCTTACCTGGAGTTCTCCTTTAATTATAAGCTCTAATTTTTTTTTTTGTGAGGATGATTAGCCCTGAGCTAACATCTGTTGCCAATCCTCCTCTTTTTGCTGAAGAATATTGGCCCTGGGCTAACATCATGCCCATCTTCCTCTACTTTACATGGGACGCTGCCACAGCGTGGCTTGACAAGCAGTGCATCCGTGTGTGCCTGGGATCCGAACCTGCGAACCCCGGGCCACCGAAGTGGAGTGTGTGCACTTAACCGCTGCACCACCAGGCGGCCCCCACAATGTCTTTTTTATTTAGCACTTTACCCTAGCATCAAGCAGAATATTTGGCAAAGAGTAGGCACTCAATATGTATTTGTTAAATAAATAAAAAGAAACAATTTGAGGATCTGATTGCTACTGCAGCATGTCTGATGTTCATCTGGTTAAAATCTCTTATCAGCAGTTCTCTGACAGATTATTCTCTGTAAGGTAGAAATAAAAAAGCCTCTATATGCTAGTATCTCTAGGTGGTATATAAAACTGACATGTTCATTGTCTACGAAGAATGTCTTCAATTGCAATTTGCCCCTTGCCACATTATGGTGGGTTCTCCACAACACATGATGCTACAGCACCTTCGTGGTTCCCTGTTTTCACTGCATAGGCTTCCCAATGATTTTGGAATCCAAGACATGTGCAGATATATTCATATATGAGTGCAGATGGGGGATATCGTATTGGTAGAGACTCAGAATAACTCAGTGGAGAAAAATTTGTCTTGAGAGTCGGAAAACGGAGGATCTGTGTTTGAGTTCCAATTTCACAACTTTCTCATTATGTTGTTAACCTGAAAAACTGGGATGATATATCTACTCCATGGAGCGGTTGTGAGGGGTGAATGAATGAATTATGAAAAACATGCTTTATAAACTGTACAGCATTATATAAATATTAATAATTCCAGTATCTGTGTATATTATATAAAACACATGTAGAATGTGTTGCACCAAATGTTAAAGTTGTTCATAACCACTGCTGGAAATGCCTACTGCCGTGCATTCTGGCTCACCTGAGTGTTTGGAAATTTAGCTCCTACAATTACTAACTACAATGTGCCAAGTGATATTTTCTTTAACTATTTCCAAATATTTGGGATTGTTAATATCTACACTTGCTGAAGGTATTCTCACAAGCTAGAGTGTGCATGATTTAGAGGTTAGAAAATATGGTGGCCAAAGATCACTGGTCATAATACAGTACCTGAAACATATTCCAAGCATTTCATTGTTAAACCACTTCACCTTACTGAATCCATGAATCATGTTATCTTGTCACTAATATATTGTCAAATTGACTGAAAGATGTGTTGATCATTTTCAACATTAGAACTTTTTGAAGAGTGGTAGGTTTACATATTGAATCGAATTTGTCTTAGTGAAATTGATGGAATGGATCTTTATGTCAAACTCAGAGGTTTTCTATAGCACGAATCCGTTGACTCAAGTTGTTAATCCATACTCATAAAACCAAGCTTCAGCTGAGAAAAACATTATGTTTAACATTCCTGACTGGTTTTATAAATCTTTGAAACCAGCAAGAAGTTTATATCCAAACTTCTCTTGGTCTCATTTAAAAGATTTTGAAGGAAAATATTTCTCACAACAAACCCACACTGCCGCTTTATGAAGGGCATGTTTACCACTGTGATTTCTTGTAAGAGGAGCAAAGTATTTTATCCAGAGCAACCAGGCCACATAATATCTTCATTTCGCCATTTTGTTGCCATTTAAAATTGTAATAGCTCCGTAGATACTACAGTGAAACATGTAGTATGGCATGCAATATAGAGGAACTTATGCCTGAATTATCCCAAACAAGTCCAGTTGCTTACATAACAAAGCAGATGAAGGTGAATTTTTTATATGGGGAATAATGGTTCAAATAGGTTAGACATTTTTGATCTCTCTGCTTCTCTGGGTAAAAGTATCTGTAATCTTTCCACAATAGTTAATCGAATGAGTTGATTTATAAATCTCCATAATAAAGGAAAATGCACATCAGACTACGCTTTAGTATAAATGTTGACAATTTTCAGGAGCAAACCCGATCTTTTGCACTTTGGTGAGAGGCACCATGAACGGTAGCTTTCGGAGAGTTTTATTGAAAACGCCAGACCCAGTGCCTGGAATGACATTGCTAAACGTTAGTGCTTTCCCTTTGCCCATTTTCTCCTGCTTTTTGAGAATTAAATCACATATTTTTCTTTGGTTTAGGATTGTTTGAAATAACAGTCATTTAGATTAAATTATAACTGAAATTCATTTTTTGTTCATAGCATCCATATGAAATTGAGGCTGAAATATTTGCCTTATTTCACAAACATCTTATGGTTTTTTCCTGAGGTGGTTTTGTTTTCATTTTACACTGTTTTTTGAGAAGTTTCTGCTGCTTTTAAAGAATGGAATCTCATATTTTTCTTTGGTTGTACAGTTGTTTGTTTGAAATACAGTCATTGAAATTAAATTATCACTAAAATTCATTTTTTCTTTATGGCATCCATACAAAATTCAGGCCGAAAAATTTGCTGTATTTCATAAACACCTTATGGTTTCTTCTGAGATGGTTTTGTTTTCATTTTACACTTTGGATACTTGTGGCATGGACTGAGTTTATAGGCACTCTTCCAACAGATTGAAGATTGGCAAATATCAAAGTTTAAAATAAACTAGGTAACTAGATATAAAATTAAAAAGCACTTATGAGGGCCAGCCCAGTGGCATAGTGGTTAGGTTCACACGCTCTGCTTTGGTGGCCCGGGGTTTGCATGTTCAGATCCTTGGCATGGACCTATGCATCGCTTATCAAGCCATGCTGTGGCAAGCGTCCCACATACAAAGTAGAGGAAGATGGGCATAGGTGTTAGCCCAGGGACAATTTTCCTCAGAAAAAAGAGGATTGGCAACAGATATTAGCTCAGGGCTAATCTTTCTCACCAAAAAAAAAAGAAAGAAGCACTTATGAATATATTTATCCTTTAAAATTTCATTTTAGTCTTTTTTAGTCAAAACATAAGATCAAATATAAAGCTTCCAATGACATAATAGAGGAACTCACAGTTTTGGGGTACTTCAGTTTAATACTTCCTCATTAAAAACAGAACCAACCGGGGCTGGCCCAGTGGCGCAAGTGGTTAAGTGCACACGCTCTGCTGTGGCGGCCCGGGGTTCGCCAGCCCGGATCCCGGGCGTGCACTGACGCACCGCTTGGCAAGCCACGCTGTGGCGGCGTCCCATATAAAGTGGAGGAAGATGGGCATGGATGTTAGCCCAGGGCCAGTCTTCCTCCAAAAAAACACAAAAAACAAAAAAGAGGAGGATTGGCAGATGTTAGCTCAGGGCTGATCTTCATCACACATGAAAAAAAAACAACAACAAAAAAACAAAACCAACAATTAAAAAAAATGGAGTGAAGATGACTGAAATAAATAAGTTAATGTATTTATCACACTTTAAAGGTGGATAGTAAAATCGATGCTGAATTTGTGGCTTGCTATGTAATTGTCTGGGTAATCCACTAAGATAAAATTATTCTATGTGCAACTTGTATCTAAGATAACACGTGGTCTAGCGCATCTGAATGTTGTTGGAAAAAACCACACAACTGTGCATCATTTAAAATGTGTGGCCACTAATCTCAAATGGGTCAAAAAGGCTGACATCCCTCTAATAAATTTAGTTTAGTATTCTCATATGTTTATTTTACATTTTCTCCTCTCTCCTCAAGTCTCTCACGTTCTTTTCCTCTCTCTCTCAGCTGATGAGTTCATCTCATCCTTTCTGAGAAAGAAGGAATCAGATGAGAAATTGCATCATCTTTCCAACGGCAAGTATATCCACCTACCAGCTTCTGTAGCCACTTCTCTCCTGTTACACTGGAAAGTGGTCCCCGTTCTTATCCAAGCTCTCACCCTCCACTGGGATCCCAGCTCGTCTCACCTACATGAAGTAAATGCTCTCTCTTCCTTCATAAAATTCTCCCTCTCTTCTCTCTCATTCTCATGTCTTTCCCCACATCTCTACTGTCCTATACAGCAAAACTTCTCAAAATGTGGTCTGGATTTGTTGTCTTTTGGTGACTTCCTATTTTCTTCTCAACTTTATCTTATTTGGATTTCATCCTCACTATTCCATGGAATGATTACTGACTACCAGTTGAACTTTCCCACTTGTACATCCAATATGTATTTCAAAGTTAACGCATCCAAATACATCCTTTATTTCCCTCATGTGAAACATGTTAAATGCTGCTTTGAATTTTCATTTTAAATTAAAGTATGATTTATACACACGAAAATTTACAAATATTAATTGTATAGTTTGATATTTACCTACACACAGATTTTTGTAAACTTCTTCCAGTATAAAATGCAGAACACTGTCATCAACCCAGAAAGTTCCCTCACACTTCTTTTCCTGTCAATACTCCCACATGTAACCTCTGTCGAGACTTCTATCATGATAGGTTAGCCTAGTCTTGAGCATCATATAAATAGAATCATACCATGTGTACTCTTTTTGCTAGATGTATTTCACTCCAAATAATATTTTTGAGACTTATTAATAGTTTTTTCTTTGTCGTTGACCCTGGCTAGCCTTACCACTAGGTGTCGTGGTGAAGGCCTTTGTCTGTTAATATATATCGGCGTCCTGTTGGCTTCGCTTACTGGTATTTCCTGCTCCTTCCCCAGATTTGGGAAATTTTCAGCTATTATTTCCTTGAATAGGCTCTCTGTTCCTCTTTCCCTCTCTTCTCCCTCAGGAATACCTATAATTCTTATGTTACATTTTCTAATAGAGTCCGATATTTCTCGGAGTCTTTCTTCATTTCTTTTTAGTCTTAGTTCTCTCTCTTCTTCCATCTGGAGTATATCTGTATTCCTATCCTCTAAAGTACTAATTCTTTCCTCCATATTGTCAGCTCTGTTCTTTAAAGATTCCAGATTCTCCTTTATCTCCTCCATTGTGTTCTTCATCTCCATCAGCACTGATAGGTTTTTCTTTATGATTTCAATCTCTTTTGTGAAGAAACTCCTAATCTCATTTAATTGTTTGTCTGTGTTGTCTCGTATTTCGTTGAGTGTTTTTATGATAGCTATTTTGAAATCTCTGTCATTTAGTTTATGGATTTCTGTGTCTTCGGGGTTGATTTCTGGGTGCTTGTCATTTTGTTTCTGGTCTGGTGATTTCATATATTTTTGCATTGTGGTTCCTGTGTTGGTTTTGATTTTCCTCATCCTGGAAGTCTCTGGTTGCAATTTCCACCTGCCGCCACTGTCTGGTGGTAAAGGGCTGTGTAGTCTAAGCCCCCTGCGCTCTGCCCCAGTTTTTCTGCTGCGATCCGCAGTTTTGTTTTGTTTTGTTTTGTTTTTTTTCCCCACTGCGATCCACGGGTCCAGTCCAGTTTATTCAGGTCTGCCTCGGACCGCTAGATCTGGTCGAGCTGCAGACTCCGGGTTGCGGGGAGGGGGGAGCTCTCTCTTTTGCCCTCTGGGTCCCTGACGTGGGAGGCTTCTCGTTTGCCCCTCTTTATCCGCTCTCTGGGTTGCTCAGATGTTGATGGTAGCCCTGTGGCTCCTCTGAGCCCTCTGTGCGGGAGTTTCCCACTGGCTGAGAGAGCCCGAAGAGCTACAGTTTCCCGCCGAGGGCCGCCCCTCCCCCCTCTCTGGGAGCCGCGCGGACCGGATCGCTGATCTGATGGGGAGGGAGCGGAGTTCTCCTTACCTCTCCCCACTTCCTCCGGGGGCCCAGCACGTTCCGCTCTCAGATGTGCGGCAGTGTGGATCCCTCCGCTCCAGCTTTTGACTGTCTGGGATTCCGTTGTTGGTCTGTGGCTGTTGCTTTTGTTGTATCTTATGGGGGAAGAATTCACGGGAAAGCTCACTCCGCCATGATGCTGACGTCACTCCTCAATAGTTTTTTCTTAATGCTGTGTGGTATCCAATTGTATGAATATACCACAATTGGTTTATTCTTTCTCCTCTTGACGGACATTTTTCTATTTCATTAATTTCTGATCTTGTCTTTAATATTTTCTTCCTTTTACCGTCTTTGCGTTTAATTTGCTACTCTTTTTTCTTTTTAGCTTCTTGAGATCAAAGCTTTTATCAAAGTTTACATACATTATATGCATTTAAAAATAGAAAATTTTCTCTAAATCACTGCTGGAGCTCACAAGTTTTGATATGGTATATTTTCATTATCTTTAAGTTCAAAATATTTTCTAATTTTCATTGTGATTTTCAATTTGACTCATGGGTTATTTAGAACGTGTTACTTAGTTTTCAAATATTTTGGGATTTTCTAGTTATCTTTTTGTTATTAATTTCTAGTTTAAGTTCATTGTGATCAGAGAACATACTCTGTGTGACTTTAGTCCTTTGAAATTTATTGAGAATGATTCATGTCCCAGCATATAGTCTATTTCTGTTAATGTCCCATGTTCACTTAAAAATAAGTATATTCTGAAGCTGTTGGATAGGATGGAGTATAATTGTCAATTAGGTCAAGGTGGTAAATAGTGTCGTTCAATTGTTAACATCCTTTCTAATTTTATGCTGGCTTCCTCTATAAATTACAGAATAACTTGTATTAAAATCTCTGACTATAATTGTAGATTTGTCTATTTCTCCTTTTGGTTCTGTCAGTTTTTGCTTCATATATTTTAACTCATATTTTTAAGTAATACACATAGGATTTTTATGTCTTTCTGGTTAATTGGACCATTTATATATGTGAAATGCCTCTCTTCATCTCTAATAAAATTCTTTGATCTTATGTCTCATTTGATTGATAGTAACATTTCCACACCTGCTTTCTAACGGTTAGCTCATGGACGATGTAGTTTTTCCGAAACTTTTACTTTCAACTATTTGTTTCTTTATGTTTAAAGTGTATCTCTTGAAATAGCAAATAAATAAATCTTTTAAAAAATCCCATCTGACAATATCTATCTTTTAATTAGAGTATTTAATCTATTTATATAGATTTTGTGTAATTACTGATATGAATTTAAATTAACTAATTTGCAATTTGTTTACATTTGCCCATCTGTTCTTTATTCTTTTATTTCTTTTTTCTTCCTTGTTTTGAAATAATCAACACTTTTTTTCTCATTCCATTTCATTTTCTCCATTATCTTTTCAGCTGTAGAGCTTTACATTATTTTTTTTAGTGGCAACTCCCAAGCTGCACCGTCCAATGTGGTAGCCACTGGAAACATGGGGCCACTGAAATTTAAATTTACATTAACAAAAATTAAATAAACATAAAAATTCAGTTTCTGTCTGTGGGCAGTTATATAGGGATCATAATCTCCTGCAACAGGATATACGAGAGCAGACACCAATAGCGAGAAAAGTCTTAGCACTCACATGAGTTTCGTGTCAGTTTCTACAAAACTGGAAGGGGGTAAACCCGCCCTCACCTTCTCCAGTTTCTCTCTCTGTTCCTCCCCTGGTTTTCTACGTGAATTCTTCTACACGTCACAAAGGATGACCCTCTTCGAGTTTGGTCCTGCACCCTCTTCTCTCCTCACTCTGCATTCCCTGGGTCTTCTTATTTACCCCCCACGAGAAGACTGTGTATTGTATTTACCCAGAGCCTGTTGGCCCAGGGTCTACTGTCCATTGGACAGAGTCACTTGAACATCCCACTGTCAACACATTCCCAAATGAAACATCACCTTCTTTGTGTCTCTCCTCTTGTATTCTCCATCATGGATTGGTGGCATCAACTTTTCTTTATCTCACTTCAACACTCAATGATTCACTAAGTCTTATACGTTATACTTCTTAAATGTGTTTTATCATGTCCAGTGCTCAGAGTCTCTTATCAGACTATGAAATAACCTCCTAAATAAATGGTCTTTGAAGCTCTGGAACTTTCTCCCAAATGCATTTTTTAAATACACTTCCTCCAGAGTTCTGTTTTAGAATTCAAATATAATCATGTTGTTTTTCTATGTAAACAAATAAACAAATAACCCAAAAAACTCCTTTGCTAACTCCTTGTTTTCTATAGAATGCCACTACTGCTGCCATTACTGCAGTTTTCACCACTACTTTGCCTACTTATGATACCATAATTGCTACCACTAACTATTGCTACTACTGCTATTATTTCCAACTAACACTTAAAACATGTATTATGTACCAGGCAATAAGCATTTTACACAATGTACAGTTAAAAATATGGACTTTGGGTTACATGGCTCTATGTTTTAATCAAACTTTAGCCGCTTACTAGAAAATTATTTAATCTCAGTTTCCTCAATGGTAAAATATATATAATCCTAACATCTAAAGTATAACACTATTCTCTGATAATTGAATGAGATAATCCATATAAAGCACAACAGTTGTACATAGTAAGCACTCAATAAATAGTAGCTAAAGTTATTATAATCATATTATTTTTCATTTCTGGCTCAATCCTGAGTCTTATCCTCACTTGACAAGTAAAGAAATTAGGCTTCAGAGATGATAAGTCCAGGTTCACACAGGAGTCCAGCTAGAATACAAACCACAATGTCATTACCACCTCTGCACGTCATATCCCTAGTGTGCATATGACACTGAAAAAACTGGCTGTACCTGACTTCCTAGAAACACCTCTTACTTTTTCCTCCAATTATCTTTTCTTGACCTCAGGAACCACTTCTTGTCTCTACTCACAGCAGACTCCTCATTATCCCTGAATATGTAATGAAAAGAGAGGACACGAGAGTTGGGAAGAGCAGCGTTTCGTCTCTCCCTTGCGTTTCCTGTGCAGAGGTCTTGCACTGAGCCGGGCTCTTCGGTGAGCCTCCCAGGATCATCAGCACGGCGGCCAGCACCAGCGATGTGGGTTACACGGACCATTTCAGCCTTTTTCCTAAGTGATTACTTGCATGACTCAGGAAGCTGGGGCAGCCTTCCTGGGTTGACCTTACTGTGCATTTTATTATACTTTTCCAGCTAACTGCATTAGTTGTAGGGAAGCCAATTGCAAAAGGCAGAGCTTACCTGGGTTGAGAGCCCTACGTGCCCTTCAAGTAATTGGGGTCTAAAAACCTCTACGATATATTTTTTTCGCCTGGGCAGGCACTGAAGTGTTTTCTAGCCTGGCGAACAGGGACATGCAAAAGAGGAACACTGAGCCGTGGGACACAGGACAAGTTTAAGTAATGAAAAAAGAAAAGTGTCAAGGAAGAGCTATAAAGCCATCATCACGAATAGTGTAGGAGTCATCAGACCATACAACTGAGGACAACGCAGTAACATGTAAACAAGATGCATAAAGACAATCCACATGAAGGAAATTTAAGAAGAATTAAACTAGGCATCACAAATATTATAGAAAATGAATTTCTATAAGTGGCAAAACATAAGCAATTTAACAGAAAATGAGCTTGTACTCCTAGCACTGGGGTATATAAAAAGAAATTCAGAAATGTTATTACCTTCCTTACTGCTACTCTCTTTTTGGACAGTAATATCTCAGAGTCCTCCCAACAGTTTTTGAGATAATGTATTATTAATCTCATTGGCTCAAGGTGGTCAAATATTGTGTCTAAATTCACATGGTGCAGTAGCAGGGCCAGGATTAAACCGTAATCTGACCTCAAATTTTATCCATTTATCTCCCTGTGCTGCCTTCCAGAATAACTTCTTCTAGGACAATCTCTCCTATGACTTGGTGCCACTGCATTGAATCCAACAGTGACAGTGTTGTTCCTAAGTGATCATCTGGTTATATTGGCGGTTTTAAAATTGAGAAAAGTGGAGTATTGTAACTCATATACTTACAGAACTAACAATCATTAACTATCATATTTGGTGTACATCATGTTTCTCCTACAAAACAATACAGATTAAGTTGAAGTCTTGTTTTGTTCTTTTTCCACTCTCCCACTCCCTGGCCCACTTCCCTTTACAGAAAAACACTGAATTTGGTGAGTTACAGATGGCCAACTGTTTGTTAAAGTTCCTGCTTTCTTTTTCGTAGTTTAGAGTTGCCACTGGGAAATGGCTGTCCAGCCAGTGGCTCCATGTCCAAATCCCTCTTCTATTTCGGTGTGACCTTATGACTATTTCTTGTCAATATAATGATTGAAAGTCACTTCTTGCCAAAGCTTAAGGGAAGGAGATGTGTTCCCTCTACATTTCTTTTCCCTTTTGTTTGCTGGATGCAGATGACAAGGTCTTAGAAGATGTTAGAGTTTAACTTTTTTGGATGTTAGAGTTTAAAGATTGAAGGAGTCTGGATCCCTGAATCACTTCACGAAGGAATAATATGTGGACTGGAGAGAAGTCAAGATGGCGGCGTAGGCAGACTCTGAACTCACCGCCTCCCACAGACACAGCCAATTTGCAATTACTTGTGGAAAAATTACCCCTAAGAGAGAACTGAAAACTGGATAAGAGGAACTCCTGCAACAAACGACAATCCTAATTGAGGTGGAAGAGGCAGAAACTCCCTTCTGGAGAGAAAAAATGCCACCTTCACAAGCTGCAGCACTTCACGGCCACCTGGGAGCAGCCCAAATGTTACTGTATATGGACCCCATGGCAATCACAAACCAGAAACATGGTACACAAATACACAAATAAATACACAAAAAACTAAGAGAAAGGAACCCAAACATAATACTAAAGGAAGCCATCAAACCACAAGGGAAGAGAGCAAGAGAAGAAGGAAGGAACGGAGAAGGACTACTAAAATACTGAGAAAAAAAGTTAAAAAGTGGCAGTAAGCACGTACTCATCAATTGCTACTTTAAATGTCAATGGACTAAATGCTCCAATTAAAAGGCAGAGGGTGGCTGACTGGATAAAAAAACAAGACCCATATATATGCTACATACAAGAGACACACTTCTGACCTAAAGACACTCACAAACTGAAAGTGAAGGAATGGAAAAAGATACTCCACGCAAATGGCAATGAAAAGAAAGCTGGGGTAGCAATACTCATATCAGACAAAATAGACTTTAAAACAAAAACTGTAAAAAGAGACAAAGAAGGGCATTACATAATGATCAAGGGAACAATCCAACAAGAGGATATAACACTTGTAAATATCTATGCATCCAACATAGGAGCACCTAAATATATAAAGCAATTATTAACAGACATAGAAAGAGAAATAGACAGGAACACAATAATAGTAGGGGACTTTAACACTCCACTTACATCAACGGATAGATCATCCAAACAGAAGATCAATAAGGAAACATTGACCTTAAACGACACACTAGAACAGATGGACCTAGTAGATATATACAGAACATTCCATCCAAAAACCAAAGAATACACGTTCTTTTCAAATGCACATGGAATATTCTACAGGATTGATTACATATTAGGCCACAAAACAAGTCTCCATAAATTTAAGAAGATTGAAATAATATCAAGCATCTTTTCTGACCACAATGGTATGAAACTAGAAATCAACTATAGAAAGACAATCAGAAAAGCCACAAATATGTGGCGATTAAACAAAATGCTACTGAACTACAATTGGGTCAATGAAGAAATCAAAGGAGAAACCAAAAAATACCGGGAGACAAATCGAAATGAAAATACAACATGCCAGAATTTACGGGATACAGCAAAAGCAGTTCTAAGAGGGAAGTTTATAGCAATACAGGCCTAGCTCAACAAACAAGAAAAATCTCAAATAAACAATCGAACAATGCACCTGAAGGAACTGGAAAAAGAAGAAAAAACAAAGCCCCAAATCAGTAGAAGAAGGGACATAACAAAAATCAGAGCAGAAATAAGTGAAATAGAGACTAAAAAAACAATAGAAAAAATTAATAGTACCAAGAGCTGGTTCTTTGAAAAGATAAACAAAATGGACAAACCTTTAGCTAGACTCACCAAGAAAAAAAGAGAGAAGGCTCAAATAAGTAAAATCAGAAATGAAAGAAGAGAAATTACAACAGATAACTCAGAAATACAAAAGATTATAAGAGAATACTATGAAAAGCTATATGCCAACAAATTGGACAATCTGGAAGAAATGGATAAATTCTTAGAATCATACAACCTTCCAAAACTGGATCAAGAAGAAATAGAGAATTTGAATAGACCAATCACCAGTAAGGAGATCGAAATAGTAATCAAAAATCTCTCCAAAAATAAAAGTCCAGGACCAGACGGCTTCCCTGGTGAATTCTACCAATCATTCAACGAAGACTTAATACCTATCCTTCTCAAACTCTTCCAAAAAACTGAGGAGCAGGGGAAGCACCCCAACTCATTCTACGAAGCCAACATTACCCTGATACCAAAACCAGACAAGGACAACAAAAAAAGAATTACAGGCCAATATCACTGATGAACATCGATGCAAAAATCCTCAACAAAATACTAGCAAATCGCATACAACAATATGTTAAAAAGATTATACACCATGATCACATGGGATTTATTTCAGGGATGCAGGGAAGGTTCAACATTCACAAATCAATCAACGTGATACACCACATTAATAAAATGAAGAATGAAAATCACATGATTATCTCAAGAGATACAGAGAAGGCATTTGACAAGACACAGCACCCATTTATGATAAAACCTCTGAATAAAATGGGTGTAGAAGGAAAGTACCTCAACATAATAAAGACCATATATGAGAAACCCACAGCTAATATCATCCTCAATGGTGAAAAACTGAAAGCTATCCCTTTAAGAACAGGAACCAGACAAGGATGCCCACTCTCACCACTCCTATTTAACATAGTATTGGAAGTCCTAGCCAGAGCAATCAGGCAAGAGAAAGAAATAAAATGGATCCAAATTGGAAAGGAAGAAGTGAAACTGTCACTATTTGCAGATGACATGATTTTATATATAGAAAACCCTAAAGAATCCACCAGGGGCCGGCCCCATGGCTTAGCGGTTAAGTGCGCGCGCTCTGCTGCTGGCGGCCTGGGTTCGGATCCCGGGCGCGCACCGAGGTACTGCTTCTCCGGCCATGCTGAGGCCACGTCCCACATACAGCAATTAGAAGAATGTGTAGCTATGACATACAACTATCTTCTGGGGCTTTGGTGGGGAAAAAAAAAAAAAAAGAGAATCCACCAAAAAACTTTTAGAAGTAATAAATGAATACAGTAAAGTTGCAGGATACAAAATCAACATACAAAAATCAGCTGCATTTCTACACACTAACAACAAAGTAGCGGAAAGAGAAATTAAGAATACAATCCCATTTACAATTGCAACAAAAAGAATAAAATGCCTAGGAATAAACTTAACCAAAGAGGTGAAAGATCTGTACACCGAAAACTATAAAACATTACTGAAAGAAACTGAAGAAGACACAAAGAAATGGAAAGATATTCCGTGCTCTTGGATTGGAAGAAGTAACATAGTTAACATGTCCATACTTCCTAAAGCCATCTAGAGATTCAGAGCAATCCCTATCAAAATTCCAGCAACATTTTTCATAGAAATAGAACAAAGAACCCTAAAATTTATATGGAACAACAAAAGACCCCGAATAGCTAAAGGAATCCTGAGAAAAAAGAACAAAGCTGGAGCTATTACACTCTCTGATTTCAAAATATACTACAAAGCTATAGTAACCAAAACAGCATGGTACTGGCACAAAAACAGACACACAGATCAATGGAATAGAATTGAAAGCCCAGAAATAAACCCACACATCTATGGACACTAATCTTTGACAAAGGAGCCAAGAACATACAATGGAGAAAGGAAAGTCTCTTCAACAAATGGTGTTGGGAAAACTGGACAGCCACATGCAAAAAAATGAAAGTGGACCCTTACATTACACCATACACAAAAATTAATTCAAAGTGGATTAAAGACTTAAATGTAAGACCTGAAACTGTGAAACTTCTAGAAGAAAACATAGGCAGTACGCTCTTCAACATCAATCTTAGCAAAATATTTTCAAGCACCATGTCTGACTGGGGAAGAGAAACAATAGAAAAAATACAGAAATGGGACTACATCAAACTAAAAAGCTTTTGCACAGCAAAGGAAACCATCAACAAAACGAAAAGACAACCTAACAATTGGGAGAAGATATTTGCAAACCATACATCTGATAAGGGCTTAATCTCCAAAATATAGAAAGAACACATGCATCTCAACAACAAAAAAACTAACAGCTCAATTAAAAAATGGGCAAAAGACCTGAACAGACATTTCTCCAAAGAAGATATATAGATGGCCAACAGACACATGAAAAGATGTTCAAAATCATTAACTATCAGGGAAATGCAAATCAAAACTACAATGAGATATCACCTCACGCCCGTCAGAATGGCTATAATTAACAAGACAGGAAACAACGAGTGTTGGAGAGGATGTGGAGAAAAGGGAACTCGCATACACTGCTGGTGGGAGTGCAAACTGGTGCAGCCACTATGGAAAATAGTATGGAGATTCCTCAAAAAATGAAGGATAGAACTACCATAGGACCCAGCTATTCCACTGCTGGGTATTTATCTAAAGAACTTGAAAACACCAATGCGTAAAGATACATGCACTCCTGTGTTCATTGCAGCATTATTCACAATAGCCAAGACTTGGAAGCAACATAAGTGCCCATCAAGAGACGAATGGATAAAGAAGATGTGGTATATATACACGATGGAATACTACTCAGCCATAAGAAACGATGAAATCCAGCCATTTGTGACCACATGGATGGACAATAAGGGTATTATGCAAAGTGAAATAAGTCAGAGGGAGAAGGTCAAATACTGTATGATTTCCCTCATTAAGTAGTAGATAATAACAACAACAAACAAACACATAGAGATAGATATTGGATGGTGGTTACCAGAGGGGAAGGGGGGAGGGAGGAGGGCGTAAGGGATAACTAGGCACATGTGTGTGGTGATGGATCGTAATTAGTATTTGAGTGGTGAACATGAGAACATGATGTAATCCATGCAGAAACAGAAGTACAATGATGTACACCTGAAATTTATACAATGTTATAAACCAATGTTACTGCAATAAACAAAAAATTTAAAAAAAAAGGAATAATATGTGATGACAAAGAAAATCTGCACCGCACTGTTACGAGCAAGAAATGAATTATTGGGTTGGGCCACTGAAATTTTATAATTATTTTGTTATATTACCTTAATTAATCATTGTAATCAACGATCTAATTAATGACTCTAATTAATTTCATATTTTATTTTGTAGATATATTGCTCTAATTAACTACTCTAATGAATCCTATTTTATACCTATATTTCCCTAATTAATTACTTTAATTAATCCAATGTTTCACTTTTTATAGATAAATTACCCTAGTTACTTTAATTAATCCAAATATTTTTCTAATTAATTTGCTAATTAATTACTTTAATAATACAATTTTTATTTTTTGTAGCTATTTATCCATAAAATAATTTTTTTTTGTGAGGAAGATCAGCCCTGAGCTAACACCCGATGCCAATCCTCCTCTTTTTGCTGAGGCAGGTTGGCCCTGGGCTAACATCCGTGCCCATCTTCCATTATATGGGACACCACCATAGTATGCCTTGACAAGCGGTGTGTCGGTGCACGCCAGGGATCCCAGCCTGCAAACCCCGGGCCACAGAAGCAGAGTGCGCTCACTTAACCGCTACGCCACCGGGCCGGCCCCCAATAAAATAATTTTTATTTCTGTCTTTTTTTTTTTTTTTTTTGTGAGGAGATCAGCCCTGAGCTAACATCCGCCAATCCTCCTCTTTTTTTGCTGAGGAAGACGGCCCTGGGCTAACATCGGTGCCTATCTTCCTCCACTTTATATGGGACGCCGCCACAGCATGGCTTACCAAGCAGTACTTCGGTGCGCGCCCGGGACCCGAACCAGCGAACCCCGGGCCGCCGCAGCGGAGCGCGCGCACCCAACCGCTTGCGCCACCGGGCCGGCCCCTTTATTTCTGTCTTTTTAAAGAAACTATACATGAAAAATATAATGTGAATATTGATACGTGAATTACTTTTTCCACAGAAGAGTAGGTTTTTGAAATCTTTCTATGTTGATATATACATGTATTTATATATATATACATAGATGTCTGTATTAAAATAGATCAATTCTCTTAACTGTTATATAGAATATTATTTTATGAATATAAGTCATGTTATTCATTCACTTCTGATTTGTTGCTTTCTCTCTTTTCCTTCTATTTTTCTATAACAAACACTGCTCCAATGAATACCTTTCTACGGTTTCCTTGAGCATAAATGCAAGAACCAGTCTAGGATATACGCTTATACTTCAACAATCCCCTTCTTTGGAAGTAAGCATTTATCTAAAAATCTTTAGATGAAGAGCACACAATTTTATGGGCAGTGCATATTTTCATGATCTGTTAGCGCAACTAAGAGCTGGTCCCTTCAAGAGCCGGCCACTTAAAACTCACCCAGCTCCTTTGAGATAAAGGAACCACATTTTGATATGGGTAATATACACGAACTACATAAACAACTGTTGTGTTCAGAAACACTGTAAACATGATAATTCCTTTGAAGAAATAATTATTGACTAAAAATTCTTTAGCATGAATGAAAGTGACAGTTGAGGTCAAGCCAAAATGACCAGTTCTTCTATTTCAGAAGCACTAAAAGATGCCAGCAATTAATTCTGCATTTGACACAGTGATGGAAATTGCAGATGGAGAGAGGGAACTTAAGGCTTATGGTGACATATGGACAATGAGCAATGGAAACAATGATAGACACTAATCAAGAAATGAAAGTCAGGATGAAGCTGAAAGAATATAACACTGGAAGAGCCAAGGCTCCTAGGTCAACTGTTCCACCCTGGGTCTCAAAGACAACAAGGGCAGAGGGAAGATTTGAACTCAGGTCTGTCTGACTTCAAAATCTGAGCTCTGACTAGACTAGATCCCGCTTGTGTATAGAATGTGAAAAATACGGGAGATGAGGCATCAGAAAGATTTGGATTTGAGTTCTTCCTGATTCACTAACGATCTGCGACCTTGCCTAGTTTCCTTCTCACTAAGTTGGGAACAATAATAACTGCCTTTGCGGCTGCTAGGAGAGTGAAGATAATGTCTGTGATGCTCCTGACGCATCCAGGTGCCTAATCAACGTTAATTCCTAGCTCCTTTCCTGAGAAATCATGTAGTCTGTACGATTCACAATTAAATTAAACCGTCCTCAGCTTCTTTGTACAAATTTTTTCTACAGAAAAATTGGACTCATTTAACTCCACATTTTTTAAAAATTTTATTTATTTATTTATTTTTCCCCCAAAGCCCCAGTGGATAGTTGTATGTCATAGCTGCACATCCTTCTAGTTGCTGTATGTGGGATGCAGCCTCAGCATGCCCGGAGTAGCAGTGCGCTGGTGTGTGCCTGGCGTCCCAACCCCGGCTGCCAGTAGCAGAGCGCATGCACTTAACCGCTAAGCCATGGGGCCGGCCCTCCACATTTTTTTAAGAATAAAAAATTGCAGCAAAATAAAGAGTGACTTTGTGACTTGGAAACAGAAACAGCAGCCTAATTCTGAGCATGTATAAGCCCACACACGTGCACGTGCACTCACGAGAGCCCAGATGGTGTCCCTCCACCTCAGTCCCAAGGTTCAGTCTCTTTAACAAAACGTGTTCTCAGATTATTAAAAATGTCAGGTCTGGGATGATCCAAGCCTTAGAAAGTATCACAGACTCTAGAATGACAAGAAAATGTCATGATATTATGATATAATGTTATGTTTATGGCATGCTTCAATTATAGGTACTAGCAACCAGGTGAGGAAAGTATTTGAAGAGAAAGGTCCCCTTCAGACCTTTACAATATGATCTTTAAACCCCTTTTCAGATAAGAGTGAACTGGGGGTGGTTGACCTGCCTTAGGTCACAGGGAACCTTGATTATGCTCAAGATGCAGAGCCAACGAAGAGACAGAATTTGGAGTACAAAGCCAGTGAGATAGACTGTATTAAGGTGAAGATGCTAGGCGGGGAGACAGAATCTAGTATGAGGAGTGGGATAGAAAATGAGCTCAGAAGATAAGAGCGAGAGGGTTCATGATGGGAGAGAAGAGCAAGGACAGGAAATATATGCTGAGTCCCTGGAGCGAGTCCACACAGAGCCGTGTGTGGCGAGGACGCCGTGCGCGTCCCAGGTGCTGAAGACACGTACCACCGCCGAGCAAGGTGCCTCCCGCACACCTTGCTATAAAATGGGTGAGAACCGCCAACCTGGTGTTAGAGAACAGAGAGCACATCACTTCCTACGAGGACCACATAAGACGGAAGACAGGACGTCTGCCAGCTGCTCCGGGAACCGTGAGCCCATCTCCTGGAACAAATGCAAGTGTCCAAACAACAGTTTGATGGATGCTGAAGTCACAACAAGGTCCAGAGCCTGTTCTGTTCTCTGTGATATATATTTTCTCAGTGATATTTTGAATGAGCTAATCACATCACATTTTCATGTCAGAGTTGTCGTTTTTGTGTCCAATGTGTGTCAGGTCACAGCTGGGGCTTTTTAAGATATTTGTGGGCAGCATTATGTCACTTTAGAATCACAGCTTTTCCAGTTGAAACCCAGTTTATTCGTCTTCGTGTACATTTCTTCTTTAGGAGCTCCCTGAATTGGAATGGGAACTCTCTTCTCTATCACTATCTATGCGTGTGTAATCTTTAGTTAAATATAAAGAGAATGTCTTTCAATATATTTCACATGGCTAGCCACACTAAGGAGGCAGGAAGGGGGCAAACAGTGGCAGCCTGAAGGCCAGCAGCCAGGGAGGATGGGAAGGCCCTGCCAGAAATTGTCAGTGTTCACGTTGCAATTGCATTTTCCGATGGGGCAGCAAAATGGATATTGCTTTTCTACGAAAAGGTCTGGACTATAACTTCACTCATCGATAAAGTGCATGTAGAAGGATAAGAAATTGGTAGGAGGAATTTTGCCAAGAGCTGGGAGAAAACAAGCACCGTTAGAAACACAATGGAAGAAGATGGTTCTTAACTCGAAAGTTGGACAAGTATGTAATTAGAGGCAGGGAGCAAGGGCCTGATCTTTACAGTACGGGAACAACAGGAAACACACACAAGAGGAATCAGCAGGGTGTGGACCAAGCAAGAAGAAAGAGAGCAGAAGCTGCATCAGAACAGAGACTGGTCTTTATCCGTGACTCACACTCCACTGGATAATATTCAGGGGGTCCACGTATTAAACCACGTAGTGTTTAGTAAGAGGGTATATTTCTTGTTTCATGGCATAGATTCAGTCATGCTCAACTACTCTATTACTTTCATAAAAACCCCAGGGAAACAAGCCCCTGGCCCAGACTGGAAACAAGTCTTATGCTGGGGTATGCTCTACATTATGTATTAATAATCGTATACGTGCCCCATCGCCCTATGCAGGCATGAGCTCTCTGATCGCATTGTGCAGTATCTTCTGCAGATGACAAGGCTAAGGGAAAAAAATAACTACCGCTTTGCTATGCCGAGGAGTGAGATGTGCCTCAATTGTTAGGCGTCTCTGTATAAGGAGAACTCCGCAATCCCCCTTGATTCGATGTATTCCCTCATCACCCACCGCCTGCCAATCTGTCAGCAGGCTCTGCAGGATCCACCCCAAAACCGTGACCCCAACTGACCACTTCTTGCTCACTCTGCTGCTGCCCTCCCTGACCAAGTGATCCTGCAGCAGCCCCCGAATGGTCTCCTGGATCCTGCTCTTGCCCCCATATTCTTTTTTTTTTATGAGCAAGTCAAATTTTATATAAAAATTTTTTAAAAATAAAATTATACATATTTAAGATGTACACCATAATGTTTTGATAGACATATTCATAGTGAAATGATTACTACAGACAAGTTAATTAAGTTATCCATCTCCTCACATAGTTAACCATTTTGTGCCGTGTGTGGTGAGAGCACCTGAAATCCACTCTCTTAGTAAATCTCCAGGATACACTCCTAGCAAATTTCCCCCAAAGTTTTTTCACCACACAGCAACTGAAGTGATCTTTTTAAAAATAACAATCATATCATGTTACTTCCCTCCTCAGAAGCTTCCAGTGACTTCCTATTACCATTTGAGTACAACTGGCCCAGAAGACTCTCTGTGTTCCGGCCCCACCTCCTTCCCCTCCATCTCACCCCTCTCTCCCCGGCTTGCTACTGTCCAGCCACAAGGCTCTTCTCTCTGTCCTTTGACCATGACATGCCTGTTCCCTTCTTAAGGACCTTTGTACTAGGTGTCTTCTCTGTCTGCAATGTCCTCCTCCAAGACCTTTGCATGACTGCCCTCTCAACATTCATGTCCCAATGAACATCTCACCTCCTCTGAAAAGGCCTTCCCTATTTGTCGCATCTATAGTAGCCACAGACAGCACACCCACTCCCCTGTCCCACCACACAGTTTTGTTATCTGTATAGTAATTATACTATATTTGTACCTGTGTTTGGACATGTATGTGATCGTTATCTATCTCCTCCTCGTCATCCCCCCACAGAATATAAGCTTTATGAGGGCAGCGACTTTGTCTTCTTCTCCACTATGTCCCAGTACTGCGAACAAGGAAAGGCACACAATATGAAGTGTCTGGCAGATACTTGCGGCTTAGTAAATACTTGAGTGATGTGTAGAGCATATTGTTATAACGAGGGAGGAAACTTTACTCCCCAAAGGTTCTTTTTTGGGGAGCAGATTATTTGTATGGAATACATACTTTAATAAGTCATTGCTGTGGACAGTGAGACCCCAAGGACATTCTTAAGCACTGAATATAGTTGCTTAGTTGCTGTACATGAGACAGAGAGGGATTCACTTTGTTCCTGAAAGAAAGGAGGAGGGAGTGAAGAGAGAGAACGACCGAAAGAGAAGGTTGAAAGCTAAATGGTCCTCATCTTTGGTGATCTGCGTACATCCATAAACTGTATTTGTAAAATGCTTGCTAGAAAGGGTCTTACTGCAGAGAACGTGAAGAGGTCTGCTTGACATCTGAATCAACACAGTATGCCAGGACTTGGAGGCAGAAGAAGCCATGAGAAAATGAATCTCTGGAAATCTGGAGAGAAGGTTCAGACTTTGCCAGGTCACAGAATTGGTGGAACCTAAACGTACTGTACTTTAAGTGCCTAGAGCCAAGGGCCTGAAATCATATCTAAATTTCATTTATGTTCCTCATATGCTGGTCCTAACGCTGGGTCCACAGACTACTTCCAATGGTCAATCACGAATTCTGCCAGTCTGAGCTTGCAGACGGGTGTCCGTTTCCACAGTGACACAATCTGCTGCCAGTCCCTACCAGGAGACCAGTGTTCTCCCAAACTCATGAGCCAGTCATACTTGTTTTTCAAAGTGGTTAAAGCATGTGCTGCAGCCTTTGTTTTCTTTAAAGCATGTTTAGAAACTGATATCTTTGGGTATTTCCAGAGTTACAATTTTGAAATAGTATAATAAAAATTGTGAATACTTAGGAAAGCAGTTATTAGCCATAAAAATAATAAAGTTACAAATAAAAAAAAGACTAAATATGTTTCAAAAGCCCTTCTTGGTTCTGAAGATCAGTGAATAAAAATGCATATACATATTCACATATATGGAACGTATACATCTAGATTCGATGGTTTTTTTGAGATGGTTTTTCTGAGAATTTTTAACTTTGTCAGACTTCAAAATAATTCATCAGACTTCAAAAAAATTCAATTTCAAGACCAGAGAATCTAGAAAGCAGAGGGAGAGAGAGTGCAAAATCGATTTGGTGCTGCCCAAGTGCAGCACTGTGCTCTCCCAGGCTTCTGCCATGGGCCTGGCTCCAATAATGGTATTTTAGCTTCAGCATCAAAGAAACTCAGTTTATCTGTGAAATCACAAAGCAATTATCCACCCTTGGACATGGTTGAGTTAATTGAATGCACATAAGCATTGATTATCTAGGTAGGAGTGTGGGGGTGGTTGCAAATGTTCATACACTTAAAGCTTTGTGCAAATCTAAAGGGAACTGAAAAAAACAAGCATTTTTTTCTGCATTAAAGTCATGGAAAGTGTATGGGGGCTGGCTTTATAAAGGTAAATTTCACATGCACTTTCATGTGAGCTTAAGTTTAATTGGGCAACTCTTGCTTTTAATTATCTGTAGGATTACTTTTTATTCTTCAATGGTTTTATTCTCTTTTTCCATTCTATTTCAATGCTATGCACAAAAGTAGGAGTACATTTTTTTTTTTAAAGGACATTGGAGTTGTTTTCTATGCAATACCAGTTGGGGTTAAAACGAAGATTCTAAAGCAGAAAAAGAGATCTCTCAAGGTCAAAATTCATGCCCCAATTATAAGGCCTCTTTGGCCTGCCAATGACCTCTGCCATAATCATGCCTCTCTCTGCACTTCTGCACTTTTCTGAAACATCTCGGGGAACACAGCACTCTGTGGGGATATCTTAAAGTATCTGTGTAGACATTACAAGTCAATATTTCTTTTGCTCCTAAAACAGGCAGAGCCTGGGGGAAATTCTGATGTCTTGTCTCTTTCTCGTGCCCTATCCAGGAAAGAGGTATGGTCTTTTTCTTATTCTCTTAGGTCTTTAGGTCTATCTAGGGTCCTAGAGTCCCCAACACTCAACCCTGGCTTTGTCTGGGAAAGGAAGAGGGACACCGAAACTTTCCAAACTTTTTTTTTCCTCTCTAATCCTTTCCACCCTCATCAGAGTCAGCAACATTCTAGGCATTTCTCCCCATTTGAAATTATCTTGTTTATTTTTATGTTGACTTGTTTATTGTTAGTCTCTGATCACTAGAAACCAAAATCTGTGAGATCAAGACTTCTGTCTCATTGACTTCTACATTCCCAGGACCTAGAATAGAGTGCCTAGAACGCAGCATGCACTCATTAAATAGTTTTTGAATGAGTGAATAGGTTCGGGGTGTACTTTATTTAGTTATGGATAGAATGGTTAAAAAGAACAAATAGGATAAGAAAATCAATCAATTGTCCAGATGGATGTCAGTATCAATAATGGGTTCTTCTAGTAGTGGTTTTATTTCAGAGGGAGACACAGTGTAATTTCCATGGTTGCAGAGAGTACAAAACTCTTTTTGAAAAGAGAACATCCAGAGCCAGCCCTGATGGCCTAGTGGTTAAAGTTTGGTGTGCTCCGCTTTGGCAGCACAGCTTCGGTTCCTGGATGGGGAACCATATCACTCGTCTGTCAGTCTGTCAGTAGCCATGCTGTGGTGGCAGCTCACATAGAAGAACTAGAAGGACTTACAACTAGAATATGCAACTATGTACTGGGGCTTTGGGGAAGGAATAAAATAAAGAGAATAAGATTGGCAACAGATGTTAGCTCAGGGCAAATCTTTCCCAGCAAAAAAAAAAAAAAAAAAAAGGAACATCCAAGTGACAAGATAGTCCAAGAGAATGGGAGTGGACTGAAAAGTGTTAGATGTGTGTCAACGAGGGAAGGAGAGGAAGGACATTTAGGGAAAAACAACAGTGGCTGTATTTGAATGTGAGAGGTCTCGGGTCCTCAGTTATTACCCAGAACAGGATTTTGAATTGGGAGAAACTCTGTTCTCAGCTGAATATTCTGCTATAGCTGAGCAGGCAACACAATGGTAGCCCTGATCAGAACCTATATTAGAAAGTGCATACGAGCATTGTTCTATCCATGTGCTAAATCAGAAAGAGCATATTGTCTAAATAATGAAATAATATTACATTCAAGGAGTTGAACTTAGGTTTAGTGACTATTACTAGGAATCCCTTGGGAAATCTTGATTTCTGCATCTTAAGAAAGTTATGATATATCCAGGAAGGGTAGAGAAAGTGGTAACTACAATTATCTCTTTGATTCAAGACAGTATACATAAAGGGGCTACTAAATGAAGACTGACTTTAAATATTAGGGTTTTTAGTCTAGAGAGTTGAGGGACCAAGAAAGACTAAGGAAATAGAAATGAAGCCAAAATAATGATAAAAGGAAAAGGAAATTTATTGAGAACTGATTAAAAGAGTAAGACCCAGACCCAATTGTATGGTGTCTATAAAAGGTGCATTTGAAATATAAAACACAGATAGGTTGAAAGTAAATTGAATGGATAAAGAAAGATATAACATGCAAACAGTGAGCATTGGAAAGCTGGTAAGTATATTAATATCAAATATAGACAAAGAATATTAACAGATAAAAAGGCATATTAGGTCAATTCATCAGAAAGACATAAAATCATAAATGTGTATGTACCTAACAACAGAGATTCAAATTACAAGGAACAAAAATGGACAGAAGTGAAGGGAGACATAGACAAATCCAAATCATAGTTGGAAATTTTAGAATTCCCTTTCATAATTGATAGCACAATTTCACAGAAAATCAGTAAAGCATAGGATTTCTGAGCACATTATCAACTAATTTGACCTAATTCATATTTATAGAATACTACAGCTGACAGTGGTAGAATATATATTCTTTTCAAGAACACATATGCATAAACCAAGATAGACTGGTGGGCCATAAAATAAGCCTCAATAAACTTAATAAGACTAAAATCACACAAAATATGTTCCCTGACCACAATGAAATTATATTAGAAATCAATAACAATAAAATATCTAGAGAAAATGCCAAACATTTGGAAAGTAAATAATATACTTCTAAACAACTCATAGATTAAAGAAAAATTATAAAGGGAATCAGAAAATACTTTTAATTGAATGGTAAGGAAAATACATCATATCAAAATTTGTATGATGCAGTTTAAAACAGCGTTTAGAGGAAAATTTAGAAAATTACGTGCTTATACTAGAAGAGAAGAAAGATTTATAATCAATTATCGAAGTTTTCACCTTAAGAACATGGAAAATGAGAGTAAATGAAATCAAAGGTAATAGTAAAGATAAGAGTACAAATAAATGAAATAGACAACTGACAAGAACAGAGAAAATTAACAAAGTCAAAAATAGGTTCTTTGAACCGTCAACAAAATCGATAAACCCCCAACTAAACTAATCAAGAAAAAAGAGAGAACACAAATTACCAATATCAGACATGAAAGAATGGTATTCACTATAGGTCTAACCGATATTAAGAACGGTAAAGAAATATGAATAGTTTTTTGCCAATAAATTTGATAATTTAGATGAAATAGATTACTTGAAAACAGTAGCTTACTGACTCAAGATGTAATAGAAAATTTAACAGCCTCATGCCAACATTTCTTTTGTAATGTTAAGCTAAAAAATGTTGAATATGTCATTACCATATGGAAATTAATTTGCTATGACTAAATTTTTCCTGCCATTTGACTTTCTCAAAAGAGAGTACTGAAAATCAGGATCTAATCATTATATGCTAGCTTCAAGTATCTTTTCAATGGAGTTTTATATTTGTGGGAACAACAAACTAGACAATAAATGCATAATAGGGGCTACCTATCTTTTATCAGAGGCTGACAACTTCGTGTACTGTGCACAGTGGAGGGTTTGTGTCAATAAAATTTCCCTCAGTTTTGAGGTTTCATTAGACACTGTTCCCTAGAAGTATGGGTTGGCTCACAAACCATATATATAAGGTGAGATAGTCTCCCATTACAAGAAACCTCTACAACTATTGGTCTTCCTTAAGGTGCTTACACCTGATACATCTTATGCCTTCCAGGGTAATTATAGGTATATGTCTCACTCCTTTTTACAAAGGCAGAGACTTTTCCTTATTCACCTCTCTGTCCTAGCCCAGGGCATCATAATGCATCCCACGTAGCACTGCGAGGTCTTCCCTATTTAAATACCCATTTCTTCTCCTATACTGCAAACGCTTGAGGGCAGACTTGTTGCCTCCAGCATAGTGCCTGCTACAGCGTAACAATAGCGAAAGCTATCATTTGTTAAGCACTTTCTGCTAAATGCTTTATCCTCAACAACTTGGAGAGAAGATATATTATTATTCTCAATTTACAGATAAGGAAAGTGAAGTTAGGAAGGTATAAAGTTTGCCCAAGGCTATACAGCTAGAACTGTAGGAACTAACACTGAAAACCAACCATGTCTGACTCCAAAGAATGTGTGCTTAATTGAGGATGAACCTGGGGGCAAACAGATAAGGGGGTTGGTGGAATTTTAAATGGGCAGTGTAGATTTAACAGCCTTTCACACAAGTATCCTAAACTTGTTACTCCAACCAATTCATTTCTATTCATAAACACAAACGGAAATGTCACATGGCACTTAATAGCTTGTTTTCCTCTTACAATAGAAATTATTTTCTGATAGAGTAACTGTTTGCAAGGCTTTTTTAGTTAAAATAATTCATAAAATAACTCATATGATAATGCTATCAGCTAATAACAACAGCTACTATTTATTGAGCCCCTACTGTATAGCACCCTGTACATGTTTTGTGACATGCGCTACTTTCTAAATTACTTGTTCAATTTTTGCCTTTGAGGATAGAGACCATATTTATCTCATTTATCACAGTTATCCTCTCCCTTTCCCTTCATCCAACATGGTGAGATTAGTAGATGCTCAATAATTATTTGCTGAAAAAATCTGCTGGACATTTAAATATATTTTAGTATTTCATAGTCACAACAATTTGGGGGTATTGTTGCAGATAATTTAAATAACTTGCACAGGGCCACACAGTAAATGCCAGAGCCGGAGTCTTGCCTCATTGTGTCTGGTCCTGCAGCTCGTTCTGCTGGGTCACACTGCCTCTTAACTTCAGCACGTCTTCCTCTGTGGGGTCTTTTGGAAGCAGAATTCCATTTTTCTATGAGTGTACACTGCAAATAATGTCACAATAGTAATCAGATACTATTATTTTATCCCTCAGTTGATCTCAACTGCTATGGGCAGCACTATTTTTGAATAGTGTATTTCTAGGACTACATTCCCTAAGACTACCTTTGTTGAGTTGTCTTTGAGAATCATAGAACACTTTTAGAAATTGTTGGTTGTAAATAATTCTGTTTTGCCACTATTGCCAACAAAATATCTGGTTTGCCAGTTAATTCCCTCAAAGTTATATTTTATCAGATGACAAGCAAATAGAAGAAAAATAGAAAAAGGAAATTGATGGATAACTAGGATCTGATTTTCTTTGACTATTCAAGGAAAGCAATAACCCTACCTTACCAGATATTCAGGATTTTTATAGAAATTTCTGGGACAAATTTCCAGGACAAAATGTGATGGTTCCCAAATGGCCAAAATTGCTAAAGCCAATCGGCTCTTCCCAGCTTTGAGACGGTGCTGACCTCTCTGATTAAGCTCCATCTGGAGAAGAGTGTGGGGGAGCTGGCTCTGCATGGAAGGATCCATTCCTCCCTGATCTTGCCCCTGCCTTGTCCCCACACACAGCAGCCGTCACCCAGATTCTCAGCAAATGCTTGGCTGAGCTGATTTTAACTGCCACACCCACTGACACGTGGAGAAATCTAAGTGAAGAAAGAGTAAGTTAAAAGTAACACTATCTTGTGCTTTGAAAACATCCACAAGTTGTTCTGGAAGCATAAAGGACCGCGGAAGCTGGAAGAGATCTGAGGACAGATTCCCATCAATCTATAGCTACTCCCCGGCTGAAACAAGCTTGGCCAAAAGGGAGACTTTGAGGCCAGAGGAATGAAGTAAATGTTTCTTTATGCCTCTGCCTAACCAGGAAATCAGCCTCGTATTGATGGATGCCCATGGGGAAGACATTGTTACGTACACAGCCTTCAGGAAACAGCAACTGACTCTCTTTACTATTTGATGATAATTGTCTGAGGTTCAATTGTTGGCTTATTCTAGGAAGAGAAAGTATAAAGAAAATGTCCTACTTTTTTTCTCCCAAGCAAAAAGCACATTGTTTATGCTTACGCTGTTCTTTTTTCTATCACTTGGGGATAATTATAATTTGTTCTTAATATATTTGTTCTGCATTTCATTTGTTCTCACTGTTTAGCTTTAAGCTGAAATTTGCAAATTTCTGTCTGCAGCCCTGACCATTCCCTTAAGATCTAGAATCCTTTTTTTTTTTTTTTGGTGAGGAAGATTAGCTCTGAGCTAACATCCAATGCCAATCCTCCTCTTTTTGCTGAGGAAGATGGCCCATCCATGCCCATCTTCCTCTTCTTTCTATGGGATGCCACCACAGCATGGCTTGACAAGTGGTGTGTCGGTGCACGCCCGGGATCTGAACCTGTGAACCCAGGGCTGCCGAAGTGGAGCGCACGAACTTAACCACTATGCCACCAGGTCGGCCCCTAGATTCCTATTTTTAACAGATTGCTTGACTTGTCCTTCAAGATATCCTACCAGTAGCATAAATTCAATAAGTCCAATGCTGAACTCATCAGCCACCCAAACCAGCCCTTCCTCCTGACTCGCCCACTTGTGTTAATTTTACCACCAAAATGAATCAGGCTGACAACCTGAGCTTCATCTTTTTCTCATCTCTCTTTCTGCCCCTGACATCCAATCAGTTCTCAAGACTTTTTGTTCTACCTCCATTACGGCTCCATTTTTTTGAGCTGTGTGACCTTAAGTCATTTAACCTCAGTCATTTGGGCCTCAGATTTAATATCTGTAGAAAGAGAATAACAATACTAACTATCCCACTGGATTAACTCCTTCTTGTGAGGAGTCAGTGATACAGGGATAATATGTAGGGCATTGCTTGAACAAAGAAAGAGTTTAATAATTTTATTTCCCCCTTTCCCAAGCCTCTGCCTACATCTGGCCCTGCTATTTCTAAACAATATTAATTCAGTGTTTCCTAACTGGTCTGCCTGCCTTTTGTTTCTCCATATCCAGATCAGTCCTACATTCTACGGATGAATGTAGCCCAAATCATGTCACATCCCTACTCAACAGTCTTTCATGATTTCATGCTGCTGGAGGATGTAGCCTATGCTACTTTGTCTGGTATCAAAGCCACCAGTATATCTCTTGGATTTTCTTTCTTTCTACTCTACTACATGACTCTCATAGGTCAGCCAAACGGAATTTCTTGCTTTTTCAAAAGTCTTTGTCCCGGCTATTTCCTTTCTTCTATCTCTGTGTTTCAATTTTACTCATTTAAAAATTTTCTGTACATTTAATGTCTATCTTGCTGTATAATGAACTCCTTAAGAACCGAGGCTATCTTTCGTTCATCTTCAATTCCCAGTGTTCATAGTGTTCCTGACATGGAGTAATGTATACAACAAATATCTGCTGAATAAAAGAATAAAAAGAATGGACAAATTTTCTTGTATTCCCAAAGCGTTTTAAAAGAATTGATTTTTGGTCATTTGCGTTTCCACTCACCCCACTCCCAAAATTACTAGCAGGAAAAAATTGTTTCCTCCCTGGAAATGATAACTAGGAAACTGTTCAGGATATTTATTTGACTGTTTGACTTTCATTTCCCTTTCATGCAAAAAGTTTTCTTTCCTGGGCTTAATGAAAGAATTGCAAATCCAAAACTTTGGCTATGAGTCACAAGTAATTTTGAAGTTATTAATAAGATTTTGATACATTAGTTTTTAAAATAACACAAGGAGAACCTCAGGGTATGATTTTAATTTTAATTCAGAACATCTTGCTCTGGAAACTGTCCTATTTTTCCTCCACCTTCCCAAAGTGCTATTTCTCCTTTCTTTTTTGAGCTTTCTTTAACTTAACGTTCAGGGTTAAAAACATGTTTACAACAGTTAACTGTAGAGAACCCACTGGACATTTAGAAATACCACCATAATTATATAACTTTTATTATTTTATTGAGGGTCAACAGTATGCCAGAGGCGGCTAGTGACCACAGATCAGCGAAGATAAACTCTAACTGTTGGTTCCAGGAATAAAATCCTCCCTCTCACTGTCTCACGAGTTGGGAGGATAAGTGAGACGCTCTAAATACAGTGCTTTGAGCCGCTCAGGATAAAAGACTGGAATTCATTTACAGTCATTTTCTTGTAACTGAATTTGGGTGTCCAAGTCCTTCCAGAAACTTGGAAACAGCTGATGGCTTATTAAGTTGTGCGGCTGGAAAAAGTCAATCAGTTGCTGATTTCACAACTTTGGGGAGAGGGGTAATTAAAACTCTATTTAAACAAGACTGCATCCAATATGTTATTTCTGTCTCCTTTTCTACAGGCTCACCACCTGTTATGGTCAGAGTACAGAGCTCAAAACTTTAACAGATCCTCTCTGGCAAGTGAACACAATTCCAACCCCTTATCTGCCACATTCGGCCACAAACGACCTTTCCACCTTTTCTCCCACAACTCTCCTTTCTCACGCTGTTCTTCCACCACATGGAACCTTTGCAGTTCCCCGATCCACACGCTGGGCTTTCTTGATCCCTGCCGTCGCTCACACTGTCCCTTTACTTGGAACTCACTTATTTATTCAATTATTAAACAAATGTGTTTTTTTAAAACAAATCTTTATTGAGCATCTGCTATGTGCCAGGCACTGTGTGGACAGTGGAGAAACGACAGTGTCCAAGACATACACAGAGGCTGCCCTTGTGAAGAGGAAAACAAGCAAACAGAAAATAAGTAATCATATAAATAAATGAAATCGTTACTGAAATCTTGGTAAATGCAGTGAAGGAGATGAGTAGCTGGAAATAGAGACTGTTCGGGGCTGGGTGGGGGAGAAGCATTACGAATAGAATGGTTAGAGGAGGCCTCCCTGAGGAGGTCACAACTCAAGCTGAGATGTAAAGGATGAGGAATTCATCAATTCAAAAGCGAGGGAAGGGTTTCCAAGACGGGAGGGACACCTTTTGCAAACACTCAAAGACAGGAATGAGATTGGTGTGTTCGAAGAACTGACAGAAGACAAGCACGGCTGAGTGTAGTGAGTGATGGGGAGAGAGGTGAGGTGAGGTAAGTCTGGAGTAGGTGTGAGGTTGTGTGCAAGAGCCGAAGCCGGGAGACCAGTGCAAAGACTGTTGCAGTAGAACAGAGAGATGGATGACTAAGGCGGTGGCTGCGGAGATGGAGAGAAGTAGAAGAATTCAATACGTACTTTGAAGAAAAAAAAATTGACAAACTTGCTATTATATGCAGGGAGTGATAAAAAGAGAGGAATACAGGGTGACTTTTAGATTTCTAGTTTGAGGCATTAAACTGAAGGTGATGGTGCAAGGTAGTAATAAAAAATGAGATGTAACACAGGTAAAATGGATTAAATCTTTTAAGAGTTTCATGGAAATAAATTTGAAAATTAAGGGAAAATTTAAAATTGTCTAGAAAAATATAAATGATTAAAATGGACTGAAGAGAAACAGAAAATCTGAGTAGAATAATAGCCATTAAATAAATGCATTAGTTAGATATCTTACTTCAGACAGTTTTTGGGCTAATTTTGTCAAATCTCCAATGAATATATAATTTACCTCATAAAAACCATCCTAGAAATAGTAAAAGAGGAAAAAGTACCCAATTTATGAGGTTGGTATAAGCTTGAAACAAAATCGGGTGAGCGCTGTATAAGTAACGTTATTATAGGCCTGCCTCACATATAAACATAGCAGATATCCTGAATAAATGAGAAGGAAATTGAATTGAGAAATGCGTTAAAAGTTCACTGTGAATGAGTGGTTTATCTATGTATGTTTGGAAGGTTAACGGTAGTACATATTTTAATATAATTTTCTATATTAAGTAAATTAAAGGAGAAAAACCATTTGTATCATTAAAATAGATGCAGAAGAAGCATTCAATAAAGCCCAATACCTAAAATGTTAACAAAACCTGGGGCTGTTCCACTCTTGCCCCAGCCTCCATTCAGTCCTCAACCTGTAGCTGGTGTGTTTAGCAGAGAAGTCAGTAAGATTATGTCCTTCCCTTGCTCAGAATCCTTTGATTGCTTCTATCACAGGCAGCAAAAATTCTCAAGATTCTTGCTTTGACCTCAGAGGCCCTGCAGGCTGTGGCCTCCGGCTGCCTCCAGTTTCACTTGACTGCGCTAATGTGCTCCACCTCGGGGCATCTGCACTGTGATTCCTTCTGCCTCAAATGCCCTTTCTTATGATGGCTGCACGATTTGTTGCCTACTTTCATTCAGGTCTCTGCTCAAATGTTAACCTCTTCAAAGAGGCCTTTCAGGACTTATATAAAATAACAATTCCCTCTCTCCACCAAATCCTTTGCCTTATGCAGCTTTGTGGCGGTTTTTGGGCAGGGAATAACTTTTATTACTACCTGACATTCTATTACATGTTTGTTTGTTCTCTCTTTCTTCCTTTTAGAAGCTTCATGGGAACGGGGACCTTCCTCCACTCCACCCCTCGACTGTCGTATTCCTAATGTACTCATGACAGTATCTGGCGTATAGTAGGGTCCCAAGAAATATTCATTGAATGAATGATAGATGCATGAATGACCTACTTCTAGGGTTAGTTGTTGTGAAGATTGAACAAGATAATACATGGTAAGTTTTCAAAGAAAGTTGCTTTTATAAAAAGATTGAAAGAATCTTTTTAAAATACTGCCCGGGTCCAGCCCTATATTTACATTACACATGTACATACGTGCATCCATACCACATAAGACTTACCATTAAATTTTCAAGACTTCTTTACAAAATGGGTAATCTTTTTTGATTTTTCTCTAACCCATTAAATTGAGATAAAATATTAAGTCTTATGAACTTATTACTTTGAAATAAAATATTGTCGTATGACCAAGAGTATAATAATATCAGGATAAAAAAAATAAGCCACGACTGTAAGAACTAATTATATTGGTATTTTAAAGTTATATTGGTATTTTTTAAACAACTAGAAAATCAGAGTCCTGAATTTTTAAATTATCCTAGATATAACAAGTCTCAGGATAGATTTTCTCCTTATTTTTCTATCATAATTTATTATAAGGTATTTTACTAGGCCTATGAGGCTATAAAAATATGTTTTGATCCCTCAAGGAATTTCTAATCTAAGAGGTAAGATACGTCATTATAATGTGGGGTAGGAAATCATACATACCCCACGAGGTTAGAGATAAAACACTCTGGGAGCTCAGTCTGGGTAGAGACACTTCCCAGGGGAAGGATGGAGTGGGTGTGTCACTTTACAGTCACTTGCAGGAGGAATCAACTGGACTTAATGTCAGACAAATAACTAATTATGGAATACCAGGGAGGAGTCACTAGAGTCCTATTCCTTTCCATCACCAATGCAAATTTTGAATAAGAACCACCCTGTCCAGCCTCTCTGAAACCTTCAGTAAAGGAGGTCAAAAAAGTGGAACTAGAAAACGTGAGGGCTGACCAAGGATGCTGGCACAGAGGCACGGAGCTCTCGGAGAAACTGGACCAAACCAAACCTCAGGGGTGAAAGTCCTGAGAAAGTTCACAGCTTGATGACTTCACAGAACACCAAACAGAAGTCCAAGAACTTTCCACGAAGTTCACACATAGTCACAGCGAGAGGTTCTGCAAGCGGACGTGCTCTGGCTACAGACTTTATTATTATTAACAAATATTTTGTTTGGTGACTTTTTAAACGGCGCTAAAAGAGTCGACCACAGAGCCCAAATTAGAAAGAACTCCTGGTTCTCAGTCCTATGTCTAGACTTATATTTAGTTATAAGGTTTCCTTGCGAATAGTGATACTCATGAAGTTGAATTGTTTTCCCAATTTTAAAATGAGCCAGGTAGACTCAGACCCTAATAATAACAGCTGCCATCTACTTAACGCCTGCTTTGCTCCAGGCACTATCAAGCACTATGCAAATACTATTTCTAACTCTTACAACACTGCAAAGTAGGCATTCGGGTTCACATTTTTTCATATGAGAAAATAGAGGGTTAAAGCTTTTGTTTAATGTCACCATGGCTGGTAAATTAGAATTTGTGCCCAAATAGACAGGTGACGCTATAACTTTGCTGCCAAGTTGATCGATACACATTTACTGAGATTCTACTGTGTTGAAAACACTCGAAAAGTCATATCTACACTACGGGCAAATCTGCTGCTGCAGAGCAAGCACTGCTTGCCCTTTGGCTTAGAGCCTCATCTCTTGGGTCTGTAGGCCGGATGAGGCCAGGGCTGTGCATCGACTCATACCTGGGTTGGCTTCCAGCACAGCAAGGAAGGAGAGCCATACTCTTTCCCGTTATTCTCAGCCAGAACATAGGTGACGCTTATTGGTATTAATAGTAAGAACTAACATTTATTGAGTGTCTGCCACGTGCCGATATTGTTTCAAGGATTTATGCATTTAATCTTCACAAGAATTTCATGTGGTAGGTCTTAATATCCCCCGCTTCCCTCACCGTACACATGAGGACACTGAAGTACAGAGAGGTCTATCCATCTGGTAAGGTAGAGTAGCATTTGGATCCAATAGCCTGGTTCTGGGAATTGGGCTGTGAATCACTGCTCTACTTCTCTTAGCAAAGGAAATCTGGGTGGAGGCAACGCGACTCTTCCAGGACAAATAATTATTAGAGACCAGATGCATCCGATGCTGGCATTCCAGTGCCTGAGGCATGGAGAAGTTTTATTTCCCTTCCCTTTTCTTTCCTTTCCTGCATTGTTTAATTTCTTTCTCAAATTTAAAAATTACACAAATAACATGCCAATACTTCCTTGTAAATATTCATTATTACAAAAGTAACTAAAGAGTTAATGTTCCCTCTACTTCCCTTCTGCCTCCTCGTCTACCCTCTACCTCACCCCGAGGTGAGGATCCATTAGAACTTCCTCTAGGAATACGTGGGTGTACTTATTCAGTTATACACTTTGGCTTCTCTTTGGTGTGTTTATATTAACATAAATTTAATCAGGCAACATGCATATAATATCACTTGCTTTTGTAAGAGCTCCACCCTACCATGTAGGCATATGTTCATTTTCCTCATTCCTGTCGACTGCTCTGCATATCCAAATATAGAGGTACCATAATTTATTTAACTATACATATGTAGATAAATTTATTTATTTCTTTATAGTTACATAGATATTATATATTTATTTATTATATATGTTCATATATATTAATTTAACATAAATCCTATACATACTATTTTTAGATTATATACTTTTTTATTTCAGAGAATGCTGAAATAAACATACTTGTATAATTTTTTTTTAAATTTTATTTATTTATTTTCCCCCAAAGCCCCAGTAGATAGTTGTATGTCATAGCTGCACTTCCTTCTAGTTGCTGTACGTGGGACGCCGCCACGAGCATGGCCAGAGAAGCAGTGCGTCGGTGCGCGCCCGGGATCCGAACCCAGGCCGCCAGCAGCAGAGCACGCACACTTAACTGCTAAGCCGTGGGGCCGGCCCCACTTGTATAACTTTTTGTGTGTGTGTATATGAATCATTCTTTTGAATAGCTACTTAGGAGTAGAATACCTAGGTCTAAGAATGCAATTGCAAATTTTAGAAACTACTAATTACCCACCAAATAGGCAATAGCAATTAATGTGTCTGAATGTCTATTTCCCCATATGCCAACATTTGATATTTTCTATTTTTTAATTTTACTCATCTGATGGCCAATAATATACAATTTTTACATGATTTTTATCAAGCTGAATATCTTTTCAGATGTTATTGACTATTTTTTTTCTATCTTTGCAACTTTTCTTTGTATCTTTTGCCCATTTTTTCTATTGGTTTGTTCACTCTTTCTTATTTCTAGAAGTTTTTATATTTTCTAGATATTATATGTGTATTTATTAATACATTGCCACTATTTCTCCCCATCAGTTGCTGGTCTTTTAATTTTTTTCAGCTTTATTGAAGTATAAATGACAACTAAAATTGTAAGGTATTTCAAGTATATTTTAATTTTGTATATACATAAATACACAGTTTTCTTATTTTTTGTACAGAAGTTTTTATAGGGTCAAATCCATCAATCTTTTCTTTTAAAATGTTGGAGTTGTTTGTTGCTTGGAAGAACCTTCACTACCCCAAATTATTTTAAAAATTTTAATATTATCTTCCAATATTTTATAAATCAGTTTCTTTCCCCACTTACAGATAGATTTTTTATTTTTATCGATGTCAGGAGCAGTCTCATGTAGTCTTATAGTCTGTTAGAAACGCAAGCATTCCCTTTCTGACTCCGGCACTTACATGTATGTGGTGGCGTTGAGGATCTCAATTTACATGCACATGGAGACTCCCTCTCCTGCTGCAGGCTGAGATTTTAGCTCTTCTAAAATTAGCAAGTAAAATATAATGGTATGTGGATTGGTTTTTCTCACATCACTTGAGCATTACAGCATGCCAATCACTGCTTTCTGGAAGTGGCCAGAAATACTTTCCAGTAGAAATTGTTCTCTTTTGATCTGGAGCCGTGGGAAGGATCACGTCTCAGGGCGGCTGTCATGGTTAGCTGATCTGAGGTTGGGTTCATGGAAATGGCTCGATTAATGATTTCAAGGGGAAAATGGGCCCAGTTCCCTAGGCTGGTGGAGGTGTTCCGCAGTGTTAGCACTGGAAGGACCCTTCTACATCTGGTTCAATGTCTATAATTCTACATGTCTCTAATTATGATTGAAGACACCAAGGTAAGAAAGCATCATTTGTCTAAGGTCACCTAGCTAGAAGGACAATGAGTAAACTAATATCATACAGATGATGTGACAAACAGACAGCTTCGTTAGGCTTGGCAACAAACTGCATCTTTCCGTCCCGACCCTTCAGCACTTCTGACATTTGGGAAATACTTCAGTCTTTGAGGTTGCTTAGAATCCCATCCCAAAATATGAAAGAATAAATGTAACCCCATAAATGCACCCTCTAATTCACTCCTGTGATAGAAAAGTTCTCACTTTTCCCACACTCTAAAGGACCACAGATCTCTGAGGTTTTACCTTACATTAAAATTGTATTGCTTTTTCTCATTTTTTTAAAAAACATATCCCTCAGCATGATCTCCTTCGATTCTCACTTGAATTTGCCTCAACGAAATTTAAATAAATCAATCCACAAACATCCCTAAGGATTTTGGGTATCATGAGAACATATTCTGATCACCACACAGTACTGCTTTTCCATCACCCCACTACCTCTAATGATGCAGTATTCTCTTTCTTAGGGCAGTTCGTTGGTTCTCTCAGTAAAACCCTAAGGCAGTGCCTGGCACACTGCAGGAAATCAGTAAACTTTAAAAAACATTTGTTTGTTATTTTATAGATGTGTTTATTTTTTTATTTATGAATAAGTGATATTTTTACAAAAGGATATACTATAAACAGTTACCCTCAACCTTGTCCGCCAACCACCCAGTTCGCCGCCCACAAGGCGCCAGCACCTGGCTGCTGACTTAGAACCAGCGTGTGACTGGCTGTGTTCCAGCCACGCTTCAGGAAGCTCTCTGTCTCTGCACCTGGAAGCCCTATTGTGGCCTCTGGAAGCTAATCAATGTTTAATTGAGTGTTTCAAACTTTAAAAAAATCACAACCCACAATAAGAACCATATTTAAATAACACACATTTTAAGTAACAGACATTTCAGGAAAGGATACTTACTTTTGCTATATAAGATATACCCTAATATTTCCAATTCTGTTTCATTTTTTAACAACCCATTAAACATGCACACATATATTTTATCTCCCCAACTTAATTAAATTTAAGAGCATTTCTTATTTTTCTTGTTGTAAAAGTTATAGAGATTTGGTTAAACATGGGACTGAGTACTCAAGATTGCCAGAGCTACCCCCAGCCTTGCCACGCCCCCGCCCCGCCACCATAAAGGGGCAAAACACAAGGCCCAAGAGGAGAAAATAGCAACAGCATTTTGAAAGCTTGACAGTGGATGGGCGAGTGATAACAGACTTAGCTGAAGCCGTTCCCTGGGAAATGCACGGAAGCCGAATGTTTCCAGTACAGAATCTGGGAAAGACTCTGGAAATAGAGATCGCAGCTGCCCCTGAGAGAAGGGCTAACATCCAGCCCAGGCTCCCTTCACCAAGGCGGAGCTCAGAAGCTGCATTTGCCAGGATAGTGCGACTTTTCCACTGAGGAATTTTCTACCCGGGTTGAGGGAGGGGCATGGAGTGGATTAGACTCTTTTATTTGGACATGCCCAACGAATCTCCCTGTTTCCGCTCCGCTGCTCATTCCCGCCTCGACCACAGGACATCTCCCAGGGCTGAGGTTCCCTAGGGTTCTGTGGGGCTGTCTCTCCTCAGCGTTGTGCCCTTTCCCTGTGCATTCTGGCTACAGCATCCTTTGCTAGGCCTCATCAGGAACCCCCTCCACCCACTTTCTGTCTCTCAGAAACGGGTAGATAGCTTTTGTTAGTTAATGGCTCTTCTTGTATGCTTTGTGCTTTTTTTTTTCTTTTTTTAGCCTTGTTATTATTATTATCACCATTTTTCACTTAATGAGGATTTTGAAAGGAGATCCGGTAAGAGCATGTGCCGATACTGAACAGAAATTCACAGATAAATTTTTTGTTGGTTAATATCTGTACATACACATGCAAGTTACAAAGCACAGTGGTAACCCACGCCCTGACCTGAGAATTAGAACACGGATAATTCCCATGAAGCTCTTTGATGCCCCTCCTCAAATGCATCTCCCTCCTTCATCCCAGAGGCAGCCACTCTCCTAGATTGTGTGTTCACTGTACTTCTCTTTTTTTTTATGGCTTTATCACAACTGTATATATTTGTTTTGCTAGTTTGGAGGTTTTATAAACATTGAATCATATATAATCTCTTGTGACACTTTTTTTCATTGAACGTTTTTGTTTCTAAAATCATCTCTGTTGATGTGAGTGGTTGTATTCTTTTATTTTCGCTACTGTGTAGTGTGAATATGCTGCCATTTATTTACTCATTTCCCTCATATTGGGTCATCTCAAGTGTTTTTTGTCTTTCTCTTTACATTTTTTTTGTGTGAATAATGTCTCTATGAACATTCTTCTACATACTTTCTGATATAGATATGCAAGAATTTCTCTGGCTTAGGACTAAAATTACTGAGTTGTAGGATATGCACAGGCTCAGCCTTAACAAGATAATGCCAAATTGTTTTCCAAAAGTTCTTTGTCATTTTATACTTGTAAAAAAAAAGAGTACCCATTTTTCCACATTCTCGATAAAACTTTGCATAGTCACACTTTAAAATGTTTTTCCATTCTCCTGGGTATAAAATGGTTCCCCCCTGCAGTATTAATTTTTTAACATTACATTCTGCATTGTGTATTACATAACACAGAAAAATGCAAGGATCATAAGTGTACAGTAGATACATTTTCACAAAATGAACACACAGATCAAGAAACAGAGTGTTACAAGCAACCCAGTAACCCCCCATGCTCCTTTCAATTCACTACACCCCTAAAGAACCACTATCCCAACTTCTTACAGCATAAATTAGTTTATGTGTGTACATTTTTTGTGTGTCTGGCTGCTTGCTCAGTGTAATGGTTTTAAGATTCGTGCATATTGTAGCGTATGGTATTAATTTTGCATTCCCAGCAAGCTCATTGTAGCTCTGCCCCTTCCTCTCTTTATTCTATGACTCGACACATTTGGGACACAGAGGTTTAGAACTGCTGCCCTAAGCAGCTTAGAAATCTGCGTTCTGTTGTCCTATCCAAAGGGAAATCACAGACTGGGAGATGAAAGATGGAGCCAAAGTGATTAGAAGCCAGAAAGACAGTGGGCCAGAGGAAGAAGGAACAAGACAAGAGGGCCCAGGACAGCTTCTGTCAAGGGTCCGGGGGTGTCTGAGTCTCCTGGCCGTGTTGGTAGTCAGCTCACTCTAAGTAACTTAAGAAGGCTTATATTCATTCTCTCTGTAGGGTGCTGAGGATTGAATAGTACACAGGTCTTGCCCTCAAGAATATGAGAAAGTGGGGCTAGCTCGGTGGCTCAAGAGGTTAAGTGCGTGCGCTCCGCTGCGGTGACCCGGGGTTCACCAGTTCGGATCCTGGGCGCGCACAGACGCACTGCTTGGCAAGCCATGCTGTGGCGACGTCCCATATAAAGTGGAGGAAGATGGGCATGGATGTTAGCCCAGGGCCAGTCTTCCTCAGCAAAAAAAGAGGAGGATTGGCAGATGTTAGCACAGGGCTGACTGCCTCACAAAAAAAAAAAAAAAAAAAAAGAATATGAGAAAGAGAACCAAAGCAGAGACAGACAAGTAATTGCAAGATAAAGTGACAGGAACTATGCTGGGAGTATAGCACCCACAGGGAGCTTCATCTCTGCTTGGGAGGGAGGGGCTCAGGGAAGACTTGCCCCAGAAAGAGCCCTTTGCCTTAGTTTTTACGGGATAAGGAGGAGTTTGCTATGTGAAGTATAAAAATAGAGGAGTGTCCAGACAGAGAGAATAATGTGCAAAGGAATGAGGTCTGAGAAAGTATAGTTTAATTATGGGATCTGAAACTCTTCTCTAAATAGGCAGCAGAGGATATATGTAAATAGGCAGTGAATGTTGAAGACTTGGGAAGAATTTTGATGGTGAAGCCCCTTGCGTGCCATGGTAAGGATTTAGGACTTATCCACCAAACCACTCAAGTATTTTGTGTAGGGAAATACCCACACTGGATCAGTGTTGAGAGAGTGAGCAGGATTGATTGGTGAGTAGAAGATTGGGCAGAAGGTAACTCCAGCCCCATTTGCAGAAATTTTCTTGTTCACTCCATTCTTGTTCTGTTCTAGAGTCCACCTGCTTCAGACTCTTTGGCTAAGTGTCCTTCTCACTGGATGCTTTTACTTAGGACTTGACAGCAGAAAGTGGCTTCTATGGTTTAGGGAATGGAGATACAGGAAAGATAATGAACTCCATTTCAGGGCTCCATGGGAAGGTCAGGCTTAGGTTGTAGAATGGACTGCTGAAGAGGGGTGGAGGGAAGTCCTCAGGAGGCAAGAAGATGAGGAAACTATTTAAGGATGAGTCAGCATCGTGGCCACTAAGGTCACCCACGGGAAGGTAGAACTGAGTTGGAGAGGAAATACAGTGAGTTAGATGAGAGAACCCTCCATGAATGTGAAGGATTGACCAGTAGGAAATTGACAGTGATGTGAAGAGATAACAGATGTCATAACCCATTAGCACGAACTTGAAGGAAGATGGACAGGACGGTCTTCCTGCACAAAGGGGGAGAAAAATGGTCTGGAAGTGACACTGGGCGGCTAAGAGAATGCCAATATTCTTCTGAGTCCCACAGCCATGGTGTATGGGAGGATGAGTTAGCTTCATGGAAGAGTGTACAAGGAAAGCAGTTTCATTGTGGGAAAGCCAGGTCCCATTAAGGGAATCAAAGGGAAAGAAATGAAAGGAAATATTTTTTAAAAAATAGCTATTTATTATTTTTCTTCACTGTGATGGCTAATTTTATGTGTCAACTCAAAGAGTGTTTTTAGATGAGATTAACATTTAAATCAGTGAACTTTGAGTAAGCAGATTGACCTCCATGATGTGAGTGGGCCTCATCCAATCAGTTCAAGGCCTGAATAGAACAAATAGACCAGCCTCCCCAAGCAAGAGTGAATTCTCTAGCAGACTGCCCTTGGACGGCATCTGCACCATGGGCTCTCCCGGGTCTCCAGCTTGCCCCCTGCAGATTTTGGATTCGCCAGTCTCCATAATTGCATGAGCCAACTCCTTATAATAAATCTCTTTCTATATATATATCACACATCCTATTGGTTCTCTTTCTCTGGAGAACACTGAGTAATACATTTCATCTTTCAGATTTTTCTTATATAGTAGTTCACAGAATCTTCAAGAGATTGAGGATTCAGGAGGGTTTGTTTACAAAGCAGAAGAGATTCTAGAGAGCAGAAGGCAAAAATTTTAGAGAGAAGACAACCATGGGTGGCCAATTAAGTCTTTGGAATAAGTGGCAATGCATGGGAACTAGGAAGTTTGTATGCTGAGAAGCCCCGTGATATTAAACTCAATTACTGTCCTGCACACTGGAAATTGCAAACCTCAGGAAAGCGTGGAAAAATTCCAGAGATTATGTAATCTAGATGCTGCTCGCAGCCTCTCCTGGCGCACTTCAGCAAAGATCTCCTGTCTGCTTCTTTAGGTCACATCTAGAAGCCACAGGGCTGAAACCTCCCCTCTCAGCACAGGGCCTGCGGTCAGCAGGATCTGGGTCCACCAGGCTCTTCAAAACCTTTGACTCCTTCTCTTCTCTGAACAGCAAGTTCAAGTGTGTTAATCTCTGTGGCATTGTGGGGGAGAACGTCCATCTTCATAATTTCCTAGACATAGCACTCCAGTGGTTTGCATCCCTGCTTAAATCTCTTGGGGTAGAGGAAGCCACCTTCTAGTGTCCAGACCTTACAGCTACAGGCAGCAACCATCCCTTTTCTCAGTTTGCCTGCAGCAAGACTGCGACTACCGTCTCCTCCTCCATCAGAACTCATCTATCCGGGAAACGTGGCTCACTATGATCACCTTCAGCCATACTGGTGATTAAATGGCTTGTCTTTTCGAGCACCAGGGGACTCTGCTGATCCCGAATATTTCCTGAATAGTCTATCACAGTACCTGAAATCTCCACCATTAGTGATCACTTTTCGGTGACAGCAAGAAAAATTCCTTCCTGGTCTCTATACCCCAAGCTAGTAATATCAGAAGGAAGGGGAGCAATGAATGCAGGATGATGTTGGATTATACTTAATCATCTTATTTCCTCCTAAGGCCCATTCTGATAAGGAAGGAACTTATTATTTGACTCAGTTGCTCTGTTTCCTTTTGTTAAAAAAGCTTAGTAGTGCTTGCTAATAAAGATGATGTTTTATCTAGGTGTTTTGGGTATTAACAAATCATCTATTGTTCACATTCTTATAACAATACATTTTACTAATAATATTTCTCATTCTAAGCAAGTGTATAGTACCACCAGCAATATTGTATAAAACCTTCTTCATACCAGCATAATGTAGTTCTTACATCCCAAGGGGACTTACACATAAAGATGGCTTTAAGAAGTCTCACATGAGCATCTTCTCATGTGCACATGCAGGTGCTCTCTCATCATCAGCATCGTCTCAGTGCCCTTCCTGCTGCTTTGCTGCTGGGCAATTATCTTCAGGGCCAAGATAAGGTTAAGTCAGTATTAAAATGCAAAAGATGAACAATCAAGTTATTATCAATTACTAAAACCTTAGAAGTAAGTAGGTTTATCGGATTCAATCAGGAAGCAATCAGGAGTCTGAGTGATTGGGATACAAGAAGGGTACACTTGGCTGGGAAATGGAATAAAAGGAGATGGAGAAGACTTGAAGCTGGGGGTTCTGCCAGGGAGGACAGATGTGGTGATGCCCCATAGGAAGGCCTCTGGGGAGCCAGGGCAGCATGAACACCCGGACCCTAAGTGGGGTTTCTGCTTGGCAAGAGATTCAAGAATGCTGGAGGAGGTGGACCTAGACCCTGAACTGGGAAAAACGAGAGTGAAGAAAGAAAGAAGGAAAGTCACTTCCTTGTCCAGTCTGGGACCAGAAGCTTCATTAACGTAACACATGAGTGCTCTGGAAGCAACAACAGTGATTGTCTTAGAACTGAGAACTTGGTTCTGAAAATCCTTTTGCTGTCTAGGGTAGGGAGTAGGACAGCAAGAAGAGTCAATGTAGGCACTCTAGGTGAAGACAGACAATATGCATTCTTTTTAAAGGTTTGAGTTGGAGGTTTCTGAGACAGAGTAGAATAGAAAATGAGAAATAAAAATAAAGCAGGAGAAAGGAAGGAGACAGACATGATAATGCTAATGGCTAGGGGTCTTTTTGAATGGCTGAGAGGGACAAAGAGAGAAAGAGGGAGGAAAGGAGAGAGAGAGAAAGAGAAAGAGAGCGACTCATCACCATAGGCCTAAAGAGCTCAAATAAAATCCCAGCAACTCAGAAACTTCTCAGGTACATACACAAAATGAAAGTCTTAGAAACAATGCATTTATCTGACTGGAAGACCAGAATTGACATGACTGTCATTTGACTGAATGAAAAGCACTGTGGGGCATTTTGTGGCATTATCAGCCCAGTGAGAAAATAAGCAGTGATCTATTTGATGTTCTCTGTTTCTGACTCACCTGTTCAATGATAAGAGACCTCTTCATAGAAAAATAATATTGTAGCTAAAAATACATCTCAAAAATATTTTACTAATTTCATATAATTTCTAAGTGACTTTCCCCAATCTATACACGCAAAGAATAAGAGATATGGGAATAAGCTATTTGAATTTGCTGCATTTAATGGTGATTTAACTGATTCAACCACCTCTTAGTGCATGTATTTCTTTGTTTTATGCCCTCCCCACCTTTCAGCGCTAATCAAAATTTCAGAATTGTTCAGGAAGGGATTCTATTCCTCTTAATTTGGAGTCATGAACACTAATTACAGCTATTATATTGCATGTGTCTTATCCTCATACCTAATGATACAAACAATTACCTTCTATAGAACATTCCATCAAGGAAAGCTCAAGACCTAGAGGGCCAAAACACAGAATTAGCTGAATTAAATATGCACAGGAAGCTCTAAGCAAAATGAGACTCTGGAAGGGTTTATACCAGAAAAGGATCAAACCCCACTCCCACCCTACAAAACACATGGTAAATGTGCCCATCAAAAATTGGCATAACTGAACCAGCCCTGATGGCCTAGCAGTTAAAGTTCGGCACACTCCACTTTGGCAGCCTGGATTGGGTTCCCGGGCGTGGAACCACACCACTGGTCTGTCAGTAGCCATGCTGTGGTGGCCACTCACATAGAAGATCTAGAAGGACTTACAACTATACACAACTATGTACTGGGGCTTTGGGGGGGGTGGGAGAGGGAGATCGGCAACAGATGTTAAAGAAGGGCAAATCTTCCCCTGCAAAAAACGCCCCCCAAAACAAAAAAACAAACCCAAAGATCTCTTGTCTTAAAAAAAATGGAAAAAAATGTTGGCGTCATCAATTTAGTATAGTCAGGAAGTAGCTTAGAGTTAGACTTAGAATCATAGAGCATCCAGAAACTAGAGGTAGAAATAACTTAGAGTAAGAAAGTTAGAAAGAGCTTGGGAGGTGATTTGGTGCAGCTGCGTGGCTTTATGAAGATAACGTATTAATATTTATAGTTGGCAGTTGAGGAGACTGAGGTCTGAGGCCACCCAGCTAGTTAATGGCTAAGGGAGGATTGAATCCTATGTTCCCAGCTTTGGTACGTGTTATCTAGAGCTAAAAAAAATTTAAAAATTGTTTTATGATATTTTAGAAAAGCAGAGCCAAAACCCCAATATATTAAATGAGAGAGTTCAGAAAAATACTTCTGCTAAGAATAAGAATACTTATTCTTATCAGAAGAATAACTTAGGAATTTATGGCTATATGACGCAGCACAGGAGACCTTGAAATAACAAGAGGTTTATTCAACTAAAGTGTGGGAAGAGGAGGAAGAAAATAGTTTTTAAAACAACTTTTTATGATTTGTGTTCATCTTTCAAATTTTTCTTCTATATTATTTCACCTAACTACAAATACCTTCATAGAAGCACAGTGGAGTTCTTCCCTAATAGATCAAACAATTTGGCATTTCTTTCTTTATTACAACCATGTTACCACTGAAAGTTTCCCTAGGCCATTGAGACAAAGTGTGTTTCCCTTTTTCCATATAGCACAAATATATTTAATTCATATTCAACTATCTATTATATATTTTAAAATATCACTGACGTTCAACAGGAGGAAAGAGATATGAACAAAATGACAAATTCTCTTTCCTGTCATACTGTGATGGAAAGATCAAATTTCTTCTTTGCTTAAAATAAATTTTAATATATCAATCAAAAGTAGATGGATAATTTTTCTCTTTGTTTTAGAATGAATTACATATTTCCCTTTTCCTTTGGGAAGCTTTGGAGTGAACTTTTGTAAGAATTACTGTGGACAGGACAAGATAAGATAATGTATAAAACTTTTATCTTTACAGCTCAAAAGATTGAAATGTACCAAATATTATAAGACTAAGAAGACCTGAAATGCTCTCTGTACAGATAGAATCAAATAGAGTTATAGTACTTGAAGCAACTACAAAGATCGTCTCTTTGCCCTTATGTAGAATTAGAACTAGATCTGAGGCTCTTTGATTTAAATGCAGAAAAATACAAGCTACTCTGAGAAAATTTTCTTGAATTTCCAGTGGGAAATGAAGGACCTAAGCAATTTTTAAGTGTTTAAAGGAAACAAAAAGTGCTCATCCATGGAAATTTTAGTGAACTAATAGAGTATCTTCATGAATAAGTTACATTTGTTGCCTATTCAAGATGTCTTTGAAACAATGATGACCTAGGAAAAAGTTTTCTTCTCTTCAAATGACTTTAATTATTTTTAGATTTAATTGAGTAAGAGTCTCGCTTCATATAATAGACATGAAAGAAACCCTGAATCTGCTTCTTGACAAAATCTCAGACATCAGTTAATATACCTTGCGTTATTACATCATTTACATTTATATTCACAAAACATTTCTTTGAATTTTTGTCTTTTCATTTCAAGGCATCTCTCTTCTTGGTAATCTCAATGGTAAGGTGGGATGTGTATCATTTCATTCATTGTATAGACGGAAAAACTGAGGTACAGAGTTGTTTGGTGATTTGCTAGAACTGATTCTAGATTATAATGTTCTATTCCTCCTAACACACAATGTCTTTCTAATAAGGAGTCTTTTCCAAACTGGGGACATGGAGGTCACAGGTTAACCTAATATACACTTATAAATATACACAAATACACATTCTGGACCTTTTGGATGACTACTGTATAACTGAACATTCTCATAAGGTTTCAGTGCCCAAGATTGCATTGGTGTTTTTGTTTTCATTTGTGTCAAGAGAAAGCCAAAGGATTTTAAGGCTTGTTGTCAGAACAAAGGCTTGTGATAGTTGAATTAGAGGCAAGCATAGGGAGAACTGAGTCAGCACAAGGTCAGAACTGTTAGAGCTATGCCAAATTCAAAGGAGCCTGCATTATAGGACTCTGTACCATGTGCATTTTTGGAGCAGATGTACTGAGCAGCACAGAGTAACAGCAAGCATGGTAGTAACGATAAACAAACAATGAACAAGAATTCCCGTTGTGATTTCAGCAACAATTGGATTAAAATTGATTTAATACAGATTTTAATAACATGACAAAGCTAATTTAAGTTGAACTAAATGGATTTATGTAATCATTAAGAGACATTGAATTAAAATTGGCATTTGAGGAGTGAAGGTCGGCATAAATGAAGTGAGATTATTCTGAACTAGACAACAAAACCTTGACATTGGTAAACACAATTTTGCATATTTTACTTTTGTGAACAGGAACAACCATCTTCTGTATTGGTGTCATGAAGTTAAAATACAAATACAGATGGAATCTAGAAATGACCAAAAGGGACAATCTTTCTGTCACAAACTTCAACTTTGTTGATTTATTTTCAGCAGACTACATTTATTACATTAAATTAATATTTGAGATTTGATACACTGAACAAGTGGAATTCTTGAGAAGTAAATCAACTATATTTTTGTCTTTCATTTTTCCTTAAAATATATTTGGTGGGGATGACCATTCCCTTCTATGAGGTGCTGCATGAGACCAGGGCTAGCCCCAGAGCATATCATAGTCCACCCATTCACTCAAAGGTAATAAAGAGTCCTCTGGCCACTTTAAGTTGCAAACACGGTCTCAAGTTTCTATTTAAAATTGTAGAGTTCATTATATTAACCAACACTTCAATCTTAAGTCAAAGGTAAGACCTCTAGTCAACGTATACAACACATGCACACACTGAGCTACAGGGGATAGACGTGAAAGCCTGCATGGGGCAGGAGGAGAGGGCAGGTTCCTCATTCCTTCCCTTCTCCTTTCCTCCCAGCTTTCTAGTGGCTTCAGGATTGTCATGAGAAAGGAGGAGGAAAAGGGGGTTCAGGAAAGTTCTTACTTGTCTTGTGGCTTTCTGTCATAAACTGGCTTTGGGATCTTGGAGGCTGGCAGAAGTTTAACATGATCCCTTGGCTCTCCCAGGACTGTGTCAGGCCTCCTGGGGGGCCCCTCTTTGGCCTGGATGACGTCCCTCTCCTTTGCCCTTGGTTCTGCAAGCGTCCACTCTACACAGACCCTCATTGCTGGAGCACTCTTGCCCTCTCAGTTGTTCTCTTGAACCATGACTTAAAATGCCTTCAGTTCTGCTCCTCCTTCTACATGACCCACATCTATTCCATGGGGAAAACTCATGTTCTCTTTATTCTGCAATAAATGTGATGAGGGTTATTTTCCAAACTCAACCCTCCACTCTCTCTGCCCTGCTAAAGGTGATCTTAGCTTTCTCCAGCTTACTTCAGGGGCCAGTTTGTGACGTCCTCTGGCTGCAGGGAATGCTGATCAAGTGGAGGAGAGGGCTGCACCACTTTGGGGGAGAGGACTGGAGCCCAGACGTGGAAGCAGCTTTTGCCAAAGCAATGTTTTTTGACCTTTTTATGTAACGGCACACGTAGAAAAGGATAATGTTTACGTAGATTGCTGGTGTAAATTGGAAGGGATTTAGGGGCATTATTTTAAGACAAACAGAATCCGGGAAGATGGTAATTGCCTAAATTGTATAAATTCTTCTAAATTGTTTTTAAAAATATTGTGAAAACTTGAGTTCACTCCATGAAAATAAATTTTGAATATCTACTTTTAATTTTGCAATTCCTGATCAAGAATTTTAATGAGGATCTCTTAAAGTCCTTGAAGGACACCTCTGAGGGGAAAATGAATAAATAGGTAATAACAAATGGCAGAAGAGAATGTATTGCTTTTTCTCTCATTAATGGAAACTCCTTTCTCATTATTAACTGGATTTTGGGTGATTCCATCTTTTTATTGTATCTCAAGGGTACAATCATTCTTTATATTTCCTTTTCTCTTTTTCACTGTTGAAATTTCAATTGGGATTCAAAACCAACTAAATACTTTCATATCAATTATTTCAAGTTTATAATGATGTTATATTATACTTTATAATACTTCCTATAGGATTCAGTTATCTTAGTAACTAAATATTAGTAGGGAAACTTTTAACCTCATTTTCCAAAGGCTCTTCAAAATTTCACAGACTCATTGTAATTTTTTGATTAAGTTCATTCAGGTGCTCAAAAAATATCAGTTAAATAAATTATTGTTGTTTTAAGCCTATAACTATTCTTTCATATATCTATAAAGTGAAAGTCATTCTTAGATTAATTTTTTTTCTTTTAGCTCATAAATTCTTGAAAAATGCCTCTTCTGGGCAGCCAAAGCACTTCAGCCCAGGACAGCAGAGGAGTGTCTGATTTCATTGTTCACTTGAAGTTGAGTTCAGACAAGACGTTAAAAGTTTGGATTTATTAGATTCTCCATTTTTGCTAACATTCAATCTGCAATTTGATCTACAGGCAAACTTTTTGCAATTTTTTGATTAAGTTCATTCAGGTGCTCAAAAAATATCAGTTAAATAAATTATTGTTGTTTTAAACCTATAACTATTCTTTCATATATCTATAAAGTGAAAGTCATTCTTAGATTAATTTTTTTTCTTTTAGCTCATAAACTCTTGAAAAATGCCTCTTCTGGGCAGCCAAAGCACTTCAGCCCAGGACAGCAGAGGAGTGTCTGATTTCATTCTTCACTTGAGGTTGAGTTCAGACAAGACGTTAAAAGTTTGGATTTATTAGATTCTCCATTTTTGCTAACATTCAATCTGGAATTTGATCTACAGGCAAACTTTTATATACGAGAAGTTGTCTGTGAGTCAAAAACATGCATTAGTTAAGGCTCAGGGCTTTTAGCTCTTGATGTGAAACCTCCTTGTCACTGCAGCCACGTGGTCAGTGCACAAATTCACCCAGTGTTTGCATAACACTATATTTGCTTAAAATGTTCATTCACCACTTTGATACTTTATCGCCAGTTGTTTGTTTTGATTCTTCTTTGTAGAACAAATAATATTCTTTCAAACACATTTCTTCAGGGATCCAAACTCAGGCTTTTAACCACTTACAGTTACTAATGTCTGTAAAATCATCAATTCGCAATAACATCTTTTGATTTTATAATCTTCTGGATGAATGTGGCTTTTGTTTCACTTGATATGATGCCATTTTGTTTATTAATGGTATTATTTGAAAGTGGCTTCTTTTTATTTCCTTTGTTTAATTGGCACCAAATGTAGAATTAAAACATTCCAAAAACCTATCAAAATGAGAAATTCTGCAAATTGGGTGAGACAATTAATTGATTTTAGCAATTAATAGCATGCTCTTATGATCAGCCTATTAAATTGGAACTGACAATGTTGTAATGTAACTGATCACATAAAAGAGTTTGCTTCTTATCTGAGACTTGCAGTGGTTTAAAAAATGTCACATTCTTTTCTTCTTTGGATGGATATTTTCTGTTAAGATATCAAAGCAGTTTGTCTCAATTGCTTCATTTGAGAACTTTTCCATTTTAATAAGATATTTAGGCTGAGGCAGAGAAGAACTATCAGATCACATACATATACACCTTTAACTCTGACCTTGCTAAAATGCTGGCAAAACGCAGGAATATTCATCTTCTAACTCACATAGCTGAGGTACGCCACAACCGATGGCATGATTCCACGCTGATGCATTGGTGAATTATCTTCCTTAATCACAACATTATCGTGTAAAGCAATGGCTAAATGAATGAGATCAATAATTACTTCTTCATTCATCAGCTCAATAGTCATAGAATACTTTTGGAATTTTGTTCTCCTCTTTATAACTGTTAACTGTATTAATATAGTTATTACCTATTTTTTCATGAAATTTATGCCTTATATACAATTTCTTCATTCTCTTTTTGTCACTACATCAACTACATTTGGTATTATTGTGATTCCATGAAGATTTCCTTATTGTTGTGTTAATAAGATTATAATTCCATGACAGTCCAAGAGAAATGAAATTAATAAAGAGTCAAGAAAGGATCCATGTAGTATAGTAACAATGGTCATTTTTCTGTATCCAAGGTTTACCTTAAGTAAAGATCTTAGTAACACTAGCTGGAATCATCTGTTCTTAAATAGCATAGTTGAAGCTGTCCAAATTATGAGTAATTTTTCCCTAAAGTGTACATCAGGATTCTGATCACTGATAAACTGGTAGATTACCTCAAAAGAAATCCTATAGTTTGGAAGATGGTGTTCTACGGTATTTTCCTATCATCATCTTTGGAACTTGTGTTGAATTTGGCTTTGCTTGCAAGTGCTGCGATTTATTGGCTTCTGATTCCCGAGTTGGGAGCAAATGCAATGATGATGGCCTCTAATAGAGCTTGAATAATTCCTGCTCAAATCCGTGATTGACTATTTTTACGAGCACAAAGGTGTTCTAGAATCTCCTAGACCATATGGTGAGAACACTGAGCTTAAAGGTGGTGCATAATATTTTTAGAGCAGTAAGCTGCAGATTCATTGGGATCTCACAGTTTTTAGCTAGCATCACAGAATTCTATTCTTTCTGGGCTCTAGAAGCAGGGACAATCTGACTCTCAACTTCTGCCTTTAGCGCTGTAAACAGCAGTTTATGTGGTGTTTATCCATATGATGCAATTTTGAGAGTTTCAAGCTCATTATTAGCCATCTTGCAAGCCATACCCTCTCTTCCAACATTTTGGATTTCTATTTGTACTCCTGGATCACTCTAACCAGAACAGCACATGGTATTGAGTCAAAAAGTTAGAACTTCCACAAATAAGAGGATTTGTCTTCATTAATATTTGCCAAAAACTTGAGGTTCACTGATTCTAGCAGCTTTGCACTACATGAGTAAAGCTTTCCAGAAATGGCTGGATGCCGTGAGGAGCCACAATAAGCTGCTCCAGTGACTCAGAGCAATTCAGACACACTCAGAGTGATGTCCGACAACATCTCTGTTCAGTATTTCTGGACGGTTGGACCCTCTCAGTCTAGTTTCTCTGAAGCAGATATTGCATAAATTACCTCTGAGAGTGCCCCCTCTGGTCCTGTACACGTCTTGACACCTTTCCCTTAATCCCACAATAGCCAGAGCTCTGATCCACCAGGTCTCATGTCAACTCTGGGTAATTCTCTTTGAGGGCAGGACTCTCCCTCTGGGGTATCCTTGTGGGTGTTAGCCATGCTGCAGCGCCACTGCCATTCCAACCCGCTGCACTGGCTTCTGCATCCTGCAAGCCCTGCAATCTGAGCTCAGCTATGGGCTCCAGAACAAACTCTGCTGGTCTCTGACAGTTAGTCCCTCACATGTGTAACTTGAAGAAATTTGTGGTATTCTCTGTCTTCTAATTGTGCAGTAGGCATAAGGGCCATGGGTGATTTTATTTGCTTTCCTTGTTGATCCTTATGGTTTTTTGTAAGTTGTATAAGAGAGATTCAAATTTATGTGACTGTCATTATCCTATGGAAACTCAAAGCTTCAATTATCTTTGAGAAGAAAAATAACCATAATCTAGAAAAATCAATTGTTAAGAATGTATGTTATCTCAAATCATTTTCACACCCTTTTATATCAATATTTTTCTTTGAAAATCTTCAGAGAAAAATAGTCATTTCAACATGAGTGAATCAAAAGAGACTGTTTTGTAGTTGTTTTAAACTGTCTTTTTCTTCACCCTCTGTCTTATGCATACCTTTTTATTTGGATCTAATTTACAAAATGCTGAAAATATCCTGGTGTTAATTGGTTGTGATACAGTGTTTAACGAATTTGGGGGTCATTTGTTTGGTAAGAATCAGAATTAGAATTCATGGAGCTTCGTTAATTACTGATTGCCCTTCCAGAAAGAAAAGAGAGAGAGACCATCTTAAACACTGCTTTTCTCTTGGTAGTCTAAGATGAAAATACTATTCACAATAGAACCATAGAACCTTATGAGTTCATATGTTTGAATTATTTCACTGTGCATTTTTAGTTCCAATGTAATCCCAGGCTCAATACTTTTTCCTTGGAAAGTGCAATTTTAAAGCTATTACTATAGCCAGGCATTATATTTTTCAAATCTAATTCCATACTCAGTGTACGCTAAAGATCTACTGACATTGAAGGAATTTAATTTTGAATTTATGCAGGGTCTTTTTCAAAATCTATTGTTCATTGAAAGAAAATATTACTTGAGTCCAACTGAAATAAAAAGATGCTTCAAATGTATTTAGCTTTTTAAAAACTAAACTTAATGTATCTTTAACCTTAAGAATAATTTTAATATTTAGATTGGTTTTGTTCAGAGATTATTTTCATAGAGCACAACTATGCCAATTATTCTCTAGTGCTTTTTGTAATCATTTAAAACATTATAAAGTATTCAGAACAAAATCACTATAATCAAATGTTCCATTTATACTGATCTTCTCCTCCAAGAAAATTAGCATTTGTGTGTCATAGAAGAAGCTGTCTGATACACTCTAATAACCACTCAACAGTTCCAATCAATAGAAAACTACTGACTCATACTCTATGTAAGATGCTGCAAAGGATAGAAAGACGAATGCAACATATGCCCTACCTTTGAGTAGTTTATAGTTTAAAAGGAGATAATCATGGACTTAAATAGTTTAAAACAAATGAATATGAATCTTACCATAATAAAGGGAGAAGTAATATATTAAGGAAGTACAAAAGAGATATAGATCATCTCTGAAAAGGGAGATTAGGAAAGGATTTAAAGAAAGTAAGCAGTACAGAATAACAACGCATAAGGGTCAGACTTATGATTTAATACTTAATACTTGCCGAATAATGGTAATAATCAAACACTTATTAAATGTTTACTACTAGGTATGCTAAATGCTGTACATGTGTATCTTCTTTAGTCTTATTATTAATTATAAAGATTGTTATTATAATCTCAAATCTACAGATAAGAAAATTGAGGATTGGAGAAGTTAAGCAATGTGTTCAAGGTCACACAGAAAGTAAAGTTTGAAGCCAGGAGCTGGGCTTTTAACTGCTATCATCTACTGCCTTCCTTTTATAAGTGTGCACAAGTTGGCCTCTTTGAACTCCAATTTCCTCATTTTTAAAGTGAGGACAAGAACACTCACCTCACTGGTTTGTTAAAGATTGAGTGAAATAATGTTTAGAAAACCTCCAGTCTGGCACCCGGAGTAATTGCTCAAAAATGGTGGTAAAAGTATTATTGACAGTTTAGGAAAGAATGAAATTTGGGGTGAAGCTTGAAGAACGTGTGAAGTGCAGGTAGGAAGGGAGGTCAGTGAAAAAGATGAAAGAACACAAAACAGAGAATGAAGAAGAACCAGTATGTACCTGGAGCACAGGTATGATTAGGGGCTAATACATTGATACCTTCTTGAGTAAAGTCTTGTATCAGTTAGGGATATTTATCTTGCAAGTCCTCAAAACACCAACTTAACTGACTTAAACCAAAGTGGAAATTGATAAGTTGAATGGTCCTGAGGGAGATCCTCTGCATATAGATTTAGCTTGATCTAGCACTCAAACACCATCACTGATCTAACCTTTCAGCTCTGCTTTCTGTGTGTGTGCTCCATGTGCAGGTAGGCTCTCTGGACTGGAATCACAAGGACAGAGCTGCAGCAGGCCTAAGGCTCATATTATCAGAGCACCAAGCCCAGCAGAAAAGAGAGTCCAGCATGTGCAGCAGAAGTCATGAGGTTCCTCTTGATTTGACCAGATTTAATTTTCCGGTTTACTTCCTTTAGCTTTCCCCAAAGCTAATTAATGGGAGTGTCAGAGGAATGGGGTATTCAGAGTCCACTTCTATAATTGGGAGTGGAGTAAATCTCAGCAAACCACATGACTAAAAGTAGGGGATGGATGGTCTCTCAAAAGAGAATCAGGTCCTCTTACTAGGGATGAGGGGGAATGATTGCAAGATGCCCATACAGGTCTTTAAGCAAAGGTTGGTAGTGCACTTGATGATAGAGAATCATTGAAGGTGGTTTTCATTTTATTATTTCTATTTTTTAAAATAGAGATGTGATATGGCTGGAGGCTTTATGAAGTAATCTGGTAACATTGTGAGGATTTGTTTAATGGAAGAAGCTGGGATGACTGGAGCTAGGAAGCTGTTGAAATATGGGTAAGAGGTAATGAGAATGTGATCTGGCATGGTAACACGGTGGGAAAAGAAAAGAGAAAATGTGAACTAGAAACTCTGGAAGCAGAGACCATAAAGCTTGACAAGTGTGTGGATGCAATGCACCTGGTAATGTGCATGAACTGATTATTGGCAATCTGTTGGAGTTAGAAATGAAGAGGAGACAGCTAAAGACAGACTTTGGGGAACTAACTAAATTTGGGTTGCAAGATAAAAAAGAAGAGCTTGAGAAGGAGGAGCCAGAGAAAAAAGAAGGGACTCAAAAGCCAAGCATGTCAAAAGCAGGAGAATGGGATCTGGAATCAGACATGTTAGCTGTCAAAATAAATGCACAGTAGAGATTTTCAGAAAGGGAATTATCCACACTATCAACTACTAGAAAAAGATGAAAAAATGCCCTTTGGTGATTTATAGACCTTTTGATTTTTAACAAGACAATTTCTAATAGGGTTAAAGTCCTACTGAAAATAATTTAGGGTGTTTTGAAGAATAGAAACTATAAGTTGTGAATTAATGATGTTTGTAGCAAGAAGTTAAAAATTAAGTATGGTGAGCTGACGTGAATTCATAAAAACAGCTCAGGTACTACAAATTAATTATAATTTCAGCAGTAATGAATAATTTATATAATAATTGTAATATAATGGCTACTGATGTGCATTATAAAACTACTTTGGGTCAATATAATTTTTTTTAAGAGATTTTATTTATTTATTTTTTCCCCCTAAAGCCCCAGTAGATAGCTGTATGTCATAGCTGCACATCCTTCTAGTCGTTGTATGTGGGATGCGGCCTCAGCATGGCCGGAGAAGCGGTGCATCGTTGCGTGCCCGGGATCCGAACCCGGGCCGCAAGCAGCGGAGTGCGTGCATTTAACTGCTAAGCCATGGGGCCGGCCCTGGGTCAATATAATTTAATAATAAAATAGAATGAAATAACAATTGATACAGAATCTCTAAGTCAGTGTTTGCAGTATGAAACCTGGAGAAAAATGCAGATTTGAAGGCATTAACTCGGAAATGCTGAATCAGAATATCTGGGGTTAGGGTCTGCAAATCTGTATTTTAAATAAGGCACTTTCTAGATTCGTACACACAATAGGTTCTGAGACCCACTACTCTAATGCAGTAGGGTAGTGGTTCACATAAAGTAACCGAAAAACAAATCTAGCGAGTGAATGGTTTCAAAGAACTGCTACCTGGAGGTCATTCCTTCATTAAGAAGTCATCATTAAATGCAGAGGACCACCAGCCCCAGAAGCTTCTAGAAGAGCAAATTGTTGACCTCAGGTCTGTATCTTGGAACAGTGTAGGACTGTTACTGTCCAACTTATATGAAATATCTACTCCTACCATGATATTACCAGCTAGCATATTTTGAGCCTTCACAAGGCTATTAAATACTTCATATGCGTTACATCACTGAATCATCTGCACAAGCCCATAAAAAATTATCAGTTTTTGGAAGTGGAAACAGAGGATTAGGAAGTTAAAGTTCAAGAATTTTATTTCCTTGACCAAGATCTCATAGCTAGCAGGTGGAGGAACCCAGGGCAATCTCACTCTAGAGCCCACACTCTGAACCATAGGGTTGTACTGTCTAGCCTTCTGTCAAAAACAACAGGGGCTGGCCTGGTGGCGTAGTGGTTAAGTTTGCGTGCTCTGCTTCTGCTGCCCAGGGTTCACAGGTTCGGGTCCCGGCGCGGACCAACGCACCACTTGTCAAGCTGTGTTGTGGCGGCGTCCTATATAAAGTAGAGGAAGATGGGTACGAATGTTAGCCCAGGGCCAGTCTTCCTCAGCAAAAAAAGTTGGATCGGCAACAGATGTTAGTTCAGGGCTAAGCTTCCTCACGAAAAAACAAAAAAACAGAGCTGAGGTCCAGAAGAGCAACAACACCGTCAAGCAAATAAGTTACCAAAGCAGAGAGGATTTCCATAAAGGAGGGGATTTTGCAACACCCTTCACAAAATGGACCCTCTGGGGATTTTTTCCATCAAAAATATAAATAAAGCTGTCTTCATTCCTCTGTGAGGCTACCAGAGCTGGCCATCTTGATTAGGTTCCCAAACTGCTACTGTGTGACAGTAGGGGAGTGTTGGTTTGTATAAAGATGATCAATAAATAACTTAAAATAGTAAACGTATTGCCATAAATCATTTCTACTTCTTTTTAATGCCTACACTATTTTATTAAGGGACAATTTACATAAAATAAATGCACAAATCTTAAGTGTACTACTCAATTAATTTTGGCAAACTTCATGCCTATGTAATTATTACCTAGATCAGGATTTAGAACATTTCTATTACTCTAGAAAATTCCCTTGGTCTCCCTTTAAGTCAATCTACACTCCTTTAGAGGCAACCACTACTCTGATCTCTGTCATCTTAGCTTAGTTTCGTGTATTGTTGAAATTCATATAAAGGAATAATCAATAGTATTCTTTTATGTCTGTCTTCTTTTGCTCAACATAATGTTCTTAAACTTGGCCCATGTTGTTGGGTGTATCAGAAGTTAATTCTTTTTTAAAGCTGTGTATTATTTCACTGTATGTATATACCAAAGTGTTTTTATTCATTCTCCAGTTTTTTTCCCCCCCCCAAAGCCCCAGCAGATAGTTGTATGTCAAGTTGCACATCCTTCCAGCCGCTGCATGTGGGACGCAGCCCCAGCATGGCCGGAAGAGCGGTAGTTGGCACGCGCCCGGGATCCGAACCTGGGCCGCCAGCAGCAGAGCGCGCGCACTCAACCGCTAAGCCACAGGGCCGGCCCTATTCTCCAGTTTTTGACTGCTATGAATATAGTTGCTGTGAATATTCATGTATGAGTGTTTTTGTGGAAATACGCTTTCATTTTACTTAGGTAAATGCCTCGGAGTGGAATTGCTGGATCATATGGTAGATAAATAGTTAATTTTATAAGACACGACTAGGCACATCTGCAAAGTGCTTGCTTCATTTTACACTCCCACCAGTAGTTATGAGAGTTCCAGTTGCTCCACATCCTCACCAATATGTGTTGTTGAAAGTCTTTTTAATTTTAGCCATTCTAGAATGTGTAAAGTAATATCTCATGTGCTTTTAATTTGTATCGCCCTGATGGACAATGATATCATGAATCTTCTTATGTGATTATTGGCCATTCATTAATCCTCTAATTTTTTTTTTTTTTTAACGAAGGGTCTGATCAAGGCATGTGCCCACTTTTTAAATTAGTTTTTTTCCTTCTTGTTAACTTGTAAGTGTTCTTTATACATTCTGGATGAAAAAAATATATATGTATGATGTTCTTCAGTATGTATCTTGTATTTTAATTTTCTTATCAGTGTCTTTTGAAGAGTCAAAAATTTTAATTTGATGCAGTTGAATTTATCAATTTTTTTTCATGGGTAATACTTTTGGTTTCTTGCCTAAAAATTCTTTGCTGCACGAGGTAATAAGGACTTTCTCTTGTATATTCTTCCCTAAGTTTAATAGTTTTAGTTTTTATATTTAGGCCTATAATCCATTTCTAATTAATTTTTGAATGTGATGTGAGGGAGAGGGCATAGTTTATTTTTTCCCATATCAATATCCAGTCATTTCGGCATTATTTGTTTAAAAGACGATCCTTTCTGCCTTTGAATTACGTTGTTGACTTTATCCAAAATCATCTCACCATATGTGTTTGGGTCTTTTTCTGGAGTCTGTATTCTACTGATCTACCCATATGTTTTTATGCTGATACAAAACTGTCTTGACTACTGTGAGTTTAGAGTAAGTCTCGAAATCAGGTAGTATAAGTTCTCTAAATCTGTTCTTCTTTATCCAAGTTATTAGGCTGTTTTATATCTTTTTCATTTTCCTAAACATTTTTAAAATCACCTTTTCAATATCTACAAAAAAGTATGTTGGGATTTTGATTGGCATTGCAATGAACCTATAGATCGTTTTGGGGAGAATGGATATTTACCAATATCCAGTCTTCCCACCAACGAGTATGGCGTAACTTTTCATTTATTTAGATACCCTTTAATTTCTCTTGGCATATGTAGTTTTCAGTTTAGTCGTCTTGTATATTCTTCATTAAATATATATCTGAATATCTTATGTTATTGTATGCTATTATAAATAGTGTTTTAAAACACTTTACTTTCCAGTTGCTTATTTCATGGACATAAAATAAAATCAAGTTTTTGTTTATTAACCTTATATCTTTTGATCTAGCTAAATTCACTTATTAATTCTAATTGTTTTTGTAGGTTCTTTGGGATTTTCTACATAGAACTCAACGTTGTCCACTATCCCTTCTTTTATTTTTGATATTGTTAAACTGTATTTTCTCTCTTTGTATCTTGAATAATCTTGTTAGGAGTTTATCAATTTTACTAATCTTTTCAAAGAATCAACACTACTTTAGATACATCCCATAAGTTTGATATGTTGTGTTTTCATTGTCACTCAGTTTGAAATCTTTTCTAATTTCCCTTGTGACTTATTTTTAGACCCATGGGTTATTTAGAAATGTGTTTTAAAATTTCTAAATATTTGGAGGATTTTATAGATATCTCATTGTTGTGGATTTATAATTTAATTCCATTTTGGTAAGAGACCGTACTCTTTTGATTTTAATCTTTAGAAATTTATTGAGACTTATTTTATGGCCCAGTACAGGCTTATCTTGGTGAACAGTCCATGTGCACTTAAAAAAATGGTTATTTTGCAGTTGTTTGATGTAGTAGTTTGTAGATGTCAATAAAGTCACATTGGTTGAAACTGTTGTTCAGATTGTCTATCCTGGCTGATTTTTGGTCTATTTCTTGTATCAGTTACTGGGGGTATGGGAGAGCTGATAAAAAGTCCAAATATATTTGTGAATTTGTCTCTTTCTTAAGTTGTGTCAGTTTTTGCTTTACGAATTTTGAAGCTCAGTTATTAGGTGAGAATATATTTAGAGTTGTTATGTCATTCTGAAGAAATGCTCTTTTTGTCATGATGAATTGTCTCTATCTCTGAAAATACTCTTTGTTGGGAGTCTCTGTTTGCTGTTGATATCGTTACGCCAGATTTCTTACAGTTTGTTTGGTATATCTTTTTCCATCTGTTTACTTCTAATCTATTTACTTCTTTAAATGTAAAGTGTCCTTTTGTACACAGCATATAGTGATAATCTGTGCTTTAAATTGGAGAGTTTGGTTCATTTACATTTAATGCATTTATAGATTTGGTTGGGTTTAAGCCCAACACTTGCTATTTGTTTTTTCCCAATGTCCCTTGTGTGTTTTATGTTTTTGGCTCCTCTCTTGCTCCTTTTCTGAAATCTTTTGGGTTAACTGAATAATTAATTAATTAATTTTAGTATTCTATTTTATTTCTTTTTTTAATATAAAAATGTGCAATTGCCTTTATTGCTAGTAAATCAAAGTTATAATTAAATGTGTATGTAAATTAGCTATTAATCACTTTAACACAAATTTAGCCAACATAATTCATTTTCAAAACTTCATAAGGAATATATGGTAAATTAGAGTGACTTAAATATTTAAAAACAACAAATCCTTCTGCATTGTTTCAAGTTAGCACTAAATTGATTGAAAAGCAGACATCTTGATAGAGAAAAGAAAAGCAAGGACCGAAATGATTCTTGACATGGATAATCACAATTTTAAATAAGAAAAAATCCAGAACTCATTAACTCTAACCACAGAATTGAACACATAGAGGAAAATTTGAAACTGACTAAAATCATGTCTAAAAATCGAATTGTATAGTGTTTTACATAGTGAGACTACATAAGATAGTTTTTTTCTTTAGAGTATCTACCATTTATGTTTCTATTATGTGCTAGGAGCTTTGCATTTATTTTCTCATTTAATCATTAAAAACTTTGCATTTAATCTCATTTAATCCTTGCAAAATCCTTGTTTTGCAAGTTTTATCCACATTTTTATAGAGGAGAAATAGACTCAGAGAGATTAAATGGTCTCCCCAGTGTAAAACAGCTAGTGAGATGCCAAACAAGAATTTTACTAAAGAACAATCTCAATCCAGAGTATGCCCTCTTTCCACCATACTGCAGATTTTACAGGCCAAAGACAAAATGTTCTCCTTCAGATAATGTCCTGAAATTTTGAAAGTGGAAAGTAATCCTCTATACAATTTTAGTAAAGTAGGATTTGTTCCCAGAGCCTTGGATTAGTTGAGCAAGGACATGAAATATTCCCTTGTACTTTGAAACAATGTCATTACATATTGTACCATAGTTTCAGTCAGGAAGTTTCATCAATGTTTACTAATCAAAATTTTTAGGGATTAATACTTGCATTGGAATAAATGTTTTCTCAACTTGCGTATTAAATTTCAAGATGACCTATGTTCTTTACAAGCATTTTACATTAAAATTCTTATTTTTTAAATGACTTTTTTGAGGTATGATTGACATACAAAGACTGTACATATTTAGTGTATACAATTTGATGAGTTTGGAGATAAGTATACAGTCATGAAACCATGACCACAATCTGTGCCATAAACCTATCCATCACATCTAAAAGCTTCCTATCACTTTCTTATTTGTATTATTTTTTTCTTTTGTAATAAGAAAACTTAAGATGCTACTGTCCTGGCAAATGTTTTAAGCATGCAATACAGTATTGTTAACTATAGGCACTACGCCACACAGTAGATCTCTAGGTCTTATTCATCTTGTATAACTGAAACTTTGTATACTTTGGCTAATACCTCCCTGTTTTCCCTACCCTCCAGCCTCTAACAATCACCATTCTACTCTGCTTGTATGAGTTTGACTATTTTAGATGCCACATATGGTGGCATCAAGTAGTATTTGTCCTTTTGTGTCTGACTTATTTCACTTAGCATACCATCCCCCACATTTGTCCATTCTGTCACAAATGGCAGGATTCTTTCCATTTTAAGGCTGAATAATATTCCATTGTATGTAAATATCACATTTTCTTTATCCATTCATCTGTTGGTAGACATTTAGGTTGCTTCCATGTCTTGGATATTGTGAATAATGCTGCAGTGAACATGGGGGTGCAGATATATCTTTGAGATCCTGATTTCAACTCCTTTGGATATGTATACCCAGAAGTGGGATTGCTGGATCATATGGTAGTTCTACTTTAAAATTTTTGAGGAACCTCCATACTATTTTTCATAGTGGCTGCATAAATTTACATTTCCACCAACAGTGCACAATGGCTCACTTTTCTCCATATCCTTGCCAACACTTGATATCTCTTGTCTTTTATGATAGTCATTCTAACAAATGTGAGGTAATATCTCATTGTGGCTTTGGTTTGCATTTCCCTGATGATTAGTAATGTCGTGTACCTTTTCATGTACCTGTTGGCCACTTCTTTGGAGAAGTGTCTATATGTCTTCTTTGGAGAAATGTCTATTCAGGTCCTTTACTCATTTTTCAATTGGGTTATTTGCTTTTTTTTTTTTTTTTAGCTATTGAGTTGTATGAATTCTTTATGTATTTTGGATATTAACCTCTTATCAGATATATGATTTGCAAATATTTTCTCCATTTTGTTGGTTGCCTTTTCATTTTTTTAAATTAAATTAAATTAAATTTTTTATTACTATTATTTTTTAAATTTTTTGTTTTTTGCAGTAACATTGGTTTATAACATTGTGTAAATTTCAGGTGTACATCATTATACTTCTATTTCTGCATAGATTATATCATGTTCATCACCCAAATACTAGTTATAATCCATCACCACACACATGTGCTGAATTATCCCTTTCACCCTCCTCCGTCCCCCCTTCCCCTCTGGTAACCACCAATCCAATCTCTGTCTCTATGTGTTTGTTTGTTGTTTTTATTATCTACTACTTAATGAGGGAAATCATACGGTATTTGACCTTCTCCCTCTGACTTATTTCACTTTGCATAATACCCTCACTGTCCATCCACGTTGTCACAAATGGCTGGATTTCATCGCTTCTTATGGCTGAGTAGTATTCCATAGTGTATATATACCACATCTTCTTTATCCATTCATCCCTTGATGGGCGCTTAGGTTGCTTCCAAGTCTTGGCTATTGTGAATAACGCTGCAATGAGCACAGGGGTGCATGTATCTTTATGCATTGGTGTTTTCAAGTTCTTTGGATAAATACCCAGCAGTGGAATAGCTGGGTCATATGGTAGTTCTATCCTTCATTTTTTGAGGAATCTCCATACTATTTTCCATAGTGGCTGCACCAGTTTGCACTCCCACCAGCAGTGTATGCGAGTTCCCTTCTCTCCACATCCTCTCCAACACATGTTGTTTCCTGTCTTGTTAATTATAGCCATTCTGACGGGTGTGAGGTGATATCTCATTGTAGTTTTGATTTGCATTTCCCTGATAGTTAATGACGTTGAACATCTTTTCATGTGTCTGTTGGCCATCTGTATATCTTCTTTAGAGAAATGTCTGCTCAGGTCTTTTGCCCATTTTTTAATTGGGTTGTTATTTTTTTTGTTGTTGAGATGCATGTGTTCTTTCTGTATTTTGGAGATTAACGCCTTATCAGATGTATGGTTTGCAAATATCTTCTCCCAATTGTTAGGTTGTCTTTTCGTTTTGTTGATGGTTTCCTTTGCTGTGCAGAAGCTTTTTAGTTTGATGTAGTCCCATTTGTTTATTTTTTCTATTGTTTCTCTTGCCCGGTCAGAGATGGTGCTTGAAAATATGTTGCTAAGACCGATGTCGAAGAGCATACTGCCTATGTTTTCTTTTTAATTTGATGTAGTCCTACTTGTTTATGTTTAGCCTTTGCTTTTGGTATCAAATCCAAAAAACCAGTGCTAAGACTGATAGCAGGGAGCTTACTGCCTTTGTTTTCTTCTAGGCGTTTTACAGTTTCAGGTTTTATGTTCAAGTCTTTAATTCATTTTGAGTTGATTTTTGTGTAGTTGTAAGATAAGGGTCCAGTTTTATCCTTTTGTATGTGGCTGTCTAGTTTTTACAACACTGTATATTGAAGAGACTATCCCCCATAAAGAGATTTTCCCCGTTGTATATTCTTGACTCCTTTGTCATAAATTAATTGACCATATATGCATGGGTTTATTTCTGGGATTTTTATTCTGTTCCATTGAGATATATGTCTATTTTTATTCCAATACAATACTGTTTAATTACTATAGCTTTATAATATAGTTTGAAATCAGGAAGAGTGATGCCTCCAGCTTTGTTCTTTTATCTCAAGATTGCTTTGGCTATTCAGGGTCTTTTGTGGTTCCATACAAAACTTTAGGATTGTTTGTTCTATTTTCATGAAAAATGCCATCGGAATTTTGATAGGGATTGTACCGAATCTGTAGATTGCTTTGAGGAGTATGGACATTTTAACAATATTAATTCTTCTAATCCATGAGCGTGGAATATCTTTCTATTTATTTGTATTTTCCTCAATTTCTTTCATCCATGTCTTATAGTTTTCGGTGTACAGATCTTTTATCTCCTGGGTTAAATTTTTTCCTAAATATTTTATTCTTTTTGATGTGGGATCAAATGGGATCGTTTTCTTAATTTCTCTTTCTGATAGTACATTGTTAGTGTATAAAAATGCAACTGACTTTTGTAGATTGATTCTGTATCCTGCAACTTTACTGAGATCATTCACCAAGTCTAAGAGTTTTTTGGTGAGTCGTTAGGGTTTTCTACATATAATATCATGTCATTTGTAAATAGAGACAAATTTACTTCTTCCTTTTTGATTTGCTGCCTTTTATTTCTTTTTCCTGCCTATTTATTCTGGCTAGCACTTTTAGTACTATGTTGAATAAAAGTGGAGGGCTGGCCCCGTGGCTTAGCGGTTAAGTGCACGCGCTCCACTACTGGCGGCCTGGGTTCGGATTCCGGCGTGCACCGACGCCCCACTTCTCTGGCCATGCTGAGGCCGTGTCCCACATGCAGCGACTAGAGGGATGTGCAACTATGACATATCCACTGGGGCTATCCACTGGGGCTTTGGGGGAAAAAAAATTAAAAAATTGAATAAAAGTGGAGAGAGTGGGTATCTTTGTCTTGTTCTTAATCTAAGAGGAAAAACTTTCAGCTTTTCACCATTGAGTATGATGCTAGCTGTGGACTTGTCGTATATGACCATAATTATGTTGAGGTACATTCTCTCCACATCCAGTTTGTTGAGAGTTTTTTCATGAAAGGATGTTGAATTTGTCAAATGCTTTTTTTGCATCTATTGAGGTAGCCATATGAATTTTATCCTTCATTTTGTTAATGTGGTGTATCACATTGATTGATTTGCAGTTGTTCAACCATCCTTGCATGCCTGGAATAAATCCCACTTGGTCATGGTGTGTAATCATTTTAATGTATTGCTGAATTTGGTTTGCTATATTTTGTTGAGGACTTTTGCGTCTATGTTCATCAGGAATATTGGCCTGTAATTTTCTTTTCTTGTAGTGTCCTTGACTGATTTTGGTATCAGGGTAATGCTGGCCTCATAAAATGAGTTCAAAAGTGTTCCTCCTCTTCTATTTTTTGAAGAGTTTGAGAAGGATTAGTATTAATTCTTCTTTAAACGTTTGATAGAATTCACCAGTGAAGCCATCTGGTCCTGGACTTTTGTTTGTTGGGAGGTTTTTTATTACTGATTCAATTTCCCTACTAGTAATTGGTCTACTCAGATTTTCTATTCCTTCATGATTTAGTCTTGGAAAGTTTTATGTTTCTAGGAGTTTATTCATTTCTTCTACGTTGTCCAGTTTGTTGGTGTATAATTGTTCATAGTAGTCTCTTATGATCCTTTGTATTTCTGTGGTATCAGTTGTAAAGTCTCGTCTTTCATTTCTGATTTTATTTATTTGAGTCCTCTGTGTTTTTCTCTCGGTGGGCCCAGCTAAAGTTTTGGCTATTTTGTATATCTTTTCAAAAAACCAATTCTTAGTTTCATTGTTCTTTTCTGTTGTCTTTTTAGCCTCTCTTTCATTTATTTCTGCTCTGATCTTTGTTATTTTCTTTCTTCTTCTTCTAACTTTGGGCATTTATTGTTATGAATTTCTCTCTTAGAACTGTTTTTGCTGCATCCCATTTGTTTTGTTTTCCCACCTGGGCTCTGCTGCTAGAGTTTCTCACTTTTGGATGATGGAGCCGAAGAGGTGATGCTTCAGAGTTTCTGGATCTTTCTCCACCCTGGACATCCTCATCTTGGAGGCCAACCTGGAGCTATGTGCCCAGTGTGAAGTCTGCTTGCTGTTCAGGTGCTTTGTGACATAGCCCTCAGTAGAGCAACTGGCTTCTAGTTTTAACAAGTGGGTTGATAGAAGTGTAATTTTAAGAGCTAATAGAAATCGTCTTAGGAAGGAAACAGTATTTTTTAGGAACACCACTTCATTATTTGGTTATGGAGAAGAAATACGTGAGTATAGTGTGGATAATTCGTAATAAGAAAAAGAGATTGAGAATGAGCAATGGAGGAATAAAGTAGGAGGAGATTAAAGAAGGGGGCGGAACAACACGGAAGGAGGCTGGAGCTTAAGTGGATAAGATGGCTGATGAGAACCCCCAGTGGGAGATTCTGCCAGACTTCTAAGAACAAGGATTGCTAGTGTTCAATTTTGTAACTGTTGCATAGTTGTCATAGATCGGGTTTCCCTAGATCTAGATCTCGAGATAAGAATTTAAGTGCAAGTAGTTTATTTTGGAGGTGAAAGAAACACCAGCAGGAGAATAGGGAGATCTTTACCTTCTACTTTTGGATATATACCACATCTTGAAGGAGACCGCACTGGCCCTGGAGGGTGTCATTCCCAGGCTGATGTGTTAGCTGTGCCTTTAAGAGGACATTCAGATATTTTCTCAGGTTGTCAGCTTCTCGATTATGCCACGTAGGAGATCCCACGGCTGTGGGTCCATTGTTGCCTCCTTCGTGATAAAAAAAATTTCTGAGACAGAGATTTCTACGTAGGAAATTTATTGAGAAGTGCTGTTAGGATCAACACTTGTGGGAAAAGATGTAGGATTCGGCAGATGCAGGAGGCAAACATCAATGCAATAGCAACAAAGTGCTCAGCCGGTTCTACAGGGAATTGTAGACAGAGAAGTCACTTCAGAGTTGGCCCACACTGAGCAGTTGTTGAATGCAGGTTGTCCCTGGGGAAGAGAGGAAAGGCCTTGGGCAGGTTTTTAAGGTTGAGGGCAGGTCTCAGAGGGGAACTCAGCTGAAAGCTGTCAGCTGCTAACACTTTCAGCAGGTGGGTGAATGAATGCCTTAGCCGTGAAAGGGGGCGGAAAAAGGCTGATAAAACTACTCAGCTGAGGGCCGGCCCTGTGGCTTAGCGGTTAAGTGCGCGCGCTCCGCTACTGGCGGCCAGGGCCCGGATCCCTGGGCGCGCACTGATGCACCGCTTCTCCGGCCATGCTGAGGCGGCGTCCCACATACAGCAACTAGAAGGATGTGCAACTGTGACATACAGCTATCTACTGGGGCTTTGGGGGAAAAAAAAAAAAAGGAGGAGGATTGGCAATAGATGTTAGCTCAGAGCCGGTCTTCCTCAGCAAAAACAGGAAGATTAGCACGGATGTTAGCTCAGGGCTGACCTTCCTCACCAAAAAAAAAAAAAACAAAAAACTACTCAGCTGCAAACTCCTGCTATCCTACAGAAAAGGGCAGATATACCTCCAAGGGTGGAGCCATGGGATCAGCAGGTGGAACCTTGAGCTATAGAGAGTGGAGCCTCCAGTCACAGAGCATTTTTCCTAGCCCTTGAAACCTAATGAAGTTTGCCTAGTTGGATTTTGAAATTGCTTGGGACAGATGACTCTTTTATTCCTTCCATTTTCTCTCTTTTGGAATAGAAATATCCATAACTATTATCCTACGCCTGTTCCATCACTATGTTTTGGGAGCAGATAGCTTGTCTTCTAGCTTCACAGGTCCACATCTGGAGAGGAATTTTGGTCAGTCACACCCAGAGTCTCATCCATACCTTATTTGAAATGTGAGATTTGGGACTTTTGAGCTGCTAATATTTGGATGAGATTTTGGACCTTAGAGGTGATGCTGTAATGGGTTAAGACCTTTAGGAATGTTAGGATGGGTGAATTTATTTTGTATGTGTAATGGACATAAATCTTTTGGGGCTTGAGGGTAGACTATAATGGATTGAGGAATGGTCCCCCAAAATGTCCACATCCTAATCCTCAACATCTGTCAATATGTTATGTTACTTAGTGAAAGAGACTTTGTAGATGTGATTAAGTTAAGGATCTTCATATGGGGAGAATATGCTGGATTATCTGGATGGGCCCTACGAAATTACATGGGTCTTAAAAGCAGAGAACTTTTCCTGGCTGTGCTCAGAGGGAGATGTGACTACAGAAGAATAGTCAGAGAGATGCAATAGTACAGGTTTTATGATGGAGGAAGGGGGTCATGAGCCAAGGAATGTGGGTGGCCTCTAGATGCTGGAAAAAGAATGGGAACAGATTCTTGCCTAGAACCTCCAGAAAGGAAGGCAGTGTTGCTGACACTGATTTTAGTGCAGTGAGACCTGTGTCAGACTTCTGACCTGCAGAACTGTAAGATAATAAATCTGTGTTGTTTTAAGCCAATAAGTTTGTGGTAACTTTCTATAGCAGCAACAGGAAACTAATTCAGATTTTAGTACTTTGGCTTCTCTCACAGGCAAACCCTGGGTCTGAATTTCAGCACAGTTTGCTCACCAGGAGATGTGATTTCTTTACGTGTCCATAGAGGCCCTTGGCTTATATACTGTGCGCGGAATTGGTAGATGGCTGACCTGAACTTGTCATTTTCTTCCTTCAACACTTAAATTGCACTTAACAACAATTGACAACCTCTACAGTTCTTAAAATTACCGTTGGCCTAGATTTACAAAATACTAGGGATATTGCAAAATCAGTGAATTCCCACCTACCTGTATTCTATCCCAATCTACACAGGTGAGTTATAGTAATTATGACACTATAACATGCCAGGTCTTATCACAAGGAAGAGGCCCTTGTTGCCATTTGGTCAGGGAGTGAATCTATCAGAATCTCACCCTGAGGATCTGCTTCCTAAGATCTCTTCTGGTACCATCTTAGCTTGGGTTTCCCAAGAAGAGAACCCTAACACAAGAATTTGAGCACAAGTAGATTATTTGGTAAGTGAAAAAAAAATAGTAGGAGGGAACAGAAACAGGAAAGGGAAAGAAGTCAATTTATAAAGTGCTTGTATAATGCATAGCTGATCAAGAAAAATCAGGTCCTGTTCGTGCAACATTTTACAAGAGGTGCTGTTTCTCTGGTCTATCTACTCTGCCCATTGGAATTGTGATGACATATGTTGATGGTGTCTACCTTGTTCAGGTACCTCTGCCGTGGTAGACATTAGTGGTGTCCACCAAACTAAGCATTTCCAGCTCTGCTTCCTGGAAACAGAGAAGGATTTCACTTTTTACTTACCTTGTGCTTAGGTGGGGCCATGTAACTACTTCTGGACAATGCTTTGTGAGTAGAAGAGATAGAAATTCTGTGTGTCACTTCTAGGCAGAAGCATTTAATTGTTACAGTGTGCCTTGGTTTATCACAGTGGTGTGCTAGTAAACTGACTCTGAAAAACAATGAAAAACAGATTCAGCTCTGATTTGCCAAAATCTATGGTATAAATACTCCCACCATAGTGAATGCCAGCCCTCGCTATGATGTCCCTGAACAAGAGGGTAAGAGAAGCGCACAGTCTGCTCACGGGAGGCAGTATGACCTGGCTCCATCACACCACTGGTTTATTACCACCCCACTTAACCACCAGCAATTGGGTCCTTGTTGCCATTGCACTGGAAAGTGAACCAATTCTAGAATCTTCTTCCTAGGATCACTTCTGGTATCAAGTCTTATTTGACTTGAATTAACTTTAGGCAGTTTTTGAGACAATTAATTTAAAAATGCGTATGTAGCAAGCAAATTATCAATAATAAACTTGGTTGTGATGGCTTTAGCGTGATTACAGGATTATTTTTGTCTCTAGTTTCATAGTCCCCAGCAATTTGGGGCCTAGTCTCTCTCATTTTTGCATTCAAAAATACATTAAGCACCTACTGATTATCAGATACTAGAGAGAAAACAATCCATTTCCGAAAAGCTCCAGAAATGTGATATGTTGTAATGGAGAAATAGACTAAGTGCTTGGGGATCACAGAAAATCAAGCATTAAATTCTGTTTCAAGAAAGACAAGAGAGATGACCTAAGTCTTCAAAGATGAGTAGAAGTTGTCAGAGAGGTGGTTGGGGAAGAGCTAATAAGATAGCCTGAGTCCCACCTGAAAAATCTTTCCAGTTATTTATCTCTCTCTTGCCCCAGACTCCCCCCTGTCCTTGTACCACCTTCCAAAAAGTTCCCAGTTCAACTTCCTCTGGAATAGGAGTCAGGGGAGGGTGTCTCATATCTGGACCACTGCCATCCAGCTGGGAGACACTTCTCTGTGTGATGTACTCCCCTTCACTGTTCCAGCTTCCCCAGCCGCTGTTCTCTCTGGAAATGGTGTTGCTGCCTCCTCAGGACCTCCCTCAGGCATGAAGCGAATGTGGAGGTGGCTTTCCTCCTTTTTGTCTCTAATGTCTTCATTCTCTTTAGTTCCAAGCGACAAGGCTGTACTGTTATATCAGGCTTTACCAAATAGTTGGAGGTTACAAAGACAGTGAGTGATCTAAGGGAGTAATTTTAAATTATAAGCTTAGGGGCCGGCCGGGTGGCGCAGCGGTTAAGTGCGTGCGCTCTGCGGAGGTGGCCCAGGGTTTGCTGGTTTGGATGCCAGGCACACACCGACTCACCGCTTGTCAAGCCATGCTGTGGCAGCCTCTCATATAAAGTAGAGGAAGATGGGCAAGGATGTTAGCCCCCGGGCCAGTCTTCCTCAGCAAAAAGAAAGAGGAATATTGGCAGATGTTAGCTCAGGGCCGACCTTCCTCACAAAAAATAAATAAATAAATAAATAAATAAATAAATAAATAAATAAATAAATAAATAAATTATAAGCTTAGTATGACCCTGCTGTCCAGGGGAAAAGGTAAAAATGGAATGAACCCCCTCCGCTCACAAGTGAACCACTTGTGAGCACATCCCAGGATTCTCTTACATCCACTTTCATGTCACCTTGATGTTCCAATCACCTTAGGGGGAATCTTTCCAATTCGGGGAATCAGTTCCTCTTATTCACAAGGGATTTCATTTTCCTGCCCAACACACCTTCACAGTAATTCTCTGCTGATAGTACTTTTCTTCTTTATCTTCATCTCCAATTCAGGGAGCACTGAGCTAGTCTGAGTTTAATGCATTAGGAAAGAGATGGGTTAGGAAAAAACAGAAAAAGGAGTTTTACTTAGGCTTGAGTTCTAAAAGTCTTGACCCTGAAGGAAACAGAAAGGGCTCCAGCCATAAGCAAGAGACTTGGAAGAACTGGAGATGATCAGGTAAGTCTTCCCACACCAGAGGCTCAAGTTTCCTGCGTTGAGAGAAGAAGGAGAGTCAGAAGAAAAAGGTAGATGCCGCTGAATGTCAGAGAATGGGATTCTGAAACATCTCCCCTCTCCTAACCCCACAGTAGGAAGTCCCAGGCTCAGGGGGAAACTAGGACTCCCACATTTGTTTGTGGAGTCCAGGAGCAGAGGAGACAGACCTGAGCCTGCTTTCTGAGAAGAGCCCTAGGAAAGATGGAAAGAACTTCGAGAGGAAATGTCTGGAAGTATGTCTAGGCAGAACAGGCCCAATCACACACAGGAGCTGCCAGGTGTTTCTTGTGTTTATAAGTGTGCCAATCTCTCCTTTTCTTAACAAGCAGTTGCAGAGTTGTTTATTTTTGTGTGCAAAATAATAGCTTATTTTGTGTGCAACTCTCTTCCTTGGAAGAGAATTCCTAATTCAGTTGTGGGGACAATACCTGCACCTTTGGAGTAATGAGAAACAATACAAAGAAAGCACCGTCATACAAGTTCAAAAGATATCTCACAAACTATGTTTATAAAGCTCTTAATTCTCTAAGTCATTATCTATAAAGTTGAGTTTTAATTCCATTTGGGAAAGAAAACAAATCTGTTGTTTAATTCCGAGGAAACAGAGATGATCTCCTCATATTTTACTCTAAGCTTGCTAATTGGCACTTAACCAAAATTTGAGAGAAAAGAGAAGAAAATCCTAATGATTTCTTTCTGTAGCAACTTTTTCTAATTATTCTCTGCCTCCACTCACCTTCTATCTAAAAGGAGGTATATTCCCTTGAAGTATATTATCCCAATTTTTTGTGATGTTGTTATGGGTGAGTAGATAACTGATTATTTACAAAAGTCACCCACAAAGTGGTTTCCTCTTTTCATTTTCTTTCTAGCTTGGCAACAGAGGTTTATGACAACTCTGCATTTTAGTTGTAGAACGTACACTGCCACTGCATAAGTTTTGAAATTTAGAATCATTTTTGTCTGTTTTCACGCTCGAAACAAGACATCAGTCAAATGAGAACTCGTATAGCCCAGTTAAAATTCTTTCCATTTCTTTTGCATGGTCTAAATCCCAAATGACCCGAAGATATTCCTTTTTCAGTTATATCTACCTAGTGAAGGACTAATTTTGTAGCTGACCAAGGACATGGACAATTTTATGGAGGTGGTTCATGATTGATTAACCACATATAGAGCCCTGAAGGAGGTTCCTATTTGTGCTCAAATGACTAGAACCCATAGTCTCTATCTTCAAGGAGCTTATAGTCCATTGAAACCAAATTTACATACCCAAAGCACTTTGTGAGAAATTGCATATTAATATTTTCATAAATGCTAAATGAAATTGCAGAATAAATAAAAGCCGAAGGAACAGAGAATAAGAGTTCTTTGAACAGGGGTGATTTTAGAAGGCTTTCTCTGAGCACTTTGGCAAAATAATTTTTAAACATTTCTGCTACCCATATGCTCCAGAAGGTATTTGAGTTGTGTCAAGGAGAATGTATAGTTGCTTTCAAGAGGCTTCATTCTTTGGTAGAACATTGTTTACTTAAGATTGGACTGTTAAGACTGGACGACTGAATCTGATCCAAGGTGAAGTAACACACTGTTGTGTTTTTGTGAGGCTGTGACTTCAGTGGTTGAATATATCTGTAACTCTCAGACAGTTAATACCTTCTGAGTACTCTCCAAGTGGGCAGTTTTCCTTGGACTGATCTCCCTATGGAGACAATCCAGGCCTGTACATGTTCTGTGGCTACGTTCTTATAGCGTCAGCTTGCTCTCCAAGCTAGACGAAAATAGGTGAAGATGTTATGATTGTGATGATCTTTTCTGAGGGCTATACATCCTGTGTTATGGCTAATAAACCACATAGTGGGTCCATTTTCTTGGACTACGATATAATGGCTAAGAGTTTGTGTCTCAGTTCTGACCCTAAAGAAGTTACTTCAGCACTCTGAACTTTGATTTCCACGTAACAATTGGGAAAAAAAGAATACCTCCATGTATATAAGTTATTGTGTGGATGAAATGAAATAATTCATGTAAAGCACTTAGGAAAGTTCGTGGCATATAATTAGTGCTCAAAAAATACTATTATTATCATTGTTAATGGAAGAATACCATGACCGCTCACCCTGGGCATTTCTGCTTCTGATCCTTTCTTCATGCTATTCCTCCTGCACGGAGCATCCTAAATTACTCTCACCTCACTTCATATTCTAGGCATTCAAATATCTACTCAAGTTCCATTGTGAATTTTTTTTTCAGCTGCTTTAGCCTGATTTCTTCTTTGTCTGACCTCTGACTGCATTTTCAATGTCAAGTGTGGAGATTAAATGCAAGGCCTCTGAAGCCAGGCTACTTGGGTTTTAAACTTGGCTCTCCACTTACTGGCTGGATGATCTTGGGTAATTTAATTAACTTTTCTGTGTCTCCTCTGTAAAATGGGCATAATAATAGGCACTATTATTACCAACCTTATAGGGGTGTTGTGATCATAAAATGAACCATATAAAGGGATTAGAACAATGTCTCACAAACAGTAATCACTAAATACATGTTAACTATAATCATTACCTTACATTTTTGTACCAATTTGTTCTTTAATTGGTCCGTATACTAGTTTCCACATCATCAATCATATCATAAGCATCTTGAGATCAAGAACCATTGCTCAGGTAGCATCACAGCAATGGGTACACAGTAGATGTTCAATATTTGTTGATTGAGTGAAGTCAAAGTTATATGTAAATTATTCAGAATGAGGGAAGAAAAAGAGACACATCCACATACTGAGAACCACATGCCCCCATCACATATATTGGATCAATTCATCCCCTAACGCCTTGTGTGAGGAAGCTTTTTCTTCTACATAAATAGAGTTTGTATGAAAATGAAATAATATTGCATATGTTCATCATAATTCGTGGCACATGGATGGCTCAATGAATATAACACTTATTAAATGTTAGTAGAAAGGAAGAGGCCAAAATTTTCACCTCATTTCATGCATAAAGCAACTGAGGTTCACAGAAGTGAAATCAATGACCTGAGGTCAAACAGCTAGGAAATAATGCTACCAGGGATTGAAATTATGTCTTTAGATTTACCACCTCGATTATACCCAACACTACTAAAACATTTCTTTGAAAAAAGGCTTTGAGTTTATGGTGATCGGGTGGGGCTCTTAAGAAATCTGTTCCAGATAAACCAGTTTAATTTTCTACTGTTGTAAGATGATCTACAGACAAGGAGCTGGTTATTGGATGAATGGTAGGGTCAGAGAAAAGAGCAATGAGTCAGGATCCAGAATCTAGTTATGACCTTGGCTTTCCTTTCTGTAACGATTTGAACCTCCCCAGGCCTCAGTTGCCATCTGTAAGAGAGATGGGTGAATTAGAAGAGAGAGGACCTCTAAGCTCCTCTTAACATTTGATGCTCAGAATTATGAACTTAGCATAGAGGGTCTTAAGACTTGGCACTCAATCATCTAAGAAAAAATTTTTTGTTCTGGCAGTCAGGGTAGAACTTCTTCCTATTTTCACGAAGAAGCTGAAAAAATGCCTTGAACTCGTACATGTTTGAATGAGGTATTTTTCGTCAGCATGTATTGCTGATTCTGCCATGCTATCCTTAGTTGGGTGGATACAGAAACACTGAAATCATTCCACATTAATCGTGAGAACATTTAGGCATAGTCTATTTCCTTTGCTTCCAAAAATGCGGAGTCAACATCATGTTCCAAACCCGTTTCTGGGGTTTTCTCATCTAACTATATTAGGACTTTAGTAATGTCATACAAGCTCCCAAGAAATACATGTTATTCCAGGAAAAGTGAGGTGGGATCTGTGTAACGCCGTATGTCTGAAGGATGGAAAACATTGTTTATTAACGGATATTTTCACATACAGACATTTGATGTTGAGTATATTTTTCTAGATGTTCTGGGTAGGGAAATAAAGCTATGAAGAGTAAAATATCCCCAAATGATAGCCAATGATCTTGTATCACAATCACCGGAAAGGGTTATAATAAAGGCAAACATCTTGCTTTTAACTTAAAGGCAGATTGAACGTGTGATTGGCTTTTTCCTGGAGTCCTTAGAATACCATTTACTAATTGTATTTGTGGAAGTAGATTGTAATAATGAATCCTTAAACTCTGCACACAGCACAGAATGAAATTGCCCTGACCTAAATGTGAAATGTAGAAAATTCCTTATCGAGAAAAACATCTCTGTGTGCTCTCCCCGTGCACGCCTGTGAAAACTGGCAAATAAACCCTAGTAAAACATTTGGCTGTAGAAATGCCAGAAAATACGAGAGTAGAATAAGCCTATTATATTGCAACTTAATTGGTCTAATCCAAAGAAATAAGCAGTAATATCACTCCACAGAGCAGCATCATTAAATGTTATTCAAAATTGTTCCAATAGGTCTTTTAAACTCATAACTCCTAGGAAACTTGGATCGAATAAAGAATGACAAAAAAGGAAAATCAGATCAAACAGAAACATCAAAAGAAATGAGGTTAGTTGCAGTTGGAGTCACTTGCACACACTTTTGCTCCATGGATTTCAAGGTTAAGCAAATTCAACTTGTAAAGCCCTGGCATGATAGCAGCCAATGACCACTAAATGTGGACAGAGGGTGCCTGTTGCGCGACCACCAGTGGCGACCACAACAGGGCTTATAGTTCAGCTGGATCCACTTTGCAGACACGTTTTTTTTCCCTTCAAGGGAGATTAGTGGAAGCGATGAGGGCAAAAAGGCCAAAGCTTTTCATTTTGGATCTACCCCAGATCCCTCGCCCGCCCCCCCATATATATATACAAATGTGCTCTTTTCTTGATGCTCCTATATTCCAGCCTTGTACTAAGAAAATGCCTTCAACAAACTGGCTCCAGTGGGTTTCTCGTCCCTGGGGAGAAGGGAGGGGAGAGAAAAGAATCATTTTCTTAAGAGGAAAAGTACGACAGCAGTGCCATTCTGATGATTTACTGTAGGATTCGATAAACTTCTCTACTTGAGGGGGAAATGTTTTTGCTGAAGGAATAACATGTTATTACTTCTTTTAGAGGTAAGTTTAGATTTTTATTAACAAATCAAATTTTTGTCTTATTTGGGACTTACTATGTGCTCTGAAATGTAACAGACCTTTTGGGAGCAGAAGAAGGATGCATGCACAATTCCTGCACCCAGAAATGGCATAGGTGAACACATCAAACTGTTGGGAAACAAAGCAGGATGCTAATTTGAGAGGCACAGACAGAAACATTTCCACCAAGTTAGAGCGTTCAATTTGGGATGAGTGGACAGGGAAGTTTTTAGGGAAGAGTGGTGACTTGTGTTAGACTTTAAGTGTCATTTCAAGACTGTGCCAAGAAATATACAGTAAGAGGAAAACACAGTAACATCCTCTCATGTTTACTATTTCCCAATTCCGGGTCTTAGCGCATGACATTCTTGCTCAGCTGGAGTATTGCTCCCGCCAATGTAAGCAATCACTCCTTTCAAAACCTGGCTCAGAACACATCTCTGCAGGAAATCCATCCGGCTACTTCCTTTGCCCTTTATCATTTTCAATAATTCCATCTGACTGTGCTATTTTTCATTTTAATTGTGCTTATGTCATTGGCTTGGGTGTGCTGATTTGGCTGAACGTAAACTACTAACGAGCAAAATATGTAGCTTCTTGTTCATTTGATGTTGTTATTTTCCTTTTATGATTTCACCACCCAGTGCAAGTTTTTGCACCTAGAAGGTTGCTTATTTCATGTGAATTTATTTTTCTGAACTTTTAGAATGAGGTGGAGTTTAGAAAACTCTTCTGTCTCCTCACAGTTTCTCCACTGTACCAATTTTTTTTTCCTTTTTAAAAAAATGAAGTTGTGTTTTCTGGATTTTTCCTGCTTGGTTCCTTTCTCCTGCTTTGGTCTTTCACTTTCCTTTGTCCCTGCTGTCCCTAACTTGCTCAATATTTTAAAATCTGCTTTTTTTAAGTATAATTTGCATATAATAAATTGCAAAATTGCATGAGTTTTGACAAATTTATACAGTATTGTAACTATCATCATAATCATGATCTAGAATATTCTGTCACCGCGAAAGTTCCCTCATGTCCCTTTGAAGGGCCCCTCCCCCTCCGCCAGCAACCTTCAATTTGATTCTGTTACCACAGTTTTTTCTTTTCTAAAATTTTGTACAATTTGGAATTGTACAGCACGTAGTCAGCCTGATGTTACAGCTCATGCTCTTTACCTGTACTTGTTGCCTCTCTCTGAAAGACAGAAAATGGTGAAGCAGTTGAAGTAAGTTGAAATTGAACCCATCGCCCAGGATTGCCTCCTGGCTGCCAAGGGAATTCAATCAGGCCCCACCCAGACCCAATAGTCTCATTAACAACCAATCAATCAAAAAGCTTGAGTAACTACTATTAATAATTACAAACAAGTGAAAGAGACCTTGGGGATCCACAAATTAGTAAAATATGTTTCCTGCCTTCTAGAGCTTGCTGCTAGTAGAAGAGGTAAGACAAAAGCAGAACAAACTCTATTATACCAGAAAGTAGAGGAAAGAGTGATACAGGCAAAGCATTCTAGTTTGGGGGGGGGGGAGAGCATATTTTACTAGATGATTGGAAAAATCTTTTTGAAAAGAGGTGTCTTTGATCCTGACCTTGAAAAATGAGTAAGATTTCAAAAGGAGGTGATGGTAAAGTGACATTTTAGGGGGACACAATAACATGGGTGTGAAACACAAAATAATGGCCTCTCAGAGATGTCCATGTCCTGGTCCCTGAAACCTGTGACTATGTTACCTGATACAGCAAAACGTATTTTGCAGATGCGATTAGGTTAAGCATCTTGGAATAGGGAGATATTTCTGGGTAGGTCCAGTGTAATTACAAGGGTCTGTATGAAAGGGATGCAGGAGGATCAGAGACACAGAAGGAGATGTGATGACAGAAGCACGGTGGGTATGCGATTTGCTAGTATTTTGTTGAGGATTTTCGCATCGATGTTCATCAGTGATATTGGCCTGGTGATGGGTTGTAATTAGTATTTTGGTGGTGAACATGATGTAGTCCATGCAGAAATAGAAGTACAATGATGTACACCTGAAATTTTTACAATGTTATAAACCAATGTTACTGCAATAAACAAAAAATTAAAAAAAAAAAAAAAGAAGCACAGTGGGGAGAGAGAGAGAGAGACAGACAGACAGGAAGCTGCTACGTAACTGGCCTTGAAGATGGAGGAAGGAACCACAAGCCAAGGAAAGCATGTGGCCTCCAGAAGCTGGAAAAGGCAGGGGATTGGATTCTCCCCTAGACCCTCCAGAAGGAAGGCAGCTCTGTGAACACCTTGATTTAGCCTTTAAGACCCCATTTCTGACTTCTCATCTCCAGAACTGTAAGATAATAAATTTGTGTTTTTAGGCACCTAAGTGGTAGTTTGTTACAACAGCAATTGGAAACTAACACAATGAGAAAATACAGCTTTTTAGAAAATAGTAAGTAGTACGTTTGGATGTAGTCTAGGGTATTCCTAGGGGAGGAGTGGGAAATAGGGCTGAATCTGCAGGTTGGGAAAGGAGCAGGCATCTTGGCATGAGTGAACACAAATATTTGCTAAATGCATTTATTGCATATTACTAGGGCTTGAATTGTATCTCCTGTCCCCCTGCCCCCAGTTCATATACTGAAATCCTAACCCCTAGAACTTTAGAATGTGACCTTTCTTGGAAATAGGATGCAATGAGTTAAGGTGAGGTTATACTGTAGAAGGGTGGGCTCCTAATCCAACAGAACTGGTGTCCTTATAAAAGGGGAAATCTGGACAGATTCACACAGGGAGAACACCACGTGAAGATGAAGGCAGAGATCAGGGTGATGCTTCTAGAAGCCAAGGAACACTGAAGATTGCCAGCAAGCCACCAGGAGCTGGGGGAGAGTCCTGGACCATATTCCTCCTCACAGCCCTCAGAAGGAACCAACCCTGCCAACACCTTGATCTCAGACTTCTAGCCTCCAGACCTGTGAGATAATAAATTTCTGTTGTTTAAGCCACTCAGTTTGTGGTACTTTGCTACGGCAGCCCTAGCAAACTAATCCGCATCTATTTAGGAAAAAGTGAGGAGGCATGGAAGGCGTCAATACTGTGACTTTGGATAGTGGTGTGGGATGGTCTGGAGAGTGAGAGGAGCCATGAGGGCTAAATGGGAATGCAACAGAATGCAGGAAACTTAGACTTAGTAGAGCAGTGCATTTTGGTCATTAAAACTTCCAAACCTAAAGTCACGACGTATGATGCTTAAGGGGACAACAGGGCAGATTATTTGAAATCACGGCTCTCCTGGAAAACTCGATCTGTGTCAGCAGTTTGCAAGTGTACTACACAGAACACTAGTCCCACAGAATGCTCTGAAAGAAAAACATTTTTTCAGTCAAATAAATTAGGAAAACTCAATATTTTTGAGTATTAAAGGTTCTGAGAAGCCTTGCAGAAAAAAATCAATTCAACTTGGTATAATTCAGTACTTCTCGAACTTATGTGAACATGCCACCCTTTTTTCATAGAACCCATATTCATATCCATGGAACCTTCTTGGGACATCTTTCTCTAGGTGTGTCCCATTCTCTAAGACCTATGCTGTCCAATACAGTATCAGTAGCCACAGGTGGCTATTGAACTTTAGAAATGTGGCTAGTGTGATTGAGATATGCTTTGAGTTTAATGTACACGAGATTTCAAAGCCTTAATATTAAAAAAAGAATGTAAGGTATGACATTAATAAATTTTGTATTGATTACCGTATTAAAATAACAATACTTTGGACATACTAGGTTAAATAAAATATGTTATGAAAATTAATTTCCCCTTTTTTAAAAAAATTTTTTGTGACTACTAGAAATTTGAACATACGTATGTGGCCAAAATTATATTTCTGTTGGACAGCACTGCTGTCGACTATCCTATTTGCTTAGTGTTCTCTCTGATTTCTAGGTTTTTTTAAAAAAATGTGAAAGGTCTGAGGTTTTAGCCTATTTGCAAGCTAACAAGTTAGCTTGCCACAGTTTCAAGAATGCTAATAGAAGACATGAGACTCATGGATCAAAGTTAAAGGATAGTTTATTATTCACAACAATAGCAGTAGCCAGAGTATCAGCACTCTTTTTTTTTGCACTAGTTCCCTGAGTCCCAGTTCCCATGGGCAATATGAAGATACCTACACAGCCAAAGGGTGGCATTACAGGGAGAGGAATCCTGAGATTAGGAAAACCAAATCTTCTATAATGATCAGTTAGCATGCCTACCCTGTGCTCCAAAGGGATGCATTATCTTTATTATACTGGACAGTAAGCATGTCTACCCTTTGCTTCTGGAAGAAGACACTATCTCTATTTTCTGAGACTGAAAGTAAATCTGCCCTTTCCTGTGAATGGAGGCACTCACTCTATCTGGCTATACAAATATCCTTGAAAAGGTAATCTGGAACAAAGGGCAATCAGTGCCTCACTTGCAAGATGGGAGACAATTCTAATGTCTCTGCACAACAGGTCTCTTCTCCAAGACCTTGTGACTAAGAAAAGATGTGGAAATGAAGACAACTCCTTGACTTTCCAACTCGTGCCTAAGGGATTAAAGATGAGGAAAACTCTTAAATGGAAATCCAGGAGAGAATCTCATTCCCCAGTGTACAGGAGAATGTCAGAGTCTAGATGGGGTTATGTTCTTCCTGCCACATTTTTGCCCTCTTGGATGTTGTCTCAAGAGCTAGAAGATAATCTTTAGCACTTGGTCAAGTTTCCTGGACTGCTCTGATGTGTGTGTCAGGGCCTGATGAGAGAGCTCAAGCATGCACAGGACCTGGCAGTCCTCCCATTGGTCTGGTATGGTACCGACCATGCCTTAATCCCCTGCCTTAATCACT